>NC_062557.1:59467983-60923795 GCF_016906955.1 Phacochoerus africanus
CCAGTCCACACCACAGCCACAGCCACACGGGATCCAAGCTGCATCTGCGACCTACACCACAGCTCACAGCAATGCCAGATCCTTCACCCACTGAGTAAGGCCAGGGATTGAACCTGTGTCCTCGTGGATAGTAGTTCGATTTGTTTCTGCTGAGCCACAACGGGAACTCCCAGGACTCTGATTTTTTTTTTTTTTTTTTTTTTTTTTTTTGCTATTTCTTTGGGCCGCTTCCGCGGCATATGGAGATTCCCAGGCTAGGGGTCGAATCGGAGCTGTAGCCACTGGCCTACGCCAGAGCCACAGCAACGCGGGATCCGAGCCGCGTCTGCAACCTACACCACAGCTCACGGCAACACCGGATCGTTAACCCACTGAGCAAGGGCAGGGACCGAACCCGCAACCTCATGGTTCCTAGTCGGATTCGTTAACCACTGCGCCACGACGGGAACTCCCTTTTTGTCTTTTCTAGGGCCGCTCCCATGGCCTAAGAAGGTTCCCAGGCTAGGGGTCGAATTGGAGCTGTAGCCGACAGCCTATGCCAGAGCCACAGCCACAGCAATGCGGCATCCGAGCCGAGTCTGCAACCTACACCACAGCTCACGGCAATGCCAGATCCTTCATCCGCTGAGCAAGCCCAGGGATCGAACCTGCAACTTCATGGTTCTTAGATTCGTTAACCACTGAGCCACGACGGGAACTCCCAGGACTCTAATTCCTAACGAGGGCTCAAACCCCATACACGAGGGCTCCACCCTTGAGACCTGATCCCCTCCCAAAGCCCCACCTCCCACTACCATACCCCTGGGCCTTAGGATTTCAACATGTGAACGGGGTGGGGGCTGCGGTGGGGGGGGGGGACTCCAGCCCACAGCAGGACTGAGGATGCAGCTGTCCTTGTCTCGTGGTGCTGCCGTGTCCTTAGCACAAGGGTGGCCTCAAAGGCAGGCACTGCAGCACCAGGTCTCCAACCCCCGACGCTTGTCACAGAAGTGACGGCAAGAAGAGACGCCAGCCAGCTTCAGCAGGCCGGGACGCCGCACACAGTCACGTGGCAGCAGTGGGCTTGGGACCCGGAGTCCCGGTCTCCGGATCTGGGAGACGGTGGGGGTGGAGGCGGGCTCACCAAGCAAGGAGTTTGGCATCCGAGATGGCGTGTCCCAGCCCTGGCTCATCTCTGACCGTTTTTTTTTGGGGGGGGGAGACACGTCATCTCTGGGAGCGTCTGTAAAACCGGGTACTTGATGTACCACGCAGAGTGGCTTCCAGGCTCTGGGGGGTGACGTTTGGAAGATGCTTTGGAAGCTGTAAGGCACAAGGAGTCTCCCCTTCTGTCCACAGAGAAGGGGAGCAGCCCTCTGCAGGGCCCTCCGTGCTGGGGGTGGGGTTCTCGCTAGGCGGCCCCCCCACCTCCTCCTCTGAGGCTTCCCCAAGTCCTCAGCCTGCCAGCCTCAAAGTCTGGGGGGTTCTGGAGTCCATGGGTCCACAGATGACAAGGGAACAACATGGCGAGATGCTTTAGAAAACATTTCTCGACAAGCACAGAGCTTGGGCCCCGACCCCAGAAGTTAGAGCCACGGCCAGCCCAGCTCTAGGGTCTCCTATGCTGTCCCCAGCCGGCTGATGGCAGCCCCACACCCCTGCCCCCACACTGCTTCCCCTAGCTGGACCTGGCGGGCGGAGCGTCTCTGTTTCAGCGCAGCTGACCCTCTGCAGGGAAGGGCTGCTCAGGGATCAGGAGTTCAGGGCTCCCTGGCTTCTGCCATCGGCCAGCCTAGGGGCATCAGCTGGGACTCCCCCTCCGCGGGCTGGTGTCTGTCAAATGCAGGGTTTGGATGTAGCCACAGCTGCTATAAGTCTGAGGTGGGGGCTGGGAGCAGAGCGGCAGGGACGTGCCTGGCTGGCTGGCCCAAGGGAGCGGTCCTTGCTCCTCCTGCCTCCGGCTCCAGCAGCCACTGCCCCTCCTCCGCCCTCTCCTGCTGCCAGCCAGATGCCAGGCGGCAAACTCACCTTGAGAGACCAGGGGAGAGAACCCCAGGTCCTAGGGGACAGGCCTGGGAAGGTGGCCGTGCCCTCGGCTCCCAGATCTCCGGAATTTCAGTCCCCCTTGCCGTCCACAGGTCGCCGTCACGGAGCGCCTGGGCCCTCCTCCCGCAGCCTGCAGCCCGCAGCCCGCAGCCCCGTGGAGGCTGAGTCTGGGAATTAGCGCAGTAACTTACTGGGAAGCTGACATTCACACACACATTTTATTTTTCATTTAATACGCCCTTTGCCGCTTAATAGCCTAGAAGTCCTCCCCGTGGGACTTCCCTGTCCTGCTCAGGTTGGCTGGGGGGGTGCACCCAGGTCTCCTGCCAACGCGGACAGAGGGTTCAGGGGGTGTCTTCCGCGCCCGTGTCCCCTCCTCTGTGCCCTGCGGGACCTCCACAGGACCTGTTACGGGGCTGTCAGCGCAGCTCAGAGTGCCACAGCAGGCGTTTGTCTTTGGGATGTGACCTGTTGCAGGGACGGCCGTCCACCAAGAACACGGGCGCCGACCAGGCTGGGCAGAGGGCACAGCCACGAGGCCCACATACAGGGTTCCCATTCAGGGCGCACGTGCGGGCGCCCTGGGGCTGGGGAGGAGGGGCCCTCCGACCCGCTGCAGTCGCTTTGGAAAGAGTCTGATCTAGGGGTTCGGCCCCTGTCCACCTCAGCCGGACTCTTTGGTTTGGCCCCAGCCCCTCCTCAGCGCCCCCTGGCCTTGAACCCTGAGCTCACCCATCCTGGGGCTGCTGCCATCTGTGAGAGGGGACACTTGCGGGATGGCGCCCGCTCAGCCCCCTACGACCCCAGAAGAAAGCCAGGGTGGGGAGGGGGCCACGCTCCTGGTGGGAGACAACAGGGCCCAGATCATCTGGGAACCGTGGCAGGTTAGCAGTTGTCTGCAACAGAAAGAGCCTCCAGACGCTGTCCCAGCCCGAACGCTGCCTCCGGCCCGAGGCCTCCACAGGTTCGCAGGGCCGCCTGTCTGTCTGTCTGGACAGGGCGTTCAGCCAGGGAGGAGGGGCATTCGGGGGGGGGCCCTCCGCCACATCCCCCCTCCCCTCCCTGGAGCTCCCGGGCGGTCACTCCTCCTGGAGCAGGGGCTCCCGGTCCCCCTCCTGCACCCGCTCGTCCTCCTCCTTCTCCATGCAGCCCACCGTGGCTGCCAGCCCAGCACCCACGCCTCCCCCGACCACGGCCGCCCCCGTGGCCCCCACCGCAGCTCCAGCGGCCACCATCCCCGCCTCTGCAGCCAGCGCCGCTGCGGCCATCCCCGCACCCACCACGCCGCCGGCCAGGCCCATGAGCCCCGCACCCACGGCGCCGCCCACGGCGGCCAGGTGGCCACAGAAGCGCACGGTGTAGGAGTCCATGAAGGCCTTGGCCTCGGCCTGCAGCTCGGCCTCCAGCGCCTCTAAGGTCTGCTCCCGGCCCGCGCACAGCAAGGCCGCCCCGTGCCGGGCCAGGAGCGCGTCCTTCTGGGCTGACAGGAGGTTCCGCATGGTGTCTGGCAGCACCCGCAGCGCAGAGAATATGCGTTTGGTGGCCACGTCCTGTGACGGAGGAGAGAAGGGGCCCTGACCAGAGCCCAGGTGCCGCGCTCTGGACCCCTGGCCTCCCTCCCTCCGGACCTCTGGGCTGCTACCTGCTGGACACCCGGCCTCCCTCTCACCAGACCCCTGGTCTCTCCTAGGCCCTTGGCTCACCTGCTGCCGCACGTACTCCTCAAACTCCTTCTTAGCAGCTTCCACGGTCCGCAGGTCGTGCAGCTGAGCAGCCATCTGTCCACGGGAAAGCCCAGCTGCCTCCCTCCTTCACCCCCGCCAGGCGCTGCCGGTTCCCGGGCTCCATCCCAGGTGCCCCCCCGCCTCCTCCCGGTGCGTCCTCCCCGCAGCCCCGTACCTCGTCCGGAGAGGCGCACCCGGGCCCCGTCCTGCCCATCCAGCCCGAGAGGTTCTGCAGAGACAGCGTCGGAGGGTCAGGGGGCGCGGGGGCCAGTGGGGCTCCTGGGGCTCCGGGGAGCTGTCACACCTTGATTTCCTGAGCCAGCTGCTGCCCCGTGAGCAGGCGTCTGTCCCCCCGGGCCACGGGGCGCCCCTCGCTCCAGTAGCCCTGGCAGCGGCTCTTGGCGTGCTGGGGCGCCGCACTCAGCACATCGGCCACGTAGGCGCGGAGATGGCCTGTGTCGTCCTCCGTGTCTGGGGAAAAGAGTCCTCTTGCTGAGGGGAGCGGGAGGGAGTGGGACCAGCTTTTGGAGGAGAAGGGGTGGCGGGCTGGGCGGCACCGGCTGGTCACCTGGAGGCGGGCAGGCTGGGCGGGGGAGGGAGGCTTTGCTCCTGGGGACACTCACCGCTGGGGCTTCCGTGGCCTTTGCTCACCCACCGCCTCCCGGGAGCAGGAAGGAGGTAACAGCGGGCGCGCCGCCCTCGGAGCAGCTCCTGAACTTTGGGGTATTTGCCGGAGGATTTCTGAGAGAGGGGCAGAGAGCGCTCTGAGCTCTGCGGGACCCCGCCCGGCCCCCCTGAATCCCTGCCCCGCCCACTCGCCCCGGCCCCTCCCTCACCTGCATGATGTCACCCGCGTGTCCCTGCCCTGCCTTGCCGGGGTGGGAGGAGTCGCGCACTAAGAGGTCCAGGTGCTGTAAGAAAAGGGGTGCTGATGCCAGCAGCCAGGGGGCCGGGGTCTGGGGTGGCGAGTCCAGCAACGGGCATCTCACCTGGATGGGCACCATCCCATAATGTCGGCCCATCACCTCGGCCACACGGACAAACATCTGGGGACGGGCACAGAGGGTCACGGCCGGGCCACCCCGAGGACCCCGCCTCCCCGCCCGCGGGGCTCCCAGCTCCAAAACCTCCCGCCTCTCCCCACCCGGAGGTCCACCCCTCTGCCTTCGCCCCCCACCCTGCTCCAGGTCTCGAAATCCTGGGCCTGAGCCAGAGGACACCTGATGCCGGCTGGTCCAGGCCCTGGCCTCGCGGTTACTGCAGGGACGAGGCGGCAGCCCCGGGACCAGGGCTCTCACCTCCAGATACTCCAGGTCCGTGTCCTTCAGCTCCTGGGAGGCGGTGAGGATCTGGAACCAAGGAGAACAAGGCGGGGAGGGGGGGTGGGGGGGCGTCTGTGAAGGCAGAGAGACACTGGAAAGACCCTGCTAAGGAGGGACCCCGGGCAGACCGTGGGGCTCCGTCTGTGCGAGGGACCAGCCCGGGCCCCCGAGCCTGCGGGGCTGGCCGGCCCTGAGGGCCAGAAGGCACGCCAGGCCTGGGCGCACAGACCTTCGGCTGCCCCCAGGGACCTTGTCCTGCCTTTACGACAAACCACGTTCCCGCTTTCGCGGACTGGGGGCCCCCCAGCCCTGCAAGGACCGCAGACCCAGAAGCCTCTGGGATCAGGGGGTCCTGGTGCTCGGAGGGCCAGGTGGCTGAGATGCCAGGTGTGGAGAGAGCTGGGCGGGCCTCACCTGGTAGGAGCTCAGCATGGAGGTGAGCGCGCACAGCCTGGTCCGCGTTTCCCTGCTCAGTTCGGGGCTCATGGCATCCCCCGTGTCCACCAGGAACACGGCCACCTGAGTGGGGGCGGGGTGCGAACCGAGGGGTCAGCCCGCCTCGCCGGCCCCCACCCCCGCAGCATCCCTGCCCTTTGGTCCATCTGCTCAATGCCCTCCCCCGACCCCTCACCTTCTTCCCCTCCTTCCCCAGCAGGAAGGGCTGGCTCCACATCCAGATGCCCCTGGAGAGGCTGGTGGCCCCCCATCTGAAGCCCTGCAGGGAGCCCCCTCCCCTCGGCCAGCCGCCCTCGCCGGACTCCTGCGGGGCAGAGAAACACAGCAGCCATTGGACCATCCAGCCCCCGCGTCCTCTCCAGGCCAGGCTGGGACCCCCTCCTGCCCCCCAGGCCGCCCTCACCAGGCCAGGCTGGGACCCCCTCCTGCCCCCCAGCCCCATCCTCCCAGGCCAGGCTGGGACCCCCCCTCCTGCCCCCCAGGCCGCCCTCACCAGGCCAGGCTGGGACCCCCTCCTGCCCCCCAGCCCCATCCTCCCAGGCCAGGCTGGGACCCCCCTCCTGCCCCCCAGGCCGCCCTCACCAGGCCAGGCAGGCCCCGGAGCAGGTGGTTGAGGACAAAGTTCTTTCCTGAGTGCTGCTCCCCCAGGACGGCCAGCAGGCAGACCGGGGTGTCCCTGGCCAGGGGGTGCTTCAGGCAGCGGTTGATGGCCCCCATCCTCAGGATGAGGCCCCCAGAGGCGTTGATTCGCACCAGCAGCAGCGGCTCAGCCCTCACAGCACAGGTCTCCTGGGCCCGGAGAGGGGGCTCCTGAGCACCTGGGGTGCGGGTGCGGGCCCCCCAGTCTGGAGCGCGTCCCCCCGGCTCCATCCCCGCCCTGGCACCTGCAGCGCAGCGGGCAGCGGCGTCCGCGGCAGGAGCCTCATCCTCTCCCCCAGGCCCCGGAGGCCCTTCCTCTGCTTGCACGTCTTCTTGCACTCGGGGCAGCAGGGTGGCCCGCCGGGCACACGGTGGGTGCTGAAGCACCGCGGGCAGAAGTCGTGGCCACAGTCCAGCGACACGGGCTCGCGCAGCCTCTCCAGGCAGATGGAGCAGGCGGGCAGCTCCCGGGGTGCCGCGGGCCGGGACCCCAGCCCCAGCTCCAACTTGGGGAATGGCCTGTGGGACCTGGGGGCAGGCGGGCCGTTGGACAGCGGCATGCGGGGTGCAGGGACCCCGGCGAGGTCGTGAGAGCGAGCCCGAGAGGGGAGAGCCGGGATGGGGCCGTCTTGGGCAGGTCCTGCCCCGTCCAGCCCCTTTGCAGCGGTCCAGGAGGGGCGGCTGGCAGCACCTGCCTCCCCACCAGACAAAATGGAGCTGGTGCGGCGCCCTGCCTGGAGCCCGGAGATGCCCACAGAAATCCTCTCCCACGGCCTCCGGCTGCGCGGGGGGCCAGGAGCACCGACTCCTCCAGACCCCGAGGGAGCAGAGAAGCCTCTACCACCTCACTGCGGCGGCCCAAACAGGCCAGGCGGTGGGACCAGAAGGAGAGGGTGGGGGCCTCCGTGGTGGACAGATGGCTCCGACTCTGGGAAGATTCCAGCTCTGAGCTGGAACCAGCCTCCCTGCAGCGCCCACCGACCCCCATCCCTCCCTCACAGCCTGGCAGAGCCAGCTTGGCACCCCCCCTGCAGGCCTCTGCGCTCCTGCCCGGCCCCCGACCCCGCAGGCCCTGCCACTTACCAACTGTTGCTGCTATTGCCCATGAAGCTACGTTTTCTCTCCTTGGAGAGAAAATTGTGGGGGGGACCCCCAAAACGTTATTTAGAAGAGAATCCAGACTTCTCTCTTCATCCTGGGTTCCATTCGCCCCTCCTCCCCCTCCGCAGACCCATCCCCCACCCCCAGGTGGCCCCTTCCCAGCCCCCCCACCTCCCCCATCTCAGGGCCAAAGACTTGCCTGTTTGCCAAGCCGGTGACAAAAGGAAATGACAGACAAGGCGGACCTCGGCATGGGAGGCTGGCTGCGGGAGAGGGTCTGGGAGCAGACAGAGGAGGCCGAGAGGCCCTGGGGGGCCGGGAGGGGGGCTTTTCTCCTGGCAGGGCTGGCCGAGCTGTGGCAGGTGGAGGCTGGGGGGGTGGTCCTCCCCGGAGGAGCCGGCTCGGCAGAGCTGGAAGATGGATGTGACAGTGACAGCCGGGAAGGACAAGGCTGCCTCTGGACTCACCCCAGGGGCGGAGACAGGACTGCGGGAACCGGGGCTCCGAGGAGGGAGGGGACACCGCCAGGCTCAGAATCCCTGGCAGAGGCTGGGATGCAGGCAAGCCGAGGTGGTGAGTCGCCATGGAGACGGAAGGGAAAGATAAGGACAGGGCGGGGGAGGACGGATGGAGAGGGAAGCCATATGGGTGCGTGGCAGACGCGCAAGGCAGGCTGGCACTGCCCCTGCTGGCCCAGGGGGCTGTTCCGGGGCCGCGGGGCAGGGGGCGCAAAGGGCAGAGGTGTGGGAACCGGCGCCGACCCAGGGTCTTGAGGGCCTCCTTCCTCCCACAACGGACGCTGCCCTGCGCGGCTGCCAAGCACAGGGACTGTGATGCCATCCCACGGCACTCGGCCCGTGCTTCCTCCCCCAGCAGCCTCGGCTGACTGAGTCTTCCTCTCCTGGGGGCTTCCACCCTCCAAGCTTTTGGCAGTTACTCCTGGGCCTTCTGACTGCCTCTCACCTGGGCTCCTCCCGTTCACCCTCATCGTGTGCGGCCAGCATGGACCCCTGAGCGCGGCTGACCTCATGCTGCTCAAACACCTGCCATGGCTCCCTACTACCACCGGCTCAAAAGCCACAGTTCCCGGCCTGCGGCCACCAGCCTCAACTGCCGTCAGCCGCCCTGCCTCCCCGCCCTCCACCGCTTTGCTCAGCGAGTCCTCTGCCTGTAGTGCCCGCCCATCCCCCGGAGACCCTCGTAGGCCCAGCTCAGGGGCCGCCTCTGCTTGGAGCTCCCTGCCTCGCTTGTCCTGCTGGACCTGGTCTGAGGGCCCATGCACCTGACCCTGGCAGATTCGGCATGGCCCAGGCTGACCTAGCTCCCTCGCAGCTGCGCCTGTGAGCCGGGCCGGGGGCTGCCCCTCAGCTCCCGGAGGGGTCACAGCCACAGATGGAGGCCACCTGCCCAGATGAAGGGCGCTCTTCCTGAGCCGGGATGCAGGCGTGGGGGTGGGTTCCTGTCCTGAGACAGCAGGCGGGGACCCTCTGCTGCCCCGGCTGGATCTTCTTCACCCCAGCCTTTCGAACCAGGGACCGGAGGACCCCTCTGTGGACTGAATCAGAGCAGAGACGCGGCGAGAGGACTCGAGCCCCTGGTCGGCAGTAAAGCCTTGCTGGTGGCAGAGTCGGGAGGGCAGGGCTGCGTCCACCGCGCTCCGTCCGCAAGGGAGTCCCGTGACCTCACACCCCTGGCAGATGGTGGCCGGGGGGCCTGGGTGCTAGACACATCAGGGCACGTTGCCTGCCGCCCTGTCCCCTTGGAGCCTCCGTTCCCTCATCTCGAGGCACCCCCAGTGGGGGCATTTGGATTGAAAACCAATCTCCCCTTCCCGCGGGCCCACTACCCAAACCCACCTTCCCGCTGGGACCTGCTCCGTATTGAGCTTGGGGGCAGATGAGGGGTCCCCACTGGGTTTCAGCCCAAGGAGGGGTTTGGGCCTGCCCTGCCCCACTCCAAAATGCCCAGCGACAGTTCGGCGGTCCCCAGTTCTGCTTGAGCCCACGCTCAGACCTCTTGATGGAGGGGGTGCCCAGGGCCAGGAATGGGAGCCGAGAAGGCAACCTGCAGAGCCCCAACATCCCCAGTGAAGGCTCTGTTTCCCACTAGAATTCGCTGATAAAACAAACTCAAACTAAAATCAGGAAGAGCCTCCGGACAGGAAGCAGAGGCAGCAGCCCCTGAGTATGGCATCCAGGCCGACGCGGCTGCCTCCGTGCCCGGGCCCACCCAGCCTCACCAAGGTGTGTCTGTGCCAGACCCCCAAGGGAGCATCAGAGACCCGGCCCCAGGGGTCAGGCTGCTTTGGGGGGAAGGACAATGGCCAGGCCAGGGACAACAGAGCTGGCGGGAGAGGCCTGCTCCCCACAGCAGCCCTGTCTGCCGGGCGTCTATTTCCAATAAAGACGAAGATGAGACCTAGTGTGCTGGGGAAGCCCTGCTCTTGTGGAGCGAAAACCAGGCTTCCACTTCCTGGATGGTCCCTCCCAGGGGCCACCAGTTCCCTCCCGTGGAGGTGGCTCCCGCCCTGGCCTGAGACGGCTCTGCGACTGAAAGCCGCACTCCAGGGGGGTGGCCCTCCTGCCACCGCCACCGGCCAGGGGTGTGTCCTTTCCGCCTCTGTGACCAGAGGCGGTGGGAAGCAGCCAGCAGAGGGGGGCGCCGAGCCCGGTCCCTGAGCTTCACGCTGGGCGGGACACAGTCCAGACACTGGAGAGGCCAGTGTGGACCCGGAACCCTGACCCTGGCTGCACCCCCTCTCCTGCCAGCCGCCAGGGACTTCCCGCGGGCAGCAGGAGGAAAGCCTCCACCCCAACCCGACCCCCCGCATCCCGTTTTCACAGCAGGAGTCCTCTCCTCTGCTCAGAGCTTCAGGGTCACAAGGTCTTGCCGAGAGCTGCCTCCGCTGATTCCCGGACAGAGGCAGCCCAGCTCCTCCAGCAGGGAGGCCGAGGCCCAGGAGGGTAGGCTCAGGCCTGTGCCGCCCCCTCGCCGCCCTCGCGCTGTGGGCTCCGTGCAGACAGAGGGTCCCCCGCAGCGCCCAGGCCCAGGTGGGCTCAGACGCCCTTCAGGAAGCTTCTCCGTCCTTTCTCCTCATCTCCGTGCTCAGGTATCTAGGAAACGCTCCCTCTGTACCAAACACGGAGCCCACTGCCAGGCCCACAGGGCACAGATGGGGTCCCTGCCCCAGGAGCTCAAGGCTGGGCTCAGACATGAAACACGGAGACAGACCACTGCCCTCGTTGTGGTCACTGCTGGCGCCGAAGCCCAGGGGACGCTGGGACCCAGGGAAGCCCCTCACACAGACTTGGGGCCACTGAGGCTGCCATGCAGGAAAGGAGCTGGGGCGCGGGCCGGCCACCAGGACAGCAAGTGCACAGGCCAGGATGGGGTCAGGGGAGTGAGGCTGAGTCCGGGGTCCGGGGTGTGGTCAGCAGAACACAGAGCACGGACGGACACCGGGCAGATCCCAGACTCCCCTCGCGTGACCCTAGGAACCATAAGTGACCTTGAGCAGGAGGCACGTGACAGGGTCTGCATCCCTGAACCACCGCCTTGCCCACACGGACAGACCCGAGGGGACCTCGCTGCTCCCGGCAGCTTCTCACGGGCATCTCTGGGCAGGTAGCTCGTCTGTAAGCCAGCCTCCAGGGGACAGCGTCCAGAGCGTCGCCAGCGTCCTGCTGTAACGCTGAGGGCTCTGCTGCACGCTCCCGCCCAACGCCAACCCTGAGCCTTGCCAGCTCCAGCCACCCACGATGAAGACGAAACTGGGGGTTGTCTCTGGATCTGGGGCCCTGGGCTTCGCAGACTGTCAGGCCGCCCAAAGCACACACGGTTCCTGATCATGAGACGTCAGCGTGAACTTATCCTGAGTGTCCAGCTATAAATACATAGTTACACTGCGGACACAGGCTCCCGTGGGCGGAGCTGTCGTTGACCACGAGGCCCCCAGCACCGGCCCCCTGCCACCGAGGCTGAGTCCCTTTCCAATCAGAACATACGAGACACACGGGGCACCCGCCGTGGGCAGACCTCCTGGCACAGCGACAGCACCAGAGGCGCCTCGTGTGCGGGCCTGGGCAGGCCCCGTGAGGACAGGGCTCCCTCGGACCTTAGGAGAAGCGGGGACGCGGCCCGCAGGCAGAGGGAGGCCCAGCGCCCTGTTTGAGAGGCTCTGGCCTGCCGATAAATGAGGCCCCGCCAAGCAGGCTTGGAAGGCGACCCGTGTTCTCTAAGTTTACAATGGATCTTTAAACAGAAAGGAATTCAGCTGGCAACGAAAGTCGGAGATCGGAACGCGAGGCCCTGGGCTAGGGGCCTGTCCCAGGCCCTGGAGGAGTTTGTCGCCCCCGCCCAGGACCCAGACGGGCGGCTTAAACCACAGACCCATATTTCCCACGTCCTGGAGGCTGGGATCGGGGATGAAGGCGCCGGCCAGCTTGGGGTCTCCCGAGGCCCCCCTTGGCCTGCAGACGTCCGCCCCCTCCGTGTCCTTGCGTGGCCGTCCCTCTGTGCACGTCTGCGTCCCAGCCTGCTCTTCTCGGGAGGACCCAGGCTCTGGACCAGGGCCAGCCCAGTGACCCCATTCTCGCACGGTGACCTACTTAAAGGCTCTGCCTCCAAAGACAGTCCTGCTCTGACGTCGCGGGGTTAGGGCTGCAATGCATGAATTTTGAGGGCGCACACTGAGCCCAGAACGGGACCCGAGTGGCCCGCGAGCGCGTGACGGCGGGGAGAGGAGCGCGGAGGGTCCTGGGGTCAGGCTGAGAACACCAGGCCCAGACATAAAAGGGCGCGGTGACAAGACCGGGCTTTTTGGGGCGCATTTGGGAGCTGCCCTGGCAGTGGCAGGGGGCCCGTCGGTGGGGCTGGGGGGGAGGGGGCACAGGGGAGAGACCCACTTCCTCACCCTCACAGCCCGCACCGCCAACCAGGAGGCTGAGTGGGTCACGGGTCCTCACGCAGAAGCTGGACCCGCCTGCACAGAAGCCAACACTCCGACCTGGGGGCAGGAGGCTGGGCTGCGGAGCTTGGATGCACAGGCTGGGGGCACGGGTTGCTCTGGGGGCAGCAGGAGGCGACATCAAGGATGCCGGAAGGCCCCTGAGCACCATTCTGGGGTTCACACCGGCTGGGAGTCCCTGGCTGCCAGCCGACCCACCCTCACGCGCTGCTGTCCGGGCTCCAGGCCCTCCCCCACGCCACCCGACTGGGACTCCCAGCCCCCACGGGTCTGGAGCATCGGTCGGGTGGCCAGGATGCGAGGGACGCGGCCAGCTGGCCCCTGAGGAGCAAACGGCCCCCCGCAGATTATGCGCAGCTGGACCCGGCCCCCCAGGCCCCCCGAGGTGGACACGGCCAGCCAGACTGCACGGAGCCGGGCTCTGCGCGCCCAGCCTCTGCATCCAGACCTCCACTGGCCCGTGGGCCCAGGCCCAGGCCACCCCCCAGCGCGGACCGGACCAGCGGCAGGGTACTGGGCAGGTTCAGACACCAATTCTGCCCCACCCGTCCGCTCAGTTTCCCAGCAGTAAAACCAAAGACAACAGTTCCTCCCGGGCAGGGTTATCATGGAGAGCCTGCATGCAGCTGGTGCTCCATAAATGCCAGCCTGGGCTCCCCTCCCTGGGCCCGCACCTCCCCAGGAGCTGCGCTCCCCGCCTGGACCCCGAGGCCTCCGTCCCAGGGCCTAACCCCTTCTCCGTCAAGTGAAAGCCACGATGACAGCTCCGATGCGACCCCTCACCTGGGAACCTCCACATGCTGCAGGAGCGGCCGTAGAAAAGGCAAAAAGACCGAAAAAGAAAAGAAAGCCAGGAGACTCCTAAGGAAGTGGGACGGGGGGGGGGGCCTCGTGCCCGACGCCCACAGATGAACGTGCCATCAGCTCGTTCATCCACTGATGAGAATGAGCGCACGCTGAAGGCTTCAACCAACAGGATCCCGCTTCCTCCTGACCTGGAGGAAAACAGTGGAGATACTGCTCCATTGTACAGACGAGGAGACTGAGGCTGCCCGGGGCACAGGCAGGCAGCCTGGCTTCTGCCGGCCTCCCTCCCTGTCTGTCACACTCACACACACACACACACTTTGCCCACCTCTCTCAAACCCCGGGCCGGGCTGAGCGCAGCAGCCGGGCCCCCGAGACCCACCACAGCCTGTTTGTTGACCAAACGAGCGTGCAGTGAGATGAGGTCACGGGCACTGATCAGCTGACCCCGGAGGTCACAAAGGCGGGATCCGAAGCCTGGAATGTGCTTCTGCTCTCCGCCAGCGGCCGCCGCTCCCTCCCCAGCCTCCTGCCAACCCACCCTCCTTGCCCAGCCAGCCAGGGTTTTAAAGAAAGGAAATCAAAGGGAGTCCTTCCTGGGACAGGGGAGCCCGCCGGGCACAGGGACTGGGGCACACAGCACCGCATCACCGCTGGGCTGAGTGGCTTCCAGTTGCGGGGCCGGGGGCGGAGGCGGTGCGCCCTCTCCTGTTCCTGTGCGAGGACCGCTAAGCCCTGGACACAGGCAGAAGGTGAGAGAAGACTCTAGAGGCAGAGGGGAGAGCGAGCGCTGGGGCCCCGAGGAGCCAGGCGGGGGTGGGTGCCCTGGAGTTTCTTTCTTTTTTTTTTTTTTTTGGCCACCCCACGGCCTATGTATCTCCGGGACCGGGGGTCAGACCCCAGCCCCAGTTGCAACCTAAGCTGCAGCTGCAGCAACCCTGGATCCTTAACCCACTGTGCTGGGCCGGGGATTGAACCTGCGCCCCAGAGCTCCCCAGGCGATGATGCTGATTCTGGGGCGCCACAGTGGGAACTCTGTGCCTTGGGTGTTCTTTTCGCCTGTTCCACACCAGGGGCTGCACAGGGGCAGCCTGCGAGCACCCATGGACGCTGACAAAAGCAGCCCCGGTAAAAGCCTGTCTCCCTAGCCGACAAACCAGGGGAGGGACAGCCTGGCAAGGCGGGAACTTGTAGACAACAGACGCTCAAGCCACACACTGCAGAAGGGACGCAGCCCCACCCCGTCCACGCCAGCAGAGGCCAAGTAGGGCACCTGGACTTTCCCTCCAGTGACCAGCGCTCTCCTGACCCCAAAGCAGTAGTGAAAGCCACCCGGGAAGCCCAAACTCAACCCACTCAGCTGTCACAGCCCCTCCTGGGGTGTCAGGCAGGTGGCATGAGGAGCCTGCATCCTCAGGCAGCACCCTTCCCCTGCCAGGGGGCGCCAGAGAAAGTGCCAAGGCAGGTTTAAACAGTGTCTTAAAAGCGTTCCCATTGTGGCTCAGGGGTAATGAATGTGACTAGTATCCATGAGGAGGCGGGTTTGATCCCTGGCCTCGCTCAGTGGGTTAAGGATCCAGCCTTGCCGTGAGCTGTGGTGAAGGTCGCAGACGCGGCTCAGATCCCTCGTTGCTGTGGCTCTGGTACAGGCTGGCAGCTCCCACTCTGATTCGACCCCTCGCCTGAGAACTTCCATGTGTCGTGGGTGCGGCCCTACAAAGCAAAAAACAAGAACCAAATGAAACAGAAACAGTTACAACGTAATGTGATGAGACGTCAAAGCCATCCAGGTGTCACCTCGTCGAGAACCAGGAAGCCCTCTCAGCGAATGAATGAAAACAGCAGTCAGTAGAGGCCAAGACGACAGAGATGCTGAACTAGGTGGTCACCGACTGCTGGGCGGCCACGCGAAGAGGCCTCAACAAGCAGCAGCCCACTGGGAGCTCATGGAAACAGAGACGCCTCAGCGAAGGCTGTAAAGAGAAACCGGGTGGACACTGGAGGGCTGAAAAGTACAATAGCCGAAAGCAAAGGCTCCGGGGGTGGGATCCGCAGTAGCTGGGATAAAACAATAGGCATTCCCCAAGCTAACGACAGAAAGAAAAAGATGCACCAAAGAGAAAGGAACAGAGGTGTTTCTGTCGTGGCTCAGCAGTTAACGCACCGGACTAGCATCCATGAGGCTGAGGAACCAGCAGAGTCAAAACAATTTTGAAAAAGAAAAATAAAGAGAGACAGAGGCGTTTACCCAGTTTTAAGACACACACAGGAGTTTCCATCGTGGCGCAGTGGAAAGGAATCCAACCAGGAACTATGAAGTTGCGGGTTTGATCCCTGGCCTCGCTCGGTGGGTTAAGGATCCAGCGTTGCCGCGAGCTGTGGTGTAGGTTGCAGATGTGGCTCGGATCCTGCATTGCTGTGGCTGTGGTGTAGGCTGGCAGCTGTAGATCTGATTGGACCCCTAGCCTGGGAACCTCCATATGCCATGGGTGCGGCCCTAAAAAAAAGACTTACTATATCATTATAGTAATCAAGACTGTGTGGGAGTTCCTGTTGTGGCGCAGTGGTTAACAAATCCGACTAGGAACCATGAGGTTGTGGGTTCGATCCCTGGCCTTGCCCACTGGGCTAAGGATCCGGCGTTGCCGTGAGCTGTGGTGTAGGTTGCAGACGCAGCTTGGATCCCGCGTGGCTGTGGCTCTGGTGTAGGCCGGCGGCTACAGCTCCAATTCGACCCCTAGCCTGGGAACCTCCATATGTCGTGGGTGCAGCCCAAGAAATGGCAAAAAGAAGAAAAAAAAGACTGTGGGGTATTGGCAGGCAGATAGACACACAGGTCAATAGAATAGATAGGGAGAAATATAAATACATGTAATATAAATACATTTCTCTCCCTGTTGCATTGAGCACAAATATATCCAAAAGAAACACAGATACAGCCAACTGACTTTTTTACAAAGGTACACAAATAACTCAACACATGATGCTGGAGCGATGGGGTCTATCTATTGGCAAAACCAAACCAAACCTTAGACCTAAGCCCCACACTTCATTCAAAAATAACTCAACCTGGATCACCAGCCGTAATGCAAAATTGTTACACCTTTAGGAAAACGAGAGGAGTTCCCAATGTGGTACAGCCACTTAGGGGTCCAGCACTGTCTCTGCAGCGACTCAGGTTGCTGTGGAGGTACAGGTTCAATCCCCGGCCCGGTGCAGTGGGTCACGGACCTGGCGTTGCTGCAGCTGCAGTTTAAGTTGCAGCTCCGGCTCAGATTCGATTCCTGGCCTGGGAACTTCCCTATGCCGTGGGGGCAAAATGAAAAAAAGAAAAAAAATAGGAGAACATCATTGGGACCGAGAACTAGCCGCAAAGTTGTCAGACAGGACACCAAAAGCACAATCCATAAAAAAAATGGCTAAGTCAGACTTGGTCAAAATGGGAAATGTTTGCTTTATGAAAGACCAACCCTGCTGAGAGGGTGGAAAGGCTAGTCACAGAGTGGAGAATCTATCTGCCCGCCCCAGATCTGACTGAGGCCTGCTGTCTAGACGCCGAGAGACCTCTCAGACCTCGGCAGCGAAAGAGCAGACGCCGCAA
The DNA here is from genome assembly GCF_016906955.1 of Phacochoerus africanus. Classification (NCBI taxonomy): domain Eukaryota; kingdom Metazoa; phylum Chordata; class Mammalia; order Artiodactyla; family Suidae; genus Phacochoerus; species Phacochoerus africanus. The sequence continues at coordinate 59,484,625 of NC_062557.1, forward strand.
TCCCAACGTGAGCAAAAGCCACCAGCACAGACGTCTGCCTGCGAAAGACGCACGGCTGGCACGGGAGCCCGTGAAAACACCTTCCACGTTATTGGCTGTTAGGAACCCTCGGAAGCACAAGGAGCCACCCCCACGGGTCCATCAGAAGGGTTCAAGTACAAAGCAATGGCACGATCGAATGTGGGCACAGATGCGCAGACACGGGACCACTCGCCCACAGCGGGCGGCCGACCATGCTGGAGAACGAGCCGGCACCCTCGTCACAAATGAAACAGGCGGAGTTCCCGTCGTGGCTCAGTGGCTAATGAATCCGACTAGGAACCAGGAGGTTGCAGGTTCGATCCCTGGCCTTGCTCAGTGGGTCGAGGATCCAGCATTGCTGTGAGCTGTGCGGTAGGTCGCAGACATGGCTCGGATCCTGCGTGGCTGTGGCTGTGGTGTAGGCCAGTGGCTAGAGCTCCGATTAGACCCCTCGTCTGGGAAGCTCCAGGTGCCATGGGGTGAGGCCCTAGCAAAGGCAAAAAGGCAAAAAAAAACCGAAGCATGCAACTCAACAGCACCCAGCCATCGCGCCCCTGGGCGGCGTTTCTCCTGCGCACGAGTGTTCGTAACAGGACACAGCAAAACGCTGGAAACGACCTGGCTGAACAAAGCACAGGTCCACCTGGGGAGGCCGCCTGGCAATAACGGGAGGGCCTCCTGACGCACAGCGACCCCCGAGAACTGACGGAAACTCGGGTTTGAAACAGCCAGGTCCGCAGGGCTGCAGTGTGAGTCATTTTCGCAGCGTTCTTGAAGCAACAAGAACAGGAATGGAGAGCGACTGGTGGCAGCTGGAGGGTTGAGGAAGGTGTCGGGGGAGGGACGTGAGTGTGGCCGTAAAGGGGCCACACAAGGACCCAGCGGTCCTGGCAACACCCGGCATCCTGACCGCCCGGCGCTCTCCCGCTTGTGGAAACGAAGGACCATTTTCCGAGGAGTCCACGGGGGGACCCGGGTGTGAGGCGCCCTGGCTCCCTCTGTCCCTTTGCACAGCTGCGTGTGCATCTACGACCTTCTCAAGACCAAAAGTCTCAGCTGAAAAGGAAAAATAAACATCTAAAAAACAGGTGTCCCCCTTCTGCTGGAAACTGGGCAGGTTTCTGTCACCCGGAGGGCAGTCAGACGGTCCCCCTGGCACGGCTTGCCCCCCCCCCCACGCGTCCCCCAGCCCCCACCTCCTTGCCCACACCTCAGCCTCAGCCAGCTCAGCCCACAGAGGCCCCTCGGCCGTCCCTGCGCCCCCTGCCATCCATCCAGCCTGCTCTCTGGAGCTTCCAGCATCCTCAGGTGTCTGCTCGGACCTCCTGGACTCCCCAGGGGGCGGGTCCCCTTGCTCGCCCGGCTCACAGCCCCTCGGGGGTACACGCTGCGCCTGCGCAGAAAGCCACCCACTGTGCACGTTGGTGGGACGCCAGGGTGACCCTGTGGTGGAGCCACTGTCTGCCAGTGCCGGACCCAGCACAGCCACCAAACCCAGGGGCATCAGGGCCACGCTCCCATGACACCGTTGACGTGAGCGGCACAAGCGCTGTGGACGGTGGCAGCCGCCTCTCCCCACCCCCACCCTCAGTGAGTGCGGCCACCCCCTGGCACATGCCAGGGGGGCCAGGCTTTGTCCATGAAGACACGTCCACACACGTCCACAGCAGTCTCATCCACAATGGCCAGGCTGGAAACAAGCCGAATGCCCACCACAGGCCAACGGGTAGGCAAACGGGGCGGGGGCGGGGGGAAGGACACGCACGGGCCCCCCGGGGAGCCCGCGGCCCGTCCACTGTCCGAAAGGAAAACTGACATCCCAACACATGTACTTAGCAGTTCACTGAAAATAACAACACACCTGCTCACAGAAACAACGTCTCCCTAAAAATGACTGAACGTCAGGAGTTCCCGATGGGCCGCAGGGGAGACGAATCCGACTGGCAACCATGAGGACGCAGGTTTGATCCCTGGCCCCATTCAGTGGGTTAAGGATCCGGCGTCGCTGTGAACTGTGGCGTAGGCCGGCAGCTTTGGCTCCAATTCAACCCCTACCCTGGGAACCTCCATATGCCAAAGGTGTGGCCCTAATAAGGGGAAAAAAAGGATTTTCCAGCACAGAGAACAGGGAGGAGGAGGGCTTGGGGGTCTGTGTCTCTGTTCAGCCTGTGGCCACAGGCTCAGCCAATTCCCCGCTCCCTCCAGAGAACGCCGGGGGCAGGGGGCACAAATGACACACCACGGTGGCCGTGAAAACCCTTCTGCAAGCTCAGGCAGTGGCGGGAAAGGGCCCGGGAGACCCTCAGGAGCCTCCAGGTGACACTGAGAGCCATTCCAAGGAACCATAAAAATGCGAGAAGCTTTGGGGCTGAGCGATGACTGGTTCCGGTTCCGGGAAGCTCAGGAAGAAGCGGAGCCGCTGTAGGCAGACAGCGTCTCCCTTGCGCTGGGCTGGGCCCTCCAGCGCTGGAAGCCTCCTGCCTCCTGACCCAGGAGGTGACACAGCAGCGTAGCCCAGAGGGAGCTCGCTGAGCTGCAGCCCCGCACAGTGAAAAGAAACCCCCTCCACCCGCCTGGTGCACCTTGGTCCTGGATTCTGCCTCACTAGAAACGCCAGGGCGGGCCGGGCCCAGCCCACCCCTCCCCACACCAGCCTTCAGCTTGCCAGGATCAGAGGGCACCCCCACCCCCCTGCAAGAGCCAAGATGACCCTCGGCCAGCCAGGACAGACCTGGGAGGTCACAGGACACCCTCTGGCAAGGCCACTGCTGGATCAGGGAGAGCTGGGCCCTGGGGAACCCACAGGCCCTCCCCACCCTTGCCCAGCCCCAGTCTGCTGGGTGCTGGCAGGGTGCCTGCCCTGCGCTCCCCCCACAACACAGTGGTGGGGGAAGGGGAGGGAGGGGCGTGAAGCGAGGTCCTCCTCCCCCCACAGAGGCTCTCTTTTTTCGGGAGCAGCTCCCTTCGCAGGAAAAAGAACAGGCTCTCAGCTCCGCCTCGGGACAATGAGGCTCGGTCCTGGCACCGGTCACAGCACTCCCCCACCCCGCCTCCCGCTGTTTACACACAAGCCGAGGCCGTCCTTCCGGCATCTACAAGGCCCCGAAGGACCTGCCCCACCTCCTCTAGCCTCTCCTGTGTCCCCATGTGTCCTCGCAGCCCGGCCAGCCAGCTGACACCCTGCCGCTCAAACACAGGGCACCTCCCGACTCAGGGCCTTTGCACGAGCTGCCTGACCTGCCGTCGGCGGTGAGTCTGGGCGATTACAGGTTCACAGACACGCAGCAGATGTCCCCTCTGGGGGGGCGCCGTTGGCGGAGGCCGTGCCAGGTCAGGGCAGGGATGGCAGGAGGTCTCTGTGCCTTCTCTCTCAGTTTTGCTGGGAACCCAAAAGTGCTCGGAAAAACCACATCTTTTTTTTTTAAGGAATAATTGTTGAACTGTGTTCTTACAGGGGGTGGGCTTGACAGCTTGTAAATTACACCCCTGTAACCAAGCAGGACCCTATGGGGCCTTCCCAGGACAGACACACCCCACCCATGTCCCCCAGCCGCCTCGCGTCTGCAGAAAACCTTTGGCCTCCTCGGCCTGGCCTGACCTCCAAAGAAGAAATTTAATCACAGGAGTGAGAAGATGCAGAAACAAAGGGGAAAAAGCGAGGCCGAAGAACACAAGTTTGGCCCGAAGACGGAGGCAGGACCTCTCGTTCCCCGCTGCGGGCTGCAGATCGGACCCGAGCCCGGCCGCGAGCTGTCCTGCGGGCACTGAGACGCCCACCAGGGGGGCGCAGGAACTGCAGGCTGACCTCCAGCACGCAGACCCCAGACGGGCTGGGACCCCAGGGCGATGACGGCGTCTGCAAACACCACACTGCTCCCTCCAGCCAGTCGGAGAGCGGGGCCCAGGCGGGTCGGGCCCCTGCGACCCTCAGCCCGAGGGTGGCCTTTACAGACCCTCCCCTGGGAGCCCTCTGTGAGCACGAGCTGCCCGGTCTCCTTGCTGGGCCTGCAACTCACGCTGTCCCGCCCTTTGCACCACCCGGAGCCCGCGGACAGGCTTTGCCACACAGCGGGCAAGCAGACCTGAGTTCGGTTCGGTAACACCCCCAATAAATCATCAAAACAAGAGAGTTCCCTTGTGGCACAGTGGGCTAAGGACCTGTTTGTCACTGCAATGGCCTCGGCAATGGGTGTGGTGCTGGTTTGATCCCTGGCATGGGAACTTCCGTGCGCCGCAGGTGGCAAAAAAAAAAAAGTTATCATCAAAACAGGGAAGAACTGGAAAATAAAAATACTATGATTGCTAATTTTTTTTTTGTCTTTTTGCCTTTTCTAGGGCTGCACCCGTGGCATATGGAGGTTCCCAGGCTAGGGGTCGAATCGGAGCTATAGCTGCTGGTCTACACCACAGCTCACGGCAACGCCGGATCCTTTACCCAGTAAGCAAGGCCAGGGATCGAACCCGCAACCTCATGGTTCCTAGTCAGATTCATTAACCACTGAGCCACAATGGGAACTCCTGATTGCTAATTTTTTTAGGTCAGTAGGAGAGCTGGACATTAAGAGTGCACAGAAATTAGAATGAAGAACAGAAATGAAATGTTAGAGAAAAGATAAGAACAAGTAAGGATGAATTTATTTGGGTCGCCTGGTAGCCAACCAATAAAGTCATCAGAGAGAGGAGTTCCACCGTGGCAAAGTGGGTTAAGGACCCAACTGCAGCAGCTCTGGTCGCTGCGGAGGTGTGGGTTCAACTCTGGCCTGGTGCGGTGGGGTTTTTGTCTTTTTTTTTTTTTTTTTTTTTTTTTGCTTTTTAGGGCTGCTCCCACGGCATATGGAGGTTCCCAGACTAGGAGCCGCATTGGAGCTGTAGTCACCAGCCTACACCACAGCCACAGCAATACCAGATCTCAGCCGGGTCTTCGACCCACAACATAGCTCATGGCAATGCCGGATCATTAACCCGCTAGTGAGGCCAGGGATCGAACCCACATCCTCATGGATGCTAGTCAGATTCCTTACGTGCTGAGCCACGATGGGAACTCCGGTGCAGCGGGTTAAGGATCCGATGTTGCTGCAGCTGCGGCTCGGATTCAGTCCCTGGCCTGCGAACTTCCATATGCTGCAGGTGTGGCCGTAAAATTAAAAAAAAAACACACCAGGAAGAAAACAGACGGAAGGAAACAGCTAAGAACGTTCTCGGGAGGAAGACACAGGCTCCCACATGGAAGGGCCACCAAGCGGCCACACGACGAAATGCGAGGACTCGGACACCAGGGCGGGCACTGCCCGCTGCGCAAGGGCCCTCAAGTATCCTTTGCCCCAAGATGTGCCGCGGTGATTCGATTTAGAACAAACCCCCAAACTTCCATTTGAGTTTTCTCCCCTGTTCCCTGCGTCCGCAGAAATAAAACTATGAACCCCAGTGGCCCGAATCCCCGACCCTCCAACCCCAAAGGATTCGGCGCAGCTTCCCTGGTCTGAGCCCCGCATCGACGGCCCCACACACGATGCAGGTTCTCTTGGCCACACTTGGAGCTCCAGCCACTGAACTTGCCCCCAACCCAAAAAGGGGGCCCCCAAATCCCTCCCAACTTCCTCCTTTCCAGGAAGACAAACACAGGACTGAGGGACGGGACCCCACACCGGAGGCCCTTGTCTCCTCCCCCATGTGGCCGCCCCTCCCGCCCACGTTCACCCCGCTGTCCCCACCCCTGTCACCTTCTCTGGCTCCAGAAGGCTGGGGCTGTGTGTCTGTCCACTGCTGCCCACGCAGGGCTTATGGGCTGGCTCGTGCGCCCTGAAAGTCACGCCGAAGCCCTGACCCCAGGACCTCTGAATGTGACCATCTGGAGTCAACGCCTTGAGGGAGGTAAGTTAGAGGGGTTCCAGGGTGGGGGGCTGACGCCACCTCCGGGACCCCGAGGGACACCGCATCCTGGTCCTGCAAGGACCACCAGGGCCCTGGCCTCTGCCAGCTGCCGTCACCCCCACTGCCCTCCCTCCCGTGGCAGCAGCAGCCCCAGAGGAGGGGCCTGGTTTCAGCAGCTCAGCCAGACTCCCCGCTTCCCAAAAAGGCAGCCCGGCTCCCCCGCACCCCCTTGCCTCCCCCTCCTCCCTCCCCAGGCTTCTCCCCCTCCCCTTCCCCGCTCTTGCCTCCTCGGGCCAAAGGTGGCAAGTCCCACGAGAAGACCCAGTCTCTGTGGGAGACCGCGGGGCCCTGTCCGTAGCTGTGCTCGAGTCATTCCAAGGCTGCTGGGCTTTGAGGCAAAACCCAAGGAAGGCTGTGGGTCAAGCAGGGTCCTGGCAGGAAACAAAGGCAGCCTCAGCTGTTCTGTTTTTAAAGGCATTTCGTGATGGCCCCGTCACCTGGGTGTGGGCCTTAAGGAAGCCACTCCTGGGGCCACTGAGGCTGCAGGGAAGGGACAGGGGACAGGTGATCGGGGAGGGGGGGTTACAGCAGGAGCTGTCACCGGGGTGAGGAGGGGGCACAGCCATTACCACAACCGCGGGCCTGGGCAGGACAGGCCAGCGAGAAACACCCCAACCTCTCGTCCCCTGTCCTGCCAGGGCCTCCCATGGGCCAAGTCCAGCCGGGAGCCAGAGGCTGTAGGAACCGCGTCGCCCTGGGCATGGCACAGGACAGAGAAAGGGGGTGCGCAGAGGCCAGCGCCAAGGGGTGGCACCTGACCCCAGCAAGGCCCTGGGAGGGGAGCCCCATCTCCTGGAATGGGGCTCCTCAGCAGACGACGCCTCGGGCCCGTCCAGTGGGCAGCAGCACCCTGACAGCCTGTCCCCCACAAGCCCCTCACTCCTGCCCACCCCGGTCTCCCAGGCACGTGCAGCAGGTGGGGTCTCTCAGACTCGCAACCACCTGCAGGGCACACCAGGCTCAGGGCTCGCAGCCCAGGCAGTGCCCACGGGACCCAGCATCTTGCTTGCAAAGCCACCACCAAGCGGCCAGAGACCCAGGACGCTGGGGCCTCCGGGGTGACCGCCACCCCGAGGACAGGTTCCTCCCGCTCCTGCTCAAGTCAGCGCCTCCCAAAGTGGAGCCCTCGGCAGTGCGCTAGATCAGCTCGAGCAACCAACTGCACCCCCTTTCCAGGCAGGGGACCCCCAAACACAGGAAGAAATGCCCATGCTGGGCAGCCAGAAACACGTCCACTGACTGCCCCTCGCTGCTGTTCTTACGTCCGAGGGTCGCCTTCAGGCCGTAGCTTCAGAGGGAGAGCGGACTCCCGGTACCTGTGCCCGTATTTCTTTCCCGAAAGCATTAAACGAACCCCCAACCACATCCAGAAAGCAGCGTGCCAGCCCTGCACACGCGCACACACTCAGGTTTTAAGAAAAAAACGAATGGGCCAAACATGACTGCTACTGTCTTGCTCAATTCTCTCTTTCCCTTTCTTTTTTGTTTTTGGGGTTTTTCTGATTGGCTTGGGTGGGTTCCCATGCTTCTTAGTTGTATTCAGCCAACGACTTTGATACTTGACTCAGGACGTATGTTATTATTTGTTCAGATGGCTGATTTTTCCTTATTTTCCCTTCTGTAGCCTGGGCTAAAATTAGCTGGCACTGGCTGAAAAGAGAGCTGTCTTAGGATTAGATTCAGCTGTGTGTGTGTAACAGGAAAAACAACAGAGGCTTAAACTAGATAGAGGTTTCTTTTTCTGCTGCAGGAGAGGCCCCGAGAAGGGCAATCCGGAGCGGGTTCTGGATCCGCTCACGAAGTCCAGGGGACCCAGCTCCTACCCCCTGATCACCGCCCCCACCCCCGCTGCCGCCGCCCCCCCGAAGGGGCCTCATCCTCACGGTCCAAGGTTGCAGCCGGAGCGCCAGCCATCAAGCCCAGCGACAGGACAGAGGGCGGGGAGAGCGAGCAGCTGCTGCCTTTCCACATCTGCATCTTCTTGGCCAAACGCCTCCCCAAGATCAGGACCGTCCTTCTCAGGACGAAGGGGAGAAAGGGTTTCGAGAGGAAGGCAAACACGACTCCCGCAGCCAAGGGTAAAACTGCACCGAGGGCGGTCCCTTCCCAGGACGGTCTCTGCGACGGTGACAGCAAATTTACCAAACCCCTTGTGGGCACGGTGCTGGGGACCTGGTGCGAATGACCCAATCCTCAGCCGGCCTTTGAAGGAGACACTTGCTATCCTGCTTCTACAGAGGGGCAAGCTGAGGCACAGAGAGGCTAGGTCACCTGTCCGAGGTCACCCAGCTAACAGGCGGCACAAGCTGGATTTGAATGCGGGCAGCCTGCCCCCTTCCCCCCGGACATGGCCCATCGACCAAGGGGCACCTCTCTCCAGGTTACAGAATGGGGTGCATCCAAGTGGTCCCTGGATTCGGGAATGAGGTGGGGCGGGGGGCCAGCGCTGCTCTCTTACTTTGAGCCTCTGCACCTCTCAGTCACGCCCCCCAACACCCCGCAAAAGTTCTCACAACATGTGCAACGTGCTCGAGAACCTTCTGATGCATCGTTAGCCACCCCGGGGCAGCCAGCACAGGCAGGTGCTCAGGAGGCCGCGGACCCGTGAGCGGACGCAGGTGCGGCCCCGAGATGCAGACCCTGACCCCACGCTCCAGGCCAAGGGGGGAGACGGCAGCGCCCCGCGGGTAGAAGCCTCTCGGATGGGGGGGGCTCCAGGGCGTGGAGTCTGAGGGGCTGGGGCATCCTCTGAGTCATGAGCAATAAGGAACTAGGTCCACGAGGCAGGCCCGAGCCAGACGCGAAACTCCTCTCAAGTCCAAGGTGAGAAGCGTGCCTCAGCCCTGAGGCTGGGGGTGCAGAGCGGCCCCCCAGGAAGACCGTTCTGGCAGCCTGTGCAGAAGGGCGGGGGGTCCTGGGGAGGCCGGGACCTGAGGGGGAGATGGCTGGGGGTTCCGCGGGGCGGGGGGGGGGGCGCCTTCCAGGGCTGAGGACACTGCTGGGGGTGGGGGGGGCTGAGGGGGGTGCGGGGAGGAAGGCGTGGGGGAGGTGAAGGAAACAGAGGCGGCCTCTGTGAGAGGAGAAAGGAGGGGGCCTGAGCAGGGGGGGCTGGAAGGGGCTGGAAGGGGCCCTGGCTCGGGCTGGGCGGCCGGCACTTGGACGCCTACAGGCTGTGCTCACGGCTCAGCAATGTCCCAGCCCTGCCAGGAGACGCCTGGCCCTGCGGCCCCCGCCCCCCCCCGCCCCCCCCCCTCCCCCGCTCCCTGCAAGGGCCTCCCTCCCCCGGACCCAGACATCCCCACACCCTCCACGGCCGCTCAGCACCCCCCCACCCCGCCTCCGACGGCTAATGAAATCCAGCCAGGGACGGAGAGGCGACTAACAGATGCGTGCAGGGGGGGGCCGTGGGGCCTGAGGGGGCCGGGGCAGGGGCTGGGGGCCAGGCCGCGGGTCCAGGGGCAGCGTGGAGGGGTTGGGGAAGCAGTCTGAGCCCACAGCCGGGGGATGTCTGCCCGGGGGGCGGGGGGCTTGGCCCCGTCAGGTCTAATGAGACACGGGTGGCCCCTTGGCGCAGGCCCGCCCCCCGGCCCCAGACGGGCCCCCAGACAGAGAGCTGGTGAGGGGCCGGGGGGCGGGGGCCTCGCAGCCGCAGGGGCGGGCCGGCCCGCTGGCCGGGGCCCAGCGCATAACTCCGGGCAGCCGCTGTCTGGGGCGCAGTCTGGGGCAGCAGCCGCCCAGCCGCTCGGAGCTGAACCGGCAGCATGAAGGTACCGGGCACCGGGCTGGGGGACGGAGCCCACCCCACGGCAGGGCCCTGGCCGGACAGGCCCGTCCCACAGTGGGGTTTCCAGAGGGCGGGGCGGGGGGGGGGGCGGCAGGGCAGATGAGGGGTTCTCGGCAGGGGGGGCTGGGGTGACCCCATTCTCCTGTCGCCAGGCCCTCCTGGCCCTGCCGCTGCTGCTGCTCATATCCGCTGACCGCTGCGCCCCCCAGGCCTTGGGGATCCGGGGAGACGGTAAGCTGCCACCCGCCCGCCCCGAGCACCCCATCTGGGAGTCAGGCCCGGGCCCCCCCGCAGGACGCCGCCTCTGCTCTGCAGGCCGGGCCAGGCGGTTCCCCCCCCACGACCCCGAGACGGCGGGCGCTGAGGGGGTCTTGACGCCCCAGTCCCTTCTCCCCCCCAGCCCTGGACAAGTTCTGCCCGCAGCAGCCCCTGGACTGCGACGACATCTACGCCCAGGGCTACCAGATAGACGGCGTGTACCTCATCTACCCCTCCGGCCCCAGCCTGCCCGTGCCCGTCTTCTGCGACATGACCACCGAGGGGGGCAAGTGGACGGTGAGTGGCGGGGGGCACCGAGGCCTGGTCCTCCCCCGGCTGTGCAACCCGGCCGCACCGCTGCGTGCCTGGGCCCGCTGCTCTCAAGTGGGGCCAACGCTCACAGCAGAGTCTGTGACGGCTGCCGCCCTCACCGCTGGGGGCTTAGGGTGCGCCTGGGAGCAAAGAACCTTTCAGCAGTGAGGACCTGAAGCCCAGAGAAGCGCCGTGCTTTGCCCAAGGTCACACAGCCAGGCCCGGACTCAGCCCCAAGTGCCTCAACTCCACAACTCCCCTCGCCGGGGGGGCCTGGTGCCAGCACGTGCCTTGTCTTGGCCCCCAGCTCGGTCCTTTCCCAAACCGCCTCGGCGTCCCGGGGGCCGTGCCCCCCCGGGGCCCTCCATCTCTCAGGCCCATCCTTTCTGCTCCAGGTCTTCCAGAAGAGGTTCAACGGCTCCGTGAGTTTCTTCCGGGGCTGGAATGACTACAAGCTGGGCTTCGGCCGCGCCGACGGGGAGTACTGGCTGGGTGAGCAGGGCCCGCGTGCGCGCGCGCGGGCGGGCGGGGGGTGGGGGGGTGCCGGGCCAGGGCTGTGCTGACCGGCTGCCCCTCCTCCCCCCAGGTCTGCAGAACCTGCACCTGCTGACCCTGAAGCACAAGTACGAGCTCAGGGTGGACCTGGAGGACTTCGAGAACAACACGGCCTTCGCCAAGTACCACGACTTCTCCATCTCCCCCAATGCCGTCAGCGCCGAGGAGGACGGCTACACCCTCTATGTGGCCGACTTCGAGGACGGCGGGGCAGGTACCCCGGGCCGGCCTTCGCGGGGCGGGGGGCGGGGGGGGGGAGGCGGCGGCGCTGGCCGCCCTCTGGCTCTGGAGGGGCCCCGTCCCCAGGCTGCCGCCCGCCTCAGCAGCCCCTGGGCCCCCCCCGCCCTCCGCCAGGCGACTCCCTGACCTACCACAGCGGCCAGAAGTTCTCCACCTTCGACCGGGACCAGGACCTCTTCGTGCAGAACTGCGCGGCCCTCTCCTCGGGCGCCTTCTGGTTCCGCAGCTGCCACTTCGCCAACCTCAACGGCTTCTACCTGGGCGGCTCCCACCTCTCCTACGCCAACGGCATCAACTGGGCCCAGTGGAAGGGCTTCTACTACTCGCTCAAGCGCACGGAGATGAAGATCCGCCGGGCCTGAGGGCGGCCTCACCGCCGCACCTGCTGCCAGCCCGCCCGCCCTCAGCCTCCCACCTGGTGCTGCTGCTGCTGCTGCTCTCCCAGCACCGGCCTCGCCCAGGGGCCCTTGTGGCTCCAGCCCAACCGTTCCCGTCACACCCACGGCGTCCTGCTCTCGGCCTGGCCTCTGCACACACACCCCCCGCCCCAATCGGAGGCGACACTGTCGGCAGCGCCCCAGGCCTCCTCCAAGCGGCACAGCCAGCGGCCTGGACCTGGACCCTGTCCCAGAGCCTGAGGGCCGGGCGCTGCTCTCCCAGGCTGCGGGCCTGCGGCCCACCTCGGAGCGTGGCCTGCTCGTCTGGCCGGTGCAGTCAGGCCCTCCCTGAGCACACGCCAGGCCGCCGCCACACCCCAGCAGTCCCGCCGGCTGGCAGAGTATCTCCCGTCCTCACCTTCCTCCCGCCAGCTCGCTCCCCAGCAGTGAGCCCAGGGACCCCCGCTGCCCCCGCCTGCCCGCCCCGGGCAGCAAGCACAGCCCCAAAGCTGTGTTCCGCTACAGCTACCGCAGGCCAGCCCGCAGCAGCCCCAGCCAAGGTAGGCACGGAGCGAGGTCCCCCTGCCTGCCCTGGGGGGCGGTTGTGAGCATGTGAGGGCAGAGGGCCGCCTCTGTGGGGCAGGGCAGGTGGCGAGTGGCGGTCTCAATAAACCTCAGGACCCGAGGGACCTGGCCTTGGCTGTAGTGCAGGCAGCGCGTCTGGTGCCCCGTTGACAGCACCCTGCCCCCAGCTCCAAAATCACGCCCTGCAGACGACGCTAAAGGAACCTTGTATTTCACAGGCTTCACTCTGATGGCAAAAACTGTGTAATAATAATAATAATAATAATAATAAAAATACAATACTGAGAAGGATCGCACGGGGATAAAGGTTTCCCCTCCTGCTGTGGCTCATGCCGGCTCAGGTGGCTGCTTAAGGCTGCAGGGTGGGTGTGAGATGAACCTGCAGGAGAACCGAGCTGAGCTTCCCGGCTGGGCTCGGCTCCAGCCCTGGGGACCGTCCCCGTGGGTCCCGGAGGCCTGGGGACTGTCCCCGTGGGTCCCGGAGGCCTGGGGACTGTCCCTAGGGGTCTTGGAGCTGGGTCTGCCCCTGGCAGCAAGGCACAGACGAGGGGCCTCAGGGCTCCTGGAGGTCGGGCAGGTCAGCCAGCAGCATCGGGGAGTCCATCTGGATCTCACGCTGTAGGGACTCGATGTCAGCGGGGTTCATGCCGTGGCCCTCGAGCCAGTCGGCAAGCAGGGAGGCCGAGAGCGAGGCCGAGTCTGCCTGGCTGCTGACACGGAGGGTAGGGAGGCAGAGGCGCCGTCAGCCTGTCCCACAGGCAGGGGCCCCCGGCCCGGGGAGCCGCACCCCCTGCCCCAGCGGAGGCCCAGCACTTACCCGTCCTGGGGCCCATCAGCCACGCCCATGTCGAAAGACTGGTTGAGGAATTCCTCCAGGTCAAAGCCGACGCCATAGCCAGCTCCGCTGCCCTTTGGGGTGCCCGAGAACACGGGGGGCAAGGGGTCTTCCACCTGCAGGGGACGATGGCAACTTACAACGCAGGCACCGTCCAGAGCTGTCAGGTCTGCAGGGCGCCCGTCCCAGCACTGCCGGGACACCCGGGGTGATGGCACGAGCCTTGACACCCGCTGAGCAGCTGGTGCCCCCAAAGACCCGAGTTCCTTCTGGGAGCAAGGGGGACCCATCGGGAGGGACGGCGCCCCGCCTGCCGCTCGGCTCTCACAGAGCAAGGGCCTCCCAAACCCTCCCCCTAGGCTCAGATCTGCGTGTGCCCACGGCCGGGCCTCGCCCTCACCTGTGACTTGGACAGTTGCTGGGTCACGAGGGTGACGTCGGGGGGCTCTGAGGTGGAGGGTTGAGGGACGCCCCCGGGGTCTGGAGGGCGCGGGCCGGAGGCGAAATAAGGCAGAACGCTCAGGCCGCTGGGGCCGGGCAGCCCAGAGGGAGGCACCAGCGACGGCGGGGCCAGGAGGCCGGAGGAGGCAGCGGTTTGGAGTGGAGCAGGCGCAGGCCCGGGGCCCGGGGCCGGGCAGGCAGGCTGCGGCGGCGGGGCCGCAGCGGGCTGGGCGGCGGGGCCAGAGGGTGGGCTGGGAGGCCGGGCAGGCAGCGGCCCTGGGGCGGGGGCCGGGGGCCGGGCCATGCGAGTCCAGCGCTCCAGCAGGCTGCGATCATTGTCGCTGAGCACCAGCCCGGCCAAGGGGTCGGCGGAGGGGCCCCCCGAGGCCCCGGCTCCCCGCTCCTTGCGCTCCCGCTCCTGCCGCCGCTTTTCCCGCTCCTTGGCTCGCTCCTGCCGCCGCCGTCGCTTCTCCTCCCGCTCGCGCTGGCGCTCCTGGGCTGTCACCGGCTTGCGAGGCTCAGGAGCTTCCAGGGGGGCGCTGGGGCCATCTGTGGGGAAGACAGGCAGGGCGACACTAAGAGCCCGTCCAGTCTGGGGGGGGGGCCCTCAGCCCCACTCCCCAGCCAGCCACCGCCGCTGCCACGCACCGCGGAGCCGGCTCTGCAGGGACTTGAGCAGGGCGGCCTTGAGGGCGGCCTTGGTGTTGTCCGAGATGGCACCCTCCCTCTTTGGAGGGGCTGGTTCACTGGCCGGCGGGGGTGGCTGCAGGGTCAGATCAATGGTGTCAGGTGCAGGGCCGGTGCATGGCAGTGGGGCCGGCGGAGGGGACTCCATGGCACAGTCCCCACTGGGAGCCCAGGGACTGGGCATCTCAACGTCGGGGCAGCTGGGCTCACTGGCCACAGGCTGCAGGGAAGGCTGGAAGCGGATCTGCTGGCGGATGCCCTCTCGCCGCGCATGGAAGTCCTCGATCTCGGCCACAATGGCCTCCTTAATGCGCTCCCGGGTGAGGGCTTCACGGTCAAAGGCAAAGTCAAAGGGCGGGGCACAGTCGGGCTCGTCATCCGGGTCGTGGTACTTGGCCAGGAAGGGGTGACGGAGGGCGGCAGCGGCTGAGATGCGGGCACTGGGCTCAAAACGCAGCATGTGGCCCAGAAGGGAGAGGGCCTGGCGGTCGGCCCCCGGGTACACGGTCTCCCAGGGCACGGGCTGGCGAGGTGGCAGGCTCTGGATGTAGGCCCGCACCCGCTCAGCCCCCACGGCCTGAATCACGGCCGGCGACGGGGTGCCCAGCACCATCATGATGAGCTGCAGCTGGTGCACGTAGTTTTTGCCCGGGAAGAGCTGGCGCCGGGCCAGCATCTCCCCAAAGATGCAGCCCACGGACCACAGGTCGATGGCCTGCGTGTACTCGTGCAGCGAGAGCATGAGCTCGGGGGCGCGGTACCAGCGCGTGGCCACATACTCGGTCATGAAGTACTGGTGCTCCGCGGGCGAGGTGCACAGGCCGCGGGCCATGCCAAAGTCCCCGATCTTCAGCTCGCAGTTCTCATTCACCAGCAGGTTGGACGGCTTGAGGTCGCGGTGGATGACCTGAGCCGAGTGCATGTACTTGAGGCCCCGGAGCAGCTGGTACAGGAAGTAGCGCACGTGCTCCAGCGTCAGCGGCTGCGAGGAGTGGATGATCTGGTGCAGGTCGCTCTCCATCAGGTCCAGGACCACGTAGCTGAGGGCAGGGGAGAGGCGGGGGGCGGGGGGTCCTGGTGACGCTCCAGCCCCATCCGCACCCAGCTCTCCCAGCTCCAGACGGGTGGGGCCTGACTCTCAGGTGCTGTAGGTGCCACCCAGGTGGAGTGAAGATGCTACATGTCCTACAACTTCCCGTGAACTTAAGGAAAACTACTTTTACCTCTAAACCTAGTGTCGCCACCAGAGAAAAGGGGGGCTTGGACTAAACCAGCCTGGCCAATAGGTTTTGTCGGGGGAAGTCTGGTAGTGGCCCCATGGAAGACGGTGATGGAGACGGGAAGGGCTTCCGTCGTCTGTGATTGATTAGTGATGTCTGCTAGGGGAGTAGCTGGGGCAGATGCGGGATGCGGGGCTTCCCTCTGCCAGCCCACGCGCTGCCATCCAACGCAGCGCTACCTCACACTCTTCCGGAGGAATCTCGGGTGGCCCTGGCAAAGCCCCAAGGGAGCCCTGGTCTTGGGATGGCGGGAGCTTGCCCAGCCTGCCTCGCACAAGGTCCGGAACTTGAGCGCTATGGCCCCAGCCTTCCGAAAAGGTGCCCGCTCTGCCTCCCGCCGCCCCTCCTTACACAGACTTGAACTCGCCGTAGGGCACGGTGGGCCTCAGGATGTCCTTGATGGCGATGATGTTGTCGTGCTTGAAGTGCTTGAGGATCTTCAGCTCCCGGAGGGTCCGCTTGGCGTTGGTCACCACGTCAAAAGCGTTAGGGATCTTCTTAATGGCCACCTGCTGGCCTGGGGCACAGGGAAAGCGGATGCCCTAAGGGACCTTGGCGGAGCTGCGGAGTGGCACGCGGCCCCTTTCACCACCTCCCTTCTAAGACGCAAGGGACAACAGCTTCCCTCCACCGAGCACCTGCTGTGTGCCCGGTCCTGGGCTCAGCACAGCACCTGCACCACCAGCTGCCCCTCCTCCTCTCCCCCGGCAGGTGCTCAGAGCCCACGGAGACACGTGGAGCCCGGGGCTCCCTGCGGGCGGCGCTGCCAGCCGGCAAGGAGTAGAGTCTAGACTCCAACGCCGTGCTACCGCCCTGCTCGGCCCATCTCTGCCCTCAGCTATGGCACCGCCAACCGCCTGCGCCAGCCTCGGCTCCGGAACACGTTCCGGGAAACCTGCACCCTGGTCTCACCCGGACGGTCGACTTTCTGAGGAGGAAGCGGACCGATGCGCTGGCACCCACCGCGCCGGGGCTGCAGAGACCTGGGCCCTGTACAAGCGGGCACTGGGCGCCTGGCCCCCGGGGCTCCCAGCGCCAGTGTGCACACCCCGGCCCGCCCGCCGGCGCTCACCCGTGAGGCGGCGGCGCGCGGAAGACACCACCCCGTAGGCCCCGTTGCCGATGGTCTCGATGATCTCGTACTCGTCCCCCACGTCGAAGGTCACGTCGAAGGAGCGGGCCTTCAGCAGAGCCAGGTTCTTGGCCGCCACGGAGACAGCGGGGCCGGCGGGTTCCGCCTTCACCGGCCCGGGGGGCTCCCCGGAGCCGTCCTCGCCGTCTTCCTCCTTCAGGGGCTCGGCCATGGCGTCTGCGCGGACACGCTGGGGAAGAGGGGCCCGCCGCCGGGCTCAGGGGCCCCGCACCCGGCCGGCCCGAGCGAGCGATGCGCGCAGCCCGCGTCCCCCACCGCGCGCGCGGGCTCCGGGCTCAGGTCCGCGCAGGGCGCGGGGTCGGCGGTGGGGGAGGGGCCGCGAGGCGCGGTCCAGGAAGAAAGCGAGGGGCGGGGCGCCCGCTCTTCTCGGGCCACGCTCGGCGCCCGGCGCCTCACCCCGACGCCGCCCGAGCCCTGGAGGTCGCGGGCCCCCGCCTCCTGGGGTCCCCGGCCTCCCGGCCCCCGGTCGGGAGGTGGGGGACCCGAAGACCCTCCCGCTCCCTAGACCGCCGCCTCCACCACCACCTCAGCGGCGCGCATTCTGCCGGGCCGGTCCCCGCCCCGCCCCCCGAGACCACGCCTCCGCAGTCTCTGGCCAATCCCTGGATGGCCTCGGCGGAGGCGCCCACCCTTTCCACTGGCTGAGGCCAATCCGGGCCCCCCTGCCGAGGAAGCCCCGCCTCCACCAGCGCGCGCACCGCCGGCCAGTCCGCTGGCGGGAGCCGCCCAGCAGGCACTCGGCGCTCCACGGGGGCGCTGCGGCCTGGCGCCGGCCTCGCACGCATGCGCGCTGGGAGCCCCGGGCGCCGCGAGACTGGGAGGCACCGCCCCCTGCGCGCGCGTTCCCCACGGGCAGGGGCATCTGCGCCCAGCTGCCGCGGCTGGTCCGGGGAGCTTGGGGGGATGAGGTGACCGGATGTTACCCTGGCGGCCGCATCGGGACGTCCTCCTCCTTTAGGCGCCTCTTCCCTTGTCAGCCCCTACCTTCCACCCCTGGGGTTACGTCCTCCGTTTCCCCGGTGGGTCCCGGGAACCCAACGCTGGGAATCTGTCATCCCAGGTAGCCGGTGGTCGGCCACATCCCACCAGAGACCCCGGTCCTCCGGTGGCTGGTCCTCTCCGCTCAGCTTCCGGCGGCCCGGGGCCTCGGCCTCGGGCGCGACCCCTCCGCAGGGTGGCTGGGTCCAGCGACTCCCGCGCCGGGGCTGCGGGGCAGCAGACAGGCCCGCAGGGTCAGCTGTGCCCGGAGAGGGCAGGGCGGGGCCCGAGCCGATGCGGCGCCCCAGGCCGCGGGGGACCTGATGGCTGGCTGTGTGACCGTCCCGTCTGATCCGGGAATAAAGCAGAAAGTATCAGAAGAGGTTTACAAACTGAATCGTTTAAGTGCTTCCTCTGCATGTTTTAGCTAGGAGGGGTAGACAAGTTACAGGCATTCTCTGGCAACAACTCCGTTTCTCACTCACTTTTGAATGCACCATGAGCTGCCTTACTTCTACCGTGACTCCGTCCTGGAAAAGCCATCAATCACCTTTTTTTTTTTTTTCTTTTAGCCACGCCTGAGGCATGCGGAAGTTCCCAGGCCAGGGATCAAACCCAAGCTACATCAGTGACAACATTGGATCCTTAACCCGCTGAGACACCAGGGAACTCCAAAGTCATCAGTTAACTAACATTCTTCAGCCTTGCCTTATGAGCTCGCTGCATTTGACAACTGACTACTTTGAGAAAAAGTTGTTTCACATGGCTCAAAACTCAAACAATACTCAAGTGAAAAAAATCTTGGTCTCTCTCCTTTTTTTTTTTTTTTTTTTTTTTTGCTATCTCAGGGCCGCACCTGTGGCATATGGAGGTTCCCAGGCTAGGGGTCCAATGGGAGCAGTAGCCACCAGCTTACACCACAGTCACAGCAACGCAGGATCCGAGCCACCTCTGTGGCCTACACCATAGCTCAGGACAATGCCGGATCCTTAACCCACTGAGCAAGACCAGGGATCGAACCTGCAACTTCATGGTTCCTAGTCAGATTCGTTAACCACTGCGCCACAACGGGAACTCCATTAATATACATTCTTATCCACCTCCCCTTGACAAGAGATAACAAATCATTTACTCTTTTCCTGATGATCACTGAGTATCAAAGCTAGGGGGATCTCTCACTCTTTAACAGCTTTTTTGAGATACAATTTTCATACCATAAAACATATACCGCGTACAGTTCAGTATGTGGATTTAGTGTGTCCGCAGAGTTGTGCAACCATCACCACTGCCTGATTCCACAACATTTTTGTCACCCCACCCCCCAAAAAACCCCATCAGTCACTCATTTCCCCTCACCCGGCCCCTGGAAGCCACTGATCTATTTCCTGTCTCGGGACTTGCCTATTCTGGATGCTTCCCGTCAATGGAATCGTATGTTTGTGACCTTCGGTGCCTGACTTCTTTCACTCGGTATAACATTTTCAAGTGTCCTCCTTGTGGCATGTGTCAACATTTTTTTTTTTCTTTTTCAGACATTTAGAGTCGTTCAAAACTTTTGCTATGGCAAACCATGTGACGACGATAACATTATCCCGAACACCTCATTCTGAGCGTATAAAATACCCAGAGGTGGGAGTATGCCAAGTTAAAGAGTATTGCACTTGCGATTTTTTTTTTTTTCTTTTTTGGCCGCACCCCGTGGCACATGGACATTCCCGGCCCAGGGAGCGAATCTGAGCCGCAGTGGTGGCAACGCCAGATCCCTTAACCGGCCACGCCGCCGCAGCGGGAAATCCACTCTTGTGATGTTCCTGTGTGACGTCACATTCCTGTCCTTGGAAGTGACACCAGTTCGGGTTCTTTCCCGAGCAGTGCGCAGGAATGAGCCACAGGAGGACCCGGCGTTGCTGCCGCTCTGGTTATTGCTGGGGCATGGGTTCCACCCCTGGCCCAGGAATGTCCCCACGCACCGGCAAGGCCAAAATATAAATAAATAAATAAATAAAAAGCCTGAAATCGTTTGCCCATGTTAACAAGGGGGAGACATCCCCTCAAAATCCTGATGTCTGGTTTCTTGTGGGAAAAGTCAGATCTGTCCACAAAAGCTGCATTTCCACAAGGTGTTAGTGGACGGTAACCGGGCAGCAGCCCCACCACTGAAAGGGGGGGCTCTCCGGCTCACCCCAGTCCCCATGGCTCCCCGACTGCCTCCCCAGCAAAGGCTGACGGTCCCACGGCATGTATCGCTGTTCATGGACCACTGTTCTTACACCTTATCGAGAGCAGGAAACAGGGAGGCTGGGAGGGCATGTCTCAAAAAAGGAGGAGAAGAGGAAGAAGAGGCCAAGGGCAGCCCTCGGGGGCACAACAACCACCCGTTTCCAGACCCGGGCTCAGCCCTCCGGGCCGTGTGCACGTCCAGGGTTGCCCGCAGAGGGTGCGGGGGGAGCGCAGGGCACATCCGAGGACAGAAGGACCTGCGTGGAAGCGGTTGGCAGAGGGTCACATAAGGTGACGGGCCGAGAGGGAGGGCAGAGGCCCTGCCCTCGGGCTGCAAGCGGGACGGTCGGACCTTCCTGGCTCTAAGAAATGACAGCCAGGAAAGCCCCAGGCCCTGGCCTGGCCCTTCAGAGGCGCTGGCCCAGCCATGGTCACTCCCGTGGCCGCCCCACCCCAGACCCAGGGGCACCGGAGCCGTGTCTCGGGGGTGTGAACCCCTCCCTGCACCTTCTTGCAGGCGGAGTCCTGGTTTACAGCTGAGAAGTGGGCTCAGCGGGGGTGGGAGAGGGAGGGCTCCCCGGCCCCCCTGCCGCCGGGATTTCCTGTACCCAAGTCCCCTCTCCCGACACAGACACGCCCCTCTGATGCAGCCGTGAGTCACTCGTGAGTGGCTGGGGTGCGGCCAGACGCAGCTCACACCCGCTGCCGTCTGCAGAGGCCAAGGAAGCTGCTCCAGGGCCCACTCTCTGGAGAGCAGATGCTTGTCAGCCTGTAGCTCCTCCTGGTCCCTTGCCCTCCCGCTCCTGCCGCCATCAGAGAGGGTAACCCGTTGGGCCCTGTGGACAGAATGAACCCTGCCAAGAAGGGCACCCGCAGAGCGGATGAACCTGCAAAGAACACTGGCTGCTCTCAGCGGGGCCCTCAGGCACTAGGAGGACAGGGTGGTGAGGGGCGTTTGGGCACCAGAACTGCTTTCACGAGCCCTCGCAACGACTCCCGCGGCTGGTGGCTTTAGATAAGCCTCCGTCTCCCTTTCTGTGTAGTGAGGTAGTGATCCGGTGAGCACAGAGCTGGTCTCAGCTATAAGTGGTTCCAGGCCTGCTGTTAACCACACAAAGGCAGAGGCTGGAGTGGACAGGACTCTGGACAGGCTGGAGGGACAGGGCAAGCCAGGGCAGCTGGCTCTCCCAGGCTTCCGCCTGGTACAATCATGCTGGAAATAACCGTAGGCCACCAACCACGGCCTAAACACATGAAGATTCGTTTTTCCTACCTCACGAGAAATCCAAAGGACTTTGTTGAACTCTGTTTGGCTGCTTGATAAAGCCTGTCAGGAGCTAAGGCAGTATCCCTCCGCTTTGCTATCATCTTCGCAACATTTTGCCTCTCTTAACTCATGGCTGCAAAATGGCTGCTGCACTCCAGCCATCACATTCATGCTCCAGGCAGGATAAAGGGAGAAGGACACAGTGCCACATCTGTCCCCTTTCACCACAAGAGCAAACACCTTCCTGGTAGCCCCCCCCATAGCACTTCCATCCCCTTACACAGAACTGTGTCACATGGCCACCCCCAGTTGCGAGGGAGGCTTAGAAAGGCACATTGCTGCCCCCAAATCAGGGTTTGTCAGGAAGAAGTGGAGAACAGATACCGGGTGGGCAGCTCACAGGTGGAAGGGGCAAAGCCGCATCTACAGGTCGGGAGGGCCAGTGGCAGGTGCCCTGGTGACAAAGACCAAGGCAGAACTCTTCTAGGGGCCCTTGGGGGCTGAGACCCTGGATCCTTTACTCTGGGCCGCGGTCTCCCCGGTACATCCCCCAGCCCTGGGCGCCCCACACTCCTTCCCAAAGGTGGCGGGCGCCAAGGCCCCCGCCAGCCCAGAGCCAGTATCTCCAGGTGACGAGCAGTGTGGCCGGGCTGGGAGTGAGGCAGGTGCTGGCTGCCAGCTCTGGCTACCCCTCCAGGTCACACACAGTCACACTGTGACATGCACAGGCTGGCATGGGGCAGTGCTACGCACACATGTTCCACACACAGGGCTGCGGGGACACACACACACACACACACACACACACACACACACACACACACTGCAACACAGATTCATAAAGGCACAGATCTGCGCACGCGGGCAAACGCGTGCACACAAGGACACACACAGATGCACGCATGACTGGGACCTACGCTCCAGGAACGAACACACACACACACACGCACACGCACACGTGCACGCACACTCACGCACATGCACACACTCACACACACACTCACACACACACACACTCCTCCCTCCAGGGCTTCTCGTGGGTCTGTTTGGCCTCCACACCCAGAGTCCCAGGCTGGCTCCACCCCCACAGGTCTCTGTCTGAAAGCGCCTCCAACCTGGAGAGCTGAGCCCAGGCCAGGAGGGATGGGGCGGGAGCGCCGCCCAAGCCCAGCTGCAAGGCCGTGGCTGGATGCAGGGCAGGACTGCCCACGGGACACAGAGTAGGGGAGCCGGGCGTGGGCAGGGGCCACGGCTCGGTCTCCTGAGGGCAGGGGGCTACTCCCCAAGGCCGCCTGTGACTGGCTGCAGTGTGCTCTTGGTGGACGGGACAGCAGGAAGCCTGCAGGGGGGTGGCTGCCCCCGGCCGCCCAAGGCCCCTGCGGGCAGGCTGACCTCCTGGCCTGACAGCTTCGGCTTGGGCCGCTTGTGCTTTCTCAGCACCCACTTCCACACTCTGCACACCCGGGGTACCCATGCCCCTGGTGGGGGGGGGGTCCTTGTGGTCCCCGCACTGGGCCTGCCTGTCCTCTGTGAGGGGGATGCCACCTGCCTGTCCCCTCTCGTGGCCCTCCTCCCCAGGCTCTGCCCTGCTCCAGTCCAGCTCCCGTGCTCCCCAGACACCTCCCGGGGACACCCTGCAGGTGCTCCAGTTCCTGGGGCCACTCGCACTCTCCGGCACCCCACCCAGGCCCCTCGTGTCACCCTCACACCGAGCTGGCACTTTCAAAGCAGGCCCCAAACCCCAAACCACAGTCATTCATTCCGTCACCAAATACCCAGCGCGTCGGGCACTGCCCGGGTGCTGGGGAGGCGGCAGGAACAAAATGGGTGAAATGCCTGCTCTCGAGAAACTGAGGCTTGGGCAGGAGGGCACCCACCCGGGGTCGGCGTCTCAGAAGGTGACAGGCACCAGCAGAGAGACGGCCGGGCACAGACGTGGGAAGTGCGACGTCCAGAGGAGCATGTGATTTCACACCAGCCGTGGTATTTCCACACGACCGTACAAAACAGACGGTGAGGGAAGCCCCTGCAGAGGACAGGGGCACCCACTCGCCAGTGTGTCATAACCTCGGTGGGAGAAGGAAGGCACAGGCTTGTACGGATGACGATTCTCTCTGCCGAACGCCCGAAACCCACACTGTGAGTCCATTACGCCCGGATAAAACTCAGTCACGACACAGAAACACATGGAACTCGCAGGGAAGGCAGGACAGAGACGGTGACCCTGGAGCAAGGCCTCGACGGGGTGGGAACGGGCCCTGCGAGACGGGGCGGAGGGGACAGCGAGTGCCCGGCCCTGGGCGGGATGCACCTGGCGCGGCCACTGCACCCGGAGCAGCGGAGGAGGGGAGCAGGCAGGACAGGCGGACAGTCCCGGCCCCAGCGCTGTCTCCTGAGCTGCTGTCCTCTCCGGCCTCCTCTCTGGCCTCTGTAACCCACTCTCCGCACAGCAGCCGGAGTGACTTCTCCAAACACACAGATGAGGCTGCGTGTCTGCAGCAGTGCCCGCGTCTCAGGGGTCGGGTCCACCCGGCGCCTGCGAGGCCCTGCTCGGCCAGGCAGGGGCAGACGGGGGAGTGGCAGTGGTGAGGGGCCGGCCGGCTGGCTCCTGTGAGATCACCCCTCCACTCATCCGCTGACTTCCGCAGACCCGCTGGGAAGCCCCGAGGAACCGGCTGACGGACGGACGGGCAGGCAGGCGGGGCAGGTCCAGGGTAGCTGGGGGTGGGCCGGCGGGGAGGAGGGGCCAGGGTCACCCCAGGAGGAAGGGGCCCTGGGGGAGGCCCCTTTGGGACCGGGCCAGCCTCTCAGCGTTGCCGTCCACCTCCTCCGGCCTGGCACCCACGGCTCGGGCTGCCGGTGAAACACAAGGCACCCGGTTGCGCTTGACCGTCAGATGCACCGTGAGGGCTCCTTTGGCTTTGGATGTCCCACGTGCAGCCTGTATTTCCACTGGCGAAACCTGGCGGCCCTCCTGGACGACCACATCCTCCACCGCCTCCCCCCACCCCGCCCCCGCCCCCGCCCCCGCCCCACGCGGTGGCCAGAGACCCAGTCAAAGCCGGGTCGATCCACAGCCCTCCGCAGCTCAAAACCCGCCCTGGGTGCTCTCTCCACTTGTCTCCGACGCTGGTGCTGCGCAGCCACAGCCGCGCCAGATCTGAGCCGCGTCTGCGACCTACACCACAGGTCAGGGCAACGCCGGCTCCTTAACCCACTGAGCCAAGCCGGGGATCCAACCCGCAACCTCACGGTTCCGAGGCAGATTCGTTCCCACTGCGCCACGATGGGAGAACAAAGTGCCCTGGGATTTCAGCATTTGCCGGTTTCCGTGGTGGCGGGTTTCAAGCTGGCAGCACATCACTAGAGGCAGGGGAGCACACAGTTCATTGGTGTGTCCGCGTGAGGCTGGGCACGCAGGCGCCAGGCTGCCTCTGCTCCTCAGCACATCGGGCCCCGGGGCCTTTGCACACACTGTGGGGCGGGCACTTCCACCCCACATCCATGCACGACTCGCCCCTTCACGTCCTTGAGGACTTTGCTCAGAAAGGCCTTCCTTATGCACCATCTACAACCATCCCCGCTCTCCAGCCCCCTCCTCCTTCCCTGGGCACCAGCTGTAAACCACCCCCCCCAACTCTCCAGCCATCTTCTCTGCTTTACTTCTTTCTTTATGGCACTTACTTCCTCCCAAATTATCACGAATCATGTATCTGTTTGTCTCCCCAGCAGAAAGTCAACTCCATGAGGGCAAAAGCTGTGCCTGTCTTATTTCCCACTTCACTGCAGGCACTGAGCCCAGTGCCAGGCACACAGGAGGTGCTCACTAAATGCCTGCTGAGCAAGTGGTCTCGACTCAGTGAGCTTGGCTCCCGTGAGCTTGACGGTCATTTTGTATGCTTGGCTGGAGCCAATTCAAGACGCCCACGAGCAACCCATCCGACGGGATCCTTCCCCTTGCGCCCTCCCCTCCAGGAACCAGCCAGACACAGGCAGGGAGGGATTCCAGCCCAGCTCTCCTCCCCCTCTGCTGTGCAACCACGGTGAGGCTCTCTCCATCTCTGAGCCTCGGGGTTTTGCCCCCCCCACCCCGGGAGGGGCAGTGAACTTCACCTCCTGACTATTGTGGGGACCAAGCGGCCGAGTGTGGCGGCGGGAGAGCGCTTTGCAAGCGACAGCGCCTGCTCTCCGGGAACCGGAACCGTCCAGCCGCCCCTGCTGGGAGAAGAACATCCGCAGCTGTCAGACACACCCCAGAACGGCCAAAAGGACTCACTACCAGCTCCGCGTGACGTAGAAGCGTAACTCCTGCGTAACTCATTCTGCAACAGCGTTTTTAAAAAATCAGCCATTTTTCACCAAGTAAGAAATGGAGAAAAGTGACTTTAATGAGGCAAATGCCACTCAGATTCTTCCCGACCACGTGGGGACACTTACGTGGCCTAGTCTCAACTCGGGGCCCAAAAAAATCGCCCTCAGTCTCCTTTCATACCCGGCAGGCTTTGATTCATTTAAAATCGACTTCGGGAGTTCCCGTTGTGGCGCAGTGGTTAACGAATCCGACTAGGAACCATGAGGTTGCGGGTTCGGTCTCTGCCCTTGCTCAGTGGGTTAATGATCCGGCGTTGCCATGAGCTGTGGTGGAGGTCGCAGACGCGGCTCGGATCCCGCGTTGCTGTGGCTCTGGTGTAGGCCGGTGGCTACAGCTCCGATTAGACCCCTAGCCTGGGAATCTCCATATGCCGCGGGAGCGGCCCAAGAAATAGCAAAAAGACAAAAAAAAAAAATCGACTTTGTTCTCAATTCTCCCGGTTCTCAGCAGCCTCTCTCCCCAGGGAGCCCCTCCCTCCACCCCGTCCCTATTTTTCCTTCCCTCAAACCCCTGTCTCTCTCCCGGGCTGAGATTCCTGAGCGCCCAGGAAGGATCCCTCTGTCCAGGACCATGGAGAGCGGCCTGCACGCCCCCTCCACCCCCACCCCCAGCCCCCCACCAGCCAGTGAGTCCTACATCTGCCACGGCTTGACCCAAAGATGAGAGATGATACACCAGCGCCACAAACGGGCTTTCTGCGCCCTACACAGCATCATCTAAAAATTCACCCGCCATGGCAAAATTAGACCTCAAGGGAAGGTAAGAGATTTCGCAGCCGCCTACGGGCACAGCTGCTGTCTGCCGCTGTGGCTTCCCGGCCGCCAGCAGGCATCCTTGGGGATGTATGTTGGGTGTATGTTTTGATCAGCTGGGCATCTGATCAGACTGGCCGGTGCCTTGCCACGTAAGCTCTTCAGGATTTGAAGTGCCACCCACCCTCAACAGCTGCCTGGCACGAAGCACACCTCGTTACCCCTTTGCACGCCTGAATGGCTGTGTTTCCGGAAGCCGTGTCTTTCCACATGGGAGGGACACAAGTGCTAGACGGGAGGGGTGCCTGCTCAGATCAACAGAGGCAAGCATGGTTCTTCGTGGGCCTGGAGAATTGGCCGCTCCCACTCGTTCTGCCCCTTGCCCTCCTGAGCTCAAGTTCCCAGACTCCCTTGCAGCTGGAAGTGGCCCTGAGACTGCGTCCTGGCTCATGGGTTGTGGGGGAGCCCCCCGCCGACCAGCGGCTTGTGTGTGATGTGCTGTCCCACGTGAGGTCTTGCTAGGGATGCTCGGCTTCCCCCTTCCAGCCCAGAACGGGGGCCTGTGCCTGGAGCCGCATCAGCGGTCTTTAGGACAAAAGCCATGTGCTAAGGAGGTGGGGTGGGAAGATGGAAGGAAGCCCGGCCCTGGAGGCACGGCCGAGCCGGTGCCAGTTCTGGGCTGTCTTCATGTTTGAGACAAGGCACCCTTCATTGATTTAAGCCCCAACTGAGTTTTCCATCACGAGGCCTAACTGCCACGCCATTCGGCCAGCGTGAACTCCCGGCTCCCTTCCCATATCTGCCCGGCTTTGGCTGATATTGAGTTTATACCCAGTGGATTGAAACTGAAGTTTTTACAGACCTACAATGTTTTCCAGAATTTGGCCAGCAGTTCAGCTTGGCCGTCTCCAAGCAAAGCTGGGCTCCCGTCACAGCATCACCACTTGCTGAGCCCCGTGGGGTCAGGGTCTTAGGATCCATCCCCGTTTTCCCGGAAGCTGCGAACCAGAGACGTCAAGCCATTAGCCCAAGGTCACACAGCGAGTGAGGGGTGGCACTTAGATGGGAACCTGGCTCCCCCTGCTGGTTAACTCCTGGAAGAGGCTGCTCCTGGCATTTCCCCCAGAACTGCAGGGTAAAGGGAGCGCGCCCCGCCCCCGCTCTGGGCTGTGGAGCTTTGAGGGGTGTGAGGAGAGGGATGGTGGGACGACTGGTGACTGACGTCGGCCAGCTGGCCTCTGGGCACCAGGAGGGGCCAAGGCCTGGCCGTAGGACGCCTGCCCCCTGCCCGCACCCTGGTGCAGACCCGGCTTCCTCTTCCCCAGGCTAGTTCCCCTTTGCCCGTGACATGGGCCTTCTGGGGGTGGGGGTGGGCGTGCTGGAGAGGTTAAAAGTCCTGGGCTGACAGAGGGGAGGCCAGACCCAGTGGGGCCGAGACCCAGGGCCGGCTCTGCAGATGCTGCCCGTGCTGCTGCCACCGCTGCTGCTGCTGCTGCTTAGTAAGGAGCCAGGGCAGGGGCCCTAACGAGATGGGCAGGGAGGCAGGGAGGGAGCTGGTGGCGGGGGCCACCCACCCCTTGCGGGCTGAGAGTCCGGTTTCTCCTAAGACTGGTAGCCCCATGAAGGACAAAGATGGTGACAGGGGGCTGGGGGTTGGGGGGGAACCTCTCCGAGGGTGGGACCGAGCTAACGGTCAGGAGGGAGCCCCCACCCCATCCTGAGAGAAATGCAAGGAGGGCTGTACAGGCTTCTGGTCAGGAAAGGCAGGCAATCTTCCAGGGGGGTTGGGGGAGAACGAGGAAGGCTTCCTAGTGATGGGCTTTGAAGGCTGAATAGGAGTTCGCCAACTTGAGAAGGTGGGAGATGGTATGCTAGCTGGAGGGAACAGCATGTGCAAACCCGGAGGCATGCATATGCTCGGAACTGCTCTCAGTAGGAAGAGGAGCTAGAGTTCCCACTGTGGTTCATTGGTAACAAACCCCGACTAGAATCTATGAGGACGTGGGTTCGACCTTGGCCTTGGTCGTTAAGGATCCGGCGTTGCCATGAGCTTCGGTGTAGGTTGCAGTCACAGCTCGGATCCTATGATGCCGTGGCTGTGGCACAGGCTGGCAGCTGTGTCTCCAACTCAACCTCTAGCCTGGGAACCTCCATGTGCCGCGGGTGTGGCCCTAAAAAGACCAAAAAAAAAAAAAAAAAGAAGAAGAAGAATAACAATGCGCTGGTTCAGCCTCATCCAAGCAGGTGACCTGTGTTTTACCACATCTAATCCTCTCACCAACCCTCGGGCAGATGAGGAAACTGAGAGGTTAAGTAACTTTCTGCAGGTCACACGGGAATCCAGTGCAGGCCGTCTGACCTCAGGCTGGAGGGCTGAGAGGTGGGTGCTGGGGCTCAGAGGTTAGCGAGGACCCCAGTGGAAAGATGGGGGGCAGGGAGCAAAGAGACAAACGTCCAGGACCCTGGGGCCCAGCTCAGCCGAGATGCGTCCCTCTCCCCTGGGCGGTCAGGGCCCAGGCTGATGGAGGCCTACAGCAGGAAGGGCCCGGCCACGTGGCCTTGGCAGGCAAGCATCTTTCTGGACAGCCGGTACCGCTGTGAGGGGGCCCTCATTTCCCCAGAGTGGGTGCTGACAAGTGCCAGCTGCTTTGGCAGGTGGGTGCAGGGCCAGGGAGGGGGTGGCAGGGGCTCTGGGAGGGCCGCTCCAAGCCTCGTCATCTCCCACTCCACACAGCTGGCCGCTGGCCCTCTTCAGTGTGACCCTGGGCCCAGATCGGCTGGCGCTGGACACTTGTGACAGCAAGTCCAGCGTGGAGGCGCTGCTCCTGTCCCCAGGAGGGCCCAAGGCCTCGGGATCTGGTGCCCTGGCCCTGGCTCGGCTGGCAAGGCCACCATCTCTCAGCAGTGCCATATGGCCTATCCCTCTGGCCACCCGGCCCCAGGGGCGGATCTGCTGGGCCCAAGGCTTTGATCCTGACTTGGGTAAGGACAGGAGCAGGTACCTGGGCTGGGCCAGGGAGACAGCCAGGGTGGAGCTGGGGCCCTGCATGGGGACACGAGAAGGGGCGCTGGCACCTGCTACGCCTTCCAGGGGCGCTGGGCCCTCCCTGGGCCCCTCCCTGGGGCTGCTGTCCCCCATCTCAGTGGGCCTGTCCCTGAGACAGCGAGAGTCCCACAGAGGATGGAGCTGTATGAGACGGGGCTGGGGGCCAGGAGGATGGGGAGGACGGGAAGCCCAGCGGGGGCTCTTCTGGGGCCAAGCTGCTGAGGGTCTGCCCCATGCCGCCCCGTGCAGACCCCCACGCCCCGCCCCCAAGGCTGGAGAGCACCCCCCTGAGGCTGCTGCACACCGACACCTGCAGAAACACCTTCCAGCTCAACTGTCCTGACCTGCAGGCCCTCCTGCCCAAGGGCTCCCGGTGCACGAGCGCCCCCACCGGCCCAGCCCAGCTGGTGGTGAGGATTTCAGCCGGGACCTGAGACGTGCCCCCACACACCCTGCAGACCCTCCTAAAGTCACCAGACCTGGTCACCTCTCACTCTCCCTTGGGCTCCCACCCCTCCCCGATCTGCACCCCATGGCCACCCCAAGATCCGCCCCCAGGGGAGGCTCCCCCTTCCGTTGCTGTGCGAGGCTGAAACTACTGGGAGCCCCCGGCTGCCTGGCAACCGCAAGCATGGTGCTAAAAACCGACTTGTGTGACACCTCAAGGCCACAACGAGAAGCGAAGAGCTGCACGAGGGCGGGAGCATCTGTGCAGAAGCGTTTTAACTGCAAAGGGAGAGGGTGGGGCGGGGGAGGCAGGTGACCCAGGCCTGGGGAAGCGGACTCCCAGGCCCGCCTCGCCCCGGAGGTGTGAATGCTGGCATCTTTGCTCACCTGGGTGGGATGGGGGGGTCCGTGGGCCTGGCTGGCCGTGACCACGCCTTCCCTCCCCCACACAGGTGTCTGATGGGAGCCCCCTGGTCTGCTTCCAAGCTAGCAGCTGGCGGCTGGAGGGTGTGATGACCTGGGGTCCCTGCTCCCGGCCTGGCCTCCCTGAGGTCTACACACGTGCCTGTCCCCTCATTTCTTGGATTCGGGAGAAGGTCTCCAATGCCACCTTCGATACCTCAGCCAAGATGCACTCTTGGGACCAGCCCAGGACCAGGCAGAGGAGGCAGTGAGGGTCCTTAGGGAGTTCTGGGTTTGAAACCTGGCTCAGCTCCTTACCTGCTGCTGCGATGGTGTCCCAGTCACCTCCTTTCTGAATCTGCTTCCTCTTTTGTGCAACGGAGATGTATTCAATTATTCAGTCGGTCCACAGCTGCCACATGCTCCCTACACAAGGTTGCTGCAGCCCCTGTGCTCATGGAGTCTGGGGGGTGAGGTGAGCATTAGCCAGCGCTCTGACAATAATAAATGTGCAAATGCGAACCGTGATGGGTGCTTTAGACGGACCGCCCGGGGCGGCCAGGATCCTGGCAGAGCCCGGCGCAGGTGCCGGAGGGACCAGGTGCGGCCCCTCCATGGCTTGCGTCCCGGCCTCGCTTCGTCTCACTCGGAGGAGCGCTAGCTTGGATTTAAGGATTCTCGAGGTCCCTCCACGGTTTGTTTAATAAACTTTTGGGGGCGAGGGTCTCAGAAGCCACGAGGGAGCATCCGTTGACCTGACGCAGGAAGCTGCCTGGTCGCATGGGGACTCTCGTAACCGGGGCCCGGACCCGGTCCATGGCGGCCTCGCCCTTAAGCCCCACGCGCGCTGGTTGTCGTCTCCGGCCGGGCTGGAGAGGGGAAGTACGAGTGGACACGCACTCCCCGCGGAGTAACCGGATCCGGCGACAGACCGGGTGGCGCATGACCCGTCAGACTCCGACGGGTGCCCTGCGCCGACCGTCCCCGCGCCCCGGGGAACTCCTCCCGCCGCGGAGCCCCGCCTCTCGCCGCCCCACCCCGCCCCGCCCCGCCCGCGCCTGCGCGCGCGCCCTCGCGAAGCTCCTGCGTCCGAGAAACTTGTCCCGCGCGCTACACCGTCCGTCTCCAGGGCAACTCGGCGCCTCCTAGCAACTGAGCGCAGCCCTGCCATGGCGGCCGCGGGGCCTAGCGTCTTCTTGGTCATGGTCAATGG
This sequence comes from Phacochoerus africanus, assembly GCF_016906955.1. Classification (NCBI taxonomy): domain Eukaryota; kingdom Metazoa; phylum Chordata; class Mammalia; order Artiodactyla; family Suidae; genus Phacochoerus; species Phacochoerus africanus. The sequence continues at coordinate 59,515,781 of NC_062557.1, forward strand.
GCAGGTGGAGAGCGCCCAGGTGAGCGGCCGTGGACCCCACGGGCCGCCCTTGTCCCTCTGGGACCCCTGGCCCCCGTGGCCGGCCCGCGGAGCCACGCCAAGCCTGGGGGGGAAGGCGAGGGAACCCGCGTGGGAGACCCTTGGCGCGAGGACGCGTGGACCCTCCGTCCCCCGTGCGGTGTGGAAACAGGTCTGGGGGTGAGCGAGGCCGAGGCCACAGTCGGCCGAACTCGCGGGGAGTCCGGGGCAGGGGCCTCCACCTCCGGCGATCCGTGCGGGTCGGTGCGCAGCGAGGCCCCGCACCCGCGACGCTCAGGTCCTTGAACGTGGGTTGGAAGGGAGGAGACCTGCTCGATCCGAGGCAGCGATGGCGCTGGGCTGCCGAGGCCTGGGGGGGGGGGTCGGTGTGCCTGTCGGAAGGGAAGGGACCTACCCCCGCATCCACCCTCCTCGTCATAGGAACCGTTTTGTTATTTCTGTGTATAGGACACAGTATAAGCCAGACTCCGTGCCCAGCATCGCGCAGTCAAGGCTCGCATCCCCATTTACACGTGGGAAAACATGCCCAAAAGGCAGGGGCAAGACTGGGATTTGAAGGCCGGCCTGTCTGACGTCAAAGCTTTGCTAGCCTGACCTTCGAGGCTGTTTTAAAAACGTGATTGTATTGTGAGGGCTGAGGTAGTTTAGGTAAAGCTCTGCCAGGACCTCAGTGGGCATCTCCTGCCTTCCTGTTCCGCCACGATGCTGCCCCATGCTCCCACCCTGTCCACGCTGCTCCTTGGCCTAGTACCCAAGACCAACTTCCCCACTCCTGTTCTGTCCCCTCGGGGGCCCTCACCTGGTGCCTGTGCTCCCAGCAGCCACCCCGTCCCCACTCTTCCTCCCACTCTGCTTGGGACCCTGCTCTGGCAGGTCATCAGCCCCACCCAAGCCTCTGCCCTGGGTCCTGGTAGCACCTTTCACCTCAGCACCATTTCCTTAGACCCCTGTTGTACCCACCCCTGGGGCCAGGAGCTGGGGACACGGAAAGCGCTGATTTGCCCCTTGTTCACAGTCTGTTGGAGGTGGTAGAAATAAACAGTCAATAAAATATATTGAAAGAAAGTCAGGCAGTGCTGTGAGGGAGGGAAGCCCTGGGGGCTGCAGGAGCCAGGACGTGGTCCGAAGGACAGCCTGCAAGCTGGACCCTCCCCGAAGGGGGAGCAAGAAAACTCGGGGTGGACAGAATGCTGTCTCTCAGCCTCCCCCGCCCCTCGCAGGTGCCTCGCGCTCAGGGTTCCTGGTGGCGCACCTGCCTCACGCAGCCAGTCCAGGCACGCGCCCCTGAAAAGGGAACCTGTGTGTTTACTTCCAGTTTCCCGAGTACGACGACCTCTACTGCAAGTACTGTTTCGTGTACGGCCAGGACTGGGCGCCCACAGCGGTAAGCTGGGCCCCTAGCCTCCCAGCTGCCACGACTGCTGGGGTCTCCAAGGCTCCTTCACCCCCGTTCCCTCCCAGTTTGGCTGTGTCTGGGGGAGACGCAAGCATGTGTGCGCTCCTGGTGGAGCTGGAGCAGAGCAACCCCGCTGGCCCCAGCATGTGCCCCTCCCTGGGACTCGCGCCTGGCTGCGGAGAGGGACACGTGGGCCACGCCACACGCAGACCCGAGAGAGCTGGCCTGGAGGCGGCCGAGTGGCAGACCCTCAGCTGGTCCGTCCTTGCTCAGCCTGCACCTCTCCTGTGTGCGGGGTCCCGGGTTGAGGACGCAGGGACCCAGCTTAGCCTCTCTGAGCCTGTTCCCTGTGCGCCCTGGGCGGTACCTGGAGGGTCTCAGGATGGGACCCGTGGGAACGAGGCCAGGCCAGCCCCGCTTTGCCTGGCTGCCCTGCTGGAGGGGGAGACAGACACTGAGCAGTGAATTCCGCAGTCTGCTGGGGGCGGGGGGGCAGCGCTGAGGGGACATGAAGCCAAGGAGCCGGGGGATGCGGGAGAGGCCGGGACCCTCCCCGAGATGGTAACTGCGCACAGAGCCGCAGGGGTGAGGTGCGAGCTCGCGGAGGGCAGTGGGAGGAACTTGCCAGGGGGAGCACAGGGGAGCTGGAGCCTTCAAGGAACAACGAGGGGCCAGTGTGGCCAGTGCCAGAGGTGGCGGGGCCTCGGCCAGGCAGGTCTCCAGGGCATCTTGGAGCAAGGACCCCCTCAGAAGCATTGATCAGAGAGAAAAAGGGGTCTGACTTGGGTTTTTTTAAAAATCCCTGATCAGGAGTTCCTGTCATGGTGCAACGGAAACAAATCCGACTAGGAGCCATGAGGTTGCGGGTTCGATCCCTGGCCTTGCTCCGTGGGTTAAGGATCCGGCGTTGCTGTGAGCTGTGGTGGAGGTTGCAGACTCGGCTCAAATGTGCTGTTGCTGTGGCTGTGGTGGAGGCCGGCAGCTACAGCTCCAATTAGACTCCTAGCCTGGGGACCTCCATATGTGAAGGGTGTGGCCCTAAAAAGCAAAAAAAAAAAAAAAAAAAATTTCCCCGTCCACAGGAGAGTTGGGGGCACAAAGCAGGGAGAGCGAGGCCCAGCAGGCGAGGGCGGTGGTGGGGACCTGGTGCAGGTGGGGCGGTGAGAGGTGGCTGCACTTCAAGTGCAATTTGAGGACAGGGCCAGTGGGGGACACAGAGACAGGAGCAACCCGCTGTCCCCTGGGCAGACGTGGGCAGGAGAGACAGGCGTTCACACCGCCTGAGCCGCTGGAAGCAGAGTTGCCGCTGGCTGAGAAGCCCGCAGCTGGAGCAGACCTGGCAGTACCTGCAGAGCCCGGCCGGCCTGTGCCAAGGCTGGTGGGGCCGTGGGGTCAGCAGCAGAGCCTCGGCCACGCTGACCTGGAGGCCAGGCCACACACACGGGCTGGGCATCAGCGCACAGCGTAAGCCGAGATGATAGGTGCCGGGGAAGGGTGCCCGGGGGCCGGGGTTCAGGCCGCTCCAGACCGAGGAGGAAGCAGGGAGAGCGGGGGGCAGAGCCCGGGGCCCGGATGGCACGCAGGAGTCGTGTCAAGGCTGGTCGGTGACATGGGGACAGGGAAGGGCCGCAGACACAGCAAGCCAGGCCCCTGGTGACGTGACAGAAACACTTTGGTCGCGTGGGGGCCAGAGGTCAGGGTGCGGTGGGTTCAGGGATGAAAAGCCGAGAAGGAACTGGAGCTGGTGCGTGTCCGCATCTCTTTGAAGAAGCTTTGCTGGGAACAAGCTGGGGGGGCAGGCAGAGGAGGTAGGATGCGGGCACGGGCTGAGGGGGACACCCCCACCCCCGGAGGCGCGGGTGGAACTCGGGCACAGGGCCAGGTGGCCCTGAGGGAAGAGAGCCTGGCTGGCAGCCGCTCCCCGTCCCTCAGCTTCCTTTGCTGGAGGAAGGCAGGCCTCCACCCCGGGAGCCGGCCCGCTCGCGTCACTGTCCCTGTCCTCACGGGCTGGGGGAGGGCACCTCTCAGGTCTCCACCCCGGGGACGGGGAAGGCGTGGCAGCCGAGAGCTGGGACGCCCGCGTCACTGGCCCTGTCCTCGCAGGGCCTGGAGGAGGGCATCTCCCAGATCACGTCCAAGAGCCGGGACGCCAGGCGCGCGCTGGTGTGGAACTTCCCCATCGACGTCACCTTCAAGAGCACCAACCCCCACGGCTGTGAGTCTGCGGCCCTCGCCCTGCCACCGCCGCCGCACATCACCTGGGCCCCGGACCAGCCTCGCGACGTGCTCGCAGCCACCCGGCGACTGCCCCTCCCCTGCCCCCTTCCCGCCCACCTGCGCGAGCTCGACCTCTGCCTGAAGCCCCGGATGGCACCTGCCTGCGAAGGGTGGGCTGGCCCAGGGCTCTCCCCTGGCAGCCCCTGCCCTGCTGCCCCTCCAGGTCCCTTCCTCCGCGGCCGCTGCCGGGCCCACATCCGCCCTCTGCCCCCTGGTCGGCGGGGCTTGCTGAGCACTGGTGGTCAGGGATCACTCTTACGCAACAAGCGCCGGCCGTGTGCAAAGCCTGGGGCGGCTGCTCTGGGCTGTGGCTGCCCCCACGGGCTGGGCCAAGCCTCCCCATCCCACCTGGGGCTTCTCCGCTTCTCCCACGTCAGGCATCGGCAACTCAGAGCCGCCATCCCTTGCTTCAGCTTTACCTCTGGCAGCTGAGCATGGATTTGATTTCAGGTCCCTCCGATGCCACAGTCCAGGCCTTCACGCTGGGTGTGACTGGGCTGACCGGGTGCCAGGCTGCCTGGCGGTCCTCCTGGGCGAGGGCCGCCATCCTGTTGTCACCATCCGTGAGTAGGAAACTTCCATAGGCTTCCTGGAACAGGGCACGAGATGTGGCCCAATCTGCTGAGACCAGCTGGGGAAGGCGAATAAAATATTAAAAAGCAAAACCGGAAAACAGCTCCTTGGAGGCAGCAGAGCTGCAGAGTGGTGGCGACCCGGCAAGCCAACACCCAGGACAGAGGTGGAGCTGCGAGTGCTGGCTGATCCCCGGCGAGGTGACTGAGAGGCTGACGGAGACGTGCCTTGGCCGCTCTGGGCCAGGGACCCACGGAGCTGGAAGATCCTTCAGTGGGCCGGGCGCTCCGAGCCCCGCCCTGGGCCTGCGGCCGGGCCGCAGGCAGAACGGTCACACAGCAAAGTCAGCAGGATACCAGAAGGGTGACATGTCAGCAGGATGCCAGAGGGTGACATGAGCAAGGAGAGTTTGTTCCAGAAGTAATGCATTTGTGTACATCTAAAATCAAACACTGAGACTCAACTACAGGAGCTCCCGTCGTGGCTCAGCAATAATGAACCTGATTAGCACCCATGAGGTTCGATCCCTGGCCTTGCTCAGTGGGTTAAGGATCTGGCACAGATGGGGTTCGGATCCTGCCTGGCTGTGGCTCTGGCGTAGGCCGGCGGCTATAGCTCCGATTCGACCCCCAGCCTGGGAACCTCCATGTGCCGAGGGTGCGGCCCTAAAAAGCCAAAGGAAAAAGTAGAGATTCACTCCTTTAAAAAGAGTCACCACCACCCCCATAAATGCAGAAAAAGAAACATTCAGCATGCATTCGTGATGAACGTGAAGCAAACCGGGAGTAGAAGGAAAGTCCTTCATCTGATAAGGCTGCCTACGCAAGCTCAGAGCAGACGTCACGTTTTTTAAGTGCAGCGTTGAAAGAGTTCTCTCAGATCCGTCACCACCACCACCAGCGCACAATTCAAAGGCATGAGAACCAGAACCATTTCGCCCATGAATGACAAGGCGTTATGTATGGAGAATTTCCAGAAGAGCCGGCAGCAATTATTAGGATTAATCAATTGGCATGACTGCCAAATATAAGAGCAGTATACAAAAATCAGTTGCTTTCCATGTGAAAATAGAACATGTATTCTACATGAAAAGGGGAATTGACATTTTACAAGTAGGTCCTTTTCAGTCATGCCGATGTACCCCAGTGTGCCAGAGGTCCAGCTCTAACTACGAAGCACAGTCACTAAGACAGTCGTGGCACCAGGACAGACAGACAGACCCGTAGGAGCCCAGGGCAGAAGCGAGCCCGTGGGGAGGGAGGAGGGTCTTGGGACGTGGCCCTGGCACAGCTGGATACACCAGGAAGAAGAGGGAGGCTGCTCCCTGCGTCCCATTGGATGCACAGAGTCCCCAGTGATGAGGCTCCGGGAAGATTCCACGGGGGCACCAAAGGGCCCCACGGGGGAAGGTCCGCGCGTTCAGCTGTGTCAGAACTTAGGGCATCTGTTCAGCAAAAGCCATCACTAAGGGTGACGAGCCGAGCCATGCAGCTCACACCGGCTGCACACCGACGAGAAGACCGGCCGGTGGAGCAGGTACCGCCCCGCAGCAGGGGGTGCATCCGAGCGCCCGAGGAGCAGGCGAGGGCTCGGCTGTATTTCGGGAAGAACAATTCCAGCTAAGGCCTCTGCTTTCTCTCTGACCCCCGTGCCCGTGTGGCACGCACTTGAGTCTGACCGCCCCTCACAAGAGCAGGTCCCGGGAGCAGACCATCTGCCCGGGTCACGCTTGGGTCCCCAGCTGCGGGTTGGGTTCGTCGAGCCCTGCCATCCAGGCAGCACCCCGGGCCTCCGGGCCGCGCGTGGGCCCTGGCCACCCCCGGCTCCTGGGAGGGCCGAAGCCCTGACCTGCCTCGTCCTTCCCAGGGCCCCAGATCGTGCTCAGCGTGTACGGGCCGGACGTGTTCGGGAATGACGTGGTCCGAGGCTACGGGGCAGCGCACGTGCCCTTCTCCCCCGGCCGGTAGGTCTCCCCGGCCGCTGGGCCCTGGGACGGCGGGGCGTGTCCTGGGGCCTCCCGAGAGGGGCCCTTGGCGTCTGGGGCTCATGTGCGCCTCCATCCCTGCGGGGGGAGGCAGGGGACCACAGCAGGGGGTGGTCAGGAGCTCCCTGGAGGCAGGGCATCCCCACCAGGGCTGGAGGGTGGCGGCGCCAGGAGGCACCCCGGTGCCCGGCGTCCTCCCAACCCTCGAAAAGAGGCTCGCTCCGCAGGGCCGCCCGGGCGCCTTGGTTCTGACCGGGGACCGCGTGACCGCCCGCCCACCCCTGGCCCGAGGCCCCGGCGGGCCCACGCCTCTCGAGGCCCGCGGCTCAGCCGGCGGCGACCACTCCTGTTTCAGGCACAAGAGGACCGTGCCCATGTTCGTCCCGGAGTCAGCGTCTCGGCTGCAGAGGTTCACCAGGTGAGCTCGGCCGCCGGCCCTGCCTCGCGCTGCCCCCCCCCCCCGCCCCGGGCAGGGGTGACAACCCCAGGCGGGCAGTTACAGGGCGGTGCCCCGCCTGGCGGAGGGGCTCCTGCCTGGCTGAGGCCACGTGTGCTTGGGGGACGGCACCTGGGGAAGGGGCTGGATGGACAGAGGCTCCCCGACCGCGGCGGTCCCTGAGTAAGCGGCTCCGGCACCGCCGCTGCTCCGTCCCCGAGAACCAGCGCCCCACTGGCCCTCTGCCCCCAGGCGTGCTTCCTCCACCCGCTGGCCTGTCCAGTTCCCTGTAACCAGCCACCACGGAGCTGGTGGCTTCAGAGAACAGAAACTCACTTTCTCAGCAGGACCTGGCACCTACGGGGCCACTACCCGTTGCCTCCGATGGTCTCCACATGGCAGAAGGGTTTCCCCAGGGCTTAGTGGGTTAAGAACCCGACGAGGTTCAGTCCCTGGCCTCGCTCCGTGGGTGAAGGATCTGGCGTGGCCGTGAGCTGTGGTGTAGGTCGCAGACACAGCTCCGGTCCCGTGTTACTGTGGCTGTGGTGCAGGCCGGGAGCTACAGCTCCGATTCTCCTCTCGACCTAGAAACATCCATCTGCTGCAGGTGCGGCCCTAAAGAAAAAGGGAAAAGAAAAGAGGTTTTCCCAAGACCCCACTTCAGAAACGCCCTGCACACCCCTGCTTTGGGCCGTGGGGCACGTTCTGCCAGCTCGGGGCCCTTGCCCGTGGGGCCTGCTTCCCAGCAGGTCCTCCCCACAGCCTGGGGGCAGGTCTCCCTCACTGCTGCCCACGGCCTGCCCCGTGCCGGCATCGGCACGGAGGTGCCAGGCCCTGGGCGGTGCGGGGGCCTCACCCAGCCGCCGGCTCCCTGAGAAGTTCGTGTTTTGTGGCCGGAGACCTGTGGGGTAGCGACCGCCTTTATTTCCCGGTTACAGCTGGGAACACCGGGGCTCAAAGTGACTTGTCCTGGGTGCCACTCGGTTAACGGACGGAGGGGAGCCCAGGTTGGTTGCTGGACTCTGGGGCGGGACCCTCCCCCCAGGGAGGACGGGGGTCCCACTAGCCCGGCTGCTGTCACCTTTCTGGTCCTCTCCAGGTCTAGGCTGCGCACCCCCCCGCGCTCGTGTCCCAGTGACTCCCGTGGAGGCCTGAGTGGGGAGGCCTGGCATCCAGCCAAAGCGGGGCAGAGGGGCTGGGGAGGCTCTGCCCGGGGCCCTGCTCACCCTGTCCTCCTGTCTGTCTTCCCAGCTGGTTCATGGGACGGCGGCCTGAGTACACAGACCCCAGGGTGGTGGCTCAAGGGGAAGGCCGGGAAGGTAAGCTCGACCCCCACACCCCGGGCAGCTTGGCGCTGGGGGGAGCGGGGGGGCCCCGGAGAATCAGCAGGGAGCAGGGCGCAGCTCTGTCCCAAGGCAGCCCCTTCTCCCAGTGAGCGGCAAGGCCAGGCACTGTCCCTGCTCTCCAGGGGACGAGAGCAGCTGCAGACGCCCCAAGCGGCCTGGCTGACCCCATCCTTCTGTCCCCAGTGACCCGCGTCCGCTCCCAGGGCTTTGTCACGCTCCTCTTCAACGTGGTGACCAAGGACATGAGGAAGCTGGGCTATGACACCGGGCCTCCGGACACACGCGGCGTCTTGGGGCCCAGCCCGCCCCAGGGCCTCCCCCGGTGACGCCCCTGGAGGGCGCGGCCACCTACCTGTCTGCCTGAGCAGGGGCGGAGTGGGGCGGGGTGTAATAAAGCGTCGCCTGCTCACGAGTGCCCTCGGCGGTGCCCGGGAGCCTCCTCTGCGCCTCTGCAGGCTCAGCCCTGAGATACGCGTGTCCCTCCTCAGCGCCAGGCACTTGTCACACTGGCCGTGCCACGTGGCCGCCAGCCTCCCTCGGAGGAGAGGCCCCCGGCGGCCCAGAGAACGGGCTGAGAGCTCAGTGGGGGGGTCCAGCTTCCTGGCAAGTGTGCCATCTGCCCTGAGCCCGTGCCAGGCCCCCTGACCGCCCCCCAGCTCCAGGCGAGCCCTCTGGACACACACAGAGCTGCTCCGGTGCCCTCCCTTCAGCAGGATTTGACGGGAGCACCCCCGGTGACCCCAGGCTCCCACCACCCACTGCCTGGCTGTCTTCAGGTCATGCCTTCGCCCCACGTGTTTACGCTGCTCAGAGCCCCCAGCCCCTGCCCTGCCTCACTCTCCCGTCAGCAAAGTTCCCAGGATCCTGGCCCTCTCTGAGTGTAAAGTGCCTCCACCCCCTGCCCCGCTGCCGCCCTGGCACTGCCCACGGACAGGCCATCCGGCCGCACCAGGCACGGCAGGCCACGCTGCCGGTCCTCTCCAGCCCCGGCTCAGCACTGTCCGCCTGATGAGCCTTCCCCCAGCTCAGCCGCGTCCTCAGCCCCTCCCTGCCACGACCCTGACCCCCGCCCACCGTCCCCGGGGCCCCGCCTCGCCTGACGCGCAGAGGCTCACGCGAGCAGCAGGCTCTCTAGCCCACCCACCCCTCGCCAGCGTCTCGGGGTTGATGAAGGTGGGGGAAGGACACAGCCAGAAACCACGTCGTGATACAAATGATAAATTATATTTCTACAGTAAATAAGTATCAAGAGTCAACACAAGCTCGAAACCAGCCACCTGCCCCGGGACTGAGGAAACAGCTGGCTGACACCCCTACCACGGTGCCTGGCAGGAGGGGCCTTGATGGCACGTGTCCCACGTGCATGGCAGTGCCAGTGGCTTCATGATCAGTGCAACGGGTGACAGGGACAGGGCGCCTGGGGACGGGCCTGAGACCGGGGCTGGGGGCATCTGCTTGGACCTTCGTGGCCCAGTGGCTGTAAGTCACTGAAAGGTCGGGTTGGGACAGGCTCGTGACTCTTAGGAGTCACTGCCAGGAGCACGGTCCCGGCGCCTCCCTGGGAGTGTCCTCCCCCGGCCGCTGTGGAGGGCCAGAGCCGCGGGAGTAAGTGCAGCCCCCTGTCCAGCCCCAGGCCCCCGCGCAGGCAGGGCCGAGGCTGGGCCAGGGAGCAGCCGGGGCAGTTCCCAGGCATCCTCGGCATTTCTAGGGGCCTGTGCCCAGGGCTCGGGGTCAGATCTGGAACCAGAGAGAGGGGCCGAGGGGCCCCAGGGCTCAGCTGCCCTTGGTGTCCGAGGGGAGGCGCCCACCAGGCCAGGTGCCCAGACCCAGGGTTTGGGGGGGGCAAGTCCCTTCTCTGGGGAGAAGCACGTCTTCTCTGGTTTTTAGTTTGTGACTTAATACTCTTTTGCAGTGGCGGGGGGCGAGGAGAGCAGGGGAGAGAGGTACGATTAGGGCCCGTCTGTGACGCGTGGCTCCTGCGGGAGGCGCGGCGTCTCTTCCTCCCCGACATCAGAGGAGACTACGGCTACGGCGCCGCGTGTGTCGCGAGTTGGCAGGCAGGTGGGCTGCGGCCAGCCCTGGCCCCTCGCACCCTCAGCCCGGGGCTGTCCCCTCCCTCCTGGTCGTGCCATCCCCACACTGTCCCCACCCCTACCCGGAGCGTGGCCAGGACAGAGGAGGACACGGACACGGGGCTCCAGACGTCTTGCCCGTCCCAGGCCCCGCTGGCCGCGCACAGGCCTTCGGTCCCGACACGGCGCGAGCTGGCAGGCCAAACCCGGTGCGTCACGTCCCCACGTCGGGCTTGGTCTTAAATTTCTTGACGTTGGCCTAGGAGTATGAAAACCAGCCTCGCACGCAGGACCCAGCCCCAAAGGCTGCGAGTCCATCGGTTTGGTGACTCACGGGACAGGGGTGGGGAGGAAGAGGCGACGCGAGGCCGGGAGCTCTTGGTACTGTGGTAGTTTGTGTCTTCAAAATAAACACCCTTTACGTGTCATCAACTTCCCGTATTTTTCCCTATAAAGAATTTGCTTTAGTTTTTCCATAAGGCATTTTCCGTCTCTTCCTATTTAGATTTTCTTACAGAGTCAAAACCATAAATAAGAGCATTTAGACCACTCGCAGGACACTGCCAATGTCTTAGTTCAGCCAGACCGGGTAAGTCCTATCCAAACTAGACAGTTAAATAAGAACCACGTTATAAAAATATTAGCCAAAAAAAGACTATTCGGTAGTTCTGCAAACTCAAATATGAAACGGCACTGAACCCAGTGTGCGCAGGCGTGTGCAAGCACGGAGCACGTGGCGGGGTTACGCTCAGGTTAGTCTAAAGCTCGCGCTAGTGGACTTCATTCGAGCTCTTCCACGGTGGTGGCGAGTGCGTCGAACTCACACACGAGTCAAAGAAAAGGACGTGATGCATAAGCGCCTCCCCGAAGGGTCAGGGTCTGAGGAGCCGGCACCCCGTCCCGGCCGCACCCGGCGCCGGGGTGTCCCGAGGGCTGGGCTGGGGGGCCGAGTCCTGGGCAAGTGGGGTCCCAGAGGCCCTGGGCTGAGGCTGGGCCGGCACGCGCACCGCCGCCTCCCTGTCCGGGGCCCCAGGGAGCCCGTGGGTCTCCGCAGGGGCCGGAGCTGCACCGGGGTGGCGGCCAGGGCGGCTGGACAGGCTCAGAGCCCGTGGGCTAGGTGACACCTCGTGGGCCCGCCACCCCCAGACGGAGGGCCAGGGCTGCAAGGACACCCATTGATGAGGAAGCTGGACGGGGAAGCCCTAACACCCACCCCCCCAACTCTGGGACCCCACGACAGGGGCCGGGCCGAGCACTAGAGCAGGAACGGGTTGGTTGTGCCGGTGGCCTGCGCTGCCGACGGGGGGACGGCCATGGTGCCCACCATGCCCACGGCGACGGGGCCCAGGGGGGTCAGGGAAGGACCGCTGGGCCCCAGAGCTGGGTGTGAGGCTGCGGAGGGCACAGAGGCCACGGCGACGGGCTCCACCCCGGGGCCAGGCCCGAAGGACGCACTGCTCCCCAGAACCGGGCTCCCCCGCAGCTGGTTCAGCGTCAGCGGCTGCGGCTGGTTCACCTGGAAGGGGTTGACCGGGGCCGAGGCCGCCGCGGCACCTGGGGAGAGAGCGGGGCGGTGGGGGCCTTGGTCAGAGCAGCGGAGCCCCAGGCCTGTGGGCTGGCAGAGCACAGCCACGGCGCTCGGCGGCGCCCCGCCCGGCCTGCCCCATGTCAGAGGGGGAGACTCCGGCCACGCGACCAAGAGAGCGGCCGAGGTCACAGAGCCGGGCGGCCGGCAGGTGGGCAGGCGCCTCCTCCAGGCCGGCGCCCCAGCCTCCTTCGGCAGCGACGGCCAGCACTGCTCTCCGCAGGGGCTGGGGGAGAGGGCAGCCGCCGGGCAGGTGGAACCACAGCGTGCGGCCGAGAGCTGCGGTCCCACGCTACACTCTGGGACCCTGGCGTTACAAAGGCTCTGAGAAGTCCTGCGGTCATAAGCGGACACAGCTCCATCCTCCCCAGATGTGTTTCTACACCGTCTCTCGTATCAGAAAGGCTTCTCCCCTTTCAGCAAAAACACCTACGACACGCGGCCAAAAACATGGGAGCTGCTGGCCCTGGGGCTCCACACAGCCCGCCCTGCTCACAAAGGCTGCTGGGAGGCACCCCAGTCTCCCGCGGGAGACGCCGCCCCTTCTCCCCCAGGACACCCCAGCGTTCTCGCATCAGCCACGCCTCGTGGCCTTAGGAGGGAGCCGCGCAGTTCACCCTCAGCGAGAGACGAGCACACAGACCGCAGAGCAGGAAGAGGACGGGGCAGAGCCCGGAGAGGCCCTGGCGGCCTGACGGCGCCCCCACGGCCCGCCAGCAGGGCTCCCGCACGCGCCCGCCCACAGCAGGGATCTGGGTTCTGATCTAGCTCTGCCCCGGAGCCACCCCCGAGAAGCCACCACAACCCCACCCATCTCAGGACCCAGGCACGACACACCCCACTTTCGCCTGCGGGTCCCCAACCTCAGCCCTGCTGAGTCCTCACGTCTGAGGTCAAACTGTAACCCGTTCCTGTCCCTGGGGAGCCCGAGGCCTTCCTGGGAAACCTTTGGGGAAGGGGGGGGGGTTCCCTAGAGGAAGAAGGCTGCCTGACCAGGCCTGAACGGGGGGTCCGAGCACCGCTCCCCCCAGAAGAGGAGGGCGACGTCCCAGCAGAGGCGACCGGCTCCGCAGCAGAGGGCAGCTCACGCAGCTGAGGGCCCGAGCACGTGGGCCGGGCGGGGGCCGGGCAGGGGCCGGGCGGCCACCAGCGGGAGGGTGGGGCTTGTCGTACAGCCCACAGGCAGCCCCTGACGGGGCAGAGCCGGCCGACAGGGAGGGGGGGTTGGGGGGCCCAGTTCCCCGGCCCCAGCACTGTCGTTCAGCTGACCCAGAACCAGTGCTGCCTAGAGAGTCGCCCTGGCTGGGCCAGTAGGCCAGGAGCAGCTTCTGCTCAGCGGCCCCCCACCGAGAGGACAGGGGCCTCTTCCAGCCCATCCCCAGGGCCCCAGAGAGGTGCGGCTGCTGGTCCGCCCTTGGGGAGGAGCCCCCAAGCGGCCGCAGAGGTCAGCGCCCCCAGGCCTGCCCCACAGCCCTTCCCAGGAAGGGCAGGCGGTCAGAGGGAGCCCAGGAAGCAAGCCTACCTGGTGCCAGGAAAGGGTTGAGGGACTGTGCCGGCGGGGCTGGCCTGGTCACCAGCGAGTCCAGGTTCACCAGGGCCGCGTTGGGGCCCAGAAAGGACTCGGGCGTTTTCCGGGCGCTGCTGGGCTTGCTTGAGGTGACGGTCAGGGGCTGAGACTCCAGGGCGTCTGGGCTGGCGGTCCCACTGCTCTGGGCTGGTGGAGAGGCCACCTTGGCTGCAAAACAAGGACACGCGGGCTGGTGTGTGTGGCGCGCGGGGCCCAAGACCGGCACGTTGACCCGGGAGCACCTCCCGGCCACCTGCGCAGCTGCCCTGAGGACGGGGTGTTCCCTGCAGCGTGGTTTCCAACAGCCCCAGACCGGGGCTGGCAGGCAGCAGGGCAGGGTGGGCACACCCAGACCCACGCTAGGGCCAGGGCCTGGTGAGGACAGAGCCAGGCCACCTGCCAGGTGAGAGAAGCAGCGACGGAACAGAACAGCACAAGCTCCACAAGCAGGAAGGGGTTCTTTTGGGGTAGTGGGTTGACGTGAGTCATTTACATGTTTTAATGCTTTCCTTTTCTATTTTTTTTTTTTTTTTTTTTTTTTTAGGGCTGCACCCACGGCATATGGAGGAGGTTCCCAGATTAGGGGCCAAACGGAAATTACAGCCGCTGGTCTATGCCACAGCCACAGCCACAGCCACAGCAACTCGGGAACTAAGCTGAGTCTGTGGTCTACACCACAGCTCACGGCAACGCGGGATCCCTGACCCACTGAGCAAGGCCAGGGATCGAACCTGCATCCTCACGGATACTAGTTGGATTTATTTCCACTGTGCCATGACGGGAACTCCCAATGCTCTCATTCTCTAAATATTCTACAATGAACATGAATTTCTTGACAGTAGGAAAAAAGCAAATTATTATTTTTTTGGTCTTTTTTTTTTTGTCCTTTTTGTCCTTTTAGGGCTGCACCAGCAGCATATGGAGGTTCCCAGGCTAGAGGTTGAATCGGAGCTGGAGCCGCCAGCCTACGCCAGAGCCACAGCAATGCCAGATTCGAGCCGCGGCTGCGACCTACACCACAGCTCAGGGCAACGCCGGATCCTTAACCCACTGAGCAAGGGCAGGGATGGAACCAGAAACCTCATGGTTCCTAGTCGGATTCGCTTCTGCTGCGCCATGGCGGGAACTCCAGAGCAAATTATTTTTAAAAATTCAGCCAACAGAGGGTGTGTGCCGAGACAGGCCCAGGGGCAGGGGGCTGCTCTGCCAAGATGCGAGATGGTGACGGGGACACAGGTCCCTAAAAATGGTCGCACTCTCCACTCAGCAGCCCCATTTCTAGGAACCTGACGGGGGGAAATAACGCCGCGTGTGAACAGGGCTTTGAGCGGGGGCGCATGCGGCCACGTCGCTTACTTCAGCACAACCTGACCCCCCGAGACGCCCTCCCCGCACTCACAGTAACTTATCGCTCAGCCACACGGGGGTGCCACAAGGCCACTTCTAAAGGATTTTTTTGGCTGTACCCATGACATGTGGAAGTTCCTGGGGCAGGTATGGAACCTGCACCACAGCAGTGACCCGGGCCACTGCAGTGACAATGCTGACTCCCTAACTACTGGGCCACTGGGGAACTCCCTCAAGGATTTGTAATGTCACAAGATGTTGCATCTGCTTTGCCACAGGAGCGGCGGGGACAAATACAAGCTCAGCCAGAGGCTGTCCACACGCGCCGTTCAGAGCAAGTACCGAAAGGAAACACAGCGGCCCAGCGCGGATGCAAGATTCAGAGATGACTTTTCTTTTTACTTTTTAGGGCCGCAGCCACGGCATGTGGAGGTTCCCAGGCGAGGGCTCGAATCGGAGCTGTAGCCGCCGGCCTACACCACAGCCATAGCAACATCAGATCCAAGCTACACCTGCGACCTACACTACAGCTCACGGCCACACCGGATCCTTAACCCACTGAACGAGGGCAGGGGTCAAACCCGCATATTGAGAGATGATTCTCATGTTCCTCCAGAAACTGTTCCCGACCCACTGAGGTGCGGACACCTGCAGACCTGGGGTGAGGTCTTCACAGGCACAGGGAAGGGGGCCCGGGAAGCAGACAGGACAGCTAGGTTGACCTCCGGCCCGTGGAGGAGACCCAGGAATGGTGTGGCCTTTACTGCAGCACAAGAAGGGCCCCGGGAAGCGGCAGCCCCGGGGCCTCTGCGCCCTCCCCCCCGCCCCCGAGCAGAGAGGCCCAGGCTGCTCCCACCTCAGACCAGCCCACAGCCTGTGGCTGCTGCTGGGGAAAAGCGAGCCAAGTGGCGGTGGGGACAGGGAGGGGATAGGGAGGGGAGAGAAAGGAGAGAAGGGGGTCCGGGCGGCGGGGAGGCGGGTTCTGGGGAGGGCAGGGCCGAGGGCTCCGTCCCCAGCCCCACGGGGCCGTGTGAAGAGGGCTTCCGGCCCAGTCTCCGCACCCCGCCCTGTGTGGGTCCCCAGTCTACCTGCAGCGGGGCGGTTCTGGGAGAGGGAGTGCCTCCGGGGAGCTGGGAGGAGCAGGCGGTGGAGACGGGGGCCGGGCCGAGCCCGGAAACAGCCCGGCAGGAGGGGCGGGTGATGGGGCCTCAACCACAGTCACGGCCGTGAACTCCCGCGCCTGGGCCCCTCGCCCCACCAGACCCGAGGGAAGGCACGGAGCTGCCAGGCTCGGCAAGCCGACGCTCCCTCCCGCAGGAACGCCAACGGCCCGGCTGGGCGAGCGCACGGGACGCCGTGGAAGCCACGACCGCCTCGACGTACCCGTCTTCTGCGAAGTTCGGAGGCTGTCAAATTCAGAAAAGTCATCCTTAGCGGTGCCGTTCAGATTACTGAAGAGATCGAAGGCCCCTGGAGAGAGAGCGGCAGTGACTGTGGGGACATACGCCTTTTCTCCGAAGGTGGGCTGGCATCTCTCCCCAGGGCAGCAGGGCGGGGGGCACCAGGAGCGGCCGGGCCTCCCCACGCAGGACGGGTGCGTGCCTGCCCCTGCTCCTCCCGTCCCACCCCAGACCAAGCCAAGGAGCAGAAGGGGTCTCACCGGAGGCGGAGGTGGGCCTGGCGGCCGAGGCCACAGCCCAGGCGTCAGTGGCTTTGCCGGCAGTGGGGGCGGGCTGCTGCGGGGCGGCCCAGGGGTCTGAGCCCTTGGAGACGGAGTGTGTGCTGGCTCCAGCGGGCACCCCCCATGGGTCAACAGAGGCAGCTGGCTTGGCACCTGTGGAAAAGCGGGGGCGGCTCGGAGATGCCCCCAGAAGGTGCTGGGCAGCCGGAGCGAGGGAGAGGACCCTGGGCCACGTGGGGAGAGCGAGCTGGACGGGGCCGTAGAGAAGGGACCTTCCCACCCGCCTGGGCCACAGTGGGGGAGCGGCTTTAGCAGCGCAGGCTTTCAAAGGGTGGGTGACCGCAACCTGGCTTTGCCCTGAGGGATGCAGTGACGCCAACACCCAAGCGAGTGTCCCTGGAGAATCAGCTCTGCACACACGTGTGCACACAACACACCATGTGCCTCCTCTCCTCCTGCAGGGCACCCCAGGCGGCCACAACCGGCCCCACACCAGGGCACGGGCCCTTCCCTCAACGGCTCTGTTCACCACGGAGCGGGGGTGGGGGATGGGGGGAGCAGTGGGGCCCCTGAGGACAGGCGAGCACCTCTCCCCGGCCAGGACCACCTGAGCCGTGCTTGCGAGAGTAGCTAGGAGGTCACTGGACACGATACTGAGTGAGGACGGGCACGGACAAGGGGTCCAGCTGCCCCGCCAGGCAGAGGCCGTCTGTGAACTCCAAGGCCACCCACTGGCCCCGGACACGGAGGGCCGCCTCCCGCAAGAGCCCTCGCTCTGCCCGCAGGGCCTCGGCAGGCCCAGGCCGGGCCACACGGCCGACGGGCGCCTGCAGCGTGAGCGGGAGAGGACGAACAGTGCAGAAGGAGCCTCCTCTCAGAGCCCAGACAGGCGCCGTGCCCGCTGCCGCCCCAGCCCGGCTCACGGAGGCTCCAGGGCACAGGGAGGCGGCCACGTCCAGGGTTACGGCGTGCGCGGGCCGGGGCGCGGAGGGCAGCGCTGGCAGAGGCCTTCGGAATCCCAGGCTGTGAGCCCTGCCCAGCCCGGGGGCCGCGCTCCTAGCGGCTCAGCCTCCCTCCCCCCGGCGCCCTCTTCGGGGAAAGAAGGCAGGGCTCGCTCCCGAGGGCGGCTTTCCAAGCAGCATTTCTTGCACCCAGAGGGTGCAGCTAGCAGTGCTCGGGCAGAGACTCTGACCTTCCTCCTTATGAAGGGATGGGTTTCGGGGTGGTGGGCTGGCCCCCCAAACGCACACTAGCAGGTTCTACCAGAGACTCAGGAGTAACCTGACCCCGGGCCTCGCCCAGAGCCTGGGATGAAGGGAGCCAGTGCAGGGGCCACCGGCAGTGAGCCTGGGCTGCCAAGGGCAGGGAGGTCACAGAGGCTGGGGAACAGCAGGCGGCACCGCCTGTGCTGACACCCAGAAACTCCCCAGGGCGCGCAGAAGGAGGTGTCCACACACAAGACACTGCACGAGCTCGGACCCCAACCGCGGGGAAGACTCTGGCCCAGGGAGCAAGGAGGGGAAAGGCAAGCACGTGAAAACGGGCTCTCTCTCGATGCTGCAGGCTGAGGAACATCCCCGGGCTGGGGGCCTTGAGCACCAAGCCCGCCCCTCGCCTGCTGTGTGACTTCATTGCAGCCAACAGCCTCTCTGGGCTCTGATGGTCTGCACTCCCGGTCACTGGTACGAATGCATGCCACGTGCATCAGAACTGAGAAGATGGCCCTGGACTGGCAAGTGGCAAAAGATGGCAGAGTGGCATCCGTGAACCACAGCGGCCACCGCAGATGTGCTCTGATGAGCCCAACCAGGTTCTTGATGTTTAAAATTCAGTGTCACCATTTAAACATCTGATGCCCAGGTTTCAGCTTTCAATCTTCCCTTACTGCTAAATGGCCACACAAGACGTGGTTTCTCTCCAAGACGGAGTCACTCAACCACAAAAGGGGACGGGGTACGGATGTGTGCCGCCAGACGCGTGAGCTCTGAACACAGACCAAGGTGCAGGTGTCTGAGAGCTTTAAAAACACACATCCCTGGGAGTTCCCGTCGTGGCGCAGTGGTTAACGAATCCGACTAGGAACCATGAGGTTGCGGGTTCGTCCCTGCCCTTGCTCAGTGGGTTAAGGATCCGGCGTTGCCGTGAGCTGTGGTGTAGGTTGCAGACGCAGCTCGGATCCTGCGAGATTTGACCCCTGGCCTGGGAACTTCCATATGCCGTGAGAGCGGCCCAAGAAATGGCAAAAAGACAAAAAAAAAAAAAAAAAAAACCACCACACATCTCCTCTGTGCCAACCAGGTAAGACACACCCCTGGCAAGTCAGTCGGTTAAACAGACCACAGACCACGACAGAGGGCAGAGGAAAGGCCGCCTCCCTCCCAGCAGCCCAGGCCCAGCCCCCGCCCCCGCGCAGCTCCGGATTCAGCACTCTTCAGGCTCCCGGGCTCACACGCTCTTTCCTGGGCACAGACACCACCCACCCGGTGTACTGGTCCCGTCACGGTCCTGAAAGGGACTGAGGGTCTCTCCTAAGGAAGAGCCCACCCGAGACTTTACATGAGAACTCTTCTCAGACTGAAAAACAAAGTCCGACCCACTGTCTAGAAGGGCCCACCGTCCATGCCCACAAGGAGAGCCGAGGGCACTGGCGGGGCTCCACCCAGGCCCTGAGGCCACCCGTCCAGGGGTCGGCCCCACTCCGATGCTGCCCATTTCACACCAGCAGGCCCCAGACGGGGACCCACAGCACAAGCGCAGCCTTCTGCCGAGCACAGCGGGCCCCCGCGTGGCCTGGCCAATCCCGCACCAGGATGCGTTCACAGAGCCGCCCCGAGCCCAGCCACATGCGCTGCTCCCACACCAGCCAGGACGGAGCTCGGGGCCCCCGGCGAGCTTCCAGGGCACCGAGTTGAATACAAAAGACAGTTCCAGTTTGGGGAAACAGAGACCTCGAGACACAGGGAACGTGGCATACGACAACCACTCAATGCTATGAGACCACGTCCAGAGACCAGCCTCGGCCACTGGGGCCCAGGCACCCAGAGGCCCCCCAGAAGGGCGGGCTGAGCAGGAACCATCCCGAAACCCCTGCAGGAGGAAGCCCCCTCGCCCAAGATCTCCAAGGTCAAACACACGGCGCCACACTCGTGTTCCAAACCTCCCAGCAGAGCCTCTCCTTCCAGCAGAACTCGACAGCGCCCAGTCCAGCAAACCGCTTTACTGCGGCTTTAAACGCCACGGAGAACTGCAGGCAGCAGGTCCCCTTTGCATCGGCAGGTGGGTCAAGCACCGCCCAATCCCTGCCCAGTGACAGCCACGTGACTCGGCTGGCCCGGGCTGGGTACTGCAGTCTCTCCGTCCGGGGTGCAGTTCTGGGGCCGAGAGCGCGGACACCCGTCCCGGAAGAAGGACGAGCCCCGTGGGACGTGTGTGGGAAGCAGGGGAGAAAGGACCAAAGTGGAAACCCTTTCACAGGGGGACGCAGTGCAGCCTGACCCACGGCCCTCGCGAGGGGCTGCGGAGACCTGGAACCCGCCGCCGCCGCCGCCGCCCCCGCCCCCACCCTGCAAGCCCTCCCCCTCCAGCGGGCAGCAGGGCGTGAACAGGGGCTCTTTACCGAATGCTGGCCAGGGGTCCGAAGCACTGGCCTGGGCTGCCGGCCCGCCCCAGGGGTTGGTCTGGCCGGCTGAGGTGGACGGGCCCCAGGGCTCTGCTTTCTGGGCAGCAGGGCCCGAGCCGGGCAGGGCATCCATCAGGTCCAGCAGCGTGGTCTGCGGCGGGTGGCAGCCGTGCTTTTTGACAAGGAGAGAAGGGGCAGGTTTACGTTGCTGGCCTTGCGTGTGGCCTGCACCGGGCGCGGAAGCTTCTGGAAGGCCCAGCTCCCCTCTGTCGGCCCCGCCCCCACCCCCGGGGCATCGCTGAGTCCCAGTCAAGACCAGCCCCAGCCACGCGGAGCTAGTCCTCTGGGCCAAGCGCCCTGCCCTCTGTCCATGCTCCTCAGGGCCCCCTCCCCAGATGCTGTCCCCAGACCCGCCCTGGCCCCGCTGCCAGCGCCGTCCACCCCGCCCTCACCCCCCAGGGGAAGCCGCTGGAGCGCCGGGGCCGGGGCCTGGGGTGAGGGCTCTGTCTCCTGATGGGACGACCAGGGCGTGGAAGGAAAAGCCACCGCAGCCGCCTGGCATTCGGTCCCAGGCGGGAAGCCCGGCACAGAGTAAGGAGACTCCGGGCACTTGATTCGCCACGTGAGCCAGCCCCGCCCCGTGGGGCGCTCACCTCTTTCTTTGCTGGGCCTTTCACTGTGTCTCTGCGGCTTTCTTCCAGGGCCATCTGCAACCTGAGGTCATCGCCCCGCCTGAGGCGCTCTTCCTGCAGAGGACAAGGGACCGCAAGGCTGGCGGCCACCCACACCGCTCCAGAGCCAAGCCCTCGGAGCCAGCGCCGGAGATCAAAGCTGCGCTATGCGGGCTTCGAGGGGGGGGTCCGAAGACACCCTGCCCGCCGTGTGGCTTCCACTCACTTCTGATCCCACCGAGGCGGTTGCAGGCACCACCGAACGGGAAAAAGGAAATACTTCCTCTAAAACGCCTCTTCTCACATGAAAATGGCTTTGCAACCCTCTCTAAGGGGAGCAGCGACCTGGCTCCTCACGGAACCCGAGAGTCTGACAGCCCAGAAGGGCCTCCCAAGAGGACAGGAGCCACAGCCACCCCCAGCCCGCTGCGTGCGCGTCCGGAAAACGAGTGTCTGTGTTTGCTATGGTTTCTAATGGAAAGGATCCCTTGTGCTGCATTTACATTTACTCAGGGCAAAGTCACCACCCACAGAGAGACTGGGCTGTCCTGGCTTCCAGATGCGGACCGACTACACAGGAACACACGTGCCGGATCTGACTGTGAGACGCGGGTACTGACCTACCAGGGGCCGTTGCCCCGGGGGCCTCTCTGCGCCCCCGGCCCCGAGAGCAGGGCCAGGATCCACAGGGAGGTCCGGCTGCGCGTCCCAGGCGGCCGGAGGAGCCAGGGCGGGACCTTCTGTGACCATGACCTTCTGACTGCGGCAGTCACAGTGACACTGGCTTCCATCCACCCCTCGCCCACCCCTCGGGACCACTTCTGGGGGGGGGGGCCCTCGGGTCCAATGCACCTCCCTGCCCTTGGGACCAGAGCCAGCCCAGGGCCGACGCCTGGGAAGGGTCTCCCGTGGCTCCGCGCCTCCTGCTCCGTGGGAACTGGGCGCAAGAGCGCCCACCCTTCTGCACGTCGTCTGGGCGCCGCTGCGTCTTATTTATTCTCAGGCTCCAGCTGCTCCTGACCCACCTTGCGGCCCGCGGCCCGCACGGGCGTGGAGGGGCTGCAGGGTTCCCGGAAGCACGTCCTGAAAGCCCTTCCTGATGTGACTCAGCGGGGCCCCAGGGACACAGGCACACACGGGTGCAGCCCCGGGTGGCACCTGGGGATGCTCACCTGCTCGGCCACCTCTCTGCTCATGGCCAGCGCCAGCTGCAGCTGCAGCTCCTCCTCGCCACTCGTCTGCGGTCGCGCCTGCTCCAGCTCCGAGGACACCCGCGGGGAGGTGGCTGTGGGGGAGGCAGGGTCAGCGCGGGCAAGGACCGCCGTCGCCCGTCAGACAGCCCACTCCCCACGCCCACGCCCACGGGCAGGGCCACGACAGGGCCATCCAAGTTCCAGGGGTCAAACCAACGTCACAGGCCCGCGAGCCCTCGGCACAGCCGGCGCCAGGCCTCCTCCTCTGCGCCCGGGGCAGAGGCGCACAGCTCCCGGGACAGCACAGCTCGGAGAAGACGGAGCAAAGACCCTCCAGAAGAACAAGGCTTCGGAGGGCTTGGAACGCCTCGCAAGACCCCGGGCAGGGAAGACCCTCACTCTGAATCTCCTGGCAGAAGGGACCATGGAAAGCGAAGGCCATTTGTGCAGTGACCCTGACACTTCTTTTTCATTTTTTGCTTTCTAGGGCCGCACTCATGGCCATACGGAGGTTCTCAGGCTGGGGGTTGAATCGGAGCTACGGCCACACGGGATCCAAGCTGCATCTGGGACCTACACCACAGCTCACGGCCACGCCGGATCCTGAACCCTCTGAGCAGTGCCAGGGATCGAACCCGCATCCTCACAGATACCAGTCAGATTTGTTTCTGCCGTGCCACCACGGGAATTCCACATCCTGAAAGTTTTCAAGTAAAACTGCACACTGACCTGAAGCAAAAAACATATGGGGACGTTTTTGCTGAAGCTCTTGACCGAGTGCGTTTAAACACTTGGAAGCCAGCTCTTCCTGAAGGGGTGAGATGGGAATTACCAGCGGACCCTGACACAGCCCCACGGAGGCCAGGCCGGGCCGCCCCACGCGGGAAAGGCCAGGCCGGCCCGGCATCCTGCTGTCCACGTCGGGAGCCCCGGCGCCGCGGAGGCTGGACGCGGGGCTTTGGGAGCAGGAGCCGGGTGTGCGCCCCCCCACCCCTGCCCCCAGCCCAGGAGAGGGTCCCCGAGGCCGCCGTCCGAGGAGGTGTGGAGCCACCTCCCTCTGGGCCTCGGAGCAAGCTGCTGCTCCTCCAGGTTCCAGGGCTGGGCTTCCCGTCGGGTCCACGAGCATCTGCCCCGCGGTGCGGCGGGTCCTGCTGCAGGTGCTCCCAGGGGAAGGCCCAGGCTGGGCTGCTCACTGTCACACCCGCCCCCAGAGTCTGACAAAGCAGCTGGCAAACACCCAGCAAGCGGATGGAGGGACACGGGCAGGGACAGAAGCAGAAGCCCGTTTCGCGGCCGGGAAGACGCGAGGGCGGTACTCCCACCGGCGCTCTCACATCGGGTGCAGCAGACCCAACCCCAGGCCGCCCCCAAACGCTGCTTTTCGCTCCACCCCCAACCTGAGCGGGCCTCTTAGGAGAAAGTAAAAGGTGAGGAAGGGTCCTGACGGGGGCGGGGGGGGGGGGGAGGTCTGGATGCTGTGCTCTGGCGACAGCGAATGACCGGACAGGCCATGCGGGGAGGGCCCCGAGGAATCCACCCCAGAGCAGGTGGGGCCGCAGGCAGCAAGGGCCGGCGCTGTCATGGGCCCCGCTTTGTCCAAGAGCGCAGAAGAGACACAGAACACACAGCAGTGGGATTTCACTTGGAACAATCGCACGGCCCGAAGCACAGTGTGTTCACGATGATTCATCATCAACCAAAAGGAACATTTGGGAAAAAAAAAAGGCCGGCAACCAAGAGCCTCCTGTCTACTCTGAGCCAGTGAACAGGTCAAGAGCAAAAAATGCCGCAGTTACAAAAACACAAACACACTTTTCGAAATAAAATCAAGTCAGATTCCAGCCTAGTGCATCACCCCAATTTCCAAAGCACTTCTTTAGAAATAAAGCGAGAGCCACAAAAAGTCCTCAGCTCCATCGCGACAACCCCGCTTCTTCATGACGTGCCGAAGAAAAGCACGTTTGTGCTGGTTTTCTTCCCAAACGTCACCTCTTCCCATGGCAGGTGGCAGAGCAGACTGCTGGGAACAAGGGATCGGACGGAGGGGGGGGGCACGGCTGCAGGGGGGCGCTGGGGGGGGTCACAGCTGGGGAGACGGCCTGAGGAAGGCAGCTCTCTGCCCAGATCACAACCACTCAGGCTGCCCGTGCCCAGCATTCTTTTTTTTTTTTTTTTGTCTTTTGTCTTCTTAGGGCCACACTTGCGGCACATGGAGGTTCCCAGGCGAGGGGTCTAACTGGAGCTGGAGCTGCGGGCCACAGCCACAGCCACAGCAACCCCAGATCTGAGCCGCATCTGCGACCCACACCACGGCTCACGGCAGTCCCGGATCCTTCACCCACGGAGCGAGGCCAGGGAGCGACCCCGCAACGTCATGGTTCCTGGTCGGACTCGCTGCCGCTGCGCCGCGGTGGGAGCTCACAGCCTCCTTCTCGATGAGCCGTCTCGGAGGCCGCTGCCCAAACCCTCCGTTTATAACACACATGGCACATCTGGCCCCCTCCTCACTCCCAAAAGGAAACCGTGAGCGGACACAGAGGACAGACCCCATCCCACCCCCCCGAGCGGAGTGAGCCCCGTCCTGGCGGGGACGCGGCTACTTGGCCGATTCAGCGGGGCCAGGCTCAGAGCGGGGACCTTCTGGAGAAGTGTCCCCGGTGCCTCTCGCCTCTCTCTCGGCCTCTCGGCAGCGCATCTGCGAGGCCAGCCTGGCTTCAAATGCAAATGTGCGCGCCTGCGGCGGTGGCGGCGGCGGCTCAGCTGACAGCGGGATACTGTGCGGCCGGCCGGCCGGAAGCGGCTCGCCACATCCGTGTGCAGCCAGACAAAGGGTCTTCCCCTACAGGCTGTGGTTTCATGAACGGATGCAGGGCTCTCAGCTGCGCAGATGCCAAGGCTCGCGGCCGCCAGCGAGTGTCAGCTGAGCCGCACACAGAGGTCCCAGGTGCGAGGGAGGCACCCCGGCCCCACAAAGGGGCTCCTGTGCCCGTGCACGTGACAGTGAACAGAGAGGGTTGTGAGATAGGCCTGAATGCACCCTTCCGACCCCTGGGCCTGGGCCGGGCCCTGCTCCGAGGAGCCCCACGACTAGCGGGGACGGAGGAAGAAGCAAGCGTCCTGGGGCCACCTGCTCCCGGGCGCCCCCTGCAGGCAGGAAGGAGGACAGGCGCTAATCACTCAGGGGGCCCCAGGGAGGAGCAAGAAGCTCTGCCAACCGTGCCTGAGGGTCACGGGCAGAGCAGGCCTCCCGTCCACCCTTTCCGGCCGCTCCCTGGGGGACAGGCCAACAGGGAGCCTCAGGAAGAGAACCAGAACACCTCCCAGTGCTTCCCGCACGCAGCCCACTCGCCTGCTCCAGGACGGGCCGGCCCTGTGCTGCAGGTGGACGGCGGTTCCCAGCTGCGCCCCTGAAAGAAAGTGTCAGGCGGCCGACATCGGGTAATTTCGAAAGAAGCAAGCAAAGCAGTCAAGGTAACGGAAACACAGAAACTGCTTCTCATCGGCTCCGTTGCGCAATTTTCCTAAAAGGCACTTCTGTCTGCAGTCATGCACGCTGATTGAAGGGAGCCCGGCTTCCCCACAGGGGCTCTGGACAGTGACCTGGGACCCGGTGACGCCCGGTGAAGCCCGGGGCTCGTGGGCTGCAGGTGGGCTCCTCTGACAACTTGGCAAGAATGCCAGGTCACCAGGCCTCGGGGCCCAAGCCCTGCTGCCACTCTGCCAACCCCATGCCCACCGGATGACAGGACACCGAGTTCCAGCCCTGGCCCCAGCCCTAGCCCTGCCACTGACCAGCAGCGAGGCCAACCTCTGTGCTTCTGCTTCCTCATCTGTGACATGCACTGGGGGAGGGGCCAGGAGTGCCCACGACACAGCTGCCCCCATGCCCAGGGCCGCTCTCCGCTTCTCCCACAGCCTAGACTGGTTAGGCAGGGCTGTGGCGGGTACTCCGCTCTCCATCTCACAGTGGCCCAGTCCTTTCTGGGGAGGCCGTGGTCTCTGCCCTCCTGTCCCTGCTGACCCTGAGCGAGGGCTGGGACTGCTTCTCCCCTGCCCAGTGCCCAGTTCCCCAGCCCAGCTAAGTTCCCTCCTCGTGCTTCCTGGGTCTTGCTGAACCTGGTGACACCTTCCTGTGCCCCATAGGCCACCTCCCGAGTTAAGGGCGACCCTTGGGCATGGAGGACATGCCCACGCAGACTCTCCAGGGTCCTCACCCCCCAGCTCACAGGGTGGGCAGAGGCGACAAGTTATGAGAAAAGCAAGCTCAGTCCCCTGGGCTACGGAAAAGCCAGAGGGTGCCAGCTGCAAAGAGCACCAGAGTACAAGCCGCCAGGTGACCTTCGGCCAGAGGCGCTATGACGCAGCCACGCCCTGCCTGTCACCCATCACCCCGGGTCCCGGCACACCTGACGTGGCTCCAGTCCAGAAGTACAGGGCGAAGCGGCGGCCAGACAGACCCAGACCAAGGCTGTCCAGCCCTGCAGCCTATCAGGGTCGTGGGGACAGCAGAGCCAGGGGACAGGACCCCCTCCCCGAGTGACGTGGGACCCCAGGGGCTCAGTGTAGACATTCGCTATCGGGACAGCTGCCAGACGGGCACACGAGCTGGGGGCGAGCTGAGACCGCCCGCTGCTGTCTGTCGCGTGGGACGGTGGCCGGTTGACGGGGGAGTGGCCAGAGCTCGAACTCCAGTGTGAAAGGAAGTGAGGGCCTCCCTCCACCCTGCCCTCTCCTCTCCCCAGAGGAAACAGCTGTTCACGTTTTCCTGTGAGTCCATAGAAAAGGTAAACGCACGTGTGCACATGTGCGTGCTTTCCTCACGCGCCTGCGGGACCCCGGCCACTCCTGCTGTGCGTGGCTCCCTCCTGCCAGGGCCCCACCTAGGCTGGGGAACAGCGGCAGCCCCGTGGAGGGGGGCATCTGAACGCCCGGCCTCGACCCGTGACCCAGGCCTCGGCAGGGCATCCTGAGTGCGCCCCGGCCCAGCGCCTGCCACCTGACGGCCATATAACACTAGCTGGCATCTCTCCAAACCCTTGGGCAAGGTGGGGTCCTGCCCTCAGCCCGACTCAAGACCAGGGCCGAGGCCTAGAGGCGGCTCAGCAGGGTCCCCAGCTGACCTGAGTCCTCCCCACGGAAGAGGGGGCCGGGGCTCAGAGCTGGCAGGAGAAGGGCTCAAACAAAGCCAGTCTCCGAGGCCACCCCCTGTCCGTGCAGGGCCCTGAGGTGCTCTGCGCCCTGGGGCCCTGACACCAGCACACACCACGCTGGCAGCTCTCCTGGAGCTTCTGTTCCAGTGAGACAGACACCGGGCAGGGAAGGCCTGTCCTGTGTTCAGGTCTGACAGAGACACGAGCAGGGGCCTGCGGGCAGCAAGGCTGCCAGGCAGAGCGCGGGGGGGGGGCTTCGCCACAGGGTGGAGGGCCCCAAGGCGGATGCAGGCAGGGCGCTCAGAGGGCTATGACAGGAGGGCCCTGGCCGTCTGGACAACTGAGATTCTACTACACCTGGAAATGCTCCTGGACCATCCGTCGCGGGGCCCCAAAAGAACACGCGTGGCCCTGTCCAGCCTGGTTTGTGCTGACCCTGGCCAGCTGGACCTCACCCTCCACCACGAGCAGCCCATGCTGCTGCTCTACGTGGGGGCTCAGCATACGGAGCATCTTCCTCCGACCAGGGGCGGGGCAGCCCTGAGCCCCGGGACCTTGGAACGGGAGCTTAGCTGGAAACAGGGCTGCTGCAGGTTAATGCTGACACGGCGTCACACTGGAGCAGGTGGCCCTGGATCCTTATGAGCAGAGAAGCCGCAGGGGCAGACACGGGGGTGGGGTGAAGCAGCTGTGGCCAAGGGAGATGGAGGGGGCCGCCAGCAGCCCTGTCGGGAAAACTCCCCCGAGGTGGGGGATGCTCAGGATGCCCCCCTGCGGGTTTCAGGGAGCACGGCCCTGCCAATACCCTGATGTGGGGCTTCCGGCCTCCAAAGGGCAACACAACCCACACGTGGCGTTGGCACCCCTGCTCTGCGGCCCTCGGC
This sequence comes from Phacochoerus africanus, assembly GCF_016906955.1. NCBI lineage: Eukaryota > Metazoa > Chordata > Mammalia > Artiodactyla > Suidae > Phacochoerus > Phacochoerus africanus. The sequence goes on from NC_062557.1 coordinate 59,543,601, forward strand.
TCCCGGGTCACAGCCTCTCCCAGCGCCCCTCCTCCCTACTCCCCACGGCTGCGCTCTGTCACCCTCCCTGGCACCTGCCTTGCTGCCCACAAGGGTCCCAGGTACCTCTGGCTCCCTCCTGCCGTCAGACCGAGCTCCTCCTTCCCTCAAGAGGGACAGCGCCAGGGCCGCCCTCCCCAGCAGGACGTGGCCCAGCAGGGGCCCTCTGGCCTGGCTCACTGGGGACCCCCATGGCCCCCTGGGCACCTGGAGCAGCGCCAGGAGTGCCGTGGCCCCGAGGACCCTCTGCGAGCCACGATTCTGTCTGCAGTGGAGCCGTCTCCCCGCCCGGACCGCTCCCCAGAGGTCGGAGGTCCCGCTCCCTCTCTGCCCCACACAGAGCAGGGGCTGAGACACCGGTCTGTCCGTTTTCCAGCTGAGTTTCCAGAGAAACGACAGCTGTGACCTCCAAGGGCACACCTCCCACACTGGCCACCATGGTGAGAGGCTGGTGCCACCGCCTCGGGCTACCGGTGTGGAGCCGGGGGCGGAGCCGACCGCAGGCGGGGGAGCGAGACCGAGCCGTGTCCCTTCCGTGACACAAAGCCCATCCTGTGTGTGTGCAAAGAAGCAGGTCTGTGGCACTCCTGTCGTGGCGCAGTGGAAACGGATCCGCCTAGGAACCAGGAGGCTGCGGGTTCGACCCTTGGCCTTGCTCAGTGGGTTAAGGACGTTAAGACCCGGCACTGCCGTGAGCTGGGGCGCAGGCCAAAGGCGCGGCTCGGATCCCGTGTGGCCGTGGCTGTGGCTGCGGTGGAGGCCGGCAGCTGTAGCTCCGATTACACCCCTAGCCTGGGACCCTCTGTGTGCCACAGGTGCGGCCCTAACAAGCAAAAAAATTAAAAAAAAAAAAAAACAGAAAGCAGGCAGATGTGCGCTGTGCTCGTGGGGCTGCAGGTGCCATCCTCTCTCTCCAGGACAAGTCGGCCGGGGCGGGGGCCGGGAGGAGGGGCTGCTCCGAAACAGGAAGCAGTGTCTCCTCATGCCTTCCCAGGGGACCACGTGTCCCTGGAGCCGCGTCCACATCCTCTGCGACAGTCACGCCCGGTGGGGGGGGGGGTGGGCTGGGCAAGGGCACCACACGGCTCTCCAGGCAGGTGCCCCAGAGGGAGGTGAAGAAATTTCGCTCTTCAACCAATGTTCTTTCCTAACTCGATCACAGACGGGGTTAACCGCCCGTGGCAGTTTCTTAGAGTAACGCAGGCAGGAAGTCAGTTTTAAGAGGAGCGTTCTGAGGGTGATTTTCATCTATTAAACTGGCAATTATTTTTAAAAACACGTCAGCACCCTCTCCGGGCTCCAAGGCCATCAGCAGAGCACGGCGCCCACAGTGGGCGCGCAGGAGCCCAGTCCGTCCGTCGGGCGCACCAGTGCGGTGTTTCAAGAGGCAGGGCTGTTTCCTGGCGCTTCCCGCTAACCTCGTGTCGGGAACGCTACCTAGGGTCACCCTCCAGAACCCTCACAAAAGCAGGCTTTCCCCCCAAGGACGCTGACACCTGGTTATTTATTTACACTGAGAGAACCTGAAACCAGCCCGATGGGGCGGGAGCAGGAGAGACCCGCTCAGGAGCCTCCCTCGGGCAGGGCCTGCGCCAAGCGTTAGCACAGGAAGGTGCCCGGGACGGGCAGTGTCCTTGTCCCCCGTGGAGGGGCGCTCAGGCCTGCAGCAGCGAGCCACCTACCCCCTCTAACCTCGGAAGCCAAGTGCACCTGTGGCAACAGGAAAAACGCACACGGGAGGGACGTTGGTGAGAACAAGGAGCAGGTGCAGCGTTTGCTGGGAATCCGGAGCCTAGGCCTCGGGCCGCCGCACGCACCGCTGCGTGCAGGGTTAGAACCCGCTCCACGCGGGTGCCGCCTCCCCTGACCAGAAGCCCGCGGCGGGCAAAGCCTCGGTTGCCGCTGGGGGCTGCTCCTGGCAACTGCCGGCTTACAAATGAGCAGGAGGATGTGCCAACCTTCTGAGGCCCGTGCTTTGAAGAGCTTGCGAGCAACCTTCGGGTGACGCTGTCCTGCTCCGCACGACCCACGACGTCGCATCAGCCCGGCTCTCGCGGAGCGCTGCTCTCGTGGACTCTCTTCTGACCTGCAGTCCAGCCCCGTCTGGATGCGCCTTCAGGGCGCGGGCTTGCTCTGCCTGCACTTCCTCTTCCCAGCAAGCACCTGCTGGCTGGCCACTCACAGGCAAAGCCGCGCAACCGGGGGCTCCCGACCCCCAGGCAGCCGCTGTGACCTCACGACACGGAAAGAAGGGGTGCAAAGACGCATCCACAACGTAGCTACAGCCCTGGAAGAAAAGCGTCCAGGCGGACGTACACCCTCTGACGTCCGACCCGTGGACAGACATGTCGCCAAACCGCCACATCTGAAGGCCCGCTGGCGCTGCACACCAGCCTCCTGATTCCACTGCCCACCTGGACACTCGGGACACCGGCTCCAGCAAGACAATGCCACTGAACCCCTGGGGCAGCCCCTCTGCCAGCGATGTGCCGAGACGGAGCCCAGAGCCGGGGGTGACCCGGAGACAGGGGCACAGCCCCGCCAGCTGGCTGTCCCTGCCTTTCCCGACCCCCGCAATCACCTGGCCGGGCGCCACCCTCTCACCCCATGCCCGCACCTGCAGCTCCACTCCCCGTGCCCCCAGGAGGCCTCCCCAGCCCCAGCTTTTCCAAGTCCAAGCCCAGGAGGGCTTCTGAGGGACATGCCATCTGGGTTTCGACTTTTTTTTTTGTCTTTTGTTGTTGTTATTGTTGCTGTTGTTGTTGCTATTTCTTGGGGCGCTCCCGCGGCATATGGAGGTTCCCAGGCTAGGGGTCGAATCGGAGCTGTAGCCACCGGCCTACGCCAGAGCCACAGCAACGCGGGATCCGAGCCGCGTCTGCAACCTACACCACAGCTCACGGCAACACCGGATCGTTAACCCACTGAGCAAGGGCAGGGACCGAACCCGCAACCTCATGGTTCCTGGTCGGATTCGTTAACCACTGCGCCACGACGGGAACTCCCAACTTTTTTTTTTTAAACAACTAAATGTATTTTCCACATTCTCCAGTTGCAAAAACAGACCTAAGAGGACCGACGTTCTCAGGTGCCTAATTCTTATGACAACGTCCTCAGCCCTGTGCACACGGGCGCGTGGACACGATCCAGCTCCACCCCCACAGGCTGGCTGGCAAGGCTGGGGCCAGAGGCCCCCCCACCCACGGAGGGTCCAGAGAGCCTGCTGCCCGCGGGGCCTCCCACACACGTGCAAGGAGCACAGAGCGTCCAGGCGCCTCACAGGCCCTGGCACGGCGACCGCCCCGAGGTCCCACTGTGGGGACGCAGCCAGGAGAGAGGCCCATGCGGGCGCCCTCAGGCCCCGTTCCTCCTCCTGCCCCGTGAGCACCTGGCCTCCCCAGACCTCCCCTGGACCCGGACTCTGGTCCAGCAACTAGAAACTCGGTGCGGGGGGCAGAGAAGTTCAAAGTCAAATCTGGACCCCTCTCCGGCGGTTACCTGTGACCCTGGCCTCATCTTATTTCGTGCCCTTCGTCCCCTCCTGCCCCCTCGCCCCTGCGATCTTTTACTCCTCTAGCGTTGCAGGTGGTTAGTAAGCCAAGCCCAGTCTTTTCCAGAGAGGAGCAGGCAGAGGAAGGACCGGGCACCCTCGCGGGGAGTGACCGCGAGTCGCTGTGGATGCCACGCGAGGGCTCCCCACCCAGGGCGGCGCCAAGACCCTAGGGCAGGCCTGAACCGCACACAGAGGGCCGCAGGTGCCACCAAGAGCAGCCGCAGGTGGCCGCACACAGCTGGGCCAACTGCACATCTGTCTCTGGGACAGCAGGTAGGTTCGGGCGCACCCGTGGGAATCCCAGGGCGACCAGGCTTCCATTCTGTCCTCTTCCTCTTTCTTCCTCTTCTGTGAGAAGGAGGATGCCAGCCGGCAGCTGCCCTCCTGCCCAGCGACAGAGGGCACGCTGGTGCTGCAGCAAGGCCAGCGTGGCTCTCGCCCGGAGACGACTCAGCTCCGCGAAGGGAGCCGACCCCAAGCCGGGGGTGCCTTCCTGCCCTCAGCAGACCTCTCTCCACAGAGGGCAGTCCAGGGCACAGAAGGAGCCTGGGGGAGGTCTGGCCCTGACCCTGAGCGTCCACGTCAGAGGACCGGCCGCTCTTCACGTTCCAGGGCCCACGGTGACCCCGGAGCCGCCTCTGAGGCAGAACTTTGCAGTTTCCACAGGCCCCGCTGACAGGCGTGCGCGAGGGAGCGCGGGCGGAGCTCCCTCCCCGTCGGCTGCCCTGTCCGGTGGTCTAAGCCCGAGAGGCCTCCTCAGGGCCCCACGGCCTCACCTGCACGCGGTGGTCCTGAGCACAGACCCCGTGCCAGGCCAGGCCAGGCGAGGCACAGGCCCAAGGCCATGGCCTCGGGCGGGGAGGACAGCGGGTCACGAAGCCATGCACATGAGCTCCAGGAGAGGCCAAAGAGCTCAGGGACCCCCAGCGTGGGGTTCTCCCCAGGCCCCGGCCTTCTCACCCGCACCCGCTGCCCTCCAGGTCCTGTGGCCACCGGGCAGGTCCAGAGCGTGAGCCGCCTCCACGCCTCCTGCTCCACTCACGGCCACCCCCACGTCAGGGGACAGCTGCTCACCCAGCCGGGCCTCAGGTCCTCTGGGCTCGCCCTGAAAACATCCCCAGGCCTCCTGGGCCCCATCAGGTCCAGGCGCTGTCGTCTCCCTCCTGGTCCCCCCTGCCCCCGTCAGAGGGTCCCCCTCGGCCTTCTCCTCCTCGAGCCCCTGCCCTGCCTCCCAGCTTCGCAGAGGGCCCCCCACCAGGCTGCCCTGTGCTGGGAGGTGAAAAGCTCAGCAAGGGAAGGGTGGCAACGCTCCCACGGCAGCCAGGGCCAGGACGTCCAGCCACAACGGAGGTGGGTCCATCCCGGCTGCGCAGGAGCCGCAAGCGCCGCAGCCCCTGCGCCCCACCCCCAGGCCCAGCTGCCCCGTCCTCTGCCTGGGATGCCCCTCCGGACCTTCAGGGGGCCGTCCAGGTGTGTCCTGGGCCCTCCCGGCCCTCAGGCCACCCGCCCACTGCCCCTGCCCAGGCTGGGTTTGGCTGCCCCCTCCAGAGCACTCAGGACGCCACAAGGGATGTAAGCCCCTCCCCATGACGGGGGGTGAGGGGGCACCACGCAGCCGACTAAGCGGGCAGAGGGCGTGGTCTGCCATGTCCAGGGCTCTGGGCTGGACCGTGCAGGTGCCCTCTGAGAGCCAGGATCGGGGCATCACTTAGAAGAGGGAGGTGGGTAGGCAGGGGGAGGCCAACAGCGAGGACACCAACCCGAGAGCTGGCGCTGAACCGCGGCGGCGCACTGGAGGAGAAGGACGGGGTCTGGGGTCTTCGAGGTCAGCTCCACGGTTGCATTGGGGGGGGAGCCCCGGGAGGACCAAACGGACATGGCTCATGACAGGAAGCCCTCCTGCCACACGGTCTGGGGGACCCAGCTGCAGCCACGGTGCCAGGCTGCCTGCCGCCCCCACCCCTCCCCCTGCCCACCAGGCCTCCCCTGCGGGGCCTGGGCTCCTAGGTGCGCCCTCACCAAGGTCTCGCCTAAATCACAGCCCGTGTTTCACCAGGCCGGCGTCGGTGCCACCTCTCAGTGCCAAAGTCCAAGCCGGCGTGTTCAGAGCAGCCCCGCCCGGGCCCAGACCACACGGTCCCTGCAGCCTCACCGTGGGAGTGTGAGGTAGGCAGGGGAAGGCACCCCCGGAACCTATCTGCCCAAACTCACCCAGGGCACCAGAAACTGTGGGAAAGCAGGCTCACTCCCTCATTTCACTCCGAATTTCTACCAGAGCCGAAGGAGCCGAGACCTTCACGTGAGCTGTGGCCAGAACAACGTGCCAGATGCGGAGGGGGGGAGCTGGGCTCACCACGCAAACAGCACAGGAGAGCTGGGGGCCCGGGACACGAACACACCTCACCAGCTGCTGAGAGGCAGGCAGGACCTGGGAGCGCGGGGGCCCCAGCGGGGCAGCCCCAAGGCCCTGCAGGGAGGAGGCGACAGCGCGAGGCTGGTCCTCCCCGCCGCGTCCAGGACAGACCGGGGGGCGGGGGGAGGCGAAGGAAAGACCCCAGACCACTGACACCAGGCCAGCCGCGGCGTCAGTGGGCAGGAGTGAGTGGGAACTGTTTCCAGGGCGGCCGGGCCGCCTCCTGGTCGGGGAGCCGCATGGAGGCTCTCAGGCGGGGCCCCTCCAGTGGGGGCAGGAGAGAAGGGGAGGCCCCGGGACCAAGGCAGAGCAGACCGGGCGTTTCCCAAAGACAGCAGTGCAACCTGGTTTCAGCGCCCCGGCAACAGCTGGGTCGGCCCAGGATGCAGCGTTGACCGTTTCAGTTCCGCACTGAGTTAGGACCTTCAGACACCACGACCCGCGACCACGACCCGCGACTGCCAGCGCAGCCAACTCTCTCTTCACCGCGGTAACGGGCCTTCAGGAGCGGGGGCAGTGAACCCAGGAGCAAGGGCACCCCCACTTCGTCCTCAGCAGGCACTACCGCTGCACAAGCCTGCCAGCTGGCGTCTACCAAACCCGGGGCTGTGGATGGCAGCACCCCCCCAACTTTCCAGGGTGGGGGGGCCATAGGGAGAGCCCGGACAGTCACCCCGTGCCTCACCCAAACAGCGGGTGCCCTCTTAAGCCTTGGGCAGCACTTGCGGCCAGTGGCGTGGGCCGGCCTGGGCTCCGGGGAGCAAGGGAGCCGGGCCTCGAGGCCCAGAGGCAGGGGAGAGAATTGGCTGTACCGATGGACGAGCACACCCCCAGCAAGCTGCCCAGCGGCTCCCACCTCGGGCTGCGCGGTCACACGCGAGGCAGGGCTGGGAGCAGTCGCCGTCGGGGCGCGGGGCCGGCCCCAGGTGCGGCAGGAGCGGGGGGCGCTGGCTCGGCGGCTGCGGCTCCTCGCTCTGCCCCAGTGGGGCGCCCACGCGGTGCTGGGGACACAGCGAGGCCTCGGGCGCTGCGGGGCAGGGACACACACACACACACACACAGAGAAAGATAGGCCGTTAGAGGGACAGGGAGCAGCAGAGGCCGGGCGGCGCCAACAGCCGTCACCACACGCGGACCCTGAACCTGCAGCGCACGCTCAAGGCCAGAGGGACCAGGACTCCGGGCCGGCGGCAGCATCATCGGGCAGAGCAGCAGGCCCGCCGCCTCCTCCCCACACCTGCATGGGCAAGACGCTGCTCCGGCTGCCCCACGCGCAAGGACAACGACCGCGAACGGCAGGTGGGGAGAGGGGCGGGTCCCGGGGCCTGAACCCCGGAGCCCCCGGGGGATGCAGGTTGCACCTGTCATGAAGGTCACGACCTTTGCCCCAGCAGAGCCCTTCAAATTAAGCAGGGAATCAGGAGCTGACGTGGGACGAGAAACACTGGCCTCTTTCTTTGCCAGACAAACCCTGGCAGCTCCTGGACCGGGCGGCCCGATCACGCCCGGCCGACCCCTCCTGACACGGGAAGCGGCCTGCAACCTGAGCAAGGGTGACGGGGTCTGTCAGACGGCAAACCACCTCCTCCGAACACAACAAGTTTCACGCTGAGAGGGGCACCCATTCCAAAACCAAAGGGTGCAGACCGCGCTTCCGTCTTCACAGCCAGAAGATGCAACTTCCGCAGCCCCCAGGGCTGCCTCTCCCGCCACCGCACGGCCGAGGCGCCACGTCGGTGGAGGGCCCGGATGCTGTCGTGGCTCCTGGACCGGCGGCCATCAGGTCCCGCCCCCACTCCGCTCCCTGGCGTCTCCGGGCGCTGGGCAAAGACCCGAGGGACAGACATGCACGGTGCGACACCAGAGCCACCCCACCCAGCATGGACCCAGCCATGCAGCCGCTTCCCCGCGGGCTCTCGTCCACGGGCTGGGGAGGGCCCTGCCCGCAGCGGTGGGTGACCCAGAGACAGTCCCTCCCCTGAGATGCTCCAGTGCAGCAGACACTGGGCCGGGCAGGAGACCCGCAGCCCGACGGGAGAGGCCCTGCGGCTGAGGTTAAAGAAAGCAGCTCGCCCAGAACCACCAAGCCCCCGCTGCCGGGCAGCAGGCTGGTCCCTCTGCGCCCCGCCTCCGCCCGGGGCCAGCCCTGCCCACGCGGAGCCTCTGTCAGGGAAGCTCGAGGCAGACCGAGAGCGCCCCGCCGGCTGCCAGCCGCCGGAACGGCGGCGGCGGCGAGCCCTGGCTCAGTCCCGGGGCCCGGGCCACTACTCACAGCCGTGGTAGGAGGCCGGCGACCCCCCGGCCTTGCCGTACTCCTGCTCCGAGCAGCTGGTGGCGAGGTTGGGCTGGCTGGAGCCCCGGCCGAAGGGGGCCTGGCGGCCGCCCGTGCCAGTGGCCACCTGGGCCATGCGCTCCCTGGTCTTGAGGGCCTGCGCCCGCTCGGCCTTGAGCCGCTCCTCGTCCCTGAGCAGGGCCACCAGCTGCTTGGCCTTCTCGCGCACGCCGACGCCCTGGTCCTTGCCGTCGCGGTCCACGTACTGGAAGTCCTTCAGCGTCTGGATGGCGAAGACGTTCTCGCGGCACTGCTGGGCCACGCGCTCGGAGCCCGTCTTGATGAGGTAGTCGAGCAGCGTGAGCGCCTTGTACACGTGCCGCCAGTTCTTGCCGTGGTCGTTGAGCCGCCGCCACACCATGCTCATGATCTCCGAGAAGGCCACCACGTTGTAGGTCAGGTCCGCGATCTCCGTCATCAGGGAGCTGGACGGGCCCCACGGGTCGTTGGAGGTGGCCTCCCGGACCTTGACCTCGGCCTCCGAGTAGTTGTTCACGATGTTCTTCATCTGCCGCCGGATGGACGAAGTCGCCATCTCGGGCTCCTGCGTCCCGGACGCCGCGCCCTTCAAAGACGGAAGCAGCGGCCCTGCGCCGGGCAGGCTGGGGCCCCGCCGAGCTTCGGCCTCTGGAGCAGGTCTGGGGCGGGGGCGCAGACGGTCATGTCCTCTGCCGGAGCCGCGGGTCCGAGAAGCCGGAAGCCATGACCTGGAGGGAGAGACGCAGGCGTCAGCGTGCCCCAGCCCCTCTGCCGGCAGGCACGGTCAGCCAGGGCGACAGGCCCACGCGGACCCAGAGATGCCCCTTCAAGACGCAGGCCGGACCGATCCCACCGCTCGAGCTTCCACTCAGGTGTGAGCCTCCGGAAGGAGAGCAGCGGCACTGAAGCCACTGCTCAGTTACCAAAACTCTTCCACGGGTGCACTGTCACGGGCTGGCAAAAGCCGGCTACAAGGACCATGATGCGGGGCAAAGTCAGGCTGACGGATTTTTTTTTTATTGGTTTTTACGTCTTTATTTTGCTTTCAGGGCCACGCCCGTGCCACATGGAGGTTCCCAGGCTAGGAGGTTAATATCAGAGCGACAACTGCCGGCCTACGCCACTGCCACAGCCACGCGGGATCCGAGCCGCGTCTGCGACCTACACCACAGCTCACGGCAACACCGGATTCCTAACTCACTGAGTGAGGCCGGGGATCGAACCTGCAACCTCATGGTTCCTAGTCAGACTCCTTTCCTCTGTGCTACAACGAGAACTCCAGGCTGACGGATTTTAAATTAGCTTTGGGAGTGAGAAAGCATCTCATTTCCGGTCTATCTAACCCATGTGCCCGTCTACAGCGGCCTGGGCACCACCTGCCAACTGCGGGGATTCTCCATGACCACCTCGTCTCCTGGCTTCTCCTAAAGGCTCCCGACTCCTCTGTGGGGGCACAGCTCAGGCCTCCCCACTGGCTTCAAAAGCCTCCAACATCTGGCCGGAGCCGTGTCATACAGCCTTATAAATAATCTGGTTCCAGGAGTTACCATCGTGGCTCAATGGAAACAAACCTGACTGTTATCCATGAGGACACAGGTTCGATCCCTGGCCTCGCTTAGTGGGTCAAGGATCTGGTGTTGCCGTGAGCTGTGGTATAGGTCGCAGACGTGGCTCGGATCTGGCATTGCTGTGGCTGTGGTGGAGGCCGGCAGCAACAGCTCCGATTCGACCCCTAGCCGGGGAACCTCCCTGTGCCATGCATGGGTGCGGAACTAAAAAGACAATAAATAAGTAACAGCCCAATTTCCTCACTTCAGAAAGAAAACTGAGGGCTACACATCAACAGGCGCACCCAACCCTCTGCCACAAACACGTGCACCCCCTCTCCCGAGAAGAAACATCTATGGAGCTGGAGCGAGGCCACATCTCCGGGCAGGAGGTTCAGGGTGTGGGGACCCCATCTGGCTTGGTCACCAGTGAGCACCCGGCACCGCGCCTGACGTGGACAGAAACACTGCGATGCGTTTCCGAAACAGAACAAGAGGGTCCCTTCCCTCCGGAAGGCACAGGCTGGCAGGGGACGGAGGTGAGCACGGGGGATCTGAGGAAGCAAAGCCAGACCTCGGCCGGCGGGGCGCTGCCAAGGCGGCAGGGAAAGGGCGGCACACACAACCCCCAGGGCGGCCTTCCGAGGGGGAGACCCGAGGGGCGGAGGGCAAGGGGCGGCCTCGGTGACCCCTCTCCTGGACGACAAGGCTGCTCCAGCCAGAGCAGCGCAGCTGGCGCCCAGGCGCCCAGGGGGCCCTTCCACCTCCCGCCCCCCGGCCCCCCGCGGCCTCCAGCCGGGAGGTCTCGCTCCGCGCTGGCAGAAAACCTTCCAAAAACCTTCCGGGGAGGCTGCCCCTCCCCAGGTGCAGACGGGAAGCTGAGGCCTGGTCAGGAGGGCAGCGGACCAGGGCGGCCTGCGGGGACCCGCTCCCTCCTCCCGGGGTGGCCCTTGGGCTGCGCCACTGCCGCCCGAGAGGAACAGACGCCCGCCTTCCTCACCCCGGGCCTCAGCCATAAGGAAACGGAGGGGACAGGAAACCAACAACCGCTCCTCACACAGGGCAGCACAAATAGGAGGCCGCTCGGCACACCTGCCAGCCCACGCAGCCTCCCAGCCTCGGGGGCGTCGGGAGCCTCCCCTGCAGCCCAGAACCCCAGAGGCCGCCCTCCCTGCCTGGCCGGCCTCCCAGGACCCGGGACAGATGCTCCGACGGACCCGCCCAGCCAGCGTGATTAGGCTGTTGGCTCACGGTGACACCCACAGCCACACAGGACCCGGGACGGGCCTCAGGAGAAGGAGCACTCTGACCCCATAAGAACACGCCCTCCGGGGCCCTGGAGACACTCGGTGTCCTTACGAGCCAGGGGACACTGGCACCCCACCTGTCACCCACTGGGGACAAAGCAGGGGGGACTGTCCTGCCCCTCGAGAAGCAGGTGGCCTGGGGTCCGGCGCTGCAGACGTCCCCAGCCACCCTCCTCCAAGGGCAGGGGCAGCTCTGATGAGGCCCGAGAACAAACTACAGGCCTAACGAAGAGAACCAGCTTTCCGCGGGAGGACCAAGGCCTCGGGAGCTTCTGTCCGCCCTCTGGCCCTCTGGTCGGGCCCAGGGCGCCCCCGAGCCTCCAGGGCTCATGAAATATTTGTTCTGAAAAGGAGCAGACATTGTGAACGGCTGCCTGCGGGTCCCCAGCTGCGGAAGAGTGGCCCACAGGACGAGATGGGAGAAGGGGCCCCAAGGGCACCTCGGGAACCATCTTCAGGGTCCACGTGCCACACGCCTCGCCCGACGCGGGTCCGAGGCTGCGCGGGCCCCCAGAGGAGGACGTGGGCCCCGAGGCTCCATCACCCCACACCCCCCTACCCCGAAGACCTCATCGCGTTCTCGCGTTTCAAAGCTTCACCCTCAACCTCAGGACCGGGTGGAAACGCCCAGATGTCTTCCTGCCAGCAAACACCTGCCTGTCCCCGCCAGGCCCCGGAGCCCTCCAGGGCCCCAGCTCTGCTCCATCCTAACTGGCAGGCTCCGCTGTCCAGACTCCCGGTCCTGTGTGCCCGCTGCCTTCCACTCTGGCCAGCGGAGCCTGCCCAGGCCAAGGACACGAAAACAGGACCACGTGAGCCCTTCCGGCTCGTCACTCAAGCCTGGGGACCTGGGCTCACTCACAAACGTCCAGTCCTTTAAGAACCTCCAGGCCAGGTGGCTCGGGGAAGGGGACTGTCAAAGCAAGGAAAAATAAACACTGTCAAGGGTTTAGGCCAAGATAGCCACCAGAAAAAAAAAATAAATAAAATAAATAAGAGGCCTTATTTTCCTAAGTTACTTACTGACAACCAAAGGAACATCAGCAGCCAGAGATGCCCTCGGAAATCTAGTCCCATCACCGGGTATTAATAGGGACTATCTCACAAGCTGCGGTAAATGACGCACACACGTTTGTACAATTCTGTTACAACTTAAAATATTTCTGGACAAAGACAACAAAATGATTTCAAGTTGAGATTTTCTATTCAAGACACACAAATCTTTCTGCACCCACCCAGAGAGCTGGGCCAGCAGCCAGAGGACAGGCAGTCTTTTCCCTGGACGGGGGGACCAGGGCTCCCGACCACACCTCTCTACTCCCTGAAAAGCCTATTTTGAAACTGCAGTAATAATTACGTTTATTAAGAATCAGGAGTTCCCTGGTGGCTCAGTGAGTTAAGGATCTGGCATTGTCGCTGCTGTGGATTGGGTTACTGCTGTGCTGTGAGCTCAGTCCCTGGCTCAGGAACTTCCACAGACTCCAGGCAAAAAAAGAAAAGAAAAAGAAAAAAAAGAAGCAGGCTGTGGGTGTTTTTGGCATTTTAGGGCCATGGAAGTCCCCAGGCTAGGGTTCAAATCAAAGCTGTAGCTGCCAGCTTACACCACAGCCACAGCAATGCCAGATCTGAGCCACGTCTGCGACCCACACCACAGCTCATAGCAACGCCAGATCCTTAACCCACTGAGAGAGGCCAGGGATGAAACCCGCATCCTCATGGATCCTAGCTGGGCTCGTTAACCATCGAGTCATGATGGGGCTCCAAGAATCAGAGTCTCTGCTGTACATGAGACAACCACTGGTAAGCACACGGAGCTGATAAAGGCCAACCAGCCCCAAAGACGCTGAGCATCGGCTGGCCTGGGGAAGCCCCCCTGTGGGTGACACGCACATCTGTCAGGCTCCAGAAAGGCCGCGGGAGCTCTGCAGATGCCACGGCAAAAGCCGGTCTGATGGCTGCACAGACTGAGGGCCGGTCCTTGCTGTTCCGGAGGCGGGGCGGGGGCGGGGCCGGGAGGCAGAAGGCGGGACTGGGCGTCTGGGGACAGCGGATGCAAACTACCAGATCTGGGACGACAGCGAGACCCCACTGCAAAGCACAGGGAACTCTATCCAGTCTCCTGGGATAGACCATAACAGAAAGGAGAATTTTAAAAGCGTGTAGATAGTATGTATGACTAAATCACTTCAACAGAAGGCAGCACAGTCCCATAAATCGACTGTAATTTAAACTCTTTTGCAAGAGCCCATCTGCTCGGTATGGAAAGGAACACTCCTGCCTCCAGTCAGTGCCCAGCCCTGGGGGTGGTTCCTTAAGCCGAATTTCACTCCATCCTGGAGACAGAGTCTGCCGCTTCCACCTGCCCAACATCCTGTCCCTTCTCCGAGACAGAGCCCGGGCTTCCCGTGGGGAAGAGGCGGGGAGCGGGCCCAGCCCCGGCCATCAGCGCACCCGGGCCCAGCCACCGTGGGCAATCCAGCCTAGGCTGCCAGAGACCCCGCTGGGGAGGCCCCCAAACCACGGGGAAACTCAGCAGCCTCAGGTCCCCGCAGGGCCAGGTTTCCCAGAGGCTGAACCCAACGCAGAAGCAAGGAGCCCAGGGACGGAGCCGGGGCCAGACTACCGCTGCCTGAACCCACGGCCGCCTGCACCTGAAGCCATTTATCCACACAGCAACTGTGCACAGCCCCGAGCAACAGCCAAAGCACAGGCAGAGCCTCAAGGACAGGCACAGGGACTCCCGCCAGGCCCTCAGCCACGGCTGAGCCACGGCCCAGGCCCGACCGGGGAGCAGGGTGGGGCTCCCCCCTCCTCAAAGTGCAGGGGACCCCGCCAGAGTCTGGGATCCTCACTCTCTAGAGGGCAGCTTGTAATGGTGACCATAACGCAGCAGCTGTCCCACTTGCAGGGGACAGGCTGGGGCAGAAAAGTTCTGGCATATCTGAAAACACAACCAGAATTCGATAGACAGTGCCTACTAGAAACAGACTAATACAACAGCAAACAGAACAACGCTAAAAACACAAACAAAAAATTCCAAGGCTCGGGTGATGCCCCTGGAGGCAGGAAGAATTCGGTAACAACTTGGTCCAGGGCCTGCGGGGCGGGGGCGGGCGGGGAAATTCCTCCAGGCCCAGGGCTCCGGAGGGAGGAGCAAGCAGCCCTCGGGGCCCAGGTGGGTCACTGGTCAGAGCCCACGTGACAGTGGCGCGTCTGTGACGGGGGCGTGGCCGGCCTGGCGCCAAGCAGCAGCTGGCCCTGCCGGTCAGGGCCTCCGCCAAACCGCCACAGTGGTTTTGGTGGCTTTCCAGGGATGGAGGATCACTGGCAGGGACCAGGACCAGCTACGAGGGAGGAGCAGCAAACCCAACCGCCACAGGTCCCCCAGTCACAATGAGAGGCACCACCAGACAAACCGAAGCTCACCCCATCTGGTCTGGGGGCCTCCTGCGACTGTCTCACGGCAGGTGACAGGAGCACAGTGGTGGGGTGCTGCCCCCTCCCCTGTGGTGTCTGTCACGCGGTGGAGCCTCTGACCACAGACGCCAGAATCTCCAGGGGACACGCTGGGACAGCCAGGGTAGCACTCGGGACGCGACACCCTTTCCAAGCTCCTGGGTGACATCCAGGCTCACTGTGTGACAGTCACCAACACCGAGGTGGGACCCACTTGGCTTTCACTCTCCTCCCCGCCGCCCAAAAGGTGCCCCACGACAGCAGCCCACATGCCCCCCCCCCCCGCCCCGTCACAGTGGGACAGCTCGGTCAGTGCAGCTTTCTTCGCCACAATGACCGCAGGGGCCCAGGGAGAAAGGGCCACCATGAGCCACGTGCCAGCAGGGAGAGAGCCTGCACAGGCCACTCGCTGGACGGGGGGACGCAGCACCACAGCCTAACGGGTCCTCGCCAGGCAGAGGGGTCAGACTTTACCCACCAGCCCCAGACTGGGCTCAACGACACGTCCGGAATTCCTAAAGCAAACATGGAGAGGCCCCTGGGCGCCGACAGCGCAGGCACAGGGAAACTGGCCTCTCCCTTTGCGGGGACGAGCCCCGGGGTGCCGGTCACCTGGCCTTAGTGGGGACGGACGGCCCCGCCCCCTCCAGCCCCCACCAAAGAGCCCCGGGGGCTCCTCCCCGCCACGACGGCCATGGAGCCAGCGAGGTCAGACAGCCGATGGCATAACGGGAACCCGGTCTTCCTAAAAGCAGACAGCGCGGGGAGCCCCGCGTCTCCTCTCCAGCGGGGCCGATCACTTGGCCTCTGGGAAGGGCAGCCTGCGGCGCGGGTCACAAAACGCCCAAGTGCGGTCTTTCCAGAGACCGAGCGAAGCCAGGGTGGGGTTGGGAGACAGGGTTCTGGCCGTTCGACACAGCCCCTGAGAAAGGGGGTGTGACAAGCTCCCCCTGCTTAGAGGGTCGAGGATCACACCCCGAAAGCTGGACCGGGCGGATGCAGGGGCCTGCCACGAGGGACAGGGAGCTCCTTGAGGCCCCCACCCCGGCCGCTCCGCAAGGCTCCGCAAGGCAGTTCTGCAAATGACCCGTCCCGGACGAGGTCTTTTTTTGGCTTTTTAGGGCCGCACGTGCGGCGTATGGAAGTTCGGACGAATCGGAGCCGTAGCCTCCAGCCTACACCACAGCCACCGCGCCAGATCCGAGCCACACCACAGCTCACGGCAACGCTGGATCCTTCACCCATGGAGCGAGGCCAGGGATGCAACTGAGTCCTCATGGATCCTGGCTGGGTTCATAACCCGCTGAGCCCCAACAGCAACTCCCGTGGACAGCGTTCTCCACAAGCCCTGCAGGAAGCCAGCATTGCGGCGGGTACGGCAGGGCACACACAGCCAGGGGCCGGGAGGCAGGGACAGGGACCAGACACTCTGCACGAGCCCTTCTGCCCCCAGGCCCTCTTGCTGTCTCCGTGGTGTCACGGGTAGCCCCAGCCCCAGGTCAGCCACCAAGGCTAGAATTCCGGCGACAAGCCAAGCCTAGCGGTGGACGTTTTCCTGGCCTGTGGGCTCCGTGGGGCAGAAAGGCAGGGCTTCCCGGGGCCCTTGGGGAGCAGGAAGAGCAGCCCTGGGAACGCTTCTGTCCTCGAGGAAGGCAGCTTGCGCACGAGAGCCCGGGGGCCAGACCCCGCCTCTAACGTGCTGTGACTCTGCCACCAGAAATACCCGCTAATGGCAGATGGCAACGCCACCGGAGACTGGGGATCACAGAAGGGGGCATCTGATGGCTTCACAGCCCCCACTGGGCAGGCACAGCGGCAGATGAGTCTGCTCACTAGAATTTTCCAGCTCGAGACACGGGGGGAAAGCAGAGCTCCTCGGGAAGATTTAGAATTCCCATGATTCCATGCGCACTTTCGGCCTGGCAGGCCACTGCGATGGTGCCAAGTGCTGGGCTGCTGCCACGGCTGAGGAGCCAGCAGGACAGCGGAAGCTAATGGGGGCTGTGGACCCCGCGGCCAAACCCTGCTCAACCTGACACTTTTCTCCAGAGGAGCTCAAGATGCTTGCCAGGTGGAACCTCCCGGCGGGTCAGGGACAGGTCCCTGCACGCTGTGAAGGACCAGCCAATGGCCAGGGGAGCAGGGCGCCGTCTGCTCACCTCGGCCCTCGAACCAGCGGAATTGGCGGCCACATCCGACTCCCCCATGTAGCTCTTTGGGAGAGGGGATCACGGGCTGGCCCTGTCCCAACCCCCCAAGGCAGCAGGGGGTGCGGTCGGCAGAGCCCCCAGAGACCAGCTGACAGGCGACTTCAGCGAAAGGGCACAAGATAAGCCAATTATCCCCCATGCGGAAAGTCACTCTCCGTGCCCCCGGCGCCCAGGCTGGGCCCCGGCTCCCGGTCGGCCTCCCACGGGGCTGTGGCTACACCGGCTCTTCCCGGCTGTTCCCCACCTGTTCATGAACAGCGCCTGAGGGAGGTCTGCCCGTGGCCCACTGCGTCCTCGCTAAGGGGGACCCCGCGCCCAGTGAGCGCCCCAGCGCGTGCCCAGGGAGTGCGTGAGAGGCAACCCACCGCTCAGACTCGCAGCTCACGCCCGGCCCGTGTCCCGGGTCCTTCCCTCTGGGCCTCCGTCGCTCGGTTCGGCCCAGCTGCTCCGCTCACTGAGCTGGTGCAACCCAGCGATGCTGTCAGCGCTTCGTGACGCAGAGCCGAGGACACAGGACAGGCCGCAGACAAGCCTGCGCTGCGGGCAGGCCCACCCCGCCAGGCCACGGCGCCCCGGAGCGGAGGCCCGCGCGGCCGGGTCAGGAGGGCAGAGGGGCCTGTCCGTTTGGCAGGTGGTGTCGCACGCCCGTTCCCGACCGCACATACAAGCGCCAGCTCTTCTCCCGTGCAGCTGGCGCTTCCAAAAAGGCCTGAGATGTGCTCGCTCTGACACCAGAGCGATCGTCAGAGACCAGGCTGAGGACTGCGCCCGGAAATAGAAGCTCTTGAAACAGAAGCTGGAGCCTCCTGGCTGAGCCCTGCCTGCATGCCAGGGTGTCTCTCACCGAGCCGTCCGTCGGGAGACGGTACGAGGGGTGACTCTCCGCAGTGCCACGTGTCACAGGCCAGGAAGTGGAGGCACGGAGAGGCTGGGTGTCTGGCCAAGGGACACGCCGGCAAGTGGGAGGACCGGGGCTGACCCAAGGTCTCTGGCTTCTGAGTCCATCCTCCAAGCCTTCGGACGGACCCGCTCCAAGTCACGAGAAGGGTGAACAAAGGAAAGCGAGTCTGCAGGCCCGGGCGGCCCTCCCGTTTAGGGGCCCAAGAGGCTGGGAGATGGCAGAGAAGCAACCGGTCCCCTCCCTCCTGTTGAACTGGCCAGAGGGGATCCTGCCCAGCTCGGCAAACCGAGTGCTGGAGCCAGAAGGCGACGCGGGCGCAGGCAGTGCAGCGCTGCACGGGGCTCAGACCCTGGCGCCCGGGCTCCTTCCAGTGTCGCCAAGGGAAGTGAGCCCCGAGGCTCTTCCGAGAAAGCCCCACCCCAGACGGTCAGGGCCCGCGGGCAGCCAAATGAGGCAGCGACTTTAAAATGTGCTCTTCAGAACTCAGGCCTTAAGAAAGAGGGTCTCTGGTTATAACCCTGTCTTCTGCTAAAGCAGCCACACTGGCTGTGACAACCTAAGAACTCTGACTCTTCCTTTAAAACAGACTTCACCTAAAATGCCACCAAGAAAAACACTCTTGGAGCGGAAAGGTAAACTTCCTTTTTTGGTTCAGAATAAAAATACGACTTCGCTCCTCCCCCGAAGCTGGAAACATGCCCAGCGCTGTATTTGCTCTGGGACACGGGCTGGACTCTGACGTCCGTCGGCCCCAGAAGAGGAGCGCCGGCCCCAGGCCCCCTCGGCCCCCCGTGCCCGTAGGTTGATCATGTGCTGCCGGCACCCGCGGAAGGGCCAGCGCCATCCACACGCGAGGCACAGACAAGGCGCCCAGGACCAGGTCCCACACGCCTGGGCTCACTCTCCGGTCCACAGGCGCCCGCACGAGCGCGTGTCTGCCGTCGGGAGCAGCGCGGGTGTGCACACACGTCGTGGGTCACGCGCCAAGCGTCCCAGCCTCTGCTCCCAGGAGCAGACCTCACGGTGCACGTTACAAACACCGTTCGTGGCTGGTGCTGTTCTGCCTCATGACACCATTTCATCATCACAGCGCAGACAGAGGAGCAGTAGCGATAACAACACGTCTGACAGCACGTTTCAGAGCCTGGGCGGATTAAGGACGCCGGCAGGGCAGCACACCACGCGGCTTCGGGGCTGGATCGGGGACAACCCCACACACGACAACACGCACAGACGGTGAGCCGGGTGCCCCGAAGCTCCCAAGAAGGTCTGCCTGCCTGAGGGCAGGGACACGGAAGGACCAAAGGCAGGGCCTGGGCCTCCCTCCATGGCTAAGCAGCCTGGACGTGCCAACTTGCTCCCGTGCCCACCAAGGAGCAGGACGGCGGCCCCACTGGCAGGGCGCCTCCCGTGCCAGGGCTCTTAGGGCCCTCCTTCCATCCCCGCTATCGGCGGCACGAAGGTTTTCTCCTAGTCACTGCACGGTTAAACTCAAACACCTGCATCAAGTATTAACACGCACGAAATCGGGTACCACTGCCATGGTGGTGGTGGGGGGGGTCTTTCCGTTTCTACCGAGATGTAATCCACGCCCTGCGAAATTCACCACTTCGAAGGGTGCGGCGCAGGCTTAGGACTGAGTATCCCCCCCGTGCTGCCCACCCCTCACCACTGGGACGTCATCTTTGCCCCGGAAGAACCCCTGAGAGGCCGTGGTCACGACCCGGGCCTCTCGCCGCCGCTCCTCGCGGCCGGTCCTGCTTTCCGTCCTGGTCCCTTCACTCGGCACACTTTCGGGCTCACCCACGCTGTGCCCCCGGCGGTGCCTTCTCCCCAGCAGGGCAGAGGAGCTGTCTCCGTCAGGACAGACCACTTCCTTTACCCGGACCAGCTGGAGGACACAGGGGCGCTGCCACCACTTGGCCACCACGCATAACGCTGCTGTGACCTCCGCGCTCGGCCTTTGTGGGGACATGGGTGCTCAGGTCTCCCGAGCAGACCCCGAGGAGCGGGCGGGAGGCCGGGGCACACAGAAGCTCCCTGGTTCGCTTTCGAGGAGCAGCCAGAGGGGCCAGGACGTCACCGAGATAAAAAACTCCTCAGATGAGTAACAGTCAACGCCTACCACTTAAAAGAAACACGGCTGCCGTTAAAGCCACTGGAGTGGGTTTGCGTGTCAGGGGGCAGAGGTGGCGCCATCGAGGGGGGGGCTTCCTCGTCCTGATGGAGCCTCAGCGGGGGGGGGGGGCTGCGGGGGGAGGAAGGGAGCAGAAGCCCACGCCAGAGGCGGACACCGAGGCACAGGCTGTCCAGGTGGGGAGGGTTTCAGGAGGAGGAAAGAGGCAGGACAAGTAGCTTAACGGCGGACGAAGGTAGCGGGAGGCACAGGTGCCGGCAGGACAGGCACGGAGAACGGAGCCGGCCGAGGGAGAGCAGGTGCCGGGGCGGGCACGGGTCAGAAGCAGGTGCGTGGCCATTGCTGAAGCCCAAGAAGGGCCAGGAGGGGCACAGCACAGGAGACCCAGCCGCTGCAGGGAGGGGAGCCGAGCGGCTTCAGGGGGATGCCGACCTCCAGGGCTGCAGGGGACGGGGCAAGACGAAGCCTTCGGGATGGGAGGGCGGCGGCTCCTCCCCCCAATCATGCCAACGAACAGCTCGAACACCCTGGCGTGGGGGCACACGGACCGCCCCCAGACCTGCTACACGGTGGCCAGGGCCTCTGTGGCTCAAAACTGCGCCTGCCACCCCCACGTCCCCTGCCCTCCAGGGAGCCTCTGCTGGGCTCCCCCACCTGCTGCGGCTGCAGGCGCCTGAGGCCTCGAGGCCGCCCGCGCTTCCGGCCCCCCGGCCCCTTCCTCCCACGACCTCTAGACTGCGGGCTCTGGGGACAGAGGCCCCCACTGTCTGCACACTGAGGCTGCCTCACAGGGCCTGGCACGGTGCCGGGCACACATCTGCCACAGAAATGAATGGCTCGAACCCCCACCTGCTCGCACGCCGCCCCCAGCTCAGCTGCTCTCCACCCCCTCACCCCGCTTCCTGGCCAGGACCGCGAACACTCTCACGGAACAGGAAGCGCGGCCCAGGATGCTGCTGCGCTTTCCAAATCACGGCTGGCAGAGAGAAGGCTGCCCCCACGCCTGCGGCCTCCTCTGGAAAATGCAAGTGGCGCCCTGGCAGCCCCGCCGCCAACGGCCTAAAAGAGCTGCGCGGGCGGCAGCGAAGGCCCCCCCCCGCCACCACGGGGTCCCCACGTGCCTCGGACGGACCCCCTGCGGCCCGCGGGTCCCCCCACACCCGGCGGGGAGGAAGCCCAACAGGAGAGGCCGTTGTTCGGGGCAAGCGGGGGGCTGAGTCAACGTCACACGGAGCGGAACAAGCAGAAACAAACCACGGCTCCCGCACCATGTAATTTCTTTAATTCTTAAAAGACTGGAAGTACACTGCTGAACGCCAAACACAAGAGCCCGAAAGAAACTACAGCTGGTCTCTTCCTCTGGGTTTCATCTCCATCAGCCAAATGCTTTTGTTCAAACACTGTTGACATTGCCTTTGTCCCACTTTGGAAAAATAATAATGAAGGAGCTCACTTCCAGCACAGACGACTGCACACACATGCAGATCTGCCCAGAGGGCGCCCCGCCTTCGGCCGCCGGGAGAACAGCGGGGCCTTCGGCACAGCTATGCCTCCCACGGAAGACCCACCAGGGCCTGGGGAGCCGGACTGCTCCGCGACCGCGGGCTCGGCCGCCGCTGGCCAAGCTCACCAGGGACAGCTGCCATCTCCCTCAGGCCCCTGTGTGCAGCAGCCCGCAAAGGACGCCCGCTCCCGGGGAGAGGAGGGCTGGGTGACCCGGAGCCAGGGCACCTGCCATGAAAGCTCAGCCTCGGGAGCGGGGGGCACTTCCGCACGGCGGCCCTGCCCTCTCCGAGACCCCACCCGTTTCTCAGCTGCTCCCTGACGCTTTCACGGCGGGCCCATGAGTCGCAGACCTTCCGAGGGACCCCCTCCAGAGAGAATCACCCTCCCGGGCTCCGGACGCGGCTTCTCTCCCCGCAGTCACCGGTTCTGGGCACTGGTTCCAGCTGACCGCTTCCCAGGCCTGTGACGGAAGTGTGCTCCCCACCCGCTCAGAGCCGGTCCCCGCCACGGCCGGCACTCGTGACGCCACATTCCCGCCCCGCGGGGCAGATTCGTGGAGGCCTGGGTCTCTACCCAACGGCAGGGACAAGCAGCGGCCGCGCGCGCGGTCCCGGGGTCCCGAGCAGCACTGAGCACAGGCAGGGCTTCCCTGCCCCAGAGGAAGCGGCAGGTAAAGCGAGGACTAAAACGCGCCGCCCAGCCCCCAAGGAAGGAGGAGCAGGTGCCGGCTTCCACACGCTGCGCTGCGGGAACCCGCTGCGGGAAGCCGGACTCGCAAGGCCACCCGCCGCAGGTGCCCGCACTCACGCGGCTCGTCCAGACGTGGCAGGTCCACGGAGACGGAGGAGACCGAAGGCGGCCAGAGGCCAGGGGACGAGGACGGCGAGCGGACGGCTTGATGGGTACTGGGCTTCTGGGGGGGGATGCGCGCGGTGAAATAAGCTGCTGCCGGCGGCCGTGCGGCTCTAAACACACTCAGGCGCTGAACTCCGTATTTCAGGTGACTGGACTTTATTTTGCGGCACGGCACGCAAACCACCCGTCCACAGGGCTGGGACCAACAGAAACAGGGCCTCCGGCAGCCGGGCCGCGAACAACGGCGGCGACCACTGGACGCGCAGCCTTCGAGGCAGACGCAGCTGAGATGGGAGGGGCTGGCTGTTTTCCCGGCACCAAGCAGCGCCCCCGCCCCGACACAGACTCAGACACATCCACACCGTGTGCTCACGCTGAAAACACGTCTGTGGCCGATCTGCTGAAAGTCCTGGAAGGAAGCCGAGGTCTTGGTTCTGTCCCAGTAGGACCAGACTCCGTTCCAAGACCGGACTGAATCTTTAAACACAGGAGGCGGGGGTAGGGGTACTTAGAAGAATCTGGCGAGGGCAGAATAATTCCTACCCTGAAAAAATATTTACGACGCAAAACACGATGAATGAAACTTGCAAAAACATAACTCACAGAAATTGAGAAATAAGCAGCCAGTGACCTGAGACAAAAATGGGAAAAGAACTGTCCACCAAAAAATGTAAACAGCCCTTAAGTAACAGCCTGATCAGCTCACACTTTAGAAAAAGGCAAATTAAAACCATATGCTGCGGTGCAATGGGTTCAGCAGCATCTGGGGGCACTGGTCACAGGTTCGCTCCCCAGCTGGGAACAGTGGGTTAGCATCCAGCATTGCCACAGCTGTGGCTTAGGTGGCAGCTACGACTCAGATCTGATCCCTGGCCTGGGAGCTCCGGATGCCTCAAAGCAGCCAAAAATGAGAGCAAACAAACTGTACCAAGGAGCTCCCGGGCTCTGAGTTGTCACTGCTGTGGCTCACGTTGCTGCTGGGGCACAGGTTTGATCCCGGGCCCCAGAACTTCTGCATGCTGCATGCCACAGGCATAGCCAAAAACAAACCAAAAAAAAAAAAAAACAACTCTACGGAGAAATCCTGGACAAAACAGCAGAATAGACACATTCAAGCTTACCACCTCTCCTGAAAACAAAAATCACAACTAACTGCTGAACAACCATGGGCAAAATGAACTGAAAACTACCAAAACAGCTACTCTACACCCAAAGACAAAGCAGCAGCCCCAATGCCAAGGCAGGAAGGACGCTTCTGTGATAGAAGCAAAGGCCACAACCCGCCGGGTGGGCGACCCGCAGACTGGAAAGGAACTGTCACAGAGACGCTCCTCCAGGAGGGAGAGCTCCGAGCCCCACGTCAGGTTCCCCAGCCCAGGGGCCTGGCACGGGGAGGAGGAGCCCCGGAGCACCTGGCGTTGAGGGCCAGCGGGCGTGTGCACAGGAGCTCCAGGGGGGCAGGGGGCAGACTCCACTCTTGCAGGGCCCACACAGGACTGCATGTGCCCTGGGTCCCGGGGCACAGCAGGGGCTCCGTCAGAGTCCGGGTCAGACCTACCGCAGGTCTTGGAAGGTCTCCTGGGAAAGCAGGGGGCGGCGAGGGCTCCCTGTGGGGACAGGACACTGGAGGCGGAGGCCCTTAGGGAACCATCACTGACGGGAGCTCCCCTGCAGGCTGCTCTTTTGGAAGAACGGCCAGCAGGCTCCAGTGCTGAGACACTCCAGGCCAAACAACCAATGGGGGGGAGCAGACACAGCCCCCCCCCCTACCAGCAGACAGGCTGCCTACAGCCACCTCAGGCGCACGGCTGCCTCTCGTCACACAGCCCTGCCCACCAGAGACAAGACCCAGCTCTACCCACCAGTGGGCAGGCACAGTCCTTGCCATCAGGAATCGTGCATCAGCCCCCGGATCCACTGCACCCACCGGGAGACAGACAACTGCGCAGCCTGTGGAAAGGAGAGCAGAAACACTGAGAGCCAGACGAGATGAAACAGACAGAGGAACGAGACAAAACCCCCGAAGAGCAACTAAGTGAAGTGGAGATAGGCAACCTACACGAAAAACCTTCAGAACGACGACAGCAGGGATGATCCAAGATCTTAGGGGAAAAAGCAGAGGCCCAGATGGAGAAGTTACAAGAAATGCTTAACAAAGACATAGAATGGCAAAGAACAGAGGTGAACGATACGGCAGAAGCGAAAAGAAAAGCACATGGGGCGTCATCCACGGAGGATGCGCGCAGACCAAGGAGTGGGTGAGACGGGAGACGGACGAGCGTCGAGAAAAAGGAACGCAAAGAAGTGAGGGCAGTCTGAGCCGCCGAGACAGCGTGAAGTGCGCCAACATTCCCACTTTAGGGGTCCCAGAAGGAGGAGAGAGAGAAGGAGAAAGGGCTGGAGAAAATATGTGAAGAGACGACAGCCCAAACCTTCCCTAATGTGGGCGAGGAAGCACTCACTCAAGCCCAGGAAGCTCAGCGAGTCCATCCAGGACAAACCCCAGGAGAACGCACTGAGACACGTATTAACCAAACTGACCAAAACCAAAGACAAAGAGCAAATATTAAAAGCAGCTAGAGAAAACCAGCCACACACAAGGGAACCCCTGGAGTTCCCGCTGTGGCGCAGTGGAAACAAATCCATCCAGGAGCCACGATATTGCGGGTTTGATCCCTGGCCTCCCTCGGTGGGTCGAGGATCTGGCGGTGCCGTGGCTGTGGCATAGACCGGCACCCACAGCTCCGACTGGGCCGCTGGCCTGGGGACCTCCATACGCTGCAAGCGCGGCCCTGAAAAGCAAAACACACAAACAAACAAACAAACACCAAGGGAACCCAGACAAGGCTATCAGCTGGTTTCCAGCAGAAACTCTGCAGGCCAGAAGGGAGTGGCACGACGTCCTCACAAAGTGATGAGAGGAAAAAACCTCCCACCAAGACGACTCTACCCAGCAAAGCTCTCATTCAGATCTGAAGGAGAAATCAAAAGCCTTACAGACAAGCAAAAGCTAAGAGGATTCAGCACCGCTAAACCAGCTTTCCAGCAAAGGCTAAAGGAACTTCTCCGGGTGGGAGAGGAAAGGCCACAACCAGAAACAAGAAAACTGCAAAGGAAAAAGCTCACCGGCAAAGGCGCACGTACACTAAAGGTAGGAAGTCGGCGGCACACAAAGGTGATGTCAAACCAGCCATCGGGAGACGGTGTGGGTGCAGGACAGTGGAGCGGCGTCTGACATTAGGAGACAGCAACTAGAAAAATCTTCTATAGACAAATACGTGTCTACACACACACACACACACACACAGACTGCTCTGTCAAAACCTCGCGGAAACCACGGACCAAGATCTGCAACAGCTACACACACACATAAGGAAAAGCAATCCAATCACAACACTAGAGATAGGTGTCAAATCACAAGAGAACAAGAGAGGAACGGACGCAAAAAGACTAACCAAAACAAAACAAAAAGCACTAAAATCCAAAACAAGGAGCAAAACGGCAGGAAGAACATACACATCAGTAACTACCTTAAGTGGAAATTAAATGCTCCTACCAAAGGACAAAGACGGGCTGAACAGCCACAAAAACCAGACCCATGTATACGCTGTCTGCAGAAGACAGATGAGGTCCAGGGAGACGCGCAGACGGAAAAAGCGGGGGGACGGACAGAAGCACCACCGGCAGGCGGAAACCGAAGAAAGCTGCGGCAGCAGCCCTCCCGTCGGGCCAAACAGACTTTAAAATAAAGACCCTCTCAAAAGGCGTCCCGAAAAAAAATACACAAGTACACAAGGGAGTGCCTGCCTTAGCCCAGTGGCTACGCACCCGATCAGCGCTCATGAGGATGTGGGTTCGGCCCCTGCCCCCAGTCAGCGGAGGGAGGATCCGGCACCGCCACGGACGGTGGCGAAGGCCGCAGACACGGCTCAGATCCTGCACCGCTGCCGCTGTGGCGCAGGCCGGTGGCTGCAGCTCCCGTTTGCCCCCTCGTCTGGGAACTTCCATGTGCCCTGGTGCAGCCCCAAAAAGCCAGAAACAAACAAACAAAGCTGTTATAAGAGACGAAGAAGGACCCTACGTAACCATCAAAGGATCGCTCCAAAAGCAGACCCAACGAATGACTGTAAACAGATAAGCACCCAACACAGGCGACCTGCTAAGAGCCACAAAGGAGAAAGAGACGACCACACACCCGCAGTGGGGCTTTTCACACCTCACCTGCAGCAACGCACAGACAGCCAGTCAGAAGATCAATGAGGAAGCACAGAGTTCCCGTCGCGGCGCAGCGGAAACGACTCCGAGAAGGAACCATGAGGTTGCGGGTTCGATCCCCGGCCTCGCTCAGTGGGTGAAGGATCTGGCGTGGCCGTGAGCTGTGGTGCAGGTTGCAGATGCGGCTCAGATCTGGCGTTGCTGTGGCTGTGGTGTAGGCTGGCGGCTACAGCTCCGATTCAAACCCTAGCCTGGGAACCTCCATATGCCATCCATGTGACCCTAAAAGATCAAAAAAAAAAAAGGGTCACTGAAGAAATCAAAGACGAAATTGAAAAATATCTAAAGAAAAATAAAAATGAAAACACAAAAATCCAAAACCTGGAGTTCCCGTCGTGGCTCAGTGGTTCATGAATCCGACTAGGAACCATGAGGTTACAGGTTCGGTCCCTGGCCTCGCTCAGTGGGTTGAGGAGCCGGCGTTGCCGTGAGCTGTGGTGTAGGTTGCAGACGCGGCTCGGATCCTGCGTTGCTGTGGCTCTGGCGTAGGCCGGTGGCTACAGCTCTGATTGGACCCCTAGCCTGGGAACCTCCATATGCCGCAGGAGCGGCCCGAGAAATAGCAAAAAAAAAAAAAAAAGACAAAAATCCAAAACCTATGGGACGCAGCAAAAGCAGTTTCAAGAGGGACGTTTACAGCAATACAATCTTACCTCGGGAAACAAGAAAAAATCTCAAATAAACAACCTAACCTTACACCTAAAGCAACTAGAGAAAGAACAAACAAAAGCCAAAGTTAGCAGCAGGACAGAAATCAGAAAGATGAGAGCAGAAATAAATGAGAGATGAAGAAAGTAGAAAACAGCAATGAAACTGAAAGCAAGTTCCTCAAAAAGATAAACCTTTAGCCAAGCTCAGGAAAAAAGTAACAGGAGTTCCCGTCCTGGCCCAGCGGCTAACGAACCTGACTAGCATCCATGAGGATGCGGGTTCAATCCCTGGCCTTGCTCAGTGGGTTAAGGATCTGACGTTGCTTTGAGCTGGGGGGTAGGTCGCAAACGCGGCTCGGATCCTCTGTGGCTGTGGCTGTGGTGCAGGCTGGCAGCTGTAGCTCCGATTCGACCCCTAGCCTGGGACCCTCCATATGCCATGGGTGTGGCTCTAAAAAGACAAAAATAATAATAGCAATAATAAAAAGGAGAGGGCTCAAATCAAGAAAATTAGAGGAGTTCCTGCTGTGGCACAACAGGACAGGTGGCATCTTGGGAGTGCCAGGATGCAGGTGTGATCCCCAGCCTGGCACAGTGGGTTAAGGATCCAGCGTTGCCACAGCAATGGCTTAGGTTGCAGCTGCAGCTCAGATCTGACCCCTGGCCTGGGAACCCCATATGCTGCAGGGTAACCAATGAAGAAAAAAATTAATAAAATAAAATTAGAAATGAAAAAAAGGAGAAGTTAGAGCTGACACCATGGAAATGCAAAGGATGCTAAGACACTGCTCCCAACCACAGGGTCACACACCTACTCCCAAAACCACGGTGTCACACACCTACGACCAACCACGGTGTCACACACCTACTCCCAAAACCACAGGGTCACACACATACTGCTACAAACCACACAATCACACACCTACTACCAAAACCACGGTGTCACACACCTACTACCAAAACCACAGGGTCACACACCTACCACCAACCACGGTGTCACACACATACTGCTACAAACCACACAATCACACACCTACGACCAAAACCACGGTGTCACACACCTACTCCCAACCACAGGGTCACACCAACCACAGAGTCACAAACCACAGGAGTCACAAACCACAGGGTCACACACCTACTCCCAAAACCACAGGGTCACACACCTACTCCCAAAACCACGGTGTCACACACATACTGCTACAAACCACACAATCACACACCTACGACCAAAACCACGGTGTCACACACCTACTCCCAACCACAGGGTCACACCAACCACAGAGTCACAAACCACAGGAGTCACAAACCACAGGGTCACACACCTACTCCCAAAACCACAGGGTCACACACCTACTACCAAAACCACAGGGTCACACACCTACTCCCAAAACCACAGTGTCACACACCTACTCCCAAAACCACAGTGTCACACACCTACTACCAAAACCACAGGGTCACACACCTACTCCCAAAACCACAGGGTCACACACCTACGACCAACCACGGTGTCACACACCTACTGCTACAAACCACACAATCACACACCTACTACCAAAACCACAGGGTCACACACCTACTCCCAAAACCACAGGGTCACACACCTACGACCAACCACGGTGTCACACACCTACTGCTACAAACCACACAATCACACACCTACTACCAAAACCATGGTGTCACACACCTACTCCCAACCACAGGGTCACACACCTACGACCAACCACGGAGTCACAAACCACAGGGTCACACACCTACCACCAACCACGGGGTCACACGCCTACGACCAACCGCAGGGTCACAAACCACAGGGTCACACACCTACTACCAAAACCACAGGGTCACACACTTACTACCAACTGCGGTGTCACACACCTACCACCCAACCACGGTGTCACACACCTGTCAGGTTGGCAAAAACCCGAAAGTCTGACTCTCCCCTCTGCTGGTGAGGCCAAGCACGATAATCCCAGGAGGGCCTTGGCAAAGTCTATCAAAACGACAAACGCGTTTAGCCTCTGACCCAAGCACCTTCCCTGGGGCACATGCCACCTGCACACCCCCTGTGCAGGCGGGAAGACGCGTGTGGAAGGCCACAGCACGGGGAGAGGGGACAACGCCGGGAGCCTCTGTGCTGGGGTCAGCATTTAGCACAGAACAGAAGGCAAGCATCACAGCGCCGCGGCAGCGCTCAGCGAGGACAGTGGCTCTCCGGGTGCGACGTGCAAAGTCTCTGGGCCCCACGACATGGGCCGCATTTTGTTTGAACAAAGAGGGAGAGACACGAACATAAACTTGCTCTTGCTTCGTTTGCACAAAGACGCCGCTACTACAAGGGTTGCTATCGGGAGAAGGCGGTGGGGTGGGGAGGTCAGAGGTGAGAGGTCAGAGGTGAAGGCCAGATTTCCCAGAACGTGCTTCAACACCTTCTCATTCTAGACCGACGTGAACGCATCACCTGCTCGAAAGAGCGCAGCATTGTTTTTTGCAGTCCCATCCTCATTCAAAAAGAAAAAAATCAAAGCCTTTGGCCAAAAGCCCAGACGCCGGCACCGCGAGTAGCCCCAGGGTGAGCGGCAGCCCAGGGGCTCCCGGCGCCCACGCACCCACCCCACCTGCTCCCCAGCCGGCTGCGTGGTCCCAGCCCGCTCTCCCGGGACGGCCCAGCGGGGCCCGGCCTCACCCCACCAGGGACAGAGCCCCGGCACCCCCTGTGCGGCAGGTGTGCCCTCAGCACCTGCCGGCTGCCAGGCTGACACAGCCCTCAGCGAAGCGCTCGTGTGGACACAGACAGAAGGTGCCTTGGGCGTGGAGCACGAGGGGTGGCTGAGGGGGTGACCGCAGCCCCTAAGTGCAGAGAAGGCCACGCAGGGACGGCCCTGGAGGCCAGCGACAGGTAGCAGGCGCGGCTCGGACCCCACAAGGCTGTGGCTGTGACGCAGGCCGGCGGCTGTAGCTCTGATTCAACCCTAGCCTGGGACCCTCCAGGTGGTGTGGGTGCGGCCCTAAAAAGCAAAAAACAAACAAAACAAACAAAAACAAACGAAAGCAGAATGAAGGAGATTTTTCTTTCCAAAAGACAGTATCACTACAGATGCGATAAATTCTTTGAGTAATAAAAAACAAACAAACACACGAGACAGTGTTGGTTTCCCCCTTCCTGGTTTTATTTTATTTTTTTTGTCTTTTTTTTTATTGTCGTTGTTGCTATTTCTTGGGCCACTCCCGTGGCATATGGAGGTTCCCAGGCCAGGGGTCGAATCGGAGCTGTAGCCACCGGCCTACGCCAGAGCCACAGCAACGCGGGATCCGAGCCGCGTCTGCAACCTACACCACAGCTCACGGCAACGCCGGATCGTTAACCCACTGAGCAAGGGCAGGGACCGAACCCGCAACCTCATGGTTCCTAGTTGGATTCATTAACCACTGCGCCACGACGGGAACTCCCCCCCTTCCTGGTTTTAAACCGAGGTCTTTTCCTCCCTCCTTAGGGCCTTTAACTTCCCACTCCAGGGATTTCTTCCCCACCTGCCTGCTGGCCCTGTGAGCTGCCCGCAAATCCAGGCACACCTTCTCTGACAGGCGCTCCAGGCCACCCTCCAGGGACAGGCATCCCAGCACCGGAGAGCTGCGCAGAGGGCACTGTCAGGGCACAAGCAGCATCCAGGCCAAGGGCTCCAGAGCCGCTGGCTTGGCAGCGCGGTGACCGGGGAACCTACAGCCAGGCTGGGGCGGACGGAGCCGGTGCCCCAGGCCAGCGCCCTCCTGCGGAAAGGCCTGTTCTCTCCTCTGGGCCATCAACTGCCCGTCACCAGCGCCTCACCTCAGCCAACCGGACCTCACCTCCAACGGCAGAGCCACTGCCAGCCCGGCTGCTGCGCTCACCTGGAGCGGCAGGTGCGGAAGGCGAAGCTGAGCGTCCCGGAACCGGGAGGGCCCGACGGCACATGGTCCCCGTCTCTCCCCATCGTCGTCAAGGGGCAACGGGGCCCGGGGAGCGGGAGGGACCGAGCCCAAGGAGGCGCAGTGTGCTCAGTCTCAGGCCCACGGGCCTCCCCACGGGCCCGGCCCGCCCCCCCCCACGGCCAATCTCGGCAGCAGCGCCGGCAGCCACCCGCGGTCAGGGCCCCCCCCCCCCCCCCCCCCGCCCCCGATCAAGGGCCGCATCAGCCCCGCGGGTAAGGCGAAGCCCCTACCTCACAGGGGTCCCCTCCTGAGGCCTCTCGGGGCTGCGGACCCCACCGCCCGCCCACAGCAAGGGCGAAGGGCCGACCCGCAGCTGGCTCGTCTCAGGGCAGCCACTCAAGTGGCAGCAGCGCGCCATCCCGCGACGGCCACACAGGCCCTGGCACCAGACAACCAACCACGCGGGGCGAAGAAACCACAACACGAACAGGGGTGCGTGGGCTGTGGGATGGAACGCCTGCGACACTGGACTGTCAGGATCACGACACAACTACAGAGGCGACCCGTGATCCATCCGAATGATAAAAAAACAACCCGTGATTACAGTGACGAGGCCATAGGTGAGGCTCTCCTTTGGTCCTTCCTACTCAACGAACTCTTCAAATCTTCTTGCAGAACCACGAAAACAGGCATCCTGAACTTCCCCCACGAGGCTCGGGGCAAAAAAGAAACCCAGCTTGGCAAGGCTATGCTGGGCTGTCTCTTGCGGTTGGGCTGGCTGGCGGTAATCGCCGGAAACTACTGATAATCTGACGGTGGAGGAGAAAAAAAAAGGTAACAAGATTTTGTTCAAAGTCAAAGAACTAAATGAACACATTCGAGGATTTTTGGAGGGAGGGAGAAGGAACAGTGGGTTTGGTTTTGTCTCTGTTAAAATCGGCCCGATGCTTTGCAGCCTGAGCCCCTCCCGGCACAACCTCTGCAGCACCAGTCCTTCCTGCCCAGCCCCCGAGCTGGGGCTTCTGTGGTTCCACCCCAAGGAGAGCTTTCCCACTGGGTCCACTGACAGGAAAATCGCCAAGAGCTACATAATCCTCTTTGCTGGGCTTCCTTTGGGTCGCCTACCCTCCCGCTGTCCTCCCGACTCCATCCTTTTCATCTATTTATCCTGCCCTGTTCCTAAAAAGATGCCTGCAGCAGTGGTTCTCAAGCCGGACCACAGTTCGAGTCTCCAGGGCACTCCGGAAACAGGCTCAGGCTCAGGCTCACGCCCCACCCAGAGCAATTAACCACCCGGACGATGTGAGCATTTGAGAACTAGTGGCTTGGAGAAAGCCAGGGGAGAGTGAAAAGCAAGTGACAAGAAACCTGGGAAACAAAAGGGGGAGG
Source organism: Phacochoerus africanus (assembly GCF_016906955.1). NCBI lineage: Eukaryota > Metazoa > Chordata > Mammalia > Artiodactyla > Suidae > Phacochoerus > Phacochoerus africanus. The sequence goes on from NC_062557.1 coordinate 59,576,053, forward strand.
GGAACTGGGCCACAAAGTAAGAAGGAACCTGAAGTCCAGGCCACGCCAGAGTTGGGATGAATGCTTGGCCCTGAGCTGAGCTTCCTGGTGGCCAAAGCAAAGAGGATTCACACCGTCCACAAGACAGAAATAAACTAGAGCCACAGAAGACTCTCCTTGTCCCGGGGGCCTGTGGTGAATACCTCTCCGGGGGGAAACACAGCACCACACAGATGACAGCGTGCTCCCAACACCAGCAGCAGGGGCACCCAGCCAGCAGGTGGCCCCTTGGACTGCCCGCTAACCCCTCACTGGAAATACACCCCTAACAGAAACCAAGGCCCACATATAAACCAGGCCAGAGAAGCCCTGCGTCTCCCCACTGGCATCGGTGTACCCCACCAGCCATCCCGAACTCGGCACACAGCCACAAGGACGCCGGGGCACCGGCCCTGACTGTCTCACCGAGGAACGCGGTAAGTAAAGGCGCCGACCCCTCCAGGGAGCAAGTCCTACGACTGCCCGGCTCAGAGAGGCCAGCGTCCGCCCCCAGACCCGCAGCCACAAAGCTGGGCACCGACAAGCCCCGAGCACAACCCTCCGTGCAGGCCGCGTCCCGGGTCTGCGCGTCCCCGGCGGTGAGCCATGTGAAGCGTGTGCGCTGCATCAGTGGAGGCGAGGGGCCGTCACCCGCCTGCCCTCCTACGCGATATGCTCCTTTTGATCCACGCGCCGCACGGTTCAACTTGCGCGCCGACAGGTGACAGGAGCGGCTGTGCACAGCTGCCCAGCGTCCAGCAACAGAGAGACGGGCAAACAAGCCATGGTCTACCCACACCGTGGAGCATCGCTCATACAGAGGCACAAAGCCCGGACGCACACGACCCTGGAAGGCCGGACGCTGAGTGAGAGGAGCCAGGCGCAGAGGACGGCCCAGGCCACGTGGTTCCCGGTGTGCAAACCCGGGGACAGGAAGGGGCCTGCTGGCAGCCGGGGGTGGGGGAGAGGGCGAGGAGGGCGCGGCTGCTGCGCGGCCAGGTCTCCCGGGGGAGCTGGGTGCTGGCGAGACTGCCTGGCACTGGCACTGGCACTGCGCTCAATGCCACGGACGTGTTACACTTTAAAATGGTTGCCATGGTCAAGTGTGACACGGCTCTTGCCCCAAAAATTAAAATAGCAAAACTCTCGTTGTCTCATCATAATAAAATTGCGAACAAAATTCAATCCGCATCAAGCGTTTGTATAAAGATAATCACTATTCCACACTGAAAAACATTCAACGTTGAACCCAGAGCACACAAACATCAGAGTGCGGGCCGCTGGTGGTCAGTCCTCACTTAAAAGTAAGTCTGTATTTGTGAGCGATACACACTGAGGCGCTTACCAGTGAAGGCAAGGCTGGGATTCGCTTCGAAAGCACCCAGAGGGAGCGGGGAGGAACCTGGATCAACACAGCCGAAGCCGGCTGGGGCTTCACCGAGCTAGGCTGCTCTGCTGAGCGGGACATCCTCCATGACGCGAAGTTTCGCCTTGTTTTCCACCAAGTCTCCAAAGACCTCTGACCGGCTGGATCACAGTCTTTGCCGAGAAAGAACGAGATGCCCCTAGACTGTCAAACCCAGGGGCTCAACGCTGCGCCTCCACCTGTGCCCCCCGCACGGGGTCACCTGGGGCAGGCCCAGCCACGAGGGGCCACACGAAGGGCGCCCCAGAAATAATCAGAGCCCCAGTTCAGACCATCGGACCCAGCGGCTTCTGGCCTGGCCCCTCCCTCTGCTATCTGGGGCTCCGAGATGCCTGCCATCAGCTGGGGTCCAGGCGATGTCTGCACACGGGGGGAGCTTCCGCCGACACACCTCGGCTGAGCCCCAGAACCTCCCCGGACCTGCAGGCCAGGGCCTCCCGCCCGAGAGGCAGGAGGGGCTGACACTGCAACTGCCCGTGGGCTCGTCTCGCCTTCTCGCCCTCCCAGCGCTAGGTCTGCAGCCATCCCACCTCAGCCTGGCCGTGTTCCCAGAGTCTAGGACAGCACAGGGCACAACGCAGATGTTCAGCTAAACGCGCCCGTGCGGTCCCGCCTCACGGACACTGCTCTGAAGGTGCGTTACACAGACCTGCTCTACACGAACGCTGCGAGACGGAAGACGGAGGGCCCCAGGATGCACCTGAGTTGGACGCCAGGAAAGGAGGGGACAGGAGACAAGGAGTTATGGTGCCAACACCACCACCTGCAGCAGCAGCAGAGATGCTCTGGAATGCGGAGCCTGAGTCAGAGAGGGGGGCATGGACGGGGGCCAGGCTGTGTGCCAGGCAGAGGCAGCTGTGCGACGAGGGCCTGGAGGAGGCGGGGGTGGTCGAAGTTGTGCAGGAACAAGGAGGAGGGCACAGGAGAGGGAGGGAGGCAAGCTCCAGCACCCCGAACACGGGCAGTGTCACAACAGGATGGGTAAGGCCTTAGGTCCCCGGAGCAGGGCCCAGGCACTGAAGGGAAGGGAGTGGGCACCACGGGAGGGGTGGGGGCTGTGGAGAGCGGGCGCACACAGCCCCATCCAGAGACGGCGCCGAGCCTGGCACTGCCCCAGGGTTGCCAGGCAGCAGTGCGGGCCCTGGCTGCCCAGCGTTCTGATTTGTCAATGAAGCTGCAAGCCTGGACTGCTATGCAAGGCCTCCTGATCTTCAAGCTAGCATCTGGGGCAGACAGAGCAACGGCTTCCCAAAGATGCCCACATCCTAATTCCGGTGACATGGCAGCAAATGAGATTAAGGTTTCTAATCAGCTGACCTTAAAACAGGGAGAGCGTTCTGGCTTATCTGGGGGGCTCAAGGTGAACCAGGGACCTCAAAGCCCAAGTAGGCAGCAGAAGAGCCAGTGTCCGAGTGACGTGGCCCGAGAGGAACAGGACGGGGACAGGACCGGCTACCGCTGGCTTTGAAGAAAGAGGCAAGGGCTGGTGGGCCTCTGGAGGCTGGAAAAGGCAAGGGGACAGAACCCCTAGGGCCTCCAGAGGGAACCAGCCCTGATGACACTGGGACTTCAGCCCAGCGAGAGCCAAGCAGGGATTCTAACCCAGAGAACCGTGTTGTTTTGAGCCACTGCATTCACGGTTAAGTTGTTACAGCAGCCACAGGAAACTAAGACAGCAACCAAGCTGAACTTTTAACAGACACAGCAGAACCCGAGCCACACGCATCCGCGGGATCAGCCCGGCCACGTCTGTCCAGCTCACCCCGCGGAGGGGCAGGGCCGGGCCGTCTCTTGGGCTCCTGGGTACCCAGGGGCCCTCTCACATGCACCCTCACCTTGACAAATCTGCTCATCAAGGGCGCCAGGGATTTCTGGAAAACAGAGCTGCTGGGCTGGAAGGAGTCCCTCCCCCGGGGCCTGCTAACCGCGGCGGCATGAGCTCGCTGCCGATGCCACCCTGGGACCTGAGAAGCCAGCACTGAGGAGGGGGAGAGGGCCAGAATCCTTTCCAGCTCCACCTTCTCCGGCGTTTCGGGTCTGGGGAAGCCTCCAGCACCGCCAGGGTGGCTCCCCGGCACCACAGCAACGACTTCGCCTTGGTTTGTCTCGAACAGCTGAGTGACACTGCTCAGATCAGCCTTTCCCGCTCCCCTCGCTCAACCAGGGCAGAGCTGCTCTGAGCAGAGGCCGGGGGAGGCCCCAGGGCCCTGCCCGCTCACTGCCAAAGACTCAGAGCTGCGAGCGAGGGCCACACACACACACACACACACAGCCAGGCCAGCCCTTCCTCCTCCACGCCGCCCGCCTGGCTCGCAGAGCCCGCCGCTCCCCTCTGGGCGCCCCCCCACCCCACCCCCGCCTGCAGCCCGCGCCCCGGAACTCGCGCCTTTCCTTCAAGACTCTGCTCGCACGCCGCTCCCTCTCTGGCACCCAGGGTCACTCTCAGGGTCCGACACCACCTTCTCAACGTCTCCCTCGGGCTGACGTTACCTGGCCCGTGTCAGAAGCCCCCTCGCCCCACCCCCGGCAGACCAGGAGCCCCTTGAAGGCAGAACTCACTCCTCACTGCGTGTGTATTCCCAGCCTAGAACGCACGATGCACACCGCAGACCAAACGAGTGGACTAGCAACCAACTTCTTCTGGAAACGCCGTACCTTACGGTTTTGCGGTTTGTGAGAAATGCACCAGGTAAAACCGCACGCTAATCTCCGGCCAGCAAAGTGAACCCGCCAAAGTGAGGAAGTCTGAATTACAACCATCTCTGGTATAATTACGTTAAAGAAACGTAGCTTCCAACCTCGCCAGCAGGGTCAGCGGCAGTCGTAGCATCAGGGGCACAGGAAGGAGCCTGGCTCCCAGGCTGGACGGAGCGGCCGAGGGCCCGCGAGAGACGCTGCTGAGGGAAGTCCCCAACAGGTGGGTGGCATCTCCTCTGCCCTCACCCGTGCGCCCTCTGCGAAGCAGCCCCCCTCCCCCGAGGCGGCTCAGAGGCGAACCTGGCAGCCAGCCGGGTGTCACCCCACTGTCCCCGACCTCCTCCAGCACGACTCCAGCTCACCCGCCGCGCCCTCTCCGCGGGCCCAGCACAGTGGCTGGCCAGTAGCTCAGGGCCCCGGCACCCTCCCACGTGACTGCGAAGGCTTCCTGCTCTCTCCGGTTCCAGCCTTCTCCCTCCTAATCCCTGACCCTCCCAGAAGCTCCCCGATCAGACGGTTCAGCTTCTCAGCCCACACAAAGCTTCGGAATCCTCTGGAGCACTTCTAAAAAAGCCACTGGCTCCCCCTCCGCCGCATGGGGTGGGGCCCCATCACAGGCATTTTTCAAAAGCTCTCTGGGCCACGTGATCTGCAGGTGCAGCCAAGGCTACAAGCTCGATGGGCGTCCCATCCAGCGTCCCAGCAGGCAGTGAGGCCCCGCCGGGCCAAGGCACCGCCTCTCCGCACACAGGAGGGCTTCTGCCTCACACCCCTGCGCGGGCTCTGCAACAGTGGCCCGTCCAGCCTCCTGAAGCCAGCCCGGCCCAGCCCTCGCCTGCGGGCCTCTGACAGAGCCCCCCCACACACACACCTGGGCTCCCTGCTGCCACCACCACCAAATCCCAAGGCCTCAGCCTCATCAGGGCCAGCGGCCATCTCGGTCCTCTCGAAAGGCATCCACCAGGCAGAGCTGCTTCCAGAGCCCACGCCACGCAGCAGCCACCCCCCCGCCCCGAGAAACACACACACACGCCCAAGGCCACCCCAGTTCCACTTCCCGCTGTCCCATCTGCCTCTGCTCCCAGGCCTAGCTCCTGGTCCTCCAGACCCAGCTGCAATCCCACCTTCTCCCCGACTCTTCCAGATTTTTCTCCATTCTTTTTTTTTTTTTTTTTTTTTTGCTATTTCTTTGGCCGCTCCTGCGGCATATGGAGGTTCCCAGGCTAGGGGTCGAATCGGAGCTGTAGCCACCGGCCTACGCCAGAGCCACAGCAACGCGGGATCCGAGCCGCATCTGCAACCTACACCACAGCTCACGGCAACGCCGGATCCTTAACCCACTGAGCAAGGGCAGGGACCGAACCCGCAACCTCATGGTTCCTAGTCGGATTCGTTAACCACTGCGCCACGACGGGAACTCCAGATTTTTCTCCATTCTTGACGTCTCAACCAAGAAACAAAGCCACAACTCAGCGCGCCACCAGCTTCCGTTCCACAAACACTAGCTCTGTCTTCTCGGGGGGACCAAGGTCCTGGTGGCCGAAGCCACAGCACCTCACGTCGCTCTGGCCCCGAGGCCACGTGCTGCACAGCCTCCAGGCTGACGCTGACGGCAGGTATTTATATTTGCCCAGCTGTCGTGCAACTGCCCCGGATGTGATGCCCATTCTTCCGCACCAGCTGACTGCCCCTTATAAAGTGGCACAAACTTTCCTCTGATCGTCTCTTTCCCAAACCTGTGGGCCCAAAGCACCGTCAACAGGCCCACGGCAGCGCTGGGCATCAAAGAGGCGCTAGGCAAGGACGCGCTTTCAAGAGAAGTGTCAGAATCCCCTCACGGCCACAAGGCTGGAGGAGGGGCCCGAGGAAGGGGCCAGACGCTGGAGAGGAGCTCTTCGCGCCAGGAGTCATCACCCTGGCCTCTTAAAGAGTTCCCGGAACAACAAATTCCTGTCCAAACCTCCAGGGCCTCCCAGGAGCAGAGGGCAGGTACCGACACATGGCCCTTTCCCAACCCTCGGCTGGGAGCTGCTGGCAACTTTCAAGCCTTGGGAAAGGGAACACACCCCAGCCTCCTCACACGTGGTAAGACCAGAAAAATGACCCATTTTCTAGAAGTCACGCATTAACTGCCTGCTGAGGAAGGACAGTAGCGGCTTCCTATTTCCGTTTACATGCGCCATTTAGAGTCGATCAAACTTTTCGGCATGAATTTGACCACTTTTTTTTTTGGTCTTTTGCCATTTCTTTGGGCCGCTCCCGCGGCATATGGGGGTTCCCAGGCTAGGGGTCCAATCGGAGCTGTAGCCGCCGGCCTGAACCACAGCCACAGCAACGCGGGATTGAGCCGTGTCTGTGACCTACACCACAGCTCATGGCCACGCCGGATCCTTAACCTGCTAAGCAAGGCCAGGAATCGAACCCGCGACCTCATGGTTCCTAGTCGGATTCGTTAACCACTGCGCCATGACGGGACCTCCGAATTTGACCACATTTTAACAACAGCACGACCAGATGATTCTTCAGGCCCCAATTCCCACAGGTCACGTTTACAGAACGGAAGTGCAGAGCCTCAGGACCCCAGAGGGAAAAGAAAGAGCCCTTTCCGCAAAGAGCGATCAGGGCAATTATTTTAACACCGCTCCTGCAGACAAACCTTCCCGGTCACACAGACTTCCTCCCAGCAGTCCAGCGGGGGTCCCCCAGGTCCCTGCGCGACACATCCAGGCAGCTCTGGGTCTCAGAATTGACTTCTGCACCGCTGGCCAGGGAGGTGAGGTGTCACGGAAACAGCCTCCTGAGGCGTGAGACGGCGTTCAGGTCCGGCCAGTCAGCGGGTGGGTGCACGTGAACCAGCCTGACCCCTCCGAGCCTCAGCCCTGCTCCCTGGGAAGCGCCTGCCCCACAAGGGCTGCTGTGAGGGCACAGTGAGGGGACGGGAGCACCTGCCACAGCTGCAGGGGGAGGCCACGGAAACAGCGTGGTTTTGAATCTGACACAGGTGGCAGCAGACACCAGCTGGGGCACCGACTGGCGGTGTAGCCCGAGGCAGGCTGCCGAACCCCTCTGAGTCTTAGATGTTGCACAGACAAAAGAGAAACAGTGACAGGCCTTGGAGGAAGAAGATGACATACAACAAATATTGGGCATCAAAGGAGCCACACAGGGCCTGGCACACAGGGGACACGCCAAAGACCCCACGTGTTTGATGTGGTGGACTGGCTGAGAACTGCCCCTGGAGGAAAATGAAAATGTTTTCTAAACTCTAAATGCCAAAGGACGTTAAATTACTCTGAACTGCTGGAGGGAGGAGGGACTTCCACTCACGCCGGTGGCCGCCCTGTGACCAGCGCCGGGGCCTGACCTTCCCAGCTGCTTGTCCAAAGAGCCTTGGCAGCGAACATCCTGCTTGACGTGTGGGAAGGAAGAATCGGCTTTTCAAAGAGTCCTGGACTTGCCGCCTCTTCGACGGGGGCTGAGGGCTCCTTCGTGAAGACTAAGCCGAGCGGCCACGCCTGTGCCCGCGGCCCAAGGGATGATCACGTGAGAACAAAGCGAAGACGCGGCTCCGGGGAACCAAGTTCCCTTCCCGAGGGTCCTGCCTCCATCTCCGGAGCAACATTCAGAAGCATTTCGGAGGCAGGAGAGACCTGCTGCTCTGGAGTGTCCCCTGCACGGCCAGCGCCGACACCCCACGTGCCTCTGCACTCTGTCCTCTGGGCCGGGGCTCCCGAGTCTGGTCCCAGGACCAGCGGCATCAGCATCGCTGGCAGAAAACGCCCATCTTCAGGCCTCGCTCCAGCGGCACTGAATCAGAGCCCCGGGGGTGGGGCCGCAGTGTGGCTCACAGGCCCGCTGGACGAGGCCGACGCGCGGCCTCGGAGAAGCACCGCTCGTCTGTCTGCAAAGAGGCTATTACTGGCCCTCTTTAGAGACGAGGACACCAAAGCTCCGTGATTCAAGGGCCCCAAGCCATCCAGCCAGGAGGCCAAGCTGTACCCACACCTGATTCCAAAGCTATTTGTCACGTGGCCTTCGGAGCCAAACTGTGCCATGTGGTGCCCTGCGAGACAGGGTGAGAACACCTCCTCGGAAGGGTGGGGGTGAGAGGAAGCATGAAGACTGCGGTCAGACGTGATCCATCACAGATGCTCTTAAACCCCGATCAGGCATCAGCCCGGCTGGCCCGCCATGCCCCAGGGCGCGCCTGCTGTTCCCCCATCCACTTCCTGGCCAGGGGGCCGGGACGGGGACACCCAGACTCCCTTGTTTACGGCCCTCTGCGCACCCGATCCCTACGCCTGCTGCGAGCGGGAAGACAGCCACGCCGCCCGTCCTGTCTCCAGAGGGCGGGAGGACCCCTGGCAGGCGCAGAGCCGGCTCTGGGGCCTGGGTGTGCGGAGCACGGCGAGTGACCAGGAAAAAACCCCCGTGTGTGCAAGAAGCCCTGTAACCACGCTGCAGGCCTGCTTCCGGGGAGCCAGGCCTTTCACTAAAGGGAGCCCAAGCTAGCCTGTCACTTCAAGGGGCCCACTAAACGCTGGACATTCAAACCTCAGTGCCTTCGCAGAGCCCAACGCTGGGAAACGACAGCTCCTCGTTCACGATGCCCAGCCTTCCGTGTTCGCCGGGGCCTCCCAGCTCACACGTGTATCCTCTAACTTAAGCGAGCGCCGGTTACACGCGGGGCTCTCTGCAGCAGCTGGTGGAAGGGGGGGCACCCGGGTTTGGGAATCACCCAGACCGGGGTCTGAGGCCTGGCCGGGTCAGGTCCTCAAAGGGGACCTAAGCGCTCGGGGCCTCGGGTTCTCTGCTCAGGGATGGGGGGGCTCCCGGCGTCACCCGTGGACACGAAGACAACACAAAGTCACGTTCGCCAAACACGTCTGCTCACACAGCCTTGCCTTTCAAGACATCAGGAACCCGGAAAACTGGTCTCGGCAAGAAGCCCGAGGACAGGTGCTCCCAACCACACCCTCCCGCTCCGGGGACCCTCACTGAATTCGCTTCTCCGAGTTTCTACCTCCAGACACCTCCAACAAGCTCATTAAAACCAAGGAAAATTCCACGGACAAACTTAGCAGGAAGGCCGTCCGTTTCCAAAAGCTCAGCAGGCGGAGATAAACAGTCACTTCCCCACACATCTGGCGGGAGGCACCTCCCTCCTTAGCACTGGAACCGGGTCGCCCGCGCCACTCGCCCCACAGCCAGTCCCCTCGCCTGCGCCAGTGTCGCAGACGAAGTAACAGCAGCCACAGGGCCTGGGAGCCAACAGCCCTGTGTGAACCCAGCCCCGTCGCCTACTGACCGGGTGACCTCGAGCTCGCGACTCGCGCTCCCCGCCTCGGGCCCCGCACCCGCGCAAGGGGCCGATGCCCCTGAGACTGACACGCGGCCGCGGGACCAAGAGCAGCGGGTGGTGCGAGAGCGAGACAGAAAGTGGCGTCCGGAATCAGTAAGTGTGTTCCCTGCCCCCCCCCCCAGGGCTACTCAGTCACACCGGAGACCTTCGGCCAGCACCCGCCACGGGCCAGGAGAAGGAAAAGCGACAGGGGCACCCCTGGCCGCAGAGCTGTCACAGTGTCACAAGAACCCAGGTACCCAGACAACGTGCTGAGGGCTCCAGAATAAAGTCTAGGCGGTGCGGCTCGGGGAGCAGAGCTGGAGGGCCAGCCGCGGGCGCTGTCGGTGGCTGAGCCCGGGCAGAGCGGTTCAAACAGAACACGGGAGCTGAAGGCCCCGGTGGCAGGTGCGAGAGAGGACGGGTTAAGTCCTCGGCTCCTCCCCAACCTCAACCCCGAATCCAAGCCCTGGTTTCCCCAAGGCTCAAGGTCACCAGGTACTCAGGCCTAAAAACCACAACCACCAGGCTCAGCCACACCCCACCAAGCCGACAGGAGGCTCTGGGCGACCCCCGAGAACAAGTGCCAGAAAGCGCTCACCACCTGACCACGTTTCCCGCAGTGACAAGGACCACAGCCCCAGGCAGAAATCTCTCGGCACTCTAGGCCACCGAGAACTGAGAGCTACGCCTTCTCCCAATGAAACCTAAATAATGATAGGACCTGCCCACTCTTCAGGTTCAGGAAAAGCCAAGCCACAAAAGTAAAACAGAGTCCCAAATACTTTTCAACAACAGGTCCTCATCAGAATCCCAGCTCGGGAGACATGCGTCTCGTGTGGAAGGCGGTTACATTAAGAGTCAGCTATGTTTCTAGAAGGAACTTCGGCAAACGATAGGTCATGTTTCAAGACCATCGACCAGGCTAGGTTGGACCACGCTAGGTTGGCCACGTGAAGCCTCTCTCACGCCTCAGGCACGTGCTCTTCCCAGAGCCCCCCACTGTGCCAGGCTCGGGGTTGAGGGAGGCACAAAGGCGCACCCACAGCACCATCCAAACCGGCTCCCGGGGAGGGGCCCGCGGAACGCAGCCCCAAACTGTGCCAGCGAGAAACCTGCATCTCACCAAGCGCTCTGATAGCTGAGAGCTCATTTACCGCCTACAAAAGAAAAACCTGGGGGCACTGGTTAGGGATGGCTAACCCAACATTACAGCTAAAGCAGCAAATCAGCTTTAAAAACGGCAAACTAAAACCACGGATAAATAAGAGAGGAGATGATGCGGGCGGCGCCGGCGCCGCCACCACAGTCACTGGAACAAGTGCCATTCACTCACGGCAGTCCCTTCTGAGGTTCCTTTAAATACAGATGAAAACTTAATTATCAGTGCAAACTCCATCACTGCTGTGCGGGGTTCCAAGCATGAAACCTGTCAGCGCCGACCGCCCGTATCTACAGCTGAGGCACACACGAGTGTGCTGCCAAATCCTCATTATCTTCGATAACGGGGGGAGGGGGGGGCCTCAAAATTAAGATTCATTTTTTGCAGTCATTCTAACCTCTGGTACCAATCCCTTCTTTCACGGGCATTCGCGGGAGGTGGAGAGGAAAGAAAGAACTCACGCGTCTCATCTCTTACTGTCCATTTTTTGTGTGTGAGGGTGAAAAAGAGGAGGGGGTGATGCTGAGCATCTCTCGAAAAAGAATCCCCAAACACCCCGGGGAGCGCCCAGGAAACCAGGCTTCCAGCCCGGGCACTGACAGGTATGGCTTCCGGACCGTGGGCCGGTCTCTCCGGGGCCTCCGTTCCCCCCATCTGAACTCTCAGGATGGCCAAGCTCCATTCTCCCTTCCAGCACAGGCTCAGATGCCTCCCCAGGGCAGCAAAGGGAACCCCTGGGCGGAGGAATGGGTTTCTCCGCTGGCGTTCCTGGGGAGGGCAAGGCCGCCGCCCCCCGCCCCCACAAAGCCACCGGGCCAACTCCGGGTCACAAACAAAACCTGTTGGCTCAGACTCCTCTAGGAAGGGCCGGCCTCTCCCAGGGCGCTGAGCTCCTGGGGAACCGCCCCGCCGCGAGCGAGGAAGGGTCTCCTGGAAGAGGCGGCCCCGCGCACCCATGCCCCCACCCCGACCAGCCCAGCAGGACAGCCGGGCGGGGTCTCTGCCATCCCACGCGGAACAAAAGGCAGCTGGAGCCTGGCTCTGCCGCCCCCGTCCCCGCTGTGCCGTGGGGCGGGGGCGGGGAGGGAAAGCCTGGTCCCCGGGGAGGGGAGGGGGCCCGCAGCAGCCCGGAGAGGGGCACCGCCGGCATCCCCGCCAGGGGACCAGAGGACCCCTCCCCCGACTCCCGGTGGGAAGGGGCTCCTGGCCCGGGGGAGGGAGCAAAGTGCCCCGGGGAGGAGGGGTGGGGTTGTTCCGGGCTGAAAGGTAGACGGTGAGGCCTGGAGGGGCTCACGGATCTGGGGTGGGAGCAGGGGGTACCCCAGGCCCCGAGGATGTGAAAGACAGAGCCCCCCGAAGGGGAAATGGGAGGTCCCTGCAACGGAATGAGGGAGCCAGATGGGGAGTGGGCCGCGCTCCAGCCGGCGAGGCGGAGCCTGTGGGGCAAGAAGGGGTCCCGCCGGAGGTGCGGACCCCGCTCTGGCGGCGGGGTGCAAGCTCCGGGGGGAGGGGCCGTGCTCTGGGGGCGTCCTCCCTGGGAGGGGGAGGGTCCGCGCCCTGGGCCCGCTCCGGCCCCCGAGCCTCGCGGGCCTCGGCTCACCTGTGCTCCTGCCTCTCCGGGCCGACCCGGGTGCGCGGCTGCGGGAGCCAGTAGCGCTGGGCAGACGGGAGCGACGGGAGCCTGCGGAACCGCCGCCGCCGGCGCCGCCGCGTCCAGCTCCGTTTGACACCCACTCACCAGCCAACATGGCGGCCGGGAGGGGGCGCGCCGGCTGCGTGCGCGCGCCCGCCGGCCCCCGCCCCTCCGCCCAGCCCGGGCCCCGCCCCCGGCGGCTCCGCCTTCGTGCTGCGCGGATGCCCCGCCCCCGCCCTCAGGCCCCTCCCCATCGTCCAGCCCTGGCCCCGCCCCCGAGCCTGCTGGCCCCGCCCAAGCCCCGGCCCAGCGGGCCCGAACGCGGCGCGCCCCCTCACCCCAAGACCTCCCCACCCACGGAGGGTACCCACGACCCCACGCAGACGACACAGCCCCACAGCCTATGCGCCAGTAGTCTAAGCAACCCCCGAAACCCAAACCCGCGTCCCAACGACCCCAAACCCCCACAGAAACCCTGGCAAAGTCATACCTGAACCCAGGCACAAGGCAAACTTCACTGAGACCCCACAAATCCCCCCCACACCGCAGCTCCACTCACCCCTCTCCAGCCCCCGACCCCCCTACACAGCCCCCAGGCTGCGCTAAAACGCGCCTCCCCTTGCAGTGAGAGCTGGGGAAGAGCCCCAGGTCCGGGAGGTGGAGCCGGAAGGCGGGGCTGCCGGGTGCTGAGGTACGTGTGGTCACTGTTCACTAATGTCCCCTTCAGATGTATCTGACCTCAATAAAACACACACAAAGATTATGCTGAGAAGGGCGAGGCTGTGCCCTAAAAAGGCGGGGCCGGGGTCACCGCCCTCCCCTGAGGGGCTTGTAGACCCTCTGATGCAGGCTCGCCCTTTCCAGGGCCTCGCTCTCCCGTTGCTTTGGTTCAGCCAGTGCCGCCAAGACTCCTACTCTGTGCCATGCCCTAGGCCCGGAGGAGAGCGGACCCTGGAGAGGTGCCCAGCATTTCACAGCTGCTCCAGTCAGGGTGGGGTCAGCAGAGATGCCCCACCGCAGGGTCTGGGAGGGATCTGGGCTTGCTGGGTTGGCACACAGCACCCCCCTGCCGCCTGTGCTCCAAGGAGGCCCTGGGAGGCATCGACAAAATGCCAAGGTTTGGTTTCAGGGATGCCGTGTCCAGAAGTCCTACTCTGCCCTCACTTACCAAGGCCGCTAAGACAAGTCACTGCCCTTCTGGAAGGGCGGGCAGGGGGTAGGAGAGAGGCCCTAACACTGCAAATCCACTGGCCATTAGTCCTTCGAAAAGTCCAACACTGGAGTTCCCACTGTGGCACAGCAGAAATGAACCTGATTAGGAACCATAAGATTGTGGGTTCGATCCCAGCGGGTGAGGCCAGGATCCAGCGTTGGATCCAGTGTTGCTGTGAGCTGGGGCGTAGGTCCCAGAGGAGGCTTGGTTCCCGAGTTGCTGTGGCTGTGGTTTAGGCCAGCAGCTGCAGATCTGATTCCACCCCCAGTCTGGGAACCTCCATATGCCATGTGGAGCCCTAAAAAGACAAAAAGACCAAAAAAAAAAGCCCAACACTGATAGTTCTAAAGACTCGAAACCCCTTCTGACAGTTCACTGCCCCTTCCCACTGCTGGGTGTCCCTTCTCCGCCAGGGGCGTGATGAAGCCCTAGTGCCCTACCTTGAGGCCAGAGCCTGAGCTCCCCATTTTGAACTTGGTCCACCCTCCCAGAGAAGCCCCTCAACCAGTCCCCACCTTCTCTGCTGGCCCCACCCTCAGAGAGCTTGCGGCTTCAGATGAACTTCTGCCAACACATAATGGGTGCCTGGTGTGGGCTCGAACTTTCTGGGAGGCTGGAAATTTTGTCTGGCTGCCCTGTCCACATGTAAGCCCTTGAAATGTGGCTACTGTGACCAAGGAGCTGCATTTTTTTTTAATCTTTTTTTTTTTTTGGTCTTGTTGCCTTTTCTAGGGCCGCTCCCATGGCATATGGAGGTTCCCAGGCTAGGTGTCGAATCGGAGCTGTAGCCACCGGCCTATGCCACAGCCACTGCAACGTGGGATCCGAGCTGTGTCAGCTCACGGCAACGCTGGATCCTTCACCCACTGAGCGAGGTCAGGGATCGAACCTGCAACCTTACGGTTCCTAGTCGGATTCGTTAACCACGACGGGAACTCCCAGGAGCTGCACTTATTTAAAGACCTTCTTTAACTGATGAATTGAAATAGCCACCTGTGGCGAGATGCTGCCACACGAACAGCGCTGGCCCCCAACCTCACCCCAGCCCCTCGAGGTGAGTGTGGTTCAGGTTTGCATTTTACGGAAGAAAGTGAGGTTTGGAGAGACGGGGGGGGGGGGGGCACCCCCGCGCCGCCCACTCTCGAGTCCCTGTGGCCACAGAGATAAGATGTTTAGGAAAGAGAGGACGAGCCAACCCCAGCCCAGGAAGTGAGTTGAGAGCGGATTCACTGAGGGGGTGGGGGAGGGCCTCGGAGGCCGGAAGACCATTCGCGCCCCCCTCCCCCCGCCCCATGCAAGGTCAGAGGGGACATTCCTGCATTCCTCGAAGTCACTTCTTCCTGCCTTCGCCCTCTCTCACTGGCCTCTCTCAACTCCTGCTCCTGAAGACCCTGTGAGGTCAGCTGCTGAAATTTTAAGCCCAATTTACAGATAAGGAAACAGGCAGCACAAGGCAGGGCTGGGGTTCAAACCCAGGCTCTGCATGTAAGCAGCCTTGCAGAGGAAGGTGCTGGAAAAGCCAGGTACTTTGCCCGAGCCCAAAGCAGTCCCAGGGCACGGGGCTGGGGCAGGCACGCTATCCACCCTTCCCAGAATTTGGAGGTCGGGTCCAGATGCCCAGCAGGGGCAGAGCAACCAGGGCTGGTCGGCAGGTGGGGGGGTTTCAGAAGCAGAACGAGGCAGGCAGGGATGTCGCTGGGTTCAGGAAGGAAGGCTTCAAGGGGGAGGTGCCACGGGCAGGGAGCCAGTGAAAAGAGTCTCCTAATAAAGATACGGAAAGAAGAGTTCCCACCGTGGCGCAGTGGAAACAAATCCGACTTGGAACCATAACGTTGCGGGTTTGATCCCCGACCTCGCTCAGCGGGTTAAGGATCCAGCGTGGCTGTGGCTGTGGTGGAGGCCGGCAGCTGCAGCTCCGATTAGACCCCTAGCCTGGGAACGTCCATATGCCACAAGTGTGGCCCTAAAAAGACAAAAAAAAAAAAGATGCAGAAAGCTCTCCGGGATCTTTGCTCAGGGTTTGGACTCCAGACTCAAATGTTTGTCCAGCATGACAAGCCTATGCTGGGAGCCCCCAAACAACTAACTGTTTTGTTGCGTGACCTGGGCCTGGCACCGCTCCTTCCAGGCCTCAGGGTCCTGCCCTATGATGCAGGAGTAAGGACCCCGCGCACCTTGCAGGATGACACTGGTTCAGAAGGAAAAAGCCGAGGAGGAAATGCTTTGGAAACCACAGAAGTCCTAGACCAGTGTTGGCAGTGGTTCTTCCTAAGATGCAGAGACAAAGCTAGCCCACCCCCCCCCCCTCACCCCTCAGGGCTGGAAGTGAACACAGGCAGAAGCTAAAACACTGAAATCACATAGGAAATCGTAAGAGAAAGGGCTGTGAGAGCTCAAAGGAAACTTCCTTCTAGTTTGTGGGGAAGGAGTGATCAGGGCAGACTTCCTGGAAGTGGAGGTACTGGAGTAGGAAGTAGTAATAATAACAAGAACAACACAGCAGTGAGCCCTGTGCAATGCTTTGCATGGATTACCTCCTTTCCTCTTCATAACAACCCATCATTATCTGTATGATGGAGGCTCAGAGAGATCCAGCTATTTGCCCGTGATCACACAGCTTAAAAATGGCAATGTTAGAAGCCCCAGGCCTGACTGAGTCCAAAGCCAAATTCTTGAGAGGAATTTGGACAGGCTGAAGGGAGATTTCCTCTCCCCTCCAGCTCTATAACCAAGGCTGAGCCAATCAGAGCGTCTCTCTTGGCCATAGTGATTGGTTTGCAAATGGGCACATGATAAGATGGACCAGAGAGACTGAAGACCACGACTTGGGGTGAAAGCATCGGAAAAGAGGAGTTCCTCTCCCATCACATTGCTGAGAGAGTGTGAGATAAGCCTGGGAGAGCCAACCTGGAAGGGGTAAGACGTGAGAGAAGATAAACTTCTGCTGATATTGTTTGGGCACCTTGAACCAGCCGTGCCTGAAGCTTCCCCTAGTCTTTTTAGCACATAAGTGAATACCTCAGTTGGGACTATTTCAATAGAAAACTCAGCTCAAACTGGCTTAAATGATCATTGGAATCAATTGGCTCATTTAACTAAAATCTCCAGAGCTAGGGCTTCCAAGTACAGCCAAATTCCAGGTCCATGTCTTTGACATATACCTACTAGGCACATCATAATTTTCCTTGGCTAATGTCTTGACTAATGTAAGTTGGCTGTAGCAGATCCATGCGTCACATCAATAGACGGAAGTAGAGTGTCTCTTTCTCCCAACCAGCAAAATAAAACCCAAGACTTGCTCTGATTGGAAAACCTTGAGTCACCTGCCCATCTCTGAGCCAACTGCAGGGAGTCTGATGAGGAATTAGGGTGATTAGCTTAGGCCCTTCAAGGGACAGTTACAGGTAACTACCACGGTGGCTCAGCAGGTTAAGAACCTACTAGTATCATGAGGATGTGGGTTCAAACCCTGGCCTCACTCAGTGGGTTAAGGAGCCAGCATTGCCATGAGCTGTGGTGTAGGTCGAAGATGAGGCTCAGATCTGGTGTTGCTGTGGCTGTGGTGTAGGCCAGCAGCTGCAGCTCTGATTCGACCCCCAGCCTGGGAACGTCCACATGCCTGCCGCGGGTGTGGCCCTAAAAAGCAAAAAGGGGAGGGGAACAAGTGGTAGGAGGTATAAGGCAGACCCACCGCTCAGCTCAGGTGAGTTCCCTCTTCTCCCTCGGCCAATTGACTGGGAACCCAGACCTCACAGTAACAGCCATCCACCCCACTTCCAAACAGTTTTTATTTCATGTTTGGACAGCTCCAGGCTTTGACATTTGCAGTATTTACTAAATCAACCAATAAACCGATAATTCTGTTGAGGCTGCATAACACCTTGCTCCCAAAGCTTCCATCAGGCCTCAAGGACACGTTTCTCTGACCTGCCTCAGCCTTCTTCCCTAGGGCAGGAACTGCAACTAAAACAGCATTACCTCAATATAGAGTTTCCCATCTATGACCCAACGTTTCTAGTTTTCAGCGACCGTGACTTGTCCGGCTTTTTCCCCTGTAGCGATGAACATTCCAAACAGGCCACTTATAAGTGTTTTCTTCAAGCTACAGGAACTAAACATCGTGCATGAATTATTTCACGAGCAGTCCAGAGGCGGGCATATCCCTGGCTGGCCAATGAGAAGGTGCATCGTGATTGGTTCAGGGCTGCACACATGACCTAACCCCAGCCAATAAGAGCCTTCCCCAGGATTTTAGCTAAAACCATCAGGAAAGTGGCCCTCTCTACTTCTTCCTTCTTCTATCTCTCTTCTTCTTCTTTTTTTTTTTTTCGTTTGGCTTTTTAAGGCCATTCCCACGGCATATGGAGGTTCCCAGGCTAGGGGTCCAATCAGAGCTGTAGCCGCCGGCCTAAGCCAGGGCCACAGCAATGCAGGATCCAAGCTTCGCCTGCGACCTACACCACAGCTCACAGCGGTGCTGGATCCATAACCCACTGAACGAGGCCAGGGATCAAACACGTGTCCTCATAGATGCCAGTCAGGTTCACTAACCACAGAGCCACAACAGGAACTCCAAAGTTTTCTTTTGACAGAAACTTCAAACTCTCCCATTCCTCTCCTCTTTTTTTTTTTTTTAGGGTTGGCTGCACCTGTGGCATATATGGAGGTTCCCAGGCTAGGGGTAGCATGGGAGCTGTAGCTGCTGGCCTACGCCACACCCCAGCAACACCAGATCTGAGCCACATCTGTGACCTACATCACAGCTCATGGCAACGCCAGATCCTCAACTCACTGAGTAAGGCCAGGGATCGAACCCACATCCTCATGAATGCTAGTCAGATTCATTAACCCCTGAGCCACAACAGGAACTCCTGAGCCTTTTTCTCTTTCACTTCTTCTCTCCCCTTCTTGTTTTCCACATCTTTTTCTCTGCGTCCCCTCTCTTTTTTACATTATTGGTATTATTTCATTTTGAGAGCCGCACCTGCAGCATATGGAAGACCCCAGGCTAAGGGTCGAATTGGAGCTGCAGCTGCCAATCTACGCCACAGCCACAGCAAGGCAGGATCCAAGCCAAGTCTGCAACCTACACCGCAGCTTGTGGCAATGCCAGATCCTTACCCACTGGGCAGGGCCAGGGATCGAACCACAATCTCGTGGATATTCGTCAGGTTTCGTTACCACTGAGCTCCAGTGGAGAACTCTCATTATTTTTTGATTTAGTAAACATCTTTTAAAATGATCCTTTAAAAAAATGCATGCACACAGTCTGCAAATACCCAGCCAGTACTTTTCAAAACTGCCAAGGTCATAAAAGACTAAGCTGGCAGGACAACTCGATGCAATGCCATGGCCCCTACCTGCTTCTCAGGACTGAGAGGATGGAGAGAAGGCATTTGGTCCAGGGCTCCGTGCCGAGTGGGCCACCATGCACTCAGGGCACAGCGTTGTTGGACGAATGCCAAGAGGGCGGGCAGGGGCCCCAGGCCCGGGCTGATGGGTAGCGCGGCAGGATATACCGGTCTATCCAGTGACCCAGACCGGTTCTGCCTCCATCCTCTCCACCCACTCACCTCTGCTCATTCCCACAACCATCCGTTTCTGAGCCCCTCCTTGTGAAGCTGGGACTCAAGCTGAGATGGGCTTGTACCAGGGGCCGCCAGGCTGCGGGGAGACTAAAGACACAGCAGTTTAAAAGCCAGGACATGGGGGTCGCGAAAGAGGGCAGGAGGCCAGGGGCCGCAGAGGCTGGGGCCGCTTAGGCCAGAAAAACATTCCGCCCATCTTCTGCTTTTTCTGCCTCTTTCTCTCCTTCCTTATTTCCTCTCCCCGCTGCAGCCCCCTCCCCTGCCTTCCACCTCTTTCTTCAATCCAAAGGAGATAGACGGTGAGGTCGGAACGCACATATTGTTATTATTTTTTATAAATGTGCTTATCTGAGCAGAAAGCTGCGGATAAAACTGCATCTCCATCCGCTTCCTCTGAGTGGCCGAACGAGCCGCCCACACACCCAGACAAGGGCAGGAGGGCGCGCTGGCCAGCTGGGACCTGCCAGCCCCGCCCAGGCCTCTCCCTGGGGCGGCCTCAGCTTCCCGGGGCTCCCCACGGGAGGCACCAGGTCCCTGAGCCCCGGGGTGGGGGGAGGGGCTGCCCCGGCGCCACAGCCCCTCCTGTCTCGGGTCCTGCTGCCTCTGCCTGGAGCTCCCCCTCCACCCCCAGGCTCCTTCTGCAGCCAGCCTGGCTGAGCGCGGATAGGCTTTTAGGATCTGTAGGCATCTCCCCTGGGAGCCCCTTGGCTGGCTGCTGCGGGCATGGTGGCACCTGCGCCCCGCTGGTGACAGTGTGGGTTCCGGTTTCTGTGCTCCAGTAGCTTCTTGCGGGAGGGCTGGGACAGGCTGGGACTGGCCTCGCTCACCTGCGTCTCTTCCTCTGCAAGGTTCTGGCCCCGGAGTGTGAGGTCCCAGTGTGTTTGTGGAGTAAAAATGGAAGACAGGCCATCCCTGGGGGGGAGACCCCTGAGCCCAGGGCCCGCTGACTTCGGCCGGCCGGGGAGGTGCCCCAGCCACAGCCAGCAGCCTCACAAAGGGGACAGATTTGGGAGCCGGGTCCCCTTGCAGCGCAACACACACAGGGATTCTTGGAGCCTCGGCTTCCTCACCGCAGGTGGCAAGGGCCACTGGGGAGACAAAAGAGATGTGGGGCCCCCCCAGCCCCTCCAAGGACCCTGCACCACACTTAGAATCAGTCGAGAGCCACCCTGCCCTGCCTACCCCCACCCCACCCCCAGATGCCCTGTCCACTGCCTCCAGCCTGTCTCTGGAGCTGTGTCACTCCTGACCCCTCAGTCGGCGCCCTCCTCTCCGCCTCCCCTGCAGGCTTGAGGTCCAGCTGCCCCATCCACAGCGGGGGACCCAGAGCCGTCTAGCCCGGGTTCCAGTCCCAACACCCCCCCTCACCAGCTGTGAGACTGTGGGCAACCCACAAACCTCGCCAGCCTCTCGCACCTTTGAAGTGGCTGCCTCCGGGTGACGGTTGGTGGCAACGACGGGCAGGGTCACTGCACGGGGTTGGTGTGGCGCCCACATGGACACCACCCTGCAGCCCCTCTCCTGAGCGCCTCCCTTTCATCTCCTTAACCTTCACGTCAACCCAAGCAGAAGGCACCCCCCCGATCCCATCTCACCAGGGAGACGAGGGACACAGGCTGGGCGCGGTCACGGCTGAGGACTCGCCGACTGAACGTTGGCACTTGGCGCCTCCAGAAGCCCACGAGGACACAAACGGAAAGTTGTTCGCCCGTGACCCCAGGAATCTTTGGGGACGGGGGGGGGGATGAGGAGCCCACAGTCGTGGACACCAGACACAGCCCTTTTGCTGTGTGGTCCTGGCCCTGCCACCATCCCTCCCTGAACCTGAGTTTCATCTTCTCGAAAACAGGGAGAGCAGCCTCAGCGTCCCAGACGGGACGGCTCCCAAGACTGAGCCATGTCCCATCTGGGCTCCTGGCCCAGGCTCTGGGAAACAGAGCCCCTGTGAGGGCTCTGTGGGTGCAGAAGCCACAGGAGGCAGTCTCAGCACCCAGGTTCTCACCACAAGCGCCCTGGGGAAACCACATCACGGCCACCACAGGCTCCACCGTCCCCCGGTGACTTCCGCTGCTGCCTCCCCCAGGGCAGCCTCTCCCGCCGGCAGTTGGCTGGCCCACCGCTGTTCCTGGAGGCCGTGCAGCGGTCACAAGCCAGGGAGACACCTGTGGCTGAGCTCTTGTCCCTGCATTCCACCACCGGTGACTCTGGGCAGGTCACTTCCGTGCCCTGATCCTCAATGGCCTTTGGCTCTAGTCCACTGCCCAGCAGCCGGGCCTTCCTGCAATGTCCTGACTTTCCGCCTTTGCACTTGCTGTTCCCTCCACGGGAACCCCTTTCCACCTCATTGCTTAAGTGACCACTGATCATGCTTCAGCAGCCTCGCAAGGCCCTCTAGGGCAGCAAGCCCTCACAGAGCACCTTCCTCGGACTGGCAGCGGCACCCCTTCTCCTCCCCTCCCTCCTCTTCCTCAGGAGCCCTGAGCCCGGGTTGTGCCACCTCCTCTGACTCCCCCACTGCAAACGCTGTGAAAGCACAGACTCATCTTGCCTCCTGCCAAACCTCAGGGCCTGGCACACAGGAGGTGCTCAATAAATGTTTGTTTGTTTTTTCTTGCTTTTTTGTCTTTTTGTCTTTTCTATGGAGGTTCCCAGGCTAGGGATCTAATCGGAGCTGTAGCCACCAGCCTACACACCAGAGCCACAGCAACGCCAGTTCCAAGCCACATCTGCAACCTACACCACAGCTCACAGCAATGCCGGATCCTCAACCTACTGAGTGAGGCCAGGGATCGAACCCGCAACCTCATGGTTCCTAGTCGGATTCATCTCCACTGCATCACGACAGGAACTCCGATAAATGCTTGTTGAATAAATGAATTCTTTTCTGAAACACTTGTCCTGGGTCAATTCCTTGGTCTTCTGGCCCAGACTTAAATATCACCTTCGCCAGGCAGGCCTCCCTGATTGCTTCCCTGATTTCTCTTCTGGGTTTCCAGAATCTTGCCACCATTTTTCTCAGTCGCCCTGCCTGGTGAGTGCAGCCGCCCAGTTACCAGGACCCCAGCCCTGCACCACATCCGCCTTTTCCCAGGAAGCGAGGAAGGAAGAAAGAGCTAGACGGAGAGGGGGGAGGAGGCGCGGACTCTGCTGAAGGCTCAGGCGCGGTGTGCAGCGAGCCTGAGCCAAGGCCAGCGCTGCAGCAGCAGGTGAAGCCAGGCCCTCGCCGCCGGAAGGAGGTAGGGGAGGGGCGGGGAGGGTGGTGTTGGGGGGGGTTGCTGGTATTTCCTGAGGCCGCCCGGAAATGCCTGGGCCGACCTGAGGGCAGGGAGGGGGCAGCCCGGAGGGGAGGGGAGATCCGGGCCCTCCCTCCACGCTTAGGTCACTGCAAGCCCATCAGCCGCAGAAGGGCTGTCCTCACGACAGAGGAGCAAACAGGCCCAGAGGGCCAGCGGGTCACACTGCTTCCAGGGCCAGGCTGCACCCTTCGGCCCACCTGCCCCCCTCACCCATCAGGGCGGGCCGCCCACCAGCCCCCCTCCGCCCCAGCGGGGAGGGGCTCGGACCTCGGGCTGCAAAGGGCGTGGTCACCCGGCTGCTGGGCCAGCAGACGCCAGCTCCCGGTACTGGCACATACTGGCACATCACACTGCCTCTGGGGCCACACCCGCAGAAGGCAGGCTCGCGGTGTCCCCTTTTACACCGGAGACCCAAGAAGGAAGCAGAGTCCACCACGGGCTGGACAACTGCTCTCTGATTTCAAATCCTATCACACTGCCGGTGGCTGGAGGACCTCTGGCCGAGCTGCCTTGCTTCTCTGGGCCTCAGGGGCCTCCACATGAGGGGGTAAGCCTGGGCCTAGCTCACTAGACTGTGGTGAGGGGTAAGTTGATCTGTGTAAATCCCTGGTCGGGAGAGATTGAATTTGCCAGAACCTCCCCCTCCGCCAGAAAAAGACTCCTTAGGGAGTTCCTACTGTGGGGCGTGGGGTTAAGGATCCCACTGCAGTGGCTTGGGTCACTGTGGAAGCGGCACAATTTGATCCCTGGCCCAGTGCAGTGGCTTAAGGAGCCCGTGTTGCTGTAGCTGCGGCTCAGATTCAATCCCCGGCCTGGGAACGTCCTTCCATGTGCTGCAGGTGTGGCCAAAAAAAAAAAAGAGTCCTAATGGGCCAGAACCGTGTCACCTGACAACTCCCCACTGCAAGAGGGACTGGGAAAGGGAGCCCGCCCCCTTTTCCATTCTCTTAAGTGGCAGGCAGCAGGGGAGGGGGTTGGGGACACAATAGATGAGCCAGACCACCCTTCCCCGTCTCCCTCCAGCCCGCCGCTCCCTGGGCCGCGCTCTCCACCTGCCTCGCCCACGGCCACCCCACTTCCAGGGCTCCTTGGAGATGAGAAGCTCTGACGTCTGCACACACGTCTGCAGGCAGCAATGTGCTGACACCAAGCAGGGCCTCCCAGGACATGACTGTTGGCCTCAGTCCCCACCACTCCCTCATGGCTCACAGGTGACCAACACACATATTCATATTTCTCGCTGGTGTCGGAATCTGCGCCCCTGAATTAAAATATTTATTTTCCCTTCCCTGGTCTTATTTCAGGGAGGTAACACCCCAAACCATCCCTTTTATGTATTTCCCAGGTGTGCAGCAAAAAGGTGCCTTTAACCACAGACCCCAGGCACCCAGTTCCTCTCCTGAGGAGTAAATAATCAATACCTTAGGAAAAACCTTAGAGGAGGAGTTCCCTTCCTGGCTCAGCAGTTAAGGAACCCGACTGGGATCCGTGAGGAGGCGGGTTCGATCCCTGGTCTTGCTCAGTGGGTTAAGGATCCGGCGTTGCCACGAGCTGTGGTGGAGGTCGCAGAGGCGGGGCAGACCTGCTGTGGCCGTGGCTGTGGCTGGGGTGGAGGCCGGCAGCTGGAGCTCCGAGTAGACCCCTCGCCTGGGAACCTCCATGGGCCACGGGTGCTGCCCTAAAATAGCAAAACAAACCAAAAAAACCTCCCAGCTTTATAGACATTCGATGCATATGGAGGCACATCTGCCTGTATCCTCTGTCCTCACGGCCCGCTTCAGCTCCAGTGTGAGCGTGTACCATACACTCTTTGGCACTTTGGTTTTGTTTTTAGCCCCGTGAACAATATCTACCAGGGTCACGCGGAGACAGCTTCCTCCGAGCACACAGGCGCCCTCTTCATTCCTTCTCTGGCTGCAGAGCAAACCGCTCCCCCCCCCCCGGGGTGGGGGGGCACCTTTCTCTGTGTCCCTCACAGAGCGGATCTGAGCACCGTGCCCACCCAGAGGACCAGTGGAAGCATCGAGAAGCGCTGCTCTGTGGTCTCTGAGTCTCGAGACCAGGTTCACTGCCCGCTCTGCTGAAGGGGAGGCCAGCGGTTCCAGGACCCGGAGAGACGGGCACCCAAGCGGAGCGCCGGGCGAAGCAGCCATCGAGTGCTTTCTGTGTGCCGTTTTATCTAATCCTTGCGGCGAGCTTCTAAAGGAGGCGCCATCCATCCTCCCCCGTAGGGGAAACAGAGGCACAGATCAGTGAGGTGACTTGGCTGGAGTCACACAGCAGAGAGTGGCACACACAGGCAGGACTTTAGCCCACAGCTGCCCTGCCAGGGCCAGGGCCCGGCAGCCGGGCACCATCCCCTGATCCAGGGCTGACGCCCACACCCAGCTGAGCACTCCCCTGGCTGGAGGGCGCCCCCTCCGTGGGCCCTCCGGGTCCCTCTGCCTGGGGGGGGAATGTCTGGGGCCACGTGTGTCTCTGCTCAGAGCAGGACCAAGTTCAAGATCTCTAACTTCGGCATGTGGCCGAGGCACTCGAGGGGCCTTAGGGGCCCAGAGGATCTGGAGCCAGACTGTTCCATCCCTGCGGTGTGGCTCCGGACAAGCCACCTCCCTCTCTGAGTCTCAGGCTTTTCACCTGGAAACAAGGGATCAACCATTGCTCTTCCCTCGCGGTACTGTTGTGGGATTAGCTTCTCTAACAAACACATACAGCACTTAGGAAAGATCCCCGAATATAGAAACATCAAAACACACACACAAAAATCACTATTATTCTCATTGTCCTCATTGCCGACATGGTCCCTGGAAGCTGTCCCTGCAGAAAGCGGGAGGGCGGGGCACCCAAAGAGCCAGTCCTTCTGCTGGCCTTGGACCCAGGATGGAAGGAGCCTCCCACCATCCTGAGAAATCTGCTCTCCAGGGGGTGAGCCTGAGGCCTGGGGAGAGGCAGCCCCTGCCAGCCTGCCCCCCACTTCTCTCCAGGCTCAGGAGGCGGTCACCTCAGCTTCTCCCCCCCGGTGACCACAGACCTCCCAGGCCGGCAGGCAGCGCCTCGACCTCTGACCTGCAGGGACCCCAGGCGGTGGCAGGAGAGCGGCTCTGCCATCATCACCCCTCCAGGGAGAGCAGGGGAGAGGGCGCTGGGTAGGCCCTGGGCACTCCCTTGCAGGCGATGGCTCCCACGGTGCAGGCCTTCTGCTCAGATGGCTCAGAGCAGGTGGGGGCACAGGGGCGGGGCGGGGGCGGGGTGGGGCCGGTGCGGGAGCGCCCCTGTCCCAGGCAAATCAGCCGCGGAAAAGCTAAGGGCTTTTAAGGACAGGGCACGGGGCCTCCCCTCCTCGCGGCTCCGGAGCGCATCAGCTCCGGGGGCCACTCGTGTGGTCCCAGCAGATCCCCGGCCGCCGTCGGCCGAGGCGTGCCCTGCTTCCCCAGCCTGGGGAGCCGCCCGGGCCCTCGACGTCCCTCCACCTGCGCCCCCGCCCTTCGCCAGCGCCACCTCCCCCTCAGTGTTCGGGACACAGTTCAAAAGTCACCTCCTGGGACACCTGCCCTGAGCCTGCCTCCCCTTCGCAGGCTGGCAAGGGTCTTCCTGCTCCGGGGGAGCCCGCTCCGGCCCGGGTCTCCCCGGCCCGCCCGGCGCCGACCCTCAGCCCCTTCTCCGCGGGGTCCGCCCGCCCGCCCCGGGCGCCAACGCGCGCCGGCAGCGCCCCCTGCCGGCGGCTCCCGCATCGCAGCGCCCTCTGCCCGCCGGGGTGGCCGCCCCGCCCGGGGCCCAGGCCCCCAAACGAGACGAGACCGGAACGAGGCAAGAGCGTCAGAGGCCTGGGCCTGAGGCCACAGACCCTGCCCAAGCCCCTGCCCTGCCTCCAAGTCACGTCAGCACATCGCTGCCCTCCCGAGCCTGTTTCCCCGTCTGCAAAACCCGTCCCCCAGTCACCTCCATCTCCGGAGCATCCGCGGGTGCTTCGCGCTGAACCCGGCCCTGAGAAGTCTGCACAGCCCAGGACGGGCAAAGTCACGGCCTCAGGACCCAAACAGAGCAGCTGTAGAGAAAGAGGGGGTGGGGGCCCCACGGCGGCGGAGGCCACGCTCTGGGTCCGGGGCTGGAGGCGAAGACGTCGGAGCCTAGCAGGCTCACCGCCCGCGGCGTCTCTCCTACCGGTTCCCCACGGCTGCTCGGCTGGTTCCTCCTCCTCTCGCCGGCCTGTTACTGTCGAGGCGCCCCAGGCCTCACCTCCGCTGCACGAAGTCCCGTGGTGACCTCTGTCTAGAGTCTCTAGACTCACGGCCAGTTGGGCCCCGAGGGTTCCTAAGTATCGCCTCCACCCCAGGCTCCTGCACCCAACACCCCACATCTGCAAACTCGCCCGGAGTCCCTCCCGGACCCACCGCCCAGCACAGGGGCTTGGGCAGGGTCTGTGGCCCACGGGACTCTGAGCCACACCTGCGCTCCTCCTGGCCCCCAACAGCCTCCACCTGGACTAGAGCAGTGCCGCCTCACCTGCCTCCTTCCTCCACCTGTGTCTCCAATCTGGACCCCCCCACCCACCTCAGAGCTCATCCCTTGGGCCTCCCAGGACCCTGTCTGGGCTCCCAGCTTGCTCCCAGTTTGTAGGGCCTCTGACCTCTGACCTTCTGTTGGGTCTGAACCTTCCTAAAGTAGGAAGCCCTCTTTTTTTTTTTTTGGCTTTTTTTTTTTAGGGCTGCACCCGCAGCATGTGGCAGTTCCCAAACTAGGGGCCAAGTCAGAGTTACAGCTGCCGGCCTATACCACAGCAACGCCAGATCCTTTACCCCCTGAGTGAGGACAGGAATTGAACTTGCATCCTTTTTTTTTTTTTTGTCTTTTTGCCATTTCTTGGGCCAATCCCGCGGCATATGGAGGTTCCCAGGCTAAGGGTCGAATCAGAGCTGTAGCTGCCGGCCTACGCCAGAGCCACAGCAACTCGGGATCTGAGCCGCGTCTGCGACCTACACCACAGCTCACGGCCACGCCGGATCCTTAACCCGCTAAGCAAGGGCAGGGACCGAACCCGCAACCTCATGGTTCCTAGTCGGACTCATTAACCGCTGAGCCATGACCGGAACTCCCAGGAGGGCCTCTTTAAGCAAAAGAATGCAGCCTTACAATTACAAAATGAGGGAACCTGGGGAGAGTCAGAATGGCAGAGGGTGGTTTTAACGACTTGTGATAACAGCTCGCTCTTGCCTGGTGCGGCCTCTTGGGAAAAAGCAGCTTGGTGGTACCTCTCCAAGCCCAGCACACGGCCTCTGCATCAACGCCCAACAGATACATGTTCTAGAACGTTCATAGCTCTCTTCCTAATAGCCTCCCACCACCCCACCCCGACCCTGGCCGCGTGGCCTCCCAGCTGCCTCTAAATATTCTTTTTAATTTGCAGCTTCTGAATAGGCACAAAAAAAGGGTGAGTCCCCATGTACCACAATCCAGCTTCGATTGCCACCAACACTTTTTTACATGTGTGCATCTACCCACCTTTGAGCATTTAAAAAAAAAAGGTAGATTGAATAAAATAGAAAACATCCGAAAAATAAGGGTATTCTTCTGAAAAATGTTTGCCTCATTTTTGCATCTCTCCTGTGTCGGAATATTAAGATGTGTTTGAAAAATGCTTTTCTGATACTTGGTTAATCTCGCTTTTAACATACCTTTTTTTCTTTTTCGGGCCGCACCTGCAGCATGTGGAGGTTCCCAGGCTAGGGGCAGAACGGGAGCTGTCGCTGTGGCTGCAAACGACGCTGATCCTTAACCCACTGAGGATGGGCAGGGATCAAACTGGCATCCTCACCAAGGGCAACGCCGGGTCCTTAACTGGCTGAGCCACAACAGAAACTCCTAGTCTTCCTTTTGAACAAAGAGCGGGCCATGCACTTTTTTTTTGGTGATAAACAGTCTCCAACAGCATTTCATAACCTTTTCTCATTTTTATCTCAGTTTCATTGTTATGATGTGTAAAGTGACACAGGTGTTTCCACTTAAGAACAGCAGTATGGGGAGTTCCTGCTGTGGCTCAGCCAGTTGAGGACCTGACCTAGTGTCCCTGAGGATGCAGGTTCCGTCCCTGGCTTCACTCAGTGGGATAAGGCTGTGGGGTAGACCAGCAGCTGCAGCTTCAATTCGACCCCTAGCCTGGGAACCTCCAGGTGCAGCCCTAAAAAGACAAACCAAAAAAAGCCATCTGTTCATGGAACAAAATTTTTTTTTTGTCTTTTGTCTTGTTAGGGCTGCCCCCGAGGCACACGGAGGTTCCCAGGCTAGGGGTCCAATCAGAGCTACAGCTGTCCATGGAACAATTTTAAGTTTTATTAAGCAGTAATAGTTTGAGGATTGGGGGGGGGTGAAAATCCGAGAGTGGCAGGAGAACGACGCGAGGGAAAGGCTTCGGACCTTGGCCTGGCCCAGGCCCCAGTGTGGGACCCCCGGCAGGGTGGCTCTGCCCCCGCCTCTCCGTCCCCCTAGCCCCCAACCCCCATAGGCCCCGCCTCACTTCTCTAGAGGAAGGCGGCCTGCAGTTCAGAGAGTCGCCGCGAGAGGGCAGGCGCACACGCCGGCAGATGCCGACGGAGGGGCTGCCAGGGACGCGGGCAGAGAAGCGGCAGCGGCCCGGCAGCCTCGGTTCGATCCCCGGTTCCTCGGCTCCCCAGGGCTGCCTTTTAACCCCTCCCCCGGTAAAACAGGTTATCTGTAAAGATCAGATAACCTGAATATAAGATATAGTTTATGAGCCCCTTTCCCTCCCCAGCTTCATCTCAAATTGGAACTGTGAACCTCCAACAAGGGCTGTGAGCGAGAAGGATTTAAGGAATTTTTTATAGCTGGCGCGTGATACAGAGGAATGACATGGTTAAACCATAGGAAAAAGAGAGAGAGGGAGGGAGAAAGGAAGGAAGAAACTGCAGAGTTCCCGTCGCGGTGCAGTGGAAACAAAGCCGACTGAGGTTGCGGGTTCGATCCCTGGCCTCGCTCAGTGGGTGCTGTGGTGTACGTTGCAGGCGCAGCTTGGATCTGGCGTGGCTGGGGCTGTAGTGGAGGCTGGCAGCTCTGATTAGACCCCTCGCCTGGGAACCTCCATATGCCGCCGGTGAGAAAAAAAAAAAAAAAAGCAATTTAGACAGTACAAAGAAAACAAGCAGCAGAACCTCTTAAGAGGGATTTTTCACGTCATAAATATTGTCCTAGAATTCTCCCTACACAGCCTCACTCATCTCTCCAGGATGAATGAATCCATGGACAGATGCAATTGTTAAGACTGGGTCAGGGCACATGTAAATCAACTGTACTCTAATTTTTAAAAAAGCTGGGGTCATGATCCGTGCTATCCCCCCCCCGCCCCTGTGTACAGCTAGTGATTCTCCACCCCCCCCCCCGCCCCTGTGTACAGCTAGTGATTCTCCCCCCCCCCCCGCCCCTGTGTACAGCTAGTGATGTGTTTGTATGTGTGCGTAGTTTTTAATTAATGGATAGATTTCGGTGGGAAGTTTTAGGTTTACAGAGAAATTGAGCAGAAAGTACAGAGAATTCCCACATATCCCCTCACACCCCCTGCCCCATTTTCCCATTAAAATTTTGCATTGGAGTGTGGGACCTCTGCTGCCAGGGAAGGGCTGATATTGACATGTAACTATCAAATAAAGTTGATACATTACGGTTCATTTTCTGTGATCTACCTTCTGCATTTGAGATACGTGTAGGGACTCGAATTCACCATTACGTCTCGTATGGAGCAGGTTCACTGCCCCCCATCCCAGGGTCCTGTGTACTCACCCCCCCGCCCCCCCACCTTGAACCCCTGCCAACCACTGGTCTCCTTGTCATGTGACCGGAACCATGCAGTCATCTAGACTTTCTCCTATGAGATCGCTCAATGCTGTTGTTTGTTTGTTTTGTGTTTTTCAGCTGCACCTCCCCACCCCTGGCACATGGAAGTTCCTGGGCCAGGGATCGAATCTGAGCCACAGCTGCGCCCTATGCCACGGCTGCAGCAATGCTGGATCCTCAACCCACTGTGCTGGGCTGGGAATGAACCCGTGCCTCTGCAGTGATCTGAGCCACTGCCGTCAGACCCTTAACCTGCTGAACCTCAGCAGGAACTCCAGGGTGCCCCCCCCCCTTTTTTTTTTTTGTCGTTTTAGGGCCGCACCCGTAGCATGCGGAGGTTCCTAGGCTAGGGGTCTAATTGGAGCTGTAACTGCCCACCTACACCACAGCCACTGCAACGTCAGATCCAAGCTGTGTCTGTGACCTACACCATAGCTCACGGCAACGCCGGATCCTTAACCCACTGAGCGAGGCCAGGGATCGAACCCACAACCTCATGGTTCCTAGTCGGATTCATTTCCGCTGCGCCACGACAGGAACGCCCAGAGTGACCGTTTTAATATTTTTTTTTTATTCTCGCCATGGAGATTTTAAGGTCTACGCCTAGGAACTTGCAAATGTGCAACACAATACGATTAACTATTGTCACCATGCTGACATTCTTTCCTGTGATTCCTTGGTAACTGCAAGTTTGTGCTTTTTAACTTCCGTCACCCATTTTGCCAACACCCAACCCCTCACTTGTAGCAACCACCAATCTGTTCTCTGTATCTTTGAGACTGGCCGGGGTGTGGGGGGGGGTGGTCGTTGTTATTTGTTTTTGAGTTTTGGTTTTTGATTGTGTATCTAAGTGAAATCATGCCATTTGGTATTTGTCTGTCTATCAGACTTATTTTAAGGAGCATGATGCCCTCAGGGTGCACTCACATTGCTGCAGATGGTGAGATTTTATCCTCTTTTGCTTACCTGGGAAAATATTGATCTCACCTTCGTTCTGGAAAAGAGAGGAGAGAGCATTGCCGGATGTAGGATTCTTGGATGTCAGCTTTTGGAGCATTTTGGAGGTGTCATCCCACCGCCTTCTGTCCCCCATGGTTTATGCTGAGAAGTCAGCTGTTCATCCTATTCGGTTCCCCTGTAAATACAAAGTCAGTTTTCTTCCTGCTTCAGGATTTTCTCCCTGACTTTGATAATTCAGCCTTTTTGCTATGTTGTGTCTTTGTGGCTCTTTTTGTATTTACGTTATTTGGAGTTTGTTCAGCTTCTTGGATGTGTAGGTTACAGATTTCCAATATATTTGGCAGGTCTTTTCATGTTTTGTCTGCTTCTTTTCCTCTCTCAGCTCCTGGCAATTCCATGATGTGTGTGGCGAGATGCTTATCAGTGTCCCCCATTTCTCTGAGGCGCTCTTCCTTTTTCCTCTCTATCCTTTAATTTGCATAAGCTCCATATCTAGTGTTAAGCCTTTGTAAACATATTTAACATGCCTGTTTTGAAGTCCTTTTATGATAAATCTTTTAAAAAGTCTTTTTATATAAATCTGACCTCACAGGGAGTTTCTGTTGCCTAGTGTTTCCCCCCCCCCCAGTATAGGTCATGCTCTCCTGTTTTGTTTTTACTGTTTTATTTATTTATTTATTTATTTTCTCTTTTCTAGGGCTGCCCCCACGGCATATGGAGGTTCCCAGGCGAGGGGTCTAATCGGCGCTGTAGCCACCGGCCTACGCCAGAGCCACAGCAACGCGGGATCTGAGCTGCGTCTGTGACCCACACCACAGCTCACGGCAACACCAGATCCTTAACCCACTGAGCGAGGCCAGGGATCGAACCTGCAGCCTTATGGTTCCTAGTTGGATACGTTAACTACCGTGCCATGACAGGAACTCCTGTTTTTACTATTTTATACATAAAAACATATATATATGAAATTGGACATTTAAGATCATATATTGTAGCAATTCTGGGTATGGGTTTCCCTACTTTGCTATTGTTATTTGCTTGTTTGTTTAGCAACAAGTGGATTATTATTATTATTTTATGCTTTTTTAGGTCACACCCATGGCATGTGGAGGTTCCCAGGCTAGGGGTCAAATGGGAGCTGTCGCTGCTGGCCTACACCACAGCCACAGCAACGCTGGATCCTTAACCCACTGAGCCTGAGCAAGGCCAGGGATCGAACCTGTGTCCTCATGGATCCTAGTCAGATTCATGTCTGCTATGCCACATGGGAACTCCTGACAAGGGGATTATTTCAGTGAGGTCTCCGTGGTGTTCAGCCTCCGGAGTTCCTCCTCAGGGAGGCACCACTTAGGAAAAAGCCCAGAGTCCCCGGGGTCAGAAATTGCTCTACCAACGAATCCAGTCACATGCCGGCTCCTCTGAAGGAACAGTGTGTGATCCATATTTGATGATGTATCCTGAGCCCAGAAGGGCTCCAGCTACCTGGATCGTTCCCCAGTTCCCTCCTGAAAACTAGCCTGTATCTCGAATCTCTGTGGCCTTCCCCCAGAACCGCCACTGTTTGTCAGAGAACTCGGGGCTTGCAT
Organism: Phacochoerus africanus; assembly: GCF_016906955.1. Classification (NCBI taxonomy): domain Eukaryota; kingdom Metazoa; phylum Chordata; class Mammalia; order Artiodactyla; family Suidae; genus Phacochoerus; species Phacochoerus africanus. The sequence goes on from NC_062557.1 coordinate 59,608,815, forward strand.
TTCTTCACTCTCTGTTGCAAATGAGGTCAGTCCCTTCGGGAAGAGAGTAGGAGCTGTTGTTTTATGGCTGGTTTCTATCTCCAGGCAAAACCTCTGAGCCAGGGAACAAGGTGGAGCATTCCTCTGAGTAAGAGGTGCTGAGCACCATGGGGAGAGGAGAGGCGGCAGCTGGAGGTGCCTCGAGGAGCCACCACCTCACGAGCCAGGGCAGGCTGACCAGGCGGCCGGGAAGCTCAGCCCACGGCAGTCAGGGTGGAGCCTCGGTTCCCCCAGAGGGGTGCCCCACCTCTCCACCAGCTCGCCCAGTCTCAGCCTCAGCAACAGGCAGCTGGGGCTGCCTGGGAAACACTGACATCCTGCTCCTTCCAGGAAGAAAGCCCTGCTGGGAGCTGTGGACCTGAGGGAGGGGCCCTGTGTTCTTGGCCTGGGGGGAGGGGCCTGTGTACTTGACCTGGGGGGAGGGCCCTGTGTTCTTGATCTGGGGGAGGGGCCTGTGTTCTTGACCTTGGGGGAGGGCCCTGTGTTCTTGACCTGGGGGAGGGGCCTGTGTACTTGACACAAGTCCCAGGGGAGAGTTGGAGCCAGGGTGCTGGGAGGAAGCTGGAGGGAGGGAGGGATTTTGATTCAAATACCACAGTCTCACTTTTCTTACCAAAGGTTCAAAAATGTTCTTAAACAGATGTTTCTTCATTTCTGTCCACCTTCTGGACCACCTCCAGAAACGTTAAATATTTTCGTTTTGTTCACCAGTTTCTTGGGAGCAAATCAGTGAGACCCTCATGCTTGTCCTGCTGGGTCTCCATCTCTGAAGGCGGAGGTGCTGGCATTTATTTTGTCCTTGTCACCATTAGATGCACAAAGCCTTTCACGTGGCTGGCCTGGACGGAGGCTCAGGGAGCAGTTCCTGAATGGGTGACAAGAGGACAGCTCCATTTTCTCTCCGTTCTCCTGTTAAAACTTTCCGGACGATCGCCCCTCCCGCCCAGTATGACTGTTCAGGGAGGGACGTTATCTGCTCACCAAAGCCCCTCCCCGGCGTCTCTGGAGCAGCCGAGGGTCTGGTCCGGTCTCATAGAGACGCAGCTCCAGCTTTCCGTGGACTCGAGGTCCCCTGGGCCCCCACCCCAGCTCCGGGCCTCGAATGGGAGGGAGTGGCCTCCTCCGTCCTCATGTCCTTGGGGTCTCAAGCTGCCCTCTCTGACTCAGCCCTGGACCAGCCCCGAAAGAAGGGGGGGCTGTTTCCTGTGGCTGCTGTGACAAGTCACCACAAGCTTCAGTGGCTTCACAACAAAAGATGATTCTCTATTGTTCCGGAGGCCAGAAGCCCCAGCTTATCATCACTGGGCCCAGGAGGAGGTGGGGGCAGGGCTGGTCCCTCCTAGGGCCTCTGGGGAGGGTCCCTCGCACCTTCCCAGGTCCCAGAGCGGCCGGCCTACCCTCTGTCCCCCAAGCCAGCGGCTGCCTCATCCTCCAGTCCTGTGACCTGCGAGTCCGTCCTCTCACAGGACACCTGCCATCACGCTCTCGGCTCACCTGGATAGCCCGGGACCACCTCCCCACCTGGAGACCCCCCCAACTTCACCACATCCACAAAAGTCCCTTTGTCACCTAAGGGAAGGCTCACAGCCTGAAGGACTAGGACCTGGCTGGCTCTGGGCAGTAATCAGCCTGTCAAAGGGCCTTAGGCCCTAAGGACGGAGACAGTCTTAGTTGGCTGGTTCCACCTTGGCCCAGTGTGGCCAGTGGCCAACAGTGATTTTTCGTCCTGGGGGTGGCTTTTGAGGGGCCTCCCATGGGGACCCAGCTGCCACCCTCGACGGACTTGCTGCTCCCAGCTGCCCCCCACTCGAGGCCCCCAGGGGCCCGCCCAATCAAGTCCCATGTGTGGGGGCCTGTCTGGTCCCTGGGAGCTGGGCATGTGTGCCCTCCCATGGGGACTGCAGCGCCCCACACCATCCCAGCCCTCTTGCCCCCCTGTAGCCCGGCTCCACGGAGGCACGCGGCACCCAGGCCACAGCAGCCTGGGCTCGGCTCTGCTGGGTTGAGCCCCAGCCCTGCCGCTTTGTAGCCACCAGCCCTCAGGAGAGCCGCTGACCTTTGAGTTCAGGACTTGGCACCGAATTGGTGCTTTGAAAAACACAGACTAAGCCAGCCACCCGGCCCACAGGCCCAGAGGACACACACTCAGCTTCCTAAGAGGGGCCCTCCCCACTCGACTGCAGGTGCCTCAGATTCAGGAGGGTTGGACACCGCCTCCCTCCCCCAATCCCCAGTCCCCCCCCCACCCCCCCCACCCCCCCCCGTCCCCAACCCCCCCAACTCACCTCCCCAACTTCCACACCGATTGCACCATTCTGAGGCTTTGAATCAGCTGCAACGGAGCCAAGCCAGAAAGAAGGGCCTTATAACATCCTGTGGGCCTGGGGTTCGGGCAGTGGAGGGGAGGGGCTGGCGGTGAGGCGAGGGGGGCCTGGGGGGGCCTCGGGGGGGGGGGACTGGGCGCTGCCCCATCTGGCCCGCTGACATCTGGGGCTCCAGAAAGGCCACGGCTTCTGCATCTTCCTCTTCTTTCTCGTCAACTTTTTAAAAAAACTAAACCTTTTATCTTGAGATCCTTTAGAATCACCTGCATCTTATCAACACTTTTTCTTTTTAAACGGCCACACCTGCCGCATACGCAGTTCCCGGGCCAGGGACTGAATCCGAGCTACAGCTGGGGCAACACTGGATCTTTAACCTACCGTACCAGGCTGGGGATCAAACCCACGCCGCTGCAGTGATCTCAGCTGAGCTGGTCAGATTCTTAACCCACCGCACCACGGCAGGAGCGCCCTCTTATTAACTTTTTACCTGGAAAAATGTCAAACCTGGTTGAGCCTGGAACCGTCGGGACGGCGGGAAGTGCTCAGAGGACTATGGGGGCTGTGCCAGGAGGACCGGGAGGCATCTGGAAGGAGTCTCGCTGGCCAGTCTGGGACAGTGTGAGCATCAGCAACAAATGACAGGAGTTCCCGTCGTGGCTCAGTGGTTAACGAATCCAACTAGGAACCATGAGGTGGCGGGTTCGATCCCTGGCCTTGCTCAGTGGGTTAAGGATCTGGGTTGCCGTGAGCTGTGGTGTAGGCCACTGACGTGGCTCAGATCCTGTGTTGCTGTGGCTGTGGTGTAGGTTGGAGGCTACAGCTCTAATTAGACCCCTAGCCTGGCAACCTCCATATGCCGCAGGTGCAGCCCTAGAAAAGGCAAAGAGACAAGAATAAATAAAATAAAATAAAATAATGATCATAACAATCCAATTTCACAGGATTTCCATCCCATAACCCAAGCATTATACAACTACAGATGTGATAAATTCACCTGAGTAATAAAAAAAATTTTTTTAATAAAATAAAAGCTGATGGTACCATTTATTTAAAAAAGAAATAAATGATGACAGCAAGGAACCCTGATGCATTGAGGTATGAAAGCATAACCTACTGATGCCCACGAGGAGGAAGAACCCTTGTTTATAGAAAGAGACCCGATCTGACTTTACCCTGCGTGGTCCGATCCCCGTCCAGCGCCGCGGGCTCCTCCCTGATTCCCCTCCCGGGCCCGGGCCTCCCGCCGTCCCTGGAGAGGGCCGGTACCTGCCGGCTCCTCTGTACGTCCCTCTTTCCCACGGGGCTCGCGCACCTGTCACAGAATCGCTGCACCCAAGTCACTGGCCCCCCGCAAACCTAAGGAAGGAAAGGTCAAGATTTATGGGCTGTCCTTTTTGACCTTCAGATGCCATCCCACCTTCTAAGCTGGGCTTGGATGGATGAATAGGAGTCTTCTGGGAAGAGAAAGGGGACAAGAGCGCCCGGCAGAGGGAGAGCCATGTGGAAAGGCGGGGGGATGACATGGATGTGGGGGTGTCCCCCCTGCTGCGGCTGGAGCCCACGTTTGCGTGGAGGGAAGGGGAATAAGGAAGGATGCAGAGGCGGGGTTGGGGTGGTGGCTTGGAAGGGCCGGGTTTTCTGGCAAGGAGCATGGGGTCCATGCAGCAGGGGGTGAGAGGCAGGGGTCGTGGGAGGCATGGAGTTTAGAAACTGCAGGACAGGGAGTTCCCGTCGTGGCTCAGCAGTAATGAACCAACTAGCATAAGGACACGGGTCCCATCCCCGGCCTCGCTCAGCTCACTGGGTGAAGGATCCGGCGTTGCCGGGAGCTGTGGTGTAGGTCGCAGACACAGCTCAGATCCTGCATTGCTGTGGCTGTGGTGGAGGCCGGCGGCTGCAGCTCTGATTCAACCCCTGGCCTGGGAACCTCCATGTGCCGCAGGTGTGGCCCTAAAACGACCAAAAAAAAAAAAAAAGACCCTTGAGGACAGATGGGCAAGTTGATGGGGGTGGCTGGGCCCACAGGACACGGGGCCTGAGCTGGGATGGCCTCGCAGCGTTTCCACCCTGGGTCCTCAGTCTTGTCACCTGTGAGGTGGGCACAGGAGGCGGACTTCCAGGGGACTCCCCCGGGTCTGGGGCGGGCCCGCGGCTTGCACCCCCTGTCCTGGGACATCTCTGCTTCCTGTTTCTCTGTCAGGGGAAGTCTCAGTCTCGGCTTCAAAAGCACAAACACGCTCTCACAGCAAAGGAAGCCAGTCCTTGACTGCAGAGGAAGCAGGAAGCAGCCGGCCCCGCTCGCAGCCCAGCGGCCGGGGCTCAGGGACAGCGGCATGGAGTCGGTGGCCCTGTACAGCTTCCAGGCCACGGAGAGCGACGAGCTGGCCTTCAACAAGGGGGACACACTCAAGGTAGGGCGGCCAGAGCTGAGCGGGCCCCGCACGGGGCGGGGGGCTTAACATCGGGGCCTGGACAGGCCCCCAAACACAGTCAGGTGTCTGGAGGAAATGGGCCCGGCTTCGCTGGTTCTCTGCTCTGTGACTTTGGACCAGCCACCTCCCCGCTTTGAGCCTCAGTTTCCTCACCTGGGAAATGGGCAGACACTCAGGGATCCTCCCTTTGGGGCCAGTGAGGACTCGAGGAGATCGTAGCCAGTTTCCCAGGGGAGAATTTGAAAGGACAGTTGGAGACAGACAGACAGATGGGCAGACAGAGACACAGAGCGAGGAAATTAAGCACACCCACGAACCCACGGGGCAAAAACACCTGTGACCCGGGGCCAGCCAGGCGCCCCACAGGTGGGAAATGGGAAGATGAGCCTCGTCCCCGCGCGGGGGCCTCTGTGGGGAACAGCAGCACATGGGTTCCAGGCGCGCCCGCTGGAAGAGTCTTTCTTACAAGTGGGCATCTGGGAGCAGAGCTCAGGCGCCTGACTCAGGAGCGGCCATGCCACGAGTCGGGTGCTGGAGCTGCCACCAAGTCACACTCAGGAAGTCCCCTGCTCGAGCCTCAATCTGGGCAGCAGCACAGTGGGCGTGAGATTGGGCGTTCTCCACCTCTGAGCCTGGGGCCCTGTCTGGACTCCAAGCTTCAAGCGAGGGAGGGGACAGAGTCTCCTGTGTGCTGACCTGCAGAGCCAGGTCCCAGCCCAGCGGTGGCCCTTTAAGCAGTGGAGGCCCCATGTCACAGGGGACACAACGAGGCCACGGCAGGTGGCTGGGCTTGCCTGGTACGCAGTCAGACGGGAGCCCCCTTCCTCTGACCTGGCGCCTGAGCTCCAAACCTCTGGAGACGGAGTGGGCTGGTCTGGGGTCGGGAGGTTGATGGTTCCAAGAAGAACAGTCTCTTCCTGGGGAAGCCCCCCTTCTCTGGGCCAGGATGCTGGGCCTGGGTCCCCCTGGCTGGTGGGGGGGGGTGCTGTGGACGCGTGGCCAGCTGGGGACAGGGCAGCCTTGGTATCAGTGCCATCTAGCCAGGGCGTGAGACTCTGAAGTCTAGGTCTAGCTTAGAGGCTTCACTTGCTAATTGGAGAGCAGTTCGGGGTCTCAACCCAGATCTGGGGCTCAGGCGGCAGAGGAACGGGGGACATTGGAACAGGCTGGGGCGATGGGCGGGGTGGATGGGGTGGACCTGTGGGGTCTCCAAGGCCGCCCTTGTAGAGGCCATGGTGGCCCGCTTCCCTCCCAGAGCCTGAGCTCACGACCCGGCCCGGGGGAGCCGGGGTCCCCACTAGACCTCACTGGAGCCGACGGCTGCTGGGTCCACGTCTGGCCAGGCTCACGAGGCAGGGATAGAAAACCGTGCCTGGCGTGGAGCAGGTGCCCAGAGAGACCTGGGGGCCCAAGGAAAGAACGGGACAAGGAGAGAGGTGCCAGCCGGAAGGGATGCGCCCCCGCCCCAGGGGCACTTGCCCCTTGTGTCCCTGGAGACCGGGAGGGGACCTTTCAAGGAATGACCCAGGAAACGGCTGCCTTGTCTTTCCTTTGCTCAACAAACACTTGTCGAGCGGCTGCGCCCCGGCTCTGCCCCAGGCCTTGTCCTAGGTGCCGAGGGTACAGCAGGGGACAAGCCTGTCCCTGCCCTCCTGGCCCTGACATTCCAGAGGGTGAGAGGTGTCCAGAGGTGGCAAAGGGACAAGGAAATCACAGGGGAGGTGACGGCAGAGGGTCCGTGGGGGAGGGCAGGGGACAGCTTTCGATGGGGTCTCTGCAAAGAGGGGAGCCCCGCACCGAGCTGGGGGAGGAGGGTGGGGCCGGAGGGGGAAGGAGAAGAGGAATCAGGCGGGGGCGGGGGTGGAATCCACCCACCGGCGATGGCATAAAATATTCCACAGGCCCTGCTGCCACTCTTTAGGGCGGCGTTTGACATAAAACTGCTCCTGAAGCAACGTTAAGTCGCAAAAGCGCAGAACGCGCACGTGTGTGTACACCCAGAGCCAAGGCTCACGCGCAGACGTTAGTTTGAAGAGAGGGAAACAGACATTCACACACTGGATTTGTGCCTAGAGAAGAAAAACCGCACGATGGCCTGATAAGCTCACGTCAGCGCCGGGCACCGTGCCCAGCAGAAGGTCGCCCTTCCTTCCTCTCCATGCCTCTGCCTTTCCCAGATGGCACAGAGATGAGCAAGCACCCCTCCCAGGGTCACATGCAAGGGGGGGGTCCCCCTCCCTGGCCACTCTGCAGGTGCCGGGTCAAATCCTGCCTTGATTTCAGAGTTTGATGGATTTTTTGCAATTTTGGGGGGGGGCTTTTTTTTTTTTAGGGCCACACTGGCGGCACATGGAGGTTCCCAGGCTAGGGGTCCAATCGGAGCTGTAGCCACCGGCCTACACCAGAGCCACAGCAACGCCAGATCTGACCTGCCTCTGTGACCGACACCCCAGCCCACGGCAACGCCAGATCCTTAACCCGCTGAGCAAGGCCAGGGATCGAACCTGCATCCTCATGGATGCCAGTCAGGTTCGTTAACTGCAGAGCCACGACAGGAATGCCTTGCAGTAATTTTTTTGCCCCGCGCCCATGGCATGGAGAAGTTCTGGAGCCAGGGGTCAGCCCCAAGCCAGAGTGGTGACAACATGGACCCTTAACCTGTTGAGCCACCCGGGAACTCCTTTTAAAATTTTAATTAAAACCTTAACTAAGACTGTTTTTGAGACCAGCTTTAGATTTACGGAATAACCAAGAAGGTGGTACAGAAAACGCCCACCTGCTGCCCGCCCCCCACGCTCCCCCATGACCATATTCAGAATGTTTGCCGTGTTTCATTTTTTAACACATTTTTTGCCTTAAAACATTGTTTATCTCGATCCCTGCATGTTTCGGAGCTCCCTTAAATTACACACCCAGGATGCTGCACCCACCTCATGCCAGTCTGGGGTCTGCTTTCCGTAACCATGAAAACGGGACCGTGATGCCACCCTGCGTCCCCGCCCCCAGGCCAGGGCCAGCGCGGGGGGCTGGCGGCTGAGCCCCACGGCCTGTCCGTCCCGAGCGTATTTTCCTGAGCATCGGGGACAATCAGTCCCAAAAGTCACTGCCCTGGAGCGAGGCCCCTCCCCACGGGGCAGGCCTTTCTGGGGCCCAGCTGGAGGGGGGAGATGGGTGGTGGTGGAGGCTTCACCCCCCTCCCTTCTCGGACCTAGCCAGGCCCCCAGAACCCAGACAGGGAGCCCACGACCTCCTTGGAGCCTCCCTGGGGACAGCCGGCCACCTCGGGCCCCACACAGCCCACCCTGAGCTCCCCCACCTGCTCCCCGCAGCTGTTCCACCTGCTGGCACTCGGGCGGACCCTTGGGCTGCCTCGGCTCCTTCGTCGCCATCTGTACCCAGCCCGTCAGCCCTCCTCAGCACCCCAGTCCAGGGCCCCCGCTGCTCTCCTGGGCCTGCTCGGAAGCCCCTCCCTGTCCCCAAGAAGCAGCCCTGACTCAGGGCCTGACCCCACCCCCCAGGGGCCTTGACGGCTCCTCTTGGCTTTGAAAGTAAAACCCGCGCTGTCTCCCGGGAGAAAAGACCTTTTGCTCGCCCTCCGCTCACCACCTGGCACTGCCCCTCCTCAGCGCAGACCCACTGGCCTCCCTGCTCCAGGGACTGCACCTGCCCCCTACTCAGGGCCTTCGCTCTGGCTGTTCCCTCTGCCTTGGACACTGTTCCCCACCTCTTCGCATGTCTAGTCCTTCCTGTAACACGAGCCTCAGCTCCCAGGTCGCCTCCTCAGAGAGGCCTTTCTCGAACGCCCGCCTGACCTAGAGCGGGCAGTCTTCACCCGGATGTCTGTTCTCACCCAGGCACCACTGCGCTAAATCCCCTGTCTGTCGTTCCCTCCCTTGGTTACTGTCCGCGTCTGCCCACAAAAACGTGGTCTCCTTGCTGCCTGCTGAGTCCCTGGGCCGGGCACAGCAGCTGGCACATGGCGGGTGTTTCTGGTCACAGGGCCAGGGGACAGTGGCACAGGACAGCACACACGAGGAGGGCAGCGCGGGGGCAAAGCTGGCGGCAGGCCGAGCTGTGGGTTTCACCGGGAAACCGGGAGGATGGGGAACCCTGCGGCTCAGACGGCCTGGGGGCGCTGAACAGGTCAGCTCCAGGAACACTCCTGGGTCTTTCCTTCGAGCAGAGGTGAGAGGAAAACAAACAAACGAACACCCCAAACGAAGCAAAACACGGATGGATGACGTTCAGAGGCCCGCCCGGGACTTTGCAGTTCACCAAACACTGCCATCCGCAGTGCAGGGCATAGAGGGGCCCATTTTACAGATGAGGAGACTGAGGCCAAGAATGGGGCGCGAGGGGCAGGCGAGCGGCCGAGGGCCTGAAGTCTTCACTCTGTCAGTGGGCCTGACGCCCTACGCGTCCCGTGAAGTGGGGACAGTTTTGTGTTTTGCGTTGTTCTGTTCTCAGCAAGAGTTTTCCTGAGTCAGCCACCTGCTTCTGTCTGTCCCCGGGGCCGCTGGCCTTGCCCAGACTGTGGGGCAGGAAGGAAGGGGCTCAACGGGCCGGCAGACACACAAGGGAGGGCAGCCTGCCCGCAAGGGTGGGGTCTGGGCCCCGGGGAATGTCGCGCCTCCTCCTGGCACGACCCGCCTGTCTGGGTCTCCCGCGGCTGCTGCTCTGCATTCGAGTCTTTGTCTCAACAAATGTCCCCACTGGGGGCTGAGCTCCAGGACTGACGGGGCGATGGCCCCTGGGCAGGTGCCCAGAGACAACGCAGGAGGACGAATGGGAGGAAATGGGGGGGGGCGGGTCTCAAGACCCCCCGCTGCGTGGCCCTGCTTCTCCCCCCGCACCCCCCCACCTGGGCCTGTGTCCTCCCCTGTGAAGTGGCCTTTGCTGATGTCGGTCTCAGGCTCGGCTGAGAACAGGGGAAGCGCGGCAAGCTGGCCCGAGCCTCCTGCCGGCCCCGCTCCCCACCCCCGCTCCGGTTTCGGTTCCTCTCGGCCACCTGCGGGGTGTGGGGCCAGGGCGAGCGTGTGACCCGCGCGCCAGGCCTCGTCCCGGCCCAGAGGCCTCTCATTTGCTCACGGGTGCCTGAACCCCCCACAGATCGCCACCCCCGGCCCCAGAAGTGAGGGCTGTTTCCATGCAAGTGACCCCAGGTGACCACTACTAGGCGGGGACCTCGAACCCCCTCCCCCTGCCCCCGGCTCAGGGCCTGGCGTCAAATGCCGGGGGAGGGGGGGCATGCTCGAGGCCACCGCCCGGGAACGGAGTGGCCCCAGGTGCGGGGTCTCGGCAGGGGACCCCAGGTGCGGGGTCTCGTGTCCCCAGCTGTCCTCCCTGGGCGCCCAGGAGCCCCGGGCGGCCCTGTGACCTTTGCCCTCACCCGGAGGCAGGCCCCGGGGCTGGCGTGGGCCCTGGGCAGGGGACAGGCATCCCTCCGTGGTGACCCGGTGCCTGTGTCTCTCCCACGGCAGATCCTGAACATGGAAGATGACCACAACTGGTACAAGGCTGAGCTCCGGGGCGCAGAGGGCTTCGTGCCCAAGAACTACATCCGTGTCAAGCCCCACCCGTGAGTGACCCAGCTCTGCCCGCCCCGGGGCCTCAGGGCACCCGCCGTCACCCTGCGGCCAAACGTCCCCACGCAGCCTGGCCCAGGCCGAGCCGAGCTGCCCGCCAGGCTTCACCCCCGCCCCATCTGTCTGGGGCCCCCGGTCTCTGCCCTGAGTGGAGGTGGGGGGACAGAGAGGGGAAGACCTGCCCAACGGGGTGGCGTCGGGGCCGCCCAGGCCACAGCCCTGAGGACCTGGAATGCCAGGGAGTGTGCAGGAGGGCCCTGGCGCTCAGCTGGCCGGGCCACCAGCGGCTGTGTGGCCTCAGGCCGGCACGTGCTCTCTCTGTTCCTGTTTCTCTACCTGCATCTCTGAGGAGCGCTCCCCAAGGGGCTGGCTCAGCCCCTGCAGGGGTGGGTAGTGAGGGGCGATGGGGGGCTGGATGAGGGGCAGGAGGCAGACCTGTGGGCCTTGCCTTTGGGGCAGCGGCGTGGGGGGCAGCTGGACATTGGCTGAGCAGAGTCTGGGATGGGCTGGAGCAAGAGTCACGTGTGGGGCCCAGTGTCCCCAGGCCTGGACCCACCGGCTTAGGGAAGCCCCCAGTCAGTCTTTCAACGCTGGATGCCCTGTTCTCGGCCCCACAGTCTGTGAAAAGACTAGGTATGTGTGAAGGGATGGCTGAGGTGGCCCCAAGATATAGCCTCTTTGTCATGCACCAAACCCTGGGCATGGCTCCAGGGGACCCAGCCTGGGTGCTGCTGGAGACACATGATGAGATGCTGCTCAGAGCAGTCCCGTCCTGCAGGAGAGACAGGATGACGAGGGAAGGTAGTCAGCACTGAGGTAATTAACTAGAGAGGGCTTCTCAGAAGAGGTGGCAATGAGCGAGGTTTTGAAGGATGTGTAGGAGTTTGCTAAGTCAAAACAGAGAAAGGCATTCCTGGGAGAGGGGAAAGAGCAACATGGGAGAACCCCTGGCAGCAGGACTGGCAGGAGGGCCTCAAATGCCAGGTGGAGGGTGGTGGGGCCGTAGGGCGGGGCTCAGTCAGATGTGGAGGCAGGTGACAGGGCCAGGCAGGCTGGGAGCCCTGACACGTGTGTGTGTGTGTGTGTGTGTGTGTGTGTGTGTGTGTGTGTGTGCGCGCGCGCGCACGCACGCGCGTGCGGCTGTGGGGTGGAAGCAGAGGGAGGAGCAGGGCCAGGGTGGGGCCTGGAGGTTATTTTCTCTTTATCTGTCTTCGAGTGATTTCCAAAGCTGCCACCACCTCTGCTTCCTGTGTTGCGCAAGGCTCAACCTACCCAGGTCCCTGCCTGGGCTCCAGGTGACCCACCGCTCCCTCAGGGGCTGCGGCCCCGGGCTCCAGGCCCGCAGTGTCCCTCTGGGCTGAGTGACTGTGGGGAGGTGCCCACCCCCTGGCCTTCCAGTCTTTCTGCCCTAAAGGGAGAGAGACAGAAAGAGCCCAGCCAGGATCAGGCCGGCGGCCACGGCGGGAACCCCGGGTGGAGGCGGGGGCCCCGAGAAGGCCAGGGGCTGGGAGGCGGGAGGCCGCTGAGAGGCCCAAGCAGCGCCTTCCGTTTGCTCGGGAGGCAAGAAAAGCTGAAGGATTGGGGGCTGGGCCTGTCAGGGCGATGCCGGGTCTCCACCCGGGCAGCAGGGAGCCATGGAAGGCTCCAGTGTCGATGGCCCTGGAGCCCCGGCTCCGGCCACTTGCATGGGGGACAGAGCAGGGCCATGGCTCAGGCCCCCAGCCAACCCACCTGAGGCCGGGCCAGGTGCCTTCTTGGCCAACCTCGCCCTGCCCCGGCCCACCCCAAAATAGCAGCGGGGAACTCCTGCTCAGAGCCTGACTCAGCCCAGCGGGCTCCAGGGTGCTGGGGAGGCGCCAGGGCAGGGGTCCCAGGGGGCCTGTGTCTGCTCCTTCCCTGAGAGCCGCTATCACCCCCACCTGCCCATGGAGCCCCCAGGGGACGCGTGATGCAGACAAGCTACTCCCAGAGTGGGCCCCACGGAGGTGCTGACCCAGTCTTGCAGCCGGTGGGGGTGGAGGCGGGCTTCCCGGAGGAGGGCACGGTCTGCTGGGCCTGGAAGGCAGAGCGTGAGTGCGGCCAGGAGCGGAGCAGACGGGGTGACGCGTGGGAGGTCGCAGCAGCAGCGGCAGCGAACACCTGCAGGCTGGGTGCTCTCGTCCCCATCTCCTGGGTACAGAGACCGCGGCGCAGAGAGGTAGAGTGGCGTGCCTGGGGTCACACAGCTGGCGAGAGGCAGCGTGGGATTTGCAGCCAGTGCTGTGGGCCCGCGGGCGGGGCGCCCGGGGCAAGAGAGTCTGAGGCCGGAGACTTGCCCTGCAACTTTTAGGGGGATCCCTGTCCTTCCCGGGGGACTGAGTGAAAGGGGGACTGAGCGAGGCGGCCCCGCCTGGAGGGGAGCCGGGTCTGGGGGCCTCCGACATGCCGGCTTTGCTGCGGCCTTGAGGACCCAGTGGGGGCAGGGCTGGCCTCCTTGAGGCTGTGGTTGCAAAAGGCTTTGAGGGTGGGAACCGCCCACACGCTCATGCCTCCTGTGGGGTTTTGCGGGTTCTTTGGAGACATCCAGGGCTCAGGAAATTCCGCCCCCGCGGCCCCATTGGACCCCCGCCCCCACAGCAGCACTGGCGCCTGTGCCCCTTCCAGGGCCCCCGGAGCCTCTACCTGGAGGCCGCATCCAGGCCTCCCAGACTCCAGAGACCCAGGCCCAGCACGCAGCAGTTCCTTGGGGCCCCCACCCTGGGCAACCACCTTGTCGCCTCCCCTCCAAGGGACCCGCCGTGAGATGGGCCCAGGTCCCCACAAGTTTAGGGGCAGCAGTCAGCTGGTCTGGTCTGTGGGCTGCCCGGAAGCAGCACCTGAGCTGCCACGTCGGGGGCGGGGGGGACTTTATTTTGGGCTGGAAAGTGTGCAGGAAGGAGCTGCTAGCGCCAGTGACCGTGACCGTGACCGGCGCTCCCTCTGGCCAGATCCAGGGACCCAGCAGGGGCAGCCGGGCTGGGGGTTTCTCCACCTGCTCCGCGGGTCATCGCAGTTTGGACGCGTGCATCGTGTGACTCGGGGCCGGGCGGCGGAGCGAGCAGGGCGGCGGGTCCGCCTGCACCTGCGCCTCTGGGCTTGGCTTGAGGTCTGGCTATCAACATCCTGATACGGCAGGAAAAGTCCCGCCTCCGACGACCGCAAGGCTGTGCTCAGACTCAGGAAGCCTCTGCTGAAGGAGGGGAGGGGAGCAGAACAGAGAAGGGGACTCCGGGCCGCCCCAGGGCGCCGAGGTCCCCCCAGGGGAACTCTGGTGGCTGTGGGCCTCAGTTTCCCCGTGCGAGCAACACAGGGGCTGGGCCAAAACCCAGGGGCTAGGAAGCCCGTGGGGGACCACCTGGCCCCTCTGAGGGGGGGGCAAGCCCGAAGAGCAGGATGGGCAGAGCTGGAAGACAAGCGGGACCCCAGCCCCCGCCCCAGGGCCTGCCCGACTTCCTGGGCACCCAGTTCTGTTTGGTTTGACCCTGTGAGGAAAAGTCTAGGTGGCCTCAGTCTGTGCATCTGTGAAGCAGGCCCAGGGAGAGACCCTTCCTTACCAGATCAGAGCTGCTCCTTTTTTGGTCATCTTTTAAAAGAATGTTTTCCCTTTTAAGAATCAACCACGTGAAATGGAAGCACTCCGCTGGGGCTGGCGGGTCAGGGCTCACCACGCTTTGGTTTTTGTCCCCGTAGGGGTGTGCGCTTGCCCGGAGTGGGGGCACAGCTTGGGCACAGGAGCCAGGATGCAGGGCTTGGGCCCCAGCCCCTGCCTCTCGCACCTCGGGGGGAGGGGTCCTCTGAAAAGTGGGTGCCATTGTACCTCCTGCATCTCGGGATGCTGTGGGCAGCTGGCACGGAGACAGGTAACCTCACCTGGCCGCTCTCTGCAGGTGGTACTCGGGCAGAATCTCCCGGCAGCTGGCGGAAGAGATTCTGATGAAGCGGAACCACCCGGGAGCCTTCCTGGTCCGGGAGAGCGAGAGTTCCCCAGGGGAGTTTTCCGTCTCGGTGAAGTGAGTTCTGAGCCGGGCAAGAAGGAGGGTGGGCAGGGCCAGTCCGGCAGAGTGTGGAGGGAACGACGGGCTCCTGGAAGCAGGTGACCGTCACAGGGTCCGGGATGACCCAGGCCAAGGGGTCAGCCATGTCCCCAGAGCAGCCAGTCCCCAGGAGGTTAGGGTGGCGGGTGGGGCCAGGAGGGCAGCAGGGCACCCAGGACATGGTTCCCCGGGCGTGGGCACAGCTGATAAGATGGACTCTGGGGCTGGGCTGCTTGGGTTCAGAGTCTCTGCCATTTCCTGACCGTGCGACTTTGGGCAAGTCACTCAACCGCTCTTATTTCAAGTAATAAAGGGGTCATTATTCAGAGCCGTCAGAACCGTGGCTGCACTGAAGCTGGTGGCAGCCTCCTGACAGCACAGAAGCCACTCCCAGGGGACATGGCTGGCCGTGGAGGAATGAGGCTGGAGGCCAGGGGTGGGGATGGGGGGGGCCAGGGCCCGGCTGGTCCGTCCTCCCTGCTCCCGGGGCCCCGAACCGTAGGTCTGGACGCAGCAACTCAAGGACTTTTCACGGAGCTGCGTGCCACGTGCCAGCCTGTTCGAGGGACTTGGGAGATGACAGTGAAGAAACCAGAGTTGCTGCCCATGTGGGTTTATGTCCTAGCGGGGGAGAAAGAGCGTGAACAAATGATGAAAGGAGACCAGGAGTCGGGTGGGTGGGGCGGCCTCAGAGGAGGTGGCGTTTGAGCGAAGTCCTGAGCCTGGGACGGGGAGTCAGCACCTTGGAGGAGAGGCTTCCAGGCAGAGCCAACAGCAGATGCAAAGCCCCCGAGGTGACTGGGGTGGAGCCAGCAAGGGTGGGGGTGTCACATGTCATGGCCAGAGAGACGGGCTGACCGAGTGGGGGATGGGCTGGGCTGAGTCGGGGGATGGTTTGTCTGGGACCCTCTGGCTGCTGTGAGCAGGGAGGCTGCCAGGGCCCTGGGAGGAGCCAGGCGGAACCACAGTGGTGGCTGGGACCTGGGTGGGGGCTGCGGGGCTGGGGAGGCAGCAGGTGTGTGGTCTGTGAGGTGGGCACCCCCAGCAGCAGCACTGTCAGGGCCGCAGTGGGCACTGGGCCTGGCACAGCAGCAGCTGGAAGGAAGGGCGTGGCAAAGGCTGAGCTGGGCAGCGAGGCCTCTGCAGGCAGTGGCAGCTCCCAGGGCTTTGTGGCTTCGCGGGGATGGCTTGGCCGCTTTCCTAGGACTGGGCTGCTTCCCAGCACGTGGCTGGGTGATTTTCTAAAAGATAAGCAGACATAGGGTCGCTCTGGCGGGTAAGGTGGGGGCGAGTCTGCCAGGGCACAGGGCGCAGGGGACCCTCAAGGCAGTGGAGGGGGCGGCATCCTCGGCCTCTCTGCCCAGGCTGGGCTCCGGTTTCCGGGCGCCCCAGGCCGCTGTGAGCCCCGCGATGGGTGAGGTGGCCACCGTCCTGCAAGGAGCTCGTGGAGCCTGCACACGGTCTGCTTACTGGGCCTGAGAGGTGGGCGCCTCCCTGCCTGGGCCCGGAGGTGCCCGGGGGGGGGGCGGGGGGGGGCACCAAGGCCAGGAGTGCTGCTGGGATCCCAGCACTCACCTGCTCCCCTCCCAGCTCTGGGACTGGCCGCGGGCTCTTCTGCTCCCCTGGGAACAGGCTGCTGTCCTGGATGGGCAGTGGCCTTCCCCTCTCTGAGCCTCTTTCCTGCATCCTGAAAGCGGGCGTCCCCTCGTGAGGGGGGTGGCACGGGAGTTCTTGGTCCTGATCTCCCACCCCCGGGGTCGTGGTGTCTGGAGC
The DNA here is from genome assembly GCF_016906955.1 of Phacochoerus africanus. Taxonomy (NCBI): domain Eukaryota; kingdom Metazoa; phylum Chordata; class Mammalia; order Artiodactyla; family Suidae; genus Phacochoerus; species Phacochoerus africanus. The sequence continues at coordinate 59,625,020 of NC_062557.1, forward strand.
CCCCTGGCACCCTCCCTCCCCAGCCCAGCCCCCACTGTCTGGGGGGGCCCCCTACGGAAGCAGGAAGTGGGGGTTTTCCCTGCGATGGCTTCCAGGGCCCTGCCATCTCCTGGGAATGGCACCTGCCAGGCGGGCTGATCTGGCTTTCAGTGGCTCCTGGGAGCAGCTCCAAAGCCCAGGGTCGCCCGGCAAAACAGCCCAGGGGACTCCCCGGGCCGCCTCCGCAGCCTGAGCTGAACCCGCACCCCGCCTCTCCCTCCCCTGTGAGTGGATCCCACGGCCTGCACTTCCGCCACGGGTGCCTCGGCCCTGCCTTCTCCTGGCGCCTCCCTGTGCCTGCAGCCCCGCCGCCCACGGGCACAAGGTGAGCCCAACCGTCTCGACCTTGGGGTGCGTGTGTTTGTGTGCACATAGGGCAGAACGGGGGACTCACCCCAGGGAGTGTGGGAGCCGGGGGTCTCCATGACACCTGGCTGAGGAAAGTTCAATGCACAGGGTGGAGGAGGCGACATCTGAGCTGGGCCCTGAAGCACAAGTAGGAGTTTGGTGCATGGAGAGGAGAGGCCGGGCGCTGGGAACAGCATGTGCGAAGACGTGGAGGTGGAGAAATGAGGGCGGGCTTGGACGGCAATGCGTTTGTCCGACCAGGAGGGGCGATGGGCAGTTAGTTCCAGGGAGCCGTTTGCGAGCTAGAGAGCCAGCACCAAAGCGGTCTTGGTAGAGGGGGCTGGGAGTGTCCCTCAGAGAAACCCCAGCACACATGCCTCCCCCAAGCATCCTGGCCAAGCCGCCCCCCAGGTGGGAACACACAGGAGCTTCCTGGGCCCGGCAGCTGCAGTGTGTGCACAGCACCACCAGGTGGCACCCTCCCACCTTGGTTTGGTCCCTCTGGGTGTGGGGGTCCTGCCCCCCCGTCCCCCGGGGGGTCCCTTATGTCTCAGGGGCCTTTTCAGGGCCCTTGGAGAACCAACGGACAGGGCTCAGAGCAGGAAACAGACTCAGGGTGTCTGTGGCTGGGACAGTGGACTTGTGAGCAAGAATCTCGGCTCTAGGCAGGTTCCCCCCAGCCTCAGTTTCCTGTCTGTAAAACGAACAACCGTGTACAGAGTTCCCTGGTGGTGCAGTGGGTTAAGGATCCAGGGTTGTCACTGGCTGCCTGGATTTGACCCCTGGCCCAGGAACTTCCTCATGCTGGGGTGTGGGGGGGAACAGCAAAACACCCCCAACCCTGTAACGTGCTTATTGTGACTGCAGCACATGGTAAATGCTCCCCCAAGCCAGCTATAGAAAGAACCCTCCCGCTGACCCTCCCGGGGCCACGCGTCCTGCCCCACCGGCCCCGGGCTCTTAGAGAGGGGCCCGTGGGACGTGGGGGCGGTGAGCCCAGCTCTCGTCCCGGCCCTGCTCTGGACCTGCTGGGCAACCTCAGCAGATCCGGCCCCTCGTCGGCAACGGGGAGACGGTCACCCTGGATGTCACGAAGTCCGGGGACCGGGTGACGGCAGCAGGATCCGTGTGAGGGCATTTCCGCCCTTGCTGGCTGGGCTCTTGGGGACTCTGACCCCACACATGTGGCATCTCCCGCATGCTCCCGCCAAGCCCCATGAAGCTGTCAGAGGTGGGGCTTGGGGCTCCGTTCCGCCTCGCTGACGGGTAGTGGCCATGGCTGGCTGTCCTTTATGAGTTTACACAGGGCTGTCCCCTCCACCTCCGGGAGCATGCCTGAGCGGGTGCCGAGCGGGCAGGGCTGGGGCACACAGCTGGGTAACTTCTGCACGGGCTGCCGTGGCTCCTCTCTCGGAAAGGGTGGTTTGTTCCCAAGTGAGACGTTTTGCTTCTTTTCAGGCCAGAGGGGCCCTGGGGTCAATGACGACTTTGCTCTGCCCCTTGGGTCACTGAGCCCCTTCTCTATGCCGGGCTCTGCGCCCGGTGCTGGGATTCGGCCACCAGCAAATGGAACAAGCTCCCTGTCCTTCAGGCACCACGTTCTCGGGGGGTGGGGGGGGCTGGCAACTATATACATGCACCTGTGCATATGCTCGTGTTATGTACAGAATTGAGTAATATCAGTAAAGAGCCTAAAATCTTTGAAGATGATAAAGGTTCTTGGGAAAAGGAAGCAGGAAAGGAGTGGCGGGGGCAGAATTTTATGCAAAGACAAGGAGGAAGTGACCCGAGAAGCCCAGTGGGAAGGCAAGAAGCCAAAGCCCAGAGACATGCAGCAGCTTGCCCGAAGTCACACAGCCAGAAACAGCAGAGAGCTCGAGCCCAGTGACCCTCTGTGACCCGAGGGACAGGGCCAACCCTTCCACTCTCCTTCTCTGAGGCCCAAAGTCCCAGGGGGAGTCTGTCTCCACCACTTGCCAAGGTCAGTTTGATTTTATCTCCGTCTGCTGGTCAGCCGCCCCTCCCTTCTCATGGACGGGAAAAGTCTAGAGAAGGGCCATGCCTGATGGCAAATGACCCAGTGGGGCAGGTAGCACCCAGGCCTCCGCTCGGGTCACAGGCCTTGATGGGTGGCGGGGGCTGGGGGGCTCCTGACCCTACCCCAGCTTTGCTTATCTGCCCTGGGCGGCCACCATGGCCACCACTGCCTCTGCTACTGCCGCCACCAGGCCAGAAAAACCTGCTGAGCAGGACCGGGTAGCATCGGGCCTGACTTAGTCCGTCCAGCCCTCGGGCCCCGGGCAGGTGGGTGTGGGGGTCACACAGGGAGACAGACACCCCCATGGCTGCTCAGAGAGGGACCTAGAGTCCAGGGCGTCCCACAGAGCAGGACACCCGTGCAGGTCCAGGGGCACAGCACAGACACACGCGCACACGCCCCAGGCTCCGCTCGTGGTCGTGTGGCACCTCCAGGTGTGTCCCCCCCCGCCCCTCCTGCTTCTGGCCACGCCCAGGCCAGGCCCCTCAGGCCGCCCTTCCCTCCTCCAGCTCAGCGGGGCAGCCTGCACCAGGCCATCCCGGCAGTTCAGTGGCCATCTGGACAGGGACCCGGGCCTGGGGGGTGGGAGACAGGCTGGCTGGGAGAGGAGACGGCCCAGGTGCCGGGTCCTCAGGCCTGGCCCAAGGAGGTGCGGTCGCAGGTCAGGACAGGGGCTGGCCCAGCAGGAGGGCCACGCTGGTCACAGACGCAGCCGTACTGCCTGCGGCGCCGTCCCCGGCTTTGGGCAGGGTCCCCTCCCTCTGGGCCCCGCTCTCCCACCACAGGCTGCGGGCTGGACCAGAAGGGCTTCCCAGGTCTGAGACGCCGAGATTGCAAGGTTCTCGAACTCCCTGGCTTCTTCTCACATCGAACCCTTGGGTCTGGGTGACCTTCTGGGTAACTGGAAGGTCACCTTCAAACACCAAAGTGTTCGGAGTTGTGCTCATTTGGGGTTGAGGTGTTTGCAAACCGCTCACCCCTGGCCTCGCCCTTCCCCGGAGGACAGGGCCACCTGCAGCCCAGGCTTCTCCTTCTCCCTGAACAGAGAGTCGGGGTCCCTGTTCTGCTGGTTGCCTCCCCTGCCCCCCGACCCCGCCCGCTGCTAAGAGACACCCCCAGGCCCCGGGGGCAGCCTCAAGGGCCGAGGCGGCCAGACGGGGCGGGGGGCAGTGCCCCTCCTTCCATTCGGCACGTGGACACGCATGTCCCACAGCCGGCAACACAGCGGCTTAGTCACCTGGGAACCACGCTTGCTGATGGTACATGAGTAGCTTTGTCTTGGGCTGGGGACGGTGGCTCGGCCTGGTCACAGAGCCTCGGGCGTCTCCTGACCTCTGTTCTGTGCGGGGAGCCGGTGGCCCTGAGAGCAGACACGTGTTAGAGAGGCGGGTTCCAAGCTCGGAGCCTGCGGGGGGGGGGGTCCAGGCCTCGGCGCTCTGATCCCTGAGTCCAGCCCCTCCCATCGGGGCTAGACCTGGGCCTGTTCCTTGCCTCCTGCTTTTGGGTGTCTGGCAGGCAAGCATTGCGAACAGCAGCTTCTAAGTAGGATGTACAAGGGGCTGAGGAACCCAAGGAATCCCCAGACTCTGACCGAGGGCATCTGAGGCAGCTGGCAGAGGTGGGCCATTGGACCTGGGCCTTGAAGCATGAGTAGGAGTTTGACTTAAGGAGCATTTGGAAGAAATTGTCTATGCAGAGGCCTGGAGGTAGGTTGGAAAGTGGAGAGAGAGGAATTCCCGTTGTGGCGCAGCAGAAATGAATCTGAGTAGGAACCATGAGGTTGTGGGTTTGATCCCTGGGCTCGCTCAGGGGGTTAAGAATCTGGCGTTGCCGTGAGCTGTGGTGTAGGTTGCAGACACGGCTCAGATCCCGCATTGCTGTGGCTGTGGTGTAGGCCAGCGGCTGTAGCTCTGATTCGATCCCTAGCCTGGGGACCTCCATATGCTGCTGGTGCGGCCCTAAAAAGCAAAAAAAAAAAAAGGGGAGGGAGAGGTTCTGTGGGGTGTGGACCTTTGAGTTGGGCAGGTGGGGGGCCCACCCCCCACCCCTCCCCTCCCCCACCCCAGAGGCACACAGACCAGAAGGTGTTACCTGGAACGCATCTCGAGCTTAAATCTTTCATCTTAACCTGTAGCAAGGCAGCAGACCAGCCCCGGGGCTCTCAGGGGGACGAAATGAACCACGAGCAGCGGGGGTGGGCAGCGTCCCTACCCCTGCGCAGGCCCTGGAAGCCCAGGACAGTGGGCCGGCAGAAACTCGGGCTGCCCCAGTCCTGCCCGGCTTGGGCTGGCGTGGAACGTGCCGTGCGTGGGAAGGTGGGAAGGGGGCAGGCAAGTCTTCGTGCCCAGCCCCCCCCCCAACCCCAGGCAGGCTCCGCCCCGCTGGGCCGGGCTGGGCGGGAAGGCAGTGGGCTGGGCTGGAGGCTGGGCGGTGAGAAGGGGCTCCTTGACGGCATCCAAGGGTGTTTGAAGGAAAGAGGCTGGAGGTGTCATCAGAGCCAGAACTTGAGACTGAGGTTTTCAGATTTTATCCTGAGGGCAATGGGGAGCCATAGAAGGTTCTTGAGGTGGGGGGGCAGGGGACCGGGTGGGGAGGACAGGAAGCCTCCCATACCCCTGAGCCTTTGCTCTGAGTCCGGATGGCCGTAGGACTCAGTCCTCGGGGCCGTAGGGGCTGTAGGGCTGGGAGGGGCGGGTGGGGTGTCAAGGCTGAGGGGCTGCTGTGTGGAGGAGGTACCGGCTGATCACCGCTCTCAGAGGGACCTTGAAGGGTGCCAGGAAATGAGCGCTTACCCGGAGGGAGGTGTTATTACGAGGGAACTGAGGTTCAGAGAAGTTAAGCGATTTGCCTAAGGTCACACAGCAAGGAAGCGGCCTGGTCCAGGGCCGGCACCTTTAACTCCGCGCTCTGCTGCAGGGGGACGGACTGCGTCTTTCCTGGAGCCGGTCAGTGGGAAGCAGGACCCCCTCCCCTCCCCACCCCTCCCGGCTCCAGGCCCACCCGGTGGGGGTGGTGGGCAGGGGGCAGGGCCCCGGCTGCTGTGGGTCCATCTGCGGTGACCTGGGCCCTCTCCCCCAGCTACGGGGACCAGGTGCAACACTTCAAGGTGCTGCGTGAGGTCCCGGGGAAGTACCACCTGTGGGAGGAGAAGTTCGACTCTCTGAACGAGCTCGTCGCCTTCTACCGAACAACCACGATCGCCAAGAAGCGGCAGGTGTTCCTGCGGGATGAGGAGTCCGTGGTCAAGGTGGGTGGGCGGCCGTGGGCAGGCCAGACCCCGGACCCCAGGTGTCAGGAGCGGAGTCCTGCCCCGCTGGTAAAGTTCCCTCCTGGGGACGCTACACCGGGTGGGGGAGCGGGGAAAGGAAGGAGCAGGGGGCGACTTGGGGCGGACGGAGCCTGGCTGGTCCTCGGCCCCTGGACCACAGCAGGTGCTCACAGCAGGTGCTCAATAGTGTTCGTGGAGTGAGTGGAGGTCCGGAGCCTCCTGGGAGCCTCCTGGCCCCCGGAGCACAGGCAGGAAACAGGCTCAGGAACCACGTGACTCAGCCAAGGCCACTTGCCGGCAGGGTCAGGGCTGGCTTCTGCTCCCAAGGAGCTGGCCTGGGGCGAGGGTGGGGCAGCGCCAGCGATCTTGGGCGAGGTCCTGGAGGGTGGAGGGGGTCGCCGCCCCTCGTCCTCGCAATAACAGCAATTTGCCAGCCAGCTCTTTCATCAAGGGGCCCAGGGGCCAGCTCTCTCATTAGGACGATGACACCAGCCAGTGGGGTCGTTAGCCCCGATGTGCTGTTTCCCCAGCGTGTTTACCCTGGGAGGGGGAGTCGGTGAGGCCCGGGGCTGGAGGTCGGGATGCTGGGTGGCCCGGTGAACTCGGGTTCTGCAGAGCACGGGAGCATGGGGGGCTGCCGCTCCAGTCCTGCCCTGTTCCTAGACCCTGCTGGCCCGCCCTGTGTGACCGTAGGGCCGGTTCTTCACTCCCCTGGGCCTCAGTGTCCCCTCTGCCAGCAGGATGAGCCTGGGACCTGATATGCCAGAGGGTCAACTAGCGCCTCAGGAGGACCGCCCCGCCCCATTCCCACAGCCTGCTCTGCCCACTCAGCCTGGTCCTGGGGCCTGGGCAGCTCCCAGCTCAGTCTCGGGGATCCCTCTGCTTCCCAGACCCCCATCCCTCCCAGCTCTGCCCTTGGGGAGTACGAGGGGCCAGGATGGAGCTGGGGGCCGCCGGAGGGCTCCCCCATACCCACTGCCTTGCCCTGGCCTGGCCCTGGCGTCACCCACCCTGTGGGCAACTGCGGAGGTCTGGGACCCATGCCGCCTCCTCCTTCCTGGGCAGAGAACCGCTAATTACAGCCTGTCTGGGATCCTATCGCCTGTCCTGGATAAGATTCTGCAGGCTCAGAGCAGAGAGCCTGGTGGGCAGGCAAGGCCGGGCGCTGGGCACAACCGTCACGGCGCCAGGCTGATGTGCCTGCGAAGAGACCCTGTCCACCTGCCACTTGCAGGTGGGGATCCCAGTCCCACAGGGACAGGGACTGGCCCAAGGTCACCTTGGGCCATAGCTAGGACTGGAACCAGGGCACAGGCACATCCTCCCCCTCAGAGCCTGGCCGGTGGCAAGAGCAGTAAACTCTGCCCCCAGCTACATAGCACTTGACAGTTTATAAGGCCCATCCCTGTGCTCCTGGAGCCTGGAGTCAAAAGTTAGCACAGCTGCTGCAGAATCTGGAAAGAGACCCCAAGTTGGGCAGGGACCCACCCAAAGTCCCACCCTGAGGCCCAGGACTCAGGTCCCTTGACCGCCGGCCGTGGTGGTCCAGCTGGGCACTGGGACAGTGGCTGGTCCTGTGCTGGCGCGGGGTCTGTGCCGCAGACATGCGGGAGGCGGGAGGGAGGAGGCAGGAGGCCCGTGGTGGGGTGGCCTGCGCCTGGACCTGGACACAGAGGTGGGTTCAACCCCAGGGCTTCCTGGAAGCCCCCACCCGTCGAATCACTCTGGGGCCTCCGTGGGGACAGCCCAGCGGGGGCTCCCAAAGGGCCCCACTGACTACTTCCTCCTCCCGCAGCCGCCTCGGGCCTGCTATGCCCAGGCCCAGTTCGACTTCTCCACCCAGGACCCCTCCCAGCTCAGCTTCCGCCGCGGTGACATCATCGAGGTCCTGGAGCGCCTGGACCCCTGCTGGTGGCGGGGCCGACTCTGCGGGCGCGTCGGCTTCTTCCCTCGGAGCTACGTCCAGCCGGTGCACCTGTGACGGGAGAGGGCCTGGGGCGGGGCCGGCAGACGCCGGTCCACCGGGCGCTGAGGGCCAGAAAGAGGACACGGGCGCCCCCAGCCCAGGGCCTCAGACCGCCCACCCAGCCTCCTGCGCTCCACGCAGACTGGGATGGGCCCACGCTGTGTCCCTGGCCCCCGGACTGGGGGAGCCCCAGGCCCGGCCATCCTCTTCCCCCAGGTCCCACCCACCTGGGGCTCGAGCCGAGGACCCACGGCTGGGTGGGTGACTTCGCCTTGGGGCCCGCCTGCCCCTCCATCCAAAAGCCCCAAAGGCTGGCTGCTGGGGAGGTGGCCAGGGCCTGCACACCGTGTCCTGGACTCGCTGGGCAGACTCCAGGTGGAGATGGACTGCTGGGCAGCCCCACGAAGCCTTTGGGGTCCCTGCCGGCCTCCATGGCCCCGCTGCCCCAGACACACTTGGTGGGGCACGGAGGCCCTGAGGGACGGCGGGCAGGAAGTCAGGGAGGCCCCGAGGGCAGACTGGCTGTGAGGGGCCAGCCCTGGACGTGGCCACCTGGGAGACGTGGCTGCACCTGCTTGTTTGTTCAGGCCCAGGTTCGGCACAGACCCAGGGCCTCGGGAAGAGTAGGGGGCTACAGGCCCGGTAGGCAGTGGAGGCCAGAGCTGGGCTTGGAGGGCCAGCAGCACCCAGAATGGGGTAGGCAGTCTCGGTGGGGCCCCGGCTGGAGGAAGGGCAGGGTGTCCCTGGGGAAGGGGCCACCAGCAGGAGGTCCAAGCAGCACCTGCTGGGACCCGGGGTCCCTGGTGCCCAGGCAGACGGAGGGAGCTCGGAAGGGGCTTTGCATGCCAGGCCGGTGGAGGGGCGGTGAGCTGTGCCCGGGGAGGGGAGGCTCCAGGAGCAGGTGGGGTGGGGAGGAACCCGGGGGGCTGGGGCCCGAGACCCTTCCAGCCCCGAGCTCTGGTGGGTTGGGCTGCTCTGACCTGGGCCCATGAACCCAGAATAAAAACAGTGAGTCTGAGGCTGTTCATCAAAATCTCATTTGCCTCCAATTATGACTATTTGTGAAGTTTCACAGGCTTTTTTTTTCTCCCACTTCCTCCTTAATTGGTCAGGGCTCCTGCTTTGCTGGCTCAGCAAGGCCCTGGGCACTGACCCACCAAGGGGCGCCACCTTCCCCGGGCCTCAGGGCGCTTGGTGGGAGCCGGGGCCCCGGGGGGGCCGCGTCAGGCGAAGTAGGCGTAAAAGAAGAGGTTGACGCACACGAGGAGGATGGCATTGAGGCCGCAGACCCGGGCCCAGAAGGCGCGTTTCTGGGATGCCGGGCCGTCACCTGCAGGGGGTGCGAGGACGGGCGGGATGAAGGTCGCCGGATCACACCGGGCGCCCTGGCCTCCAGCCCCGCCGTGGGGTGGGAGTGAGGGGGGCACCCAGGGCACACACACCTGTTTTGGCCCCTGAGGGCCGGTCCCGAGCCAGGGTCCACCACGTGAGGTTCTCGATCTGCAGGGAATGGGGGGTGGTCGGGGGTTGCGGGACGGGAATGGGCCCCGACAGGACAGAGTCAGGAGGGGAAGAGGGCAGCCGAGTTCGAAAGGGGCCGGATGGGGTTACGGGTCAGGAGCCAGAGGCAGAGCGGGCCAGGGGTCAGGAGGGGCCCAGAGCCGCCCCTCAGTGCTCAGGGGTCGGGGCAGGCTTACCTGGACGCCCGCGGGGGGCGGTGTTAGCAGGCTCACGGCCACCACCACGGCCCCGCTGAGGACGAAGAGCGCCACGGCGAAGTGCAGGTAGTGGACCATGCGGAGCAGAGCCGGCCGCACGTCGGGGTGGCCGCAGGGCGGGGCGGGGTGCAGGAACTCCAGGACCAGCCTCCAGGCGCCCACCGCCAGCCCCACCATCAGGCCCCAGAAGGCCCCCTGGGGAGGAGGAGGAGGCAGGGCAGCGGGGGCCAAGAGCGGACGGCCCAGGCAGCGGGGAAGTGACCCCAGCGCGCCCCCCCCCCCGCCCCCGGGCTGGACCTGCCCCAGCTCTCCCCACCCCCACCCACCTGCTCGTTGGCCCGCCGCCAGAAGATGCCCAGGACAAAGACCGCAGTCACCGGGGGGGCCAGCGAGCTGGTCACCGACTGCATGTAGATGAAGAGCTGCCCGCTGTTGGAGCCTTGCAGGACGGGGATCCAGGCCACGCTCACGCCAATGAGCACGACGATGACCAGCCTGCGGGCGGCAGCAGGCAGGCCACCCCTCGAGACCCCCTCCTGGTCGCTAAGGCTTGCGTACCACCTGTCCCCTGCCGCCCCAGCTCCAGCCCTCCTCCCGCTGCTCCAGGGGCTGGCCAGTCCTGCCCGCTCCAGACCCTCCCATGGCTCCTGGCCACCTACGGGGGCCACCCCTGACTCGGCCTGCCTGGCCCCCCTCATCCCGGGGGTCCCAGGGTCTCCGGCTTCTAGGCGCCCACTGCCTGTCCCCCACGCCTGGCTGGAGGCACAGGCCGGCCCATCCATTTAGTGGCACCCTGGCACACAGGGGTGCTCGAGAAACACGAGCCCAGCCCTACACTCAGGCCAGACTGGCTTCCAGGTGGTTCCTCTGGGGCAGGCGGGCCTTCGAAGGAGCTGAGGCCTCTGGCGGGCACCTCCCCCACCCCCTGTAGCTCTTGGCTGTGGACTCGCAGCCCCTGCAGGGAGACCTTGGTCCCTGGGGCTCTGGGTTCGGGTGGAGCCCCTCCCCTCTCTCCCCCCCTCCCCCGCATGGGGTCCTCCTTCCAGCTCCTGCCTGCCTCCTGCTGGGCGTGGGCCCCTCAGCAGCAAGGGCGCTGGGATGCGGGGGCCTGGCCCCTGCCCAGCACCCAGAGTGGAGCCAAGAAAACAGATGAGCCTGTCACCCCAGTAGGACTGTGCTGAGGGAGCCCAGGGGAAGCCTCAGTCTAGGAGGGCTGCCAGGAGGAGGGGGCCCTGCAGCCTTGTAAGCATGTGGGACCCGGCTAAGGTGTCCATCTGCCCCTCTCTGGCTGACTGCCTCCCGCCTGTGTCTTGGGTCTGCTGGGCGCTCCCGTCCCTGTGGTGGGTGATGGGTGAGACCTCCTGGAACCCCAGAGTGGGCAGCAGGAGTAAGAGGCCACGTGTGCAGCTGGGATGGGTCCTCCGCTCGCCTGCCCGGCCGCCCGCCCGCCTCTCCTTCCAGGCCTGAGGGAGAGGGTGGAGGAAGGAGGCGCCCCCTCGACTCAGGCTAATTAACCCTCCGCCTGGCGGGCGGCCAGGCGCGGCCCTCTTCAAAGACAGCTCCGCCCGCGCCCTCCTCGCACAGGCCCCGCATCCAACCCCCGACTCAGCATCTCTGGAAGGGTGGGGGCGGGGCCCTGGCCTTGCTCCTGGCCTCTCGGTTGCTCCTGTGACTCGGCCACCACCGGGCTACCAGAGGGACCTTAAACCCAAGGCCGATCCCTCCACTTGCAATGTCCTTCTCAACTCTTCCCCCAGCAAAACCCTTTCATCTCCAAGGCCCAGCTCGAGGCCCTCCTCCTCCAGGAAGTCCTCCTGAGCCCCCATCCCTCCACTCGGCCATCAGGGCGCCTGGCTCCTTCTATTGTCCCTGGGCTGCAGCCGCAGTTGCAGGGGGTGGGTCCTCAAGGGTTGGGGGGCTCTGAGCTCTTTCTGGACCCCTTAAATTGTCCAGTTCGATGCAGGACACCAGGGACGTCTGGCACCAGTGGACTGAATAAGAGGAGGTAGACAGAGGGGCGGGAGGGGGTACCAGGGAGGGAGGCTGGGGGCTGGCAAAGATAGGGGCTCCAGGCATGAGATTGCCATGTCCCCCAGCCCGAGGAGACCAGTGGGGTTCCCAGCATCTTCCGTAGGCTTCTTGTGCCCTCCGCCCCAAACTCTTTCCCTCCTTGGATTGAGGCTCCAGAGATAGGAGCCTACGGGGCTGGAAACGCAGCTTGAATGGTGCTGCTGTAGGCAGGAGGAGGCCGGAGGTGTTGGGGGCGTCCTGCTTCTTCAAGATGGCCCAGCACCCAGCACTGAGCCCCCTCCACCCCACCAACCTGGTAGCCAACATAACTGCGGCCCAGAGAGGGTGAGCAGCCTGCCCGGCATCACACAGCACGTGCCCCTGGCAGGCTGGCAGGGCCCGGGGCAGGCTCCCCTGGGTGGACGGGGTGGGAAGGAGGTCAAGGGCGTAGATGGGAGACCAGCTCCGGACTCAGGCTTCAGGTGGAGCAGGAGGCCGGGCACGCGGACCAGCAGGGGGCACGGAGGGCTGCAGGTCCAGGCGGGGGCGGGGGCAAGGCACACCCTGGGGCAGGGGGATGTCGGGGCCCCAGCTCCCGGGAAGCGAGGGGTGGAGGGGCTCAGAGGGAGTGGGTCAGATGGGGCAGGCACCCCCTGGCTGGGATGGGCGGTCAGGGTACTGACACGGGGGCCGCTGCGAGCCGCGGGAGAGGCTCCCTGTTCCCGAGGAGGCGGCGAGCCTGCTGCGAGCTCACACCTGCCGCCGGCGTGCCCTGACACAGGCTGCTCTTCTGCGTCACTGGGACGACTGCCTGGAGCCCTGGGAGCCCCCGCCCTGAGGAGGGGGTGTGGTTGGCCAAGCCCAGCAGCAGAGGCTGGCAGAGCAGGGGCAATGCGGGGCGAGTGGCACCCCAGAGGGGGCACAACTCCTCTTCGCCCATCGCCCAGGTCACACCCAAAGGCACTCGGCCGAGCACGGGGCTGGAGGGCAGGCCAGACTGGCCCCCCCTGCCCCCATGGGGAGGGACATCAGGGCCCTGGTTGGACCTACAAAGGCCACAGGCGCTGTGGGAGCAGTCAGGCTACAGCTCCTGTGGGAGGCGTCCAGGGGAGGGGGCTCGTTCCTTAGTCAGGGCTATCAGGGAGGGCTGCCTGGAGGAGGGCCACTTGAGCAGAGAGAGCAGAGTCTGGAAAGATCGGGTGAGTCACGGAGGTGACTGAGGAGGGGACAAGCAGGGCTGGGAGGAAATGTGCAGACGCTCTGCGGGGCCAGGGGCACCGGGCCAGAGGGACAACTATGGCCCGGTTGTGGCCGCGCCAGAGCCCAGGCCCCGGCCCTCCCTGGGGCAGCTGGGAGCCATCAGGGTGGGGGTGGGGCTCAGATGTGGGAAAGAAGATCTCCTGATGGTTAGGGAAGGGGACCCCACCCGCCACCCTGCCACCCTGCCGAGACTCCCTCAGGGACAAGAGGTGCTGTCGAGATGGGGGCTGTGGCTGTGAAGGGGGGGGGGCAGGAGAGCCATGGAGAAGGTGCCATGGACAGGGTGTTCCAGCCGCTTCTTTCCTCTCTCTCCCAGCATCGTCCTTTCTCCAATCGGCAAACTCCTATGCATCCCTCAAAGCCCAGTCTGGTGGGGCCTCTTAGGCTGGTTCTGTGGCCGGGGAGGCCCTCGTCCCTGCCCCTCCCCTGCCCGTACCGTCCCACCAGCAGCAGCTCCCGCTCGCCGGCGCGGGGCCGCAGCCGCCTCCAGACGTCCATGGTGAAGAGGGTGCTGCTGCTGTTAAAGATGGAGGTCAGCGAGGACATGAGCGCGGCCATCATCACGGCGACCATCAGCCCCCGCAGACCTGGGGGGACAACGCGGGGCCGCTGTGACCCTGCCTGGGCTCCCGGCCCCCGCCAGCCCCCCTGCCCAGGGCCCTCTGGCTGAGCCCCTCCGGCGGCCTTGGCCGCTCGCAAATCCCTGTGCACAGACCTGGAGGGAGGAGGGGTCGGGGGAGGGGCGGAGACCCCCAACACGGAGGCTGGGGACAACTGTGGGACTCCTGCCTCTGCGGCCTGCCCCTGCGGGCTGCGGGCCACCAGGAGCTTCCAGCTGACCAAACACTCTCCCACCCAGACTTCACTTGAGGCGGAGGCTCAGAGAGGGGCAGAGAGCTGCCCAGGACGCACAGCAGTCCAGAGACAGGCCTTGGGGGGGGCCGGGACCCTCAGTCTGGAGGCCCCACCCTGGGCAGGGCCCAGGGCCTGGGGTTTCCTGCTACTGCCTGCGTGCGGCCGCCCTGGCAGGCACGGGGGTCCCCTGTCTGGTCAGCTCCGTGCAAGAGGAGGCGTGGTCGCCCAGACAGGAGAGAAAAATCCATCTGGTCATTGGCTGGAAAATGAGTGAGGGGCCCACTCGCTGTGGGCGAGGCCCTGCCGTGCGAAGCCTTCTAGGGGCTGTGGGCTTGAGAGGTGCTAAGGCTACAGAGGCCTCGTGCTGCGTGGCTTCAGGCTGGTAGCCTCCCCTCTCTGGGCTTCCGTCTGAGTCTGTCTCCAAGGCTTCGGGTGTTTTTCTTCAGGTGTCGAAGCACCTCCGCCACCTCCGCAGATCCCCGGCTGCCTCCAGCCCTCCCCCAACTTCTCCACATGCCCCCACCTCCGACCCTAGGAAAAGCCGCCTCCCCGAGGCCTCAGCCTTATAGGTGTCATTGCTTGCCCAGCCCTGGTTCCGCCTCTGACCTGCTGTGTGACTTCCAAGCATCCCCTGGCCCTCTCTGTTCCCTTAGGCTGACAGAGGAAGGTGAGTTAAATCCGTTTCCTCCACACCTTTCTCCACCCTCCTTCTCCGGCTCAGGGAGGCGGACGCGCCTCCCACTTCTCAGGCAGGGAGCTCAAGGGGACAGCGCTGGAGAGGGGTCATGGGGTCAGCGCTGGGGGCTCAGGCAGCCCCCAGAACAGAAGGGGCAGGCGAGGCCGGCAGGTGGGAAGCCCACGGTGTGGCCAAGCCTTGTGTGGGGCCGTTTTCCTGCACTGCTGGGTTTAATCCCAGCAACAACGCTGCTGAGGGTGGCTAAGCGTCATTATCCCCGATTTATAAATGAGGACACTGAAGCTGCAGGCAGGGAAGGCACCTGCCCCAAATATCTCAGCCAGTGAGAGTGGCAGAGCCCAGGTCTGCGCTGGGAGGGAGGAGGGAGCAGGGCGGGGCCGGGGAGCGCCCATGGGGGACACTGGGAATCCGGAGGTGAAACCGGGCTGCAGAGGGCCTCGGAAAGTCATCTCCTCTTTCGGTTTAGGTGGGACCGAACCCCTGGCTTGCATACCTCCTGTGACAGGGAACTCACCACCCCACATCAGACTGGCAGGGAACGTGGAGAGGGCCAAAACCAGCCCCACATTCTCGCAGGTGCCCGCAGGGTCTCAGGGATGGGAAGCTGCAGACTCGTGGTGGGCTGGAGCAAAGTCACACCAGCGGCCTTGGGGCCAGATAGGCTGGCGTTTGTGTCTTAGCCACAAGCTACAAGCCTTGGACAAGTCACTTTCTACTGTCTGTGCCCCAGTGTGCCCACGGGTAAAGCACAGCTGAAAACGCTGCCTCATAGCCTCAGACGAGGAGCAGTCTGGAGAGGGCCTGGTGCCCAGGAGGCCTCGAAAAGGAGAGCGGCGGCCTTTCTCGAAGGCGGGGCAGCCCAGGTTAGGAGAACAAGCCCTGGACGCCGACCACCCACACTCAGACCCCAGCTTTGCAGCTCACCTGCCACATGAGCCCGGCCAGGTCGCCCTGGCTCTCAGCCTCCCCACCTCCAAGCGGACAGGATGCTGAGAGCGCCCAGGGTTCTCGGTGCGCGGTGGGTGCCGTGTGCACCCTCTGCCATCGTCACCCTCCTCTCTTCCCCTCTGAGCAGAACTTCCCAGCTGGACGTCGCCCGGCATCACCCTGGACCCAGAGTGGCTCCATGGTCCCCAGGGTCCCTCCCCAGACCCGCCAAAGCCTCACCTGTGGGCATCAGCTCCATGACCAGCTTGGGGTAGGCGATGTTGGAGCAGCCAATCTCGGCCCCACAGGCCCGCAGGCACTCGGACGGCACCACGCAGCCCACATCATCTACGTGAAAAGAATAACCCGGCGTTCCATGCTTGTCCCACCATTTCTGGGCCAAGGGAAGGAGCTGGCTGCACCTGCCAGCACTGCCCTCCCCGTGGGCGGCTCAGAAGTCATCCCTCCATCTGGAATAACGCCCCCTCCCCAGCAGCTCCCTCCCCCCACCCCCCATCACAAGTTCTGGTCCCTGGCCTCCCCTGGCCCACCGGGGCGCCAAGGACTAAAGACGGGTCGTGGTTTGGCTGCGGACGCTGCCCAGGGGCTGGAGCATCGCCCAGCCTCGCCCGCTGAGTGAAGGAGGAAGGGTTGTCTGTCCTGAGCCTCAGCCCAGACCCGGACTGGATTCCAAAGCCCGGCCTCCCCGCCAGCCACTGGAGCACTGCCCGGGTCGTGGCAGGAGGCCCCCCGGCGCCCAGCTCTGGGGGAGGGTACAGAGTCCACCCCCTGTGCTCTTCTTCCTTCGGGAAATGCTCTTTGGACACCTCTGACCCCCTGCCCCTCTGGATGTTCTGCAGGGCCCGCGGAGGAATGCGCAGAGCAAGCACATGAGAGGTGGCCGTGATGGGGAAAGTTCAGGAACAGGAGTGGCCCGCCCCGCACTCAGAGAGGAGAACAGGGGGCAGGAATGCAGCCGCTCGGCCACAGGGGCCCGTGTGGGGCCCTGTCCTTGCGGCAGGCACCTGTGACTCACGTTCTCTGCGTGGACCGGGCCCTCCTAGGTCAGTGTCCCTCCTGAGATGCCCAACCCACCGTGGAGGGTCTCAGATGCCCTCCTCCGGCCCAGCGGGGCTGGAGCAGCAACGCCCTCCCTGCCAGCCCGGGCCTTGGCCCACATTCCTCTGCTAGGGCAGCCTCAACTGAGCCCCAGGTCCCTCCCGCTCAGTGCATCCCCGGCCCCCCAGCCAGTGGCATCTGCCCCCATCGCCTGCACACTCCTCCCAGGGACCTGGGCACCAGCTCCTCCCTGCCCCCCATCCTCTCCATCCTCCCAAGGTGGCGGCTTTGCTCAAGCCACTTACTTCTCAGGAACCCCTCCCTCCCCAACCCCAGAGCCTGCAGCGTCCTGGAAAAAAAGCCTTCCTGGGACATCAGAGGCCCTTGACAACTGGTCCCAGGTTCTGCCACCCAGCTGCCCGTGCCAGCCACCCTGACCCGCCTGTGTGTTCTCACACACGCCCAGCACGCTGCCACCTCCGTGCCTTTGCAGAAGCGTCTCCTCCTCCTGGTGCTCTGTCCCTATGCTGTTTACCTCCAGCGTCGTGGCCCTGGCCAGGGGCTAGTCCTCCAAGGCTTCCGCAACCGCCACCCGCCCCCTGCCCACCCCCCGCCTCCCACGGCAGACCAGCTTCCTCCCAAGGGCCTAGGGTTGAATCACAGTCATTTGTTTGTATGTGGGAGCTTCCAAGGGCGGGCACTGGCTTCGGATCTCTGGGATACTGGCTCTCCCAGGTATCGCCCAGCTCAGGGCTGGGCCCAGAGGAGAGGTTCTGTGAACCTCTGTGAGTGAATGAGTGAGGAAACGAGTGAATGGTTGGGAGAAAGGAGAAAGGCACAGAAGGAGAGGAGGAACTGGGAGAAAGGATCCCAGAAAGGGTTATGGAGGAGTTCAGGCACTGTTTGATCCAGCTGCCCTACCGTTCCACCTCTAGCCCACCGGTTGTGCAGATGAGAACTCAGGACCAGAAAGGGTATAACTTGCCTGGGACACAGAGTCAGACTCAGGATAGAGCCTGAGGTCCCCTGGGACTCTGGGGCCGCTGGGGTCCAGCATTCAGAGGGCAAGTGACTGGCCCCTCCTGACAGCTTCTGGGGTTGGACTGGCTGGCTCTGGCGCTTAGATGACCCAGCCCTCTGGGGAGGGACAGGTGAGGAGTCACAGCCACATAATGGCCCAAAAAGCCCGAGTCAGGAGATCCTGGCTGAGTTTATTCAGCCTATTTCAGCCCGTTCCAGCCTCCCAGGATGGGGCACTGCTGGCTTGCCTGCCTAAGTGTGTGCTGAACAGCAAGAACAGACAACCTCTCCTTTGTGACAGGGGCAGAAATGTCACCGCCTAAATAAAGTCCCCCGTGTGTGCCAACTTAGGCATGAGCAGCCCCAGGCCAGGGAGGGCTTCTGGCCTGGCAGAGTACCTGAGTCTGCAGGCTCGGAGCCCCCCACTGGGCTCCACCTTGACACCAGCAAACCCACCCAGCCAGGGTCCACACCAGAAGCCGGAGGTCGGCTCTCTCCCTGTCCCCCACGTCCTCCCTCCCCGCGGCCAACGCCAAGTCCAGCCATCGGGCTTGGGGACTGGGGAACTGCACCACCTTGCCTCTGTAGCCCACCTTCTCCGTGAGCATCTGAAGGAACTTCTAGAACCACCAGTCTGCCAGGCTCCCCCGTTCAGAGCCTCTGCAGGAAGAGTCATGGGGCTCTAACTGCCTCTATAGTCTTCTGCCCATCGGTCACCCTCGCCCCCAGCTCTGGGCCCCTGTGACCACGACTCCTTCCTGCTGGAATATCCTTCCCATCCCTCCAACTCACTGTGGGAACAGTGTCGGGGAGCTCCAGGCTTTGGGGCCACACACTCCAAGGCACCAATAACTCTGTGGATTGTGTCCTTCCTGCCTCTCCATAGCCCATGACCATGGGGCCCATGGAGGAGCCTGGACCCCTGCAGTGCTCAGCACAGGCTAATGTGTAGCAAACTCTGCTGTGTTTGTTGACTGACTGAATGACCCTCTTCCAAGATGGTCACTGGACACACCACCCTGAGGGGTCCTCGAGGTGCTCCCCACTCCCCAGGCTGGCCTGGCACATTCCTGGGAGCCAGTCCAGATGCTGATGCCACAGGAGGGAGCAGGGGAAGAGCACAGAGACCCGGGTTTGAGTCCAGTTCTCTCAATCCCTTACTGTGTCATCCTGGTTAATAATTCTCTGTAGGAGGCTCTGTCCTTTCAGGGGGCATCCTTAGGCCAACAACTCAACTTCAACCTAAACTCACACCTCACTGCAAAATGAACTCAAAACAGATCACAGATTTAAAAGTGAAACTATCCAACTTTTAGGAGCAAAAATGGGAGGATATCTTTGGGACCTAGGGCAAGGCGAATGGTTTTAGACTTGACATCAAAAGCGTAATCCAGGAGTTCCCGTCGTGGCTCAGTGGTTAAAAAATCTGACGAGCATCCATGGGGACGCAGGTTCGACCCCTGGCCTCGCTCAGTGGGTTAAAGATCTGGCATCGCCGTGAGCTGTGGTATAGGTCGCAGATGCGGCTCAGATCCTGCGTTGCTGTGCATGTGATGTAGGCCGGGAGCTACAGCTACAACTCGACCCCCTCTGCTGTGTTTGTTGACTGACTGGGAATTTCCATATGCCGCAGGTGCGGCCCCCCCCCCAAAAAAAAAGCATAATCCATAAACTTAAAGATTGACAAATCAGAGCTCATCAGAACTGAAGCGTTTGCTCTGTATAAAACACTTGTGAAGAGGATGAAAAGAAAAGCTGCAGAAACAAACTCAGTAAAGTTTCAGGAAACAAGTTGCATACACAAGCTCAGCTGCGTTTCTCTACACTAGCAATGAGAGAGAAATTAGGAAAACAAGGCCATTTGCAGTAGCATAAAAAAGAATAAAACACCTAGGAATAAATTTAACCAAGGAAGTGAAGGGTCTGTACCCTGAAAACTGTAAGACACCAGCGAAAGAAATTCAAGAAGACACATGAAAAACGGAAAGATAAGCCATGCTCCTGGACTGGAAGAATTAATATTGGTAAAATGTCCATCGGCCCCAAAGTGATCTACAGAGTCCCTGTAATCTCCACAGGTTTCCACAGAAATAGAGAAAAACCACCCCAAACCACCTGCCTGGACCCATAAAAAAAATCCTGAGTCACCAAAGGAATGTTAAGAAAGAAAAACAAAGCTGGAAGCACCACATTTCCTGACTTTAAGCCAAACCCCAGAGCTACAGTGATCAAAATAGGGTGATACGGGCACAAAAACAGACACACAGGTCAAAGGAAAAGCAAAGAGAGCCCAGCAGCGAGCCTGTGCACAGATGAGCAAGTGATTTACGACAGAGGAGAGAAGAACACACGATGAGGAAAGGACGGTCTCTCTCGGGTTTTTTGTTATCGTTTTTGTCTTTTTGCCTTTTCTTGAGCCGCTCCCGAGGCATATGGAGGTTCCCGGGCTAGGGGTCGAATCAGAGCTGTAGCCACCGGCCTACGCCAGAGCCACAGCAACGCGGGATCCGAGCCGCGTCTGTGACCCACACCACAGCTCACAGCAGCACCGGATCCTCAACCCACTGGGCAAGGCCAGGGATCGAACCCGCAACCTCATGGTTCCTAGTCGGATTCGTTAACCACAGCGCCACGACGGGAACTCCGAAAGGACGGTCGCTGAAATAAATGGTGGTAGTAAAACTCGGCGGCCACGTGCAAAAGAACAAACCGGACCCATTTCTCACACCACGCACACAAATCAACTCGAAATGGCTTAAAGGAAAAGAAAAAAAAAAAAAAAGGCTTAAAGACCAGCAACCCTAGAAGAAAACTTAGGTGGGAACTCCTTGACGTTGGCCTTGGCAATGATTTGTTTGGATTTGACACAAAAAGCAAAAGCAAAAAAAAAAAAAAAAAAAGGCGAAAACCAATCCTCCCTCAAAAAAACCCCCAAACAAGTGGGACTATATCAAACTAAAAGGCTTCTGCACATAAAACAATCAACAAAATGAAAAGGCAATCTACAGAATGAGAGAAGATATTTACAAACTGTATGTCTGACAGGGAGTTGATATCCAAAATATGTAAAGATCTCATTCAACTCAATAACGAAGACAAAAACCTACAAACAGAACACAGAAATGTGATTTAAAGATAGGCAGAGAGGAGTTCCCATCGTGGCCCAGTGGTTAGGGAACCTGACTAGCATCCATGAGGAGGTGGGTTCGATCCCTGGCCTCGCTCAGTGGGTTAAGGATCTGGCGTGGCCTTGAGCTATGGTGTAGGTTGAAGATGAGGCTCGGATCCTGCGATGCTGTGGCTGTGGTGGAGGCCAGCAGTTGCAGCTCTGATTCGACCCCTAGCCTGGGAACTTCCACATGCTGCAGGTGCGGTCCTAAAAAGACAAAAGACAAAAAAAAAAAAAAAGATAAGCAGAGGAACTGAACAAACATTTTTCCAAAGGAGGCATACAAACGGCCAACGAGTACATGGAAAGCACCTGTTCAGCATCGCCAACCATTGGGGAAATTGCAATAAGTTATCACCGCGTGCCCATCAGAACGGCCATCAGCAGAGAGGGAAGCGATGACAAGAGGCAGCCACGATGTGCAGAAAAGGGAGCCCTGGTGCTCGGATGGTTGGGCTGCAAACTGGTGCAGCCACTAGGGAAACAGCATGGAGGTTCCTTAAACAAGTTATAAAAAAAACTACATGGGATCAAGCAACCCCATCTAGGTTATACAGTTCAGGGAAATGAAATCGCCACCTCGAAGGGACATCTGCGCTCCCGTGCTCACGGCAGCCAAGATATGGAAGCAATCTAAGGCCTTCGACACTTAGGATGAACGGATTAACGAAGATGCGACATTTAGATGTATAAGGATATATCACGCAGCCAAGAGAAGGAAAGACATCCTGCCATTTGCAATAACGTGGATGGAACTTGAGGGTGTTACCCCGAGTGAAGTAAGTCAGACAGAGAAAGATAAATACTTACACGTGGACGCTAAAGATGCTAAAGACTGGCACACCACGGAGTACCAGTCCGTCAGAGAAAGCTGCCCATACACACCCACCTGGACCAGTCACCAGAGGAGAACAGGGGAGCGGTTGCCGTGGTTAAGGACGGAGGTGCGGCTGCAAAGGGACAGCTCTGCATCTGATGGTGCTTTACCCAAACCTGCACGTGTGACGAGGATGTGCACGCACACACACACAACTGGTGAACTCTCAACGAGCTCTCTGGCTTGCTGTCGTCACACGGTCGTTAGGCAAGACGCCACCGTTGGGGGAACTGGGTGAAGGCTGCATGCTAGCTCTCTGCTGGGTTTTTAACAGCTTCCTGCGAACCTCTATGGAAAGGTAAGGGGAAGGCTGGAGGCCCTTCGGCTGAGAGCCAGGACTCCTTGCGTGAGCCCAGGGCCTCTGTGCAGAGGGAAGGACAAAAGGAGAGCGGAGGCCCAGAGAGGGCCTCGTCTGGGTCTCCAGCGGCAGAGACTATAAATCAGCCTTCAGGAACCCCCCCGCCTCCACTCCCCTGCTTCCGACGTGGGGTGGGGAGGATGCAGGTGTGTGTGCGTGTAAGTGGGAGGAGCTGGGGGCACCTATGTGGCTGTGCTCAGGAAGGGGCGCCGCATTCAGACAGGGTGAAGTCCCCCCACCGGCCAGGGTGGAGGGCAGGACTTGAGGGCTCGGTGACAGGGCCGCAGGGATGCTGGGGCGGCAGACCCAGGAGAGACAGACAGACAGGCGGTAGTAAGGGTCCTGGGGGCGGGGCGAGGGGGGGCCTCAGCAGCACAGAGCAGTGTCCCCAGGGCCCCAATCCCAGCCAGGCACAGAGCAGCCCCATCCAGGGCTGGGCGGGAAGGGGTGGGCTGGGTGCCTGACTGACTGGCTGCAGCCTGTGATGGGGTGGGGGCTGTTGTTGGACCAGGTTTAATGGGCTTTGCTGTCCCTGCCCTGGGAGCGTGCTTTCAGATGTGGTCCCCACACACCCCCATGACCAAGGTCCCAAGCCCCGAGGACGCGGGGCCAAGAGCTGGGCCTGGCCTCAGCCCACAGCCACCTGCTCCCCACCCCCAAGACTCAGACGGGGCGCTGCTCAGCACGCAGGATGGGTGCTGGTGGGGGCCCTCTCAGCAGGGAGCGGGGCTGAGACCTAGAACAAGAACCGGCTCTGTCCACAGCAGGCTCTGTGAAGGCTGCTGAGGCTGCGGGACAGCTGCCTTGGGGACTCCCAGCCCAGCGCCCCAACTGCACTTCCACAACTGGACAGCAGAGCATCTGTGCGGAGTTTGCATCCTACCTGGGAAACTGGACACAAACAGGGTTGGACCAGGGTCATCAAGAGGCGGGGCGGGGGGGGGGGGGGTGCGCCAAGGCTGTTGACTTGTTGAGTGTCCTCCGGGAGAACACTGTCCCTCTCTGGACTGCAATGTTCCAGGACCTCTTGGACTTTGGTGTCTGAGCGGTTCAGAATTCGGCCACCTGGGGCTGGTGGCAGCAGAGCAGTCAGACCCACACTCGCCCCAGGTCTGTGTCCGTCGGGGGTGGGGGGTGAATCAGCTTCCGGCCCCGCCCCCGGCCGCACGTGACCGCAGGTGGCGGCGGCGGGGTGGGCGGGGCGGCACTTAGTCACCGGCCGCCGCCCTCGCCGCCCGGTAAGCGAGGCCCGGCCCGCGCCTCCGACCCCGGGCGACCCGCGCGCGCTGCCGGGAGCCTCCTCCGCGACGCCCGGGGGTTTGGCGACCCCCTCCCCCCACCCCCGGGCCCTTCCCGGAAGCCCTCGGGATGCGGGGCGCCGCCGAGCGGGGCCAGAGGCCGTCCGAGGGCAGACTCCGGTCTCCCACTCTTGGGAACGTCTGGGGGGGTGGTCTCCGCCTGCCCCAGTGGCCCCCAGCAGCTGCCCAGGACCTCGGGCAGCGCCAGGGGCCCTCGGCGACGCGGGGCCCGGCGCCCCGCAGGCCCCGGCCCTCGGCGCGGAGGGCGGGCCGCCCCCTCGGCCCGGCCCCTCCTCCGCGCCGCCGCCCCTCCCCGGTCCCGCCTGCCCTCTGACCTGACCCTCCCGGCGCGCCCCGCCCGCAGGCTCCCGAGCGCAGAGGAGCGGCGGCGGCGGCGGCGGGAAGCCCCAGAGCGCGCTGCGCCCCCGCCGAGCGAGCGTCCGCGTCCCGCCGGCCGGCCGCGCCATGGCCTTCTCCCAGGTGCAGTGTCTGGACGACAGCCACGTCAACTGGCGCTCCAGCGAGTCCAAGCCCGAGTTCTTCTACAGCGAGGAGCAGCGGCTGGCGCTGGAGGCCCTGGTGGCCCGCGGCCCCGACGCCTTCTACGAGGTGCTGAAGCGCGAGAACATCCGCGACTTCCTCTCCGAGCTGGAGCTCAGGCGCATCCTGGAGACCATCGAGGTGTACGACCCCGGCTCCGAGGACCCTCGCGCCAGCGGCCAGCCCCGCGGGCCGGAGGACAGCGGGGGCGGCCAGGGCGGCGAGGAGGCTAGCGCGGCAGACGGGGCCCCCACCGAGGCCGAGCCGCTGCCCTCGCTGGAGTACTGGCCCCAGAAGTCGGACCGCTCCATCCCGCAGCTGGACCTGGGCTGGCCGGACACCATCGCCTACCGCGGCGTGACCCGGGCCAGCGTCTACATGCAGCCCCCCATCGACGGGCAGGCCCACATCAAGGAGGTGGTGCGAAAGATGATCAGCCAGGCCCAGAAGGTGAGTCCCCGGGGGCGGAAGCTGGGTCAGGGCGCCCCCTCAGAGCCCAGCCCGCTCCTGTCTCTCCTGCCTGTGTGGGCCCCTCCTTCTCCTCCTCGCAGAGGGACAGGGGGCCCAGTCCTCTGGCAGGTGACAGCGGGCTGCCCCATCGCAAAGGGCCATTGTGCGTTTTGGGGGGTTGTTTCTGATCTCCCCAGACCTGGTGAGCAGGTTCCCCAGAAGAAGGTGCAGCGTGCGGTGGGGTGGGGTGGGGTGGGGTGGGGGGACGAATCAGACAGCTTTCTCTCACTGTCCCTCAGGATGGCTCTGATTCAGGCCCGAGAAGCAGGAAACTCCCTCTTGCACACACTAGGGGTTCTCTGGCATCGGTTTGTGGGGTGGTGGAGACAGTCTGGGGTGTGGACTGAGAAGTAGCCTGAGTCCGCCTGCGCCTGCCTGGAGATCCAAGTTCAAATGTGCCTGTGTCCTGGCTGTGCTGGGCAACTGAGAGCAAGTGGCTCACCCTCTCTGAGCTTCTTCATGAGCTTTGCAATGGCAGGACTTTTCCAGGTTGGGATGGGGGGGTGTTGGCGATGGTGCAGTCCTCGGGGTGGAAGCGGAGTGAGTCCAAATAGGGTTGAAGGGGCTGCGAGCATCGCCTGCACCTCCTCTGGAGTGACCCCTGCCTAGCCGTGCGGTGTGGGCACACGCCGACACACACTCTGAGAAGGGGTGCGCGCCGCTTGTACTGACAGCCAGGCCCTTGCTTCTTTCCTGGCGTCAGAGCCCGGCCTGGATGACGATGACACCTGTCTGGTGAGCTGTGTGGAGGGCGCTGAAGCCAGTCGCGGCTCCGCAGAGAGCAGTGAGTGGTCAGCGGGTTGTGTCCTGGCCTTGGGTTGCGGGGTGCCAGGCCTCGCGTGAGACCACGTGGTGGCTTTGGGGACCATCCCGGCTGACCGACAGGGCCGAGGGGAGCTCTTGGGCAGAGACCAGAAGTGGGTCAGGAGCCAATGAGGTGGTCATGGCTTAAGTTTCCAGAAAGGTGGAGTCCCTGCCCTGAGGGGGCCGGCTGGCTCGGGGAGCCTGGTTCTCGGCCTGATCCCCGGCAGCTTTGGGGCTTCAGGTTTCTGGTCTGTGAAATGGGGGTGGCGGGGATAAGAGCTGGGAGGATGGAATCGGGTGACGGCGTGAGAAAGAGGTGGAGGAAGAGGAGGGGGAGGGGAGGGGCCTTCACAGTGTTAGGGCTGAATAACCCGCCCCACACCTGCCATGGGGCAGAGAGGTGCCTGTCTTGAGGTGGTGGAACCCAGTCCCCTGGGAGGGCCTGCTGGGATCCCATTACCAGCCTCCACCCCCTTTTGCAAAATGGGGAAACCGAGGCCTTGGGCAGGGGGCTTGACCGCTGTGCTCAGCTTCCTCCTCCTCCGGGCCCCCCTCCCCAGCAGGAGGAGGACGAGGCAGACCCCAGACCAGACTGTGTGGGGAGAGGAAAGGGCTGGAGAGTCCATCTGCCCCAGACAGAAAGACAGACGGCCTGGCCCAGCGACGGGGCTGTATCGGGGCGCCCAGGGCCAGGCTGGGCGTCGTCCCTGCATCTCTCATCTCTCTGGCAGGGACTGAGACCCAGCCCCCCCCCACAGTCCCACGCGACCCCTAACTTCATCTGCTCCCCACAAAAGCCCCACAAGACTGTTGGCGTCAGCCGTGACGGGTGACACAGCCAGGAGGAAGAGCCTCCCAGGTCTGAATCTCGGTGTCCCCTGCCGCCCCCGCAGGGGAGCCTCTGCCCCCTGCTTCCATCCCTCCCAGAGTGGGGCTCGCTGCTGAGACCACTGCCCACTCAGACAGCAGAGAGCTGCAGACCCAACACGGGGCCTCAGAGGCGCTAGAGGCCAAGTGCCCGCTCTTTCAAACGGGCACACACACCGCAGCACGGAGGACGTGCATCTGCTCACACCCGACGGCATCGTGGGGAGCCAGTCCCCTGCTTTCCAGCCCACGTGCTTCTTCCCTGCCACATCCTTCCCGGGACCCGTGGCCTAAACGGCTGAGCCTCGGCCACTCTGATAAAAATAGCTGCTGTTTGCACGTAGCGTTATCTGCTGTTTTTCAGCTGTAGGAGCTGAGGTCCGACTGGCTAGTCCCTGCCAGGGTCCCTGGTTAGCTCTTAGGTGGAGGAGTGGGGGACGCACCAGGCCTGCGTTGTCCTCAGATTCTAGGACAGGTCCCCTGCCTGTCCTGCCTTGGCCTTGACAGGACAGTGACAGGCAGGGCAGGGAAGGGCTGCTTATCCGAGCTACCTGCCACCCCCCACCTCCCCGGCTCCCGGGGGCCGGGCTGTGACGCTGATGGATGCTGACGGATGCTGACGGCGCACTTTGCCGGGCGCCCGCCTAGCTGCCCGCCCAGCCGCCCGGAGCGCTCCCTACCTTGTCTCTCCCAGTGAATCACCTCTCCCCCCTCCCCTCACATCCTCCTCTCGCCCCCTGTATCAGTGCGGGGAGGGGCCTCCTGTCCCCCGCTGGGGTGGGGATCCGGCTGCCTGGCCAAAACACTGGCCGCCTGCCCACCGGGGCGTCTGGGCTGGGCTGCTGGCGCTGAGTCAGGGCGGCCCAGCCCACCAGCTCCTCAGCTGGCCTGTTGTCAGCACGGTAGGCAGACCCCGGGGCAGGGAAGTGACACAGCGTATACTCAGCCATCCCAGCTCTGCCGCCAGCAGCAGCTGTGTTCCCGTCAACGTTAACGCCGGGTCCCCCCTTTCCCAGGAGATCTGAATGGAGTGACTGGGCCACAGTGCCAGGAGCCAGGGGCCGCTGTGTGACCTGGCACAAGCCCCAGCCTCTCCCTGAGCCCCAGTCATCCCATCTGTCAAATGGGCACAGGCACGGAAGCCCATTAAGGATCCCTTCAGCTCTGCCACCCTGCTGCCCTGGCCTCCTAGACGCCTCTGGGACAGAGGCTCACGGGTCCCGAGTCTGACGCCACCAGCTCTGTGGCCCTGAGCAGGCCCCAGAGATGGAAGGTCATCGGCCCGCCCCTCCCCCAGTGCCTGGGAACCAGTGATTTATCCGGGGGTGAACTTGCCATGGGGTTCCAGCTGCATACCAGAGCCTGGGCCTGTAGCATCACGCCTAGGCAGCTGCAGCCTCTGCGAGAGGGGTGAGGCCAGGCTGGGTCGGAGCTGGGGGGGGGGGGCGCTGCCTCAGCTGGAAAGGGTCCTGGTGTTCTAGCAACTTGCCTTTCCCCTCCCCTCCACGACCCCTTCACTGGGGGCCCAGGGGCAGGGGCCTGGGGGGGCGCAGGCGAGGAAGCTTGGGGAGCACGAGGGAGCATGGCAAAGGCTGGACCAGAACCCCAGCCTGCCTGCCAGGCCAGGGCCAGACCCAGAGACATTAGGTTTCTTGCCTAAGGCCACACAGCAGGACGGGACCGGCCCAGGCTCTGGGCTGCCCGACTGACCGCACGCCTTTTCTGTCAGGCCTGCCTTCCCACGCTGAGGGCCTGGCTCACGGCTTGGCTCCAGGAGAAGAGAAGAGCTTAATGAGGCAGTTACTAAATGCCAGCTGTACCAGGTGCTGAGCGGGCACTTCACCTGCACTGGAGCCCTCCCGGCTCTGCTGCGGGGGGGTCGCCCTCCCTGTGCAGACGAGGAACCTGAGGCGTGGCGGGGCTCACAGAGGACACACGGCTTGTCACAGAGCCGACACCTAGAGGAGCCGGCCCGGAACCCAGCTCTGCGGGCCCGGAGCCCCCTTCCCTCTGGAGAAGCAGCGTCTTGGCCGTTCTTTCTGACTCTGCCCGTCAGGAGCCTCGCTGCTGGCCCCCCAGCAGTAGAAGCATTTCCTTGAGGCCCCCAGACTTCTAGGTCCCGGCCGGGGCAGAAGCCTGACTGCACCAAGGCCTGGGGCACACAGGGCGGTGGGCACCAAGGCCCCTGCAGCCCAGGAGGGGCCCTCGCTGTCCCCGCGCCCATGGTACCAGCCCAGCCTCAAGGCCATGGGAGGCCCAAGGGTGGCCCAGTCGGCTGTCCCCTGGGGCACGTGGAGCCCAGAGGGGCGGCGCCGGCCCAGCCTCCTGCAGCGGGTCTGGGGAGTCCCTCTCGCCCGCTCTGGCAGTTCCTGGCCCAGGGCCCACCTGCCAGCGGGGGAGCATCTGATGACGCAACCCGGGTATCACCCCTGTCTTTTCTAAAGGTCTCCTGCCCAACGGTGTTTGCGTCTTCGTTGCGTTTGGGGAGAGTCAGCAGCAGCTGTGCCAGGAAAGAGGGCTGGCACCTCTGGGCCGGGTGCCTGCCAGGCTCCCGGGGCACCCGGGCAGGGAGCCCCACACCCCAGGAGTCAGGGCGTCCTCATACTCATATCACAGACGAGGACCCTGAGGTTCAGAGTGGGCCAGGGCCTGCTAGGGGGCCCCCAGGGTCCTGGGCTGCAGGCTCGTCCTGCAGCCGAGGGTCCTCCCCCTGGGCCAGACGAGGCGGGGCTGGTCCCCTCAGAGGCTGCTGGCTCACCCTCGCCTTGGCTGCCTGACCTTGGGCCCCCATTTCTTCATTTGTAAAGATGCGGGTTGGCCCTTGTCTTAAGGAGGTAGCAGCTGTGAGGATGCTCCTTGTGGGGCAGGACCGCCCCCTCCTGGGACCTCGCCCCCACGTCCTGGCAGGGCCTGGCTGGTGGCCGGCACCTGCCACCTTCGTGACGCTCGAGTGATCCCTCGGCTCAAGTACCTTCGCAGGTTAAATGCCACATGGGGTGGTGGCATCCCGGGGCCCAGGCCTAAGCCCTAGCCCTGCTGTTGTCCAGCCAACCCTGCCCCGAGATAGCCGCCTGGCCTCTGACCCTCGGCCCCTTCCTCCTCTGGCTGTCGGGCTCGGTCAGTCCATACAGGGCTCTGCCCCCGCCCGCCCTCAGCCCTGTCCTGACGGCCTCTCCCTGGGAGGGTCTGGCTTGAGAAGCGGTGACCCCTCCCTGGGGGCCCAGGCGGGGGCTCGGGGGAATGGAGCAGCCTCCACCCCGCTGGGCTCACTCTGTGACCCTGGGGGAGTCCTTTCCTGCCAGTCCCTGGGAGTCAGCATGCTCCACCAGCCCACAGCCTGTGCTGCTCTTGGACCCTGGAGAAGCTAAGGTTTCACGCACTTTCGGATTTCTGATGCTGAGATCCTGAAAATCCTTGGCCTGTGCTGTCCTCTGATTGCTGTGGGTGATCTGGATCCTGCGGCTGGGGGCCTGGGGGCCTGGGGGCTCCGAGGCCCCTGGGGGCTGGCCGGACGAGGGAGGGGCTTGTCCTCCTGGTCACCTGACGCCACGCTCTGCCAGCCTCGGGTCCCGGCAGCATTCCTGAGCTGTGGCGAGGAGGCTGGCTAGGTTCCTCTGGAGACGGCCGGGGACTCGGGGCAGGGCCCACGCCGCTGGGCTGGGCTGGGCCCCGGCTCAGGCGGCTCTGGGTGGGACCCGCCTCTGCTTCTTGACCCCTTCTCGCTGCACCCATTTGGCGCTCAAGAGGCCTGAGCCTCCTTTAATTGGCCTTAATGAGGCTTCTGTCTTAATAGTGCAGAGGGAGGGTGCCAGAGCCCTGGCCGGCGGGAGGGGGGGGGGACCGCGGGTCTTTCAGTCCAGCTCCCCGTGTGACAGCAAAGGGAGGGCTTTGCCGTGTACCCCCCCACTGCTGCCCCCCCCTGAAGGCATAGCCCTGGGTGCTTGCTCTCTGGGCAGTGCTGATGGTCAGGGGTTTGTTTCCAGACGCAGGACCCAGGGTGGGCTCCCGGGGGTGGTGGGTGGAGCCCCAGCTGGGTCCCCACTGGGACGGGAGGCCTCTGCCACCCGCTGGCTGGGTGGCCCTGGGATGGTGGCCACCCCCCGGAAAAGTGACAGCCCTGCAAGCGTCAGCAAGCCGGCCCTGCTTGGGAAGGCCCTGTCACCACGTGCACCGACGCCCTCTCCGCCTGCCCAGGAGGCCTCCCCGGCCTTTCCCATCCTGCCCGCACCAGGGCTCCGGCCCAGCAGCCAGGCCTGCTCCGTCCTGCGGGGCGGGAGGGGCCGGGGCAGGAGAGGCGCGCTCCGGTCTCCAGGCCGCAGGCACCCCAGTGGGCGGGGGGCCGCTGCAGCCCCTCAGCGTCCGTGCAGGTGACAGCTTAATGCAGGCCGGCCCGGGCAAAGTCGGCGTTCGTGTCCCTGCAAAGGTCCTTGTTTCGGCTTTGGCTTGGAAAGCTGCTTTCCCTGGGTCCGGAGCGCCGGGCTCCCGCGTCCTCCGGCTCGCGGTGATGCCACTTGTCTTCGCTCCTCCAAACAGGACGGTCCTTCCCTCGGGCCACTTTCTCTGTCACCGATTTCAAGCGGTGGGACGACGACGTGCTTTGGTGTGTTCGCCTCACGTCTCTTCTGCCTAGAATTCATCAGGCTTCTGCGACTCGGGGATGGAGAGTTTCCATCACATGTGGAAATGGCATTATTACCACTTTTTCAAATGGTCTCCGGCCCTCCCCACCCACCCGCCTTCCACCCCAGCGCCTTCTGAGACCCCAGTTCCACAGGTCCCGGGCCTTTGGAGGCGACCTGAGTTCACGGGCGCTCTGGTTTCGGTTATTCAGTCTCCTCTCAGGGTCATCCTGGATCATTTCTACCGACAGGTCTTCGGGTTCCGCAGTCTTTTCCTCTAGAGTGTAGAATCTGCCGTCAATCCCGTCCAATGCATTGTTCTTTTATTTTTCACCTTGGCTGCTGAGTTGTTTCACCTCTTGAGTTTCAACTTGGTGTTTGTTTGTTTTAAAACATCTTCCGTGTCTTTAAGTAACTTTGTTGACAGAACACCTTCATAGCTGTTGATGTTTCATTGCCGCTTCTAACTTCTGCATCCGTTCCGTGCTGGTTTTGATAGATTTTTTTTTTTCCCCCTCATGTGGGTCACTATTTTCCTGTTTCTTTGTGTGTCCGGTAGTTTTTGATCCGATACTAGACATGCCGAATTTGATGCTGTGGGAGCTTTGATTTTTCCTTTAAATATTTTTGACCTTTGTTCTGGGTGCAGTTAGGTTGCTTGGCAGCAGCGTGACACTTCTGAGGCTATTAAGCTTTATTAGGTGGGAACAGAGTAGATTTAGCCCAGGGTAGGGGGTGGCAAACTATGGGCCAGAGCTGCCTACCGCCTGCTTCTGTAATTAATGGAACAGAGACGGGTACTTTATGAGCTGTCCACGGCTGTGTTCATGCTGTGACAGCAGAGTTGAGGGTGTGTCGGAGACATGCGGCCTGCGAAGTCCGAGACACTTACTGTTTGGCTTTTATAGAGAGCTTGGCATCCTTGTCCACCATGTGAGGTGTGTCCTGCGGGTCCTCCTGTGGGCACTGAGTGTCAGAGGGGCCTGCACCCTGGCTGGGGGACGTAGACAACTCCTGGTCCTGTGTGGGCACTGGCCACCATTCCAGCCGCTCCTTTCCATTGGTTCTGTTCCAGTTTCCTCCTGGCGTGTGCTGCTGGACCTCCAGCCAAAGGCACCCTCTCTCAGCAGCCCTCTCTTCTCTTCTGTCCTGAAAATTCTGGCGGCCAGGCTCTAAGCAAACCCTGTCTCTTCAACGCAGGGAGACCGCCGGACTCTGCAGGGCCTCTGCCTGTGCCCCGGCCTGGAGGGGGCGGGGGCAGTCCTGCAGGTGACCTCACCTGTCTCCCTTCTCCCAGGGGGTCACTGGACATGCTGCCCTGCCTGTTGGCCGTGGCTTCATAGCTTCTGCCTGGTTTTTATGGCTAAAGGAGGGGTGGGGTGGCAGTGCAGGCTCTGTCATGCCGTCATAGCTGGAAGCGGAAGTGGGAGCCCAGGGGGTGAAGGCATCGTCCCCCGCTCAGCACAGGGTGCAGCACGCCCCGTGTTCCCGTGAGCCCTTCCCGCTGGCACAGGGGTAAGCAAGAGATGTTGATGACGCCCGTCCGTCCACCCGCGGGTGCTCTGGGTCTGGAGGATCAGGGGTGGTACAGCGAGGGCAGCGGCACGACCGCCGTCATCTGCTGGGCACGGCTCTCGGCGCCGAGCGGGCTCCGTGCCTGCAGGTGGGCGCTGCTATCATGGAAACCAAGGTGGCGTCCCGGGGCAGTCTGGTGTCCCTCAGCGCCTTGGGGTGAGGCCCGGAGGTGCAGACCCGCCTCCTGCCTTTCCTGGTGTTGAAAGTGGCCCAGCGCGAGCCGAGGACTTGCCCCCATGCGCCGTGTCTGCGGCGGCCCCTGGGCTCCAGGGCGGCGGGGCCTGCCTGTCTGCCAGGGAGCCCTGTGGGGGGAGGGACCCCAGCCAGCGCACGCTGAGCCTCCGGCAGGCGCGGCCGTGGCCTTGGAGGGTGGGCACGCAGGGTGGCAGGGAGGCAGGCTGCCCACTCTGACTGGCTCACAGGTCCAGGCCTTGGGGAGAGGACATGCCACTCGGTGGGTGGCTGTGGCTTCGGCATTGACATAGACGTGGCACCTGCTTGTGGTGGCATCTGCGTTGGGTTTCGCAGGACGGGGAGGAGGAGGGGAAGGCGCCCGGCCGGAAGGACGGGGTGTGTGGCTGAGGGGTGCGGAGGGCGGGGCCGAGGGGGTCCGGGCCCCTGTGGGAGGATGGGCTGCGGCCAGTGCAGACCCCGTCTCAGCCCTTCCTCTCCCCGCCGCAGCCCTGCTCTGCCCGCTGGCCTCGTGAGCGCACTTCTGCTCCCAGCGGGACTGTGTGGTCCCGGGGTCTCGGCAGCAGCTGTGGGGGCGCCGGGGGCCCGTGCTGGTGCGCGGAGGTGGGTGGGGCGGTGGAGGCCAGAACCGCGGCGCCCAGGGCCCCGACCTGCTCCTTTGGGCAGGCGCGTGGCAGACGGGGCTCAGACGAGGCGTGAGCGAGCCAGGCCACCCAGACAGATAATTAAGCAAGTGAGAGGGTCCCTCCGTGCCTCAGTTGCCTCATCTGCAGAATGGGTGAAACAACTGGCACCTCACAGTGTTCGGTGGGGACCGGCCGGGGCCACGGCTACGGGACAGAAGGTGCAGCAGGTGGGCACAGGGTCCTGGGTTCTAGCCTCTGCCCCCGCTCTCCACATACCAACCAGAGACGGACACGCAGGTCCCTCGAGGCCTCTGAAGGACCTTGTAGCCTCCCGTGGATAAGCCTGGAGCCCCCCTAGGGGCACCACGCCCCCTCCTCACCCCAGCATCACCT
Source organism: Phacochoerus africanus (assembly GCF_016906955.1). Lineage (NCBI taxonomy): Eukaryota > Metazoa > Chordata > Mammalia > Artiodactyla > Suidae > Phacochoerus > Phacochoerus africanus. The sequence continues at coordinate 59,658,053 of NC_062557.1, forward strand.
GGCACCTGTTCCAAGCCCTCCTCCTGGCCCAGGCACCCTGCCTGCCAGGGTGACGTGGGAAAGGTGCACGTGAGGCTGGCCCTGCCGGGGCACGTCTCCCAGCCTGGGTCCAGGCCAAGGCCGTGTCTGCCACGGTGGGCAGAGCCTGGAGCCAGGCCTGCTCCCGGGAGAGGTGTGACAGCCTCCTTAGGCTCCCGCAGGAGGCTGGAGCGGCCTCGGGGCTGTGAGGTCTGTCTGGGCAAGGAGTCCCGTCACCCCTGACTGGTGAAGCCCAAGGTCCCTGGGAACCCACCAGCTCTGACTTCATACCTCATTTGGCCTCTCATCTGCCCCCTCGCCAAACAGTCTCTGGCCTTTGAACACCTCCTGGGATGGGGCGCTCACTCCTTCTCGAGACCCCTGCCTATTTCGGGTCAGAAAGCACGTCTCCCCACCTGGTGCTGGCGCCTGCCCCCCTGGGGCTCCCCTGCTGTCCCAGCCCCTGTGGACCGAGGCTGTGCCTGTCCTTGGCCCTGCCTGAAGCATCCTTCCAGGGACCAAAGACGGCAAGCTGTTGGAGGAGACCCCGGGCCTCGACCACCAAGGAGCCCGGCTGGTTCCCCATGAGAAAGCTGCCCAGAGAAGCTGGGTGTCACAGGGCCACACGGAGATGGCGTCTGAGGAAGGCAGGGCACAAGGAGCCCCCAGAGCAGGCTTTGGTGCCAGGTGTGCAGGCAGCGTCAGCAGAGGCCTGGGGCCCGGGAGGAGCCCTCATGGGCTTGCAGGGGCCGGCTGGGTGAGCTCACCCGAGTGTGCAGACATGTCCCCGCCAGGTCCCAGGCCACCGGCCAGGCCACCTCCTACAGGGGCGAGGGTGAGCCTGGCTCCCTGGAGGGCCCGGGTGGGTTCTAGCCTCACTGTGCCCAGCTCACCCTGTGGCCCAGCACACGGCCTAAGGCTCCTCCGGGGGGGGTCTCAGACCCAGGACCTGCCACGGCACCGGCCTTGGGGGCGGGCGGCGGGGGGACTTCTGTTTGAGTCAGCACAGAGGGCCTGGGCTGACGACGGGGAGGGGAGGGCAGAGACTGAGGGCCAGGCCCTCCCCTCCTGCCTCGGCCGGGGACAATGTCCCCACTGCCAGGCCTGGGCGTGTCCCTGCCCGCGGTGGGCAGCAGCCGGGCTGCAGTGGGACAGGTGCACTCTGACCTCCGGGCCCCGCCCTGACGTCCGGGGGCTGACGTCAGCTGCTGTGGCACATGTTGTCAGATGACAGGAAGGGCGCATGTGCTGTCTGGGCTCTGTCCAAACCAGACAGGAGAGGCGGCAGCGAGGGCACCTGCCAACGTCCACGCCAGCCCGGGGGCCCCCTCGGCGCCCGGGCCGGGCTGCTGCTGTCCTCCCGGCTGCGGATGCCTCTGGTTCATCTCAGCGTCCCAGGTCGGGTCGTGAGCAGGAAACGCCGGGCCCAGCCGGGGGGCCGCCCCATGGCCTGGGAGCGCTGGGCCTCCCCGACTCCCGCTCTCGGCAAGGCGGCCGCTCCCACAGCTCCCTCCTTCCGCGCTTTCTCCCTGCCCGCTGCCCACCGCCCGCCGCCCGCCGGGCCTCGTTTGCTGCGGTCTTGTGTCACGACAGCTCCCTCCTCCAGCCGGCGCCACCCTCGTGTCCTGCGTGTTGCGTCCGCCGCCTGCAACCTGGGGGCCGTCACCTCCCGGGGCCGGTGTGGGCGCCCGCCGGGGGGGACCGGCACGGGGGCGCTGGGCGTGCCGCCGCGGCGCCGCCTGACGGCCCGTCTGCTCTCCTCGCCGCCCGCAGGTGGTCGCGGTGGTCATGGACGTGTTCACGGACGTGGACATCTTCAAGGACCTGCTGGACGCTGGCTTCAAGAGGAAGGTGGCCGTGTACATCATCGTGGACGAGAGCAGCGTCAAGTACTTCCTGCACATGTGCGCACGGGCCCGCATGCACCCGGGCCACCTCAAGGTGAGCCGGCGGGCCGCGCGTCACCAGCCGCCATGCGGTCGGGCGGCAGGCATGGGGTGGGGGGAGCCCCAGGCTTGTGGGCACAGAGCCAGGCGCGTGGCGTCCAACGGTCCTCAGGCCTCCACCAAGGGGTCCCGTGGCCTCTGCTTGGATGCCCCGAGGGGCAGGACACTTCCCGCCACCCGGCGCTGAGGCCCTCGCCAGGCGCGACAGGTTGTGTCGAAGCAGCCCGTGCCGCAGTGCTCATCTGTCTTGCTGGCACACCTCCCGTGCCAGGGTGCTCGCCCCCGGCTCTGGCCGCTCACGCCCTACCGGAGGGCTCCGACTCCCAGGGAGTCCTTTCTGGGGTTGAAGCCGAAATGGGTCTCCGTGTAGTGTCCGCCTGCGGGTTATAGGGTCTGGCTCCAGCAGGGGGTGCTCCCTTGGGCTGAGGACAGGGAGGGCTGCTCTGATGGCGTTGGAGGCGAAATGGGCAGTGGGCAGGGCTGTCCATGGGAGGACATCGTGGAGCCGAGGTGCAGGGGCGGGTGGGCCTGGGCTCCGCACGGCTTTGCTGTGTGTCCTGCAGCACGCCGCCGCCCGTCTCTGGCCTCCCAGGTCTCATCGGTCCAGCGGAGGGGCAGGCGGCCCGTGTGGCTGGATTCTTCTGCAGATGCCCTGGCATTCGGGGCCTTGCCTGGGGGTAGAGGGAGCCCTTCTTCCGCCCAGTCGTTGCTTGGCACCTGCTGTGTGCTTGGCACCTACTGCGTGCAGCGCCACCCCCAGCACAGGTCGGTGTGCCCACGACGGCTGACTCTCGTACAGCTCCTGTCCTGGGCCCTTGACGTGGTCCCCTCACAGCAGCCAGTGGGGAAGGGCGGCCAGTCCATGTTGCAGATCCGGGGACGGCGGCACGTGCCCCGGTGTCGCACGTGGCTAGTAGGGAAGGATGAGGAGCGTGGGGGGCCGGCGCCATGCCCTCTGGCCCAGCGCAGCCTCCGACAGGTCGGAGTTCCTGGGGCGATGCCAGGCTGGGTGACGGGGCTGGGCTCCCACGCTTGTAACGAAGGCACCGTCAAGGACCCCTTCCCAGCCGAGCCCTTCAAGCGGCTCTGAGCTCTCCCCGCCGCGAGCCTCGGGCTGGCGGGGGTTTTTCATGTGGTCTCCCTGGTGGGTTGACCCCAAGCCCCACGGCCGCTGGCTGCGCTGCCCGCTGTGTAATTAGCACCAAGAATCAACTCCCGGGCAGACAGCTCATGCCCGGAGGCCCCGGGGTGACAGGCGCCCTTTGCCAGGTGACTGCAGAGGCCTCAGCCCTGTGGGCAGCAGGTCACAGCAGCTCAGGGCTCTCCGTCCAGCCCTCTGCCTGTGCTGGAGACCGAGCGGCCCGCCCCGCTGTGACCCTGCCCTGCCCAGTGGGCATCTGCACGCCCCTGCCGCCCCCCACTGCGTCCCTAGGTGTGTGGGCGAAGAGGCAGGGAGTGGGCTTGTCCGTGGTGAGTGGGGCTCCAAACCCCGCGTGGCCACCCCAGAGGCCTCGCCCCACCTGTTGCCCCGTGGAAATCTCAGGTGCCAACTCCTGGGACTGTCCGGGAGCCCCTAGGGAGTGGGGGGCAGGGCTGGGAAGGTGGCCCAGAGGGCTGCCCGGTACCCTCCTCGGGAGGCCGGCTCCTACCCTGCCCAACCCTGGGCTCCCCGGGCCAGCCAGGGGCCTTAGGATCTGCGTGTGGCCCCAGGACGCCACGGGAGCCTGGAATGCCTGAGCTGGAAGGGGCCTTAAGACCACCCAGACCAGGCGACCGCAGGACAGACAAGGACACCGAGGCCCGAGGAAGGCTGGGACCTGCCTGGAGGCTTTCCACCAGCCGGGGCTGAACCTAGAAGCCAGTCATGGGAGGTTGGCACAGACAGGGGGCCACACACCCTTGGGGCCCAGTGTCCTTGGCCGAGGCTGCACCTGCCAGCGGGGCCGCCCGGTGCTGCCCCCACTGGTGTCCTGACCGCTGACCCCCTGGCATGGGGCCCCACCTCCCCACGCCCCCAGCGCTTCGTGGCTGTAGGATGCCTCCTGCCGTGGCTTGAGGATGAAAGCGGAGGAGACAGTGGCTCGAAGGCGCTGTATGAGCTGAGGGGAGGAGCATGGCTGCTGGCGGTAACCCTGACCCTGGGCAGAGGGCATGAGGGTTGAAATGAGGCTACAGCCTGAAGCGTGGTGGGGGCAGCTGGCACTGGGGGGGTCTCTGGCTCAGCCTCTCCTGCTTGCCACCCACCTGCCCCGGGGAAGGTGGCAGGTCCACAGGGTGCCCTGCCCAGGAGCTGGATGCTGTGGGAAGGCCGGAAAGCATAGGAAGAGCACGTGGGACTCTGGCCGCCTCATTCTCACCCCTGAGCCCGCCCCCTCCCTGCCTGGGCAGGTGGCCAGAGGCTCCTGTGGGCCCAGCCCTGGCCTAGTGTCACCTTGTTGAGAGCCTGCCTCCCTGCCTGCAGGCCGGCCGGGCCTGGGCCTGTCTCGGGAGCACTTCCTTTGCCGGTAATCCCTGGGCCCGCCCTTGGCCCCCGCCGCCCCTGCCCGGTTCTGCAGCGACCTGCCCTCAGGCCCTGTGGGCCCAGGGGGAGCCACTGCCTGGTGGGGTCATGCTGGTGAGCACAGGGTACCAGGTGACAGTCTGGGGGCAACGCTAGGAGCCAGGCCTGGGCCCCAGCTCTGCCACCTGCCCTGTAGCACTGGGCAGAGACAGTGATCTTTCTGGGCCTCAGTTACCTCGTCTGAAAAATGGAAGGACTGTCACTCATTGGCAGGGCTGCCGTGCAGAGTCGCGGCGGCCACGTGGGGGTCGGGCTCTAGGTAACGAGTCCCTTTCCATCTCTCTGGTCGGGGGCGGCGCAGCCCCTCCCATGAGGCCCCGGCTCTGGTCTGAGCGCCAAGGGGCTTCCTGTCCCCCTTTGAGCTGTGGTCTGGCTGGGGACCGCCCCCCCCCCCACAGCTCCCCCTCCAGGCAGCCCCCCAGCCTGAAGCCCAGAGCTCACACCACACGTTTTGGAAATGGCCTCGGTGCTGCCCAGGCCAGCCCGCGCCTGGTTTCCAGGTGAGGTGGGAGGACGTCGCCAGCCCCTCCCGGTGCCCAGCTGTCCCCAGGCGCCTCTGCCCACCGGCTCTGCTGGCCCCTGACTCCTCAGGCAGGAAGTGTGGAAACGAGTGCCCGTGTTCCGGTGGGGAATAGGCCCAGGGCCGTCACACCAGGGGCTGGACCGTGCTGAGCGAGGCCCAGAGCGGGTGGGAACCAGGCTGGGCCTTGAGGCTCACAGCTTAGGATGGGCGCAGAGCTGTGAGCTGCCTGCTCAGCTGATGTGAAAAGCTAGTCGGCTTTGTGCAGCCAAACTGGAAAAACCAGCAGCCACTTGGGCAAAGGCTGGACCCGTTTCTGATGAGCATGGAAGGGCCAGGCAGCGTGGCCGGGGGAGGGCGCTGGCTGGGGCGGGGGCGGGCATTCAGGCTGCAGGCTGCACAGCTAGCCCCGGCCCCCTTTTGGTGCCCTGCCCTGCCTCTCCCGACCTGCCTTCCCTGACCCCGGCCTGGCTCCAGAATGGACCCAGGGCAGTGCTTTTCAACCAAAAGCCTTCCTGGCCGGGACCCTTGGCCTTGTCCGGAGACGTCAGCAATGGCTGTGACCGGGAAGGAGTCTGGTGGGTGGCGGGCAGGAGGCTTTTAAACAGCCTGTGGCGCACGGCGGCCCCGACAGAGATCCACCCGCCCAGAAGGCCGCAGTGCCTGGCGGCCTGGGCCAGGGAGGAGCCAGGAGCCCCCCGGCCCCGCCGCCAGCGGTGTTTCCATCCCAGCTTCAGGACGGCCTAGGGGAGGCCAGGGTGCGCTGGTCACCTGCCCCATTACAGAGAGAGAGGAGGGCAGAGGCTGGCCCGGCGCCCAGCACATGGGGACACAGGCTGTCTGTGCCCAAGCTGGTCTGATCTCACTGTCACCGGTCAGGCCTGGCCAGGGAGGTCTCTGGGCCTCCCCACTCCTCCTCAGGCCCAGGAGGTGCCAGCAGGCCCCTGGAGGGTGAAAAAGCCACCAGCGAGCAGCTGCGGGCTGTCCTCAGTCCCCGGGGGCTGGACTCCGGGCACCAGGAGGCCTGGGCCAGTCCCTCCGCCCCCGAGGCACCTGACCACAGCGAACGGCTGACTGCCGGCCTCCCTGGGCCTGAGTCCACACCGCTCCAGATGCTTTCCGGTCCTCCCAGCCGGTTCCGCGCTGCCCCTCAAGCAGAAAGGACGACATGCCTGTCAGGCTGCGCAGCACAGCCCGCTCAGTCCCGGCCGTCCCGAGCACAGCACAGCAGCCCTGCAGCGGCGGGTGGGGGAAGGCCCATTTCACAGACGAGAACGCAGAGGTGTGGGGAGGCCAGGCCGCACCCATTGCCGCCTGTAACCACGCCAGGACTGGGGTCGTGTTGGACCAGAGCCCGAGAGTGACCCACTTGACTAGGCTTGTCCCTTGGCCTCCCACCAGCCCGGTGTGAGCACAGGAGGCTCCGTGGAGGCTCGGGGTGCTGGGGCCACCCCAGCCCTCGGGTCCAACCGCGTCCTGCCCCGTACACGCTTGGGGCAGAAGTGCCCTGAGCAGGGAAATGCTGCCTGGCCATCCTGACCCCCCCCCCACACAGGAGGAAGCCAGCTCCAGAGGCTGTGGGGACCCGCCCAGAGCACCCCACATGTCCTCTGTGGCCTGCTGCCTGCTCTGCTGGGGGCGCCAGGCGCAGGGACAATGGGACCCTGTGGCTCCTCCACCTCTGCTCGCCCAGGCCTGGCTCCCGAGACGTTACCTCATCTGGGCCAGGCCCCGTGGGGCGGGGCCCGCCCGGGAGCACACAGCCCCGCCCGCTGCTGAGCCCAGGGTGGAGGGGCCTGCAGTTGGCGGCCAGCCCCCAGCGTGCGGGCAGGCCAAGCGCGGCCCAGAGGCTCGCTCAGAGTCACACAGCATCCGGCGCGCCCAGGCCGCCCCCGCCCCTCTGGGGGGATGTAGGTGTGAGCTTCCGAGGCCTTGGTGGGCAGGCTTTGGGGTGGGTGGGGCGGGCGCTGTGAGAGGGGAACTGAGCCGAGGGGCGGCCTGCGGCCCAGCACGCGGCGCTCTGGGCCAGGAACCCACAGAAGCCGCGAGCTGGGCTGCGGTCGGGTGCAGGTGGCGGGAAGGCCTTGCTTTGCTCCGCCTCCAGGATCTTTGTTCAGGCTTCTGGTCCCTCAGCGTGCTCTGTGTTGGGTACAAAGTCACGGGCACTAATTGTCCTGGGCCGAGGCCAGCTTCCTGCTGAGCTGGCTGTGTGCAGACAGGCAGCTGCCGAGGGGGCGCGGGGAGCTGGGCTGGGAGCAGAGGTTCACCTGCCTTCTGAGCTGGGCCCCACGGGATGGCCGTGGGCATCCATAGGCCCTGCCCTTCGACCTCCGAGGGCACTGCCCTAGGGCTGCCCCAAGCCGAGCGGTCTGGGCCTGTCACAGAAGCCACGGGCTCAGGAGCAGAGGGGCTGCGGGCTGGAGTGGAGGCCGCCTCCAGCTCTCTGCTCTCTCCCGCTGCCCCTGCCTGGACTCAGGCCCGCCTCCTCCTGGCACAGGGGTCCCCTCTCCGCCCCCTGCCTCACTCCCTCTGGACGCCAAAACCCATCTTGATGTGCTGCCTCAACTCGCCACTCCTGCTCTAAATGGTGCCCTGGCTCCCTGCTGCCCTCTGCCGGCCATGCCAGGCCCCGAGCAGCCGCAGGGCCTTTCATCAGCCTCTGGCTGGGCCCGCTCTGCAGGCCCCGTCACCCACCCTCCTCCCCCGAAGCCCCATGGGTCTCAAAGAGGCCGCCGCTCTCGCCGCCAGGCCTTTGTCCTGCTGAGCCTGGACTGCTCTTTCCGGTCAGCTCAGCCTTCCCCAGCGCCTCCCCTGGCCTGTCCCCCTCCAGCGTGGGATCCTGGTCCTGCAGGGCTGCTCTGTGGACCCCTCAGGCCACACCAGGACCACCCTGTGCCCCCCCCACTCCAGTGTCAGGTCCCACTGTAGCCACAGCCTGAGGTCCCCACACATGCCAGCCCTTTCTCCAGGCCCCGGGCTCAAGCTCCCACCTCCACGCTCTGGGCGGGGGCGGGGGGCGGTCAGTGCCAGCTCGTCTAACTCGGCCTCCCGCCCCCGACGCAGAATCTCAGGGTGCGGAGCAGCGGCGGGACAGAGTTCTTCACGCGTTCGGCCACCAAGTTCAAGGGCGCCCTGGCCCAGAAGTTCATGTTCGTGGACGGAGACCGGGCCATCTGCGGCTCCTACAGGTGACTCTCTGGCTTTCTGCCCTTAATCCTGCCTTGTGGCGCCTCAGTTATTCCAGTTCACTGGTCCCCAAAATGCTAGGGTGTGAGCGGGGCTGGGCACGCCCACACACTGCCCGCCCGTCTTGGAAGCAGGCAGAGGCGGGCTTTTATCCGAGGAGAGGCTGCTCTTCCAGACTCGGGTGTCAGCGACCTGGAGGTTCGGTGGGGCCAGGCCCACAGGGTGGTCACCCCGGGAGCCGCCCTCAGGGCTGGGCCAGGATGAGGTCGGCCGTGGCCCAGCTCTGCCAGCCCCGCCGTGCAGGGGCCACTCGGGGTGGGCAGTGGCAAAGCCACTGATGACCACCAGCTGGCCGGGCTGCACCCGGGAGGAGCTCGTCGCAGGCGGGGAGTGGCTCAGACTAGGGGGCTTGCAGGAGGTCCCAGATCAGGTTTGCCCCTTAGGCTGGTGCCCTGTGTCCTGCCCACTTCTCCACAGTCCCTTCTGTGGCCACAGTCTGCTGGACCCTGGCCTGTGGGTGCACGGGGCTGGGGGCTGGCTCAGGCCCGCTGCAGGGGCCGGGGCCCGGGCCCCAAGCCTGAGCAGGCGGCCCGCCCTGTGTTGCAGCTTCACGTGGTCGGCGGCCAGGACGGACCGGAACGTGATCTCCGTGCTGTCCGGCCAGGTGGTGGAGGTGTTCGACCGGCAGTTCCAGGAGCTGTACCTCACGTCGCACAGCGTCAGCCTCAAGGGCGTCCCCATGGAGAAGGAGCCCGAGCCCGAGCCCATCGTGCTGCCCTCTGTGGTCCCGCTGGTGCCCTCGGGCACCATGGCCAAGAAGCTCGTCAACCCCAAGTACGCGCTGGTCAAGGCCAAGAGTGCCGACGAGCTCGCCAAGACGTCCTCCGAGAAGCAGGAGGCCACGAGGCCCCCGGGGGCGCGGGGCCCGGAGCCGGCCGAGCGGCCGGCGGAGCTGCCGGAGCCACCCCCGCCGATCCACCCGGGGCTGCTGGACCTGGAGCGAGCCAACATGTTCGAGTACCTGCCCACGTGGGTGGAGCCGGACCCGGAGCCCGGCAGCGACATCCTGGGCTACATCAACATCATCGACCCCAACATCTGGAACCCCCAGCCCAGCCAGATGAACCGCATCAAGATCCGCGACACCTCCCAGGCCTGGCGGCAGAGCCAGGACTCCAGCGCCGGCCCCGCGAACGGGGTGCCCGCCCAGAACGGCCTCCCCCAGGGCGACGCCGAGCCACGGCCTCCCGTGCCCAAGCCCCGGACGGTCCCCGTGGCGGACCTGCTTGCCCAGGATGGCGGCGGCCCGGGCTGGGCCCTGGGGAGCCCGGAAGAGGAGGCGCCCCAGCACAGCACGGACCTTGGGCCGCCCAGGACCGCGGGCCCAGGCCCTGGCCCCCTGCAGCGGCAGCTGTCCACGGATGCCCCGGACGGCCGGGGGGCGGCGGTCCCCAATGGGCTAGATGGGGAGGAGGAGGAGGAGGACGACGACGACGACGACTACGTGACCCTCAGTGACCAGGACAGCCTCTCGGGCAGCTCTGGCCGAGGCCCTGGCCCCCGGCGGCCCTCGGTGGCCTCCTCCTCTGTGTCAGACGAGTATTTCGAGGTGACGGAGCGCTCAGCCATGCTCCGAAGGCGCCACTCAGAGCAGGTGGCCAACGGGCCGGCCCAGCCCCCCCGCCGACAGCTGAGTGCCCCTCACCTGACACGGGGGACCTTTGCCGGACCCCTAGGGGGCTCCTCGTGGGCCCAGGGTCGGGAGAGAGAAGAGGCGGGCACTCTGACGAGGATGCAGGCCCCACGCTCGGCGGACAAGGAGGCACAGGTGGGTCGGGGTCCCTGCGCACGGGGGTCCCGGGCACCCTTCCCCGGGGGCGGGGGGGGGGGGGCGGCGGCAGCCGGACGGGGCTGCACACGCGGCAGGTCGTCACCAGTGCCTGGGACCCTCAGCCCCGGCGTCCTGTAAAGGCCACCTGCGCCAGCCCCCGGGAGCTGAGAGGACACCCACCTCACACTCCAGAGGGTGCAGACGCGTGCTGGGACCGGGCGGCGGCGGCGGCACAGAGATGTTCTGCCTCAGCCCGAGGCCGCACAGCAGGAGGCGGTCTCGCCCAGCCTCGGGTCAGGCCCCGTGGGGGCGCCTCTGACTGTGGCTGCCCTGGGCTGGGAGGCAGCTGGCCCCTGCCTTGGCCTCCCGCTGCGGGGCCCCGCCAGCGCCCGGGGCCCGTCCTACCTGGAAACAGCACACGGCTGATCATGCCCGGCATGACCATGAGGCCCATGGGCAGCATCTTGAGGTAGCTGGCCAGGATGGAGCCCCCCTTGGCGTGGTTCAGGTCCCGGGCCGACAGCGACCGCTGCACGATGACCTGGGGGCGGGAGGGGGAGTGAGCCCAGGCCCACGGAACGGCCCCGGGGGGCCTCAGGGAGAGCCCCACCTCCGGCACGCCCGTGCCCCTGCCAGGGGCAGACACTGGCTCCAGCTGTGCTTTGTGTCCCTGGCAGAGGTCCGGACCTTAAGACCTGGACTTGGGAAGCTTGCGTTCAGCAGCGGAAGGATGCTAGGAGCCGCCGTGGGGCAACTCCTCAGGCAAACCCTACGTGGCCTCGGGTTGCAGATCTGCAGGGTTGGCGGGGGGGCAGCGCGGGGAGTCGGCACCTGCCAGCTGACGCTACGACTCTGCTTCCTAAAAAGTGCGACTTTAAACAGCTCTACCCAGACAGAACTCACAGGCCGTCCACCACGTAAAGGATACAATTCAGGGGGGGTTTCATACAGTCACAGAGCTGTGCGATCTGTCACTTTTAAATAGAAGTATTTCCCCTTTGCTCTTCTGCGGTTTAAATCACCTCTCGCAATTTGCAAGTTGTAATTATTTGCGATTTTAACCTCAGTCCCAAACGCCCTCCTTTGCCAGCTGGCTGCTAGCATCTCCCTCTTGGACGCAGCTCCTGGGGAAGCAACAGTTACCGGGCGCCAGGTCAGAGCGAGCTCTCAGAGAGAAGTTTTACTGGTAAATCAGGCAGGGAGGGAGGAGGGTGCGGCCAAGCAAACGCACTAGAATCTTCTTTGGTGTCCGCTTGGAGACCCCCCTTCCCCCGTCCGCTGCCTGGCTGGTCCTTCAGCGCCTTCTCATCACCTGGAGGAACCTGGGCTCACGTGACCACAAGCACGCAGCTGGGGATGGTGCTTTGTGGCCGTTCTTTATCAGAGGCGTTCTCGGCGTGGCCTCTCTTTCCCGGTGTGGCCTGGGTAGAGACGGGGTCCTTCCCAGCTGTGAGCTGCTCCTTGCCCCCCTGATGTCTGCTGGCTGGGAACAGCTGGTGTTGCTGGAGCAAGGGTAGAGGCCCAGGGTCTCTGCAAGTTGGGGATGAGCCTGTTCCCGTCACTGCGCTCGAAACACCCTTTTCTTTCATGAAAGCGGTTTTTGTAGGGGCTAAGAATTGCGAGGGTCTGTGTTACTGTCCCTCTCAGAGGCTCCTCGGTGCCCATTTGTATCTAAAGCCCCTCAGAGAAAGTGCCACGGGCTTCTTCGGAGACCCACGGAAAGGCCTCACAAGATGCTGTGAAGGGTGTAAACGTGGAACTCCCGCTATGGCTCAGCAGGTTAAGAACCCGACTAGGACCCATGAGGTTGCCGGTTCGATCCCTGGCCTTGCTCACTGGGTTAAGGATCCAGTGTTGCCATGAGCTGTGGTGTAGGTCGCAGACGTGGCTCGGATCTGGCGTGGCTGTGGCTGTGGCTGTGGCTGTGGCTGGGGTGTAGGCTGGCGGCTGCAGCTCTGATTCACCCCTAGCCTGGGAACCTCCATATGCTGTGGGTGTGGCCCTAAAAAAAAAGGTAAACTCTCTTATAAAGGAACTGTGGATCAGAGGCGATTACCCCTTAAGATGGAGGCGTACATGCAGTTTCCCCCCATGTCCGCAGCATGCAGAAGTTCCCGGACCAGAGACTGAACCCACACCACAGCAGCAACCTGAGCCGCTGCAGTGACAATGCCCGATCTCTAACCCACTGGGCCACCAGCCATTTGTTTTCAGCATTCACCTCGAGATTCAGAACCGTGGCGCTCCCGTCGTGGCGCAGCGGTTCATGAATCCAGCTAGGAACCATGAGGTTGTGGGTTCGATCCCTGGCCTCGCTCATGGGTTAAGGATCCGGCGTTGCTCTGGGCTGTGGTGTAGGTCGCAGATGTGGCTCGGATCTGGCATTGCTGTGGCTGAGGCGTAGGCCGGCGGCTACAGCTCCGATTGGACCCCTAGCCTGGGAACCTCCATATGCCGTGAGTGCGGCCATAGAAAAGACAAAAAAAAAAAAGATTCAGAACCGTAACAAAGGCGGAGTCTTGGACCCAGGGAACGCAGCCTCCCACACAGAGGTCACCTGAGAGACGCGACAGCACGTGGCCGTTGGCTGGACCACACAGAACTCGAACTCCGACCCACAACCTGCCCAGGAAGCCACCTTGTATCGACCACAAACAGCTGTCAGATTTGCAGGAAGGCAGGGGGCTGCAGGAAAGCTTCTCTAACAGCCCCACATGGCCAGGGCCTAATTAATAACTGACAGCTTCTGGAACTTTTGTCCCCACTTTCACCTTAGGACCAATCAGAGAAAGCCAGACACGCCCTCGCAGCCCCGACCAATCACGCCGTTTCAGTTCGCCCGCCTCTGCGTCCCCAGGCCACCAGCCTCCACCAGGGCCTCCTGAGGCTCCCCTTTGGCCCCTATAAAGTCCCCTCCTCTGCCCGCCTCTGACTCTGTGCCAAGTGTGAGTGATAGAGGCTGACGCCCTCGCTGTAGCAAGCTCAGAATAAATTGCCTTTGCTTTTCTTTTTAACGAATGACAAGGTGCGAGGGCCGGCAGCCTGGGCTGTGAGGACAGGCTGATTTCAGGGGTGCCTTAGCTCCTGAGACCTGGGACAGGTCCTTTCCTCCCAGTGGGCCTCCTTCCCAGCTGGACAATGAGGGGCCAGATGTGGTTCTCTGTGGACCCTTCTGCTTTGATGTCCTGTGGTTACAACAGCCTGGGGCCGTGTCCTCACGGGAGAGGAGTTTCCCTAAGTCCAGCACGTCTTCCGTGACTTCACACCGTGCTCTCGGCAGCCCGCCCCGGGAGGTGGGTGGGCAGCAGCCGTCACCCATTCCACAGCTGGGAAAGCTGAGGCCCGGTGCCCCAGCGAGCAGGGCCAGGACCTGCCCTGCAGCACCAGTGGTGGCTGCCTCCCAGAGCCTCTCTGCACAGGCCCCGCCTGGCCCTGTCGGAGGCCAGCTCCCTCTTGCTGCCTGGCCACCTGAGCCCCCTGAACCACTGTGTCCTCACCTGCCAGGTGGGGTATGGCCACTGACCCACAGGGTTGCTGCAAAGCCTGGGTGAGGCTGCGCCTGGCTGACTGCGAGTCACCAAGGTCAGAGGTCCAGCAGTGCTGGCCCAGTGGCATTTGGACCCTGGCGCCTCCCTTTGGGACGCCTCGAAGTGGCCCAGCTGTGACGCAACAGGAGAGCCCCTGGGAACGTGGGGGAATGAGGTGACAGGCCAGGCAGGTGACGCTGCCCGGCCCCGGGGAAGGAGCTTGGAGAGCTGTGGCCTCTGTTAGGACTGACCCAGCTGCTGCCTGGAGACAGCCTGACCGAAACTGTCGCAAGGGCAGGTGACAAAATGTGCAGCAGTGGAGCAGGCAGGACCCCTGACCCTTCCGGTCTGTGTGCCCGCCTGCCCCACGTCTGACAGCAGCTGTGGGGGTGGGGACGGCACAGCAGTGCCCTCTGCCCACTGGGCCTCCTGCTTCCTGTCTCATTGGTTTTGTCGGTTTCTGAGTGTCACCTGCACCTCATAGATGAGCTGGGACATACTGAAAAGCCTAAAGAAAACGAAAAGTGCCCATGGTCCCAGCACACAGAGCTGCCGCCTGGCACTGACCACACTGTGGGCATCCCTGAGGGCTGCCCTGGCCAGGGGCTGGGGACAGTCCCGCCACGCCCCCAGGACACAGAGGGTGGTACCTGCGTTGTGCGAGGCCCCGTGGTCCCCCAGGCAGACCCAGCCCGAGCGGGAGGAGAATGGGGACGTAAGGCCACACCAGGAGTGGCCCCTGGATCCCCTGGGTCAGCGGGATACAGCCTCCACCCTCCCAGGTGACCCTCTCACCCAGGAAGCAAGGCCCATCCAGCCCTGACCTCCAGGCCAGGCCGTGTGCTGACTCACTGGGCCTTCATGGGAAAATCTCCCCAATGCCGACCCGCCCAGAGATGCCAGCGCCGCGCCAGCCCCACGCTGAGCAGGGAGGGAGCGGGAGGCGCCCTGGGCGGGCCGGCATCCCCAGCATGCCCCCCTGCCGCCTTTCACCAGCCCCTACCCCCCCACCCAAGCCCAGGCTGGCCCTCAGTCCTCACAGGGGCGCTGGCAGAGCCCTGCTGTGGGCGCAGCCTATGAGGGATTCTTGGCTGGGAACACAGGCCTGCCCCGCTTTTCACCGTCACAGCCCAGGAGGGTGTCCAGCGAGCAGCTTCGCTGGGGAGACGCAGAGCACCCCTCACGGGTGGGACCTCCCTGTCTGGCCAGTGGACAGGGCTGGCCCACAGTGACTCAGGCCGACTCAGGCTGGCTGCTCCTCCCCGGGTGGAGCCCTCAGGGCCGCGGCTCCAGCGCTGAGGCTTTCGAGGCCCCCTCCACCCGAGTGCCGCCCAGAGCTGCCCCCAGCCCCCGAAGTGGCCCGGGCGGGGGCTTCTGCCCAGAGAGGGTCCTTGGGAACGACTAGAACCGGACTCTGGAGGAAGCCCCGAAGCCTGGCCCGGGCCGGGGTACAGCCTCTATAGACCCAGGACCCAGCCGTCGGCCCCTGCGGTGGGCGGAAGAGGGGAGGGGCCCGGGGAAGCCCAGGAGCTGCCTTGGCACGACCTTCGCACGGGCCACGTGAGGAGCGCGGAAGAAACCTGTCTCGGGCTCGGGTGCCAGGGCAGGAGGCAGACCCCGGCGCCCAGCTCTCACGCTCTCTGCTCTCTCTTTCCCAGGGCCTGCGCTTCCACCACCACGGAGTCTCGGGGGCCAGGGACAAAGACGGCTTCTCGCGGCCGCTGAGGACCCCAGGAGCCCCGCGGTACCGCCCCGCTGCCGACGGCGCCCAGAGCTCCAGCAGGAAAGCGGGCCCGGCCGTGGCTGGCCCACAGCGCTGGCAGGCCAAGGCTGGCCCGGTGCCCCGCACGCTGGCGGGTCCCGGGAGCCCGAGGCTGGCCCGAAACGCCAGCCCCCTGGCCGAGGGCAGGGCCACCGAGGAGCATCCTAGTCCTTTCGGAATCCCGTACTCTAAACTGTCCCAGGCAAAGCACCTGAAGGCCAGGACGGGCGCGGGCCAGTGGGCCTCATCCGACTCGAAGCGGCGGGCTCAGGCCCCCCAGGACCCCAAGGACCCCTAGCGCGCCGTGCCCGGGCTGGGAGCCTCCCCGCCCACGGGCGCCCGCACCTCCAGAGCCCCCCCCCCCCCCCCCGGAAGGCAGGGAGGCGGGGGCGGCGGCGTGGACGCTCACCTGGTCGGTGCACCAGTACCAGGTGGCCATGATGGTCAGGCCGAAGGTCATCCCGGTCCACGGCAGGTCCCCCGTGGCGGGGTCCCGGAACATGTGCATGGCGTCTGCCCGCGGCAGGTGGCACGTCGTGTTGGGGATGGTCTTGGAGGGGATGGCCTGGGCGTAGGCAGCTGCCAGCTGCTCATACCCGCCGATCTGCTGGAAAGCTGGAGGGGGCGGGCGAGGGGGGGGCTGGTCGGTGGCTGGTGGCCTGATTCCCGCCCCCATGGCCCTCGTCTCACAAGCAACTTCCTGATGCCTCGAACTCGACGTTTCCCCACCTCCCCTTTCCCCGTGTCTGGAAAGGCATGGAGGGCGGGGGGTTTTCAAAGAGGAATTCCAAGGACTGTTTTATTTGTATTTAAAATAATAATATTAAATGAGCTTTTTGCATGTGGGCACCCAGTGTCCCGCTGGCCTCTGGGTGTCCGTCGGCCTCAGGCAAGGGCTTCTCTGCCAGGCTTCTGACTGTCGACTCAAAGAAGCCAACACGTCTGTCCTCGGCATCCGAGGACTTGGCTGAGGCATCTGAAGGACCAGCGTCCTGACCCAGGGCCTTCTGGAGGACCTGACTGGCAGAGCTGAGCATGGCTCAGGGTGGGGGGCGGGGGGCACCGAGAAGGGAAACAGTCCCGGGAGGGCAGGGGCACCACCGAGGCCACAGCGCCAGCCGCTCGGGCCCGGACCACACCCCTCGCGGTTCCTGCCTGCCTCGGGGGCTGTGCCCACCCCACGCCCCTCCAGATGGGCCTGGCTGCCCGGGTCCCTCTCCTGCAATAGGTCCCAGGGACGGGCCCCTGGGCTGTGAGGAGGCAGGTTCACAGAAGCCCCGCCTTTCCCAAGCAGAAAGCCCGGTGCCCAGACTCCAGGCCCCCTGGAGCCCAGGCCAGCGCGAGCTCTCAGAGCTGCCGAGCAAACACCAGGCAAGGGATGGAACCTACCCGGCCACCAGGTCCTAGATCTGAGTCCGGAAGGGAAAGTAAAGGCCTCTGGCCGCCCTCCATGGGGTCGTCCTGCTTTGCTCGCCCGCTTCGCTGGATGGGGTTCGCTGCCTCTGCGGCGGCCCCTGGCTCCCAGACCGGCTCTCCCGCCCTTCTGACCCCCGCTCCTCCCCTGCCTCTGTCACGTGATTTTAAACAACGGGGGCAGACGCCAGGCAGTTTGCAGCCTCCGAAATGTCTGCACCCCCGCCTGCAGCCCCACCTCGCCATCAAGCCCACTTCTGGAGTCAGCTCTGCAGCCAGATGCCAGTGGCCCGGAGCTGGTACAGATGGGGCGGCGGGTGCCCCGGGAGGCCGGCCGGGGCCTGACTGTCTCCCACCTGACCTCGTGAGTGCCGACCCCTGGGCCCCGAGAGGGCAGCACCCAGACCCCCCCCAGCCGCTCACCTTTGACCGTGAGGACCACGGCCCCCCCCACCATGATGAGCGTCTGCAGGGCGTCCGTGTAGATGACGGCGGCCAGGCCCCCTGCGGGAGGACAGCAGGAAGCTGGAGGGGCCCCGCCTCCCGCCCCCGCCCTGTCCCGGGGGGTGGGCTGTGGCCGAGGCCGAGGCCGCAGGGCCAGCTTCAGAAGCCCACCGTCTGCCTCCCGCCGGCCACATCCCAGGTGGGAGGAGGTGGCCCTCTGCCGCCCGCCGGCCTCGCGCTTTCCGCACCCGCGCCCCCGCCGGCGGGCGGGCGCCGTACCTGCGATGGTGTACAGGGCGGTGATGACGAGCATGAGGCAGGTGGAGAGGTAGAAGTTCCAGCCCAGGCAGATGTGCACGAACAGGGCCCCCGCGTACAGGTCAATCTGGGGACAGGAGGGGAGCTTGTGCAGAGGCCCCGGGGATGCAGGGCCCGGGTGCCACCCACCTGCCCTGCAGCCTTGACGCCTCGCGGACGAGGAAGGGGACACCCCCACCCGCCGGGGGCTGCCGGGAGGTGGAGGAGGTCCCGGCTGCGGACAGGCGGGGCGCAGAGACCTCGCTCATGTCGACAAAGGCCCCGGCCCGCCAGGGAGAGCGCTGCTGTTCGGCCAGCCCTCTGCCTGGGGACGGAGAAGGAGGAGCCCCAGGCCTTGGGTGCCCAGAAGCCAGGACCATGCCTGAGGCTGAGGCTGGTTTCCAGGGGCTGGACTGGACACACGAGGGACAAGAGTCACAGCCCCGGGCTGAGCCTTACGACCTCAGTGCTGGGATGGGCCTCACAGACCAGAGGCCCACCCCCAGCACCGTGCAGCGGGGGCCTGGGAAGGAGGGTGTAGGACTCTGCTGCGGGAACCCCGGGCTGAGCCGGGGCTCCACCCCCTCCGCTTGCAAACCTGCTGTTCTGGGCTTGCCTTTGGGGCCAAGAGGCTCCCAAGAAGCCTGGGCAAGGCCCTGGGTCTGCTGAGCTTGCTGTGCGGGGGACGGCGTGCACAAGGCCCAGGGGCGCCGGCCCGGCTAGGAGCTGACCAGCCCTCCCCAGAGCCAGGCTTGGGGACCCCCTGCTTCTGCTGAGCCTCAGGCCCAGGGGCTCACAGCCCAGATGGGAACCGGGTCTCACTCCAAAGACCACGCTCTCCAGGCCCCGCCGCTCCTGGGAGGAGACCCACCAGTGTGGGGGCTCTTACAGGTGCTTCCAAGGGAATGGTGGCCCTTCGCTCTGGCCCCCCACTCTGGCTGTGTGTGTGTGTGTGTGGGGTGAGCAGGGGTCTCCTTCCAGCCCAGGCTGAGAAGCCCACAGCTGCTGCAGGTCAGCGCAGGAAGGGCCATCCAAGCGCCCTGCCCTCGGAGCAGAGGAGACACTGAGACCCAGGTAGAGAAGGGGCTTCCCCAGCTCAGGCCTGGCAGCTACCAGAGACAGCAGTTGCCAGGCGTTGGGAGCAGAGGGGCTCTGGAAAGTAGCAGCCCTGCCTCCCATCTGGCTGTCCTGTAGCCACCGCTCAAGACCGCTCCCGGAGGGGAGCCTGGTCTGTGGGCCTGGCCTTCAGGCTCTGGCCAAGCGTCCCTTTAAGAACAGGTGACTGGTCACCCCAGACTGGCTGCCATTCTGCCCTGGCGCCCTGCTGCCTCCAGGCCGTGGCTCGCCCGGGCCCTCTGCCGGGGCCTCCCAGGCTCTGCGTCTCGCTGCTCAGGACACAGCCTTCCCAACGTCCTGCCCGGCTGCTCCACTCCGCAGGGACGTCCCTCCAGGGCAGCGGGTCCGAAGAGGGGCACAGTCCGGCAGCCCAGGAACAGCGCGGGCAGAGGTGTGGAGGCGGGACCCCGGCGCTGCCTCCCTTCAGGACCCTACACGGCAGCGCAAAGGCTCGCTGCGGCCACGGGAGGAACCGCGGCGCCCCCAGCCCCACCTGACCACTCCCTCTGTGAGCGGCTCTCTCCTGCAGGCCCAGGCCGGCTCCAGCCTGGTGGAAGCTGGGAGCCGCAAGCCCAGCGCCGCACAGCCTGTGTCTGCGTCCCTGCTTTGTGGGTCACCCCACCTCCCGAGCCTCGGGGTCACCCTGTCTGTAACACGGACACGGTTCCGGGAGTGGAGATGCAGGCCCCTGTGCTCGGCCCCCTCCAGCCCTGCTGGCCTCTGCACACCCCCGGGGCCGGGGAAGGGCAGACATCTGAGGGAGCCCCTCCCCTCCACAGCGGGGGCCACAGGGCCCAAAGCCCCCCAGTCAGTCATGAGGCAGGGCCGCGGGCTGTGGGGCTGACCCTGGGGGCTCCGGGGAGGGCGGACCCCACTCCTAGCACCATCCCAGAGGCTTGCAGGGGCCCTGAGCCCAGGATGCGGAGGGAGCTGGGCTGAGCTGACTTGCGGGCCGTGCAGATCCCCCGGGGCCCACGCAGTTTCTCACGACCCTAAGTTCCCAACGGGCACGTGCCGCCCTGCACTGACCACCTCCCTGCAGGGACCCCGCTTCCCGCCCTTTGCGAGCAGCAGAGAAGCTGGGCTGGGCCCTGCACCAGCACTTACCACGAGTTTGTCCCTAAACCGTCCCGTGCCCCCCGAGCGCCAACCTGGCCCGTCTCCACAGAGGCCATCGCTGTCCCTTCAGTCTTCTGGAAATCTCTCACCTTGGCCGCACTCCCTGCCCCCAACCCGCTGGCCGTGACTGTGGGTCTCCCCAAACACCCCGCCCGCCCCTGCTGTCTCCACCCCGGGCCTCCCTTTATAAGCCCCTCGCTGGGCCCTCCTGCACTGGGCCTGTTCAGAGGGAGCCCAGAGGTGTCCGCGTCTCCACTGCCCAGCCCGAGGCCCTGCGCCATCCAGCCGTCGCCGCGTGCCCTCCCAGGGCCGAGGCACCGCGTGCTGCAGCCCCGCCGGCTCCCCTCAGGGCCAGACCGCTCTCTGCAAAGCAAGTCAGGCCCCTGCTCCTCTGTCCGTCCAGACCTCAGCCCAGGTCTGCTGCTGGGATCACCCTTGTGGCAGTCAGTGCACCTGGACGGCTCTGCCTGCCGAGCTCACCTGCCTGGAGCCAAAGGTCCCCGAGAGCTAGAAGTGGGTTCACCGTCACTGCCCCCAGGCCCCGCACACAGTAGGTGCTCGACAAACAGGCAGGTTTGCACATCTGGGGGGTCGGTGCTGCAGCCTATAGGCAGAACTGGTCAGGAGAGGAGGGGCCCGTGGAGGAAAGAAGGCAGCACCTGCTTGCTGACACCCCGAGGCCCACGCCCAGGCGGCGGCCCAGCCAAGGCTCCCGGGCTGCAGGGGCGGCGGCAGAGGATGCCCCCAGCCCCCTCCATTGCCTCCCAGTGCACCAGCCTGGGTGCCCCCAGGCTGCCACCGGGCAGGCAGGCCAGTCCTCATGAGGAAAGCCCCGGGCTTGGGTCCACCCCGGCTCGCTCAGCCAGAGTGGGGAGCCCGGGACGTGGCGAGTCCACCTCGGAGCCCTCGCAGAGCGAGAGCTTGAGCGGCTGCACGGCCTCAGACAGGCAGGCGCCCGCACCCAAGAGGCCTGGGACCAGCTCCTTGCCCTCGCAGCCTCCTCTCCCTGCCTGTGATCCAGGGCCATGGACAGGACGTGCCCAGGCCAGCTTTTCAGCAGGACCAGGCCCGGCCCCAAGGGAAAGGAGGGTCCCCAGTGCCAGGGGGTCGGGGGTTGGGGCCGGGCCTGAGGGTCAGCCTACTGCTGGCGCTGGCGGAGCTGACCACCTCTGACACAGCCTCAGACCAAGGGCTCTGGGCGCCCCCTAGTGGGCAGTTCTGGCTCACTGGGTGCCAGCCTGAGCTGGAACCTCCACACCCTGTATCCAGAACCCGAGCAAAGCGAGAATCTCCAGGCCTGTGGTCTGCCCTCAGCGTCCCCAGGTGCTGAGCCTACCTCGGAGCCCTGCACCAGCTGTGTGACCTGGGTAACTGGTGTGCCTCTCTGGGCTTCGCTTTCCCCAGCTGGGTCGGGGAGGTCGGGTCCCTTTGAGGGCCCCACAGCAGGGGCTCAGGCTCAGCGGGTCCCCGAGCCAGGGGTGGGCGGCTCACCGATATCTTGGTGAAGATGGAGAGCAGCAGCGACAGGACAGACAGGTACATGCGTATCCGCTGGCCGCCGTAGCGCTTCTGGATGTACTCCGGCATGGTGACAATCTGCCGGGGCCACGGGGACAGGCGCTAAGCGTGCTGAGAGCCCAGGGCCAGTGTTCAAGGCCGAGAGCCTCTCGAGGCCCCGGCACCGGGGCTGGACGTTCAGGCTAAGAGTTCTGATTACACGCCGAGGGGCACGGACAGGAGAGGGGCAGGCCGAGACGGGACTGCAGCTGGGGACAGAGCACACGTGTGGAGGCCACTGCGACAATCCCAGGGAGCGCTGGCTGGATGGGGAAGGTGGCTGACCCACGGAGAGATCCGGGAAGCGGAGTCCCGGCGTCCGCACAGCTGGGGCTGAGGGAGCGGCAGAGTCAAGGACAGGGGAGCTCAGGGGTGCCATCCAGGTGTGCAGCCTGTGTGCTGGGGTGGATGGCGCATCAGCCCCCGATGCAGCACGCAGGGGCAGCGGAAACCCTCACTCAAGGCCCGGGGGGCTCTGTCCTCACGGGTCGACGGGAATGCTCGTTGGACTAACAGCAAGCCCGGAACCGAGAGCTATGGGCTCACTCAGCCGCCAGTGAGGGAAGCCGGGGCCCCGCCCGGCACCACCGCCCTCCAGCCAAGGCCCGGGCCGTGCGGGGGGCCGCGGGGCGGACTCACCTCCGAGGAGACGTAGATGGGCACAAACACCCAGGCCAGGGCCAGCAGCACGTACGTGGCCTGAGGGGGCAGAGCCAGAGTAAGGACAGCAGGCACGGAGACGCGGAGGGGACCAGGGGTCTGGAGGCCTGACCTGCCGGAAGAGCCTGCGGCAGCCCGGTCCCCGCCCTGCAGCCCTGTGAGCAGATGGCTGGGCCGAGCCCGACGGCTCCCCCCACGTGCCCTTTGGCGCTCCGAGGACCGGCTTCCCGGCTTCCCCGGGGACGCCACCGGCGGGACGCTGGCTGTACCCTGCGCCTGGGACCCGCCCCTCTGGCCGTGGAGGGCTTGGCTGAGGACGCTCCATCCAGGGCCTGGCAAGGTGCTGCACCCCCACGGCCCGCCCCTGCCCTCTGCGGGCTCACATGCCACTCGAAGCCTGCCACCGCCAGGCCGCCCGCCGCGCCCGAGCCCGCCAGTCCGACGAAGAGACCCGAGCCCTCGCTGCTGGCAAATAGGGAGGCTCCGATCTGGACGAGAGAGAGGAAAAGGCACCGGCTGCAGGCCCACCCGGATGCCCTGCCCGCCACCTCCAGCGCCCTGTCCCTCCACCCCCAGCCTGGGGACCCACCCTGGGTGCGGAGGCCACAGGGACGCAGACGCCGGCTGACCACCGGAAGGAGTGGGAGGAGTCAGGGTGCACTCACCGGCCACCACATCATGTCCCGGCCCGCCAGGAAGTAGCCGCTCACTGTGTTCCTGCTGGCCCGGCATGAAGACTGCAAGAACAGAGGCAGAAGTTGGGGCGCTTGTGTGCAGCTGGAGGGACTGCAGAACTGGTGGCTCCCCAAAAAGCTAAACGCACAAATTAGCCCAGCACCTAGGAAATCTGTTCCTCCCGGAGAGCTGGGAGCAGGTGCTCGAGCAGAACTTGTACAGGCTGTTCACAGCGGCCCAAATGCTCATCAGCCGCTGGAGGGATGAGCAAAGGGGTGCCTGTCGGATCCCAGGCAGGACAAGGAGTCCGTGGGGACACCTGGCCCGACGCGCGTCCATCCACAGGCAGGGCTGGATCCTCCTGCCTCCTCCCCGCTCCCCCCAGTGATGCTGTGCTCAACTGTCTGCCGCCACTCAAAGCTTTTGATTCGGCGGCGGCTTGCCTCTCCCTCAGCTGCGCCGCCTGCCAACTTCCTCTCTGTGTGCCTGTCGTCCAGCCTACGGAATGCCACACAGTCTGAGGACTAGCAGTCTCAGGCAGGATGGCCACGTCCGGCTGTGTGGACTGTGCCCTGCACAACCTCCAGAGCAGCTCTGCTCTTAGCCCCTGCTTTCTCCTGACATGTCTGCTCATCTTCAACGATAGAGTGGGCATCGCCAATTGCCTATTTTATTTCCACTTCCCTTCGCAGCAGCTGGCTTGAGTGGTCCTGACCCAATGTCCAGCTCCAGGGGTCCGGAGTCATCCAAGCCACAGAGCCCATGGCATTCCTGGTCTGGGCGGTCATGGGCTTAAGAGGATGCAGAGTGCAGCTTGCCCCTCGCCTCCAAGGAGGGGCGAGGAAGCTGGGGCCCTGGACCTGCTAGTGGCCACGTAGATCTAGTTAACATTCACCGAGGGCCCGAGGGGCAGTGTTGGTTCTGAGCGCTTCACCTGTGTGAGGTGTTCGGTCTTCACAAAGCCCCATGAAGTAGGCACTGTGGCCATCCCCATGTTAGCAATGAGGACGCCAAGGCTGCCAGAGGAGGAGGACAGCTGGCCAGCGAGCAGTGGGGTCAGGATTTGAGCCCAGATTCAGCTGACAGGCTGGACATCTCACTCCACCAGGGAAACGAGGCTGAGGACAAAGCCACACAGGGCTGGGCGCTGAGAGAACGCAGGGACGTGCAGCCATCGCCTCCCTGGAGCACACCGAACCTGAAGCCTTCCCTGTTGCTGGACTTTTCAGTATGGCCGTTTGAGCTCGTTTGACATGGGTTTTCTCTCACTCATTAACAGATATGCTAAGAGAGGCAAGGGCTCGGCTCCAGGTCCCTCCTCCAGGAAGGCCTCTGTAAAGCCCCTCCCGAGCCCACCCTCAGAGCCCCTCTGCAGACTGCACCTGCCCAGCTGGCTCTGTCTGCACTGGGTCTTGAGCACCCCCGTCTGACCACTGCAGGGCCCAGCCCCAGCCCCCTCCTCACGGGGCCCAGCTCCTGGCCCCCGGCCAGCAGCACCTCCTCCTGCTACAGGAAGCAGTAGGGGTCTGCCTGGAGGGACAGTCAGACCTCCCGAAGCCCCACTGCCTGTGGTGCCAGCTGCAGTGGGAGAGGTGGGAGGGGTGGGACCTGGGCCGCAAGGCTGTCGGCCAATCACAGGTGCCAGAGGGCTTGGCCTCTGACGCCCAGGACACCCTCTTAGAGGTGCACTTGCAACAGACCCCCCACCGTGCTGGCCTGCTGGCCAGGAAAGCGCTCTTCCAGGTCTTGGGGGCCCTCAGCACCTGGCTCTCACCACTCGGCACCCAGGAAGCCTCCACTGCGGGCCCCCTCTGCGCCCCCCACCCCAGCGCGCCCAGGAACATCGGATGTCCATATCCCCTGATGCCTTGTGCTCCTCGGAACAGCCGTGAGATGTGGGCTATACAGACCGCGTGGTGTGTTCGAGGAAAGGGGCCCAGGAGGTTAGGTAAGGGCTCCAGGAGCACAGGCGGAGCCGGCCCCCCTGACAGCCAGCATGGGGCTGCTTGGGCTTCACTGCATTAACTCCAAAGCTGCTGCTGCTGCTCCCGGCTCTGCTCCACCTCCTGCGCTCACACCTCCCGCTACAGAACCAAGGGCGGCAGCGGGGCCCTTACACCTGGGCCGCTCAAGTAGGAAGGCCCCTGCCCCCACTCAGGGACGCGGGACTTGGGCCCCCGCAGGTGACACATCTGCCTTACAGACCAAGACCCTGAGGCCCAGAAAGCCAAGCGATGCCCTGGAAGCTGGAGCTGCGGATATGGCCAGGCTCCTGCTCTTGGGCCCCAGGCTTAGGCCCCGGCCAGGGGAGCCGGGAAAGGGGACTCATCCTCCCCAGGAGAGGAAGGCCATGGCCAGGGCTCAGGATGCTGGCCTGAGGGCCCTGGGGACAAGGACAAGGAGCCTGACCTCTGCAAATGCAAGGCTGCTGGCTTGTGTCCACCTCCCACTGGGAAGCCACCAAGGTCAGCGCTAGGAGAGGAAGGAGCCCCTCCCCTCTGTGCAGGGCCCTGGGATTCACCAGGCAGGGGGTCACCTGCAAACGGGGCTGGCCTTTGCCCCGGACAGTGGGGGACAGGTGATGTGCCAGTGCCTGTACAGAGGGCATGGCCACCGGAGTCTGATGACTAATCACTCCTCTCTTATCAATGGTGGGAAGCACGGCCTGCGGACTAGGCTAGGCTGGCCCAGCTGGTGTGGGTGCAGCCAAGAGGCCCTGTGACGTGTCCTGCGGGGAGATGTTCACCCCATGAGCACGTGTGACACCGGGGCCGAGGCCAGGAAGATAGGGCACTGTGCCCAGGCCCCCAGCTTGTGGGTGCCCAGAAGCCCCCAGGGCTCCCGCTCAGCTGCCCCCACAGACCCTCCTGCTCCTCCGTCTAGAGATTGAGCAGCTGCCGCCGGAGGGAGAGGGGCTTGGCCACGGCCTCCCACGAAGCTCCCCGGGCTGGGAGGAGGGCCCAGATGGCACCCCGTCTCCAGGGAGATGGTGTGATGCCCGGGGACGCGCCGGCCGGTTCCCGCCCCCCGGCGCCTGCCCTGGCCGGAGCCACCACCGTCCTCTCACCCATACGCCCACGGCCATGTTCACGGCGAAGTACACAGCGACGATGACGACGTCGGCCACGCTGAGCTGCGGCCCGGGAGCGTGGGGGTCGCTGGAGGAGTTGTCGGCCGCCATCCTGCAGCAGGGGCCAGCTCCGACTGAGGGCCTGAGGCCCAGGCCAGGGCAGAAAGCGCTTCCCGGCAGGCAGGCGGGCGGCAGGCAATTGATGATTAAACCGAGCTGACTGCAGCATCTCCAGCCCACGGTGGCGCGGCCGTGTGCGGGAAGCGGCTTCAAAGGGCAGCTCTCCCGCCGCGGTGGGGAGCGCTGGGGAGGGGCCTCCCCAACCTCAGGGGAGGCCTGGGAAGGGAAGGGAGTTTCGTGCACTCAAGGCAGCCAGGAGTCCCGGGAAGAAAGGGCTCATCACCGAACGGGCGGCTCGCCCAGCGTGTCCGTGGGATAAGGGGCCTGGAGGGCTGGGGACGCCGCTGCCATGGCGGCACATCCCTCTGCAGCCATCGGGCCACGAGGACCGAGGCGGACTGGGGATGGTGACTTGCGTCTCGTGTCCACGTCTAGCCATGACAGTCCTGCTCCTCTTACGTCCTGCTGGACCACAAAGGCTTGTCGCCCAATTTCCTGCTCTCTTTTGACCAGGCCCAGCCCCACCCGACCCTCCTCTCAGGGGCCCACGGCCGTCCAGGACCTCGGAGGGACCCAGTACCCAGCAAGCACCTGCCAGGGGGCGGGAACCACTTGGCTTTTCTGCCTGTTGTCCCGTTGTGTGCTCAGAGTGGGCCATGTGGGTCGCGTCAAGGGGCAGAGCAGGAGGCTGGCCACCCGTCACTGCAGGGCCACTTGAGGGGCAGGACTGGGCTTCGGCTCCACCTCTGACCCCAGACGCTCCCTGGTTTTTTTTTGTTGTTGTTGTTTTTTAGCTTTTTAGGGTCGCACCCATGGCACACGGAGATTCACAGGCTAGGAGTCAAATCAGAGCCACAGCCACCAGCCTGCACCACAGCCACAGCAACGCAGGATCCCAGTCGCATCTGCGACCTACACAACACAGCTCACGGCAACGCCAGATCCTTAACCCACTGAGCGAGGCCAGGGAACGAACCCGCACCCTCATGGTTCCTAGTCGGATTCGTTTCCCCTGCACCATGACGGGAGCTCCCCAGTGCCCCCTGTTGGTAGCATTGATGGCTCTGGTTGTACCGGGTCCTTCCCGCTCAGATGCTCGCTCCCTAACGGCATCGGCGTGCACAGCGGGATGGGGTTCAGCGACACGGCCCGTGACTTGGCAAAGCAGTCACAGTTTAACCGGGACCCGCAGCCCTCCCCGAAGTGTTAATGAGTGAGCGGCCAGCACCGGGAACTCCCTGGCCTGTGAAACCGACCGTGCCTGTTACTGAGGAGACAAGGCGGAGGGTTTAAAGATTAACCCTCACGTGTGCGACCAGACAGGGAGCAAGAATTCCGTCACTGCTTCCAGCAAAGTCAGGCGGGCTCTTCTCCAACCGACCAGCCTCTCCTACGGTTCTACCGCCCAAGCTGTTGCTAGAAAAGTATCATGCCTGCAAGCACCCACCTGGATAACGTCCAGGTTCAGAACACTGCTCCTCCAAAGCAGCGGCAGCTGAAAGCAGTCTCTGGTCCGCTCTTCTCAGCCTGGGTCTCAGAGGGACACAAACCGCGTAGAGGCAACCCCGCCAACCCCCGCCACCTTCTGATCAAAAGGCCTGGGGAAAGGAGGCCGTGAGGAGCTGCCCGACAGGCACAGGGAGAGGGGGCTGTGGAGGAGACAAAGGGAAGATTCTGCAGGGAAGCCCGAGGCCAGGAGCCCGACAAGGGAGCTCACCCACCACGTCCAACACGGACCAGAGGCCCTGCCGTAGTGGCCGGGCCAGAAACAGACTTAAAGCCTTCAGAACCAGAAAGGGAGAAGTAGAGCGGTCTCCATTTGCAGGCGACATGCGTATATGTATAAAAAGCCCTGGATAAGCAATGCGGTCCTGCTGCAGAGCCCTGGGAACTATATCCAGTCACTTAGACGGAGCGGGATGGAGGAGAACGTGAGCAAAAGAAGGGATGGACGGATGTGTGACAGGGTCACCCTGCCGCACAGGGGAAAACTGACAGCACACTGTAAGCCAGCTGTGATGGAAAAATAAAAATCATTTAAAAACCCTCAACACGCCCCCCCAAACCCCTGTTAAATCTAATCAACAACATCTGTAAAGTTGCAGAACACAAAACTCACAAAACTCAGTAGTATTGCTACACAGTAACAACAAATAATCTGAAAAGTAAATAAAGAAAAGAACTCCATCTGGAGTTCCGGTCACGGCGCAGTGGTCAACGAATCCGACTAGGAACAACAGGGTTGCGGGGTCGATCCCTGGCCTTGCTTAGCGGGTTAAGGATCCGGCGTTGCTGTGAGCTGTGGTGTAGGTCGCAGACACGGCTTGGATCCCGCGCTGCTGTGGCTGTGGTGGAGGCCGGTGGCTACGGCTCTGATTCGACCCCCAGCCTGGGAACCTCCATGTGCCGCAGGAAGTGGCCCAAGAAATGGCAAAAAGCCGAGAAAAAAAAAAGAGAAGAAAAAGAAAATGACTTCATCTACAATAGCAACAAAAACAATAAAATACTTAGGAATAAACTTAACCCAGGAGGTGAAAGATCCCAACTCTGAAAACTACGACACACTGATGAGCCTGAAAGAGATGCAGATAAAGGGAAAGGAGCCCTGTGTTCACAGAGAGAAGAGTGACGGTGCTGAAAACGTCGGCACTTCCAAAGGCTATTGGCAGACTCAGGGCAAAATCCCTATTGAGAGTCCAAGGCCTTTTTTTTGCATAAGTAGAACAAGCAATCCTAAAATTTATACGGAACCCCAAATACCCCAAATAGCCAAAACAATCCTGAGAAAGAACTACAAAGCTGGAGGCACCACACGTCCTGACTTTAAGCCATACTATAAAGCTCTACTATCAAAACAGTGTGATACTGGCATAAAAACAGCTAAATATGTCAGTGGAACAGAACTGAGAGCCCAGAAACAAACCCAAACATGCACAAATAATATTCAACAAGGGAGCCAAGAACATTTAATGAGAAAAGACAGTCTTTTCAATAGATGGTGCTGTGGAGTTCCCGCTGTGGTGCAGCGGAAACAAATCTGAATAGGAACCAAAAGGTTACGGGTTCGGTCCCTGGGCTTGCTCAGTGGGTTAAGGATCCGGCGTTGCCGTGAGCTGTGCTGTAGGTTGCAAACGCAGCTCGGATCCGGCGTTGCTGTGGCTGTGGTGTAGGCCGGCGGCTGCAGCTCCGATTAGACCCCTAGCCTGGGAACCCCCATATGCTGCGGATGCGGCCCTAGAAAAGCAAATAAATAAATAAATAGACGTTGGGGAAATAAAGTGACTCTGGCTCGGGCCGTCAGCGTCGGCAAGTGAGACACGTGGACACGGGGAGATCTCGACAAGGCTCTTTACTTCTGCAGAAGGCACGGGTGCTCCAGGAAGCGCATGCAAAGCAGGAAAGACCCTCCCCTACTTATCCCCAAAGCAGGGGATGTACCCGTCCCCTTACCCTTGGTCAGGGCAGGGTGCACATTCTCCCCGGTTGGCTAAGTGACACAAACTGTTGCTGGGAGAGGAGGGAAAGAGGCGGGGGTTGGTGGAGGGCGTCTCAGCTGAAACCGGAGCAAAACGGAGTCACCAAGATGTCCTTTCATAGAAAAGACATATGTTACTTTCCACATAGGTAAAATAAACAAATGAATAAATGGTGCTGGGAAAACTGGAAAATCACATTGAAACAATGAAACTAGACCCCTACCTTCTACCACTTACAAAAATTAACTTGAAATGAATTAAAGACTTCAATGTAGGACCCGAAACCATGAACTCCTAGAAGTCAACATAGGAAAAAAGCTTGACGTGGGTCTTGTCAATAATGTTTTGGTGGTTTTGGGTTTGGTTGGTTCACCCCAATAGCACCCCCTGACCCCGCTCCCATGGCATGTAGAAGTTCCCGGGGCAGGGATCAAACCCGAGCCACAGCAGCGACCCAAGCTGCTCCAGTGACAATGCCAGATGCTTAACCCACTGTGCCACAAGGGAACTCCGGCGATGATTTTTTTGAATGTGCACCTAAAGCTAGGGAATAAAACAAAAAAAACAAACAAAAACCCACAAAGAGAACTATATCAAACTAAAAGGCTTCTTTCTGCACATCAAAAGACACCATCGACAAAGTGGAAAGACAACCTACAGAAGGGAAGAAAATATTTACAAATCTGTATAAGGGATTAATATCCAAAAAATAATTCCTACAGGAGTTCCCGTCGTGGCTCAGCAGAAATGAATCAAACGGGTATCCATGAGGATGAGAGTTCAATCCCTGGTCTCACTCAGTGGAATAAGGATCCAGTGCTGCCGTGAGCTGTGGTGTAGGTCACAGATGTGGCTCAGATCCTGCATTGTTGTGGCTGTGGCGGAGGCCAGTGGCTACAGCTCCAGTTTGACTCCTAGCCTGGGAACCTCCATATGCCACAGGTGCGGCCCTAAGAAGACAATTTAAAAAAAAAAATTCAACTTAAAAATGGGCAAAAGACCTAAATTGATATTTTTCAAAGAAAGATACAGCGATGCCCAAAGGGCAACGTGAAAAGATGCCCACCATCACCAGCTGTCAGGGACGCGCAGATCAAAACGACAACGAGCTGCCACCCAATGAAATTTTCACAATATTTCTGAAAGAGATCCAAGACCTAAATGCATGGAAACCCACCCCCTGTTCCTGGGTTGGAAGACAGTATCGTTAAAATGGCGACACTCCCAGCATTTCGTCCTTTGGCTGTCATTCCAAGAGGAATCCCACCGGCAGGCTGTCAATGTCCAGCGTATGGAAAGAGCTGGTGGTCGCTGGTCGGTCTTCCATCTTGCGCCTTCGCTGAACGTGGCGTCTACTGGGTTTGGGGTGAGGGTTCTTCAGGATTTTCTACAGGTGAGACGATGTCATCTGAGGCCAGAGTGGGTTTCCCGTCCTCCGTTCCAGTCTGTGGGACTTGCGTTTCTCGCCTCATCTCCCTGCTTGGAGCGTCCCGCACAAGGACAAACAGAGGCGGAGCGAGACGACACCTTCCTTTCCCTGCTCTTGCGTTGGGGGGAAGAGTCTGTCTCGCACCGTCAAGTACAATCTCAGCTGTGGGGTTTGCACAGAGGACTCCTCCCAGGCGGAGAAACCTAAGTGTTGTGAGTCTGAATGTTGTTATCATTAAAATGTGTTGTTTTTCAAATGCTTCTTTGGCATCAATGGTGACGATTGTGTGGGGATCCCCTCTTCGTTCCAGTAGTGTGGCTGGAACATTGAGTTTTTCTTTTTTTTTAACGTAGACCCCTGTATGCCTGGGGTAAACCGCACGCAGCAGGGCACAGTCGTCACTACGGTTCTGGACGTGATCTGCTAGCGCCTGCTGAGGAGGGCCCATCTGTGTGCCTAAGAGATGGGGCCGCCTCCTTCTCCCGGAAACGCTGTCTTCTCTTGTGATGTCTTTGGCTGTGGCATCAGGGTACTGCTGGCCTCACAGAAGGAGTCAGGAAGTGTCCTCTCCTTGTCTTAGTTCAGGCTGCCATCATGGCAAAACACCACAGCCGGGGTGGCAACAAAAACCATTTGTCTTCTCAGAGCTCTGGACGCTGGGAGTCCCAGAACAGGGGGCCAGTTGTTTCTTTCCTGGTGAGAGCGCCCTTTCTCTCTGGTCGACGGGCTGCCTTCGCACCTGTCCCGACAGGGAAGGGAGGGGAGGGGAGGAGGGAGAGAGAGCAGGTAACGCAGAGCCAGAGAGGGAGGGAGGGAGCGGGGGGATGGAGGGGGAGAGAGCAGAATGAGCCAGAGGGAGAGAGTCTATCTTCTTAAAAGACTAATCTTACTGGAGGGGGGAGGGCCCCAACGTTACCACCTCATAATTTAAGCTAAATTACTCCACAAAGGTCCTATCTCAAAATACAGTCACTTTAGGGGTTGGGGGCCTCCAAAGAGGAATTCTGGGAGGATGCATTTGGTCCGTGACGCTCCCCTTGAATTTTTGGAAGGAAGAGTTGGTATTGATTCTTTAACTGTTTGTCAGAATTCATCAGTGAAGCCACTGGGTACGGGGCCTTTGTCGGAATTTTTGTGGTTACTAATTCAATCTCCTCACTTGCTACAGGTGTGTTCAAACTTGGTTCCTTCTGGAGTCAGTTTCGGCAGCTTGTGTGCTTCTAGGACCGTGTCCAGTTCATCGAGGTTATCCAGTCTGCTGGTGTGCTTCCTGCTAATTAATCCTTCTTGCTTCTGTCAGCTCAGTAGTAATGGCCCCACTGCCCTTCTGCTTTCAGGAATTTGAGTCTTTGCTGTTTTTTTCCTTAGTCAATCCAGCTAACAGTTTGTCAGTTTTGTTGATCTTTCCAACAAAAGATCCTTTGTTGCTTTCATGACTTTCTCCATTGTTTTTCGATTTTCGATTTTGCTTATCTCTAATTGTTGCCATTTACACCTCCTGCTCACTCTGGGTTTATCTTCAGTTCTTTAAGGGGTTCCATTAGGTTATTTATGTGAGATCTTTCTTTTTTCGATGTAGCCATTTAAAGCTATACATTTCTCTCGGAAGAGTATTTTTTACTGTATCACACAATCTCATTTTCATTCATCTAAAAGTATTTTCTTTCGAAGTATTTTCTAATGCACCTTCTGATTTCTTTTATCCTGAATTTTTAAAAATATGTTCGCTAATTTCCATGTATTTGTGTATTTTCCAGTTTTCCTTCTGTTACTGATTTCTGCTTCATTACACTGTGGTTAGAAAACATACATTGTATGATCTCAGGCGCTTTTTTTTTTCTCCCCAAACATGCAGCACATGGAAGTTCCCAGGCCAAGGATGGGATCCGAGCCACAGCCATGACCTACACCGCAACTGCAGCAATGCCAGATCCTTCACACACTGTGCCAGGCCAGAGACCGAACCCACACCTGGTCAGCAACCTAAGCCACTGCAGAGACACCAGATCCTTAACCCGCTGTGCCACAACCACAACAGGAACTCCTGGTTTCAGTCACTTAAAATGTATTGAGACTTGCTTTGTGGTTTATCGTATGATCTATCCTAGGGAATGGTCTATGTGCACTTGAGAATACGTATTTTGTTCTTGCTGGGTGTTCTCTACATGTTCATTAGGTCTAACTGGTTTACTGCATTATTTAAGTCCTTTATTTTCCTAGTGACCATTTATCTAGTTGTCATTATTAAAGTGGGCACTGATGTCTCCAACCATCACCAACGATTGTTGAATTGTCTATTCGTCCCTTCAATTCTATCAGTTTTTCCTTCGTGTTTTGCAGCTCTGTTGTCAGGCACATATGTGATTTTTTTTTTTGTCTTTTTGCCTTTTCTAGGGCCACTCCCACAGCATATGGAGATACCCAGGCTATGGGTCTAATTGGAGCTACAGCCACCGGCCTACGCCAGAGCCACAGCAACACAAGATCCAAGTCATGTCTGCAACCTACACCACAGCTCACGGCAATGCCAGATCCTTAACCCACTGAACATGGCCAGGGATCGAACTCGCAACCTCATGGTTCCTATTCAGATTCGTTAACCACTGTGCCATTACGGGAACTCCCACGTATGTAGTTTTTATATTGTTTTAATGAATTGACCTTTTTATAATCACATGTCCTTCTTTGTCCTTTGTGGGAATTTTTGTCTTAAAGTCTACTTTTTTTTTGTCTTTTGTCTTTTCAGGGCCACATCTGAGGCATATGGAGATGCCCAGGCTAGGGGTTTAATTAGAGCTGCAGCCACTGGCTTACGCCAGAGCCACAGCAACTTGGGATCCAAGCCACGTCTGTGACCTACACCACAGCTCACAGCAACGCCAGTTCCTTAACCTTCTGAACATGGCCAGGGATCGAACCCGCAACCTCATGGTTCCTAGTTGGATTTGTTAAACCACTGAGCCACGACAGAACTCCTCTACTTTTTCTGATACATAATTTTTTTTGTCTTTTTGCCATTTCTTGGGCCACTCCTACAGCATATGGAGGTTGCCAGGCTAGGGGTCGAGTCAGAGCTGTAGCCACCGGCCTACACCAGAGCCACAGCAACGCAGGATCCGAGCCGAGTCTGTGACCTACACCACAGCTCACGGCAACGCTGGATCCTTAACCCACTGAGAAAGGCTAGGGATTGAACCCACAACTTCACGGTTCCTAGTCAGATTCGTTAACCACTGCACCACGACAGGAACGCCATACTTGTTCTGATATTTGTATAGCCAATTCTCTTTTGGTTACTCTTTCCATTGTGTATCTTTTCCCAACTTGTTACTTTCACCTTTGTGTTTCTGGAAACAAAGTAATTCTTTTGTATTATGTATATTTGGATCATTAAAAAAAAATTCATCTTGCCAATGTCTTTCTTTTGATTGGAAAGTCCAATTAATTTACAGTAATATAATTACTAGCAAAGCAGCACTCGTTTCAGCCAAATTTCCATACGTCATATCTTTTTTTCAGCCTCCATTCCTTCACTGCTCCCTTTGTGGTGTTACACAGGTATTTTTAGTCTACTATTTTGATCTTCTTTTTTTAAATTTTTTCCTCTTTTCCTTTCTTTTGCTGTGCATTTTTATCTTTGTGATTGCCCTGGGAATGACAATCAATATCCCAATGTGATGGCTAATTTTACAAGCCAACTCGGCTACGTCATGGCACCCAGTTTTTTGTCAAACCAGTCTAAGAGTTTTTGTCAAGGTTTTTTATTTTTAAATACTTTATTTTCAGAGCAGTTTTCCAAGCAACATCGAGCAGCAGGTGCAGAGATCTCCCATATGGCCCAAGCCCCAACGCATGCACTGTCTCTCCACTGTCAGTACCCCCCCCCCCCCCCCGGCCCCCCCCCCCCCCGCCGAGAGGTACATTGGTCACAACGGGTGAATGTGCACCTGCACATCACCACCATTCAAAGTCCACAGTTCAGAGTTTTCTCTCGGTGCCATACATTCTATGGATTTAGGCATACGTATAATGACATATATCCATCATTATAGTATCACACAGAGTATTTTCACTGCCACAAAAATATTTCGTGTTCTATCTATTCCTCCCCCCATCCCCCCCACCAGCCCCCAATCCCAGATCTTTTTAGTTTCCATAGTTTTGCCTTTTCTAGTCATATAGTTATCATCAAATAGTATACAGCTTTTTCAGATTGTCTTTCATTTAATAAGATTCATTTTAGTTTCCTCCACATTTTTTCATGGATAACTTATTTCTCTTTGCTGCTTTGCTTTTGTTTTGAATAATATTCTATTGTTTGGAGATACCACAGTTTATTTATCCATTTACCTACCACAGGACATTTTGGTTGCTTTTAAGTTTTGGCTGTTATGAATACAACTGCTTATGAAATTCCACGTGCAGGTTTTTATGCGGACATAAGTTTTTAACTCCTTCGGGTAATACCAAGGAGCATGACTGATCACACAATGAGTATTTTCAGTTTCGTAAGGAGCTCCCAGACTGTCTTCCGAAGTGGTCATTTTGCACTCCCACTGGCAATGAAGGCGCGCCATTGCTCCATATCCTTATCAGCATTTAGGATCATTTAGCCAGTGATCCAGAGTTTGGCCTAATAAGTTTGTGGTATATCGCATTGTCTTAATTTGCAGTTCCTTGATGACATATGATATAGAACATCTTTTCATATGCTTATTTGCCATCTGTGTATTTTTGGTGAGGCGTCTTCAATTTTTAATCAGGTTGTTTTCTTTTTTATTATTGAGATTAATTGTTCTTTTTACCAGTTTTTTTTTTTTTTTAATTAGTTAAGTGTTTTTTCCAAAGATTTTCTCCCAGCCCATGGCTTGTCTTTCACTCTCTTAACAGTGCCTTTCACAGAGCAGTTTTAATTTTAGTGAATTCCAGCTTACCAATTATTTCTTTCAGGGAATATTCCTTTGGTGTCATATCTAAAAAGTCATTGCTACGACCAAGGTCACATGGGAGTTTTACAGTTTTGACTTTTTTTTTGCATGTGAATGCTGTTATCCAAGCCCCATTTGTTGAAAAGGCTATTTCTGGTCCATCGTATTGACTTTGCTCCTTTGCCAAAGACTGGATGACTATATTTATGTGCGTCTCTTTCTGGGCTCTGTCTCTAGTCTGTGCAATTGGTCTAGAGGTAGTTTCTTTCCCCAACACCACACTCCTGATTGCAGCTTTAGAGCTGTCCTGAGTGAGGCAGTGTTGAGTACTCCCAACTGGGTTCTCTTTTTGGTATGGCATTGGCTATTCTGTTTTTTGTTGTTGTTTTTCTGGGTTTTTTTTTTTTTTTTTTTTTTGGCCTTTTTGCCTTTTTTCTAGGGCTGCTTCCCTCGGCATACGGAGGTTCCCAGGCTAGGGGTCGAATCGGAGCTAGAGCCGTCGGCCTACGCCAGAGCCACAGCAACGCAGTATCCGAGCCACGTCTGCGACCTACACCACAGCTCATGGCAACACCCGATCCTTAACCCACTGAGCAAGGGCAGGGACCGAACCCGCATCCTCATGGTTCCTAGTCAGATTCGTTAACCACAGCACCACGACGAAAACTCCTATTTGGAGTGTTTTATCTCTCCATGTAAACTTCAGAATCAGATGGTCAAAATCCATAAAATAACTTGGGATTGCTCTGAGTCTTTAGATCCTGTGGGAAGAACTGACATTGGGACAATAATGTCTTCCTCTCCACAAACATGGACTATCCGTTTACGCAGTTTTCCGTATATAGATGTTACACATATTTTGTTAGAGGTATACCTAAGCATGTCGTTTTTGTGGTGGTAATGCATACGGTATTGTATTTTCGTTTTCAAATTCCATTTGTTCATTGTCGGCATACAGGAAAGCAACTGACCTTGCATCCTGCAGTCTTACTATAATCACTTACAACCTCCCAGTTGTGTTAGTGGGTTGTTGATTCTTTCAGATTTTCTATAAAGATAATCATATCATTTGAGAACAAAGCCATTGTTATTTCTTCCTTCCCAATTTTTATACCTTTTAAAACCCTTTTCTTGTCTTATTGCTTTAGCTTGGATTTCCAGTGCAATAATGAAAAAGATGAGAGGGGACATCCTTGCCTTATTCCTGATCTTAGTGGGAAGGCTTCTAGTTTCTCACCACTAAGTATGGTGTCCACTGTATAC
The DNA here is from genome assembly GCF_016906955.1 of Phacochoerus africanus. Lineage (NCBI taxonomy): Eukaryota > Metazoa > Chordata > Mammalia > Artiodactyla > Suidae > Phacochoerus > Phacochoerus africanus. Next base: position 59,694,970 of record NC_062557.1, read on the forward strand.
AGTTTGTACATATTCTTTAACAGATAAGGAAGTTCCCCTCTAATACTATTCTACTCAATTTTTATCATGAACAGATGTTGGATTTTGTCAGATGCCTTCTCTGCATCAATTGATATAATCATGGATTTTTTTCTTTTTTTAGCCTGTTGATTAGATAAATTACTAGTTGATTTTTTTTGTTTTTTGTCTTTCGTCTTTTTAAGGCTGCACCCGTGGCATATGCAGGTTCCCAGGCTAGGGGTCTAACTGGAGCTGCAGGCACCAGCCTCCGCCACAGCCACAGCAATGCCAGATCCGAGCCATGTCTACAAACTATACCACAGCTCACAGCAATGCCGGATCCTCAACCCACTGAGTGAGGCCAGGGATCGAACCTGCAACCTCATGGTTCCTAGTCAGATTTGGTTTCCGCCACACCATGATGGGAACTCCACAAGTTGATTTTCAAATGCTGACACAGCTGTGTATATCTTTAACCCACTTGGTTATGCATAATTCTTTACATACTGTTGGAAATGATTTGCTAATAATTTGTTGTGGATTTTTGCACCTATGTTCTTGAGAGATTGGTCTTTGTCTTGTTTTGTTTTTTCCCTTGTAGTGCTTTGGTCTGGTTTTTGTACTAGGCAATGCTGTCCTCATACAATGAGTTAGGAAGTACTCCCTCTTCAGCTGGAGGGGGGAGGAGCTTGCAAAAATGGTACCTCTTTGCACCTCTGTGATCAGAAGCAGCTATCAGTTGTCAGGGCACAGATCCCTGCCATTTGAGGGATTTTGCTTTTTGCTTACCCTGGTTCCCATGAGCTTGTCAGACTGCTCTAGGAACATGGGCACAGCTGTCTGCCACCGGGCTGGGAGTGGAGGCTGGCTATCTGCACCTGTAGCAAGAGCTGGATTTGACCAAAACTAACTGCAATCTACTGCCCAACACTTCCCCTGGAAGTTGCAAGCCTTCAATAGACTCCAGAGTTCCAAAATCATCAGATGGATTTGCCACTGCAACTATCTGGGTGAAGAGAGGGATGCCTGGTTCGTCCTACTCCACCTTCCTCAAACCCTGTGTTTGGTTCCCTTCTAGTATTTCTCTTCATTGATTTTCTTCATTTGGTGAGGCATAATTTTTGATGGTTTTCTTTAGCTCTGAGTATATTTAAAATAGCTGATTTAAAAGTCTTCATCCAGTAAGTCTAACGTCTCCGCTTCCTCAAGGAAGGACCTGCGTATGGGCCCAAACTTCTTGTTTGTTTACATGCCTTGGAATTTTTTGTTGTTGTTGAAAACCAGTATTTTTAACACTATAATGGGAAATTCTGGAAATCAGATTTTCAACCCTCTCCACGGGGTTTTTTTGCTTAGTGGCTTTTCCCAGCCTGAGTTTGTAGTCTGTATTCTCTGTTTGTGGCAAATGATATTTCTGTACAGTCAGCTTACTGGTCAGCTAGGGAGTCATCACACTTCCTTAAAGCCCTGAAACAAAACAAAAACAAAAAAAAAAAAGAGAGAGAGAACTCTCCTCGTCTGCAGACAGGCTGTGGGTGCGGGGGCATGCCTTCTGCACTCTGCCAAGCAGTTTACAGCCCTGCCTTGGGCCTCCCTTCATGCTTGCACAGAACCTCAAGGTCAGCCAGAGGTGTGCACTTAAGGCCTTCTCAGGTCTTTCCTCAACATGTGCTCAAGGGTGGGCAATCATATGGCCTTTGAGGTTCCCAGGCAAGTATGGGAGCTTTTCAAAGCTCCTTTCCTCAAAAGCACCTCATTCTCCAGCCTTTCCTCCCAAGCTTTTCGGTTTTATTGTTTGTCCTGAGTAGCAACAGTTGATACATTTGCTTTTCAACTTTTCAATTACTGTCCCTCTGTGCCGTGGAGAGTTCTGAGTTAGATAAAATAAAGTCAGTCCTTTGAGGCACAGTTCTAAGTTCTGTGTGCTGAGTTAGCAACACAGACATCTACCTGCATTAGACCCTAACATCGGCACACACGTGTGGGAGCACAGCAGTCACGGGGAGTTTGGCTGAGACACCACCTCAGGAGGGTCCTGGGCACTGCTGGGTGTGATGAGTGCAGAGGGGTGCACAGGAGGCCATCTAACAGCTCAGGTGCACGCAGAAGCAAAGCCCTCAGTGCCTACACATGCGGGGGCTCCAGGCCTGCTCTGGGGCAAGACCCCCAAGAGTCAGGCTGCTCTCAGGAATGTCAAGAAGTCCAGACATGGCCAACAGTAAGTGACTCATCTTAATTTTGTGCTAAGTCCACTGCTATTTTATTCCAGAGTCTAACACAGCCAGGCAGAAAGCAAAGGTTTAAAGTTTTGTGGAAGGAAAAGTAATGTTTTTCTTTGTAAGAAAATATTATTTTTTTCCTGCATGAATTGAGGGGACTGCTATTACCTGATCAGAGTGGCATAATTCATGCGACCTGTGTTTCCCAGCCTGGTCAACTCTAAGGTAGAGTTTTGGGTTCTGAACTCTTAGGACGATACTCGATGCCTGACACGGACAAAGGTCACATCGCTTGCTCTCTGTAGCCCCCTCCCCCCCGCATCTCATCTGCCAGAGCATGCAGTGGCGCATTCTGTTGTGAGAATGCCCGGGCTGTCAAACAGGGAGCAGAACAAAGCCACACCACAACGCAGACGGCAGCTGGTGCCCACTCCTGACCTGCCCCCAGCGGCTCACAGCTGGTGCTCCGATTCCTCTCCTGCTGCAGTCAAGTGACTATGTGTCAAGAAGGCGCAGGGTCCTGGACAAACAGAACAGGGAACATTACATCCCGCGGGGACCACGGTCTTACCCGAAAAGTTGCACAAAGGTCAGCAAGCTGATGAACATTCTGACAGCCACAGCATGTATATTCAGCTTTCCTTTTATTTTAGTTATAAAATGACTGCCTAAACACAACATTTAAGAAAACACACGCACAGTAGTTTTTTATTCCTCCTTTTTTGTTGCGGAAAATAAATAACGGTCACACATTTCATATGCTTGTCTATAAAAGCATTTCTAAAAATGTGACTTACTGGATTTAACAGCATAAACTTTTTGGCTTTTCAACTACAGTATCATAGAGTAGATCATTTTATGAACTTTCAAGCACTTGGGCTCCAGCAACTTTGGAAAAAGGCTGTTTGTGAGCTTAAAAAATCGTAGTCCAAGTTCTTTTTTAAACAGTTAAACTGAACACAACTGGGTGTTAACTTATTTTATTTAGAGGAGATCATAGTTTGCCTTTTAAAAAATACCCCCCCCCCCCAAACACCCAAAAGGACATAAAAAGCTGGCCTATCTTCATAGGAAAGAACGAAAGGAAAGGGACGAGACTCCGTCGGCCGCTGGGAAGCACACCCCGTGGGGCAGGAGCCTCACAGTGCTGGCTCTGGCGGCCCCGGTCTGGCCCGGGAGCTAGCGGGAGGGCGCTCAGTCGTCCACCCCTATGTTTCTGAAAAGGTAGGACATGGACTCCCCGTTGTGAATCCGGCGGATGGCCTCTGAGAGGATCATGCTGATGTCCACCGTTTTGATTTTGGGGCACTGGAGCTTCTGGATTTCATGCGGAACTGTGTTGGTGACCACCACCTACAAACCAAGAGGGAGAAAAACACGAGACGATAAAGCCAAGCGGCCTCCGGCCTGCTCAGAAAATACGATCCGGTCTCACGTCTCTGAGGGCTACTCACAGGAGGACTGCGGGTCTCCCGTGCCTCCGTCTCGTTCCCAGTCTGTGTGAGCGCTACCTGGGTCTCAGGGAAGGGCTGCAAGCCTCATGCCCCCTACGGCAGCTACAGGCCAAAAGCTGGGCCGCAGCAACGCCGGCGAGGCTGTGGAGAAACTGCAGCCCTCGCTTCACTGCTGGTCCCGGCGCCTGGGAACAGCCTGGAGGGTCCTCGAAAGGTGCCACACAATCACCACGTTCTCGGCTGACAGCCGAGAAGCGGGAAAACACGTTCGTCTGAAAACGTGCACGTGCGCGTCCACCACCACGTCCTTCGCAGCAGCCGAAGGGCGGAGAACCACCCAGATCGCCGCCGCCTTCGGAGCAGAGAGCAAAGGCCGCTATACCCACGCCAGCAAACACTCAGTAATCAAAAGGCAGGGGGTGCCAGCACCTGCCACCACCCGGGCGAACTCTCCAAACAGGACGTGAGCAGAAAGAGGCCAGACACCAAGGGCCACGTGGTCCAGGAGGCCGTGCGCACGAAAGGGGCCGACGCGCTAAACCCACGACGGAGGTGGAAAGCAGAGGGCCCTGCTCCCGCGGCGGCGGCGGCGGCGGGAACTGGGAGGGAGTGGAGAGTGACTGGGGGCGGACACAGAACTTCTTCGTGGGGATGGAGAGCTTCCGCGGGTGACCGCGGCAACGGCTGCACGGTTCAGCCTGTGGGCGGACTGAGAAGCACTCGAGGCCATTCCTCAGAGTCACGGTCCTCAGGCCAGCGGACCCTCGGCCCAACTCCAGATGCCACGTCCCGCGGTTTTAAGCACCCAGGGTCAACCTGCGTCTGAGAATATCACATGGAAAATTCCAGAAAGAGAAGATGTCTATGTCTTACATTGTGCGCTGTTCTGAACAGCGTGAGGAACTCTCACTCTGTCTGGGGCACGAACCACCCTGGGTCTGGCAGATCCGGCCCATCTGTTAGTCACTCAGTGACCAGCTCAGCCATCGGATCACAGTGCTCGTGTCCACATAACCCTTCTTTTACTTGAAACTGGCCCCAAAGCGCAAAAGTAACGATGCTGGCAATTCAGATGCACCAAAGAGAAGCTTCTAAGCAAAGAGGTGTATGTTCTTGACTTAAGGAAAGGCTGCTAAGATCTGTGAGGAGGAGTTCTCCGCCCATGAACGTGCGAGGAAGAAATCTGTGCTAGCTCTGCTGCTGCACCTTCAACTGCACGCGTTACAGCCAGAGTGCGGTAAGGACGTAGTGACGAAAAAGGCATTCACCTTGTACAATACGGTTCATTGTGAGTAGTTATTATTGCTCATCTTACTGTGCCTAATTAACAAATTAAACCATCACATATGTGCGCGTACAGGAAAAACCAAACGGCACGCGGGGTTCAGTAGTGACTGTGGTTTCAGGTGTCCACTGGGGGGGCCTCGGAACGTGTCCCCGTGGATGAGGGGGGACTACAGTTTATTTCATTAAGGCTGTTGTTTTAAAAAGGTTTGATAAAAATCAAAAAAGAAAAAGGCATTATCAACATCTACAAATGGAAAAAATGAAAATACTCAGCCTTAAGAAAACAAGGAAAGAAATAATTTTTTTGCTTTTGTTTTTAGGGCCACACCCGTGGCATATGGAGGTTTCCAGGCTAGGGGTCCAATCAGGGCTGCAGCTGCCGGCCGCCACCACAGCCACAGCAACGTGGGATCTGAGCCGTGTCTGCGGCCTCCACCACAGCTCACAGCAACACCGGATCCTTAACCCCCTGAGTGAGGCCAGGGATCGAACCCGCAACCTCATGGATCCTAGTCAGATTCGCTTCCGCTGAGCCACAATGAAAATTCCAGGAAATAATTTTTAAGTTATTATTTACAATGCCTACTCCCTACTTCCAAAATAAGCCTCAGGAAAGCTTCTAATACAAGAATACGTACATACACAATGAGGCTGCTGAAGGAGGCCTAGGCAGTCAGGAAGCAGCCAGAACCAGCGCTAGGGCCGTGACAACCCGGCCTATCCTAATTGCCGTGACGCATTTCCTGCCTGACCTTGCTTGTAACCAGCGCAAAAATGGCAACATGAAGGGTTATGCAAGTCTCCTGGCCCGTAAGAGCATAGTTCGCAAAGGAGAAAAGCTACCCGCTGGTATCACACAGAGAGCTCTGCGGCGCCCACACGCAGCAGCGGGAAGGGCAGCCCCGGCCCCCGGGAGGAGGGGTCCGTTTTCCCTCTCGAGGACCTCCTGAGATGACCCCCCCCCCCTTGAGTGACCCCCCTTAACTCCCCGAGGGTACTCCAGCCACTTCTAACAACAACCACCGCACTGAGATACATTTCGCTACCACGTGAGTCAAGAGCTTTAGGCTTTTCAGAGTGGCGACCAGCGTGTCCCCAGCGTGTCCCCAGACGGCTGCACACCTGTCTCCTCACTCCACCCTTCCCCACAGCCTGGCAACCACCCATCCGCTGTCTTCACAGATGCCTCCTCTGGACATTCTTGTAACTACTTTTCATTAAAAACACAAGAACAACACTTCAAATCCTGAGGCATCCAAGCGCAAGCACCCCCCGCGGCTGCTGCTCGGAAGGTCAGGGACCCGGCCTCGCTCCGCGGCCCCAGCCCGCTGATGCTGCAGTGACGTCTACACCCTGTGGGACGGCACGATCCACTGGCAACTGCACTTTGTCTGTAAGTTCATGTGGAACCCAGCTGAGCCATCGCTTACTGACCCCTCCCTGGCACCCCGGGCGGCCTCCCCGCACACTCCGGCCGCTGGCCTCGGGGTGCTGGCCTCCGCTCCTGCTGCTTTCCTGCTTCCTCTCCCAAGGCCGCGCTGCCCGAGGGGTGGCCCCCAGCAGCCCCTCCACGCGCTCCTTCCGACCTGCCCACACACCGCGGCAGAGGGAACCCCGCCGAGTGCCCCGTGGACAGGCTGCGAGCACTGCCTTGGGCCACGAGTCTCCCACTTACTGCATGAATTCTCCATCCGCTTTGCTGCCTGAGACGCCCTTCTCACCATCCTCGGCTTCCAGAATGCTCTGCCCAGTGGACTGGAGCTGGAGCTGCGCCAGTGAGGCTTTCTGTCTATGCTAAAAGCGCCCTGAACCCTCAGAGACGGCCACGGGACGGGCTCAGCGGGAGCCACTGCGGACAGTGGAAGTCAAAGGGTCTAACCTGAGAGTCCACACCGGGAATACACAGGAAACCGCGCTTCTGCTTCTTAAACGTAAGGAAAACACGACTCGCACATCAACACCCGCCGCCCCCTCGCCCCGCTGGCCTCTGGAACGAGGGAAGGCAGGGCGAGGAAGCCTGGTGGCCTCGCTTCAGCCACCCTGGGAGTGGAGGCGGCTCAGGGGGGTCGCCCCGGGTGCCTCCCGCTCTCTCGCAGCCTCACACCGCGGCGTCCGTGCCAGGGACAGGGCTCGGCTTTCGCGTCAGGCAAACCAGGGTCTAGACCCGAACACTGGGCCTCCTGGCTGGCTGATGCATCCTCGCCCTCCCGCAGGGCTGTGCCCAGCCCCGCCAGGGCCGGCAGGGACCCCGGGCTCTGCTGACCAGCTGCAAGAACGAACGATTCCCCACTGCCGTGGGCAGAAGACGGGGTGAGAGCAGACGTGGGCCGCGGTCAGGACGCGCACACAACCCCCACCACGGACCCACTCTGCCTGCAGAGCAGCTCGCTCCCCACCGGGTCCCGGGACCGCGGGCGGGAGGGGCCCGCGCGGCCCAGCGCGGTTACCTCGTCGATGGCAGACTCCTCAATGAGCCGGGGGGCGTCGGAGGACAGCAGGCCGTGGGTCGCCATCACGAAGATCTTGTAGGCGCCCCTCTCCTTCAGGGTCTCCGCCGCAGCGAGGAAGCTGTCCACGTCATCGATGATGTCGTCCTGGCATCACACAGGCAGCAGAAGACAGAGACACATTTGCGCCAGTGGCTCGGGTCTGGGCCACGGGGAGAAAAGGGTGACACACCTGCTGTCCACGCGACGTGTCCAGACGGCGAGGGGACCGGGCTCCCACGGACGGGACGGTCCCCACAGCCACCTCCGTACCTCCTCGAGGAGCCCTGGGCCTGGTCTCTACATCCTGCCGTCCAGAACTACGCCCTGGCGGGCGGCTGCTCTGGAAACGCTCGCCGAGTGGGGGTCTGACGCATCCCAAAGCGCCGTTCGACGCTTTTGCCTCTAGCGGGTCTTTCCTCTCTCACGGCTACCTGCCCCTATTTTCCAAACTTCTTCTACTAACTGTATGGAATTTTTTTTTTTTTTGGTCTTTTTGCCATTTCTTGGGCCGCTCTCATGGCATATGGAGGTTCCCAGGCTAGGGGTCTAATCGGAGCTACACCTGCCGGCCTACACCACAGCCCCAGCAACGCGGGATCCAAGCCGGGTCTGCGACCTACACCCCAGCGCACGGCAATGCCGGATCCTTAACCCACTGAGCAAGGGCAGGGATCGAACCCGCCACCTCATGGTTCCTAGTCAGGTTCGTTAACCACTGCGCCACGACAGGAACTCCCGGAAAATATTTTTTACATGTATTTTTGTAATGAGAAAAATGATTATTATTTAACAAAATACTCAGACCAGGGCTACTGCTCTCACAGACCACAGCATGAGCCAATGGGAAATAGAGACACTGCTCGCCGGTCTCCTTCCCGACACGGCCTGGGTGGAGGCTGGTCACCGGAAAGACCAGGCTACGATGAGAAGCTGGGAGCTTTCAGGCCCCGCCCCCCGGCTCCTCCAGACAGAGGAGGGGCTGGAAATGGAGCCAATGACCCATCACGCCTCCCTGAGGGGTCCCCACACGGTCCCAGCAGCACAGGGTTCAGGGGCTTCCAGGTGGCTGACTAGGCCACACCCAATGGGTGATGCGTCCCAGCCCCACAGGGAGCCCCCAGACCTCGCCCTGTGCTTCTCTTTCCGTCTGGTGGCTCGTCTATGTCCTTTGCCACTGCCTTTAATAAACCAAAGTGTCCCCTGAGCTCTGGGAGACACTCCAGCAGAGGCTCAGAAACCCACGAGGGGGTCCTGGGGGCCTCCGATTTGCAGCCAAGCTGCCGAATCGTCATGGGCCGCCCGGCAATTTTCAATTTTTGGACCAAAGTGAACCCTTAGCACCAGGCACCAACCAACTTCCGCGAGACGTAGCTGGCCACAGCCGGCCCGCCAGCCACCAGGGCGACAGGGTCAGCGCGGCCGCGGCGGCGGAGGGTACGTACCACGATGATGGCGATCCTGCCTCCCACGTCACCAACGACCGTGATGGGAGGCTTCTCCTTCGGGATCAGCACTGCGCAGAAAGACACACACACCGAGGTTTCTGCATTAAAACTACGCCGAAGCCTTGAGAACGTCAGCAACGTCTTACGATACAGAGACTCCAGGAACGAGGAACAGACGGGAGGGGAACCTCCCCAAGCTGACGAGGGCAACTGGGAAGACGTCGCTGCTGACATCTTACGGGATGGAGGACTCCCCTAAGGTCGGGACTAAGACACGGAGGCCCACTGCCACCCCTGCTCTTCAACAGTGCACCGGGTGTGCTAGCCAGGGCAGTCGGGCAGGAAAAGGAACTGAGAGACAACCAGATTGGAGAGGAAGAAGTAAAATGATCCCACACACAGGAAAACACCACACAATCCACCAAAAGCCACCAACACTAATACACGGATTCATCAAACTTGCCAAGGTACGAGATCAACACCAAAATGAGTTGTGTTGCTATACACTGGCAATGAATAGTCTGAAGTGAAAGCTAAGAAACACAACATCAATAAAAAGAGAGCAAAAGGGAGAGGACGAAATTTCCCCAAGGAGGTAATAGACCTGGAGAGGAAACTGCAATCCCACTAAACGAAATCAAAGCAAACACCTCAGTGGAAAGACACCCACGTCCACGGACCCGAAGACTTCAGACCGTTCAGAGGCAGTGCTCCCCAGGGTGACCCAGGGGCCCGGTGCCTTCCTATCAGAGTCCCAACCACTTCTGCACAGACGACCTGCTCCTGCGATGCACATGGAAGGGCAAGGCACCAAACAGCAGAAGCGGTGCTGTTGAGAATCCAGAAATAAGCCAGACGTCTAGGTCGGCCAATGTCCCCCCGACCCTGATGGAGACGGAATCGGCACACAGCCTTTCCCGTGTTGAAGGTGTACAATCACGATGATCTGGCAGACACACACACACACTCTCTGCCAGATGAAACCCACGGGAAGACTAGTTAACGTTTTCATCAGCTCCCATGATCACGTGTGTGTGTGGGGGGGGACGACACCGAAGGTGTCTCTCTCAGCAACCGTCAGGTACACAGCACGGTACCGTCCGTTATTCCACCGCCCTGGGCGTGACAGCCCCGGCACCTACTCATCTTCCAACCCCAAGGCTGTGCTCGCTGACCAGCATCTCGCGGCCTCCTCCGCGCCAGGCCCTGGCGACCACCATCAGGCTCTCTTCTCCGAGTCGGGCGCCGTCTTTAGCCTCCGGGTCCCAGTGAGATCATCCTCGGCCTGACTGACTTCAATCAGCCTAACATCTATCCGCGTCGTCACAAATGGCGAAAGAGCTCCTCTTTTTCCCCTGTCTTTTAGGGCCACACCCGCGGCACACGGAGGTTCCCAGGCGAGGGGTCTCATCAGAGCTGTAGCTACCGGCCGACGCCAGCGCCGCAGCAACGCCAGATCTAAGCCGTGTGTGCGACCTACACCACAGCTCACGGCGACTCGGGATCCTTAAACCCACGGAGCGAGGCCAGGGATCAAACCTGCATCCTCACGGGTGCCAGTCACATTCCTTTCCGCTGAGCCACGACGGGAACTCTGAGATTTTCTTTTTTTTTTCTTTTTAGGGCCACAGGTGCAGCATATGGAAGTTTCCCAGGCTGGGGGCCAAATGTGGCCCCCAGCCACAACTGTGGCTACACAATAGCCACAGCAACGCCAGATCCAAGCCTCGTCTATGACCCACACCACGGCTTGCGGCAACACCAGATCCTTAATGCACTGAGCGAGGCCAGGAATCGAACCCATGTCCTCAAGACACTAGTCAGGTTCTTGACCTGCTGAGCCATGACGGGAATGCTATGACTTCCTTCTTTTTACAGCTGAATAACCTTCCACTATATACACACATTTTCCTTCTCCACTCATTTTTAACAAGTGTGTCAAGACCATTCAATGGGGAAGGAATGTTTTTTCAACAATGGTGCTCGGACAAGTGGCTACCCGCATGCCAAAGAGTGAGTCTGGACTCTTCTCACAACATGATGGATCAAAGACCTAAGACAGGAGCTAAAACTATAAACCTGAGTGCAAAAAACAGGAACACATCTTCACAAACTTGGATCTGGCAGGAATTCTTAGATATGACTCCATAAGACAAGCAACAAATAAATAAACTGGACCTTATCAAAATTAAAAACTTCTGTACATCAAAGGACCCTGTCAAGAAAGTGAAAAGACAACCTACAGAATGGAAAAAAATAATTGCGTATCATGTATCTGACAAGGGACTAGTGTTCAGAACACATAAAAAACTCTTACAGGAGTTCCCGTCGTGGCTCAGCAGAAAGGAATCTGACTAGTATCCATGAGGAGGCAGGTTCGATTCCTGGCCCTGCTCAGTGGGTTAAGGATCCAGTGTTGCCATAAGCTGTGGTGTAGGCTGCAGACATCGCTCGGATCTGGCGTTGCTGTGGCTGTGGCCAGTGGCTACAGCTCCGATTCAACCCCCAGCCTGGGAACCCCCATGTGGCCCTAAAAAGACAAAAAAAAAAAAAAGAAGAAGAAACCAAAAACAAAACTCGTAACTCAACACAAGAGAAATAACCCATTTTTAAAAATGGGCAAATGGAGCTCCCACTATGGGGAGCCATCTCAGGAGCCACTGGGACGTGGGTTCAGTTCCCGGCCTGGTACAGCTAAGGATCCGGCATTGCTGCAGCTATGGCTTAGGTCGAAACTGTGCTTCTGATGTGATCCCTGGCCCGGGAGCTCCACATACCTCATGGCAGCCAAAAATGACCAAAAAAAAAAAAGGCAAAGGATTTGAAGAGACATTTCTCCAAAGACACAGCAAGCACATGCAAAGCTGCTCCAGGTCATCAGCCATGTGGGAAACGCAAATCAAAGCAACAGTCAAGGGGCTCCCACTGTGTCTCAGCGGGTTAGGACCCAACATAGTCTCCGTGAGGATGTGGGTCCAACCCCCGGCCTCGCGCAGGGCAGCTCGGGTGCGGTGCTGCCACGGCTGTGGCCCAGGCAGGCAGGCGCAGCTCGCGTTCCACCCCCAGCCCGGGAGCTTCCACTGCTGAGGGGCAGCGGTAAAAAAGGAAAGAGCCCTACGGGAGGCACCGCTTCCCTTTTATTACAGGAAGACTGTGATGGAAAAAATCAGAAATCAAGCATTGGTAAGGACGTGGGGAGAGTGGACTCTTTACACTTGGCGGGCAGGAACGTAAGAGGGTGCAGCTGCTTTTGGAAAACAGTTTGGTGGCTCCTTAAACGGCTAAAATTACCATGTGATCTAGCGATTCCGATGCTAGGACCAGACCCTGGAGAAATGAAATCACATGTCCGCAGAAGCTTGTACAGGAGTGCACACAGCAGCATTACAGCCACAAGGCAGGACAGACAACACCCGCCAGCAGACCAGTGGGTAACAAGGCTGTGGGACCGTGGAGTATTACCCATCCATCAAAGGAATGAAGTTCTGATACTTGCAGCAACTGGATACAAAAGACAACCTACTGTTTGCGTCCGTCCTGGCTTCTCATGGGACGGCCAGCAGACTGGTGGCTGCCAGGGGCTGGGGGAGGGGGCAGGGCAGTGACTGCTTAGCCCTCGTACTGACAATCAAAAACGTCCCGGGGACAAAAGAGAAATCCCTGGCGCACTCGCTCTAAGTGATTCTGCACCCAGCATCTTCATGGGTCTCGCCTCGGGCAGCCCGCTTCTAAGAGGCGTCACAAGGGCCCTTGTCCCACCCAGGCCGCAGCGGGCGTCATCTGTCTGTAGCGACTTAAAGCCAGGAAGAGAAGTCATTCACACCCTCGGCCTGGCGCCCGAGGCGGCACTTACTGGGGATCTCCAGGCTGGGGTGGATGGCCGCGGCGCTCCTGACCATGGGCGGCGAGTGCCGGCCGTCCACCAGGTCCGACTCCGCGTCCTGCGCTTCTCCGTGAATCACCGCGATGCCCAGCCGCAGCCGCTCGGCGAAGGACTGTGCCCTGGAGGGAGCGAGACGCAGGTCCCCGTCACTAAGCCCGCTCTGTTATCGTCTAGGAAGAAGGACTAGGGACAGGTGACAGAAAAAGGCGAGTGAGAGCATCTCAGACTCAGGCGCCAGGCTGAGGGCAGAGGCCCCAGGGATGGACAGCGGGGAGGGCAGCGGGCGTCCGCTCGGCCTCCGCCTCCTCACGTGCAACTGCCAACTCCGCGCCTCTACCTGGTGAACAGCGAGAACCAACCGCACGGGATGCAGCGCCCCAGCGAGTCACCGGGCCCTCATGAAGCGAGACGACGTCGTGCAGCCACGGGCACAGCCACGTCCATGAAAATCTCTGCCACTGCCCGACGCTGCCGGTGCGCCTTAGCAATTTCTCCTTCTAGATCAGCAAGCTGTGACCTGCCTTCTGTCACCTGTTGTTTTTTTTTAACCTTTTCTAGAATCTGCCAAGCGGAACCGGAGTCTGCAGTCCCTTCCCATCTTCCTTGGTTCGCTCAGCTTCACCCGCTGGATTCAACCACATCACACGCGCATCTGCAGCCGGTGGTGCGGGCCCAGCAGCATCCGTCCACTGACGTGCTGCGTCCAGTTGTTACAAAACTGTTACAGACACTCGGGCGCAAACCTGTCCGGATGCACGCCTGCTCTTCTTCTGGATAAATACCTGGGAGTGGAATGGCTGCACCACCCGTTACGCGTGTGTTTGGTTCTTGAAAAAACCACCCGACTGCCTGCAACGCGGTGGTTCCGCCGTCTCGCCCCGCACTCCCACGGGCCTGTGCGAGCTCCGGCCCCTCCGCGGCCCCTCCGGCTCGGGCTGTCGCCTCCGAGGATCCATCCGGGGGGCGCAGTGCTTCACCGCGGCTTCAACGTGGATGCACCTCTCTGGACAAACGGTGGTGGCCATTGTTTGATGTATTTATTTGCCACCCACGTATATTCTTTAGTAAAGAGTCTGTTCTTCTCCTGCCAGTTTTTTTTTTTTTTTAAGTTTGGAGAATTCTTTATATATTCTGAATAGAAGTCTTTTATTGGATATATGCTTTACAAATATTTTTCTCCCCATCTGTTCCTTTTCCTGCTATTCTCTTAATCTTGTCTTCTGAAGAGCTGTTTTAATTTTGATGACGTCCAATTTAACAATTTTTTCCTATGAATTGTGCTGTGGATGTTATATTTAAGGCATCTTTGCCTAAACCAAGGTCCCAAAGACTTCCTCTTAGGTTCTCCTCTAGAAGTTTCATAGTTTCAGCTTTTACATTTAGGTATATGATTTTTTTTTTTTTTTTTTTAGGGCTGCACCCGTGGCATATGGAGGTTCCCAGGCTAAGGGTCTAAACAGAGCTGTAGCCACCAGCCTATGCCAGAGCCACAGCAACACAGGATCCAAGCCATGTTGCGACCTACACCACAGCTCACGGCAACGCCGGATCCTTAACTCACCGAGTGAGGCCATGGATTGAACCGGCAACCTTGTGGTTCCTAGTCAGATTCGTTTCCACTGTGCCATGACGGGAACTCCAGGTATACCATTTATTTAAAGTTGATTTTTGTGCACGATATGAGATTTGGCTCAAAATTCATTATTTTGCACACAAACATCCAAATAGTCCAACACCATTTGTTGGGAAAAAAAACACCCTTTTTCCATTAAATTGCCTTTGTATATTTGAGAAAATCAGTATTCCAAATGCCTAAGGGTTTATTTTTAGATTCTCTATTCTGTTCCATTGATTTACTTTTCTGTCTTTAATCCACTATCACACAATCATACTTGCTTTAGCTTTGTAATAGTTTTCTTGCCTTCTTTAAAAAAAAATTCATTATAGTTGTTTTACAACGCTCTGTCAATTTCTGCCATAAAGCGACCCACTTGTACACGTGCACACATTCTTTTTCTCACATTCTGTACGTTCTTCCCCAAGAGGCTGGCTAGCTCCCCGTGCTCACTGCTCACCCTCTAGGTGTCCCAGCGTGCACCTACCACCCCCGAACTCGCGGTCCTTCCCGCTGCCTCTCCCTCCCCCGGGACAGGTTTTCAGTTCAGGTAGCATTAGATCTCTCAACTTTGTCCCCCTTTTTCCAAGACTTTTCTTTTCTTTTTCTTTTTTTTTTTCTTTTGTCTTTGTTGTTGTTGTTGCTATTTCTTGGGCCGCTCCCGCGGCATATGGAGATTCCCAGGCTAGGGGTTGAATCCGAGCTGTAGCCACCGGCCTACGCCAGAGCCACAGCAACGCGGGATCCGAGCCGCGTCTGCAACCTACACCACAGCTCACGGCAACGCCGGATCGTTAACCCACTGAGCAAGGGCAGGGACCGAACCCGCAACCTCATGGTTCCTAGTCGGATTCGTTAACCACTGCGCCACGACGGGAACTCCCCCAAGATTTTTCTTTTCTTTTTCATTTTTTTGCTATTCTCGTTTCTTTGTGTGTCCATGTGAATTTTACAATCAACCTGTCAAATTTTATTTTTAAAAAAGCCTGCTGACATTGTACTGGGAAGCTGTCCATTCCATAGATCAACGTAGGGAAAAATGTTCCCTCAAAGTACTGAGGCTTTCAAGCCACGAACACAGTACATTTCTCCATACACTTAGGTCTTCAGTTTCTCTCAGCAATGTTTTTTATTTCTCAGTATACACGTCTTGAACACCCTAGGTTTATCCCTACGTGTTTGACTTAATTTGATGCCATTTGGTTTTCTTTTTTTAATTTTAATTTACAATAGTTCATTGCTAGTATAGAGGCAACTGATTCTGTAGAGTGATCTTATATCCTGCAACTCTGCTAAACTGACTTATTAGCACTAACAGCGTTTTTATAGATTTCATCAGATTTGTCTACATAAAGAATCATGCCACCTGCGAATCAGGCCTGTTTTGAAGTGGTGCTGGCAAAACTGGACGGCTGCATGTAAATCAATGGAACTAGAATACACCCTCAAACCATGCACAAAAATAAACTCAAAATAGCTTAAAAACTTTTGACATAAGATACCATAAAACTCCTAGAAGCGAACACGGGCAAAACATTTCCTGCCATCAACCGTACAAATGTTTTCTTAGG
The DNA here is from genome assembly GCF_016906955.1 of Phacochoerus africanus. Taxonomy (NCBI): domain Eukaryota; kingdom Metazoa; phylum Chordata; class Mammalia; order Artiodactyla; family Suidae; genus Phacochoerus; species Phacochoerus africanus. Next base: position 59,710,933 of record NC_062557.1, read on the forward strand.
TCAGCCTCCCAAGGCAATAGGAATAAAAACAAAAATAAACCAATGGGACCTAATCAAACTGACAAGCTTTTGCACAACAAAGGAAACCATAAAAATAAAAAACAAACAAAACCCTGAAAAGATGACCCACAAAATGGGAGAAAATAGTTGCAAAAGATGCTGCCAACAAGGGCTTAATCTCCAAAATATACAAACAACTTGCACAATTCAATAGCAAAAAAAATAAACAACCCAATCAAAAAATGGGCAGAAGACCTAAATAGACATTTCTCCAAAGACAACACATGGACGGCCAACAGACACGTGAAAAAATGCTCAACATCGCTAATTATGAGAAATGCAAATCAAGACGACAATGAGGTACCACCTCACACTGGTCAGAACGGCCGTCGTCAATAGGTCCACAAATAACACATGCTGGAGGGTGTGGAGAAAAGGGAGCCTCCTGCACTGCTGCTGGGAGTGGCAACTGGCACAACCCCTGTGGAGAACAGTGTAGTGGGGAGGGGTCCTCAGGAAACTAGACACAGAAGCACCATGTGATCTGACAATCCCACCCCAGACATACATCCAGACAGAAGTACAGTTCAAAACGACACAGGCACCCGTGCCTTCCTGGAAGCACTATGCACAACAGCCAAGACACGGAAGCAACCTAAATGTCCATCGACAGAGGGGGAAAAAGAGGTGGGACACATGCACCGTGGAATAGTACTCAGCCATTAAAAAAGAACAAACTAATGCTATTTGCTGCAACATGGATGCAACTAGAAAGTCTCACACTTAATGAAGTCAGTCAGAAAGAGGAAGACAAATACCAGAGGGGAGCAGTTATATCTGGAACCCAAAGCACAGACGCACCATCGCCAGAACGGAAACAGAACAGACTGTGGTTGCCGAGGGGGAGGGAAGGGGTGGGATGGACTTAACAGATGCAAACTAGCACATTTAGAATGGACCGACAGTGAGGCCCTGCCTACGTGCAGCACAGAGAACTACATCCAATGAGAAAAAGAACGCACGCACATGCACGACCGGGTCACTTTGCTGCACAGAAGCTGACAGAACCCCGTAAACCAACTATACTTAAAACTTCTTAAAAGGCCTGTTTTCCTTGTCACACTGGATTCCTTTTTGTTTAGCCTCCGGGATGCGGTAGTGAACACAAGGGGGAAGCAAACCCCCTGGTGCTGGTCCTGATCTGAGGTCGCACTGCTGCCTCCCCGGAGAGCGTCCGCTTCGCCCCCAGTGGCCGGCGCAGCACACACGACCCGAGCGAGGATGAAGTGGAGGCCAAGTCCGCTTCAACCACGCGGGGCCCCAGCCAAGTCCCGCAGTCCTTGCTGGCGTGGACTCGCCCTAAGCTTCCTTACACGGCCTCCAGCTCAATCATCTGGGCCAGTTTCTGCACCTCCCTGGGGTGGGGTGGGGGTCCTCCCACCTGAGAAAGAGACTTGGGGAGCACGCTGGTGAGTCCCCCGATCTCTTCCGCCTCATCGCCCCAGACTTGCAGCTGCCCAAACCAAAGCCTGCTCTCCAGTCGAGGGACCAGGGGTGGCTCACAAGTCAGGAAACTTTAAGACAAAAACTGCCCACTCCAGGCCAACACTACAGGCTTGGGGGGGTCGGGGGGGGGCGCAGATGCAAAGAGTAGTTCAGTTTGGAGTATGTTAAATTGGGTGTCCCTCAAACACGGAAACAAAGACTCTCAACTCTAGGCACCCATCCACGCGAAATGAGCGCACACGTCAAGAGACACCCGTACACCCACCGCTGTACACCAACGCCCACAGCAGCGCCACTCGCAGCAGGCAACGGGCGGAAACAAGGCAAGTGTCCACCCGTGGATGACTGCACAGAGCACAGTCCATCCGTACAGCGGAATATGATTCAGCAATAAAAAGGAATGATATCACTTATAACTGGAATCTAATATCCAGCACAAATGAACATCTCCTCAGAAAAGAAAATCATGGACTTGGAGAAGAGACGTGTGGCTGCCTGATGGGAGGGGGAGGGAGTGGGAGGGATCGGGAGTTTGGGCTCATCAGACACAACTTAGAATAGATTTACAAGGAGATCCTGCTGAGTAGCATTGAGAACTTTGTCTAGATACTCATGTTGCAACAGAAGAAAGGGTGGGGGAAAAAATGTAATTGTAATGTATACATGTAAGGATAACCTGACCCCCTTGCTGTACAGTGGGAAAATTAAAAAAAAGGAATGAATCCCCGATACCCGCTACAACGTGGATGAAACTGCAAAGAGGAGGCTGAGTGAAAGAAAGCAGACACAGCGGGCCACATGCTGTGTGACACTGGCACAGGCAAAGTCAGAGACAGAAAGCAGATGCGTCGCTGCCAGGGCCTGGGGCCGGAGGGGCGGGAGAGCGGGCACTTGGCGAGCAGAGAGCTGGTGGCTGCATGACGCCGTGAACGCCCCCGTGCTGTGAGCTACGGACTTTAAAAAAGCTTAACTGTACGTTGGGTGATTTTCGACCTAATTTTTAAAAAACTGTGTCTATCAGAGAAAACCAAACTGCTAAATTAAAACGACTTCAGCCTTTGCGCGAGCGTCTGGAAAGTCTGTTTGGAGCGTCTCTGTTCCCACACGGGCCCCGTTTCCTGTCTCCATCCAGTGGACAGAAGCAGGCTCCCATCTGAGCTCTTCTGAAGGAAGCCTGGGCACAGCCCTGGCTGATTGGGAGGCTGGCTCTCCGAACACGGCGACCTCATGGTTTCGTCACGAATGCCACCCTCGTTTTGTAAAGGGAAACCACTGCTCCGTGACACCGCAACGTCGACGGCTTACAACGCGGAAGCCGCCCCCCACCCTTCAACGCTGGGGACCGCGGCCCAGGATGGAGGCGCCTCTGCTTTCCTTCCCTCCATGGCACTCAACGAGGACCCAGGGAGCAAGGGTATTCAAGGCACTTGAGCGTGGGAGGGTGTTTTGGTTTTGGGGGCCACACCTGCGGCATATGGAGGTTCCCAGGCCAGGGGTCGAATCAGAGCTACAGCTGCCGGCCTCCACCACAGCCACGCCAGATCTGAGCAGCGTCTGCGACCTACACCACAGCTCACGGCCACACTGGATCCTTCACCCGCTGAGGGAGGCCAGGGATCGAACCCCCACCCTCAGGGATCGCAGTCAGGTCTGTTACCACTGAGCCATGACCCGAACTCCCAGGAGGTTTTTTTAAAAAGACCTCTTTAAAGGAAAACGCTTTCGTTCCTATGATTTTGTTCTTTCCCTGCCCAGGGGAGCAGCTTCTCCAAGACGCACGGGTGCAGGCAGCCCTTGCTTCGCGTGCTCCGCGGAACCCTGCCTCCGCGAGGCCAAGGTTGGGGCAGGCCTGTCACAGCTCCATCGGTGCCTTCCTCCAACAGCATTTGCTTCCTTTGTGTCTCTGTGTCACATTTTGCTAATTCTCACAGCTTCTCAAGCTTTTTCACGATTATTATTATGCATTTTTACAGTGGTCATGGTCACCGATTTTGATGCAGAAAGACTGTGACTTGCTGAAGTGACATCGTTTTTAGGAATACGGTATTTTTACGGTCTGTATGATGTTTTAAATACATGATGCTCTTACAGACGCCACAGATCACAGCACGGTGTGAACAGAACTTGCATGTGCAAGGGGAGAGCCAAACACTTGCGTGACTCGCTTCATAAGAGGGTCTGGAACCCGCCCCCATCCTCTCCACCCAAACCCAGCCGGAAGGTCTGTATCGCTGGCTCAGCGATGACTCCAGGCTTCGTGTAACTCGCGGCACGGCCCCGTTTGCATACCTCGTGGTGGTTAAGTTTTGTGAAATGTCACCTTTTAACACATACCCATCGGTGACCTCTTGGCTGAACATACTTCTGTTAATAAATCACCGCGCTCTCTGAATAACAGCCAGTAAACAACCTCAAACTACAGTCTCTGGTGTTTTAAATGTCAGACGAGAAGGTGAACAACGAGGGTTCCCCAGACCCGCACGGCTTCCGCCACAAAAGGGCCGTCGCAGACGGGGACCCAGCAGGGAGGGGCATAAATGCTCCCTCAAGAGATGGAGCCCGCGGACGACCTTTCCGGCGACCCGTCGGCAGAGTGAAAATAAGGGGCCCCCTGGGTCCCAGGATCCAGAGCTCCCGGGACTCCGCAGGGCTGGGCCCGGGCACGGCTCTGGGGCGCCTCCCGAGCCCCCACCTACCTCTTGGCCGAGGCTGGAGACTTGGCCACGATCACCGCATTCCTGTAGTCCGGGATCTGAGACAGAGGAGAGGCGGGGTTACTGCCAGGCCCCCCCAGGCCCTTCCCAGCAGCATGCGACAATGCGCAACAATGACCATCCCAGCGGATTCGAGGACGGCATCCGGGCACGTTCAAGTGTTCCAAGAGAGAAGGGATGCAACGTAAATTTCGTCTTTGGAAAACGAAGCAATGCCTACTTAGGGGGGAAAAAACCCAACCATTACCATGAATCTTAGAGCGTTAAGAGTGGGGCTAATGAGTCGTTAGCTCCCCTCTACAGGGCAGCACGTCAGCGGGAAAGTGAACCCCAGGTTCTGCAGTTTCACCACGCAACCTGCACCCCAGGGAACCGTCAAGTTCCAAACCAGGAACTGCCGCTTCGGTGCCTCGGTCGCGGCGCCGTGGGGAAGGCAGCGTGTCCAAGGGGTCAGCCCAGCCCTGCCTGGCGGCAGAGGTTCGAGCCCCTGGGGGATGACCGAAGCACCGGTCTGCTCTGCCGTCTCCCTCTGACCACCTGAGGCGGCCCGGGCTCGGGGTCAGGACGCGGGACGCAGCCATCCTCAGCGTCTGAGTTCAGGGGACAGGGCTACTGTCGGGGGAACGGCAGTTTGTTGTTTCTGGTTTCATCTTGGCAATATTTTCAAATTACGTTCTTGAAATTTAATCACTTCATTAAATCATATTATCTCATTCAAATATATGCCCATGGGTTTTTTTTTCTCACAATTACCTAAATCAATGAATTTTCATAAAAGTGCTCCATAACACCCAGCCTCTGCACAACGCCTGGCACCTCAGAAGCACGAAATAATACGTAATAAGCAAACAACGACAAAAAACCGGATACCTTCGAAGTTGGCTCTGTCACAGATACATCCAGGAGAACTACGCAGATGCGGTGTCTCTACACCTCATACATCCACACACACCAAAGCCCAACTCAGCCAACGCCATCAGCAAGTTAAGGCAGCCAAAGACACTTCCACTGAGGAATTCCATTAGGAATCAGGAATTCAGCAGGAATGCCGATTTTCGCAGGAAGTCTTTCTCAACTACTTTAGGCACTTCCTTTCCTTATCAAACATCATCGAATAGCACCAAACCCAAAGGAAGAAACAAGCGAAAAACGGTTAAGAAACGGAAAAAAAAAAAGGAAACTTTGAAAGAAAGGACTCTTTAATAAAAACAAGTCTATTTCCTCTGAAGTCGTCAAAAGAGGAAATTACACACATAATGAAAGAAAAAGGTGTTAGGAAAAAGACTCAAAAACAAATCTAGAAGGTGGACGTTACCGTGGTCCAAATAAGAAACTCAGTGGCTGGCTGGCTGGCGGGCAGGGTGGACAGAGCTCAAACACCAACGTGGCCAAGATCAAGGCACGGAACTCCCCACCATGCAGCACCCAAGACCATAAGACTTGCTCAACAAGGTACAGACGCAATCCGAGATCTTCCCAGAGGAAAGGAAGAAACAGAGGGGTTAATACTCAAATTACAGGAAACAAGATCCACAGAAAATGAAAGGGACCCACTGAGCATCTAGAGACATGAAGAGACAAGAGAGCCACCTGGACGGAGAAAACACTATTTTGTAAGGGAAACTGTTCCAGCGTAAATGAATACAGAGAGCTGCACTTTCTGTCATTATCTATCAAAGTATTAAAACTGTAGGTCATTTTTGGGGTTCCCATTATGGCTCAGGGGTAATGAACCCAACTAGTATCCATGAAGACACAGGTTCCATCCCTGGCCTCACTCCGTGGGCTAAGGATCCGGCGTTGCTGTGGCTGTGATGTAGGCTGGTGGCCACAGCTCCAACTAGACCCCTAGCCTGGGAACCTCCATATGCCACGGGTGTGACCCCGGAAAAGACAAAAAGACCAAAAAGAAAAAAGGCAGACCTAAGCATTTCCAGTGTAGCATTACTTAAATATTTTTGAAAGTATTTCCTTTAATTGTTAATCAACTATTATAAAAATTTTTTTAATTTCCTTTAAAAGAGTGAAAAATAAAAAACCTAATATCCAAGCAAGAGGGAAATGGTTGAAAAACCTGTGGCTCATTTAAACTCGTGCTGCACACCTGTAACCTGTGGGCCCTTTAAACTGTGCTTCACGTGTGTAACAGGTAGCTGTTTAAACTTAATTAAGCTGAAATAAAACGAAGGCTCAGTTCTCCAGTCGCAGCAGGCACGTTTCAAGGACCCAGCAGGCACATGCGGCCAGGGCTAGAGGCTGCCATGCTGACAGCAGACGGGCCTTTTTCACTATCACAGAAAGTTCTACTGAATACGGTTGATCTACCCTTGGGAATACCAGGGAGTTCCCGTCGTGCTCAGAGGAAATGAATCTGATACCCACGAGGACACGGGTTCGATCCCTGGCCCCGCTCGGTGGGTTAAGGATCCGGTGTTCCCGTGAGCTGTGGCGTAGGTCGGAGACAAGGCTCAGACCTGGTGTTGCTGTGACTGTGGTGTAGACGGGCAGCTACGGCTCCGATTAGACCCCTGGCCTGTGAACCTCCATATGCCACGGGTGCAGCCCTAGAAAAAATAAAATTAAAATTAAAAAACGACCTTGGGATACTCTGCAGCAGTTATGAAGAAAGAAGTTGTCTTGTGCATCTGAGCCGGGAAAGACCTCCAGGCACCAGACACCCCAAGGGAAAGGAAGAACGCTGCACAACGACACGAACCGTGTAGTAACGGCTTCCTTTCGTCGTTGCTGTTTTCCAAAAAGCACCCACGAAGCAGCATCTCTGACTGTGTATGAAGACGGGAGGTCAAGTCAAAGAGAAGCTCCAGAGGATTCAGAACACAAGGCAGGCTGGTGGCCGGGCCGGGCTGCAGTCCAGGGGGCTGGCCGCTTCCTCACCACTGCGAGTCACCACGCGCCCAGGGCCTTCCCCCAACACACGCTTTCGCCTCTCAATTTCAGAAGATAACTCTCATTACCAAGTGGAGGGGAAAACACCGCACAGGCCAGGCACGTCTGACTTCGAAACTCTTGAGCAACTGCCCCTGAACCACCACGGGAAAACGCCACCGGCGCCGCCGTGGGACCGCGAAGACTCCGACTGCCCGACAGCCAGGCTCCCCCGCCGCAGCCCTGCCTGCGTCCTGCTGCGCGTTCCCGAGAGCGCGAGAGGGAGACGGTACAGAGACACCAGGACGGGCACAGTGCGGACAAAAGCACCGCGGAGTCGGCAGCACCTTCCAAGTGCCCGCTTCAGAGGCTGGCGGACGGCATCTCCCAGGCAGCCTCGGCTTCCTGACTGCCGTGGAAAGTCCTGCTGCAGACCAGGGCTCACCAGGACTATCGCGGCACCCCTCCGTCATTTTTAAAACACGAGCCCTGCCTTTCGTCAGTACCCCACCTCTCTGGGGTCCTATTTTCATCTCCCCACAACCTGGGCGTCTCTGGCTCAGCGCTGCCTCACAGCCGCTTGCATTTTCACCCCTTGGCGTGAAGGCAGCCTCGGCGTTCAGGTCAGGCTTCGAGTCACATGAGCCACAGGCACTGTCGGCTCCCTGTGGGCTGGTGGCCCTGCCGTTTGAGGCGCCTCCAGAGTGAGCTAGTGTCACCGCACATGCGGAAAGGCCCAGGAGGGGGCGGCAGGAGAGAGCTGCCTGCTCAGGAAGCCATGGTCATCCCCGGAGCAAGGCCCGCAAGGCCCTCTTCTTCCGCAAGGCCACCAGCCAGGTGCTTCCTGGGACCCAGAGAGGAAGGCTCCGCCAGCAGGCGAGGCGAGGCAGCAGCCACCCCGAAAAGGAAGTGAGCTCCGAGAGCCGGGACAGGACCTACGGACCTGTCCCCCGACTGCCCCATTCTTCCCAGAACCAGACCGTCCCCCGCCCCCCGCAGGCCCGCCTCGGCCTTCTCTGTCCTCCCGGGGGACAGCAGCTGGACCCCCTCTCTCAATGGGGAGTCTGGCTCAGGTCCCTGACATTGACACCGCTTGTCCTGGAGTTTGTACGTTTCTTTCCAACACCTTTAGAAAACAAGTAGCATACTTTCTAGTCTTCCCTTTCAACAACGCTCAGGCCGAGTGCCCTGGGGAGGCCTGCGGGAGCCTCCAGAGGAAGGGGAAGCCTGCACTCTGGGTGCGGAAGGTGCTCGGAAATCCACGCGGGGCCGCCTTCTCGGTGGTGGAGGAAGACGTCTACAGAAAAGGCATCAAGGGGAGAACAACCCATGCGAGGAAAACGGCTCCCGATAAAGCGGAAGAACTAAGCGCGTCACACGCTAACCTTTCAAAAGGCTTCCTAACTAGTGAGTCACCAAAGGGCTGTGACGCCAAAGAATAACGCACGAAACGATGTTAGAACTACGTAGCTCCGACCGATGACTGCCTACGTCTGACCTGTTCCAGGAGCACGAGGGGCTCAAAAGGAGCACCACCCGTCCTTGTGATACATCATACACAGAACGAAGGAAGAGAGCCCACGAGACGGCCTCGACGGATGCAGAAGACACCCGGCAGATCCGACACCACGTCCCATACAGACACTCAGAGAACTAGGAACAGAAGGCACGTCCTCAAAGGCACCTGGGAAAAAGCGCCGGCTGACGTCAGACCCAGGAGAGCGGCGGAGAGCTTGCCGCCTCGGCTCGGGAACAAGGCCTGGCGACCCACTTCCACGCTGCTCCCGACGCGCCACCGAGCACTCAGGCCAGAGCCCTGAGACGAGAAAGAGAAACGGAAGGTGCCCAAGCTGGAAAGGCAGAGTCAAGCTGTCCCTTCACAGAGGATCCGCCCTCCCGTGGAGAGAACCCTGAAGACTCCACGTACAACACAAAACTCCGAGACCGCCGCCGCGGGAGCTCAGCAGAGCTGCGGATCCACACACGGACCTCAGTCTTGCTTCCCTTCACCAGCGCGAACGACCCAAGAGGAACGAGCCCATCCACAACGTCCAAAGAATGAAACGCCTGGGAATAACCTGACCCAAGGAAATGGAGAGAAAGGCAAGACACGACTCGGGACTGGTTCCCGGGGGGGGGGGGGGGGGGGGGCAGGAGGATGGGACGGAGAAGGACCCACGTGTGGACCCGGGTCCCGGGGAGGGCGACCCCGGGTTTCCCGCTGCTGGCAGGACTGCGCACACGGACGGGGGGGACGGCTACAGGCGGGTGGAGAGCGGCAGACGGAGGGGACGCCAACGACGCCCGGGACCGCCCAGGGGCCAGTGAGGAGCGCTGCTCGTCCCCGTCACGGCGAGGAGAGTCCAGGCCCTGGGGTCCAAGCGGAAAACAGACACACCAGGACAATCTCCAAGAGCTCCCGCAAAAGAAATAAATTGCAGGGTAAGAGTTTTAAAACATGCCAAATTACCCAATTACATTTATAAACAGTACTTTAAGCAGGATCCATCAAGTTTTAACCCTTTACAGACAGCCCAAGGAAAGGGAAAGGCACCTTTCAGCCTTAAATCAGACTGTTAAAAGTCTGAGCTAGCTCACCTCTTCCTGAATATACTGTAACAAGAACGGAGATGCTCTTAAATTATCAACAGGAATATTGAAGAAGCCCTGAATTTCCTTTTGGTGTAAATCCATAGTAATGAGATGAGTTAGACCTTTGAAAATAAAGCAGACACAAACACACAAATAGTTTCATAACCAGCTGCAGTGTAGGAATAAGTACTATACAAAACAAGATACCATACATAATAAATTACTACTGAAAACTACTCTCTCAGAAGCTCCTGCTGTGGTACGGTGGGTTAAGAACTGTCTCTGGGAGTTCCCGTTGTGGCGCAGTGGTTAACGAATCTGACTAGGAACCATGACGTTGCGGGTTCGATCCCTGCCCTTGCTCAGTGGGTTAAGGATCCGGTGCTGCCGTGAGCTGTGGTGTAGGTTGCAGACGCGGCTCGGATCCCGCGTTGCTGTGGCTCTGGCATCGGCTGGTGGCTACAGCTCCAACACAACCCCTAGCCTGGGAACCTCCATATGCCGAGGGAGCGGCCCAAGAAATGGCAAAAAGACAAAAAAAAAAAAAATTGTCTCTGAGGTGGCACGGGTTCGATCTCCAGCCCTGCACAGTGGGCTAAGAATCTGGTGCTGCTGAAGCTGTGGCGCAGACTGCACCTGTGGCTCTGATTCCACCCCTGGCTCGGGAACTTCCATATGCTGAAGGCGTGGCTGAAAAAGGAAGAAAAAAACTGCTTTCTCATCAAAAACTCGGCATCCTCATTTCTCAGATTTTTTTTATTACAATGAGATCATAAGACAATAGAAAATCTAAGTCTTGGTCTCTGCCCCCAGCTCCCCGCACAAAGCTCCCTCCAGGGTAAGATCCCTGGGGCAGCTCGCGCTCTAACCTTTGGCCTTTGACCCCATCTCCGATGCAGAGCTCCCGAAAGCCTTAAAAATTCCTCAGTGATTGGCGCACCAGGAGAGCCTGACCCCGGATGGGGCTTGTCACCATGACTGAAAGCTCAGCATTTTCAGGCCCCGACCCTCACCCTCCAGAGAGGGGAGAGCGGCTGGGAAAAGAGTTAATAACTGACCACCTCCATCCACCCGGACGCTCACCCGTGCCCTTGGCCGTGTCCTGTCCTAGTGAACTGCTGACAGTGGGACAGTGTCCCTGAGTTCTGTGACGAGCTCTGGCACATGACTCCACTCCAGACAGGACCACGGGAGCCTCTGGTTTATAGCCACGAGGTCAGCAGCACAGGTGACCTAAGCTGGACTGGGGATTCGCGTCTGGGGTGTGGGGCGGTCACTGCGGGTCTGACGCCCGACGCGCCCCCAGGCACGCAGTGTCGGCGCCGGGCTGAACGAGGGCACCAGCCGGTGCCTGGAGACCCGGCGCCCGAAGGCTGCGGGCAAAGGGCCCCTGCGGGGCGGGCGTCAGAAGCGAAGGCTTCTGTGTGGGGAGCACGGCAAGGTCACCGGCAGGCGGGGAGCGGAGTCTCCCCCGGAAGGGAGCGCCTGCGTGGTGGTTCCCACACTCGTGCAGGGTTTTCACCTCAGTGTCAGAGGTGAATAGCCAGGACCACAGGAACGCAGACACGCCTCCGATTAATCCTGCCCGAGTGGATCCCATCGCCCTGAAGCTTTGTCAGCAGGCGTGACAAAGATGGTCTGGCGGGGACCTCGACCCCATACTCTCTGACCATCCATGTGGGAAGCGAACCAGAGGGAGAATGGGCGTGTGACCATGTACAACTGAACCCCGTTGCTGTTCCGCGGAAATGACCGCAACCTCGTACATCAACTACACATCAATAAAACTAAAAACAAACAGTGGGAAAAAAAACAAAAACATTGTCTGAAGACAGGAGGTCAAACTGCACAGGCCTGTGGCTGGAAAACAGGAAGAATCTCATGCTGTGACCAGACTCAGCTCGCCGCAGGACCTAACAGTCACGCACTTGATATCGCTATGTCCTCCAGATGGAGATATAGGAAAAAAAAAAAAAAGAATCTCCATCCCACCGGCTCCTTAAAGGACATCTGAAATAATCACCTCACGAGTATAAGGAAAATTCAACTGGAAAAATTTTGTAAAGCAAACCTTGCCCAAAGCAGCAGGCAAGCGGGCCTGGGGGCCCAGGAGCAGGGCTGGAGGGGCAGGGCAGGACCTTCCCGGAAGCTCGGGGGTCCCTCCCGTCCCTGCAGCGGGTTCTTGACGGGCTCCTCCGGCTGCCGGGGTGCAGGCTTGGTTTGCTTTAGTTCTGACCCTTTGAAATGACAGAGCAGAAAGTGTGTTCTGCAGCGTCTGTGTTAAAATGTGGTGACACGGAGGCGACTTTTTTTTTTTTTGCTTTTTAGGACCACACCCGTGGCATGTGGAGGTTCCCAGACTGGGGGTCAAGTCGGAGCTGCAGCTGCCGGGCTACACCACAGCCACAGCACCACCACCAGATTCGAGCTGCACCTGCAACCTACACCCCAGGTCACAGTAATGCCAGACCCTTAACCCAGTGGGGGAGCCCAGGGATCGAACCCGTGTCCTCATTGATTCTAGCTGGGGCCTGAACCTCCTGAGCCGCAACAGGAATCCCAAGACTTGTTACTACTTCCTCTCCCTGCCGACCGTCTGCGAGGTGTGCTTCCTGTAACCGCTCCCTCTCTCTCGCCACGCACACACTCTGAAGGTCATTAGAAGCGAGGAGACACGGAGGCCATTACCTGAAAGTACACAGCACAGAGTGAAACAGATGATTTGGAAAACACACCCATCTGTCCAGGGGAAGAGGCCAAAATGCAAATGGCTACTGTATTAGAGGAGCTGAGTCCAGCGGCCTTTTCCCTGTAAAACAACTTCGATATGATTGTAACTCACCATTTCAATATCATTTTCTCAACAAAGAATTGAGGGGAAAAAAGAAGCTATTCTCGTTACCTCTGTGTCTGAAGGAGTTGCAAACAGGAGAGGGTTCTCTGCACTTTCTCTCCTTATAAATTAGCTGTCTTTTTTTTTTTTTTTGGCTGCACCCACAACATGTGGAGGTTCCCAGGCCAGGGTCTGAACCCAGGCCACAGCAGCAACCCCAGCACCGCGCTCTGAGCCCACTGCGCCACAAGGGAACTGCCTCGATGAGCTGCTTGGACTGTGCTGGACGCTCTAACGCAGGGAAGGCAAGGCTTTACGGTGTCTGGGCCGGGCGGCCCTCCCTACCGGCTTTGCACATCATGGAGGCCAGCAGCTTGGAGACGATGGAGCCCCGCTTGCGCATCTTGCACTGCTTGCTGTAGGGGAAGTAGGGGATCACGCCGGTGACGCTCTTGGCGCAGGAGGTCTTGCACGCGTACACCATGATCAGCAGCTCCATGATGGTGCTGTTGACGTCCCTGGAAGCCGAGAGAGAAGCCCACGAGGAGCACCGTCAGACGCCTCTGTGCCAACAAAGCGACACCAAAGGGCTATGCCCGCTTGGACCCAGTCAGGCTCCAGACCCGAGAGCAACCAAGCCCGTGTCCCCCCAGCCTCCGTCAGCCCCACGTGCCCTCTCAGCCCTTGAGCTTCCTCCTTGTCCACTGAGCAAAGTGACGCCAGGGAGTCCGGTGCGCGAGCACCACGGGGCCCCTCCAGGGCTGCTGGTGCGCCGAGCCCAGCCCCCCGGCGCTGGAACCCACCCCCGCCGGGGAAGGCCGGTCTCCCGCCTGTGGCAGCCCGACCGCTCTCCGCACGCGGGCTCCTGGGCAGCACCTCTCAGGGAGTCGTCTACACTCACCCTCCCGTTCTCTCCCACCCTCGTCCAGCCCAGGTCACCGAAGACCTCTGCGTGGCTAAAGCCAAGGGCTGGCCTCAGGCCTCCCTGCCCACAGCGCTGCTCGCCCCACCCGCCTGCCCCCCTTCCCTCTGCTGGGCCCTCTCCTCCCAGCTTCTTGCCCTAACACCGTTCGCTGTCCTCCTCTCCCCTCTCCCCCTTCATCCCCCGAGCTTCCCGTCCCAGTTCGCAGCCTTAGAAATGCTGGATCCTCACACTGAGGCTGCACCACTCCCGCCTAACAGGTTCAACTGCTTCTTGACAATTTCACTGGCCTGACTGTTACACCCTCTGGAAACATGCCCCAAACTGAAATGTCCTTCGCCCCCAAAGCCTGCTTCATCATGAAACTGCTGTCTCCGTCGATGCAACGCTCCTTACCCGGTTTACTCAGGACAAAACCCCCGAGAGTTACCGCATGTCACTACACTGCTGCCCTGGGGCCGAGCCTCAGTGGGCCCAGGCGACGGCCTGCACCCACCCATCTCCGGGCACGCCCGTCTCCGCACAGCATCCCTCTGGATCTGCAGGTCAAGGTCGGGTGGTCCCCATCTTGCACGCCCCCCGCAGAAGCCCAAGGCTCCTTGGGGACCGCCCCACCGCCACCTGTACTCTGCTCCCCCCTCGTGCCCTCCTCCCAACACCGGGGGGCCCTGCCCCGAGCGGCTTCCTTCCTCGCCTTCTCGCAGCTTCCAGACGCCACCCACAGGCTCCCTCGCTCCATCCCTCCCTCCATTTCGCCCCGTCCCCTCTGCGAGGGTCTGGGTTTTAGCCCGCAGTATCACCACCGCCGACCAACGACACGCTCCTCAACTTTCGTGTCGCTTGCCTGTCCGAGAACACAGACGCCCTGAGGACAGGGCTCTGCGATCTGTCGGCCCACACGCACCTCCGCACCTGCAACCGCGGCGGGCGCCTGGCAGACGTGCACCCGGCTCTGTGAGTCAGTGGGGTACAAACTGTCCGGGTGGGTAGAAGCTCAACCAGCCGGCTTCCGAGGCGGTGCGGCAGCCTGGCAGAGAGCACGCGACGCGAAGGGGTGAGGGCAGAGGAGCCAGCAGTGGCTGTAAAGTCACACCCGGGTTCCCCAACGAGGCTCCAGGAACACTCTTCCCGGGAGTTGGTTCAAGGCTTTTCCCATCACTAAACTCAAGTAATAACTTGTTTGAGTTACAGGAAACGTTAACGGGCAGAATTTTCTCAATTTAAATTTTGTCTCCTGGAGTTCCCGTCATGGCGCAGTGGTTAACGAATCCGACTAGGAACCATGAGGTTGCGGGTTCAGTCCCTGCCCTCGCTCGGTGGGTTAACGATCCGGCGTTGCCGTGAGCTGTGGTGTAGGTTGCAGACGCGGCTCGGATCCCGCGTTGCTGTGGCCCTGGCGTAGGCCGGTGGCTACAACTCCGATTCAACCCCTAGCCTGGGAACCTCCATATGCCGCGGGAGAGGACCAATAAATAGTACAAAAAAGACAAAAAAGATGAAAAAAAAAATTTGTCTCCTCATTTTAATGCCCACAACTAGTCTACAGCGAAAGGAAACAGAAGGTGGATCCGACGACACCAAACCTCAGTGTTAACCATCTAGGCTTCCTGCACCCTGGACGAGACCGAAGGCCCTGAGTTACACAGGCTTACAACGCGCTCCGGAATAATCCGAGACAAGGAACGTAGAGAAAACTGAGGGCATGGTTCTGGCTAGAGGAGGAAGGACTGACAGAGAGCAGCGGCAGGACAAAAACAGCACTGGAGCAGCCCAGTAACGGCAAGAACGGCAGGACCTGAAAACGCGAAGAGCCCGAGGGCCGCCCTTCTGAAGGCTGGAGCCCCAGGGCCTGCTTGGCCCCCTGGGTGAGGCTCCGAGCTCTGGGCGTCTGTCCCAAGGGCATCACACGTCTCTCTGGGGACAGGGGAGCACTGCCAACACCCCAGAGCCGGAGGGAGCACCAGCCGTTCCACGCTCGCACCTGCCCCTGTGCCCAGGCTGAAGGCTGAGTGTGGGCCCGGCTCCACCTTCTGGTCTGCGAGGTGAGCGCAGCGGGCACCCCGTGGCCCAGCTCTGCAGAGGAGCCTCAGCGGCAGGACAAAACGCAGCCCAGGCCCCGCGGCAAAGGCCTGGCACCGGCTTTCCAGGACAAGGGGTCAGTGACAGGTCCCCTTGGGCTCCTCCTCCCAGAAGAGTCTGACGGCTCTGTGATTTCGCCCCAACAAACCAACGACCAGGACAGAGATGTGCGAACTGCTCCACGTCGAAATGCTCCTGGAGCCTGGCTCTTGGCCTCTGTCTCCGGTAGTCACCCCACAGAGAACACCGACCGAGCACGCAGCCACCTTGGGACTCTCCAGGCTAACAGGTGCTGCCCGCACAGACGCATCTCCGGACAGAGCGACAACTTGCACAGAGCGAGGCCTCGGGGCCACCCGCGGACGGAGTGCGTCTGATCAAAACCCCCCGAACCCTCCATCCCAGCCCACACATCTGTACCCGCAACGATCTAGAGCGCACGAGTGCGTCGTGTCACAGCCGACAGGGGCGCGTGCCCTCGGCGCCTTCTGCTGCCTCCGCTGCTCATTTCACTGATGCGACCAAACAGTAAGTGGTGACCACACCTAAACTGCCTGCAGCAGACGTTTAAGAGCCCCCAGGAAGCAAGCTCCTCTCCCCCCGCCTCGCTCCTTTTCCGGAACCCGAAGGGTCTCCCTCCAAGGGTTACGAAACTCCAGCTACCAGACCCAGGGTAAGGGCCCGCGGACAGTGACAGCCCCGCCCCGACACTGGTGGTGTCTCCCCTTCGAGCACCCTGACAGGACACACGAAGTCGGCAGCTCTGGCGGGAAAATCAGCAGAGTAAGATAAGCCAGTTTTAAACCAACCCCAGCTCTGCCTGGCCAGGCAGCTCATGATTCTGAACACACAAGCCCAGCCGGGGCCCAGGAGGCAACAGCAGTCCTGCCGGCTCAGTACTCACTTTGAAACAGTCTGGATGATGAAAACATCCTTCCCCCGCACAGA
Organism: Phacochoerus africanus; assembly: GCF_016906955.1. Classification (NCBI taxonomy): domain Eukaryota; kingdom Metazoa; phylum Chordata; class Mammalia; order Artiodactyla; family Suidae; genus Phacochoerus; species Phacochoerus africanus. The sequence continues at coordinate 59,727,413 of NC_062557.1, forward strand.
CTCTTGAATTTGCACTCTTGTTTCTGGCGGGAAAAGGGAAAAGAGGGGCAGGGTGAGGAAGGCACGTCATTTTCAAAAATACACAGAACACCTGCATCGCGCCCGAATGCTCTAAGACCCGGCAACTGGCATGGTTATAAAAACCACACTAGGAAGGGATGACGTTTCCCACGTGAGCCAAGCAGACCCACCTCCCCCCTCCTCGCACGTGGGCGTGGGCGCCGTGTCCTTCGCAGAAATGCCACCCTCACTCGCTCAGCCAGGCCTCGCCGGCCAAGGGCACAGCAGGCACGAATGACTGCTAGCAACGCTGCGGCAGGAAAGCCAGACACGGCCCCAGATCCTACTCTCAAAGCCTCGTCATCGGCCACAAGGAAACAGTACGACGAATCCAGAGTGGGAAATTCCACAGGACAAACTCTCCGAAAAGTCAGTGCCGTGGGAAGAACGAAGGGAAGTGAGGGCACTGTCCCAGACGGGAGAAAACAGATGAAACACATCACTGAAGCGAGACTCCCGGTTGACAGAACCGAAACCAGCCAGGACAGCTGGGAAAACCCGAATACGGGTGAGACAGCACATGACAGAGAAGTCTCGTTAATTCCTTTCCACGTGACAACACTTAGGAGCGGAGTCCTCCTTCCCAGGAGATGCGTGGTCAGCAGGCGGGGCTCGCAGCGATGCCTGCGGCTCACCCCCGAGTGGTTCCACAAACACACCTTCCTGCGGCAAAACCTTCCCACCGAATCCGGGCGGCGGACTTGCATGTGGGTATTCACGGCTGCCTTCTTGCAAATGTTTTATAGGTGTGCACATTTTCATGAAAAACGTTGGAAAAAACAGAATACATGTTTACGAAACAATGCGGCACCGTGTAGAGAAAATGAGCTGTAGAGTCAGGGAGGTCTAGAGCCGAATCCTGACTCTGGTCCGCCTGGGCCTGGCCCTGACCTCAGCCCCGCATCAGCTCTTCGGAATCGAGTAGCAAGGACTCCACAGACACTGGCGCCCGCTTCCCGCCTTCCCCCCGAACCCGATTCATGAACCTGGAGGGCGGCAGCCCCGCCCGAGCCCCCGCCTGCCTAGACCAGATGAAGGTCGCCACCCAACGCCCTTCGGCGGCAGAATCTCCTCCAGACGCCCTGCGTCTTTTCCCCCGTTACACTTTCTCCCATGGAAGCCACGTGGGAAGAGGGGCGGGAATGGGGAAAACACAGGGCAGAGCAGCTTCGTGCCTTTTAAAGTGTCCTGTAAGTTCCCACGATGGAAAAGGAGCGGGAACACCAGCGTGGACCAAGCGCCTCCTCTGTGCCCAAGACTGCCAGGCACACGAGCCATCCCCTTTGACCCGCAGAAGGGCCCCATCACCCGCAGCTTAGAAACGGGCAATCACCTGCCCAGGGTGAGCCGGGAGGTTCTCAGGCCTGTGCGGTTGTCTGTCCTCCCGCTAGAGGAATTCCAACAGCCGCCATCTCTACAGAAGGTACAGAGACGAACCAAGGTTTTTACAACTTGGGATGTTTATGCAACGACACAGATCAATTAGCAGAAAGCACTTCCTGACATGACACCACGGCGTCCGGCCTGAGCCAGTGGGGTCTGGGGTAAAGAAGAGCCACCCTCGGACACACAGGACACCCGCGCCGCACCCGCCGCAGGTGACGGATTCAACCGCCCCCTGAGCTACTGCTCCCTTCAGTTGGCCAGTGGTTCACGAACCTGTGCCCTTGCTACGGGAAGAGGCCTAAGGACGAGAGCTAAAGCCCCCGGGTGTGACTTGCCCTGGAATTCTCTACCTCACTGGCACTGCTGGGAGGGGACACACTGCACTCGGTCCCCTCGCCTGCCTGTCTTCCTGGTGACAGAACAAACTGGATGCTGACCGTGACCCTGGGTCGGTGGTGGAGAAGGAGGGACCCATCCGGCTCGTCATGCACCACAAAAGCCCACCGCTGCGGGAGCGTGGGCTCACTCACCTCTGTCGGGCTCCTGGTAAACCTGTACCTTGCCCATCTCCACCCCCAGCCGCCTGGGGAAGAAAAAGACGAGAAATGCTGAAAGATACCAGAACAGACTCGACAGCTAACTCATTTCCAAATTCATGAAAAGAATAGAGATTTTTAAAAATACAGGGGTTTCTATCGTCAAATGGGAAGTGGGCAGCAAAGGTTCAGGCACGCCATCACCTACCCCGCCCAGCCCGACCCTAGGCCTACCCAAGAGACCCGCGCAGGCCTCATGGACCTGGCCCCTGGCCTCCCTGCCCTCCCGCCACGGTCCTGCTGTTCCCTCTGCCCTAGACCCTCCCGAGGTGCCTGCTCAGGTTTCCCAATTCACTTTCCATCCCAAGGTTCAAGGGCACCTGACACCCAAGCTAAGGCAGATCATCTGCCCCCCTCATCACGCATTTGTCACCTTTGGGTGACTTGCTTCTCGTCTGGCCCCTCCACTAGAGAAGGAAGGGTTCCGTCTGGCTCGTGCACCGTTACTCTCCATGATCCAGGTCAAGGCTGAGCACACAGCACACAGTGGGGTATTTATCTAATAAATCACTAAAATGACACTGAACTATAACCTACGAACTCTTTTGGAGAGTACATGCTCTTCCCCATTCTTTATCCTGAAATAAGTCCGCACAGGTGGCACCTAACACAACCTCTGGCACGCAGGGGTCACTGAGGAAGCACCTGCCAGATGAATGCAGGGGAGTGAGGGCTGTTTACAAGAAGGTGAGCCCTTAACTCAGAGATGATATGAGGTTACCTACAAAACATCTGCTTTCCAATTTGACAGTCGGGGCCAAGCCAGTTAGCAAATTTAAAACATCACGTCATCAAATCAGATTTTTTTTTTTTCTTTTTACAGCCGCACCTGTGGCGTATGGACATTCCTGGGCCAGGGGTCAAATCTGAGCCACATCTGTAACCTACACTGCAGCTTGCAGCAACACCAGATCCTTTACCCACAAAGCAAGGCCAGGGATGGAACCCACACCCTCACAGAGACAACCTCGGGTCCTTAACCCAAAGTTAACACAGGTAACCCCCAAATTTTAATAGTGCGATTATACTCACTCGGCAATTTTCTTGGAAAGCTCCATACACGACGAATTAGAATTTGCTGAAAACAACACCAGACCTCCTTTGGTCACGTTCATTGTGGCTTCTAATTCAGGTGGCGCGACACAAAACATCAAACCTTCTTGGTTTCCCAATTCTCAGAGCCTAGAAGACACAAGACAGAGTAAGAACGGCCATCCGATATTAAATACACCTGAAAAGTTTGTTTTTGTTTTTGTTTTTTTTAATAGCAAATGACTGAAGCTGAAGGAAATCAGTTTTTACCATAATGGAGTCCTTCGCACTAGACATGGACTGGACAAACAGAAAGTCTATCAGAACGTGAAGGTTCCAAATCTATGGAAAGGCGTTACCACGTGACTTAACTGGTTTTCACAACCACTGGGAATAAATGATAAACTTACAAGAAAGGTGGAGCTGAAGAGCTCAGTGTTTTACTGTGTGCTGTTCAAGGGCAATTACGACAACCTCCTTTTAGTCTCTGACAACAAAATTCCTCCTGGATTAACACACAGAGAAATGGCAGGGCCATTAGCAAGGACAAGGACTGACCGACCCTCAAGTAACGAGTAAGTAACTCTTCCACGCCCAGCTTTTCTGGTAAGGTCTGTCCACCAGCAAACCTCCCCCGGCCTTATAGCTGCCCTGGGTCCTGTCTAAGCCTGACCCGGCCGCCTGCATTTTCCTCAACTGGAATACAAGGTTGACCAGGTAAGAAGGACCTCAAAGGAAAGTCAATCAGGCACCCAGCGGGCCAGCAGCAGGGCACAGGCGGGAGAGTCCCCGGCCTGGAAGTCATCAGAGCGAGGTTGTACCCACAGGCCATCGGTGTGGCTCTTCACCCTCCCGCTTCTGGGCTCAGTGTCCTGACAGCCAGGGACTAGATGTGTCAGCAACAACCGGGCAGGCCTTCAGCGAAGGAGGCGCCTTCCCAGCAAGCCCAGAGCCTTCCCTCGGTCCTGTGTTTCCTCAGGGGGGTGCTGGGAAGGCGGGCAAAGAGTAGGATAAGGTGAAGCCCAGCACATCTTTTTTTGCTATTCTTAAATTGAAATATACAATCACATTCTTCTTGTAAAACAAACAAAAAAACTGATACATGACCGTTTAGGCTAAAGTCACTAGCTCCGGAGTTCCCATTGTGGCTCAGTGGTTAACGAGTCCGACTAGGAAACATGAGGTTGCGGGTTCGATCCCTGGCCTTGCTCAGCGGGTTGAGGATCCGGCGTTGCCTTGAGCTGTGGCGTAGGTCACAGACGCGGCTCAGATCTGGTGCTGCTGCGACCGTGGTGTAGGCTGGCAGCTACAGTTCCGATTGGACCCCTAGCCTGGGAACCTCCACATGCCGCAGGTGCGGCCCTAGAAAAAGACTAAATAAATAAATCAAGTCACTAGCTCCAATCCCAGGCTTGTTCCCACCCACCACCATCTAAGTGATTTACTCGTTAGCTATAGACAACATCAGGCTGCCACGCGCTGACACATGTGGTCCCCACTGAAAACAGGTAGAAAAATACATTTCTAACAGAAAAAGGGATCATCGTGCAAATCCACCTATAACCCGCTTTTGTTAAACAATGTATTTTGACAACCCAGGTAGAAAGCACAGGCCCACGCGTCCTCCTGAACTGCTGCCAGTACCCCCGGAGCCGGCAGGTCACCAACCCGAATGGGCCTCCTAGTGCACGTGTGTCTCTCTCTGCAGTACCTGCCAGGGGGACCCACTGGGCCATGTGTGGTGCCACTCCCGGCCCTAGGGGCAGGCTAGGAGGGCACCTTTCCCCACAGGGCCCCTCTTCACGACAGGAAACGTGGGCCATCCCAGTGGACTTGACCGAAAGCCTATGAATTACCAACGGAAACAGATGCACAACCGACCAAAGCCCTAAGGAGACCAAGGAGCACCACAGGTGCATGTACGACACAAAGTAGCTTTGGAGCAGGATCAGCAACGTACAGCCCACAGGCCAAAACCTGCGACTTCTGTGAATACAGCTGCAGGGGAACGCGGCCATGCTCGCTGTCTACAAGTCGTCTACAAATGCAACGGCAGAACCTAAAACACTACCTGGCCCGCACAGAAACAGCGTGTCGACCAGCTACACAGCACAGCGCCGGGGGCACCGGGGCAAACGAAAGAAAGAATCAATTTCCCCATCCGCACTCAGAATCGGAAGAGACCTTAGGTGTTGTCTTCTCACACCACCTCCCAAGCACTCTAGGTCTGGGCTTAGGAACAGACGGTACAGGTCTGGAAAAGGAAACCACAGCAGAAATAAAACTCACTCTCCCGCAGTTGTGAACACAGGCTTCAGAGTCAAATCCAGGCGGTATCCTGGCTCCTTGCTTCCCCTGAACTCACTGCGAGGCCTCGCATCAACGACCCTCCCAGCCTCAGCTCCCTCATCCACAGAGCTGTGAACACTGGCCCTACGGGGTTGCTGCACAGTTCGTTTCCATACAGCACTTAACACAGGGCCCCACAGCAGAAAATGCTTGTAAACGGAAGCCGTGATGGTCAACTTCAAATACTCTGGTTTTCCACCAAACACGTACGGAACACGCCCGGGCCATCATTTTATACCCCTGACCTTCAACTGAGAAGCTTCTTAAGGAGCTTCCGACAGGGCGCCGCGGAAACGAATCCAACAAGTAATTATGAGGTTTCGGGTTTGATCCCTGGCCTCGTTCAGTGGGCAAAGCATCTGGCGTGGCCCCGAGCTGTGCTGCAGGTCGCAGACGCGGCTCGGATCCCGCGTGGCTGCGGCTGTGGTGCAGGTCGGCGGCTGGAGAGTTTTCAACCCCTCGCCTGGGAACCTCCATGTGCTGCCGCAGGTGCGGCCCTAAAAAGCAAAAAAAAAGAAGTATCTTCAAGACCCACCGTGTTCTTTCAAGGACTTAGAAGACTGCAAACGAAAGCATGTGAGGGGCCGGAGCGGCCCTTGGAGGCAACGCCGTCCATCTCGAGGACTCAGGACTCTCACCACGGAGCCCGGCCAGAGACCGAGCCGCCTCAGGGCAGATGCCCATGTCCTGAGGGCCCCATCGCTTCCAGTTCTTACTTAGAACATGACACGATTCCTCTCCCGGCGGCCTCCGCTGCCTGGGCCGTTCCCTGACCATTTGCAGGATCCTTCGAAGCAGCTCCCTTCCCACAGGGCAGTCCTGTCTCAACACGGCGCCCTTGCCTCTGCGCCTCTTCTCCTGGACCCCTGGAACCGCTCCTTAATCGTCGCGGCTTAAGGGTCCCTCACCACTGACTGGTCTCCGGGGTTCCAGGTTTCAGGAACAGAAACCCAACCCAAGGGCACACTCGCTACGGCACAGGCGGGGAGTTCGTTTGGAAACAGTCACCGATAAAGTCACACTTTCCATTTCACCAGCGGGTCAAACAATACAACTAGCTGCTAGTTTCAGCTGCCCTGTTGGAAATCAAGCTTCAAGAAGTGAGGCTTCAAGATGATCCTCAGAAGCACAGTCCCCATCAGGACGGGGCTTGCAGACGCCTCCTTAGTACAAGGCGTCGGCGCGACACGGAGCATAAAGGCCACACCCCCAGCCCCAGCCCGCCCCTAAACTAGAGCTGCTTTCACATTTATTCGATATTTGCTCTAAAACATATGAGAATTCCAACACACGAACACACACCCTTTTCAGAGAAATCTGAGCACCTTAAAAAAGGCAAATCATGTTCCTCTTCGAAGGAGATTGGGCAATCTGTTAAGCCTCGTGAACAAAACCGCACTGAAAGAGCCCTTGCTTTGCAAGGGCTGGCAGTCATTTCAAAACCTCTCATCCACAGTTCAGATGACGAAGGCCTGCATCCAAGTGTGTGCTCTCCCCCTAACACGTATGCTATGCAGACACTTCCCACTTGGCCCTGGAGTGTCCAGACTTGGTGTGCCCACCCTGGGTACCAGCTACAAGTCCTTGGCCTGCCCCTTCCTGACAAGAGAGAGAGAGATGCTGGGTAAAAACAGCTCCCCACCCCCATCCCGGGAGTTCCTGTTGTGGCGCAGTGTAAATGAATCTGACTAGTAACCACAAGGACACAAGTTCAATCCCTGGCCTCGCTCAGTGGGTTAAGGATCCAGCACTGCCATGAGCTGTGGTGTAGGTCGCAGACGCAGCTTGGATCTGGCATTGCTGTGGCTGTGGCATAGGCCAGGAGCTGCAGCTCCGTATCGACCGCTAGCCTAGGACCTTCCATATGCCATGGGTGTGGCCCTGAAAAAAAAAAAAAAAAAAACACAACCAGCTTCCTCCACCAGAACTTAAGGTCCAGGAGAGCAGAGATTCCCTCCTCTGTATACCTAGCGCCTAGACCAGCACTTGGCAGAGGGAGAGGCTAAGTGTTTGTCAAATAACAAATGTTTGCTGAATGTAGCCTGACCTCATTGAGCTGCAATGATTAACAAACGGAGTTGAAAGCAACTAAAAGGCGTCACGGCATCATAAAACATAGAGTTCTCTTTATTGGTGATGTACCTGCCTCGAAGAAAACTGGCTTCTGGGGAGGCAGTACTGACGAGACTCAGAAGGGCAAAACTTAAAGGGAATGAATCCTTCCTCCACAGCCCTGTGCACAGCGCCCTGCCGCCTCCCCAAGAGAACGTTTCTTTTTAGCTAATACCATTTTTTTTTAGCACTCCGAATTCTTATGACAACTCAATCAAGCAGGTGCTAAAAGTGGATGCCTTTCAGACGTGGGGGAAGTGAGGCTTGAAGAGACACTTCCTTAAGGCCACATGCCTTGAAGCAGCAGACACCAGCTCAGCTTCAGCCACACTCTCAACACCCGGGAGGAGCGGCTTGACACCCCACTGAGCGCCACATCCCACGCGGGAGAACCCGATAAACACCCCGATTTTGATAAACGTCTGTAGCAAACACGCCTTGTTTGAAAAAAAAAATTGTATCATGTGCCAAAGAAGGAACCCACGACTCTGATTCACTATTTCCCCTTTGGAGGACTTCGCTGTCGGAGAGAAAGAAAAAGCTCAAGGACCCGCACTGCTTCTAAGAGGAGGAACGCCGAACAAATGGAAAAGTTACAAAATGGCGTAATTAAGTAACACTTTGAATATACATTCCGCGCAACAAAGACGGAGCTACCGCAAAGTGCTTCTGGTAAGCGACCTGCCCCGCCTCCGACCCAAACTGGGTAATAAAGGCACAGACCCGGTCGGGACCCGAATCGCGGGCGAGGCGGGTAGGACTCCGCGGGGTCCAGGAACGCGGGAGAACGCCTTCGATCTGTGCATCTAACATGCTTCCACATTCGAGATCACCTTCCTCACGCCCCAGCCCCTCCGTCCGAATTTCCTACCCAAACTGCTCCAGCGTTAACAAAAAGGGAAAAAATCCCTATCGTCCGTGTGCAACACCGGGGGACACCGTCGCAAAGTAGAACAACGTCCCCGAGTCGCATCCAGGTCCTCTGGCCACCTCTGCCGGGCGGGCTGAGCGGACGAAAGCACGGCCGGGCGGCAGAGAGGCCGCGCCCGGGGCCGCCAGCCCAGCGGCGCGAGGCCGTCAGGAGGGGCGTGCGGCTGGACTCCCGCCCGGGCCGCGGGTCCCGCACCGGCCGCACCGGCCGCGCGCCAGGCCCGCGGACCCCGACGGCCCGGACCGCCTCAGGGCGGCGCGCGGCCCGGGCCCGCCGAACCCCCGCCCCCTGCACCTGCGCCCCGCAGGGCCGGCTCCCGCCCGCCTACCTGGCCCCGACCCCAGCCCCGGGCCCCGCCGCAGCCTCAGCTGCCGGAGGAAGCAAGCGCCGGTCCCCAAGCGGCGTCTCCAGGAGCAAAATGGCGACTCCCGGCCGGAGAGCAGCGTCGGCGGCGACTGCGAGGCCCGGGGGCGGGGCCGCGGGCGGGGCGGGGCCACGGGGAGGGGCGGGCCTTCGCCTCCAGCTGGGAGAGGCCGGGCAGGGCGAGGGGCGGGGCCGAGGGCGGGGCCGTGGGCGGGAGGGGCGGGGTGGGGTGGGGCTGAGCCTCGCGCCCCCGGGGAACGTGGTCAGCACAGAGCACGTGAAAGCTAGTTTGCACTCCCAGGATTGGGATGACGTGCGTCTGAGTCCAGGTCTTTATTGGCCTGTGATCTTGAGCAAAGTCCCTTCACCTGAGCCTCAATTTTCTCATCTGAAAAATGGAGATAATAGCAGCACCCATCTCAAAGGCTATTGTGAGGACTGCGATAACAGCTGAGGAGCTTCTAGCACGGTTCCTGGCGTGCAGCAAACACTCAGTATTACTATTTGCTTTGTTCCCCTTCCTTCTTTTATTATAAAGAAAGGAATTGCTGCTTTGGATGTCCATTGTCCCCATTCCTTTTAATTTCAGTATGTTTAACATTTATGTGTGTGTGTGGCACAATAATAGCAAACACGTACGGAGCCCTTACCAGGTGTCAGGCCAAGTCCTCTTAAGTGCTTACCATATATTAACCGAAACTTAGTCCTCATGTAAGTATGAGGTATGTGCTATTATTGTCTCCGTTTTAATAGTTGTAGGAACTGAGAGACCGATGGTAAATTACGTGCCCAGTAAACAAACACTCAACATGGATAAGAACTTCAGTCCTGGCGGCCTGGCACCAGGGTCTGCACTAAGCTAGCCTCTATCCACACTGCAGCTCCAGTTCTGCTTTGGATTTTTTCACTAGAGTGAGGCTTGGAATTGTTCATCCGAGGGGGTTCCGCCAGCTAGAACAGCTGGTCCTCACAATCTAACCTCTTAATTTACAGCATGGACTCCCAGCATCTCAATTTATGAACTAAAAATTAATTGTAAAATACTTTCCGAAATGCAGTCATTTGAGACGTTTCCTTGCCCTGAAAGCTGTACAGGATCCTACCTCTGCAAAGAATAAGGCCGGTGAGCACACAAGTAGATTCTCATGCAACACTGAATCCTCTCCAAGCGACTTCGGGTTCACTGACCGCTTCTGCACCAGCACAGCCTCAACCCGGCCCACCTCACGGCTTCTGGCAGCACTCGCTCCACCCAGGGTTCCAAGCTGATGTGTGACTGGATCTGACCAATCAGGACCACCCATCCCTCTCGGCTCGCTGATTGGCTCCAAGGACTGGCCTCTGAGCCAACCGGAGCCCACAGTCTCAGGCAGTAATGGGCTACTTCTCTGCCTGCAGCTGTCAGGAGTTTCCTACTTATGGGGCCGCTGAATTCCTTCACTCGCCCCTCTGAAGCCAATGTGGGCTGGGGTTCCATCATCGCAGGGGCTTGCGTGTTCTCCTGCTTGCTTCATGTTGTTCTTGCCCATCCGCCTCTTCCTCTAGCCCTGACCTATAGGGTCTTTGCACATGCTGTTCCTGCCTCCAGAAACGCACTTCCTCCTGTTGCCCTATTCCCCCATTAACTCCTACTTAAACTACATCTCGGCACAAATGTCATTTTCAAGCCGCCCCTAAACCACTCCCTTCTTCAAAAATTTTGTCCATGTATATTTTTCCTTCATTGAGCTCGTCATGATTGCTAATATTACTAATTATGTGTTTGGGGTTTTCGTTTGTTTGTTGCTTGTGACTGCAGCATGTGGAGGCTTCTGGGCCAGGGACTGAATCTGCGTCAGAGCAGCGACCAGGGGCGCTGCAGTGACAAGCCAGCATCTTTAACCCACTGTGCCCCAGGGGGACTCTGTAATTGTGTATTTATGTGGATGATCATTTTATAAATACCCCCAGCCCAGCCCCTGTAGACTATAAGTCCCTGTGGGCAGGTCTTTTGTCTCTTTTGTGGATCGCTGTTTGCCAATACCCAGCACAGTCCCTGGCACAAGGGTGGTAGTCAAGAAATGTCCGTACCAGGGGTGTTCTCCCAATTACCTGCCTTGGTGGAAAGGAGGTAGGCAGTAGCACAAAATTATATACTATTTGGGCCACACAGGGACTGAATTCCTCAAAAATTTTAAATCAGCTCTGCTGAGTCAGCACAAAATTGCTAGTTTCTCATCACTTTCTCCTTAGCTTACAGTCTCCTCTGCTTTATTTTATCAGATACCAATTCTCCATCCACCTTCCATTCTCCCAAGACTCTTTTGAAATCTTTCATAGGCTGATGTCTCTCTCTCTTTTTTTTTTGCTTTTTAGGGCCACACCCAAGGCATATGGAGGTTCCCAGGCTAGGGGTCCAATCGGAGCTACAGCTGCCAGCCTGCACCACAACCACAGCAATTCATGATCCTTAACCCACTGAGCAAGGCCAGGAATCGAACCTGCAACCTCATGACTCCTAGTTAGATTCGTTTCGACTGCACCACAATGGGAACTCCTCATCTCCCTTTCGCTTTGTCCTTGGGGTTTAGGCCGTGGGGCAAGAGAGTCACGGTGGACGTCCAGCCCAGATGACTCTCCGGTGACTGTAGGTTCAGTCCCGACCTGATGTCACCTGCACGAGAGACTGCCAAGTGAGAACCACCCAGCTGAGCCCAATCAAACCACGGAAAATTGAGAGAGAATATATTTTTGTATTAAGGTGCTGAGTTTGGATCTGTCTTGATATACCTCTTTGGGTAATGAGCAAGGAAGGAGCAGAACCAGAATTTAAAAGGCTCAGGTCATTTCCACGGTAATGAAGCTGTGGCTAGTCTATTACTAAGCTTGAGAAGGCCCTGCCCACTTGGAGGTTTGCAGAGTCTGCATACTGTGGAAATATTCGGTTTGCCTGCACCACATCAAGGGCCAAACTGCTGCACATAGCATGTGAATCAAGACATATCAAGACATGAATCCCTTCAAAAATTCTTTTTTTGTCTTTTTGTCTTTTGAGGGCTGTGCCCATGGCATATGGAGGTTCCCAGGCTAGGGGTCTAATTGGAGCTGTTGCCGCCAGCCTACGCCAGAGCCATAGCAACACCAGATCCAAGCTGTGTCTGCGACCCACACCGCAGCTCACGGAAATGCCAGATCCCTAACCCACTGAGCGAGGCCAGGAATCAAATCCACAACCTCATGGTTCCTGGTCGGATTTGTTTCCACTGAGCCACGATGGAAACGCCATTTTTTTTTTCTTTTTACGTCCGCATCTGCAGCATATGGAAGTTCCCAGGCTAGAGGTCAAATCGGAGCTGCGGCTGCTGGCCTATACCACAGCTTATGGCAACCGCGACCCTTAATCAGCTGAGTGAAGCCAGGGATCGAACCCTCATCCTCATGGATACTAGTCAGAGTCTTAACCCACTGAGCTAAAACAGGAACGTCTCCCTTCAACTTTTTTTTAAAGGAAGGAAAAGCATCTTTGCCACAGTTTTCCAACAGGATGATAAACCAGAAAATGCAGACTTCAAATGACTGTTGAAATGGGAACCCAGGGATTTGACTGTCAGTCCCTAGACAAGGGTCTGCCTCTGCCTCCTCTTTGCAGAAATGACCTCAGCCATGGGTGAAGGAACCTGTCTGAGCTTCAGTTTCCTCACCTGAAAAATGGGCGCTAAGATTAGCAGCTGCCTGAGGGTTCCGGGTGGGGAATGACTTCTCCTTGCAGCCAATGAGTAAGAGGCCATCAGAGGAAACGGTTCGGCTGCTGTCTCTCCGCCCTCGCATCTCTGGCCATTGGGAATGAATTAACAAGGCTTTGGCCTCTTCCACCCGTGGAGGAGGACGGCAGCTTGTCTGGCCAGGGAGGCTGCAGAGGCCGGAGTCTGGGCACCAGACAAGGGACCTTGGAAGTTTCCATCGTTGGGTCTGTTCCCTCAACCTCTGAATTTTCGCTTTTTTAATTTCTCCCCTAAAATGAAGAAAAAAAAAAGGCTTCATTGTCTTTTACATATTATAAAAATTCAGACAAACAAGGGAAAATTTTAAAGATATTTGCCATTATCTAACCATGGAGAAATAACCACTCAACATCTCTCTTTTAAAAAAATTTAAGTATAGTTGATTTACAATATTGCGTGAAGTTCTGCTATACAGCAGGGACTCAGTTATACACACGCATTCATTTTCATATTCTTTCCATTAGAGTTTGTCATAGGATATTGGGTAAAGCTCCCTGTGCTATACAGGAAGACCTTGTTTGTTCATCCTGGAGATACTAGTTTGCATCTGCTGGTCCCAAATTCCCAATCCTTCCCTACCTTGGAGTCCACAGAGCACCCGCCTAGGAGGTGAGCACTGCCTGGTTATAGCAAAGTGCCCGCTTCAGTGCCCGAGACTTGGTGTGTAAGCGAGATCTTCAGGCATAAATATAGAATGGGCCTTTTGTTAACATGTAAATGATATTATTATCATCACTATATATGACTTACTCTCATTATACGGCTGGATAACATTGTATAGACATTGTATAGTCTCACGATCATTTTTAGCGTAGGACCTGAGCAGTCACTTCTCTTCTCCGACTTTCAGTTCTCTCCTCTGTAAACCAGCGAATGCCACCTACCTCCTGGCACTGTCAGAGGAAGGGGCCAAACAGTGCTGACGGTGCGGGCCAGCCTGCCTGCTGGCAGTGCCCGCCGCGCTCTGGGACCTCTGCCCCGGCTGACATCCGGCTCTTCCACAGCTCCTCCTCTCAGCATGCGCCCCGACCGGCCCTGGGCTGAGCCACAGCAGCACCCCACCTACAGGACCATTTTATTTTATTTTTTTCTCTTTTTTGCCTTTTCTAGGGCTGCTCCTGCGGCATATGGAGATTCCCAGGCGAGGGGTCCAATGGGAGCTGGAGCCGCCGGCCTACACCACAGCCACAGCAACTCGGGATCCGAGCCGCTTCTGTGACCTACCCTGCAGCTCTCGGCAACGCTGGATCCTTAACCCACTGAGCAAGGCCAGGGATCGAACCCGCAACCTCATGGTTCTTCGTCGGATTCGTTAACCACTGCGCCACGACAGGAACTCCCTACAGGACCTTTTTAAAAATTACCTCCATGATTGGGAAGTGCAGAGCTGAAGGCTGGTGGACCCCAGAAGCCACCTCCCAACTCGAATCTGCATCCCTCCCCCCCAGCCTGGAGTCCCGCTCAGCCCTCTAAGCCCCTCCCTCCAGCTCCGAGAGGAGCGTCCTGAGCCGGGCGTCTTGTGGTCCCCACCCCCTCCACCTGCACTGCCAGCTGGAGACTCCCTTTGCCACCATCCTGCCCCAGTAACTCCGCCTCCGCCTCTGCCCTCCCCCCACTTCCTCCTGGTCGTTCCCTCCCAGGAGCATGGCCTGCCCCCTCCTCCACTTCCTTCTGGGGCTTTTGCTACTCATTCATATTCTGTCCTTGGTTGAGGTGTAACAAGCAGAAAGTTTTTCCCCACTCATAACTGTTTATCTTGGGACTCTGGCGGTGAGACCCAGTTGGCACCAGCTAAAGATAAATGAGCAGCGACTGATGGGCTGCATAACTCAAAAGCCCCAAGTGAAGCTTCAGGTGTGACTGGATCCTGGGCTCCAGGACCCCAAGATTTTGTCTTTCTCCATCTTGAAACCCTCTCTGCTCACTTCACTTCTGTGGTTTTGTTGTCAAGCAAGCTCTGCCTGTGTGATGGCAACAGGGCTGCCCACACTTGCGGGCTCGCCTAGAACGGTATGCCTGTGGCCTCAGCAAGCGAGACATCTGGGCTGGTGCAGGGTCCTTTGCGATCTCTGACAAGGCACTCGGATGTCACACAGGTACGTGGAGATGTCACACACACTTAAAGTGCCCCCCGCGTGGGTGGCACACACAGTCGCGCGTTGCATGCTCACCTTACGCAGACATGACAATGTGCATATGGAAAAATCACACACCCTGGGACCCTCCCCACTTCGATATTATACTACGCTCATGTAAATGCCACCACAGAGGGCTAGTTCAGATTCCATGTATGCGCCACTGTTTCACACACCTCTTACGTAAAGCTGGGCTCTGAGTCTGATGTGCATCAGAATGAAATGAAATAGTACAGACTTTGTAAGGATTACATACATTAAATTAAAAAACAAGCAAAACTCGGAGTTCCCGTTGTGGCGCAGTGGTTAACGAATCCGACTAGGAACCATGACGTTGCGGGTTCGGTCCCTGCCCTTGCTCAGTAGGTTAACGATCCGGCGTTGCCGTGAGCTGTGGTGTAGGTTGCAGACGCGACTCGGATCCCGCGTTGCTGTGGCTCTGGCGTAGGCCGGTGGCTACAGCTCTGATTTGACCCCTAGCCTGGGAACCTCCATGTGCCGCGGGAGCGGCCCAAGAAATAGCAACAACAACAACAACAAAGACAAAAGACAAAACAAAACAAAACAAAACAAAAAACAAGCAAAACTCTGCCTATGATCCAAAGGCACAGACTGAGAGCAAATGTCCATAATACGTCCACCTGACAGAAAGGACTGAATGTCTGGAATGTATAAGCACCCTTAAAAATCAATACTGGAGTTCCCATCATAGCTCAGCAGTTAATGAACCTGACTAGCATCCATGAGGACATGGGTTGGATCCCTGGCCTCACTCAGTGGCCTCGCTCGTTGCTGTGAGCTGTGGTGTAGGTGGCAGATGCAGCTCAGATCCCTTGTGGCTGTGGCTGTGGTGGAGGCTGGCAGCTACAGCTGCGATTCAACCCCTAGCCTGGGAACTGCCATATGCCATGGGTGCGGCCCTTAAAAAAAAAAAAAAAATCAATTCTAAGTTTCCCTTAACACCTACTAGGATGCCCTTCATGAAAGTTGAGCCCAAGAGTCCAACGTAGCGCGACTGTGTGACTCCCCAGCACGTCTCCTCGGCGCCCCCCAAAGGGACCGAAAACGGATGCTCCAGTGCGTGTGTACCAGTGTGAACAGCAGCACTAATCACGCAGCCAAAGTGGGAAAAGCACAAAGGCCCATCAGCAGGTGAAAGGACAAGCAGAGCACGGTGCTTCCTCGCAGCGGAGTGCTACTCACCCACAAAGAGGAGGGACCGTGGCAGAACGCAGGTGAGCCTCAGACACGAGATACTCAGTGGGAGAAGCCAGACCCAAAAGGCCACAGGGGGTATGGTTCTGTTTATGGGAAATATCCAGGACGGGTAAATCCATAGAGGTGGAAAGCAGATTAGTGGTTGCCGGGGGCTGAGGAGTGACGGCTTAATGGCGGTGGCGTTTCATTTTGGGGCAATGGACACATTTTGAAACTAGACAGAGGAGCTGGTTATACAGTCTTGTGAAAGTACCAAGTGCCACTGAATCATACACTTTAAAATGGTCATGGAGTTCCCGTCATGGCACAGCGGGAATGAGTCTCACTAGGAACCATGAGGTTACAAGTTCGATCCCTGGCCTCGCTCAGTGGGTTAAGGATCCGGCATCACCGTGAGCTGTGGTATAGGTCGCAGATGCGGCTCAGATTTGGCATCACTGTGCCTGTGGCGTAGACTGGCAGCTGTAGCTCCAATTGGACCCCTAGCCTGGGAACCTCCACAGGTTCGGCCCTAAAAAAATAAAAAATAAAAATAAAATGCATCGTGATTGAATACACATTATTCACATTTTGCCTCAAGGAAGTCAACAGTAAGAAAGCAAATAATCCAAGTTTCAGAACAGGCAATGATTTAGACAGATGCTTAAATAAAGTTGATACACAGGGAATTTTCTGATGGCCCTGTGGGTTAAGGATTCAGTGCTGTCGCTGCTGTGGTGCAGGTCTGGTCCCTGGCCCAGGAATTTCTGCATGCCACTAGCATGGAAAGAAAAAAAAAGACCTTCAAGTTGGGGGGAGGGGGATACATGAAAAGATGGCCTAGATCATTAGTCTTCAGAGGAACATGAATGAAAGCAACCCTGCTGTATCACTAAATACGCATGAAGATGGCTGAAACTGACAGTGACGAGAGCAAATGCTTACAGGGTTGTGGAGAACCCTGGACCAGCACGCTTTGCTGGTGGAGATCTGAGATGCCACAGCTGCTCTGGAAAACAGCTTGGCAGTTTCTTATAAAGTTAAACATATACCCCCCATAAGACCCTGCCACCCCACTCCTAGCCCTGGGCTGGGAAGAGAGTGAGGGAACAAGTATGGACCCAGGAGGAGGGTGAGGAGGCAGGCACAGGCCAGACTTCAGATCACAGAAAAGCCAGAACAGGGGTTCCTGTTTTGTTTGGTTTTGGTTTTGGTTTGGTTTTGGCCACAGCCTTGCCTGCACCATTTGGAAGTTCCCCGGCCACGGATAAAACTTAGGCCACAGCAGTGACACCAGATCCTTAACCTGCGGAGCCTTGGGGGAACTTCAGGAGCACCTGTTGATTCAGCCTTTGAACCTAAGAAGGCAATCAGCATGGTGCATCAGTTAGAACACATCTGCATACAATGGAAAGCTAAATAACAGTGGTTTATGTAAAAGAGAAGTTTATTTCTCTTATATGGCAACTTCACAGGGTCCCAGGGACTCAGGGACTGTTATTAGCTTACCACTCCACCATTCCTAAGCCTCAGTCTTCACCCTCATGGTCCAAAATGACTGCTGGAGCTCCAGCCATTACAACTGCATTCCAGACATGTGGCTGGAGGACAAGTCCAAGGAACGACCTCTTTCTTTTAAGGAGACTTCCTGGAAGTCTCAACACTTACATCTTGTCCATGTTTAGCCCCATGGCCACACCAAACAGCACAGGAAATGCTGGGAAATGAAATGCCTTGCTGAATTCATTGCTGCCCCCAGAGAGTATTGGCAGTGGTTCTTAAACTTGAGCAGCTGTCCTAATCAACTGGAGGGATTGTAAAAACACAAAGTGCTGGGCCCAAGCGCAGAGTTTCTGACTCAGTAAGGCTGTGGTAGAACCTGAGAATCTGTATTATTATTATTTTTTTTTCCTAGGGCTGCACTTGCAGCATACAGAGGTTCCCAGGCTAGGGATCGAATTGGAGCTGCAGCTGCCAGCCTACACCACAGCCACAGCCACACAGGATTCAAGCCATGTCTGCGAGCTACACCACAGCTCACGGCAACACCGGATCCTTAACCCAATGAGCAAGGCCAGGGATCGAACCCGCAAGCTCATGGTTCCTAGTCAGATTCATTTCCACTGCACCACAATGGGAACTCCTAGGAATCTGTATTTCTAACAGGTAGCACAGGTACTGATGCTGCTGTGCCATCCCCATCACAGGGGGGCAGTGACCGGAAACACATCCCTTGAAGGACCTCCCCAACTGTTCCCCCAACACCGCCCACCTCACAGAGGAAGAAGAGCTGCCATACTGCTCAGCAACACTGACTCCAGCAGGCGCAGGGCTGGCTTTGCTGTGGATGATTCCCGCCTGCTGTTCCATGGTTGGGGGACCCTGACCCCGGGGCGTCAGGTGGGCGTGGGGCAGAAGGAAAGTACACAGGTGAGAAGGAGACCCTCAGATACCCCCTGGAGCACAGCATGCCCCACAACTGGGACCACGCGGGCAAGGCCTGGTACCACACCTACCAGGAGCAGCGTGTGGCCGGAGGACCCGCAGGGAATAGCACGTGGGTGGAGGACCACCGGGTGATGCTGGCTGCGTCTCCAGCCCAACCCCAAGGCAGCCGTAAGAGGATGACCCAGATCCTCTTCCAGACCTTCAACCCTCTGGCCATACAAGTGGCCACCCAGGCCTCGCTGTCCCTGTGTGATGCCCCTGGCCACACCTCTGGTGTTGACATGGTCTCTGGGGGTAGGTCACCCACCTGCTGCCCAGCTATGCGGGTCACGCCCTGCCCACCCCTCCTGCATCAGGACCTGGCTATTGGGGACCTCACCCAGCATGGCAGCAGCTTCACCACCGCGGCCGAGCAGGATTCATGCCTGACACCAAGGAGCAGTGCTGCTCTGTGGCCCTGGCCTTGGAGTAGGAGACGGCCACCGCCGTGTCCTCCCGCTCCCTGTGCAGAGCTACGAGCTGCCGGACAGTCAGGCGCTCACTATCCACCGGGAGCGGGTCCCTGTGGCATCCACCAGGCCGTCTGCTGCTCGGTAGTGTCCACCTCTGGAGGGACCTGTCCACCTGCACGGGGCTGTCTGGTGGGACCACCACGTACCCGCGCGCCAGGAACAGGATGCAGGGGAGCGAGGGCCGAGGCCCCCAGGAAGGCCATCAAGATCCTCCCAGTTCGAACTCGGTTCCCGCTGGGTCAGGCTGCATCCCGGCTCTGCTGTCCACCCTCTGCGGATGTGGATTGGCAGGCGGGAGTCTGACCCGTCGCGCCACGCACCAGCCCCCGCAAATGCTTCTAAACGGACGGAGCCAGGATGGGCCGCATTTGCTGCACCAGCTAGTCCAGAATATGAACTCGTCCTTGCAGACTGCACACCTCATGCCAGCCTCCTGAGGCTGGGTAAGCCTTTGAAAGGAAATTTGTCCTCGAAGCCTGTGTCGGGGGTTGAAGAACTTGTCGCTGATCTTGACCTTGTGTTCAAGTTAGCTCTTCCCTTGGTGCGTGTTTAACGCCCCGTGCACATCTTTGATCTACTCACATGTGGCTCCGTCACCTTGTGGCTGAGGTGAGAACATGCTTAGGGACGAGAATCCTTTTGGCGGCATGAGAATCTGGATCTCTCGATCTGTGCAAGTTCCTATTCTAGGATTTCTCTCGAGGCCAGGAAGAATCCTGAATCAGTTGTCACTCCCGTCTTGTCCGCCTGGTGGGGTTGAGGAGGCGGCAGCCCTGCAACCCAACTTCCTTTCTTTCCTGGAGGTTTCCTGCCGCATCGTCATGGGTTGCGACTTGCCTTGAGCTGGAAATCGGTTTGCATTTACGCCTGTCAGTGGATTCATCCTTTTACTTTATGGAATGGTGCTGTGTGCAATTCTCGATTCTTTGCGAGACGACAAGAAATACTGGTGGGAGAACATTAGGACCCAGCCTTGCAGGAGGAAATTGTCTGCAGAACTGAGAGAACCAAAACGAGGAAAACCAAGCAAACATACAAAACACCATCTTTCAAGTCTTTCCCCCTCGGACGGTCCCTCCATGTCCCCTGTTGAATATATGAAAAGGCACCCACATGTCTCAGAACATATAACTGTTTGCTGTAAAATAAAATTAGAAAAGATGTTTATGGTTTTGCTTCTGAAGTCATTTGGCGCAGGTGGTTCACTCAGTTCTGACGGGCGGTGGTTTCGAAGCAACCATTGTTCATTCTCCGGGGGGATTTCTTGCAAAGTGAGAAAATCTAAGCCCCATGTTTTCCGCTGTCCTGAAAGTGTTGTCCACATGAGAGTTAAAAAAATGAAGAAATTGACTAAAATGTTACATTTTGTAGGCATTTAATTAAGCAGCTATTAATATGAGATTTGCATGTTAAAAAAAAATTGGGGGTTGTCATAGAACTTTTTTCGATCTCAAATATAAATGAAGACCCTTGCAACAGTCATAAGCCCTGGACGTGGTGCCAAAAGCACTTGCCAGACAAAGTGGGAGCGCTTCCTGGAAGAAGAGGGCGTGGACTCCGCAGAGGCTAGTTCACCCATAAATCACTGCAGGGCTGTCCCGTGCCAGGGGGCAGCTGGCCCCGCTCACGGCTGAGGCTGGAGCTGGGGCCAAGGCAGAGGCTAAAGGGAAACAGGTTTTCTCTCAGCCTCAGGAAGCTTGTCAGAGCTGCCGACAGAAGGCCTGCCTGTCTGAGGCACCACCAGGTCAGGAGCGCCTGGGTTCTGCTGCAGTAACAAAAGAGCCCGGCTTCTCCCAACAAAGTCCTTTCACACACTCTGTCCAACATTGGACAACTGGGAGCACAAAGCCTCATCACCCACATCACCTACCCTCGATGCCCCAGCCCCGGGGCAGCCCCTGCGTGGGACACCGGCCCTGACACAGCAGAGGGAAGAGAGAGAGCGCTTGCTAGTTATGTTTCAAGCGGTAAAGCTTTGGAGGTCCCCTTATGGCTCAGTGGGTTAAGAACCTAACTAGTATCCATGAGGATGTGGGTTCCATCCCTGGCCTCGCTCAGTGCGTTAAGGATTCAGCATTGCCTTGAGTTGCAGTGTAGGTCCCAGATGCGGCTTGGATCCAGCGTTGCTGTGGCTCTGAAGTAGACTGGCAGCTGCAGCTCTGATGCAGCCCCTAGCCTGGGAACTTCCATATGCCAAGGGTGTGAGCCAAAAAAAACAAAAAAAAACAAAAAAAACAGTAAAACTTCTGCTGAGAAAAGATGTGTCAGTTTCGTTGTTCCGTTCACATCTGACAAAGATTCTCTCTTGGACCAAACTCTGCTCAAGTTCCTCCGAGCTCTTTTCCTTTTTTTTTTTTTTTTTTGGAGGGGTGGGGCGTGCCCCAGGCAGGCTCAGGTTCCTGGGGCACGGATCGAACCTGTGACACAGCAGTGACCCGAGCTGCTGGAGTGATAACACTGGATGGTTAACCCACTAGGCCACCAAGGAACTCCTCCTCCCAGTGCTCTTTCAACACGCCTTTGACTCTTGGACTTCGTGTTCAACTCTGCATCGACGATTTTAGCAAGAAAGCTGCTGAGGCAGTTTATCCAGAATCCCCCTTTCTCCGTATCTGATCACCCTCCAGCCCAATGAAATCGCTCGGCCTCCGCCATCCCCCAGGTACCCTTCAATCGCCCTGGCCTGCCTCCAGCACAAATCGTTGGCCGGAATCCTCCCTTACGCCTAATGTTTCCCTTTATTATTTATTTATGTATGTATTGACCTATTCCTCTTTTTAGGGCCACCCCCGCAGCCTGTGGAGGTTCCCAGGCTACCAGTCCAATCAGAGCCGTAGCCATCCACCAACACCAGAGCCACAGCAAGACGGGATCCCAGCCACCTCTGCGACCTACACCATGGCTCACAGCATCGGCGGAGCCCTAACCCAGTGAGAGAAGCCAGGGATCGAACCTGCGTCCTTGTGGATACTAGTCAGATTCGGTTCCGCTGAGCCACAGTTGGAATTCTGATGTTTCCCTCTAATTTACCCTCCACGGACCCCGCCCTGCTCCTAGGGTGGAAACGCCCTGGCTTCTCCATGCTGTGTTCAGGGTTGAGCCCGATCCCTCTCCCCACTGCAGACCCCAGCCTGTCCTGAAGATGCCTCTTGAATAAAGCCCACCTTACCTCTAACAAGGGTCAGATGAAGAGCCGTTTCTTCAACACCTCCATGGGCCGGAGGAAGCCACATGACCAAGACTGCTGTTGGGGAGCAGCGGGGAGGGTTCCCCAGAAACCCTTGTGAATACTAATGAAATCCCCGCTGCTTCCTCTGAGAGAGCAACTGGGAGGCAGACCCCACCCCAGCGGCTGTCTGGTCTGCTAGGTCTCACGCCACCCAGCTTGGAGATGTGCCGGGAGGTCGCAGAGCCTGGACGTGGCGGAGCGTCCCGGGTCCCTTCTCCTGCACCCACTTTTAACCTCTTCAGCCTCTAGGTCATTGCTGATTCACATGCCTGCCCCTCCAGCCAGTGGGGATGGTGGGTGACTCGGCTGGGGTGGGGGTGGGGCGGGGTCACCAAACTCTCCACTGGGGGAGCCTGTTTGTATGAGATGCACATACCCTGCTCTAGACTGAACAGATATTTTACGCATGAATCTTTATGAGTTCTTTTTAAAAATCATTTTCGGTTTTACACCCGAGCCATACCTGCAATTGAGGTTTCCTCCCGGGCGGCAGCCGCCTGTCGGCACGGCTCAAGCATTTGTAAGCAGCAAAGTACAGCCTGCAAAGGTTGTAGTTTTTATCAAGCCCACCTGCCCCTACTGCGGAAGGACCCAGAAGCTCTGCAGCCAGCTGCCCTTCCAAGAAGGGCTTCTGGAATTTGTCGATATCAGAGCCACCAGCGATACCAAGGAGATTCAAAATTATCCACAACAGCTCACGGGAGCCAGAACGGTACCTCTGTTCTTTATTGGTCGAGTGCATAGGTGGATGGACAGATCTAGGAAGCATGCACGAGGCAGGGGAGCTGCTGACTCACGTGAAGCAAATGGGAGCTCTGAAATAATTACAGAACAGACCCCAAGCTAAGAGCCCCCTCGAGAGCCGGCCGGCACTGCAGATAATGACAGCGCTTCCTGGTGGATAGACCCCGGGCTGCCTTCACCCAGCTGCAGCACCTGGAATTACCTCAAATTCTGAAACATGCTAACCCAAACGATTGGGGGGGGGGGGGGGACGACGACCAGATTTTTCTTCTGACTCGTGTTAAAAGTGGATCAACGTGCCCCCTCCCAAAATAAAATAAAAACCATTTTCACCGTGTCATTCATCTGCATCGGGACCTGTGCTGGCGTCCCACTGTCAGCCTGGGCGATCTCGGCTGACTTTGCTGTCCCCTCTCCCAGCTGTGCTGAGAGAAGTGCCAACTTCCCTCAGGATTCAGAAATGGGGGTACTATTAGGAGGGTGACAATGGGCCCCAGGGAAGTGACCCCCCCAAAGCCGGTGACAGTTATTACCGTGATGAGTGCTTCCTATCGTAAGAACGATGCTTCATGTGTCCTCGCAGGCATGCAGAGAAATTACATTCCCCAGTGTCCTCGCCCTGTGACCAAGGGACAGTGTTCTGGACAGTGGAATGTGAGCGGAGGTACCTTACACCGCGTTAGGGTTTGATCTGTAAAAATCTCTAATCTCACAACGTCACAGAAAACCAGAGCCTGCCAGTAGTTAAAGTGGTAAAAATAGGTTTTACGCAGGAACTACTGCAATAGGGGAAAAGGGGCCTCGTCGTAAGACCGGGCTCAACTCTGAGGAGGAGGAAGCTAAACATGGGAACACAACAAGGGTGGGGCTCGATGCGTGGAAAATTATTAAGAGGAAACATGAGGGTCAGGGGGAATTCTGGCTAAACAAGGTTTGGCCGAAGGCAGGCCGGAGCGGTCGGGCGTCTCTTAGAGGCAGTGGAGGAGGAGGAATTTGGGCGGATACACAGGGTGATCAGATAGCAAGGGTGGGAAATTCTGGCCAAACTGACTTAGCAGGATTCTTGCTGAAACTGGGCTCTTGGAGGACAAGCTAAAGCACGGAGCCAGCCAGGCTCGGGGGAGTCTGAGTAAAGTTTGGTTAAGGAGCGAATCTTGGCCAACAATCTTCCACTGGCTCTTTTAAACACCAGCGAAAAAGAGTATTTTGGGGAAAGTTGAGGGAACTTGCAAACAGACTGGATGTGAGAAGCTCTTGCAGAATTTAAAGTTTTCTGGCATGCGATAATGCCTTTTCAGTTGGGTGGGATAGCCGTGTTTTTCAGAGGTGCATGCCTAAGTGTTTAAAGGTGAGAAGTCACGAGAGACCACAGCGGTGGGTTTTGGGTAAGACTGAGAGTGAAACTCTCAATACACAACGCTCAGCCAGCGCCTCGCTGACCTAGAGGCTGTGCAACAGGAAGCCACAGCAGCGCCGCAGAGGACACAGAGTACCCCACACAGCTCTCCACGGCTCTGATGACTGTGCGCAGGGCACGTTCTGGTCGTTGCAACTTCAGCAAAGAGGAGCCACTGGCTCCAGGGTTCCCTGCCAGCTTCGTGAGGTTAGGAGCCACTTGCATGCTTCAGCGAAGCTACAGCCCAGGAGTTCCCATTGTGGCTCAGAGGAAAGAATCCATGAGGATGCGGTTTGATCCCTGGCCTCGCTCAGTGGGTAGGGGGTCCGGTGTTGCCGTGAGCTGTGGTGTAGGCCGAAGACGTGGCTTGGATCCCACGTTGTTGTGGCTGTGGTGTAGGCTGGAGGCCACAGCTCCTATTTGACCCTTAGCCTGGGAACTTCCATATGCCCTGGGTCCGGCCCTAAAAAGCCAAAAAAAAAAAAAAAAAGCCACAGTCCACACATTTTAGGTCATGTCAAAATAACTCCAGCAGCCAAGGACACTGAGCCGAGGGGCGGCTGTGGGTCAGTTTAACAGCACATACAGATCCTGCAGGAGCCATCTCAATGCGGACACACAAAACAAAGTCAGTTCTTGAGGCTGGAGGGGGGATTCACAGTTCTGCTGCGGAACCTCTCCCTCTAGTCATGATGTCTGCAAATGAGTAGCTTAACAAACCGTTAATGTAAATAAGACAAAAGGCTAACACTTGTTGAACCTAGGTAATGCGTTGATCAAACCATGGGGTTGGAAACTTTTATGACAGGAATCAAAAGACATAAAAGCTAAAGTGGAGATGTTCACCTCTCGCTTTCATTTCCTGCGTGGTTTACTGGTGACTTACTTTTGCCCGTTTAAAGCTCCCTGATCTCAAGTCACAGCAAAAATCTCTCCTCTTTCCTGCAGCACTACCCCCACCCCTGAGATCGCCATCACTCCCTCCAATCCAGGGCTCATCGTTCTGGAATCACGGGGCATCACACTCCTTCTGTTTCCTTCTTTCAGTGGCAGAGCACTGGGGTCGGGTGGGGTGGGGGGAAATTGCCTTACCGCCAGAAAAGGAAACTTTCCCACGCAACCGAGTAGTCCTAGATTCCACGTCAGGCAGGCGTGGACCCAGAGACCCAAGCATGTGGCCAGGCACTGCTCCGGCTCCGTCACGTGGCTGTTGCTCCCCTTTGCAGACAGTTACCACGTGGCGGCTTCCACCTCCAGGGGCTGCCTCCTTAAGGAGGGAGGTTGCTGCCTTGGCGCCCCGCCCCACCCCGCATGCCCCGCCAAAGTCCCAAGTCTCGCTCCGATTGGCCAGGCTTAGTCACATGCTCGCTTTTGAGCCAATCAAGGACAGTCAGCCCTGATTGGCCCGCCTCCGTCACGCGCTCCACACCTGACCTGAGTCAGCCACGCAGAGACCCGCGAAGGAGCCCAGGCCGGTGACGGTGGGGCTGGGGTTTGGGGGAGCCGTGAGGGGTGAGACGGGAGTGCAGGGGCGGGGGACCTGGGCCCAACCCACTTCAGAGGCCGGTAGGGCCCCGGCCGGTTCTGCTTTTTCAACCCGTGAGTCCCCGGAGTGAGTTCTGCACGCGGCCCGGACTTGGCCGATGGGCGGAGCTTTCCTTCTGCTCCGGGTGCTACTGAACCCGCCTCCCGGGCGCGCCTGCCCTCCAGCGCTGCAGTTCGCAGAGCAGCCGCCGGGGGGAGGCGGCGAGGCGGGAAACCAGGCTGCCGCCGGCTCTGCGGCTTTTGCTTTTTCCCTCCAGGGTGAAGGGTCATCTGGAAAAGCGCGTGCGCCGTCGCTTCCTCCGGAACCGAACGAGCCGGCGAGGCCGCGTCCAGCCCGCCGCGCGCCGTCCCGGCCCCTCCTCCCGCCCCTGTCGTGATTCAGCTTGTCATTGACCTTGGCACCCCCGCAGGGCTCCGGCCGCCCTGGGAGCGTCCTCCGCGCCCTCGTGGGTGTGTTTGGCGCGAACACAGCCGTTCTCAGGG
Source organism: Phacochoerus africanus (assembly GCF_016906955.1). NCBI lineage: Eukaryota > Metazoa > Chordata > Mammalia > Artiodactyla > Suidae > Phacochoerus > Phacochoerus africanus. The sequence goes on from NC_062557.1 coordinate 59,753,692, forward strand.
CTCCAGCGCGTTCGTCCAGCTCTTCTGCTGCTGGCGGCGGGCTGGTTTCGGGCTTGGGCCATCGTGCATAAGTAGTGTCCCGGGAGCCTTTCGCAGGTGTGGGCACGCGTATTCGCACTTGCGTTGGGTGTATACCTGTGAATGGGATCGTTGGGCCTCGGGTACTACTAATTTTTCAGCGTCAGCAGGTATGGTCAGGCGCACCCTTTAAACATCAGCCCCTTTATGCTCCCAACGCAGCCCCGGTTGCCTTGCGTACTTCCTGCCTTTTCCGCGGTAGCTACTCAAGTACTTTAGACTTTTAAAAAAACAACAGAGGAGTTCCCGCGTGGCTCAGTGGTTAACGAATCCAACTAGGAACCATGAGGTTGCGGGTTCGATCCCTGGCCTCGCTCAGTGGGTTGAGGATCCAGCGTTGCTGCGAGCTGTGGTGTAGGTCGCAGACGGCTCGGATCTGGCTTTGCTGGGACCTGTGGTGTAGGCTGGCTGGCGACTACAGCTCTGATTCGACCCCTAGCCTGGGAACCTCCATGTGCCGCGAGCGCAGCCCTAGAAAAATACAAAAAGACCAAAGAACAACAACCCAAAAACAGCTTTATTGGGGTATAATTTACATACTGTTAAAAGTCATGTTTTTATGTGCATGATCCAAGGATTTTTAGTAAATCGATGGAGTTGTGCGACCACCACCAGGAACCATCTCCATCACGCCTAGCTCTCTCATGCCCGTTTTATTCTGTTTTTTAATCTCATTCCCCCCACCCCCAAAGCAGTCTTTGGGCACTTGTTTTGTGGCCAGGCACTTTGCTAAGCAATATGAGTGATTTAAAAAAATCAGAAGACCTGGTCCATGCAGCTTAGAGAGAGACAGATGTGCAACCCAATTGGAGTGACGGGGCCGGGGGGGCGGGGGGGGGGGGACACAGAGCAGCCGGGCATGTGTGCCAAGCCAGAGGTGAGGATTTCTGAAGCTTGAACCGCAAACATGGGGGGGGGGCGGGCATAATGGATCAAAAGGGAGGAGCCTCCACTTGGCCATGACCCTCCAACGAAGAGCTCAGCTTTCCAGGCCTTGCCTGAGCAACTCCTGCTCTAGAACTTTCCAGACCACAGCCCTGGTGGAGCCTCTGCCCTTTAGCCCCACAATCGCCTGGGCTTTGTACAGGTCTGCCAGCCCCCAGGACGGAGCACTCTGCGAGAGCAGAAAGCTACGTCAGCCTGAGTCATGGCTGTCTGTGGAGCCCCCGTAGCAGCCCTGGGCGGTCTGTTCTTGGCCTGTGATGTGTAAGAAACAGCAGCTTCTATCTTGTTCAAGCCATTTCTGTGTGTTTCCTGCGGTTGCTGTGACAAATCACTGCACACGGAGTGGCCTAAGAGCGGCATGCACTTCTTATCTCACAGTTCTGGAGGCCAGATGCTTGAAATCTGGTCAAGGAGCCAACGAGGGCTCCCTCCCTCCAGAGGCTTTCAGGAAGAACTTGTCCCTGGCCTCTGCCAGCCTCTGGTGGCTGCCAGCCTGTCTTGGTCTGTGGCATTATCACTCCAACCTTTGCCTCCATCTTCACGGAGCCTTGTGTGCGCGTGCACGTGTGAGAGTGTGTGTGTGCACATGTGAGTGTGTGCGCGTGCACGCACGCATTGCCTCCCCCGCCTCCCGCTTCGAAAGACACACGTGACTGCACCAAGGCCCAGCCACGTAATCCAGGAGAATTGCCTCAAGGTCCTTTATGTGATCAGACCTGCCAAGACCCTTTTCCCAAGTAAAGGAATATTGGTTCCAGGGATGAAAGCCTGATGTCTTCGGGGGCGCTGTCCAGCCTGTGACACCCCTGCTATTCATGTCCCTGTTACTGAGCGCTGAAACAACACCCCAGAGGATAGAAGAAATGCATGTAGGAGTTCCCTTGTGGCTCAGTGGGTTAAGGATCTGGCATTGTCACTGCTGTGGCTTGGGTCGCTGCTGTGGCACAGGTTTGATTCCTGGCCCAGCAACTTCCTCATGCCACTGGTATGGCAAGAAAGAAACAGAAAGATAGGTGAGTTCCTGTTGTGGCTCAGTGGGTTAAGAACCAGACCTGTGTTCATGAGGATGTGGGTTCCATCCCTGGTCTTGCTCAGTGGGTTAAGGATCTGGTGTCGCCATGGCTGTGGTGTAGGCCTGCAGCTATAGCTCCGATTTGACCCCAGACTGGGAACTTCCATATGCTGCAGATACGGCCATTAAAAAAAGAATCTTGCTGCATAGCACAGGGAACTACATCTAGTCTCTTGTGATGGAACGTGATGGAGGGTAATGTGAGAAAAAAATATACATATACATGACTGGGTCACTTTGCTGTATAGCAGAAATTGACAGAACGTTGTAAATCAACTATAACAGAAAAAATAAAAATCTTTAAAAAAAAAAAAAAGGAATGGAGTTCCCGTCGTGGCGCAGTGGTTAATGAATCCGACTAGGAACCATGAGGTTTCAGGTTCGATCCCTGGCCTTGCTCAGTGGATTAACGATCCGGCGTTGCCGGGATCTGTGGTGTAGGTTGCAGACGCGGCTGGGATCCCGCGTTGCTGTGGCTCTGGCGGAGGCCGGCGGCTACAGCTCCGATTCGACCCCTAGCCTGCGAACCTCCATATGCTGCAGAAGCGGCCCTAGAAAAGGCAAAAAAGACAAAATAATAATAATAATAATAAAGAAAGAAAGAAAGGAAAGGAAAGAACGCCTGTAAAGGGATGTTCTGCAGATTACGTGTTACAGCAAGGAGGATGGACGTGGCCTCACTGGTGAGCTGACTTGGGGAATGTGCATAGGGATTATGGCATTTCTGGGACCTTGTGCAGTAAGGGAAGGGAATGAGCTGAGTTTACCCACGTGATGAGCCCACTGCAGGAGGATACACTGAGCCCCCTACTATGGGCGGAAGGCCAAGAGCTGAACGGGACCCAGCCCTTCCTATAGGAGCCCCCAGTCTGGGGTTGGACCCAGACCCAGAGCCAGGCATAACAAGGCTGTGTGTGCACAGCAGCAGTGTGTCCTGGGACTGCTGGTTGTCCTGGGAGGTCAGGAAAGGCTTCACTGAGGTGGATATTGGAGGATAACTCGGTTGCACCAGATGCGCTTGTGGGAAGGGCACTCCGGGTGCAGAGGCATGGGCGTGAGAAGAGCAGAGGGAGGCGGAGTTCCCGTTGTGGCTCGTCGGAAATGAATCTGACTAGTATCTATAAGGACACAGGTTTGATCCCTGGCCTCGCTCTGTGGGTTAAGGATCCAGCGTTGCCGTGAGCTGTGGTGTAGGTTGCTGGCCCAGCTTGGATCTGGTGGCTGCGGCTTTGGTCAGCAGCTGCAGCTGCGATGCTACCCCTAGCCTGGGAACCTCCATGTGCCACGAGTGTGGCCCTGGAAAAAAAAAAAAAGTAGGGGAGAAGCTTCAGTTGGGGTGCTGACTGGCTCAGGTGACAGAGGTCCTAACACAGGATGGGACTCCCTGGCTGAGTGACTCACACCGCCTCCACGGGTCCCTTCCTCCCTGACGATCTGCCGTAAGCTTCCTCCTTCAGCGCAGGCAGGAAAGACATTTCCACCGCTGGGGGCGACAGTCCCGAATCAGCCCCGTGCAACTGGTCTCCATTTGCCAGGCACGTCCCTCCCTGGGACCCAGTCCTTGCCCACTCCTCAGCTTGGCTCTGCATCCTGTATCCACGTAGGTAACACAGAAGCCAGGATGGTTGCATTTTTGGTTTGTAACTCCTTTCTCTTATCTGAAGACAACGCCATAAAGCAATAGTTTGAAATCTAGGAGGGTGGCACATAGTGTATAAAGACGCACTTTGTGACAATAACTGAGTGAAAGAGGGGAGAACGGAGCTACTTAGGAGCAAAGTCTTAGTAAACCATTGAAATGAACATTAGTCTTGAAAACACTCCTTTAACTGAAAGAAGACAGACGCAAAAAGCAACACGTTTTATGATTCTATCAATGTGAAATGCCCAGAATAGGCGAATGCTATAGATACAGAATGTAGACCAGTGGTTGACAGAGGTTGGGTTTGCAGGGGGCGGGAGTGGGGAGAGGAATGGGGGTGACTGCTGACTCCTTTGGGGAGTGATGAAAAATTCTGAAATTGGTAGTGGTGAGGATTGCACAACCTTATAAATATAGTAAACTCCACTGCATTTTATACTTTCAAACGGTGAGTCCGAGGAGTCCCCTTGCGGTGCAGTGGGTTAAAGCTCCAGTGCTGTCACTGCCGTGGCTCCGGGCGACGCAGTGGCATGGGTTCAGTGCCTGGTCTGGGAACTTGCGCACGCTGGGCATGCAGCCAAAAAAAGTGAGTTTTACGGTATGCAGATGGTTTCTCGGTTTTTCAAAGAAGAAAATAACTGCCCAATCCTACCACCTTGTGTGTAGCAACCGGAATGTATTCGGGTGCAAGTAGCATGAAAACAGACACATAGAGCGGCTGCAGGAGGCTGCTGGCAGTGACGCGCAAACGCCGCCAGAGGTCAGGCTGCAGCACGGATGCTGACTCTGAGGCTGTCGCCAAGAAAATTTGAATTTCCTTTTTTTGTTTGATTTTTCTATTTTTTCCTTTTTTAAAAATATTTCTTTATTTTTAAGTGTTTTTGTTTATTTTTTCTTTACTTTTTCATTTGGTGGGCTTTTTCCTTTTTTTTTTTGTCTTTTTGCCTTTTCTAGGGCTGCTCCCGCAGCATATGGAGGTTCTCAGGCTAGGGGTCCAATCGGAGCTGTAACCACCGGCCTACGCCAGAGCCACAGCAACGCAGGATCCGAGCCGCGTCTGCAACCTACACCACAGCTCACAGCAACGCCAGACCGTTAACCCACTGAGCGAGGCCAGGGATCGAACCCGCAACCTCATGGTTCCTCGTCGGGTTCGTTCACCACTGCGCCACGACGGGACCCCCTCTTTTTCTTTATTTTTTGTTTTCTTTTTAAAAGTAATTAAATTTAACATTTTCTGGAGAATCTGAATTCCTAATGCTCCCAGGTGAAGCTGACACCTGCCGGTCTTGGGCCCACGCTTCCCGTCGTAAAGCAGTTCAGGTTATCTATTGCTACGTTCCAATCCTTCACAAAACACAGCAGCATAAAACACATTTCGACGCCTCATCGGTCTCTGGCTTGACTGGGCTCAGCTCGGTGGCTCTCCTATAGGCTCTCCCACGCAGTTACAGTCAGGTGGTGGCTGAGGCTGGAATGTCCCAGAGGCTGCTCCCCTTGGCTCGCCTGTCTGGTACCTGGGCTAAGAGGCGGTTACCTCTGGTCGGGCCTCGGCCTCTCTCCAGGCAGCCGTTCCACGTGGCTACCTTCCCACGTTCCTTAGTCTGACGTGTGATATCGGCAATCGGCCTCCCTGACCCAGGAGTGGAGGCTCCGAGGTTCTTTTGGCCTGAGCCTGGAAACTGGCACATTATCATCAATCTTTGCTGTTCTAATGGTCAAAGCGGATCAGTCACAGGGCCACTCGCATTCAAGGAAAGATCACACAAGCCTTAGTGGGAGGGATCTGAAAAAGATTCGGGGCCATTTTTAATCCTCTGAAAAGGTTCCTGTGGATTCCTCGGGAAGGGCTCCTAGGTGCACTGCTCGCTCCTGACTTCTTGTACCTTCCAGAGTTTCCTTGCCCCTGGTTTTGGGGTAGATGCAGCCTGTGAGATTTCGGTGTGTGAGCCTGATGGAACTGTTCCTGTGCAGGCACGTGGGGCCGTGGAAAAACCACACCATCGCCGCCGCCGCATCATCCAAGAGTCCTCCCTCTGGGTTTTAATTTGGATCCGAAGAGGTTTCTTCATGCCTGATACAGGTCATCGCCCAGTGTGGGCGCCACGGGGCTCGCGGGGATGGCAGGGATGTCCCGGCCGGGGACCCTGCGTCCGACGTTTGGCCTCGACCTCGCGCAGCGGGGCCTTGCTGGTTCCTTCCTTAGAAAATGAAAACACTCTCTTTGAGGAGATGCGTAACGAAACAGCGTATAGAGGCCTTTGGCCCCTATCAGGCAGTTCATAACAGATAGGTATGAGAAACATTAAAAAATAAGACGGTTGCCCCGACAGACTGAAGAGAAAAACAAGGAAAAAGATTGTAGGTGTGGGGGGATGATGCTGTCAGGCCAATCCTTCTAGAGCCATCGGGAACTCTTAGCAGCCGCTGGGCAGCTGTGCTTTCCTTCGGCCTGGAATTCCCCCATCTGGGAATACATTCCAGGGAAATCGCCCCCAAGGGGAAAATAGGCAGGGTCTTGGCAGATGTTTTTAACAGCACTGTTCATGATAGGAAGTAACTGGAAACAAAACAACTCATTAAAAAAAAAAAAAGTCTGGAAAAAGCAGAGGAAGAGAGCAAGACAGCAAGGAAAATGGAAGTGTAGCGAGTTCAAGAGGTCGGACCCTCCCCCGAGGCCACCATGGAGCAAAACTGGGGGACGCTGGACTCGGGGGAGGGAGCGCTTAGGGGAGGGTGAAGAGTGTGAGGTTTCAGTAAGACACGATTGCGGGGCTCCCTTCCCACCTGCCAACCCCCACTGCCCTGTGCACAGGACCAGGCATCGGTATGGACTTGGTCCTCAAACCCTGTGCTGGACTGTTTTACCAATCTGGCGCTTCCCCGAGGTACGGGTGCAGAGGTTTGTGCCAGCCTTCTCCCCCCTCCCGCCCGCCCCCAGGCTGACTCAGCTTTCCAGGAAGTGACCGGCAAAGAAGAATCCCCCAGACCTCAGGGGCAAGGGACAGTGGGCGAGGCCCACAGAGACAGACTTACAGGGCTGGGAAGGAGGACGATGCCGGGTGGACTAAGGGCTCTGAAGGACTATAGCTTATTCCAGCCTATTCGGACTGCGAAGAACATGCCCAGCGCCAGAGGCATACACGCGAGAAAGACCTCCCAGGACCCTGGCTCGCAAGTCTAGCTGACCATTGGGCCCTGCACACACAGGAGACGAAGCAGAGCTCTAGGCGGCCTGGCCAAACGTCACGGGAGCACCCGAGGTCAGATCCCATCTGCAAAGACGGAGAGAAGGCTTATGTTGTTTTCTTCTTTTTGGCTCCGGGCATCATGCAAGTCTCTGTCCACTGAGATAATGGAATAGAGTTCAGTCACGACATGTGGCAAGGAGGAGTTCTTACAAAAGAGTTTGGAAAAAGTCACCGAAAAGCAAACAAAACAGAAAATGTTCAGTTCTCAGCAATCAATAACAACAAACTCTGGGAAAAGGGAAGAATCTGATTTTCACAGTTACCACATTATAACAGAACATCCAGCGTTCAAACAGCAAAAAATGACAAGGAAAGCAAAGGGCTGGGGAGAGTATGTCTCATTCCCACACACACACAAAGCAATGGAGAGAAATTGCCCCTGACAAAGCCCAGAGAGTCAACTTACTAGACAAATACTTGAAAGCAGTTGTTTTCAATATGCTTAAAAAGCTAAAGAAATCTACAAGACTGATGTAGGAACAAATGGAGAATATTACTAAAAAGGACATAAGTGATGAAAAGGAAATACTGGATCCGAAGAGTACCACGTTTGCTGGGGGATCAGAGCCAGATCTGAAAATGCAGAGGAAAGAATCGGCAAGTGTAACCATCCCATCTGAGGAGCAGAAAGAAAACGTCGGAGGGACAAATAAACAGAGCCTAAAGGATGGGGGGACACCACCAAACACATGCATATATGCATTAGGAGAACCCAGAAGAGGCAGAGAGGGGTGGGACAGAGAAGGAGGGGAAAATATTTAAAAAAATCAAAAACAGGAGTTCCTGTTGTGGCATAGCAGAAACGAATCCGACTGGGAACCATGAGGTTGTGGGTTTGATCCCCAGTCTCGCTCAGTGGGTTAAGGATCCGGCGTTGCTGTGGCTGTGGCATAGGTTGGCACCCACAGCTCCCATTAGACGCCTAGCCTGGGAACCTCGATATGCCATGGGTGCAGCCCTAAAAAGACAAAAAAAAAAAAAATCAGAGCCAAACTCTTCCTAAATTTGATGAAATTATAATCTGCGTTTTCAAAACCTCAGTGAGGGGGTTCCCATCATGGCTCAGCGGAAACAAATCTGATTAGCATCCATGAGGTTGTGGGTTCGGTCCCCGGTCTCGCTTAGTGGGTTAAGGATCCGGCGTTGCCGTGAGCTGTGGTGTAGGTCGCAAATGGGACTCAGATCCTGCATGGCTGTGGCTGTGGTGTAGGCTGGCAGCTACAGCTCTGATTGGACCCCCTAGCCTGGAAACTTCCATATGCTACAGGTGCGGCCCTAAAAAGACAAAAATAAATAAATGCAATTATATTATTTTGTGATCTATATTAAAGCGAATGGGACAAAATGTTGGAAACAGAATGTGTGTAGAGGAAATGGTGAACAAATGCTCTTTGTATTATTCTGGTTCTTGGAGCGTTTCTGTGCCTTTGAAACGGTTTACAGACAGAACACACCTTTGTGGCATCTGTACCCTGATGTTTTCCTGGCTTGGTCCTCCCTCCACTGCCGCAAAGCGTACCAGGCACCTCCCAAGGCCAGGCCCTGCATCAGCGCCGGGAGTCCCCGAGCAGACCCCGTTCCTCCTCCCAGGACTCTCCTGCCCCAGCGACAGGTCACACAGCAGCGGAGGGGCTGCACCTGCGCACGGCTCCCAGCCTGGTTTTCTTCTCACTGCACGTCTCCCACCCCAGCGTCTCCAAGCAGGAAGTTAGCCTTTTATCCTCTGCGGCTCCTGGGTTTGGGGCTGCTGGGCTGAGAGTGACACAGGACGACAAGAGCACAGCCATTTGGGAAACGGACGGGGGAACAGCGGCGTTGGGCAAGACAGGCCTTGCTGGCTAAAGAAGCCTGGGTCCCAGAGGCAAAAACCAGGCTCCCAGGAGTGAAAGATTCACGTTTTCTCTGTTAAGCTCACAAAAATACCGCGTTGCCACAAGACAAGCTCCACCCTGAATTTGTCCTTATCTGTTCCTGTGCTTTCCTGCAAAAAAATTCTCATGCATTCCTCCCCCTACAACAGAAGCGGTCCACTCATCCCGGCAGTCATCACGGAGACGCCTGCTGCTGCGAAGAGACGCTGGATGGTTTCTGGAAATTATCGGTAATCCTGAGACAAGCCCTTTTGTTATTAAAAAGCAACCTGCCCCTTCTCTTGAGGAGCTGGCCCTTTTATCCCTACCTTCCCCCTTGTGCCTCCTTTAATAAAAAGTCCTGCTTGCCTGAGAGCCTCGTGGAAGCAGTGTTTATTCCTACGGTATTACAAGGACCTGGAAATGGCCTTGTAACAAGAGCACTGGAAAAAAAAAAAAAATCTTTCTGCTGCTATAGAAATTCCCTTTTTTTTTTTTTTTGCTTTTTTCAGGGCCACACCCACAGCATAGGGAGGTTCCCGGGCCAGGGGTCCAATCAGAGCTACAGCTGCCGGCCTACGCCACCACCACAGCAATGTGGGATCCTTAATCCACTGAGCAGAGGATCAGGGATTGAACCCGCGACCTCACGGATTCCTAGTCGGATGCATTTCCTCTGCGCCAAGATGGGGACTCCTCTATAGAAATTCTGATGGGAGCCCTGCTGGGCAGTGGGGACGGTGATGAGGAGAGTACAAAGAGGAAGTGAAACAGTTTCTGTTCCTAGATGACAGTGGCCTGAATGTAGACAATGCTAAGGTATCCACCAGATCGTATTAGAAGCAATAAGTCCATTCAGCCAGCTGGCAGGATGCAAGATCACTATGCAGAAATCACTTCTAATTCTCTAGACTTGCCATGAGCAACCGCTGAGTAAAATTAAGACAACAGCTCTACCGCATGGAACAAAAAAAATTTCTTGGGAATAAATTTCGCAAAGTGCAAACCGTTTTCCCTGAAAGCTGCCCCACGTTTTGCTAAAAACAAGGCAAGACCTCAAGCAATGGCAGCGTGGGTTTATCAGCCTCGCTCAGCTCTTCCTGGAACTCTGCGCCGGCGTAGGGAGTCATGAGCAGCAGAACCGCTTGGGAACTGAGCTTTCGGTAATTATCACAAGCCCAGAAAGGACGAAGTGACAGAGACCCCTGCAGAGCCCGGGGGAGGGCTTGTGTGAGGCCGGTCTAGGCTTTGCCCAACCAAGCTTCCTGCCTGAGTTTGCCGCACGAGGATTTGTAAGCACAGGGGTGGCCACAGACCCAGTGCTTGCCCAGATGGCGTTGCAGAGGTGGCCTTTTTTCCAGCTGCGTGTCAGCCGTCTCTGTTCTCTCGTCCTCACGCTGACTCCCCCGCCTTCCCATCTCCATGTGCGCGAACGCAGAGATGCCCAGGGGGCCGTGCGGGGCCTCAAATGAATCGAAGGTGAATCTCGTCTCGGAGCAGCACGCGCTCCCTTCTGCTTCATGCCAACTCGGCTCGTTTCTCTGTTAAAATCATAGATGTTAGGGCGTTCCCACTGCAGCTCAGCAGGCTTCAAAGCCGACCGGCAGCCATGAGGATGCCGGTTCAATCCCCAGCCCCTCTCGGCAGGTTAAGGATCTGACGTTGCTGTGGTGTAGGCTGACAGCTGTAGCTCCGATTGCAGCCTTCACCCGGGGACGTCCACGCGCCTCGGGTGCGGCCCTCAAAAGACAAAAGAGAACAAATGCATGTTAGAGATGGATGAGGTCCCGCAGCCTCTAGCACCTCGCAGGACCTCAGTCCCCCTTTGTCCACGGCTGAGTCAAAGACGGAATCACAGAAGAGGAGTTAGCCTTTCCTTTTTGACCAAGATGTTAAGCCCATAGGAACTCACCATCTTTTTGGCTTTTCTTTACGTAATCAACTACAACACCTGCCTGTCATGCCATGTGCTCTGTTTTACACCATTGAGTGTGTGGTGATTTGTTAAAGCAATCATAGAAAACTAACCACGGGAGCTCCCGTGGTGGTGCAGCAGAAACGACTCCGATTAGGAACCATGAGGTTGCGGGTTCGATCCCTGACCTCGCTCAGTGGGTGAAGGATCCAGCGCTGCCGTGAGCTGTGGTGTAGATCACAGACGCGGCTCAGATCTGGTGTGGCTGTGGCCAATGGCCACAGCTCCAATTAGCCCACTAGCCTGGGAACCTCCATATTGCCGCGGGTGTGGCCCTAAAAAGCGAAAAAGAAAACTAACAGTGGACAAACCATTTGGGCGGACACTTCACCAAATAAGATACACAGATGGAAAATAGGCAAGTGGATGAATGCTCCATCTTGTTAGGGAAAAATGCAAGCTAAAACCACAGGAAGGGAGTTCCCGTCGTGGCTCAGTGGTTAAGGAATCTGACTGGGAACCATGAGGTTGCAGGTTCGATCCCTGGCCTTGCTCAGCAGGTTAAGGATCCGGCGTTGCCGTGAGCTGTGGTGTAGGTTGCAGACGCGGCTTGGATCCTGCATGGCTGTGGCTCTGGCATAGGCCGAGGCTACAGCTTTGATTCAACCCCTAGCCTGGGAACCCCCATATGCTGTGGGAACGGCCCTAGAAAAGGCAAAAAAAAAAAAAAACACAGAAAGAAGAGTTTCTGTTGTGGCTGGGGGGTTAAGGACCCAATGTTGTCTCCATGAGCATGTGGGTTCGATCCCTGGCCTCGCTCAGTGGGTTAAGGATCTGGTGTTGCTGCAAGGCACGGCTTCGGTTTGCAGATGGAGCTCGGGGCCACCAGAATGGATACCATTAAGATGCCTGACTCCGCCAGGTGCTGAAAGACTGAGAAGGACCTGGAATTCTTGCGCCCTCCTGGTGGGAATGTAAACGGCAAAGCTCTTCTCGAAAACAGTTTGTTAGTTCCTTCAAAAGCTAGGCGTACATCAGCCACACGCTCCAACTCTTCCACTCCTGATACTCATCCAGGAGAAAAAAGGCTGGTATTCATGCAAAGACTCATCCGAACCTTTTCATAGCGGCTTTATTTGTAACAACCCCGAACACGAAGAAACAAACATCGGTGTGTACCAGCCGATGGGTGGAGAAACTATGCGGAGAGCATGCAGTGGAGTATCATTTAGCAACAAAGTTAGGAGCCATTGATACATATCACAACCTGGCTGGGTCTCAGTAATGAGCCTCAGCCGGAAGAAGCCGGAGAAAGCGGATTGTACGTATCTTTGTATTTTGGGTTTGATTTCATTTATATAAAAGTATAGAAAATGTAAACTAATCTAGAGTGACAGAATGCAGGTCACTGGTTGCCTGAGGACAACTACGGGGGAAGAGGTGAGAAGAAGGAATTCCCAAGGGTGCAAGAAAACTTTTGGAGATGGCATTTATTTTCATTATCTTGGTTGTGCTACTTATTTTATGGATGATAGATGTATCAAAATTTATCACATTGTACCCTTTGACTATGTACAGTTTGTTATATATCAATTATAGCACAGTAGAGTTTTTAAAAAAAATTTTTTTTTCCTTTTTTTTTTTTGACCATGCCAGAGGCCTGCGGAAGTTCCCGGGCCAGGGATCAAACTTGTGCCATGGAAGCAACCCAAGCTGCTGCAAGGACAACCCCAGATCCTTAACCTGCTGTGGGAGAACTCCTAAAGTTTCTTTGTTTTGTTCTGTTAATTTGTTTGTTTTCAATGGCGAAGATCTGAAGTAACACTGGACAGCCTATGAGAAGTTCATGAGTATGAAGATGCAAATACGAATCCCAGCCGCATTCCTCTACCCTAGCAGAATGGCTTTAAAAACAGAACAGGAGTTCCCGTTGCGGCCAGGGGAAACAAATCGTCTAGCATCCCTGAGGATGCGGGTTCCATGCCTGGCCTCGCTCAGCGGGTGGGCCATCCGGCTTTGCCGTGAGCTGGGGTGCAGGTCACAGACGCCACTCCGATCCTGCGATCCTGCATTGTTGTGGCTGTGGTGTAGGCTGGCACCTGTAGCTCCCATTCAACCCCTAGCCTGGGAACTTCCATATGCCACAGGTGCAGCCAACGCTTTTTCCGCAAGTATTACAATAATCCTTTTTCCCACTTTTATTCTATTAACGTGGGAACCGGCATTGACTGATTTTCAAATGTTGGCTAAACCGTGGATATCGAGGATAAACATTTAGTCAAACGCACTTTCATTTTTATATATTGCTGGATTTGATTTGTCGATATTTTGATCATCGTAATACATGCACATACTTGTCCATAACACATGGAACACTCCTTAAAAGACACAAAAAGTATTAGAAGAAAACCACACAGCACTGTCACTCATATCACTCGGGAACAGACGCAAAAATCCTTACCAAAATACTAATACAGGCGTTCCCGTTGTAGCTCCACACACAATGCTAAGAACCTGGCGGTGTGTGCGAGGATGCAGGTGGATCCCTGGCCTCGATCAGTGGGTCAAGGATGTGGCCTTGCCGCAAGCTGTGACGCAGGCGCCCGATGCGGCTCCAATTGGGTGTGGCTGTGGCTGTGGCATGGGCTGGCAGCTGCAGCTCTGATTCGACCCCTAGCCCAGGAACCTCCATATGCTGCAGGTGCAGTCTTAAAAAGAAGAGAAGAGGGAAAACATATTAACAACTCAAATCAAGAAATATATAAAAATGAAAATACATTTGACTAAGTGGGGTTAAGCCCAGAAATACAAGGCTTATGCAATACAGTAGTTTTCTTCTAGTAACTTTTGCCTACTTTCTGCAAAGAGGAACGGTGGAATCATAAACTGTGTTGGAAGGTGTTTACCGCTTCTCTGTTTTTCTGAAAGACTTTGCCTGGAATTCTTTCTTTCGTAAATGTTTGCTAGATAGGAAAAGTATCTGGGTTTGGAGTTTTCTCGATGGGAACTTTAAAAATATATAAATTCGAGGAGTTCCCATTGTGGCTCAGCAGAAACACATCTGACTAGTATCCCCTGAGGACGCAGGTTTGAACCCTGATCTTGCTCAGCAGGTTAAGGATCCAGCGTTGCTGTGAGCTGTGGTGTAGGTCGCAGACGCAGCTCGGTGTGCCTGTGGTGTAGGCCGGCAACCGCAGCTCCAAGTAGACCTCTAACCTGGAAACCTCTATATGCCGTGCAGGGTGGCCCTTTAGAAAAACAGAGAGACAAAAATACATAAATTCAAGTTCTTTACTTGATATGAAACTTCATAATTTCTATTTCTTCTTAAGTCATTTTTGGTCATTTGTGTCCTTCAAGGGATTTGTCTGTTTCATTTCAACTCCCTTATTATTCTTTAATGCTTGCTTGATTTATAGTGATAGCTCCTTTTGCCATTCCTGCTATTGGTAATTTGTGTCTTCTCTCTTCTTTTCTTTTTTCTTTTTTTTTTTTTTTTTTTTTTTGGTCTTCTTGACTTTTCTAGGGCCACTCCTGAGGCATATGGAGGTTCCCAGGCTAGGGGTCAAATCGGAGCTGTAGCCACCGGCCTACGCCAGAGCCACAGCAACGCAGGATCCGAACCACGTCTGCGACCTACACCACAGCTCACGGCAACGCCAGATAGTTAACCCACTTAGCAAGGCAAGGGATCGAACCTACAACCTCATGGTTCCTAGTTAGATTCATTAACCACTGCTCCACGACGGGAACTCCTTCTCTCTTATTTTCTTGCTTATTCTGGCTAGAGGTTCATCCGTCTTGATTTCTCTGCAGCTTTGATTGCGTTTCTTTCTCTTCTCCTTTACATGGTTGAGCGCAATTATAAAAGTTGGATTAGGAGTTCCCGTCATGGCGCAGCAGAAGTGAATCTGACTTGGAACCATGGGGTTGTGGGTTCAATCCCTGGCCTTGCTCAGTGGGTGAAGGATCCGGTGTAGCTGTGGCTGTGGTGTGGGCCGGCGGCTGTAGCTCTGATTATACCCCTAACCTGGGAACCTCCATATGCCTTGGGTGTGGTCCTAAAAAGAAAAAAAAAAGAAAAGAAAAGAAAGTGGAATTAATATCCTAGTGTGCTAGTTTCCGCACCTCTGTCATCTCTGCCTGTTTCTATTATTGATGATTTTCCTATTTGTGGGGCCCATTTTTCAGCTTCTTGGCACGCTTACTAATTTTTCATTGAACACAGGACATGGGATGTGATTTGCTGAGTATTTGAACTTTGTGGGTGTTGGACTTCGCTCTGCTCAGCAGTTACTTGTGGTCAAACTCGTGTTTGATCTCTTGGAGGCTTTTAGAAATAGTTTATTTCAGGAGTTCTTGTCGTGGCTCAGTGGCAACATACCTGGCTAGTATCCATGAGGTTGCAGGTGAGATCCCTGGCCTCCCTCAGTGGGTTCAGGATCCAGCGCTGCTGTGAGCTGTGGTGCAGGTTGCAGACGCAGCTCAGATCTGGCATTGCTGTGGCTGTGGTGGAGGCTGGAAGCTCCAGCTCCAGTTCGACTCCTACCCTGCGAATTTCTGTAGGCCGTGCATATGGCTCTAAAAAGACCAAAAAAAAAAAAAAAGTTTGTTTCAAAATAATGATGAAATGAGATAGTGCAGAGAGGGCCTGTGAGTCCTTTACCCGATTTGCCCCGCGCCTACGTCTTTCCTAACTATCCTACAGTATCAAACTCAGGAAATTTATACCATGCGTGCAGCAGCTCCTGCTGTGGCGCACTGGGTTAATGACCTGGCTGGTCTCTGAGCGGGTGCCATCCCCAGCCTGGTGCCGTGGGTTAAGGATCCAGCATTGCTTCCATTGGGGTGTAGCTCACGGCTCCAGCTTGGATTCCATCTCCGGCCCAGGAGTTTCCACCCGCCCTGGGGGCCATGGAAAAAGAAATCACATGAAATAAAATAGATAAATAAAACTAAATAGTGTCTATTTCTAAGTCCTTTTAGCACGTGTCTGAAGTCACAAGCAGTCGCTTCTCGTGTCCAGGGTTTTCCCCTCCATGGCAGCCCCAGCGGTCCTAACGTCGGGACTGGAAGGCTGCAGGGAGAAACAAGGCATGGTTTCACGTGGCCTGTCGCTCTGAGCGCCACAGAGAAGTCTCGCGCCATCTCGCCCGGGGCCATGAATGATCCGTTTGTCTGGCTCCGTCCACCTGTTCGGGACCGAGTTGCCCTGTCTGTTATCAGATCAGCTGTGACAGCGTTGCAGAGCTTGTGCTCAAGGGACCCCTGTTCTGCTGAATAAGTGTCCGAAGGTGCAGGCGCTGTGGCGCGGGCAGTGGGGACTTGCCAGGGGGGAGACCGGCAGGGCTGCCTTTAAGCAAGAAGGGGAACGTTCTCCCCTTGGTATGGAAAGAGACGAGGTGTGTGCTGACGTGGCTGAGACCTAAGGTAAGAAGGACCCTTTCAAGTGAGCTTCAGTGGACGTACAATGTTGCAGGTTTCGGGGTACCTGGGAGTGATCCACGATTTTTACAGGTTATACTGCACTTACAGTTATTATAAAATACTGGTTATATTCCTGTGCTGTACAATATATCCTTTACAGCTGATGTATTTTATACATAGCAGGTTGTATCTCTTAACGCCCTACCCTTCCCTCTTCTCACTAGTTTCTCCTTTGTATCTATCAGTCCCCCCCTTTATTTTTTTTGCTTTTTAGGGCTGCACCTGTGGCCTATGGAGGTTCCCAGGCTAGGGGTTGAATCAGAGCTACACCTGACAGCCTACACCACAGACCCAGCAATGCAGGATCCAAGCCACATCTGCGACCTACCCCACAGTTCGCAGCAACGCCGGATTGTTAACCCACTGAGCGAGGCCAGGGATGGAACTCTCCATCTCATTGTTCCTAGTCGGATTCGCCTCCGCTGAGCCACGACGGGCACTCCTCCTGTTGAATTTTATGTCATCTTGATGTGAGCACTTTTTCAGACACACGGTTTGCAAATATGTTCTCCTGCTGTGTAGCTTTACCTCTTCATCCTCTTAACAGTCTCGAATAAAGTAAATCTGGGTTGCCCTCCCCTTCCTCACAAGTCTGGGCCCTGTGCTGCTCGTGTCAAGTCTGCAAGGAGCTCTTGGATAAGGTTGTTTTTGTTTTGCTGATTTTTTTTTTGGCTTTTTAGGATCGCAGCATATGGATGTTCCCAGGCTAGGGGATGGATTGGCACGACAGCTGCTGGCCTGTGCCATAGCCACAGCAATGCCACCCCCAAGCTGCGTCTGTGACCGACACCGCAGCTCATGCCAACGCTGGATCCTTAACCCACTGAGCGAGGCCAGGGATCGAACCCACAACCTCATGGTTCCTGGTCGGGTGCCTTTCTGCTGCGCCCCCACAGGAACCCCTCTTGGATAAGTTTTGCCCAGTTTCTTGGTTGTTTATCTGGGAAGGTTAAGTCCAGTCTGTCATCCGCCTGGAAGAGGATGCCTGCTTTGTATCTTTAACACACTTTTACATGGCAACACAGGAAGTGATAACAGTGGCGTTTCAAGTTCCTTTTTTTTTTTTTTTTTTTTAAAGTATTGCTGACTAGGGAAGAAAGAGAGGCAGAGGCAGAGGCAGCCTGATGGCAGGGATGACAGAGCGGATGGGGCTCCAGCTGTCTGTCCACCTCCCTGCTCCCGCCCTCCCTGGAGAAATCAGAGCTGTGAGGCGGCTGTGACCCTCGCTCAGGCAGGTTCCTTGTCCCCCTCGGGCAGAGTCAGTGGGTCTCTTCTCTGCCACCCCCCCACCCCACCCAAGGATTTGTCTCTCCTTCTCCCCTCTCTGTGACACTTCCCCCAGAGGGTCAGCTCGGCCTGGGAGTGGACGAGCTGGTCCCGGGGAATGTGGGGGAGAACGACGGCCATGGATGGTGTGTCTGGAGAGCCCAATACCTGGAGGAAGGCAGAGGACGAGTGAGCAGGGCTCAAAGTGGACACGAGAAGAGCTCAGAGAGGTCGAGCGACTTATTCAGGGCTGCCCAGCACATTCACTTCGCATACCTCTGCGTGCCTTTGTGGCAGAATCAACCAACTGGTTTGCCGTCCTCGTTTGCCCCTGACCCGTGTGCCTCTTCTAATGGGTTAGCACCCGCCCCCCCACATGTGGTCACGTGGGGAGCATAGCAGCCGTGGGCCAGGGAGTATTTCAGCCTCCTCACCCCGTATTGGCTGCAGCTGCATCTCCCCCTCCCTCTACAGTCGCAGGAAGAGGTGGCAGAGCAACAGGCAGAGAGAAGAAAGGTGTTGGTCCCTGAGAGTGGAGCCGCTAGGAAGCTCTTCACAGAACAGATGGTCTGAGTGGCGGAGGAGGGGCCCTGGGGTGACAGGGCCTTCCTTTCCTTGAGGTTCATCGGAGAAAGGACCTGGGTGAGCCGATGGCTTCCCACCCGCCCCGCCCCACCCAAGGCTCTAGAATGAGAGACTCTGGGGGTTCCCTGAAGGCTTAGCAGGGAAGGATCCGGTGTTGTCTCTGCTGTGGCTCAGGTCACTGCTGTGGCCTCGGCTCAGTCCCTGGCCCAGGAACTTCCACATGCTGTGTGCGTGGCCAAAAAGTAAATAAAATCAGAGATTTTTAGGAGGAGCAGGAGGTGGTCTAGAAGGGAAGGAGCAGGACGCCCATTCTCCTGGAAGGGCTCTGCTTCCTGCGCTGCAGGGCTGGCCGGGCCGGGGAGGGACACGTAGAGGCCCCAGGTGGCTCTGGCCAGGCTGGGAGTGGAGAGGGCTGTGCTGGGAAAGGCAGTCCCATGTGCTGACACAGCCTGGTGGGGCACCGAGGGGGGCACGGGGAGACGGGCATCACAAAGCCCAGCAGGGTGGTGGGAGGGTGCAGAATGGACACGGCTGAACACCCCCGGGCCCAAGGTCACGGCTGCCAGGGACATGTGCAGAAGTGGGCACAGGCCCCTCACCCACCCACGCCCGGGCAGCGCGGAACCCTTGGACTTAGACCCAGCGCCCGGAGCAGTGGAGGAGGCTGCGGCTGACTGAGGCCCAGCTCCAAACCCTCAGCGAGGCGAGCCTTAACCTGAAGTCGGCATCAAACAAAGCTAAGGCCATGTCTCTGCCCCCGTGTTTGCCGTCGGAGATCCTCCCACACCGCCCAACCCCAACATCATCAGATGGCACTTCCTCCGCCCCCGACAATGGAGCGCCAGGCTCCAGGGCGGCTGCGGCGTTTCCACCCAGGGCCGTGCAGCCGGCCGGGCTCCTGAGACACGCCCGACTTGGAATCCGGTCTCCATCCCAGCAGCTGTGACTGTGGGTTGTCTGAGTCGCCACATCTTCATCTGTAAGTGAACCTAGTGATACATCTTCTTGGGGAAACAGGACTTAAAACACAACCTCCTGGGAGTTCCCTTCATGGCTCAGTGCTTAACGACCCCAACCAGGATCCGTGAGAATGAGAGTTTGATCCCTGGCCTTGTTCAGTGGGTCGAGGATCCGGCGTTGCCGTGAGCTGTGGTGTAGACATGGCTTAGATCCCGCGTTGCTGTGGCTGTGGTATAGGCTGGCGGCTGCAGCTGCAATTGGACTCCTGTGCTGCCAGTGCAACCCTAAAAAGCAAAAAAAAAAAAAAAAAAAAACACCTCCTCCCAGCCCAGAAACTCCACCAAGGTAACAAAGAAAACTCTAAACTAGAATGTGACATGCATCACAGGCCATCCCTTATGAGACGGCAAAGACAGAAACGAGGAGTTCCCTGGTGGCTCAGCGAGTTAAGAATCCAGCCTTGACACTGCTGTGGCTTGGGTCACTGCTGTGGGAAAAGTTTGATCCCTGGCCCAGGAACTTCCTCCTGCCTCAGCTCAGGGGCAGCCTAAAACCCAGCAAGGAAAGCAGCCCTTACACAGCCACGCACATTCTCCTTTAACACAGGCTCTCCCCCCCTTTTTTTCCTCCCCGATTTTTGGCTACCTCGTGGCATATGGAGTTCCCAGGCCAGCGATCAGACACCAGCCACAGCTGCAGCAACATTGGATCGTTTTACCCACTGTGCCGGGCTGGGGATCGAACTCACGTCCTAGTGCTGCCGCGATGCCACCAATCCCACTGTGTCACAGCGGGATCTCCTTCACACGGGCTCGTGAGATACATAAAAACTAAGAGGACTCACCTGGTACCATTCATCACACATGTAATTCATCCTAATTTTACCTGATGAGTGGGGAGGTTATCTGTGAGATGATCAGAGTGTTGCAGGAGAACAGGTGAGAAGGAGGATGCTCAGGTCCCAGACCTTGGGCGAGTTCCTGGGTCGGGCCGCCCAGTGAGGTTCCTTGGCGGGAAAGAATTCAAGGGCGAGTCACAGTGAAGTGAGAGAAGGTGAGGCTGGCCCGGGGTTGTGTGGTTGTTAGTTCTTATGGGCTGGGTAACTATTTGGGGGACGGGGCAGGGATTTCCAGGAATTGGGCTCCTGCCCACTTTTTGTGGTTAGCCTCAGACCTGCTAGGGCACCTGTGGGTGTCATTTAGCGAATGTATTACAGTGAGCGTATGATGAGGCTCAGGTGTACTGGTGGGCCAACTCTCTGCCACCTTGGGCTTAACTGGCTTTCATCAATTTTGTTGTATCCTTAAAGGCTGTGTCATTATTATTATTATTGTTATTGCCACACTCTTGCCAGGGATCGAATCAGCTACACCACAGCTGTGGCGAAGCTGGATCCTTAAGTGACTGCACCGCAGTGGGAACTCCCTGTGTCTTTCTTTTTCTTTTTTTTTTTTTTGGTCTTTTTTTTAGGGCTGCACCCTTGGTACTTGGAGGTTCCCAGGCTAGGGGTTGAATTGGCGCTGTAGCCACTGGTCTACACCACAGCCACAACAATGCCAGATCCAAGCCGTATCTACGACCTACACCACAGCTCACAGCAAAGCCAGATCCCTGACCCACTGAGTAAGGCCAGGGATCGAACCTGTGTCCTCATGGATCCTAGTCATGTTCGTTCACTGCTGAGCCACAACGGGAACTCCCAGCCCCTTATTTTAAGTCTGTGCTTGTCCTTACAACCTGCCACTTGCTGTTCTAAATTCAAGGTTGGGGGCAGAGACTATTTCAGCAGCTGTAAGGACTGCTGCAGAATCTTGCAGTTGGAGAGAGACTGGGCTCAACTCTGAATATAGCAGGGGCGGTGGGATTTATAGCCAAGGAGCAGAGTGGGGTTGGCGGATGGAAAAATTACTAATAGGAAACATCAGGGGTCAGGGAGTCCTGGCTAAATCAACCAGGCCAGGGTGATTAGACACCCCTGAGCCTGGTAGAGGATAAGGCATCCGATCAGATAGGGAGAATAGCTTTCAACTGACTTAGCAGGATTCTTGCTAAAATCCAACAACACGGACAACAGAGGAGTCCAAAGGCAGGATCCTGTCAGTGAGAGAAGCTTTGTCCGCTCTTTCCCTATACAGCCCACCTGCGGTTTTATTGTCTTAACAGTGGCTGACATTGATTGAGCTTATTATATTTCAGGCACAGTATAAAACATTTTATTTATTATTATTATTTTGGGTCCGGCCCGGCATGTGGAAGTTCCTGGGCCAGGGATGGAATCTGAGCCACAGCAGTGACAATGCCGGGTCCGTAACCCACTTGGCTACCAGGGAACGCCATCCCTGAGCATTTTAGATATGTCTCTGAATCCTCTTAAACCGCCCTGCCAGATAGATATAATCGGCTCCAACTCAAAAATGAGAAATATGACAGTCACAAAGTGAAATGACAGGTCTAACATTCTGTGTGTTGCAGGGCAATAAAGTCGGCTTTGGAACCCACGTTTGACTTATTTAAATGACCACTGAGCTAACCTGTACGTAGGACAATGCAAAAGTTAAGTACAAGCAACAGAACTCAGCCCCAAGCCTGCGTCTTCCCGGAAACGCCCGCCCCCTGGCCTGCAGCCCCAGCCGCCGGCCCCAGGTCCTCTGGCCCAGGTGAGCAGGTGCGCCACCAGGCAGCGCTGGACGGAGTCCAGCCCGCCCACCGCCCCGCAGCAGCCAGTAGTGCGAGCGCCTCCGGGGGCGGGCTCTCCCGTTCCGTGCTCTGATTGGACGCCCCGGGGGCGGGGCTCGCCGAAACACGCGTCCTGATTGGCGCCCCCCGGGCGGGGCCGGGCCGGAGTGGTGCGCGCCAGGTTCGGGTCCTGGCCTCGCGCGCGGGTCACGTGGCGGCGAGCGCTGGGCGGCGGGTCCGGACTCCCGCGTCGCCCACAGGACCTAGCGGTGCGGTGTCCCGGGCTGTGCCTCCCTGTGGCTCCGAGAAGTGGGATCGGGTGAGTGCGGAGCGCCTTGCTGGCGCCTGGGAGCGCAGCCCTGGTCCCCGCCGGTGCAGGCGGGCGGCCGCGTTCCTCGCTGAGCATTTTGGGTTTCCGTGCGGGGAGTCACTTCGTTACAGCGTCCTCACGGCCGAGCTGCGGTCGAGCGCTGTCCTGAAGCCCATTTCGCAGACGAGGAAGGTGAGGCCCAGAGAGGGGAGCACACCCTGCGGGACCGGGCCTCCGCTGTCCCTCACCCTGGCCTTGGAGACAGGCGTTAGCCGGGGTTCTCGGCCTGGGGCCCTGTGCGTCGAGGTCCGGGAAGCGGAGCGACCCTTGGCTAGCTGAGGCCAGCGCATACGTGTGCCTCAGTCAGGCAAGGTTGGCGGACTGGATCCACCAGTTCAGGTTCTTACGGACTAATAACTATGTTACTTGAAGGAACATGCACTGGAGGTGGGCGATTGTGCTTTTTTGGGTCCAGTGTTACGGGAAAGGAAGGGTTTTGGAAGGAAAGTTAAACCTGAGTTCAAATTATGGCTCTCACAGTTACATGACCACTTAGCTTCTGAGCCTGGTTCCTGCTCCACAAAGTAGGGAAGAACCAGATCTGTGTGTGAGACAAACGACAGTTCCCTCAGGAGACTCCTGGCCGTTCCCGCTTGTGTCATGAGATACCTGAAATAGTCAGACTCATAGGAACTAGAATGGTTGTTCCCCGAGGCTGGAAGAGAGGGGATGGAGTGTGTTTACTGGACAGGGTTTCAGTCTGGGGAGATGAGGACGCTCGGGGGGTGGGGTGGTGGTGGTTGCACAACAGCGTGAATGTGTCTGATGCACGTATATGAGCTTGTTTTGGTTTCAAGTGAGAGAAATTGACGGTGTTTTCTAGCTAACCTCTGACTTGAAGAATAGATGCTAAGTATGTCTTCCCTAGATACAGCAGTATCTAAAAATTATGATCTTAAAAAAAAAAAAAAGACAGTTTCAGGATTGGCGTCTTACCTGCCAGCTATCCAGGCATCCCCAAGCCCTGTCAGGCCAATGCAGAAATTAACCAACACTTTCAGGATCTTTGCCTCCCTCCCTCCCTTCCTTTCTTTTTCCCCTCTTTTTAGGGCCGCATCCTCTGCCAAGTCTGCAACCTACACCACGGTTCACAGCAACGCCAGATCCTTAACCCACTGAGCGAGGCCAGGGATCGAACCTGTGTCCTCATGGCTGCTAGTCAGATTCATTTCCCCTGCGTCACGACAGGAACTCCATCTTTGCCCTTCTAACTGTAATTTAGAATGCCCCAGGACCTAATAGGTTATATCTGTAATAGATATCATTGGTTTTATTGACACAAGTCAAAGAATCTTGCAGTCTTTGTTTGAGTAAAGAATTCAGACTACTTTGGGGTTTTATAAGAAAGCTTAAGTGTAACTGAAGTTGGGTATGGATTTGACAAGGTTGTGGACTAAGCACTCCATCCGAGGTGACTTGATCTGAGTGGTGACTGGATCCAGGGTAGAAAGGGTCGCAGCTAGCATAGGAGGGGCAGCCGGCCACACAGACAGCCCTCGCCCCGGGGTAAGAAGGGACTGACTCAGAGTTGGCATCCTAGGTAAGGAAGAGGTTTGCAGTGGGGACAAAGAGTGGCAGGTGGTTGGGCTGAGTGAGAACCCAGGTGGGGGCAGACTTGGGTTTTTCCTGAGCAGAGGGCCTCTCAGCCTGTGGATCTGCTATCGCGGGGGCGGGGGCGCGGTGGGGAGAAGGTCCAGATGGACTTCAGTTATTTGGTGGTTGAGAAAGAGCTGCTGCGTGTTGCTTGTCACCTTTGGATCCTTTTTAACCTTGAACAGTCAGTATTTAAAAGAAGCTTTTGTTTGGAGATTCCAGGACCAGAGGGCTGGTTTTATCTCTTGTGCTTTTTCTGTGGTGTGCCACCTGCCGAGGGCACATGTGAAGCCGTTTTTCAGTTCGGGGAAGCCACGGGCAGGGTGCCCAAACCACATTCACGTCTCTCCTCCCCCAGCAGAATGTGGACGAGGCTGCGGCACAGTGGCCGGTGCTGTTCCCGCCGCAGGAGCATTCGTGGCCCTGAAGCGCCAGCAGTCACTGCTGCTCTGTGTTTTGCTGGAGGGGCCTGTTTCTAATCCAGTTGTGCTGTGTTAGGGCAGCAGCCACCGCAGTTCCCGTCGGGGCTCAGCGGTTAACAACCCCGACTAGCATCCATGAGGACTCGGGTTTGATCCCTGGCCTTGCTCAGTGGGTTAAGGACCCGGAGTTGCCATGAGCTGTGGGGTAGGTCCCAGACACGGCTCGGATCCTGCGTTGCTGTGGCTGCGGTGGAGACCGGTGGCTGCAACTCCAATTGACCCCTAGCCTGGGAACCTCCATATGCCTCAGGTGCGGCCCTAAAAAGACAGAAAAAAAAAAAAAAAATAGCAGCCGCTTGGAAAGCTCCAGCTAGGAGTTTCCCCGTCGAAGGTGACTGGCGGCTCCTTTTCACTGGCTCTCCGGAGAGTAAGGAGGACAGCTCAGGTCTGGGACCAGCAGGCCGTGCTGCTTAACGGACAGATCGTCTAGCACGTTGTGCCGCACGTGCCCGTCCAGGGACTGCGAGCCTCCTGCTGCTTCCCCTTCCCTCTCTTGACCGCCACGCAGGGCACTTCCCCCCACCAGCTGCCGGGTTCCCTCCCCCAGCAATCCTGTGACACCGGCTGGGTGCCCTACAATCCAGTTGTGATGCGAAGCAGAGTTATTGCTAGTGTCCAGTCCCACCAGACAGCTCCCCAGCTTCAGATGCCAGTATGGGGTCCCCGGGTGACCCACCGCTTCTGTCTGACCTGGCTACAAATCCGAGGTCCCCAGGACCCCCTTCTTGGCTTCGAGCCTCCGCTGCAGCAGCTCCCAGAGCTCAGGGGGACACTTAGGTTTATTAAAGGAGGTGACAGAGGACACAGACGAGCTGCCAGGTGGGGGGCAGGGCAAGGTCTGGGGGGCTTCTGTTGGGGTTGGGGTGCATCACCCAGTGTGGAATAGTCCCCGTGCTGCTGGGACTGTGTGGGGGCCCCTCAGAGAGGCACGAGGGGTCATTAGCTGCAGTTCCAGCCCCCCCACAAGGATCGGGGGAGGGTGTGGCGTGCGAAAACCCCAAGCTTCTTCTCAGGCCTGGCCTCTCTGGTGACCAGCCCCCACCTGCGAGCCCTGGCGTTGCCTCGTTGGAGTAAGAGGCACTGCCACCACCCAGGAAGTCACGGGGTCTTAGGGCAGAGACCCTCGGCCTGGGTGTCTGGGCGAGCCCGGCCCCAGCTCTTGCCCGCGTGGCACCGCCCTCCTTAGCCATCTGCCCGGAGCGCTTGCCCTGATTCCTGCTCGTCCCCCAGGAGCCCCACGGAGGCCCCGCCTGCTGGTCGCCCCTGGGTCCCCATGGGGGAGGGCCTGGAAAAGCCCCCCTCGAGGGAGCACATCTGCGATGGAAACTTAGCCAGTTCGTGGAAAGTACTGAAGAGCTGCCGGTTGTCGGTTTGAGGCGGTCCGGTGCTGGAACCGTCTGAGCTCGGACTCCTCTGTGGAAACGGTTTTGAGAAACATGCATGGAGTTCCCAGTGTGGCTCAGTGGGTGAAGCACCGGACTCATCTCTGCGAGGATGCGGGTTTGATCCCTAGCCTCACTCAGTGGGTTGAGGATCTGGTGTGGCCGCCAGCCGTGGCGTGGGTTGCAGATCCAGCTCCGATTCAACCCCTGGCCCGGGACTTCCATATGCCGCAGGTGTGGCCACAAAAAGAAAAAAACCCCACCTTTCGAGGCCACCACACTCTAGAGATGACAGACGTGTGCCTCCGGCTGGGGGCCTCGTGTGTTGGGGGTCCGAGTCCATGCAGCCCTCAGCTAAGCTGCTTCTCTTCTGAGCCTCGTTTTCATAACTTGGAAAATGGGAAGCGTCAGACACAAGCCAGCAGGTCGCTGTTTCCCTGGCGAATGGTAGCTCCCCCGTGCCTGTGCCAGCTACCGTGGACCTTAGAGTGACCCTGAGCCCTTGCCTTCGAGGAGCCTGGCTGGGCTGGGGAGCGGGGGCGCCGGGCTCCCCGAGGCTGGGGCGAGGGGCCCGTTGTCCTGACGCGCAGGGAGCCAGCAGGCCGTCCCACGGGTGTTCCTGCAGCGGAGCCCTGGGCCTCCAAGCGGTTCCGAGGGCAAGGCCCACAGCGAGTGACCTGGCGCTGCGGGAACGGACAGGTGGCCGCGCGCGGTGACTGAGTTTAACGTCGGACGTTTTCCCGTTGCTAGGCGACACAGAAGCGGTGTGATGGCGACTCCCGCCGGCGGGGCCCCCTGGGACGCTGACCTGTGGTCCTCACATGGCAAGATGCTGGTGCAGCCCCTGAAGGACAGTGACCTGGAGGTGAGGCTGCGGGGCTTCTCGGGTGTTCTGAGGCTCTGCTTCTCATCGCAAAGCAGCCGTTCTCAGGCCAGCCTTGTGGGCAGGGGTGAGGGGCTGACCAAGCGGCTGCGAGTCCTTCGAGGGTGAACTTAAATGTCTGAGCTTTGCAAAGTGCACGGCACTGAGCCCGCGGCGCCGGGAGAGGGGGAGGGGCTGGGGTCCCCGAAATCTGACCCTCTCCTCACCCTTCCGAGGAGTGTTTCCAGAAGCTCTTTTTTATTCATGTATTTTTATAACAACTTTATGCCTGAGAGAAGGGAATACAAGCAACCCATTTGAAGTACACAGTTCAGGGGTTTTTCATGTCCTCCCAAGCGCTTCTAGAACATTTCAGTCCTTCCAACATGAAACCTCAAACCCATCAGCAGTCACTCCCGCCCATCCCCCAAACTCTCAGCTCTAGGCAACCAGCGGTCCATTTTCTGTTTCTGAATTTGTCCAAGCGTCTTGTATTGTAAGGACGAGGAGCAAGGAGCAAGGTTCAGGAAGGGAAACTTGGTGAGAGGAAGGGATGAAAGTAACTAGATGGTGTGGAGTTAAAATCCGGCGGGATCCAGGTTTTTGCTTTGTTTTGTTTTGGTCTGTTTGCCTTTTCGAGGGCCGCTTCTGCAGCATATGGAGGTTCCCAGGCCAGGGGTCTAATCGGAGCGGTAGCCACCAGCCTCCACCACAGCCACGGCCACGCCAGATCCGAGCCGCATCTGCGACCCACACCACAGCTCACGGCAAGGCCGGATCTTTAACCCACTGAGCGAGGCCAGGGATCGAACCCACAACCCCACGGTTCCTAGTCGGATTCGTGAACCACTGCGCCACGACGGGAACTCCAGGATCCAGGTTTTAAAGGTCGTCCTTCTCTTAGGTGGTTCTGTTGTTCTTAATTCATGCTCTGAGTTCCTTCCCAGATGCTAAAATCCTTGAGAGAGGCCTCCTCCGGCCCTTGGGCGCCGTGGGCGCCCGCTCTGCTCGGCTGCTGAGGACGGATCGGGACTCGGCAGCAGCGTCTCTTCTCTTTGCTCGGTCGTCGCTCGAATCTGAGCTCGTGCGAGGCGAAAACCTTGGGGCTGCTCAGCGCCTGTGTTCCGCTCATCAGGTTTACAATATCATCAAGAAGGAGAGCCACCGGCAGCGGGTGGGGCTGGAGCTCATTGCCTCGGAGAACTTCGCCAGCCGAGCTGTCCTGGAGGCCCTGGGCTCCTGCTTGAATAACAAGTACTCCGAGGGGTACCCAGGCCAGAGGTGCGTGAAGGGGGTGCAGGGCCGCCTCTGACGTCGTGGAGGGAGGCGCTGAATCGGAGTCTAAAATGCGGGGATTTCAGAAAGCAGCCGGGTTCTCGGTCTCCGGACCTTCTGTCTGCGGCCGTGCTGTCGACGGCAGACAGGGGGTGAGAGCCACCGGCCGTCCACTGACGGGCGAAGGGATGAACAAGCTGCTCCCTGCAGCAGAAGGTCCTCGGGCCTCGAAGAAGAAGGCAGAAGGCAGTCCTGACGGAGGCGCCAGGGGCCCTAGGCCACACGAACGGAACTCTCCGGAAAGACTAACACTCTGATTCCAGTTCTTCGAGGTCCCTGGAGTCAGCAAAACGGAAAGGAGAGTTGGGGGAGGGGAGTTGTTCAGTGGAGACAAGAGTTTCTGTTTTCTTCTTCTTTCCCGTTCTTTTTTCTTCTTCTTCTCTTTTTAGAGCCAAACCTGCGGCACATGGAGGTTCCCAGGCCAGGGATTGAATCGGAGCTACAGCCACTGGCCTACACCGCAGCCCCAGCAGTGCGGGAGCCGAGCCACGTCTTCGACCTACACCACAGCTCACGGCCGCGCTGGGTCCTTAACCCACTGAGCGAGGCCAGGGGTGGAACCTGCATCCTTATGGATCCTGCTCAGGTTTGTTACCACGGAGCCACAGTGGGAAGTCCGAGGTTCAGTTTTGCAAGATGCAAGTTAAGTTCTGGAGATCAGTTAGGCAGCAGTGAGAACGCACTCGTCAATGTAACATCGCAGAACTGTGGGCTTAAAGATGGCAAAGATGGCAGCTGTTACGTTTGCTGCCTTCAAAAAATACATACACACCTAACTTAAAATGTTAAAAGCTTTTTGTGACCACAAGGCCTCGGCGTTAAAAATATTTCTTCTGGATTGGGATAAATTTTGACTATTAAACAAAAATTAAAGTTTTATTAGAAATGCAAAAAAAGGAGTTCCCGTTGTGGCGCAGTGGTTAACGAGTCCGACCGGAACCATGAGGTTGCAGGTTCGATCCCTGGCCTCGCTCAGTGGGTGAAGGATCCAGTGTTGCTGTGAGCTGTGGTGTGGGTCGCAGATGCAGGTCAGATCCCGGGTTGCTGTGGCTGTGGCACAGGCCGGCGGCTACAGCTCCAATTAGATCCCTAGCCTGGGAACCTCCGTATGCCGCAGAAGCGGCCCAAGAAATGGCAAAAAAAACAAACAAACAAAAAAAAGAAATGCAAAAAAAAGCCCCAGCAACTCTCTTGCCCCTTCCCCAGCCCCTGGCAAGCACCATTGCACCCCTGTCCCTGTGAACTGACCGCTGAGCACCTTATAGGAAGGGGTCACTGCGTGGCTTGCCTCACTGGTGCAGTGGCCATGCCCTCACGGTCCATCCATGGAGCAGAGCAGATGGGGCGGTCCAGCCCCGCGGCTCCCCCAGGGTCAAAGTTTACCTTGGTCCCACCTGGAGCTCGCCTCCGTCCTAAGCGCAGGGTCGGGCTGGCGGCCCACGTGTGCTGCCTCCTGCAGGTACTACGGCGGGACCGAGTTCATTGACGAGCTGGAGCTCCTCTGCCAGAGGCGAGCGCTGGAGGTCTACGGCCTGGACCCCCAGTGCTGGGGCGTCAACGTCCAGCCCTACTCAGGTAACCCACGATGGGCTCTGCGCGGAGCCCCCGGGGCGACTGCCCTTAGCGATAGCTTAAGCAGCAGGGCCAAGCTCCTCCTGCATCACCTGGGCTGCCCACCCACCTCCCGGCAGCCCCGTCCCTGAATGCCCTCTCCAGTTACTCAAGGGGTCTGCTGTGGGGGCAGCTGGGGGCTAGGCCTGCTCTGGCCACTCCTGGTCAACGGCCTCATGGGCAGAGCAGTGGCGCCTCCTCTGGTCTGCCCGCCCCAGGCTCCCCTGCAAACTTCGCGGTGTACACCGCCCTGGTGGAACCCCACGGCCGCATCATGGGCCTGGACCTGCCCGATGGGGGCCACCTGACCCATGGGTTCATGACGGAGAAGAAGAAAATCTCGGCCACGTCCATCTTCTTCGAGTCCATGCCCTACAAGGTAAGCACGCGCCCACAGCCCTGCAGCACACGTGGGGGACCTCAGTGCTGGCACCCCCAGGACCAGCAGTTTGGTTCCTGGGGTGGCTCAGGAAGCATCCCC
Organism: Phacochoerus africanus; assembly: GCF_016906955.1. NCBI lineage: Eukaryota > Metazoa > Chordata > Mammalia > Artiodactyla > Suidae > Phacochoerus > Phacochoerus africanus. The sequence continues at coordinate 59,783,535 of NC_062557.1, forward strand.
TTCACTGTCCGCCCCCCCCCCCGACCTGGGGACCCTCAGGGACGCAGCTCTAGGGGCTGAGCTGAGGGAGATGGATGGGGAGGCAGCTGCCCAGGAGTTTCCGCTGCAGCAGGGGGCTGGCTGGTCTAGACCGAGCAGCCCTGCCCGGGACCCCGCAGGCCAGCAGCTGCCGCCCTGGCTCGGGCCGGAATGCCAGCAGCCCCGCCATCTGCGCACAGCTGTCAGAGCCAGCGCTGCCCGGCCACCTCGCCTGTCATAGTGGCTGTTGGGTGAGCAGCTGGCGTCTGCGCCCCACTTCCTGCACAGCCCTGTCCTCAGCCAGTGTCAACCCACGGCCAGCAGGGACTGGCCCTCGTCATCATAGACAGTTTGGTCAGAAACGCGTGGAGGATCCGTGGGCTCATGGAGACGGCTTCCCCCATAGAGACGACGGCCGTCCTAGCTGGTGGTGCCCTCGTGCACGGGGTGCGTCGGCTTCGTGCCCAGGAACCGTCTCCTGGGTGGTTCTTGTCACGCATCCCACGGGCCCTGGCCGCCATGCAGCTTTACCCTCTACCCCTGGCGGTATTTCAGACACATAGTTTTTTCTTTTAAGAAAATCCAGCCAGCGTTCCCTCTGGGCATCCCTCTGTTGCATGCCCTGTTCTGAGGCTCTGTCGCCATCCTGGTTGCCACGATGTGCTCTGTGTGCAAGTGACCGCTAGTTTCTTTCCCTGGGACGCCTGGGCGTTTCCAGGCGCAGGTACCCCCAGTGGCCAGTGCTGACCTTGACGGTGGGGTCTGCACAGGACACTCGTTTCCCAAGGCTCTATCTGTGCCCTTGGCACACAGAAGCCGCTTTTCTAGTTGCTTTCACTGCGGCGAGGACGGCGGCGGAGGAGCCACTGGCTTGCGTCTGGCCGCAGCGAGGCCGGCTGCCTTGGGCGTTTCGCTCCGTGCCCGTGTTACCAAAGAGCGCCCCCGGCGTTAGCGAGCCGGGAGGAGCTGGACCGTCTGTTTTCGGGGCGGGTGGAGCCCCGCTTTGTGGGCCGCTGGCCAAATTCGGGTGGGGACGGGGCTGTGGAAGCCGCCTGAGCCGCCCTCTGCCCGGCCTTGCCAGGTGGACCCGGACACGGGCTACATCGACTACGACCGGCTGGCGGAGAACGCTCGCCTCTTCCACCCGAAGCTGATCATCGCAGGTGGGCGGCTGGGCGGGAGGCAGGCCCCGGGCCTCTTGCAGACCAGGACGGGACCCTGTCCCCGCCCATCCTCGCGCCCTGCGGGTCCAGACGAGCCCCCGTTGGTCCCTGTGGTCCAGTCCGCAAGCTCTGGACGTGGCGACCCCTGACTGGGTGGGGGTGGGAACAGCCGGGGGGGGGGCCGCTCCCCGCGGACCTGACTCTGTCGCCTCGGCCGGCCCAGGGACCAGCTGCTACTCCCGGAACCTGGACTACGCCCGGCTGCGCAGGATCGCCGACGACAACGGGGCCTACCTCATGGCCGACATGGCGCACATCAGCGGGCTGGTGGCGGCCGGCGTGGTGCCCTCCCCCTTCGAGCACTGCCACGTGGTGTCCACCACCACGCACAAGACGCTGCGGGGCTGCCGAGCCGGCATGATCTTCTACCGGAAGGGTGCGCGGGGCCCGACGGGTCCCTCTGCTCAGGGCTCCCGCTGGGGGGAGGGAGACTCCCCCACGGGCCCGCAGGAGGGGCGGCCACAGGCTTCAGGGGAGGGAGCGCCCGGAACCCTCAACACCGCTGTCGGGTCCTGGGGAAGGGGAACGTGCTGGCGGCCAGCGTCCTGTGGCTCAACTCCCCCTGGCGAGGGGCAGGCGCGGGGGTGACGGGGGCCTCGGGGGGCAGCGTCGTCTCGGTGAGCTTAACTGCAGCATGTTTCTCCCCAGGAAAGACTCACCGTAGTCGAGCCGTAGGTGCTGATGGATAAAGCAGCTTGTCCTCTGAGAGGCGTGTCCCAGTCCTGGAGCCCGTGTGGCTGTCCCGTTGGGATGCGCATTTCTCTCTGCCCGCTGCCGGGCACCTGCGCCCCCCTGGGCTCCTGTGAGGCCCTCCCTCACACCTTTGCACCTGCTTGGGACACGACTGTTTTCCCGGCTCTGTGTCGGTGATGTGTGTTTGACCAGGCCAGCCGGGGCTGTCCTGGCACTGTGGGATGTGCTGTGTGATCCCGGGCTGGTTGTGCGGCCTCTCTGTTCCTCATTTCCTCCCCTCCAGAGCAGGGACCATGGTAACTGCCCCCATCCCTTTGGGCGGCTGCTGTGAGGGCGGAACGAATGCCCTCGGGACGTGCCCAGAGCAGCCCTTGGCATTGCTCTCACCCAAAAGTTAGGGATCAGCTTGGCTCAGAAAGGAGGCCTCTTCCCGGATTCTGGCCAGATGAGCCTCGCCCTCTGCGAGGGCGCCCCCTTGGAAGGCTGCTCTCTGGGGCACTCCCCTGAGGAAGGACGCCCCCTATCTGTGACACTCCTTTCATCCCCTCCGGGGTGGCCCCCCACCCCTGCCCAGGAGCAGGCACCCTCTCTGGTCCTCAGCGCCCTGGCCTCCGTCTCGCCTCTTGGCCTGGAGGCCAGGCTGCGTCTGAGACCAGGTTCCCAACGCTGTTTCTTCCGTGATCCAGGAGTGCGCAGCGTGGACCCCAAGACGGGCAGAGAGACGCGGTACAACCTGGAGTCACTCATCAACTCCGCTGTGTTCCCAGGGCTGCAGGGGGGCCCCCACAACCACGCCATTGCCGGTAACCAGAGCCCGCCCAGCCCTGAGCCCTGGGGTTCCCGCACGGTTGGGTGGCTCCCCCCAGGACCGACTCCCCCACCCCCGCTTGTCCGTCCCCCCTTGTGTGCGCTGGGCCTTCCCCGATGTCGGGAGGGAGAAGGCGAGCAGTGCGTAGTATCCGCGGGTGCAGGGGGACGGCCACTTCACTGAGTCAGCCCAGGCCCTGTGTCAGGCCCCCTGAGAAACCATGGGGGAAGGGGCTTGACGACAGACAAAGCCACAGCCAAGGAGTGTATGTGAGCAGGGCGGTGGGCTCCCCTGCCCCTCACCTCCTCGGGGGGGGGGGGGTGCACCTGCGTCTGACCCTTAGCCTTGACGGTGAGGCTGCGCTCACGGGTGGAGCCTAAAAAGGCAGTGAAATCCGTCTTCCTGGCAACAGCTCTGCGGAGCGACCTCACCAGCAGGAAACCTTGTGCCAGGCAGGGGGGGTACCTCAGAAGAGAGGGCGTCTGGAGGGTTGGCTGGGTCACTGTGGGGTTAAAACGGGTCGTCTTGGGAGGCATGGGCCGCCCCCCTGGGTGACGCTGAGAGGCCAGAAGGCTGAGGGGAGGCCAGCGTTTCTCTGATCCTGGTCTGTCCCTGACACCTGTCTCTCCCTGGCAGGGGTCGCGGTGGCTCTGAAGCAGGCCATGACCCCGGAGTTCAGAGTCTACCAGTGCCAGGTGGTGGCCAACTGCAGAGCCCTGGCCAGGACCTTGATGGGGCTGGGCTACAAGGTAGTCACAGGTAGGACAGGCCCGGCCCGGGAGGATTGTCCCGTCCCATCGGGAGTGGCGGGGCCCCGGCCCCTCGTGTGCTCGAGGCATCCTCAGCAGAGCCACAGATGTGTCACAGTTGCCATCCCCGCGGGAGACCCCCGGTCCTCCAGGCAGTTTTCTGCAAGGAGCCCGAGGCTCCCAGAGGGGCCGGGCACCGGCCGTCACACTGCTGGGGGCTGGCGGGGGGCAGAGGGGGGCCTTGGCCTCGCCATCCCGGGGCGTCCGCACCCAGCCGCGTGTTCCTGGTCAGCACGCTTGTCCTCTCTGGCTGCCAGCAGGGCTGCCTGGCCGCGTCTCTGTGGTGGCCTGCGAACACGTGCCCGCTGCCCTTCTCGGGTCCCAGGCGCCCCCAACCCTCAGCAGTCCTGCGTCCACCTCTGCCCCGCTTTGTGCCACCTCTTTTGTGTGCTTCCTCTACGTCCTCCACATCTTCGGCAAGAAAGCCCCAGGTGGACCGGGGCCTCCATGGTCACAAACCAGTTTCTCGGGTCCACAGGCGCTGCCCAGCTCTGACCCGTGGGTGGCCGGGGCCTGTGTCTCTGACCAGCTCCGGGCGATGCTGGTCTGGGGAGCAGGCGCGCATCGCGGACGCAGGCCAGCTCCCTCTGGCTCTGGGCATCCGGCCTGCTCCTCCGACCGCCCCCGTTCCTGAGCTCCCAGGCTGGTCCCCCCAACAGGTCCTCTCTGCTCTGAGCAGGCGGCGGGGCAGGCGATGGCAGATCCCCGCCTCGTGCCTGGCTCTGGCCCAGGTGCTTCATGCCCTCCTCCAAACCTCGAGATGGCCTTGCCAATTACTGGTCTCCTGTGGGCGGCTGAGCTTCCCAAAGGTGCCACTGCCTGCCTGAGGCCGCGTGGCCGCTGAGGGGGCCCTGGGTCCAGAGCAGGACCGGGGACGGGAGGTGCGATGTGCAGGCCACGTCTGCGCTCCAGCAACACGGCGGCTGCCCCGTGGCCGGCCAGAGGGCGCCCACTGCCTGCTTCTCCAACGCCTCCTTAGACGCAGCCACAGAGACCGATTCAGGACACATGGGACACCCCAAATGGTGCCGTTATCCCAGCAGGCCTCCAGGTGCTGCCCGGCACCTGGCGCTTTGGGACAAAGACTTGGGCGCCCGGGCCGGCCCCTCCCTCAGCCCCTCCACAGGCCCAGGGCCCTTCTCAGACCACTCGGAGGCCCCGGGGCAGGTGGTCTCGAGCAAGTGACGAAAGCCTTGCAGGCACATGGGGTCCCCTCCCCCACCCCTCTGCTCGGCCCCGGGGCGCCTTCTGCGGCCTCACACCGCCCTGTTCCAGGTGGCTCTGACAACCACCTGATCCTCGTGGACCTCCGATCCAAAGGCACGGATGGCGGCAGGGCCGAGAAGGTGCTGGAAGCCTGTAACATTGCCTGCAACAAGAACACCTGCCCAGGTGCGTGTCTTCTGGTTTCGTTTTTTTTTTTTGGCCGCCCCGAGGCACACGGAGTTCCCGGGCCAGGGATCAGATCTGAGGCACAGTCTCGACCTAAGCTGCGCCAGGTTCTCAACCCACTGTGCCAGGCCAGGGATGGAACCTGTGTCCCCCTAGTCCCAAGACGCCATCGGTCCTGCTGTGCCACAGCGGGAGCTCCCAGGTGAGCGCAGGTCCTCTGCTAACCCCGCTCCTCCTGGCTCACCGTGACTTGGCTCTGAGGACGGCCACCAGAGACGCGCTGTGCTGGCCGGGCCCAGGCCGGGGCTCCGACCAGGACGAGAGGGAGAGCGAGGCCAGGGCCTGAGACGGGGGCGATGCACCTCAAACCCAGACAGATGCCGGCCTCCCTTTGGGCCAAGGACCGTGTCTCAGAGGGGACTCCCGTACTGTTTAAAGTCGAGCGGCCGTGACGCCCCCGGCCCCCGCACCCCTGCTTCTAGCTCCAGCCTGAGACCAGCTGTCCCCTCCGGCCAGTGTCTGCGGTTCTGCTCCCCTGGCCCACGTGTCCCTGTCCAGTGCAGGGCGCTCCGTGCTGAGACGTGTGGCCCAGGGTCAGAGCCTGTCTCTCTCAAAGGTGACAAGAGCGCCCTGCGGCCCAGTGGACTGCGACTGGGGACCCCGGCACTGACGTCCCGAGGACTCTTGGAAGAAGATTTCCAAGAAGTCGCCCGCTTTATTCACAGAGGTGAGGGCAGACGCGGGGCTGGCCGGGCTGACCAAGGGGTTAGGAGGCAGGCGGGCCCCCCTTGGTGGTGGGCGTGGGCCGAGCTGGGAGCATGCGGGGCAGCGGCGGCAGCGACACTCACCTGTCTCTTGCCGGCGCAGGGATAGAGCTGACCCTGCAGATCCAGGACGCCGTGGGTGCGAAGGCCACCCTGAAGGAGTTCACGGAGACGCTGGCGGGGGCCGGGGAGCACCAGCAGGCCGTGGCGGCGCTCAGGGCGGAGGTGGAGAGCTTCGCCGCCCTCTTCCCGCTGCCCGGCCTGCCCGACTTCTAGGCGCGCCCGCCAGCCCTTGGCCCCAGCCCAGCCCGATGGCTTCCCTGTGCCTCCCAGGGGCGTCTCTCTGGACTTCGCTACGTTGCCTTCCTCACAAGCTAACATCTGTTAGAAGCTCAGTGTCAGTAATTCTGGGACAAGCTACTAAGGAGTTTAAGCTTGAACCTCAGTGTCTCACAGCTACACATATAGTTATTCCGCAAAAATAAACTACGATTTCACCATTTAGCCATTATTTTCTCCGTTGGTGTAGGGCAGGGCTACGAGGAAGATGCCAATTTTCCTCTCTGCTCTTAAAAGTCCTTGGGCTTAAGATAGGAAACACCCAAGTCTGGAGTCCCCGCTGTGGCTCAGTGGTAATGAGCCCAACTAGTACCCATGCGGACGCAGGTTCGATCCCTGGCCTCGCTCAGTTGATTAAGGATCCGACATTGCCATGAGCTGTGGCGAAGGTCGCAGGCGCGGCTGTGGCTGTGGCTGGCAGCTGCATTTCTGATTTTACCTCCAGCCTGGGAACTTTCATATCCCTCAGGCGCAGCCCTAAAAAGGCAAAAAAAAAAAAAAAAAAGCAAAAGGAGCATCCAAGGCGGGAGTTCCTCTGTGGCTCAGCAGGTTGGGGACCCAGTATCATTCCTGCAGCAGCTCGGGTTCCATCCCTGGCCCAGGTACTTAGGTGCAGCCAAAAAGAGAAGAAAAAGAGACCTGAGTTCTGGCCATTGTGCTCTGCTCCCTGGCGGGACACCCGCCCTAGGAGGACGGCTGCTGCCGAGGGGAGTGTCCGACGCTCCTGCGGCGCTCCCGTCAGAGCTGCAAGTTAGACACGTCTGTTCAGGTGCCGCCCAGCTCCGTGGGCTCCGACTCGCGGCACCCGGGGACCTGGTCCCCCCCCCCCACCCGGGGCAGAGGAGCGCCTACCTCCCCCCCCCCCGCCCCGTCATCAGGAAACCAGATGCCACCTTCCCACGGACGCTTTATTTTTCACAAATCGCAAGTGCAAAACATAGATGACCATTTTTAATGAGCACAGTCAAATTTTTAACCACGGATCTACAAGAATGATAGCTTTAAAAATACAACCAATTTTTATATTTCAAAAATATCTCAACTGAAATAAATTAATTTTTTAAAAAGTACGCTTCTCATACTATTTGTCTGGCATGACTCTGGTTAAACTTGGGGCGGCCCCACCGGGAGACAGCTGGCCTGGTGGGACCCCACACACACGACAGGGGACGTGCAGTGACACAACGGCTTTTCACAAAAGGATGCTTGGCCCCTCACACTCCGCTGCTCCGTGTAGCCTCCACGGCGGCAGCTGTCATGGGCAGTCCTTGTGCTGCTTGGCCTCACACTCAGGGCCTCGGCTCTCCCCAGGGAGACAAAGGGGCACCCCCCAAGCCACATCGCAGCCTGCAGCCACCACCCTGCCTCGCTGCTTCCCGCTGAACAGGTGAGGCCAGATCCGGTCGGGTCGGTGCTCACGGGGGTGGGGGAACCAGCGCGGCCCCTGGGCTCCAAGCTTGGCTGAGACTGGTCTTGCTTCCGACCAGCGGCGGGTGTGCTGCTTTCCTCTTCTGCAGGCTGATAACAGCATCTCTGACTCCAGTGGGATCCGTTTCTATCACAGTATGAGGGAGAAGCCAGGAAGCGAGCTGGTTTGCCTCAAAGCAGGAACCAAGGCACTTTCTTGAGCCTCTGGGGAGATGGGAGGTGACACCTGACGCTGGCTTGGGGACGGATGGATCCCCATCGGCGAGGGCTCCCGCCTGCGCAGATGAGGTGGCGGTGGCAGCAGCGTCGTGGACACGTGGAGAAGCTGATGGGCCAGGCGCCGTCAGGCCGGGGAGGTGGGTGCGTGCATCCGGCACTGGCGGGAGCGCGTGCAGGACCCTCAGCAGCCCTGGCGCTCGGGCTGGACTCTGCGGGCCTTCCTACAGTTTTTGAGATAGGATTTGTTACTTGTTTGGGGGTGAAATCTGTCATCCCTTGCACACAGAGCTGATGTCCTCTTTTAAGAAGCCGAGGGCTGGGTGGGCCACTTCCGCCACCGCAGCGACCACAGCAAGACCGTCTTTCAGACCCAGATTCCACCGAGGAGCAAGCTCCCCGGAGCCACTGGTGCCCTAAAAGGCACAGTGTCCACACAGGCTGCGAGCCTGGGCCGTGCTTCTTAACCCGGGCGGCCTGAACAAAGCGGGGCGGGAAAGGGACTGGAAGTGGAGTTCCGACAAGCCCCAGGTTCGGTGGCCGGGCCTTGGAACCGTCACAGGCCCCGATAGTCTGCTCCTCAGAGCATCTCTCAGAGTTTAGACTCCTGCTGACCTATCGCCAGGGGTTCACCCTCAAGAGCCCTTGAAGGAGAAACACGCTCGGCGTGAAGCAACCCTTCGAAGCCGCCACGCTGCAGTCAGATTTTAACCAAAAATTTTTTTTTTTTTGTCTTTTTGCTATTTCTTTGGGCCGCTCCCGCGGCATATGGAGATTCCCAGGCTAGGGGTCGAATCGGAGCTGTAGCCGCCGGCCTACGCCAGAGCCACAGCAACGCGGGATCCGAGCCGCGTCTGCAACCTACACCACAGCTCACAGCAACGCCGGATCCTTCACCCACTGAGCAAGGCCAGGGACCGAACCCGCAACCCCATGGTTCCCAGTCGGATTCGTTAACCACTGCGCCACGACGGGAACTCCTGGCCAGGATTTAAACACTGGAGTCCAACCGCCAGTCAGTGGAGCCAACTCCACTTCTTAGTGAAGCAGCAGCTCGGGGGAGGGCTCCCCGCGCCCCCTGGGGCCGCTGGCTCACACCCGCCAGGCTCTCCTGACCTCCCAAGGCGCGGCTTCCACAGAAAGGACTCCTGCTTCTAGAGGCCAGCAGGACTGACCGCGGCTCCTCCAGCGTCCCAGGGGACGGGCCATCTGCACCGTCGGTGGTGGAGCCAGTGGCCGCTTCCCACCAGTCATGTGAGCCCCAAGGAGCACTCTTCCCTTGGGAGGTTTAATGTCCCCAGCTCACGTCCCTGAGGCCCAAGGAGACGGCTCTGAACCAGCTACCGAGAAGGACACGCGGGGAGGCGGGGAGGGTAGCCCTCCCGCCAGCGCTGCTGCAGCTGGACGCAGGCAACAGCATGGGTCCCAAGAGCCAAGGCAGCACCACGGCCACGAGGGGCCCTGCCACGGAGTCCAGAGAACCACAGCCGGACAGGAAGCCTGGGCAGGATGGGACAGCGGGTCAGGACCGCGAAGCCCCCGGTCTCAGCCATGGGACCTGACGACTTGGAACACGGCCCCAGCGGACACAGACACACCCGCTCGGGAGCACCCGCTGTGGCTGCCTCGGGTCTGTCTCACCACGATTTGGGGAACGAATGGAAAAGCAGAAATACCAAGAGTTCTCCCTACTCGGGGAAAAAAACAGCTTAAGAAAAAAGGTGTGAAATCTTCGAGGCTGCAAGAAACCATGCCTCTCCGGGCCAGTGGTGACTCGTCAAGGGCCTCAGGGGTCCCGGTGGGTGGAGGGGACCTGGGGACGGAACGAGGTGCACGGAGCCCCACCCCGGCCGCCCCGGCCCAGGACACCCAGCGAGGTAGTGAAGTGCAAAGGTCTGCTGTGGGCGAGGGGACCGGGGGACTCAGTTGGATCCAGCACGTCTGCAGGCCTCCCCAGGACAGTGTAACCTGCCCGCAGCACAGCTGGTGGACGGGGCCCGGAGCCTGCTGGCTCTTCTCGCCGCACAGTGGGAAGCCGGTGACACAGGGGCCCCGTCTCCTGGGCTTCTACCCCAGAGCAGTTCCGACGACAGGGGACCAGTGCCTCCTGTCAGTCACTCCTGCTGATCCCGGGAGCAACTTCCCAGGGCCCGCCACAGGCGCCTCCGTGCCCGGAGAGGAGGTGAGGATGGGACAGGGCTCCGCATGCTTCCCGCGGCCGGGGGCCGGGCTGTGCTGTCTCCAGGGACAGTGGCTCCGTGAGGCAGAGTAAAAGGGCCTCGGCTGGGCCTGAATGAGGCAATGCATGGGCCGTGCTGCTTTCCAGCAAACACTCCAGGTAACGGCTGCTCCCGTTGACTTTGCTGCGTGCCTGAGAGTTTGGAGGCGCGGCCCGAGGCTGGTGTGGTCCTTGCACGCGGGCGCCCTCCGTTCCCTCCCGGCACCCAGAGGCCTTCCTCTGGCCTGGCCCCAGCCCTTGGGAAGCCCGACGGGGGCCTGAGCTGTTACTGAACTTCCAGACGCCTCCAGAGGGCCAGCCCTGCCCCCACCCTCGCCCGCAGGCCCCTGGAACACCTGCCACCGCGGTTCGCTTCCCGTCGTCGATGCCAGCAGTCTAAACGGCTCAGGGGCCCGCACGGCCATCCCCTCCCCCCCATCACAGGTCGTGGTCTCCGTGGCCAGGACTGACCTCAGATCTTGTACAGAAAGCTGGGGACGTAGTCGAACCTGAGCGCAGGCTGGCTGGTGCCGGAGGGCTCCCGCGTGTAGTGCAGCCTCAGCAGCTCGGCCAGGTGCCGGACCACCTTGGCGTCTTCATTCACCAGCCCCAGGTTAAACTGCAAGAAGCTGGCCTGGCGGCTGGCGGCCTGCTCTATGGCCTCCCTGTCGTGGGCGGGCAGGTGCAGGTGGTGGCAGAAGGCGAAGAGGAAGGCCTTGGCGCACAGCTGCGTGAGCAGGCTCTGCACGTGCAGGTAGTAGGTGCCGCCCCGCCTGATGTGGGTGCGGTGGTCCGCCAGCCGTGGCAGCAGGGCGCCCCTGTACAGGGGGCAGCGCAGCGTCTTCCGGTCCAGGTCCAGGATGCTCGTGTAGCGGCTGTAGCGGCTCAGGGCGTGGAGGGTGCCGGCGCCGGCAGGGGACGCCACCCTGAAACACACAGGCCGAGGTCAGCAGGTGGGGGGGTGACAGCTGGGGCTGGAGGGAGGGCGGCCCTTGTGGGGCGCAGCACGGCTGACGGACCCCCGCCCCCGGGCCGGGCACAGTGCTGGCACTTTACAGCCCTCGGGAAACACCTGGCAAACGACTGTCCAGTGACGCAATGCTCTTACCTCCCCAGGAGGGAAGGAGGGCACTGCCCGGGTGCCCACCGCCAGGGAGCCGGCCCCCGCAACGGGGGTCCTGTCCACAGTGCACCTTGGGCAGGTGCCAGGCCTGAGCTGGTGCGAAGGCTGCCCCCCTCGCCATCGGGCACTTTCTAAGGAGGCTCAGGGGAAGCCAATGGGAAGGGCAAGACATCCTGAGCCTGGTCCTGGATAAGTCGACTCACACCCACGAACTGACCAACGTGTGTTTTCTTTCTCTTTTTAAAATCTTTTCTAGGGTCGCACCCACAGCGTAAGGAGGGTCCCAGGCTAAGGATCTAATCGGAGCTGTAGCCACCGGCCTACGCCACAGCCACAGCCACGCCAGATCCGAGCCTCATCTACGACCTACACCCCAGCTCACGGCAACGCCGGATCCTTAACCCCCTGAGCGAGGCCAGGGACCGAACCCGCAACCTCATGGTTCCCGGTCAGATTCGTTAACCACTGAGCCGTGACGGGAACTCAGGACGTGTGTTTTCGATTCTCCGCCTTTTGAGGTGAAAAAGTCTAACGTTGAGGGTTGGGCAAGGGGTGTGAGCGGAGGAGGGAGGCGTGTGTCCTTCCATCCAGGACAGCAGCCAAACACAGGCCCGCCACGCAAAGGCTAGTAACCCCCTGGCAGGAAGGACCAAGTCCGGGAGGACCCGAGTGTTGGCACCTGGGCCCCTCGTCCACATCCAGCGCCCAGACGAGGGCTGCGGCCCGCAGGCCAGACAGGCAGCACGTGAAAGGCCCCAAAGAATCCGCTCAGCACACGTGGGGGATGAACAAGAAAGCTTCCGGAAGGACGAGGAATGAGACGGGGGTGGGGGCAGGGGCAGGACGGTGGCCTCTCCCGGCACGGCCACCGCCGCCGCCCCTCACCTCGGTCACTGACACGGTGGTGCGACCCGGAGAATCAGCAGCAGCCTGAGGGCTCCAGGTCCGTCCACACCAGGCTGACTCAATCAGGATCTCTGCGGACGGGGCCCAGGAACCCGTGATTTAAAAGGAAGCTCCCAGACAATTCTGCCACAGGGGGAGCAGGGCAGGGCTGGCCACCCCTCAGGAACTAGAGCCCCTCCTGGGACAGGCGGCCAGAGGCGGGGAGGCCTGGCCCAAAGCGACGCTGCAGTCGGCCCCGCCCCCGGCCGGCAGCCAGGCCTCCTGATGCTGGGCCCAGCACATCGGCCTGGGAACCTCCCTGGGGAGCGGCCCCTGACGCCTCACCTCTAACCGGCCAGGGCCCGTCCCTGTCCCTGCCCCCTGTAACCCGTTACCTCTGCAGGCCGATCAGCTTCCACTTCTGAAAATCCGTGATGTGCAGAGGAGAGGAGACCCAGTGCTTCACAGGTTTGGCACAGCGGCCGTAGTTGGGGACAAAGATGGACAGCGCTGTCACAAGCTTCCTGACTGTGGCTTCGTCCTCCCCCAGGACCACGAGCGTCCTCCCGCTGAGCAGGGAGTAGATGGCTGGGTGGGCAAAGGGGTACTGGCGGATGAACTTTAAGGCATTCTGGCCAGCCCTCTTCTTATGCCTCTCGGAAGACGGGCCGGTGGCATGAGCCGAGGGAGTCCTGTCCGAGCTGGCGGAGGCCACGCTGCTCACGTAGCTGGTGGCATCAGAGCAGTCGTCCAGGCTGGTCTTGCTGCCATCCCGGCTGGCCAGCAGGTGGCTCGGGTCCAGCTCGTAAGCCGGGAAGCCTTCGGAGCTGTTGTCTTGGGAGGAAGGGCTGGCGTTTTCCACCGCAAAGTCCACGTGAAAGCTCTGGTCCTTCTGCCTGTAGCGCTGCGGCGGGACGCTCACCACCTCGTCCTCGTCGGACAGCGCGGAGACGGGTGTGGAGAGTGGCACCTGCAGCCCGCCGCTCTCCTTCCCGATGCAGCAGGCGTCTGTCTGTAACAGCGTGTCTTCCGAGCTGCCCTCCTCGGCCTCTCCCAGCTCCGGCGGGCTGGCGCCTGCCTGGAAGCGGATGGCTCCCTCGCCGTCGTCTGCACACGACTCTTCTTCGTTAATGGCACTTGGGTAGCTGGCCTTAAAGTCGTCGGGGATGAGGGCCTCCGAGGGGCAGGTGCTCAGGACTTCAATGCTGTCCTCGCTGATGGTCCTATGGCTGACCGCCTTGCTCCGGACCACCCGGGGGCTCAAGGGCACCGTGAGGCTGGCCTGGCTGTCAGACGTGGACAGCACAGAGCCGGGCTTCTCCGCGCCCAGGACCTCAATGCTCTCCCCGCTGCTGACGCTCCCTTTCATGTCCAGATCCAGGTAGTCCAAGTTCTCCTGGGGGTCAAAACTGCTCGATTCTGCCGCCTCCGCCTCCCTGTACTCCTCCGCGAGCTCCTGCTCCATCTTGATCAGCACAGACTCCACGCTGGACCTGTAGGAGCCCACGGTAACTAACACTTGAGGAACGGGACACTCTTCCAGAGCCCTGGAGGGCGGCCTGTCCTGACTGGGCTTCGGGGGGGTGCTCTCCTGCTCCTCTACTGCCCTGCCATCGACCTCCACGAAGTCTTCAAAGAGGAAGTTTGTGATGCGCTGCTGCTTCAGGAGCGCTCTGTCGATCTGGCTGGTCAGGAGGTAGCAGAGGTCTCCTCTGAACATGTGCTCGACGTGGCTGAGCTGAGCCAGGGTCTGGGTGAAGTATTCGGTGTCACAGAGCTCTTCCAGGGTCTTCAGCTTCTTGTCAAAACACTTGGTAGACTTTGCTTTGATGAGTTTCGGGGTGTAGGCGGGTCTGCAGGCGAAATGGTTTGCGTCGGCGGGCTCGTCAGGGTCAGAGGGAGTGGCTGCCTGGCTGGGCTGACCCTGGGTGTGCCCCGTCTCCCCAGGACTCGAATCGGAGCCCTTCAACTTCCGACGAGGGTACGAGCGGATCTGCTCCAGCAGGTCTTGGTGCTCAATGATGGACTTCTCCACGCTGGCCAGCTCGTTGGCTTTCTCAATGGCCTGCGATGAGTAAAAGCCTTTGTCGTTGGCTTTCTTCTGGACCTCCGTCTCGGTGTGCAGCACGGTCCGGGTGTAATCCAAGTCTTTCAGTTTTTTTTCAAGTTCCCCAGCAAATGCCTTCCTGTTACCTGTTTTCAAGCACTCTGAAGCTTTGGAAAACTCAGCTGAAAGCTCCTGGAACTGCTGCATGATCTTGTGCTGGTCGGCTGAGATGTAAGCCATGCAGAAGGGCCGCACAAAGCCACGGGCCTCCAGGTCATACAGGGTAAGGTGGTGCACATAGGCAAAGGCTCCCTCCTTGGAGTCTCCCAGCACGACCTTGGAGTCCTCTACGAAGTTCAGCTTGGGGTAGGCAGAACCAGGGGGGTGGCCCACGAAGGAGGCCTGGTAATCCACAGACATGATCCGCAACGAGAAGTAATTGAGATCAAAAGTACCAAAAACTTTGCTGTCATTGGGGATGGTCAGTAAGGGCTGGGGTCCCACCTGTTCAGAGAACTCGGAAATAAGGATGAAGTCTCGAGAGAACTTGGCCCCGGACAGTCTGGACCATGGATTGGCTCCTTGGCTGGCGAAGGGGTAGAGGGGCACCGAGTACTCCTCGGGTAGGGCTGGCTCATTGTAAGGCTCCTCCTCGTACTCGTCCTCTCTGGTGAAGGCCACCACGTCAGGGGCGCTGATCATATTTCCAGATGTATGGCGAGAACATTGAAAGGAAGTGGGAGACAATGCGGGAGTAGCCAACGCGTGGAAGCCAGGCCTCTGGAAGAGGAAGTAAAGTCCCTGCGGTCTTCTTTGCGCCCTCAGGGGTCCGAGGCTGCCTGTCACACACCTGAAGCCTCGAACGCCTGCAGCCCTTCAGAGCTGTGGCTCCTCGAGGGCCCTCGGAGGCCTCATGAACTCCGCGGGTCGGGAAGACCCAGGGGGACGGCTGCTCTTCTCCTCCGGCGACGGCGGCCGGCGCAGGGCACCTGCAGCGAGGTCACGGGCGCTCCCAAGAACCCAACCGCGATGGCAGCGCCCCCCGCCCGGAACGGGTGCCCGACGCGGGGCTACAGGCAGCCGCACGGACCAGCCCAGCGTGGCGGCCCCTACGGCCCGAGGGTAGAAACCGTCGCGGCTCTTCGGACACCACAACCCGGAGCAAACGACCGCGGCGCCGCCATCTTGGCGTCACATGACTCTCGGCGTCGCGCGCCGCGTGACCCGGAAGCGTGCGCGTCGACTTCCGCTGTGCCGAGCGGCGTCTCCCGAGGGCGGAGCGGAAAGGGAGGGAAGAGAGGGTTGCGGCAGGGACGCCGCCGCGCGCGCGCGGCAGCCTGGGACTTGTATTGAGCGGCGCGGCGCGGTGGCGCCCGCGGAAGCGCCCGAGAAGGCGGGAGGAAGCCGGCTGCGGGCTGCGCGCGGGGCGGCGGGGCGGCGCGAAGCCAGGTCTCGGGGCTGGGCCCGCAGCATGCGCGCGGCCTGGGAATGAACTTCGCGGCCGGCCGCCGCGCGCTCCGCTGGCTGCCGCGGCCTGGGACCCGGCCGCTGACCCGCGCCGCCATGGAGGTGGCCCTCCGGGGCGCGCGGAAGATCCTCTGTGTGGCCGAGAAGAACGACGCTGCCAAGGGCATCGCCGACCTGCTGGCCGGCGGCCGCGTGCGGCGGGTGAGGAGGCCCGGGGCGGGAGGGACGGGGACGTGCGCCGCTGCTCCCGCCGGCGGCCCCCCGACCGGCGTGCGGAAAGGGCCTTAGCGTCTCAGCCGTTTGCTTGGAAACCGCGGGCCCGCCTTGCGCGGCGGCGGGCGCGGGGCTCGTCTGGCCCTCGGAGCCGCCCGGGCAGGTCTGGAGCCTCACGTTCTGAGGCTCGGTCTGGTCGGGAACGCTGGCCGGCCTCCCGCGACGTGCTCTCGAGCCCAGGACCCCTCCGCTCACCCGCCCTCAGCGTCCGGGGGTCGGAGGCGGCGTCGGCAGGAATTCGGGGAGACGGCTGCTGGGGCACAGAGGAGAGGGCCGGTGGGAAAGATTTGGGAAGGAGGTGGCACGGAGAGCTGTTCGGGACAGTGTCTCAGTAGCACAGGTGCATCCTGAAAAGCACCTTTTCTGGATGTTTCCGAGAGCACGGAGTGGAAGTCCCCAGCTCTTTTTACTTGGAAACCCCGGGGCTGTCAGGCCTGTGTCGCCAGGGTGTGGACTGTGAGAACAGGAGCCGAGGTTGTGCGGGTCCCGGCTGAGAGCGTCGCCTCTTTTCCGGAGCTGAGAATCTTGGCCAACTTGACGGTGTTCTGGGCTGCTTGAGACGGGCCCACCTGCACAGAGCTGAAGTCTGTATCCTTCAGGGAACCTTTTCCTCCCATTCGTCCCCCAGCCTGGGTGAGGGCAGCTCATGAGAAGCTGTCTCGAGGTTCCAGGAAGGCAGCGACAACGGCAGAGAGAGCAGAGAGAGGGCGCGGTGTGCGGGTTGCTTCTCCGAACGCCTGCCACCCGGCCCTGGACTCCAAGCTCCGGGCGAGAGGGCTGTGGCTGCTTGGTCAAGTTGCTGGGTTCCCAGTGCCTGGCACCTGTCTGGAACACAAGAGACTCTCAGGAGATACTTGCTGGAGGAACATCTGGGCTCAGTCTTGAAAGTTTTAGCCGGCAGTGGAGCGGGCCTGTTCAAAAGCTGAGACGTTGGGGGTGTGGGTTGCTGGTTGGAGGAGCCAGGGAACACAGCCAGAGGGGTGCGTCTTGAGATGAGAGCGCCGCGGTTGCTGTGTGAGGGCACGCAGTTCGGCCACGTCTCCTACGTTCCCCAGGTCGTGCATCCGTCACGCTAGTGAGTCCCCGGTTTCTCACCCCGGAGGAAACCCCACCCCACTCCTCCCAGCTGCTGGCAGTTACTTGTCTGCTTTCTGTCCCCAGAAATTTGTCTCTTCTGGGTATTTCATATACAAAAAAGTTTGCGCAACACCTGGCCTCTTGTGTTGGGCTTCTTTCACTTGGCATTTTTGGAATCCGTTTACCCTGCGGCGTGTGTTAGCGCGTCACTCCCGCCCGGGAGATGGATCCGCCGTGTTTATCAGTGGGCGGGTGAGCGGGGTGGTTTTGGCTGTTGGGAGTGGAGCTGCTGTAAACAAACATGCGCAAGTTCTCCTTTGAAAACCTGTTTTCAGTTCTTTGGGGGACATTCCCAGGAGCCGCTTGTTGGGTCACAAGTTAACTCTACGTTTAACTTTTGAGGAAGTGCCAGACTTTTCCACGGTGGCCAAAACACTGCACACTCTGTCAGTGTTCCAGTTTCTCCACATTTCGTCAACACTTTCTTCCCCTCTTTCTTTTTTTCTTTCTGTTTGTGTCTGTGTGTGTGTGTCTTTGTAGGGCCGAACCCTCGGCATGTGGAAGTTCCCAGGTTAGGGGTCAAATCAGAGCCATAGCCGCCAGCTTACACCACAGCCATAGCAATTCGGGATCCGAGCCGCGTCTTCTTCGACCTACACTACAGTTCATGGCAACGCCGGATCCTTAACCCACTGGGCAAGGCCAGGGATCGAACCCGCGTCCTCATGGTTCCTAGTCGGGTTTGTTAACCACTGAGCCACGACAGGAACTCCGTTTTGTTTTTTTTCTTGGTCTCGGCCTGCAGGGGCTTATTGCCTGTGGATCTTGGCTCTCAGACCAGGCGTTGAACCTGGGGTGGAAGTGCCGAGTCCTCACCACTAGACCCTCTCCTTTTCTTTAATTTTCACCATTCTCATATGTGTGAGATATTCGTCATGGTTTTAATTTGCACTTCCCAAATGCTAATGACACTGAGCATCTTTTCATGCGCACGTTGGCCGCTGTGGCTCCATCTGCTTTGGAGACGTGTCTGTCCTTGTCTTTCGCCCATGTTTGAATTGCCTTTTTGTTGTTGAGCTGTAGGAGTTCTTTATCTGTTCAGGATACTAGGTTCTTGTTAGATACTTAACTTGCAGATACTCTCATTCATTCTGTGGGTTGTCTTTGGCTGCAGTGTGGGGAAGTTCCTGGGCCAGGGATCGAACTCAAGCCACAGCAATGACCATGCTGAGTCCTTAACCGCTAGGCCACCAGGGAACTCGTGTCTTCACTTTCTTGATGGTGTTCTTTGACGAAGCCGGCTTATCTGTTTTTCCTTCGTTCGTTGATGGTACTTGCATTGTCTAAGAAACCATTGCCAAACCACGAAGGCCGTGAGGAGCTGTTCCTGTGTTTCCTTCTTTAGAGTTTAAGCTCTTCTATTTAGGTCGTTGATCCATTTTGAGTTACTTTTCTATGTGGTATAAAGTGGGCATTGACCACTGTTCTTTTACACGTGGACGTGCAGTTTTGCCCAGCACCATTGGTTGAAAAGACTGTCCTTTTCCCGCCATGTGGCTGTGGCGTCCTTGTCAAAATTCACTTGGCCGTGGATGTTTCTTTCGGGAGTGTCTCTTCTGTCCCTTCTTCTGTATGTCTGTGCTCGCGCCGGTGCCACGCTTTTTCATTACTGTAGGTTGGGGGTAGGTCTTGAAACTGGGCAGCATGAGTCCTACTTTGTGCTTCTCTTTCACGATGTTTTTTGGTGACTCGAGGCCCTTGCTGTTCCCTACGAACGTGCCGTCTTAATACCGAGTTCTCGAATCTGCGAACGTGGCTTGTCTCTGCATTGGTTGAGGCTTCTGTGATGTTCTCTAAGCGTGTGCTGTGGTTTTCGGGGTGCTTTTGGGTGTCGGGGATGGAATTGTTTTCTCACTGTCCTTTCACGTTGTTCATGGCATTGGTTTGGGGCTGTGGTCTCGTGCCCTGCAGCTTTGCTGGCTTTGTTTATTGACACTGATCGTTTCATTGTGGCTTCTTTAGGGTTGTCTCTCTAAGGTCGTGTTGACTACACATAGTTCTGCTTCTTCCTTTACAATTTGAATGTCTTGTGTTTCGTTTTCCTGTCCAGCTACTCTGGCTAGAACTTCTAGTAATTTGGGGTAACAGTGGCAAAAACAGGCATTCTTGTTTCATTCTGATCTTAGAGGAAGAGCTTTCAGTCCTGCACTGTTGAGCAGGCTGGTGTGTGTGGGTTTTCTGTAAATGCCGCACTTCACTTTATCAGGAAGGGTGTTGCATTGTTATCAAATGCTTTTTCTGCGTTCCTTGAGCAGAGCGGTGTGGGTGTCGGGGGGGGGGGGTGCTGGGGTCGTGTTTGTGTTTTATTAGGTGATTGGGGCACAGAGGACTTGACGGGTGAAGGGCTAGCGTCGGGGAGGCAGCTGTCGGGGTGCTCCCTGTGGGGTCGCAGGGAGCCAAGAGGGAGGAAGCGCAGATGAGAGCAGTCAGAGAGGTCAGAGTTCACCGTGCTTTCACGCAGTTTGGTCCTTCTTCCTGAAACGACGGCCATCTTTCCCCTTTCCTCCTGAGGAACTCCTACCTTTTAAAAGAAAACCGGAAGAGACAGCTGAAAAGCAACCTGCTCTGGGAAGTCTTTCCTCGGCGCCTGTGGCCCGGCCTTCTCTGTTTGCTGATGCGTCTGAGTCGCGGGGGGTGCTGGCGGTTGTCGTGGGTCGCGTTCTCGGTGGCTGGGCCCTCTCTCCCATGGTGTGTCACTCCCCAAGACAGCGACAGGTCTGTTCCTTTATTGACCTCATGCAGCCTGCCTCGGATGGCGTGGTCCCTGCCTTTGTGGGCCTTAAATTCTGCCGGGGGAGCGAAGTCCTCCGCACGCCCAGCTCGTGGGGGACTCAGACGCCGGGCCTTGCAGCTTTGTGACGGCAGGACCTAGCGATGGCTGTGAGCCACACGGCAAGCTGTACTTTCTTTGTTTTTCTTTTTTTTTTCTTTTTTTCTAGGGCCGCACCTGCGGCATATGGAGATTCCCAGGCGAGGGGTCGAATCGGAGCTGTAGCCACCAGCCTACACCACAGCCACAGCCACGCCAGATCCGAGCCTCGTCTGCGACCTACCCCACAGCTCAGAGCCATGCCACTGAGCAAGGCCAGGGCTCGAACCCGCAGCTTCATGGCTCCTAGTCGCATTCATTAAACACTGAACCATGACAGGAACTCCAAGCTGTACTTTCTGATGGCACTTAGACGTCTGTTTGGAAAAGGCTTTCAAACGGATATCCTGATCTGTATACATCTGAGAGAAATTCGCCAAAAGGTGCACATTTTTTCCTTCGCAGTGGTGACTGTTGCCGGCAGTTCACGTAAACCATCCCCCCCACCCGCCCCCAGCGACCACTGCTAATTGAGGAGCGCTCCAGAGGACCTCTCTGCGGCCGCCCGCTTTTTTCATGGCTCTGTTTTGGTGTCAGAAGGCGAGGTCTCGAGCCCCGTAGGTGCCACAGTAGCCGCGTGCTCCATCCCTGCCCAAGCCGGGACTACCCTGGGTCTTGTTTTCGTTTCCATGACGTGGGTGGCCCTGCTGGAGAGATCACAGAAGCGACGTCCGCGGTCTGTCTGCTAGATGTTCGACTTCTCGGCTCCAAAACTGCTGTAATTTGGGAGCAACGCGTTGCCCTGCGCAGCCCCCGGAGGTGGAGGCCCGCGCCGCTGAGTGCGGGCCCCAGCCGGGGAGGCGGGCTCTCCGTGCCGGGAAAACGCTCGACCTCCCCGAGACCGACCTCTGGTGGCAGAGGCTGCCAGGGAGAGCCCCGGACCCGGCTCGCACATGTGCGGTGAGGTCCCTGCCGGGAGCGGGTCAGAACCGCAGCTCCAGACGGTTCCCAGGCGACCACCGAGGTGCGCCTCGGGAGCCTCGGGGCTGGAAGGAGAGGCTGGGAGCCAGACCCGGCCTGGTTGCAGCCAGAGTCCTTGGACCGGTCCTGGGTCAAGTCCACGCGACTGTTCGGGGTGGCTTCGGAGCTTTTTTAAGAAGAGGTGGAGGGGTTCCCATTGTGACTCAGTGGTAACGAACCCGACTAGGATCCGTGAGGAGGCGGGTAAGGATCCGGCATCGCACAGGCGGCAGTGGAGGTCGCAGATGTGGTTGGGGTCCTGTGTGGCCGTGGCTGTGGCTGTGGCCAGCAGCTGTCGTTCTTATTTGACCCCTAGCCTGGGAACCTCCATATGCCACAGGCAGGCCTAGAACAAGCCAAAAAAACGGGGTGGGGGGTAGAAGCACCATCGATTGGACGTTTCTCTTCTCGGGTACCAAAGGCTTAGCGAGCAGTTGGAGTTTGGGCTGAGGTTCTTTTCTTGGCAGCACTCGATCTGGGAACTCTGGAGTATCCGGTACTGAAACCAGAGCCTCCTTTAAATGTGCGTTTTCTCTGAAAAGACAGTGTCCCGCACAGGAAACCTGATCTTCTCTACCAGGTCCTTGGCCCTCGGAGGGTCCCCAGGTCCCACTTGGCCTGTGTCTTCTGTGCCGTGTTGGGGAAGCTTCACGAAGGATACCTCGAGGTTCCCAGGGGTGAGCAGCTGGCCTGGTACCGCCAGTGTCTTGGTGCAGCTCTGTGGCCGGAAGTGTGCAGGGAACGGGGAAAACTGGCGAGAGATGAGTGTCCTCCTCCCTGCGGCAGTTTGTCCTGTGGCCTCGGACAAGCCCGTTCTCAGCTGTGCACAGCTGTCACGTGGTCACCTGCCAGCAGGGAAACTCTGTGGGCTCCCCCAGAACATTCGAGGGACCACTTCATCAACGGTCTTAGTAATTCAGGAGGCGCCGTGCGGTTTTCATACCCCTGCTTATCAGGGTTTTGCTGGACCTCTGTGTGTGGAATCCTCTGCTTTGGGGTGATGTGTGTGGAATCCTCTGCTTTGGGGTGATGTGTGTATTTTCTTTACTTTTGTTCTGTCTTACAGAGGGAAGGACTTTCTAGATTCAACAAGATCTATGAATTTGATTACCATCTGCTGGGTCAGGTAGGTGCTGGAGTGTTTCTGTCATAGCTGAAGTGACTTTTCAGAGCCATGTGCCGTTTTGGTGGTCATTCCTTGGGTTTTAAGTTGTGGCTGTAAGAAGAGCAGCTGCTTACTACAAGCCCTCCTTAATTATTTAAGCCAGAAGAACCAGCTGGGTCGTTGTACAACATGTATCTTTTAGGAAGAGCTATTGTTACAGCAAAGGAAAGATGGCGTTTCCGCTGTGGCTCAGCGCTAACGAACCCGACTAGCATCCATGAGGACTTGGGTTTGATCCCTGGCCTCGCTCAGTGGGTGGTGGATCCGGTGTTGCTGTGAGCCGTGGTGTGGGTCGCAGACGCGGCTTGGGTCCCGCGTTGCTGTGACTGTGGTCAGGCCGGCAGCTACAGCTCCAATTCGACCCCTCGCCTGGGGACTTCCTTATGCTGAGGGTGCGGCCCGAAAAAAGAGAAAAAGAAAAGAAAAAGAAAAATTATTGTTATGACCGGTGGTCACTTTACGCTTTATAAGGAAGTCCCTTTTTTTTACTGAGACGTAGTCCTGATCTCAACTCTGTAACAAGGAAGACGCTGACACGCAGTGGTTCACGGTTAAAGTTCACACGAGCAACACGAGCACCGTGATTGTGTCACTGGGGCTTTTGGCTTTGAAGAGCTGTATTTGTTTGCTTCTTCCCAATCAGCTGGGTTGTTCTGGTTTGTTGTATTTTCTTCTTGGCCACACTCAGAGCATGTGGAAGTTCCTGGGGCAGGGCTTGAACTCTGTGCCGCAGTGGTGACCTGGGCCGCTGCAGTGACAACACTGGACCCTTAACCCGCTGCACCGTGGCAGAACTCCTATTTTTCTGTTTTTTTTTTGTTTTTTGTCTTTTGTCTTTTTTGTTGTTGTTGTTGCTATTTCTTGGGCCGCTCCCGCGGTATATGGAGGTTCCCAGGCCAGGGGTTGAATCGGAGCTGTAGCCACCGGCCTACGCCAGAGCCACAGCAACGCGGGATCCGAGCCGAGTCTGCAACCTACACCACAGCTCACGGCAACACCGGATCGTTAACCCACTGAGCAAGGGCAGGGACCGAACCTGCAACCTCATGGTTCCTAGTCGGATTCGTGAACCACTGCGCCACGACGGGAACTCCTAAAAGACTTTTTCAAGAGCGATTTTAGGTTCATAGAAAAATCGAGAGGGGAGCTCCCGTTGTGGCTCAGTGGTAATGGACCCAACTAGCATCCACGAGGATGCAGGTTTGATCCCTGGCCCCACGCAGTGGGTTAAGGATCCAGTGTTGCCTTGAGCTGTGGCGTAAGTCACAGATGTGGCTCAGATCTGACGTTGCTGTGACTGCGGTGGAGGCCGGCAGCTGCAGCTCCGATTCGACCCCCTAGCCTGGGAACCTCCATGTGCCACAGCTGTGGCCCTAGGAAGAAACTGAGAGGAAGGTACCGGTATTTCTAGCCTATCCCACCCCTACGCGTGCACGGCTGCCCCTTAGCAGCCGCCGCCAGCAGCTGGTGTGTTTGGTGGGAGGGAGGAACCTCGGGCCGTCATCTTCCCCGGAGCCACGAGCTTCCGCTGTGGCTTTGGACGCACGTACCACGGCGTCGTGCTCCCGTCATTGCAACGCGCCGAGCGTTGCCACCGCACTCAGAACCCTGTGTGCTCCGCCTGCCTCCACTCACCCAGCCACCCCCTGCTTTTCCTGGGGTGGAAGGTCCCCCTTTTCTCTGAACGATTGGGCGAAATTGAGGTGCTTCGAGACTGACTGGGATTTGTTGTCTCTCAGGACGTTACTATGATAATGACGTCGGTTTCGGGACACTTGCTGGCTCACGATTTCCAGATGCAGTTTCGCAAATGGTCAGTACAGGTCCTGGGGGCGGTGGTGTCTCGGGAGGCTGGGGCTGTGGGTGTTCCTGAGCGACTTAGAGCAGTCGGTGACGGCCTCCTTGCTCTCGTGAGGGGTCTCCCCACACCCCGGGCGGCGTGCAAACAGGAATTTCTCCCGGTGATGAAGGCTGGACGTGGGAGGACAGAGCACCTGCCCGGTCCCCTGAGGGCCTTTTCCGGGCTGTAGGCCACTGCTCTCCGCGTGTCCTCAGGTGGGGAGGGTCTAGGGAGCTGGCTGGGTCCCCCCAAGGGCACGAATCCCCTTCAAGAGGCTCCACCCTCACGACCTAGTCTGGGGGGGCCTCTGACACCGTCACGTTGCTGTCAGGATTCCGAACCAGAGACTGCAGCAGTGACCTAGGCTAACTGCTTCCTTGCGAGTCTTCACCACGTGGTTAGAATAAACAGTCGCTTCAGGTGTGTCCCCAAATGCCCAGACCTTTCTCAGGCCACCACCGTAGCTTGTTGCAGGTGTGCAGGGAGGTCCCGGCGTCCCCCCTTAGCAGCTGTCGTTGATCGTCCTGGGCGTGCATTGTGCCTTGCTTGGAACACCCCAGCGCCTCCACGGGGGACATGGTGGGGACAGGTCCGTGAGGGCCCTGGAGCCGCTTTCTCCCGTTAAAACGGAGGACTTTGCATCAGGTGCCGCAGGAGGATTTTTTGTGTTTTCATTTCTTTTCCAGGCAGAGCTGCAATCCTCTGGTGCTCTTTGAAGCAGACATTGAAAAGTACTGCCCAGAGAATTTTGTGGACATCAAGGTAGGATCTTTTGCAGTTATGTGGCGCTGGCGTGGAACAGCCCCCACATAATCAAACCCCGTGATTGCTGGGTTTTGAATGCATTGGGATGGAGGGATGAGGTTTTCCACCAAGTACCACAACTTAAAGGATTCCCACCTGCTGTATAAGTGAGGCTGTTTAAGTGGATTGGGGAGTTCCCGTCGTGGCGCAGTGGTTCACGAATCCGACTAGGAACCATGAGGTTGCTGGTTCGGTCCCTGCCCTTGCTCAGTGGGTTAAGGATCCGGTGTTGCCGTGAGCTGTGGTGTAGGTCGCAGATGCAGCTTGGATCCCACGTTGCTGTGGCTCTGGCGTAGGCCGGTGGCTACAGCTCCGATTCGACCCCTAGTCTGGGAACCTCCATATGCCCCGGAGCGGCCCAAAGAAATAGCAAAGAGACAAATAAATAAATAAATAAGTGAATTGGCTCAGGGACTGAGTGGCCCTTGGTCTGAGGAGGAGCCGCTCGCCGAAGCCCCGGGAAGGAGTGCTGTGAGCTGCTCGGTCCCCCCGCCCCGGGTGAGGGTGCGGGCCGTGGGCCCCGTCCCTCGCTCACTGCCAGAGCGGGGCTGAACCCCGGCGGCGCTGTGGGCAGCTTCCTCCGTGCCTCCCTCTCGGGCTGGCGGCGTCCAGGCCCGCAGGAGCAGTGGGGCAGACCTGGGCAGAGCCATCGAGTGACCCTCTCCTCTCTCCCCCGCCCCGCTGGGCGCCAGAAAACTCTGGAGCGAGAGGTGCGGCAGTGCCAGGCCCTGGTGATTTGGACCGACTGTGACAGAGAAGGTGAAAACATCGGGTTCGAGATCATCCACGTGTGCCGGGCTGGTGAGCGTCCGCGGCGGGGGGCGGCGGGGCGTGGCGGGGCGCGGCGGGGGCGGTCCTGCTGGCTGCACGTGCGAGGCGCGGTGCCTGAGGCCCCCCCCACCCCCGCTCCCCCATTGTATGTCGAGGAGTTCCTGTTGTGGCTCAGTAGCAAGGAACCCAGCTGATGTCCATGAGGCTGCGGGGTCGATCCCTGGCCTCGCTCACTGCGTTAGGGATCCAGCATCGCCCTGAGCTCTGGTGCAGGTCACAGTTGCTGCTCGGATCTGGCGTGGCGGTGGCGGTGGCTGGGCCGGTAGCAGTAGCTCCCACTCGACCCCTGGTCTGGGAACGTCCATGTGCCCCGAGTACAGCCCCGAAAGAGAAAAAAAATGTCGCGTGTTCACGAGGAATGTGGACAGCATGTGTAAGGTGCAGAGACGAATTCCAGAATGTTCTGTGCAGTCTTGGTTTTTAGTGTTCTGTATTTGTGCGATGCCTTTCATTAATAAAATGTTGAGGAGTTCCCGTCGTGGCGCAGTGGTTAACGAATCCGACTAGGAACCATGAGGGTGCGGGTTCGGTCCCTGCCCTTGCTCAGTGGGTTAACGATCCGGTGTTGCCGTGAGCTGTGGTGTAGGTTGCAGACGCGGCTCGGATCCCGCATTGCTGTGGCTCTGGCGTAGGCCGGTGGCTACAGCTCCGATTCGACCCCTAGCCTGGGAACCTCCATATGCCGCGGGAGCGGCCCAAGAAATAGCAAAAAGACAAAAAAAATAAATAAGTAAAAGTAAAAAATAAAATGTTGAAATGCGCGTGATGACTTCTGGGACTTGGCGGGCGTGCAGCCTCCCAGACTGCAGAGAGTGCAGGTCGCCTTGCGCTCCAGCTGTTGCGCTCGCAGCTGCAGTGATGCCGTCTTCCAGGCACGGTGCAGCCCCGGATTGATTCCCACAACGGGGCAGCCCCCGGACCTTCCTGTCAGCGACATCATCCTTTCCGCTGACGGTCTGAGCGCTGGTGAGGGTGGGGTCTCCAAGGGCCGCAGAGAGGCTCCAGCTCGGGCGAAGCTGCTCTCCGCCGTGGCTGCGGACGGCTCGGCCCTGTCGTCGCTTCCAGGGTTCCCTCTGAGGCCGCCTGTGGCTGATGGAAGCGAAGCAGCTTCTCGAACGGGTCCGTCCCTCGTTGCGTGCGGCCCGGGGGTGGGGGAGCTGACTGCCCTTGGACCCGCCGCCTCTCTTTCCGCAGTGAAGCCCGACCTGCCGGTGCTGCGAGCCCGTTTCTCCGAGATCACCTCCCGGGCCGTCCAGGCGGCCTGTGAGAACCTCACGGAGCCTGACCAGCGAGTGAGCGACGCCGTGGACGTGAGGCAGGAGCTGGACCTGCGCATCGGTGAGGGGCAGTGGGCTGGCGGGGCGCGAGGGCTGGGGCGTGGACCGTGTCGCTGGGTGTGACCGCACTGCCCGCCCCCCTCCCAGGAGCCGCCTTCACCAGGTTCCAGACGCTGCGGCTGCAGAAGGTCTTTCCCGAGGTGCTGGCAGAGCAGCTCGTCAGCTACGGCAGCTGCCAGTTCCCGACGCTGGGGTTCGTGGTGGAGAGGTTCAAAGCCATTCAGGCCTTTGTGCCCGAGGTCTTCCACAAGATCCGAGGTGAGGCGGCCCTCTGCGCAGGGCGTGGGGGCCGGGGCATCCCGGGGGCTGATTCAGAGGGCGGCTTGAGTCTCGCTGGCTCTCGGCCCCTCGTGGAGGGGGGGGGGCCCCCCGGGTCGCAGTCACTGGCTCTGACCCTGCCGGACTTCCTCGTCCCCCCGCAGTGACACACGACCACAGGGACGGCGTGGTGGAGTTCAGCTGGAAGCGGCACCGTCTCTTTAGCCACACGGCTTGTCTCGTCCTCTACCAGCTGTGCATGGAGGTAGGAGGGCTCGGGGCCCACCCCCCGAGTCCGCAGCCTCGCCCTCGCTGGCGGCGGGGGGGACCCGTCCCGTCTCTGAACTGAGCTTTCAGTTTCATCATAGCTCGTCCCTTGGGCACCAGTCAGACTAGAGCCCCAGGAAAACAGCACTGAAAACGGGGAAGAAAGGCCTCTAGGACTTCAGGCAAAACCAGAAACGCTAGGAAACGTGTAGCTAAGATCCTGCCAGAGCAGCAGCACACGCAGCCCACCGGAGGTGGAGAAGGGCCCGCCAGGCTCTTCTAGACCCGGGCGGGCTCGGAGCTGGAGGGAGGCTAGACTCCTTCTCCCGCTGGGCAGATGTCGGCTCCGGCCACGTGGACGACTTCCTGCAGCGGCTGTGTCTGGAAAGGAGGCTGAGGGAGCCGAGGGGCGGGGGCGGGGTGGGCCTGCTCAAGGGCAGGGGGGCGCAGAAGGGCGCCCCAGCTGACCTGGCAGAGCCCAGCAGGAGGTGGCCACGGAAGGACGAAGGCCTTCGGCCACAGGCCAGCATCTGGTTTCCCCGCAGGCGGCCTGCTTTGCGGTGCTGGTCCGTTACTTTGCATGTCGCAGCCTGTTTGACGCAGGGCTGTGCACGGCGGGTCCTGACGCACTCAAAGGTGTGTCGTTAGGAGCCCTGGCGGGTCCACTGTGGATCTAGGGGTGGGCATTGAGCGCCTGCTCCATGCTGTGCACTGTGTGTTCTGTCTCATCTGCCCCAGGTCGGGGGTGGGGGGGGCGACCCATTTTACAGGTGGGGACGCTGGAGACGGTGGCGTGCAGAGTGAGCACAGACACACCGGAGCTCGTGGGGGGCCTCTGGGGAGGCACCCTGTCTCCCCCGCTCTGCCCTGTAACCTGGAGGGCCACACAGCCTGCCTGTTGGTGACCCTGCAGGAGCTGTCTGTCCTGGAACCAGGCCCGCCCTTCGTGTCCTTTGCTGGGATGCGGTGCAGGAGGCCGTGGCTGGGGGACACCTGGAGCTCCGGGCCGGGGCTCCGTCCCCAGGCTGCTCGTGGGGGGAGATGAGGGTTCTGGTGGATAAACCCCTCCGTGAGGACATCACCTAAGCTGAGTCCCGTCCAAGATGTGAGGCGCTTGGTCTTTTTTCTTTCGCTTTCTAGGGGTCCACCTGCAGCCCATGGAGGTTCCCAGGCTAGGGGTCCAATGAGAGCTACTGCTGCCGGCCTCCACCACAGCCACAGCAATGCAGGATCTGAGCACATCTGCGACCTGCACCACAGCTCACAGCCACGCCGGATCCTTAACCCACTAAGGGAGGCCAGGGATTGAACCCACAACCTCATGGTTCCTCGTCTGATTCATTTCTACTGTGCCATGATGGGAACTCCTGAGGCTGGTCTTAAGATTAGGGTTCTTCAGTTGTATTATGTAACTTCTGTTTCTAACCCTGTATTATTGGATTTAAAACGAAAAATCAGGAGCTCCCATTGTAGCTCAGTGGTAACAAACCCAACTACTATCCATGAGAACTCGGGTTCAATCCTTGGCTTTGCTCAGTGGGTTAAGAATCCGGTGTTGGGAGTTCCCGTCGTGGCGCAGTGGTTCACGAATCCGACTAGGAACCATGAGGTTGCAGGTTCGGTCCCTGCCCTTGCTCAGTGGGTTAATGATCCGGCATTGCCGTGAGCTGTGGTGTAGGTTGCAGACGCGGCTCGGATCCCGCGTTGCTGTGGCTCTGGCGTAGGCCGGTGGCTACAGCTCCGATTCGACCCCTAACCTGGGAACCTCCGTATGCCGCGGGAGTGGCCCAAGAAACAGCAACAACAACAAAAAAGACAAAAGACAAAAAAAAAGAATCTGGTGTTGCCCTGAGCTGTGGTGTAGGTCGCAGATGTGGCTCAGATCCTACATTGCTGTGGCTGTGGTGTAGGCTGGCAGCTCCAGCCCTGATTTCACCCATAGCCTGGGAACCTCCATATGCCACAAGTACGGCCCTGAAATAAATAAACGAATGAATGAAAAAACAAACAAAGCTGTGACAGTGAGCAGGTGTAGGTGGGAAACCACACTCAAGGGGCGCCTGGCTCCAGACAAGGAGCTTTGGGGCTTTTGTGAACTCGCTTTGAGCGGGAAGGCAGCACTGGCGTCCAACACCCACCGGGCTCGAGGCCGTCACCCTGGGTGGGAGCAGGGCCTCTGGGGCGGTGCTGGGCGCAGGGCCCCTGCAGGCCATGTCGGGGGCGGTTGCAAGCAAGCCGGGGAGGTGCTCCAGCAGGTCCCAGCGGCGCCTGCGTGTTTGGCTTTTCCAGGACCCCAGGGCGACCGTGGTGGAGGTCAGGTCCAAGGCAAGGAGCAAGTGGAGGCCTCAGGCTTTGGACACTGTGGTACGTTCGGGGCCGCGAGGCCGGGGCTGACGTCGTGGTTGGGACTGGCTTTCCGGGTGTCAGGAGGCGTCACTTCTCAGTGCGACACGAGAACGCTCTTGGGAAAGAGAGATGCCGAAGCCCAGGCTGCTGGCCTCTTAGTTACCTCACGACTTGGGGAAATGCGGAGACAAAGCAGCCGTCACTTGCTGTCCTTAGGTCATTGCTGATGGGGTGGGTGGCTCCCCGGGGTTCTTGTTTTTACAGCATTATAATTGGAATGGCTGGTTCTTCCCACCCAGGCATCTCTTTAAAATGTTTTTGTTAGAGGTCCCCTCGTGGTTCAGGGGTTAACAATCTGACCAGGAACCATGGGGTTTCGGGTTCGATCCCTGGCCTCGCTCAGTGGGTTAAGGATCCGATGTTGCCGTGAGCTGGGGTGTAGGTCACAGACGTGGCTCGGATCGGGTGTTGCTGTGACTGGTGTAGGCCGGCAGCTACAGCTCTGATTTGACCCCTAGCCTGGGAACCTCCACATGCCGCGGCAGCGGGCCAAGAAATGGCAAAAAGACAAAAAAAAAAAGTTTTTGTGTAATTTACATAAATATCACTTAAACAGCCACGATGTGAGCCTCCCCTAGAACAGGGCTGCTCAAATTTTTTGACCCCGAGAGGAGCCACCCCTGGGACACAAGTCTGAGTAAGCCATGTTGGGGGTGCCCTTTCCCGTCTCCACCTGGCAGGGAAATTCGGGGTACTTTGGGGCCCAGTTCCAGAGGATGAAGTGCCAAACGTGCAGGGTGTCCCAGGGTTCGCGTGGTGTTCCCCGAGCAAGTTCCCAGGCGGCCGGGTTACAGATGCACGCCCGCAGCCTCGGTCCCGGCCGCCTCTGCCGGGGGCCCTCGTGCCCAGGGCCCAGGAATCTGGCCGCTCCCCGGCTGATTCCTGTCCTGCGCAGCAGAGTCTGAAGACCCCCGGGCTGGGGGCTGGCCCTGCCTGCAGGCCCAGAAACCCTTCTTCAGCTCAGCCTGTCGCAAGGATGTGTGACAGTGGCTGGAGGGCCGGGGCCGACGCTCTGACGATGAGGCGTGTGGCCGCCGCGCCTCTGGCTGTGCCCTCACCCGCCCGCCACATGCCAACAGGAGCTGGAGAAGCTGGCCTCGCGGAAGTTGAGAATAAACGCCAGGGAAACCATGAGGATCGCGGAGAAGCTCTACACTCAAGGGTGCGTGTCCGTCCCCGTTTGGGGACAGGCCTCGCCGCGACTTCCTTGAGGCGAGATGGTTTAGAAGGCGAGCCGGGGAGACACAGCATCTGAGGGCCCCCGGAGTCGCGGGGTGGAAGGCTGGGGATAAACCGTCCTGCGGGCGCCCCGGCAGCGGCTGCCGTGTCCTGGGAGAGCCCACGCCTGCGCAGCCGCCGAGGCCCTTGGCTGCACCCGGAAGCCCACCTGACCCGGCCCGCCACCCGTCCCTCAGCAGAGCAGACCTTACGTCGCGTGTTGGCCTCGACTCCTCTTCTCGGACGCGGACAAGCCGTGTCACAGTCCCTTAACCTTCTAAGAGGGGAGCCCGCAGATCCCCTCTGGACCCTCAGCGGGCAGGGCCTGGGGTCCTGCCACCCTTAGGGGCTGTCGCTGCCGGCAGACCCTCCCGCCTCGGGTCACGGGCACCCGTGTCGTCCAGGGACCGCATGGTCCTCACTGGCTGGAGCAGCCGCCACGCGCCAGAGCTGGCTGTCGAGCGCGTGAGATCTGGGTTGTCAGGGTTGAGAAGTGCAGCGCCTGTGACCGTCCGCCAGTTTCGAAGGCCTGTGGGAGAGGGAGGACGCCGGGGTCCCAGTGCTCCGCTGAGCGCCGCGCGTGGGGTCCACGGCGCAGCCTGGCGGCGTCGCTCTTCCTCTGCTCTAAGGAAAGGGCGGGACTCACCCTGGGGCCCTGCCCCGTGCTGCCTGCGCTCGTCCCCGACCCCAGGGCGTGTCCCTGCTGCCCACGGGGGAGCCCCACCGCAGGGCGTTCGCCGTGTGGGTCTCGGTGGGTCACCGGGCTGCTGTGGGTGGCACCGTGTTCTCCGGCCAGTTGAGCCGTTTCTCGACCAGTTTCGCCATTTTCTGTTCCGTGCGTTTGGCTCATTTTAGGTACATCAGTTATCCGAGGACGGAAACAAACATCTTCCCCAAAGGCTTGAACCTGACGGCCCTGGTGGAGCAGCAGACCTCAGACCCGCGCTGGGGGGCCTTTGCCCGGAGCATCCTAGAGCAGGGCGGCCCCACCCCACGCAACGGGAACCAGTCCGACCAAGCCCACCCCCCGATCCACCCCACCAAGTACACTGACAGCCTGCAGGTTGGTTTCCCAGCCGTGCTGCCCGCTGGCCCCCGCAGGGAGCTGCCGGGTCTGAAGTGGGTTTGGACCCTCCGTGGGCATTTTGGGCCTAAGAGATTTTGAGGTGCGCCCTCCCCTTGGGAAAAGAGGCGTCTGGGTAAGGACTTGCTCTCCCACGAGCTCAGCCTGGCCTCCCTGGAGACTGCACGGCGGGCTCTGCCCCCCCCCCGCCCCCCGAGCCCCCGACCCTCCACACGCCTCCCAAAGTACAGGAGGAGGCTGTCGGGAAGGAAACAGTTGTCTGCAGTCCACCGGCTCCTGCCGAGACCCTCAGCTTTCAGTTAAACCTTAGCGGTAAATAGGTTTCTGAACGCATCTTTCCACGTGAGCATTTCCCCATGTGCTAAAATATTTTAAAGCCTGGTATTGAATGATTGCATAGATGGACTGTAATTTATTTTGCCAAATCTGGTTTTGAAAGATTAAGTTGTTTCCAGCTCATTGATACGTAACGTACTAGGGGGGTCTCACATTGAATACGTGGTACTGTTCGTGTGGCTCCGTTTCCTCTGAAGACGCTTTCAGCGAGTTCCCGTTGTGGCTCAGCGGTCAACAAACCTGACTGGCATCCATGAGGTTGCAGGTTCGATCCCTGGCCTCGCTTCGTGGGTTAAGGATCTGGCGTGGCCGTGAGCTGTGGTGGAGGTCACAGACCCAGCTTGGATCCCGCGTTGCTGTGGCTCTGGCGTAGGCCGGCGGCTACAGCTCCGATTGGACCCCTAGCCTGGGACCCTCCATATGCTGTGGGTGCGGCCGTAAAAAGAAAGAAACAAACAAATAAAACACTCTTAGAAAGAGAGTCACTGGACGTGAGCCTCCACCCCTCAGCGGTTTTGACAGACGGAGCCGCCGGAGCTCCTCGGTCACCACATCCGTGGAAAGTCACTGGGAGCCCCGTGCCGCGGGCTTGGTCTGAGGCTGCCGCCCGCGTCCTCGCCCTGCATCTCTAGCGTGAGGGGTGTCTCGGTGGCCTCTGAGCTCTCAGCCCGCCTTCTGCTTAGACGGGGTCACGTCAGGACTCCCTTCACAGGCGTGAGGGCAGGTGGCCCTGCCGGTCTTTGCCTGGTCGCAGCTGGGAAGGCCGTCAGCCCGCGCCGTGAGCAGCAGAGGGTCCCCGACGACCGCCAGGCCGAGCTGCCGGCGGCGCCGAGGCCCTGGCGGGGCGTCCAGGGGCTCAGGCGCCTCTTCTCTGGCAGGGGGACGAGCAGCGGCTCTACGAGCTCATCGTGCGCCACTTCCTGGCCTGCTGCTCGCGGGACGCGCAGGGCCAGGAGACCACCGTGGAGATAGACATCGCGCAGGAGCGCTTCGTGGCCCATGGCCTGGTGATTCTGGCCCGGAACTACCTGGACGTGTACCCCTACGACCACTGGAGCGACAAGGTGAGGCGCCGCAGGGCCCTGGGCCGGGGCGGGGGCCGGGCGGGCTCTGACCGACGTCGGCTGCCCCCCCCCCCCCCGCAGATCCTCCCCAGCTACGAGCGAGGCTCCCGCTTTCAGCCCAGCACCGTGGAGATGGTGGACGGGGAGACCAGCCCGCCGCAGCTGCTCACCGAGGCCGACCTCATCGCCCTCATGGAGAAGCACGGCATCGGTCAGTGGCTTGTCGGCGTGGGGCCTGGCGGCTCTGGCGCCTTCCCCGCAGCCGTGACGCGGGCGCTGGGTTCTCCCCCCCCCCCCCCCGCCCTGCCCCGGAGCTGCAGGGAGGCTTGGAGCAGTTGGGAGCTCGGGCAGGGTGAGAGCCTGTGAGAGGAAAAGCACGGTCCAGGTCGCCCGGTCCCTCCTGCCCCGAGCCACTGCCCTGCGGCGTCCCCGCGTGGGCTCCGTGCCTCCTGCCCCTCGGGGTCTCAGCGGGGCCGCCCTGCCCAGGTCCTGTCCAGAGACGCGTATTTCGGGCCCACACGGGATGTGCTGTTCGTCGTGTTCTCAGGAGAGTCTCAACATTGTGCACGGCAGGGGTTCACACACCCTTTGCAGCACCAGGGCGCCTGGCGGCCAGAGCCCTCGCTCCCCGGGCACAGCGGCTGGGCTTTGAGGGCGGCCCGTCTCTGTCGCTCAGGCCTGCCTCGCTCACCTCTCGGCACGTGCCAGGCCCTGTGGAGTCTGCTTCCTGCTCTTCGCCCTGGGCGGCCACGCGCCCTTGTCGAAGCGTTTCCCTGATGGGTTACGAGTCAGAAGTCGGGGTTGAGGAGTTTCTGCTGGGGCCCAGGGGTCATGAATCCGACTTGACCTCAGGGGCTCAGGTTGCTGCGGAGATGCAGTCTCTCACCTGAGAGCTTCTGTGCTTTGGGTGTGGCCCTAAAAAGACCAAAGAAAGGAAAAAGGAATGGGGTTAAAAAAAACAACCGGGCCAGGAGTTCCCGTCGTGGCGCAGTGGTTAACAAATCTGGCTAGGAACCGTGAGGTTGTGGGTTCGATCCCTGTCCTTGCTCAGTGGGTTAAGGATCCGGCATTGCCGTGAGCTGTGGTGTAGCTTGCAGACGTGGCTTGGATCCCGCATTGCTGTGGCTGTGGTGTAGGCCGGTGGCTACAGCTCCGATTCAACCCCTAGCCTGGGAACCTCCATATGCCGCCAGAGAGGCCCTAGAAAAGGCAAAAAGACCAAAAAAAAAAAAAAAAAGAAAAAGAAAAAAAAACCAGGCCAGCATTGTTTTGCCCCTAAATCCTGTGGCCCAAGCGTCACAAGTGGGACTCGTGACTGAGGTGCCCCCGCCAGTGTCCACCACAGCTCTAGGGTCGCCCCTGGCGCTCTGTCCGTCCCTTCAGGGGTTCGTCCAGCAGGAGGAACAAACCGCGCCAGCACGTTAGACGTGGCAGGAGGGCGTCTGCAGGGACGGCAGACTCCCCGGGGGCTGGGGAGTCCAGCGGAGGAGGGGCCGCTGAGTGACGCGGGGGCCCGCAGGTACCGACGCCACGCATGCCGAGCACATCGAGACCATCAAGGCCCGGATGTACGTCGGCCTCACGCCGGACAAGCGCTTTCTCCCCGGGCACCTGGGCATGGGGCTCGTGGAAGGTGAGGAGGCGGGCCGGCCGGGGGAGGGGGGTGCCGGGCCCCCCCCGCGGGCTCGTCCAGGCCGCAGCGGACGCGCTCTGCCCGCAGGCTACGACGCCATGGGCTACGAGATGTCCAAGCCTGACCTGCGGGCCGAGCTGGAGGCCGACCTGAAGCTCATCTGCGAGGGGAAGAAGGACAAGCTGCTGGTCCTGCGGCAGCAGGTGCAGAAGTACAAGCAGGTCTTCGTCGAGGCCGTGGCCAAGGCCGAGAAGTGAGTGCGGGCCCGCCGCCCCCGCCCCGCCGGGCGCTCCTGGGGCCACGCCTGGATGCCAGCCCCCTGGGTGCTTCTCGGGCCCCGGTGCCCACGGGCGGGCGGGCGGGCTGCGGCTCCGCACCCGAGTGGGCTGCTCCTTGGCACGGAGCCGTCCGTCTAGGAACAGTAACGAGAGACCCGGCCCAGTCGTTCTGGGCCATCGGCTCTGGAAGCCGTTCTCTTCGTTACAGTTCTGCCTGCACCAGCCGGTGTGGAGTGTGGGGACACCCGGGTGCTGGCGCGTGACCTTCGTCCTCTGCAGATTTGGAGGTGGCCGGAGCACACAGCCTGTGTGTGGTCCGTTAGAAATAACACGTGTTCTGCCCTGAGCCAGTTTCGAAGAGCAGTGCATGCGCTTGTGTAAACTTGAATCCAGGCAGACTCTCTGGAGCGTGTGTGGTTTTATCCGACGTGGGGCTGCTGACAGCGCAGAAGGGCCTGCCCGTGCTGGGTCGCTGCCGGGTCAGAGGCGCAGGGCTGCTCAGCCAGCACGGCTCCCCGTCGTGCCCGGGGCCGGCTGCTCCCCACGTGTTGACACGCGTGATGTGTGCATGTCCGTGTGTTCAAGACACTGTGTTCTTCCTTCAGGTTGGACGAGGCCCTGTCCCAGTACTTCGGGGCAGGGGCAGAGGTGGCCCAGCCGGAAGCCCTCTACCCAGCCGTGTCAGAGCCCATCAGGAAGTGCCCGCAGTGCGGCAAGGACATGGTCCTCAAGACCAAGAAGGGCGGCGGGTCAGTGCCCACTGTGCCCCCCCAGTCCCGCACCACACAAGGCTGGGCACTGCGGGGTGGTTCTCCAAGGCAGGCCTGCTGTCACCACCCCTGGCTCAGGTCTGGGTGACGTAGCGGTGGCCTTGGAGGCGTGAGGCGCTGTGGGAGTCCCGAGGTGGCGGGGGAGCCGTGCCCCCAGGGATAGATGTCACTCACCCAGAGTGGAGGGGGCGCAGACCTCACTGGTGGCACACACAGGCTGTGTGCCCTGAAGCGGCTTACAGACCCACGCTGAGCCCGAGATTCTCAGCAGCGTGGGAGCCTCAGAGTATCTAGGCTGGCACAGGCCTGGGCCCCTCTGTGGTCAGGGCAGTGCTGGTGGCTTGGTTGCTTGGTAAGAAGAGAGCGGGGGAGTTCCCTGGTGGCCTAGCAGCTAAAGACTGGTAGGTAGTGTCACTGCTGTAGCTTGGGTTGCTCCTGAGGCTCAGGTTTGATCCCTGGCCTGGGAACTCTTGCCCGCCGCGGGCCCGGCCAACAGAAAAGCAGAGTCCGCAGTAACCTTTTGTTCAGGGAGGTGGGAAACAATTGCAGGTTAGTTTTCCTGTCGCTTGGTGGCTGTGGCTGTGTCCTCCAGGGACACGAGTGTCTCCTAGGGTCAGCTGGAGAGAAGGTGCCTGGCCAGACAGCGACCTCTCCCGTGAGTCTCACGGTCCAGGGGCTCTTGCCTGACCCAGGCCCCTGCTCCCCAGGTTCTTCCTTAGCTGCACGGGGTTCCCGGAATGCCGGTCAGCCGTGTGGTTCCCCAACACGGTGCTGGAGGCCAGCAGGGACGGGAGCGTGTGTCCAGTGTGCCAGCCGCACCCTGTTTACAGGTGAGCTTCCCCGGGCACCCTGGTTCCTCGGCCCCGGCATCCTTCACCTCCCGTCCCTGCCTTTGTCCACCTGAAAGCCAGCCCCCGCCTGTCCTGCCTTCCCTCTCTCTGCCGGGCGGCTGCTCTGGAGGCCGAGGAAGGTGCCCCTCCCCGCCCCCTCCCGAAAGCCCGGAGCCCACGTGGCCTGGTCCGCCTGGTCCTCCGGCTGTGCTCCCGGGGCCCCGTACGCACTCAGGTATCGTCAACGAGCCCAGAGAGCTTCATCGTGGGTCGTGTTTATGGAGACTTAACCATGTTCTGAATCAGACCGCAGGCGTCTTTTAAGACGTCTGTTTATAGGGAACACGTCGCACACGAAGGCAAGCATGTTCTTAGGATGGGTTGTGCCTACTTCCAAAGCAAAAAAACCCGAGAAGACTCTGCCTCCTGTTTCTGCCAGTCTGACACCAGGCTTGACAGGAGGCGTTAGGAGTCTTGGCTCGACACCTGCAGTCGGTCTGCCGGGCTCGCTGGGTGTTGGAGGCTTTGGAAAGCTCCAGGCCTGCGCACGGGACAGTGAGCGCGGAGCAGAGTGCTTCTCGCTGTTCCCACGCAGCTTGCCTCATGCTGCGAGGCCCTCAGCCACACAGATCGGCGGGGACTGCTCCTGGGCTCCCTCTGTGGACGATGACGGGTCTCAGGAGCTCGCATGGGGTCTCCTGGGCAAGGGGCTGGGCTGGACCCGACGCTCCAGACGAGGGAGCCGACGTGCGCCCAGCAGGTGACATACTCCCCCCCCCCCCCGCGGCCTCACCAGGTTGAAGTTGAAGTTGAAGCGCGGCAGCCTCCCCCCCACCATGCCCCTGGAGTTCGTTGGCTGCGTCGGCGGATGTGATGAGACCCTGCGGGAGGTCTTGGACCTGAGGTTTTCCCGAGGGCCCCCCGGGCCTTCCCAGCCCGCCCACCAGCCCTCTGGCTACCTGCAGGCCAGCCAGGCCCTGAACAGGATGGACAGCCGTCAGCACGGCCACCCCCGGCCTCCTGACACCAGGCAGGCCAGGCCCTCGAAGGCGCTGGCCGGCGGCCTGCCCCCACCCGCAGCGGACGAGCAAGGCAACTCGGTGACCTGCAACTGCGGCCAGGAGGCCCTGCTGCTCACCGTGCGGAAGGAGGGCCCCAACCAGGGCCGCCAGTTCTACAAGTGTGGCGGCGGTGGCTGCAGCTTCTTCCTGTGGGCCGACAGCAGCCGCCCAGCAGAAGGGGCGTCGCCTCCCTCGGCGTCCAGACCCCTGGGACGCCCGCCGGGCTCGGGGAACCCCCCCGGTGGGTCTGGCAGCCCCGGTGATGCCAGCAGTGGCAGCGCGTCCTGCCTGTGCAGCCAGCCTGCGGTCACGCGCACTGTGCAGAAGGACGGGCCCAACAAGGGGCGCCAGTTCCACACGTGCGCCAAGCCCAGGGAGCAGCAGTGCGGCTTCTTCCAGTGGGTAGACGAGAACGTGGCCCCAGGTGAGAGTACGCAGGGCCTGCCACTTGTGCAGGAGCAGGGGCGGTGGGACGGGGGGCGCTGGCTGCCTTGCTCCTCATGCCCAACTGTCACGGTCCGTGAGGTCACGGCGGCTTTGCCGCGGGCCCTTTGTGAACCTGGAGCCTCGTTCTGCAAGATCAGGCCCTGCCCTCGCGTCTGGGCCTGCCTGCAGTGCGCAGCCTGGGTCCCGTGCCCCTCAAATGGGCATGGGAACCGCCCGGACGCAGGGCTAACGTAGAGGATGTCCCGCGGTCACCTGCCCGCTCCGGGCACCGCAGAAGCCTGCTTGCCTCTCTTGAGGGTGACCAAAAGGCCTGACGGGAGCTTTGCTGTGGGACGGAGCTGGTTCAAGGCCCAGCCGTGTGACCTTGAACCGCCCGCACCCCCTGGAGCAGCTTCTCATCCGTTTCCTCAGTAGGCAGGGCGCCTGCCTGCCTGTTTCTCAGGCTCCTGTTTACTTAGACTTGCTGGGATTCTGGCACCCGTGTGCCCGCGCCGCACGCGGGAGGAACTGGGGCTGGGGCTGGGGAGGTGCGTGTGTGGGCTCATCCCGCAAGCATCAGGGCCTCATGGGCTCCCCCGGGGGATGGGCCCGCTGGCCGTTGGGTAACAGGGCGGTCTGCACTGCGAGGCCTGTGTAAGGACTGGAAGGATCCAGGGCTCAGGCTTCCTGCGTGGAGGGTGGAGCAGATGCAGGTCACGGCCTGCTGCTCTTGCCGCCTCCGCACACGCTCAGGCAGCTGCTTGCTTTGTCCCCACCTGCGCCTGTGAAGTGACACTGTGCCCCCTCACCAGGGCCAGTGGTGGGACCAGCGGGGCCTGGGGTTCTGCCTGGAGCGGCCGCCTGAGGCAGGGGGGCGGGCCTGCCTTCTACGCTCAGCTCCCCGCCCTCTTCCCGCAGGGACTTTTGGAGGCCCCCCCTGGCCAGGAGGCAGCGGAGGAAGGCAGGGTCCCGAGCCCAGAAGCAAAAGAGCCCGGGCTGGGTCCTCGGACAGCGGGTCCGCGGCCAAGAAACCTCGGAAGTGCAGCCTCTGCCACCAGCCTGGACACACCCGTCCCTTCTGTCCTCAGAACAGATGAGGACGGATGCAGTCGAGAGGGCCCCTCCCCCGCTGCTCGTCTCGGGACACACGTTTCTCTGGGGCCAGAGGGTCCATCGCTGCCCCGGAGGCTTCAAGGAAAGTGGCAGCTCTTGGAGTCTGGCCTGTGTGTAGGCGTCCGGATCCAGACCGCTCTCGAGTAGGCCACCTCTGTCGGACCGTGGCTCTCTGTCTGGGGCTCAGGAACAGCCACGGCCGCTGCTGAGAAGCTGTGGAAGTGGCCCTGCACCGATCCTACGGTGGCAGTGGTGTTAGTGCATTGGCAGGAGTCGGGGGCCCTGCAGCTGAGCCTCTAGCGCAGGCCCTGGACTGCGCTGGAAAGGGTGGGAGGCCAGGGAGTGGCTCCTGTTCTGAAGCGGTGTCTGTAGAAAGCGCTTTTCTTTATCCAGAAGCTGCTGCAGCCGGGCCCGCCCACAGCTCACGTGCCTTAATAAAGATCGCTGCTCCGGACCCTGGTGGCGGATGGCGTGGCATCTGGCGGATGCTGGCGGGAGGGATGGGTACAGACGCCAGCGCCAGCCTCATCCCTTCCTCCCAGCCCCCGTGAGCTGGCCCACCCAGCCCCACACTGTCTGCCGAGGTTGCCACACGTCTCATCTGGCGTCGCAGGAACCCCCAGGGTCGACGGAGAGCTGTGCGGGCTGCTCCGTGGTTTAGTGGGCAAGCGGGCATGGGCTGTGAGTGGCCCAGCATCGCGTTGCTCATGGAGGCGAGAGAACTGTCCTCAGCCCTCGGGACTCCTGGCTGGACGGCAGGATGCTGGAAGTGTGGGGGCGTCGGGTCCATGGCTGTGGCCGTGGCCCTGCCACCCGGTGGCCTGCTCTCTGCGGTTCTACCTGTTCTGAACGCTGCATGTAAAGGGGCCACGCTGCCCGTGTCTGCCTCTCTCCCTGAGCGTTGCGTCTTCCGAGTCACCCTCGTGCCTTGTTCTGGCTGAGCTCGTGCCCCTGTGTGGGTGGCCCTGCTGTGTCACAGTTTGTCAGCTGGCGGACCCCTGGGTCCTTTCCACCTGCTGGCTCTTGGGAGCAGTGTTGCTCTAAACCTTTGTGTTCAGGGATTTGGTGGTGGCGGTGGTGGTGATTCTTGGGCATCTGCCGCCAGGGGCGGAGGCGCTGGGTCGCTGTGATTCTGCATTTGCCCTTTCGAGGACCCACTAAGCCGTTTTCCACCACAGCCGCGCCATCGTGCGTCCTCCCCTGCGGTCTGTGAGGGCCCCTGCGTCTCCACGTCCTCGCAAGCACTTGCTCTCCCGCTTAGCTCGTGGCCATCCTCGGGGTGTGAGGCCGTGGCTCGCGGCTCTGCGTTTTCCTAGCCACCACCCACGGCAGGCATCGTTTCAGTGCTTGCCGGGCCTTTCGTGCCTCTTTCGAGAAATGCCTTTTCAGTCCTTCGCCTGGTTCCAGTGGGCTGTTGGTGCTTTTGTGTTGAGTTGTCGGATGCTAGCACGTTCGTGGATCTCCGTCTACCCAGGCCAGCAGCGTTCGGAGTAGTGAGAACTTGATCCCTGCCCTGCAGACCAGACTGTGCAGCGACTAGGAGAGCCCGTCTGGCCCCCACGCGCCCCTGGGCACCGCCCAGCTTCCCTGCCAGGTGGCGCCCAACCCCCGTGGGAAGCCGGAGGCGAAGGCAGCCCCTGTCCACCCCCCCCCCCCCCGGGAAAGGGGGCCCTGCTGACTCTGAGTGCCAGGCCTGCTGTGCCCGCGTCAGATGCCGGCTGTCAGGACACTGAGCAGGGGCCCACGCTGCCCTTGGGGTGAACCAGCCGTCTCCCTTCAGGCCTTCAGACTCGGGGGTCCTTGCAGGGTCTGAGCTCAGCTGGCGGCAGGAGGGGCTGTAACGCCTGGCAGCCGTTTCTGCAGAGGGCAGTGTTCGTGTGGTGGGGGAAGGGATGCTGGGTCAGTCTGGAAAGTTCGCTGGCTGTCAACACACAGGCATGTGAGCCTGAGGCCTCGGGGCGCTGACCTGCTGTCTCAGGAAATGGGCAGCATCACAGAGGACCTGTGCTGGCCTTGGGGACACCCTGGGATCCTGTCACCCCAGTTCCAGTGTCCTGTCCTTGATAAACTAAGTGCAACCAAACCCTGATAATGCTGGACTTTTTCAAAAGACTGTATTTTTCTGATTATAAGAGAAAAATGTACTTAGGGAAAATGCCAGAGTTCCCATTGTAGCACAGTGAGAACCAATCTGACTAGTATCCATGAGGATTCGGATTCAATCCCTGGCCTCGCTTAGTGGGTTAAGGATGCCGTGAGCTGTGGTGTAGGTCGCAAACATGGCTCGGACCCCACGTTGCTGTTGCTGTGGCTGTGGTGTAGGCTGGCAACTGCAGCCCCAATTCAACCTCTAGCCTGGGAACCTCCATATGCCGCGGGTGTAGCCCTAAAAAGCAAAAAAAAGACAGAAAACGCTAATGAGCGAGATATCTGCAACCTGGCAGGGTGAAGAAGCCCGCTGGTTTCCAGGTGGGCAGTGGCTCTGGCACTTGACCCAGGGACTCCTGGTCCCCAGAGGAGGCGCTTGAGGGCCCCCCAGGCTGGGGGGGGAAGGGACCTTTATGGGCCCAAAAGTCAGTAAGTGTCTGCCTCGCGGGTCTTGTTGGGGTCAGTTCTCGAGGCAGGTTTTGGCCCATTGAGGCCTCGGCACCAGGTGGCTCCTCAGCTGACCCTGAACAAACTCCGCCTTTTCATGCCTCCCAGCAGACGGGGCCCTGCCTGGAGGTGAACGTGGCACACGCAGCACCTACTCAAAGTAACACACCTCCCCCAGGGCGGGGGCTGCCCGGGTGCTCCGAGGGCTTCTCCCCACCCTCCCAGCCGAGGCCCCGCGCTTTGGGGCTGGGTGCCAGCCTGCTGACCACGGCCCCACCAGATTTGGGTCCTTGGCCTGAGCCACGTGCAGGCCCCGCCTGCTGTCCCAGCCTCTGATGAGCCAGCTCACACACAGACTTCCCTGGGGGCTACTGCTCTTCTCTGAGAGCACAGCCTGAAGCCACCGCCACGCAGCACATGCAGGCCCCAGGGGGTGGCGTGCCCAGCTCTGTGCCAGACACCAGCCTGTCGTGAAGTCACCAGGAGCACCTCGTTTCTCCCTTTTAGTTCGTCCTGGCTTTTCCTGTGGTTTTGGCCGTGGTGTGCAGTGGCTTGAGGTGGGATCTCAGTTCCCAGACTAGGGATGGAGCCCAGGCTGCAGCGGTGAAGCCACTGAGTCCTAACCACTGGGCCACCAGGGAGCTCCCTGTCCTGGCTTTTTCTCACTGAAGTGAGGTGAGAGGAGCAGACCTGCAAAGCACGAGGCTGCAGAGGGTACACGTGTGAGGTCGGGTCATCCAGGAGGGCCCCTGACCCCACTGGTGTCCCAACTGCTCCCCGGAGGCGTCCAGCCAGCGCTCCACCAGTTGGTGCC
Source organism: Phacochoerus africanus (assembly GCF_016906955.1). Lineage (NCBI taxonomy): Eukaryota > Metazoa > Chordata > Mammalia > Artiodactyla > Suidae > Phacochoerus > Phacochoerus africanus. Next base: position 59,826,334 of record NC_062557.1, read on the forward strand.
CAAGACCCCAAAGTGCTTGGCCTTGGTCGGATGCAGGCCTGTAGGGGAGCTGGGCGAGATGCTAAGTCTGTGGTGACAAGGAAGTGAGCCACAGCCATGGCTCCCATGGGGACAGAGACGCACTGGCCTCCCTGTCTCCACAAGGTGGGGAGCTGGCCCTCCCTCTGCAGTGACGGGCCTGGCCCAAGGGCTCCCGGGCGGCCCCCCTCCCGGGAAGCTCCAGGGCTCCGGCGTCGGATGGTAAACAAAGTCCTGCCTAGTGGGTTCCCGTCGACTCTGTCCAGCATCTCGTGGCGCTCTCCCTCCCCGCCACCTACTTTCCCATCAAGGCCACCACTTCGGTTTGGTCCCAAGCCCCTCTGGCCGGGCTCAAAAACCTGCATGTCAGGCCAGCGTGAGCCCCACAGACATGGGCTTCTCCTTTATTCTCCTTCAGTCCTTGAGGCAGAGAGCTTTGCTTCAGCAGGAAGGAGACCAGAGACAGGTGAGACCCCCTCCCCAGCCCCGCCAGTTTCAGGAGGGCACAGCTGGTGCAGGCACCCCAGGAGCTGGGTGCAGCGGCAGCCAGAGGACACCCTCGGCTCTGGGCCAGGCGGGCGCCACAGAGGACCTCGGCTCCCCCAGTGAGGACAGGGTTCTCCTGGGGCCTCCACTCACCCGGCTGGCGGGGAACAGGAAACAGCCTCTCCTGAAGCGTGAACTGGGCCCCACTCCAGGCTAGAGCCAGACGAGCAGAGCGGGCACGGCGTTGAAAACGCTGGCCTTTAAGTCAGCGGAGAGCTGTGTGCCACAGGTGACTCCAGCCACCGGGAGTGAAACAGACACAGTGGCCACAGCCCAGCAGCTTTGCGATGCCCACAGCTGGCACTAAAGAAATTGCGACTCACTCTTGGGACAGGAAAGCCGAGCAGCCTCGCCCCTAGAGGGACAGCAAGAGCCCGGCTCTGTCTGTAACTCGCTGCTTGTGACTGGGGGTCGGGGCGGCCCCGGGCCGAAGAGCCAAGTGCGAGTGCAGGCGGCCCAGGGCTCCAGCGCTGTCGCCCAGCCCGTGCCAACCCGCACCCTCGTGTTCTGGCTCAAGCAAGAGAAAGGGGCTCTCCAAGCACCAGGGGCAGCGTGCGAGGCTCACCCGCGTGAGGGGCCGCCGCTGCCGCCCGCCTAGAGCAGCTGTTCAGGGGCCTGCAGCCCACGGAAGAGCGCGCAGCCCAGGTCATCAATGTCCTCGTCCCGCAGGCCACCCAGGAGGTCCACGCGGTGGTTGAAATGGCAGGGCAGACTGGCCCGCTCCAGGCTGCCGATGAGAGACTCCAGGGCCTGCAGGAAGCGCTCCCCCAGGGCCGCCTCGGCCCAGTCGGCCGCCTCCTCCCCAAGGCGCAGGACCACCTGGGTCAGGTGGCTGCGGCCCAGCCGCCCCAGCACCGGGTGGCGGTGGCAGACACCGCAGAGCAGCAGCAGCAGCCTCCGGCGGGTCCCAGCATCGCCCTCATCCAGGGCCCGCAGCCTGGCGGCCTCTGCAGAATACAAGTCCTGCAGCCAGAGGTTCCCTGCCAGCCCCTCCAAGGGCCAGGCCAGCAGGAGGCGATCTCCAGCCGGGGCGCCGGCGACAGCCAGGAGCACAGCCACGGTGAGCTCCAGACGCTCGTGCTGGACCTCGAGCAGCAGCTCCTCCGAGGCCACGCGTGGCCGGATCAGACACCCGAGGAGGCTGCCGATGGCCGGCCAGTTGACGGAGGCGGTCAGGGCCTTGCGGAGCAGCTCCAGCAGGACGCGGGAGGAGAGGTAGCCGCCCACCAGGAAGCGGTCCCATGGGCTACTCCCGCGAGGGCGGAACTCAAGCTGAGTTCTGCGCACGGCCCAGCAGCGAGGGTCCTGAGCCACGGTGTCCTCACCGGGCACCAGGCTCCACAGGCCCGGCTCCAGTGCCAAGGGCACCAGGAGACGCACGGGGTCGGTGGCTCCTGCCTGCAGCCCATCGTAGAGCGGCCCGCCAGGCACCAGTGCCCCAAAGGGCAGCTCTGGGAACTTGTTCCGCAAGTAGGCCTGCAGCTCCAGGGCAATATCACCGGCCAGCTGCTTGGCCAGAGCCACGTGAGCCACCGGGACGGTCACGTAGTCCCGCTCGAATGCCAGCAGCTTCTCCTGGAACGTCAGGCACAAGGATGGCGCTGGGGAGCTGAGCTGAGGCGCCTTCTGGGGATCTGCGCCTGCGGGCACCTCTGCAGAGTGAAGGGGCGGGGGGGTGTCAGTGGGACCCTGCCCAGCCAGCAGCTGACTCTGCGAAGGCCCCGGGCCTTGCTCCCCTCGCCTGGGATGGGACCTCCTGAGAAAGCACTGCGCTCGGGCTCTCGTGCACAGCGAGCTCGGTGACAAATTCCCCAAGGTCCCCAGCACCCTGAGGCTAACTAAAACAGCTTCACACAGGGTGGGACACGGGCCTGGTGCTCAGCTTCCCCATCAGAGGGCCCCCACTGTCGCAACGCTGCCACCTCGCTCCAGCGCCACCCCTGGGGTCCCCACGTCCTGATGGCTGGAGCCTCAGTTCCCCCAGGAGGAGGAAGGGCAGAGAAACACGTCACTAAAATTCAGGGAGCCCAAGGCCTGGAGGGAGCCAGAACCCTCGTGGGTCATACGGTGAGTCAGTGGCAGAGCCTGGGCTGCATCTCCAGAACACGACCACCAGATAAGGGGCCCGCCCAGGTCACATGGGAGGGGTCAGCTCACCTGGGGCAGAGGGTGAGGGGGCCCGGAGTGGCACCGACTGGCTGAGGGCGGCGGGTGGGGGCCGACGCTGGAGGCATGGCGTGGCCTTGAGCAGGCTCAGCTCCTTCCAGCTCTCCTCCAGGCACGTGGTGTCCCCCTTGGCAGCATCCTCATCCTGAGGGCTGGTGGCCCTGTCGATGAGCTGCAGGCAGAGTGACACGGATGAGGGCATCTGAAGCCCAGGCAGCCGCAGCAGAGCCAAGGGCAAAGCGATCCAGGCTGGTGGGGCAGAGGCAGGTGTAGCCTCGGGCACTCCCACCACCCCTGGCCCACTCTGGCCAGCCCCACCGTACCCGCTTCACAGCCAGCGTGGCAATGCCCAGCACGGCAGCCCCGCCCACACCCAGCACCAGGCGGGCATTGGCCAGGAGAAAGTCCACAGCGCTGCCCAGCGCCTCGCCGTCACGCCGCTTGCCCCGATTCTGGGAGAACTCTGCCATGGTGGGTCCACCTGTAAGAGAGCCAGGGCACAGTGACTGCTCAGCTGGGGGGGGGCATGGCCAGCCTGTCAGCAGGACAGCAGGGTGACATCATGCCAGGGCCACTGAGTCAGGGGGCTTCCTGAGAACTTCTGAGAATGGGGCCACTTGCGGGGTTTCTTGGGAGGCCTCCCTGCCCAAGTGCCCCACCCAAACCTGCAAACAACCAGCCCCCCGGGTCTCAGAGGGAAGGCCCCGAGGCCCAGGGCAGGGCAGGGCAGGGAGGCCACATCCATCCCACCCGCAGGACCCCCGACGTCGCCAGAGACCATGAATGAGGTGGGTCTCGCTGCCACCACCCACCCCCACTTCGCAGAGAATCAGGTGGCTGACCCACATGGTGAGTGCAAAGCCTCTAGACCCTCACCCTCCCCACGGTCAGGTCCCAGGGGTGGCCTCGTCCTGGTTCCTGACCAGGGCTGGCAAAGCTGGAGGAAACCAAGGCCCAGAGAAGGCTACAGCTTGGGGTCCTAGCAGCCTGCCCTGAACCCCTCTCAGACCTTTGGGGTCACCTCGGTGAAACTCAGGGGGCCTCAGCTATAACCCCCCCACCCCGCCAGTCTCAGCAGGGCAGACCCCAGAGGCAGAACTGTCGAGTCTGAGAAAGCGAGGTCGCTGCCCCGGGGGTGGGGGGCAGGAGCTACCTGCAACAGGTATGTGCCAGAGGAGGTTAAAGGCCCCACTGTGAGGGCAGCTAGCAAGGTGACTCAAGACTCCAAGCAGGGCTGGACAGGGGCCTCCCGGGTTTGGGACAATGCTGGGTTGGGAGGCCTGGGCTGCTGGGAGGCCAAGCCATGGAAGGTAGCTGCGGATCCGAGGCCCTGCGTTTGCTCATCTGCAAAGTGGTGCAGGTGCGCTAGGAAGGGTTTAAAGTAAGTGGCCTGGAAGGGCTGAGCTGGGGTGGGACCAAGTGAAGAGGGTGTGACCAAGGGACAAGCCCAGGACACCAGTCAGATGGCCCGGCACGACAGCTAAGGACGCCTGAGCAGATGACTCTGAGCTCAGAGCCAACTCAACTCCAAGGACTCTGGCCGCCCTGCTTTGGGCGGGTGCCCGGCCCAGCTGCCAGGTAGGGCCTGCAGCCCCACACCCACGCCTCGCTCCCAAGCTAAAAATAGGAAAGACGGCCGGGGTTGACCCAGCATGGCCCTTGGAAGGCTTCCTCGTCGGAGATCAGTACTGCCACCGCCCCCCTGCCTGACCTGGGTCACCGCCCAGCTCCTGAAGGGGTTGCGCACACCCCAACCAGCGAAGGGGAGAGGGCGCAGCCGGGCCTCCCCTCCTCCTCCAAGCCCCGGCTGGCGTGGGCACCGAGGCCCTGGGGACGCCAGGATGGACCCAGGATAGGACCCATCCAGAACAGGACCCGAGCTCGGAGGCCAGCCCCAGCCCTTCACCAGTGGCCCTTTCCCGGCCGGAGAGCGCACCCAGGGAGGCCACGCCCCCACGCTCTGGCCGTACCTGCGTCGCGGCTTCGGCACACCTGCCGGCGGACACAGGGGGCCTGCTCGGGCCGCGCACCCCGGGGCCGTCCGGGAGTGGAACGTGAAAGACCCGGGAACCGAACGCCGAGGCCCGGGGGGCGGGCGCGTGTCCGGCGAGCAGACCGGCAGGCTCTGGCTCCAATCGGAGCGCTCGAAGCCTGCGCCCACGTGCCGCCCTGAGGCGCGCTCAGCCAATGGCGACCGCGCGCTCCTCGGGGCGGGGCTTCCCGGCGCGCTGCTTCTTAAAGGCACAGGGCCGCGCTCCCAACGGCGACGGGGGAGAAGGCGAGCTTCCCCCTAGCTGGCACGCACCCTGCGGGTCTCTGCGTCTCTATGGTCTGCTGCTGCCTTTCTCGTGAAGGGCACAGCGGCCTTGTCGCCTACTGGGGCTGCCATGTGCCAGCCAGGGGACGCCTCCCTCGGGGGACGAATGAGAATGTAACTGCACTCGGAGTCGCCTCCAAGCGCGGGCGCCGCGCCCCAGGGAGCGCTTCACGGGAGGCAGGCCCGCGGCTCTGGCTGAGGACCCTAGCATCCAACTCCCGCTGCCCCGTGCGCCCGGGCCTGGGTCCCGAGCCACCGGGGACCCGGGAGCCGGCAAGCGCCGGCTGTTGAGCCTCGGGCGCCCAGGCCGAGTCCGGAGCAGAGGGACCCGTCGGCGGCGGCGGCGGCGGCGGCGGCGGCGGCGGCGGCAGGCCGAGGGGCGGGGCCGACGCCCTGCCCGCCCCCGCGGCGCCCCGCCCAGCGCCGCCGGCCGCCCGCGCCCGCGCCCCGCAGCCTGCCGAGCTGCGCCGCCATGGAGGCCACCGGGGTGCTGCCGTTCGTGCGCGGCGTGGACCTCAGCGGCAACGACTTCAAGGTGAGCCTCCGGGCGGCGGCCAGGCCTCCCCCAGCCCGCCCCTCCGCTTCCTGCGCGCCCCGGACCCGCGGACCAGCTCGCTGGGCCTGGGCCCCGTCCCGAGCCGACCGCCGCGCCTCCGTCCCGCGCCCGCGGCGGGCACCCAGGCAGAGCGCCGCGGGCGCCCGCGGAGAGCCCCCACCGGGCTCCGTCCGGGCGCCGGGCCCCACCCAGCCGGCCGGGGTCGGGAGCTTGTGCCCCCGCCTCCCCAGCCCTCCCTCCCCGCCCCTGTGAGGTCACACGCCCGAGCGGAGCCCTGACTCACGGCCGCGCCGCCGTCACTGCCCTGCCCCCTCCTGCCACCCCCATCCTGTGTGGTCTTGGGCAAGTCACTTCCCTTCTCCGAGCCTCGCTTTCTCATTCGAGGAAGGCACTTGAGATTAGTCTCCGAAGGCAGGGATTCGTTTTCGTGGCGAGTGCGTCTGGCAGGTGTGCGAGACCCAGGCGGCAGTTGTTTGAGCAGCTGCTGAACTGAATAACCTGGGCCTCAAGGACCAGGCATTGGGGATGAGGGAGGCTGTTTTGGAGACCGGGAACCAGGCGGGCAGGGCTGGGCACCGGAGAGGAGGCGGGGCAGCAGCAGAGGCGAGAGTCGGCCTGGCTCCAAGAGGGTCATCCCCTCGGCAGGATGGGCCAGTGGGCAGACTCCGGCTGGGGTCGGTGTAGTGTCAGTCCGGGTGTGCAGGGCCCAGCGGCCCAGGCTTTGGCTGGGACCCCGGGGTCGGGCCAGGGCTGAGGAGGCAGGCTTTTCTTCCTGCCTTGTTGCCTGTGTGCACCCTTGACCCTGTGCCCAGGCAGCCACACCACTTATCCTCTGCCCCCTGTCCACCATCCTGTCTGGGGGTCCCCACATGTCCTGCACAGAGTGGGAGAGTCTGAGTCACCAGCTGGGAGTTGTAGCCATAGGGGGAAGGGGACACCAGCCAAGGGCAGTGAAGGCACACGCTGCCTAGGCCCCATGCCACAGGGGTGGGGGTACTGAGTGGGCATTTGGTTGTGGGAAGAGCTGTGAATGAGTGAACCAACCAACGGGGCTGAGGCTGGGCGGCTGGCAGGGGCTGGGGAGCTGTGTGCCGACGGCAGGGTGGGAGCACAGGTGGGACCTTGGAGAAGCTGAGGGGTACCCCTAACCCAGGTGCCACAGCAGGTTCGGGATGCCGGGCAAAGGCATGGAGCCCATTTAACCACGTAGTTGGGTGTGGCTGTGTCATCTGGAACAAGGCTTCCTGGGGCTTGAGGTTTCAACAAGAGAGACGGGTCTCAGGGCAGCAGGCGTCTTGGATGTTAATTGGTGGTCGTGACACTTTTCATCCAGTGGCGGGGGTTTTATGGATCCTGTGGGTGGGAAATTAAAGCACAGGGTGGCAAAGTGACGTGTCCAGGGTCACACAACCAGTCAGAGATGACTCTTGCTCCGCAAGAGCCCCCCATGGGCAGTGGAGGCCACAGGGGGTGGTAGAGCAGGGGCACCCCGTTTCCGGACCAGCGTCATCATGACGTACCGCCTAGGGTGGCTACTTCCCTGAGAATGTCAAGGCCATGACCAGTCTGCGATGGCTGAAGCTCAACCGCACTGGCCTGTGCTACCTGCCGGAGGAGTTGGCCGCCCTGCAGAAGCTGGTAGGAATCTCTGGGCCAGCAGGGAGGGTCCCTGCGGGTGGGGCTGGCCGGGCGGGCAGAGCCTGGGCGGACGACGCAGAGGATGCTGACGGCCACAGGCAGAGCTAGTGGGGAGGGAGTGAGCATCCCGTCCCCGGAGGAGTGCAAGAAGAGTCTGGGTCTGGGAGGGAGGGAGGCTGCGGCGTGGACTGGGCCCCTGTGGCCATGGGGGGGGGAGGTCTTGGGGCAGGGAGGGACACAGGGACAGCCCTGCACCCCCTGCTAAACCTCTGCTCCCCTGTCCCTGCCCAGGAGCACCTGTCAGTAAGCCACAACAACCTGACCACGCTTCACTGGGGATCTGTCTAGCCTGCCGTCGCTGCGGGTGAGTGCTGCCCAGGGGCGGGGGTGAGGGCAGGACCAGCGCCTCTGTCCACCCCGCGTCAGGCTCAGGGACCCCCTCCTAAAGTGGGGGAAAGGAGGCTTCCTTGGGTTAAGTAACCCGTGAGGGAAAAGGTAAAAATTCAAAATGCCACCTGTTGTAAACAACTAGCGTAACAGCTGATGCTGGTTAAGCCCCTTGCCACCCCTCCCGGAAGGGCTCTTTCACACAATCCCCGCGCGCAGCGAGTTCACAGCTGAGGATGCTTGGCCGTGGAGGCAGGTCCCTGGCCCAGAATCAGCCCTGCCGGGCAGCGGGAGAGCTGGGCAGGCTGGGGGTTGGGCTGGGAGGGGAGGTGCTCATGATGGCTCAAGGGTCATCCCTGTCCAAGACTGGCCCCTGCGCTGCTCGTAACCTGGGCTGTCCCGGTTCGCGGCTGCGTTCTGTCTTTTCTCGGCTAGGTGGCCTTGGACAGGTCCCTGCCGCTTTTCGAGGTGGTCTAGTGGTGACTGCTATGAGTGGCCCCGCATGGGCTTTAGGGCGGAGCGGGCAGCAGCGGTGGCCGCTCTTACTCCTCCTGTCACTTGAGTCCTGGTCCCCCCCGTTCAGCCATCCTGCACTGACCTCACATCTGAAGCGTGAGGCGGTTGCAGGTCTGAGAGGAGAGGAAAGCAGACGTGCTCCCAGGCTGCACTCTGACCTGGTTTGGGTCGAGTCCTCCTGTTTGGTACCAGAAGCCCCGATTCAGAGCTGCATCCCTCTCTTGCTCTTTGGAGTTGGGACGAAGAGGGGCTTTTCCATCAGCAAAGTTTCCTGAGGTGCCCTGTGCTGGGCTCTGGGGTACATTTGGGTTGGGTTTTGAGGTGTGAATAGGAGCTTATTGGTGGGCTAGGAAGGGCTCGCCAAGCCTGGGAGTGGGAGCAAAGGCCAGCCTGGGCCAGCCCTCAGGCCTGGCCTCCGGAGCCTCCTGAGAAGCTGTCCCTCTGTGGTCTCTGCTTCTCCTGAGAGTGGCAGCCAGGAAGCATGGACTCTCATGGTTTATCCCCAGGCCATCGTGGCTCGAGCCAACAGCCTGAAGAATTCTGGAGTCCCTGACGACATCTTCAAGCTGGATGATCTCTCAGTCCTGGTCAGTGGTTACCCACCACCAGGCCCTTGTGCCAGCCTGCCATTCAGTCCCCAACTGCCACTGTGGTTCCGGGGGCCACTCGCCTCCTCTTAGTGGATGGACGAACTCGAGACTTACAGCAGGCACTGCCTTGCCCAAGGTCCCTTGGGGAGCCAGTTGGCTCCCCTGGGCCCCTTCCTCCCAGGGCCTCCCTTTGGCCCTGAAACCCCCTCCCGGCTCCCCTCTTGGTGCCCATCCTGGTCCTCGAGCTGGCAGAGGCCTGGCGGGTGGGGCCAGCCCTGACACCCCTGACCCAGCCTCACCCCGACCCAGGACCTGAGCTACAACCAGCTGACGGAGTGCCCGCGCGAGCTGGAGAATGCCAAGAACATGCTGGTGCTGAACCTCAGCCACAACAGGTGCGGGGCGGGCGGGCAGGGCCGGGGATGGCGCGGCGGTCCCGGAGGCGGGCGTGTGGCCCTGACCCAGCAGCCCTCCTGCCCGCAGCATTGAGAGCATCCCCAACCAGCTCTTCATCAACCTGACGGACCTGCTGTACCTGGACCTCGGCGAGAACCGCCTGGAGAGCCTGCCCCCGCAGATGCGACGCCTGGTGCACCTGCAGACGCTTGTGCTCAACGGCAACCCGCTGCTGCACGCCCAGCTCCGGTGGGCGCCCGCCCGGCCTCCCCCCCCACCCCCGAGCCTCCTTCCTAGGCGTCCCGGCCCCCTGGCCTCCTGTCCGGCCCGGGGCCGCCCTTGGCCTCATCCCTCAGGCCCGCTCGGTCCCGGCCCTGGCCTGACGCCCGGTCTCCCCACAGGCAGCTCCCGGCCCTGATGGCCCTGCAGACCCTGCACCTGCGGAACACGCAGCGCACCCAGAGCAACCTGCCCACCAGCCTGGAGGGCCTGAGCAACCTCGCAGGTTGGCCGTCCCTGGGGGACCTTCTCGGCCCCTCTTCTTGACAGAGGAAGGGAGCCGCCTGCTCCTCTGAGCGCCTCCAGAGGGAAGAGGGTGCGCCTGTGTCCCCCCGGCCACTCTCGGGACCCCTAGTGGCACTGGCCTACACAGACGAAGCCTGCTGGGAGACCCTGAGGGTCAGAGGGCTTAAGTCACTGGCCCGAGGCCCCAGAGCGTGGAGGTCGGGGAGCAAGCCCACTGCCTGGGCCCGGCTGATGCCCCCCGCCCTGCACCCCAGATGTGGACCTGTCCTGCAACGACCTGACGCGGGTGCCTGAGTGCCTGTACACCCTCCCCAGCCTGCGCCGCCTCAACCTCAGCAGCAACCAGATCACGGAGCTGTCCCTGTGCATCGATCAGTGGGTGCACGTGGAGACCTTGAACCTGTCCCGCAACCAGCTGACCTCACTGCCCGTGCGTTGGGGACCGGCAGGGAGGGGGGGGCCCGCGGGCTGCCGCTCCCGCCCCTGACCCGGCCCCTGCCTGCGCCCTCTGCAGTCGGCCGTCTGCAAGCTGACCAAGCTCAAGAGGTTGTACCTGAACTCCAACAAGCTGGACTTCGACGGGCTGCCCTCGGGCATCGGCAAGCTGGCCAGCCTGGAGGAGTTTATGGCCGCCAGCAACAACCTGGAGCTGATCCCCGAGAGCCTGTGCAGGTGCTGGGGCAAGGCCGGGCGGGGGGGCAGCACGGAAACCCCAGGGTCCCAGCCGGGGCCCCCCAGATCAGGCTCCCCGGAGCACCCCTGGAGGGCACCCCGGTAGGCACAAGGCCAGAGCGCCCCCAGCACTTGGGACACGGTGCCACCTCCCATCCTGGAGCTCCCAGTGTCCACTAGCTTGGTCCCTGGCAGCTGCCAAGCCGACACGAGGGTGGGTGTGTTTCCGACACCCTCTCGTGCGTATCCCCGGCCTTGGGTCCTCAGACGGCCCCTCGGGACAGGGCTGCCCTGTGGGCGTCGCAGAACCTCCTGGTCACCGAGCCGCGTTCTCCCAGGTGCACGAAGCTGAGGAAGCTCGTCCTGAACAAGAACCGGCTGGTGACCCTCCCAGAGGCCGTCCACTTCCTGACGGAGATCGAGGTCGGGCGGGCAGCCGCCCCTGGGTGGGGGGTGGCGCGCTGCGGGCAGACCCTCGGGAGAGACAGGAGCGGCATCTTGGGGGCGGCCACAGAGGCTCCCGAGGGGTGGCAGTGCCAGGGAGGGGGCCGCATCCTGTGTCCACATCACGCTCGGCAGCACCACCTACCTCACGAGCTACCCGCGAGGTCGCCCTTGCCAGCCGGGGAAGCCCGCACCCGGGAGGGCCGTCGCGGAGCCAGCTGAGAGCTGAGCCCCGTGGCCCTGGTGGCGGCAAAGAGCAAGAAATGGGGCTGCTGCGGCCGGGAGGAAGGACTCGGGCTCAGCACCCGCTCCGCTCGCCCCACGAGGCAGGTCCTGGACGTGCGGGAGAACCCCAGCCTGGTCATGCCCCCCAAGCCCGCCGACCGCGCCGCCGAGTGGTACAACATTGACTTCTCGCTGCAAAACCAGCTGCGGCTGGCAGGCGCCTCCCCCGCCACGGTGGCCGCGGCAGCGGCGGGTGAGCCTGGGGAGGGGGCGGCTCCTCTCCGGGCCTCAGCCCCGACCTGTGCCTCGGGCGGGGCGGCCCGGGTGGCGGGGCATGGGGTCCCCCGCCCCCCCGTGTGCGGCTGGGAGCCCCCGGGGCCGGGCCCAGCCAGGTTCAGCCGTCTGCCCCGCCCTTCAGCAGGGAGTGGGCCCAAGGACCCCCTGGCCCGCAAGATGCGGCTGCGGCGGCGCAAGGACTCGGCGCAGGACGACCAGGCCAAGCAGGTGCTGAAGGGCATGTCGGACGTGGCCCAGGAGAAGAACAGGAAGCAGGAGGTGAGCGGGCGCCCGGGCAGGAGCAGCGGCGCAAAGGCCCTGAGCCGGGCCGCGGGGGGCCAGCCCGAGGGGGGCCCCCCAGTCAAGCCCGCTCTCTCTGTGCCCGCGAGCCCAGGAGGGCGCGGACGCCCGGGCGCCCGGGGCCAAGGTGCGGCGCTGGGACCAGGGCCTGGAGAAGCCGCGCCTCGACTACTCCGAGTTCTTCACGGAGGACGTGGGCCAGCTGCCCGGCCTGACCATCTGGCAGATCGAGAACTTCGTGCCCGTGCTGGTGGAGGAAGCCCTCCACGGCAAGTTCTACGAGGCCGACTGCTACATCGTGCTCAAGGTGCGGCTGCGGGGCGCCCGCCATCACTGCTCCCGGCCGTGTCCTCGGGGCGGTGGGAGGGGAGGGCTCTGCCGAGGCGGCGGGCGGAGACGGCCCAGCAGAGGCGGGCCGGCGGGTGGGCAGGGGAGCCTGGAGCCCGAGGGCCGGCGCCCGCTGACCCGGCTGCGCCCTGGCCTCCAGACCTTCCTGGACGACAGCGGGTCTCTGAGCTGGGCCATCTACTACTGGATCGGCGGGGAGGCCACGCTCGACAAGAAGGCTTGCTCTGCCATCCACGCCGTCAACCTGCGCAACTACCTGGGCGCCGAGTGCCGCACTGTGCGGGAGGAGATGGGGGACGAGAGCGAGGAGTTCCTGCAGGTGCAACGGGCGCGCTCGGGCTGCGTCCCGGCGGGGTGGCGAGCCGAGCAGAGAGGGCGAGGTCGGGCCCGGGAGACGGGCCAGTGGAGGCGAGGCCTGGGGCGGGCGGAAGGAGGGGCGGAGGACGAGGCGGCAGGCGAGCTGGGGCGCGGGAAGCCGAGTGGGCGGCGGGGGGGGCGGGGGGGGGGTACCGAGGGCGTGGGGCCGGGGCAGAGCCCGAGTCCAGTGAGCTGCGTCATGAGAGGTGCTGGCCTGCCCGTCTCCTGGTGCCGTATAGGCGTCTACACGACGCAAGACTCGAGGGAGGTGTCCCCCAAGCTGCCCCTTTTCCATGAAGCTGCTGGCTCCTGGCCCCGACACACACTCATCTGAATCGGCTGTGTCCTTGCTCACGAGCCCACTGGAGACACAGGTCTTCACGTGGTTTTGAAGATCATGGACTTGCAGCCTCTGCCTCCCTGGTCCACAGCTCTGCCCCTCCCGACGGGTGGTATCTGGGGGGGCAGGAACAGCTCAGTGACGCTGCCCCCGCCCCTGCCCAGGTGTTTGACAGCGACATCTCGTACGTGGAGGGCGGAACAGCCAGTGGCTTCTACACCGTGGAGGACACGCACTACGTCACCAGGTGAGGGGCCCGGGAGGGGGTGGCAGCGACCTGGACTCTGCTGGGAAGGGTGGGGGTTGGGTGCTGGGGTAAATCCACCCCGCGTGGCCCCTGCCAAGCCCCTCCTGCACTGGCCCCCAGGATGTACCGCGTGTACGGGAAAAAGAACATCAAGTTGGAGCCTGTGCCTCTCAAGGGGGCCTCCCTGGACCCAAGGTGAGCCCCATGGTGCAGGGTGGGCCCCAGGGAGAAGGGAGAGCCCCATGGTGCAGGGTGGGCCCCAGGGAGAAGGGAGAGCCCCATGGTGCAGGGTGGGCCCCAGGGAGAAGGGAGAGCCCCATGGTGCAGGGTGGGCTCCAGGGAGCAGGGAGAGCCCCATGGAGCAGGGAGAGCCCCGTGGTGCAGGGTGGGCCCCAGGGAGAAGGGAGAGCCCCATGGTGCAGGGTGGGCCCCAGGGAGAAGGGAGAGCCCCATGGTGCAGGGTGGGCCCCAGGGAGAAGGGAGAGCCCCATGGTGCAGGGTGGGCTCCAGGGAGCAGGGAGAGCCCCATGGAGCAGGGAGAGCCCCGTGGTGCAGGGTGGCCCCAGGGAGAAGGGAGAGCCCCGTGGTGCAGGGTGGGCCCCAGGGAGAAGGGAGAGCCCCATGGAGCAGGGTGGGCCCCATGGTGCAGGGTCGGCCCCGTGGTGCAGGGTAGGCCCCATGGTGCAGGGTCACCCCCATGGAGACGGGAGAGCCCCGTGGTGCAGGGTGGGCCCCAGGGAGAAGGGAGAGCCCCATGGAGCAGGGAGAGCCCCATGGGAAGGGAGAGCCCCATGGAGCAGGGTGGGCCCTTGACCCTGAGCCATTTCCCCATCAGTGGAGGACAGGATTAGGCTCTAGAGAAAGGCCTTCCAGCCCCTGTTGCGTAGCCCTTGGGGGCAGTCGTTGCCCATGACCCGTCACAGCCTCTCTCGTCCTCCCTGCGCAGGTTTGTTTTCCTCCTGGACCGAGGGCTGGACATCGACGTGTGGCGGGGGGCCCAGGCCACGCTGAGTAGCACTACCAAGGCCAGGTAACAGGACTGCACCCTGCCCACGTGCCGTGGGTCTTTTGTGGAAGGAAGGTTGTCACCTGGGAACAAGGGACGGGCCTCTCTGAGGCTTTGCACCCGCCCTCAGGCTCTTTGCAGAGAAAATCAACAAGAACGAGAGGAAAGGGAAGGCAGAGATCTCGCTGCTGGTCCAAGGCCAGGAACCCCCAGAGTTTTGGGAGGTGCTGGGTGGGGAACCGGCCGAGATCAAGAAGCACGTGCCTGACGACTTCTGGCCCCCCCAGCCCAAGCTGTATAAGGTGAGCTGCGGCCTGGTTGGCCTGACTTCACCGGCGGTCAGGTCCGGCTGGGGGACGGGCCTTACCCTGCTGGAGGCTGTGGGCTCCCTCTGGACTTTGGTGGGGAGAGGGTGCCACCTTCTGGGCAGGAGAGAGCCTGGGCAAAGGTCTGAGTGGGACCTTGGCAACTGGCGTTTCCAGGAGGGCGGGCTTGGAGAGGGAGGCCGAGAAGTGCCTGGGCGCCAGGTGTGAGGAGCTGGCCTTCAGCCTGGGTGACGGGAAGGTGGGGTCGTTGGAGCGAGAAGACAGGCTGGGGAATTGGGACCCGGGAGGGAGGGCAGGGAAGGCACCGCGGAAGAGCCCTTCCACCAATCGGATGCGCCGAAAAGGACCTTGGGTGGAGGGCGGAGACCCGTCCCGAGAGGAGCAGGCAGCGGACCTGAGCGCACAGCACGGGCCGGGCCGGGCCTGGACTGAACCAGGGCTGCTGTGGGTGAGGCTCATGTTCCCCAGACCTGCCCTGCTTAAGCCCACCTCTCGTCCCTGCCAGGTGGGCCTGGGCCTGGGCTACTTGGAGCTGCCACAGATCAACTACAAGCTCTCTGTGGAACATAAGACGCGGCCCAAGGTGGAGCTGATGCCCAGGATGCGGCTGGTGAGATGCACAGGGAGGAGGGCGCGGGCTGGGGTCCCTCCTCCATGGCGAGCCCTGGCCTTGACCTCCCCCCCTCGCGGCCCCACAGCTGCAGAGCCTGCTGGACACGCGCTGTGTGTACATCCTGGACTGTTGGTCCGACGTGTTCATCTGGCTCGGCCGCAAGTCCCCACGCCTGGTGCGCGCCGCTGCCCTCAAGCTGGGCCAGGAGCTGTGCGGGATGCTGCACCGGCCACGCCACGCCACGGTCAGCCGCAGCCTCGAGGGCACAGAGGCGCAGGTGCGCATGCGGGCGCCCTCCTCCCGGGATCCTGGGGCGGTGGCTCTGCCTCACCGGATGGCCACTGGGGCCCCAGCCCGCAGCCTCTGTGACCTGCTCCCTAGAGGCCCCCCCCCCCCCCCCCCCCCCCCCCCCGTCTCCCAGGCCACGCCCCCATGTACCGCACCGCCCACTCCTGGGCCCCGCCTCCCTGCGCCACGCCCCCGTGGCTAGGCCACGCCCTCCTTCCCCGGCCTCGTCTCCACCCCCACTCCAGCTGTGCCTCCTCAGGTGTTCAAGGCCAAGTTCAAGAACTGGGACGATGTGTTGACCGTGGACTACACACGCAACGCAGAGGCCGTGCTGCAGGGCCCAGGGCTCGCGGGGAAGGTGAAGCGCGACGCCGAGAAGAAAGACCAGATGAAGGCCGACCTCACGGCGCTCTTCCTGCCGCGGCAGCCGCCCATGGCTCTGGCCGAGGTGGGCGCGGACCTGTGGCACAGGGTGGGCGCCGACGCGGGGCCCCATCGTGGGAGGGCTGGGCCTGCCGTGACACGCGGGGGTCGCACGCAGGCCGAGCAGCTGATGGAGGAGTGGAACGAGGACCTCGACGGCATGGAGGGCTTCGTGCTCGAGGGCAAGAAGTTCGCCCGGCTGCCCGAGGAGGAGTTCGGCCACTTCTACACGCAGGACTGCTACGTCTTCCTCTGCAGGTGCCCCACCAGCGCCCTCGCCTGGCCCTCCCCCGGTGCCGCGGGCCGCCCAGCCCTGCCCAACACCCTCTCTGACCCCGCAGGTACTGGGTCCCCGTGGAGTACGAGGAGGAGGAGGAGAGGAAAGAGGAGAACGAGGACGAGAAGGCCGGGGCTGAGGGCGAGGACGGCGAGGCGGCGGCGGCCAAGCAGCCGGAGGAGGACTTCCAGTGCGTCGTGTACTTCTGGCAGGGCCGCGAAGCCTCCACCATGGGCTGGCTCACTTTCACCTTCAGCCTGCAGAAGAAGTTCGAGAGTCTCTTCCCGGGCAAGCTGGAGGTGGGTGCCCACCGCACTCCCGGGTGGGGACTCCGGCCGGGCGCGGGGCGGGGCCCCGGGAGCCGCTGCTGCCCCCCCCCCCGACGCTCCCACGCCGCCGCAGGTGGTGCGCATGACGCAGCAGCAGGAGAACCCCAAGTTCCTGTCCCACTTCAAGAGGAAGTTCGTCATCCACAGGGGCAGGAGGAGGGCGGCCCAGGGCGCCCCGCAGCCCAGCCTGTACCAGATTCGCACCAACGGCAGCGCCCTCTGCACCAGGTGCCCGGCTGCAGGGCGGGGCGGGGCGGGCGCCCAGGGCCTGGCCGCCTGCTGACCGCCCTCTCCCCGCCTCAGGTGCATCCAGATCAACACCGACTCCGGCCTCCTCAACTCCGAGTTCTGCTTCATCCTCAAGGTGGGGTCTGGCGTGGCCGGGACCGTGGAGGGGGCGGGTGCCGGCCGGCCTGACCGGAGCCCCTGCGCCCTCCCAGGTTCCCTTCGAGAGCGAGGACAACCAGGGCATCGTGTATGCCTGGGTGGGCCGGGCGTCAGACCCGGACGAGGCCAAGCTGGCCGAGGACATCCTCAACAGCATGTTCGAGGCCTCCTACAGCAAGCAGGTGCCCGGGACGGCCGGCCAGCGGGTGGGCGGGCGGCGGGCGGGCGGGCGAGGGTAGCGGGGCCGGGGCCGACCAGCCCTTTCCCAGGTCATCAACGAGGGCGAGGAGCCAGAGAACTTCTTCTGGGTGGGCATCGGGGCACAGAAGCCCTACGACGACGACGCAGAGTACATGAAGCACACGCGGCTCTTCCGGTGAGGCTGCCCTGTGCCCGCCCCCTCGCCCCCTCGCGTGCCTGCCGCTCGCCATGACCCGTGGCCTCTCCCTGCCCCTTGACCCCCCCCAGGTGCTCCAACGAGAAGGGCTACTTCGCGGTGACGGAGAAGTGCTCAGACTTTTGCCAGGATGACCTGGCGGATGATGACATCATGCTCTTGGACAACGGCCAAGAGGTGAGACCCCCGCCAACCCCCGAAGGAGTCCCGAGGCCCCGAGACAGGGGTGTTCCTGAGCCCCCACGGGCCACCTCCCTGCTGTCCCCACAGGTCTACATGTGGGTGGGGACCCAGACGAGCCAGGTGGAGATCAAGCTGAGTCTGAAGGCCTGCCAGGTGAGCGGGGAGGGGCTGGGGCTGGGCCAGGGGTGAGGGGGGGCCCCGAGGCTGTGGGGGCTCACCTGCCCGCCCCCCCTGCCGCCAGGTGTACATCCAGCACCTGCGCTCCAAGGAGCACGAGCGTCCCCGCCGCCTGCGCCTCGTGCGCAAGGGCAACGAGCAGCACGCCTTCACCCGCTGCTTCCACGCCTGGAGCACCTTCCGCAAGGCCCTGGCCTAGGGGGGCCGCCCGCTTCCCCCATCGAGACCCCAGCCCTCCGCGGAGGGAGAGGAAGGGCCGGCCGGTCAGGGCCCTGCGGCCGCGGAGGCGTAGGCGGGTCGGCCCAGGTCTGCAGCGTGAGCTCTCTGCCTGGGATAAAGCAGTGAAATCTCCCTCTAAGAGATATTAAATGCTTTTATTTTCCATATTAAAAATCAGTATTTTTAATATTAAAACCACTAATTTTAACAAAAGGCCAAAAAAAACCCAGGGTACAATCTACAGGGAAACCCATCCTGACCACCCCTCCCCCACTGAAACACACACACACACACACACACCCCCACACACACACCCCTACCCCTGCACCGGGCTGGGCCCCAGTCCTGGGGACCCAGTGGAACGCTCCGTCTCTCATACACACGCACGTGCATACACACACTTGCACAGGCTGGGGGGGAGGGGGCAGCTGGCCCAGGAGCAAGTACCAAAATAGTTTTAGAAATGACTGCAGCGCCCAGCACAGGCATTAGAAAAATACTCTGCAAGAGAGGGGGGGTGGGGGCGGGGGCGCTGCCCTCCCGAGTCGCCGCCACCTGCAGGAAGGGCCGGTCTGAATGGCCCTGAAGCTCAGGCCAGGCTGGGCAGGTCCTGCCGGAACCCAAGGTTGCAGGTGCAGGTCTGGAAGGCCCGGGGTCCCGGCCTCCAGCGCTGAGCAGCGCAGGGGGTGGGTGGCCTGGCGGCCCTGGCCGTCCTGGTGGAGGAAGGGGAGGGTCACAGGAGCCGCCCACACAGGACGAGGCCCTGGGGGCGCCCGGGAGCAGACAGGCTGGGCAAGGGGGCCCGTCAGCCTCGGGCAGTGCCCAAAGCAGAGCCTGGGTGCAGTTGCCCGGGGCCAAACACGCCTGATCCCAAGCTGCTGCCACCCCCCCCACCACCACCAGGGTGGCTGGCTGGCCTCATTCCAGACACCAGCCGTGACACCTGGGGGTGACAGGCAGGCCCTGACCTAACACCGAGCTGTGAGAACCGGTCTCTGCGGGTTCCTGAAGTCCCCACCAGGACCGTCCCAGGAGGCCGCCAGGCCAGGCAGCACCACCACCACGGCCTGCCGGGGTGGCAGGGGCAGACGCGGGCAGGGCGGGTACCTGCAGCACTTCACTTGATCAGGATGGCGCAGGCCCGAGCCTCGTCTTCCGACAGGTTCCGCAGATTCTTCTCGGACTCCTCCGGAGAGCTGGGGGCGGGGGCAGTGAGCAGAGGGTCCGGGGGCCGCCCTCCTGGCTCCTCCCGGCCGCCGGGGGTGGAAGGTTGGCTGAAGGGTGGGGGAGGGAGGCTGGGGAGTGGCGACAGCCCTGCCCTGGACCCAGCCGCCCGCCTCACCCCAGAAAATCCTTCACGTCCTCCACCGTGACGTCCCCCGTCGTGTCCAACGTGGTGTCGGCGCTGGTGGCCGAGTCGACAGACGTGGGCGAGAGCGCGGCCTCGGGCGGCTCGGGGGTGTCTGCAGGGAGGACGTCATCAGGGCCCCGGGGCGCCCACCACACCTGGGGACCTGGCTCCAAGCGCGGCCCGCGGCGGAACACGACACTGACCCGCGGGCCGACCCCGGCCCGGCCCTGCTGGCCCGCGTCTCCCCAGCCTCCCGCAGAGGCCAGCCGAGGCCGCTGCCGCCCCCGATGCTCGCCCACAGCCCTCACCAGCTCCCTTGCTTCGCGCGGGGTCGGGGCTCCCGTCACAGCTCTGGGGGGCCAGGACGAGGCCCGGGGTCCCGTTGGCCTGGTTCAGCTTGGGTGACTCTCGGAGCCTGTGGCTGCAGAGACAGGACCGCTGGGGACGCGGGCGGGCGTCTCCCGGCTGGAGGACCAGACGCCACCGTCCCCTTCATTCCCGAGCCCTGGGACCAGGGGGAGGTGGCACTAGGGAAAGCCGACCAGTTCGGCTGAATCGGGGGGTGGGGACGAGCCGAGCGGAGCCTCGCCAGGGCCAGGGGCGTACCCTTCCACGTACCTGGCAGGCGTGGCATCGCGGGGCCGGCTGATATCCAGAGAGCAGAGCGGCTCGGTGACGTTGCGGGCGCTCAGGGAGAAGCGCTCAAACTCCGACGGGGAAATGAGGTAAAACCCTGGGCGGCGGAGAGGGGAGCAGAGGGCGCGGTGAGGGGCCACGAGGACCACAGGGTCCCCGGCCTGCCCAGCCCGGCCCGGCCCGGGAGCCGCCGCCTCACCCTGGCCGTGGCGTGTGAAGACGCAAGAGGCGATGCCGCTGATGTCCTCCTTGCGGATGCAGGAGTAGTGCACCTGGGGCCGCAGGCCGGGCACAGAGAACACGTGCACGTCGCCCAGGTTGGTCAGGCAGGCCAGGCAGGTCTCCGCGTAGTCCTCGCAGGCGGCGCTGGCGAACGTGACCAAGGCCACCTTGCGTACGCGGCAGCCCTCGTGGGCCGTCAGCTTGAACTTGGTCTTGGCGCTCACCTTGGGCAGCGTGAACACCTGGAGACAGGTGGTGGCCACTGAGCAGGGCCCGGGCCCAGCCCCGCCACCTCCTCAGCCAGGGCACCGCCCGCCCCGAGCTGCCACCCCAACTAGAGCAGGCTTCCCCGCCCCGAAACCTCCCAGGCCGCTCCATCCAGGGCAGAGCCCATCCCGCTGGGCGGCAGAGCCCATCCCGCTGGGCAGCAGGGTCCAGGGTCCAGGGTCCCCAACCCTGCGAGTTCCTGCCCGACAGCCCAGGGGAACGGTCAAGGAGCCTGGGCGGGGGGGTGGGGGGGGCACGGGAGCTCCCCAGGGCGCCTCAGCAAGAAGGGGTGGAGCCGGGAGCCTGGAAGGGTCGCCCTGCGACTCACCTTGAACTGCTCCTCGGATGCGATGAGCACGGCGTGGCCGCCCTGCATGTCGGGCGCCTGTGCCAGGTCCCGCGAGGCCTCATAGGGCTCCGGCAGCGGGCGGCCGCGTCCGTCCAGCACGGCAATGGCCACCACGGGGGCCCGGTGCATCAGCTGCACCTCCTTGCCCAGCACGGCCTCCACTGCCCGCTCGGGCCGCTTCTCGGTGCCCGCTGCTGCCGTTGGCACCTCCAGCGCGTAGGCGAACACGGAGCCCGAGTTGGTGCCCGCCCACATGGTGGGGCCATGGTGGGCCGCTGCGGGCGACAGGCTGGTGAGAGGGGCATGCCTCCTCTCCCCTCCCCTCCCCTCCCAATGCCCCAGGACCCTGGACTGGCTCCCTCCCACCCACCACCCCTGGTGACCTTGGCCAGCCCTCCTCAGGGGCAGGGGTGACCTCTAAGGCACCTCTGGGAGACGCCCAGGGGCCCTCAAACTGGACCTCGACCTCAGACCTGCTCCGCCGCCCAGCAACGCAGCCATTGCAGGGCCCAACCCGCCACCCCAACACGGGTTCCACTGCACCTGGACCAGCCCCCGCAGCAGGTGCGCTCCAACCAGGGGGCACCCCCCCACCCCCGCATCAGGGCTCCCACCACTTGGGGTCAGAGCAGCTCAGTGCGAGGCGGCCGGCGCCCGTGACCCCCCAGGGCCTGGCCCCCATCCAGCCCTGGCCGTCTCTCCGCCCTGCCCGCCTCAGCCTTGGTGCTACCGCCCTGCGCTCTCCCCTCAGGCCTAAGGCCCACCTGAGCGGCTCGCCGCCCCTCCCCACTGGCCGGGGGCAGGGGGGGCTGTTGTGCAGGCAGCAGTAAGGACACGGGCCCACCCCCTCTCCCACCCAGCCGGCACCCCCGCCGCCCCTCCCCGGCCTCACCGTCTCGGAGGAAGGTGTCGGCGAAGTACAGGCAGCGCACGACGCCCGAGAGGGAGTCGTCGGCCGAGCGGGGCTCGATACGGCGCTGCACGGGCGTCACCTCCACGTCGTGGGGGCCGGCCTGCTCCGCCAGCTGTGCGTTGGCCTCCTGCAACTGGAGGGGCATGAGGCCCAGAGCGCGGCCTTGCCGCCGCCGCCCCCTCCTGGCGCCCGGCCGCCCGGCCCACCTTGCTGCCCGCGGCAACGGCGCGCTTCTTGCCCGAGACCCGGCTCTTGCGGATGCGCCGGAAGGACTGGCGCAGCGACTTCTTGAGCGACTTCACCCGGGACAACGGCCCCTCCATGGCCAGAGAGTCACTGGGGTGCAGGGTGCACCTGGGGGCCGGACGGGGCGACCGTGAGGGCGGCCCGGGCCCCTCCTGCCTCACCTCCCGCAGGCGTGCAAGTGCCCCCCGCCCGCCCGCCTGCACGCACCTGGCCAGCACGGGGCTCAAGCGCCGGTAGTCGAACAGGCCAAAGCCGTGACTGGTGCCGAAGGCCACCAGGCCCCACTCGGCGTGGAGCGTGACGGCCGTGACGGCGGCCGGTGGCAGGCACTGCACCAGCACGCGGGGCTGGAAGCCGGCCGGCCAGGGCAGCGGCCCCGCACGGGGGATCAGCCGCTCGTGGCCCTTCCACGTGAAGCCCTCGCGGTCCTGGAGGAGGTCCACGCTGGCCACACCGACCGCCTGCTCCGATGGCACGTCGCTTAACTCCAGCACTAGCACCTGAGCCCAGAGCCAGGGTGGCATAAGCGGGCAGCTTGGAGGGAGACCGAGTCCACGAAGCCCCTGCCAGAGTGGTCCTGGGACAGGCTCCACTGAATGCGCACTTGCTGACCGGCCACTGAATACCAGGGCCCTCACTGGGCGACAGGGAGAGCCAGCCGCCACCACCCCACCCAGGGTCCCCCTAACACCTGTGCTCCCGCCCCTGCCCCAACCCTCCCAGGGTCCCCAGAGCCATCAGGCCCCCCCCCCCCGGCTCAGGCCCTCCCCCCTGGGGACGCCCTACCTGGCCTGCTGTGCCAGCCACCGCCATCTGGGCCGTGTATTTACAGAGCGCCACCTTCTGCACGCCGAGCCGGGGATCGTCGCTGTAGGGGTCGAAGCAGCCCACCTATGGGGTGGGAAGGCGTGGTGACACAGGGCAGCACCCGAACCAGGCTCCCCGGTGCCAGGGGAGGGGCCCACCTTGCGGAAGGGCGGCCAGTCGTCCTCGGCGGCCTGGGCCAGGCTGTCGGCGTGCTCACAGTCCGTCTGGAAGAGGCCGGCTGTACTCAGCCTGTAGAGGGGCCGCAGGGCCACGCCGGAGGCGTCCCAGAACCGCACAGTGCCATCCTCGTGGCTGCAGGGAGGGCGGGGTCAGGCCCACCCCGGGCCCCTGTGCCCCCTCCACCCGCCTGTCTGGTGACCACTGGCAGGGGACCAGGCGGGCGCCTGCGCCAAATGCTGACAGCCTCCTGCTGCATCCGGCCGACAGCAGGCGCCCACTGCAGGCCGGGCCACAGCGCCTGGGCCCTTCCCCACACATGGGGTGGGAAGGCGGGGGGACCAGCCAGCACAGGGAGCAGCGGTGCAAGTGACCCACGGGGACATCCAGAAAAGCTGACCAGGTCAGGCAGTCAGCAGAGGGAGCCCGGGGGCGGTGGGGGAGGGGGAGACGCACAGCGCAGCCTCGGGGGGTGGGGGGGGGGACGACTCAGCAGCAGAGCCCAGGCCAGGGCCGCTGGGCGGTGCTGGGAGCCCAGAGCCAGGACTGGCTGGGACACCTCCAGAGGCTCTGAAAGCCACGCTTAGGAGCTCTCAAACTCTTAGCCGGGAGGGGACATGGGCGTCAGAGGCCCGAGGGTCCTGCACAGGCAAACGGCAGGGGCCAGGCAGGAAGCTGGGGCCTGAGTCACCAAGCACGTCAGCGCCCGCCGGGCCCAGGCCGGGCTCCCCAGCACCTGCCCTGGGCAGCCTGGCGGGGGCCAGCCCAGATTTTCCGGTCCCAGGGCAAGCGGAGTGGGTGGAGCCCGGTTTCAGGCCAGAAGGAGGACCGGGCCTTAAACCAGAGTCTAGGGAGGCTTCTCCCGGCCGCGCCCGTGGGAAGCGGCGACCTGTGCCACCAGAAGCCGGGCCTGACTCAGCGGGCAGGTCGGCACCCGCCAGGCCCGGAAAGGGCCCTCCTGCACCTGCGGGGGCTGCACCAGGCCCTGCTCACCCACATACGCACGCACAGACGCCCTTCGTGACCGGGCCGGGCCAGGGGACACGCGCTCGCCTACCCGGTCAGCAGCAGCCCTCGCTGCGACGGCTCCTGGGCCAGGTTGCGGCCCCCGGTGATAGGCCAGCTCTGAGAGGAGGAGACGGAGACGCACGTGAAAGGGCGGGACGCACGTCTACCCCTCGCCCCGGACATAGCACCCCGGGGCTCAGAGTCGTACACCTGCCCATCCCTGCCTCCCCGCGGCGGGGGGCGCCCTCCCCTGGGACACCCTCCCTCCCCAGGGCCTGCAGAGGGGACGCCCAGGCACACACCGAGACGGCGGAGGCCGGCTGGGGGCTCTGCTGCTCGCCGGCGCTCACCAGGCGGGCCCAGAGCTTAGCGGGGACGTTGGCGACGTGGGCCGAGCAGGTGATGGCGGACGAGTGCAGAGGGGCCAGGTAGGGGGCGGGCACGGCCGGCCAGCCGGGCGTCTGCAGGTCCAGCACCACCAGCTCCTCCTCCAGCAGCACGGCCAGGGCCTGCGGCTCGTCGAAATCTGCGGGACCGGGGCAGGGGGCGGGGGGTAAGCTGGGCCCCGGCCGCGCGGGCGCAGGCGGGAGGGCAGCTACGCACCGTCCTCGGGCCGCGCGCTGTGCACCGTGAAGAAGTCGATGACGCGGGAGGTGAAGTCCAGCGTGACCAGGCTCGCGGCCTGCAGCACGCTCACGCAGTGGCGGTCGCCGTAGCTGGCGCGGGGCATGCCGCCGCTGAAGACGACAAGGGGCTCGCTGCTCGGGGCAGGGCGGCCGCGTGAGCCACTCGCCTCCGGGCCCCGGGAGAGCCGCCCCACCCGCCGGGCGCCCCACCTACCCAGAGGCACAGTTCCGCCAGAGGATCTTGTTGATGGCTTTGCAGGGGAAGGGGCCTGGGGGGGGGGGACGGGAGACACAGCATCAGGCTCCCCCCCCCAAGCGCCCCCGAAGCCCCCTACCCAGGCCAGGCCGCGTGAGCCGGAGCTCAGGGTCAGCACCGAGCCCCCTCGGGCCTCCCACCCTCACCGTAGGGCGTGGTGGCCGCGGTGGGCTGTGCCGTCGGGGAGCTGCCGGCGTCCACAGACCAGATGGCGTAGCTGCCGTCACTGTGCGAGCTGACGAGTGTGCGGCCGCTGCGCTCCCAGCACACGCTCTCCAGCTGCTGCGGGGGTCGGGGCACGGCGTGAGCACGGCGACCGAGAGCCGAGGCTCCGCGCCGCCTCCGGCCTCAGCCACGCACCTGGTTCCCCAGGAAGACGCGGTCGGCACACCGCGCGGCCTGGTTCCAGACGACCAGCAGGCCGCGGCTGTAGCCAATGACGATCTTGCTGGGGGCCCGCGGGTGACCCTGGAGTGACTCCACAGGGCCCAGCGCCTTCCCGCACCGGTAGTCGTCGGGCACACTGCGGGGAGCCGGGTAAGTGGGAGCAGGGGCACAGCGTGCCCCAGGGAGGTGGGGAGCGGGACGGGCGCTCACCTTCGCAGAACCTCGTCCGGACCAAGGGTCTGCCCCTCAAGCAGCGTCAGGGTGGGAACATCCAAGAAGAAGACACTTCCGCCCTCGGTGCCCAGGGCCGCCACGTCCCCAGCACCCACCAGCAGGACCACTGTGATGCGGGCAAGGCTGGGGGGGCCACTGTGGGGGCCGAGGGGAGGTGCGTGAGGCTGGGAGCCCGGCCACCCGACGAGCAGGGCGCGGAGGGGGCTGGGCCGCTACTGTCAGCTCACGGCGGCCCCTGTGCACTTGCCAGCCAGGCCGACTGTCGAGTGGGCTGGCGCACCGGGCAGGCAGCAGTGGCGGCTGCGGGCACCGCAATTAGCTCGCTCAATTATCCATCAGGACGTCGGCGGGTGGAGAGGGATAAAGATAGGTCCCAAGCCTGGAGCCAGGCCGAGCGCCTCCCACCCGCCAGAGGGGAAGGCGGGGCTCAGTCCCAGGACCAGAGGCTGCAGCACTCCGGCCCCCAGCCCATCGCCATCTCCCTGACCTTGCAGGAGGCCTCTGGGTTGCTCCCCCGCGGAGGCCCGGAGGCCCCAGGAGTCCCCCACCCTGCATTTGGGCTGGACGCTGGGGTGTCACCCAGCACCAGCAGGACAAGTCTCTCACTGAGCCAGACAAGACTTGCGACCTGAAGGTCTCACCCACTCTGGCCACTTCAGCGAGAACAGGCTGGCCAGCAGCAGAGGCCTCTAGTCTGTCCCCAGGGGGCCAAGCCCACTGTCCCCCGGCGCCCCAGTGGTGCCCCAGCACCGACCCTCCCTGCTCACCGGGCGCCCAGCCAGAGCCCCCATCTAACACCGCAAAGTCCACAGAGCACAGGCCCCGGGGGCAGCCTCCTGTCCCCACTGCATCCTTTCGGGCTGCCTCCCACAGCCTCCTCCAGGCTCCCCCCAGGCCCGGTGGCTGTCGCCGGCCAAGTCCTCCCGTACCTGGCACCGTCAAAGCCCGGCCGAGTGGGCGGCTGGAAGCTGAGGGCTTCCTCCAGGTGGGCGCAGCCGTTACGGTGAACGATCTCCCAGAGGTGCAGGCTGCTGTCGTCCAGCAGGGTGAGGAGGCGGCCCTGGTGAGGGAGCAAGGCCAAGACCGGGCTGGACCAGGGCGGGGACGCAGGGACGCGGGGGCCGGGGGGACGCGGGGCCGGGGCACGGGGAGAGGCTCACCTGGCCAGGCAGGAAGTGCATCTGGGTGACCGTGGCCGCGTCTCGGTGCAGGCCTGTGAACTCCACGCCGGGGGCTCCATAGCTGAGGGTTCGGGTCAAGGCCAGGGAGCAGACAGGGGACACCCCACAGGCCCCATCCACTGGGCCTGGCTACCCAGGAGCCCTCCCAGGTCCAGAGGCCTCTGGAAGGAGCCCGACCCGCACTGCCACGCTCAGGGCGGGTGACGCTGCTGTATCAAAGTGGGCCTGCAGCTCAGGGTCTCATGGGCAGGGAAGGGGGCAGGAGGGTCCCAGCTGCCCCTCTTGCAGCTCCAGGCCATCACCAGCAGTGGGCAAGGACACTCACCTCCTTCTGGGGAGGTGGCCACAGCCCTGACCTGGAGCAGGAGTGGCCAGGGAGGCCTGGGGGCGGTGACCTGCTCCAAGTGACAGGCATCAGTGCCAGAGTCCCAGCAACCCCAGGCTTCACAGGGGAGGGCAGGCAGGCCGAGGGGCCCCGGGACGGGGGCCTGGGGAGGGGTCAGTGACGTTGCCCGGAGACAACGCAGGAGCCGTTGCCTGGAGCTGGAGTTGGGAGTCCCTGCAGGAGCCGGAGAGCACAGAGAACGGGACAAAAGCGGGGGCAGGAGCGCTGGGAGGGAAGCAGGGTCGCCAAGGAGACGGGCCAGCCTCAGTTTCCCAGCCCAGGGTAGGGGTCCGGGGGGAGGGGAGGGCCTCACCCCCCGCCCACCAAGGCCGCCTGCCCGCCTGCTCTTTGTGAGCACGAGGAGCCAGCGCACAGAAAGGCCAGACCCCCGGCAGACTCCACTGTGACGGCGAGGAACAGACTGCAGGACCACAGCACGCCTGGGGCAGGGCTGCACCGCTAGAGGCAGGAGCAGCAGGCCAGGAAGGGGGGCTGTGGGCAGGTGGGGGCTTGGGGGCAGGGGGCCAGGCCACCGTGCCCTCCCTGCCCCATTCCCTGCACACCGATGCCCCAGGGCCCGTGGGACAGGAGGAGGCACCCAGGCCCAGCCACGCTCCCTAGTATCCGCAAACTCACAAGCTGCCTGGCCCATGCCCCAGCCCCGAGGTGGGGAGACCCCCGTCCCGCCACGCAGCCACCCACCAGAGCCCAGGCTCTCCACCTGAGGGCTCACCATGGAGGCG
Source organism: Phacochoerus africanus (assembly GCF_016906955.1). Taxonomy (NCBI): domain Eukaryota; kingdom Metazoa; phylum Chordata; class Mammalia; order Artiodactyla; family Suidae; genus Phacochoerus; species Phacochoerus africanus. The sequence goes on from NC_062557.1 coordinate 59,853,611, forward strand.
GGCGAGGCAGCTCCACGCAGGAAGGGGGCCTCCAGCTGCCGGCCCCCCTCCGCCTGCAGGAAAACGCCCCTTTGTGTGGTTCACAAGGCCCATTGTGTGGAGCCAGCATCCAGGTGGGGGCCGCGCTGCGCTCACCACGCCGAGCCTGGCACTGCCCCCGGCCCCTCGGCTAGACACCCGTGTCTTCACACGGGCACACGGGTGTGCCCAGTCACCAGGGCGAGGCCTGCTGTGGCCCTGGCCCACCCACCACCCTTGCTGGGGACCGAGCGCAGCCAGCCCCCGGCCCAGCCTCTCCAGTCTCAATTGCCGGGACCATGGCAGGGTCGCCTAGGTAACTGGCTGGCTGAACTGCAGCAAGGGGCAGCTGTGGCCACTGCAAGCGCACCCGCACGGTCTCGGGGCAGCAGGACCCGGGCAGCTAGCAGGCCCTCCCCTAGAAGCCAGGCACACAGACACGCTCACAGCGCCACGGCCCCGGCTGCAAAGGATACATCTTGACGGCCCCAGACCTGGTGCCAATGGCCATGATGCGGAGCTCTGGATCGAAGGCCAGGGCGCTGGGCTGGTTGGGGAAGCCATGCTCCACGGTCTGCGGGGGAGGCGAGGGCATGGGCGCAGGCACGGGGCCGCCCGAGGCAGCCTGCAGGCTCTGCCCCTGCCGCACCGTGGGGCTGGAGCCAGGTCCCTGGGCTCCGTGCCTGGGTGTCCCCAACTGAGAAAAGCGCGGTCACACCTCCGGTGGGCAGGGAAGGGCCTGAGCCCCCTGGCTGCAACCACAAGGCCTTCCTCGGCCAAGGCCCCGGCCCCCCAACACTCACGCCCACCCCGCTGTGCGCTCGGCGAGGAAGTATGGGCACAGAAGTGAACCCCGTGCCCATGGGCTCCGCTCCCCAGGCAGACCAGGGAATCCAAGGCGCTGCCCAACACAGGCTCTGCGTACAGGCCAGAGGCCCCTGACCCTCCCCCAAGGGCCGCTCCCCACTCCTAGAGACAAGGAGCTTCCAGCCCAGTCCCCGAAGGCGTCATCAGCACACCCCCCCCCCCCGCCCCCCGACACGGGCTCCCACCTGGAAACTGGGAGGCAGGATTCTCACCCCACCATGGTGGGCATGGTGGGCAGGGGGCTTATGCACTGAGGACTGGCTCCGCAGTGGGTGCACCCCCCACCCCTCCCACCCAAGGAAGCCCTACTCAACCCCGAGGCCTGCCAGGGGGCCCTCCCCAGAAAGCCTGCACCCCTGGGCCCCCAGCCCCTGACCTCTACAGCGAGGTGGGGACACATCTGCTCGCAGTCCTTCACCGCCTCCGCAAGCCCCCTGGGTGGGTCACTGCCCGGTCCAAGCCTCAGCTTCCTTCTGGGCACTAGGGGCCACAAGCCCACCTGAGGACAGTGGCCCACTTGCCGGGGCAGGGATGTGTGGCACTGCCACGCCCACACTGGACCCGGCCGGCCGTGTCTGGCGGCCGCTCCTCCGCTCAGGACCCCCCCGGGGCTCCCAGCTCACTCCCAGTCAAAGCCAAGTCCTGGCCCTCGGGCCCCTCCCTGCCCCACGGCTCACTTGGTGGCCATGCACTCCCAGCCCCCGCATCCGCGGGCCTCTGCCTGGATGCCCTCCACCCAGCGTCCCTGTCGCCCCCCCAACCACGCCCTCACCTGCCTGAGCTCACCCTTGGAGCCACCCCCGAAGCTCGCTGCCTAGTTCCCTCTCTCCTCCCGGCTTCCCACCGTCTTCGCCGGAGTGAGAAGTTGTTAAAGTGGCAAACACGTGGACATGCCACATGCAACGGGGGGCAGGGCCGGGATGTGCACCCAAGTCTGGGTCCCAAGTCCGGGCTCACTCCTGCCCCCCATTCCCTGCTTCCCCGACCCCTCGGGAATCTGGGGCCTATGTTCTTTCTTTTTTGTTTCCTTCTTTAGCCTCCCTGGGGTCCACGGAGCTCCTGGGCCAGTGATCAGAGCCAAGCGGCAGCTGCAACCTTTGCCACAGCTGTGGCAACGCCAGACCCTTAAGCCACGGTGCTGAGCCGGGGCCTGAACCTGCACGCTGGTGCTGCAGAGGCGCTGCCCCTCTGATTGCGCCAAAGCAGGAACTCCTGGAGCCCATCTTCTAGGCATCAGCCGCCACGCCCTCTAGTGACCAAGCCCCCTGCCCAAGATCATGCCCCTCCCACCACTGCTGCCCAGTCAAAATGGGGCCTCACCCTCCTTAGCAGGGAGACCGCAGCTTCTGCCAACCAGGGGCCCAGCCAGGGGGAGCAAGCCTTCCCCCTCCCCGCAGCTGCCTCAGGTCCCCACTTCACACCCCGCCTCACGTGCCGGAGGAAGTGACACCTTAGCACAACGCCTGCCCAAACGCCATCCCTGTCCACACACCCGCACGGCCACTCAGCAAGGGAAGGGGGCCATCCAGGAGCCCCTGGGCACCAGCCCCCGCTCTGGACCCCTGGACCCTGAAGTCTGAGGGTCCTGGCGCCCGCTTCCACCACCTGGGAAACCCTGCCTGGCCCAGAGACATTCTGCCCCGGCCGCTCCAGGACCAGCCATCCCAGAGCGTCACCTGGACAGGAGTCTCCTCGAAGCTGGCTCAGGACCACAGGAGACCCTCCAAAAGTCCCCGTCCCTCAAGGCTACGTCAAGTCCCACTGACGAGGCCAGGCAAGGACTGAGTGCCTCCGCTTACTCTGACTTGGGGCAGGTGGCCGGCCCTCTCTCAGCCTCAGTTGTCTCACCTGTGTGTTACCAGCCCCAAGAGCCTGGGTAAGGGGCTGGGCGACCAGAGGGCTTGGGTGTAATACCCAGGCCACAAGTCACAGCCCTGGGGGAGTTGGCCACGGGCAGGCCTCTCTCCACCACACACCAGCGCAGGGGAGGCGGGGCCGAAGGCAGCCCCTTTCGGCGGCCCCTCTTGCCCTACCCAGGAAAGAAAGGAAGGAGCGGCCCGGCCCTCCCCCCCCCCTTTGCCTGGGCTCCAGGAGAAGCGGTGGGCCGGCTGGCCCGTGTGACTCGGAGCCCACAGCAGGGAAGACAGGGGCTCTATCTCCGAGCAAGGGAAACTGAGGCCCCACGAGTTGAACTGCACTTGGCTACACGGCCAGGCATCCCCCCCCCGGGAGCCCCCGGCGGGGCAGGGCTGGGGGCAGAGCCCAGGGCGGTGGGGGAAGGGAGGAGAGGAACCGGGAAGGGATTTCCCAGCCCCACCCCCCAGCATCTGCCTCCACTCCGCGCCCCTCCCCACCGGCCTGGGGGCGAAAGCAAAACAAACTGGCCCGAGGGCTAACTAAGCAGGGGCGCCGAGGGGCCCCCAGAGAAAGAGATAGACAGTAAGTGGAGCCGGAGCCAGAGTTGAGAGCCGCCAGGAGACGCACGGAGGCGGAGAGGCCCGCAGGAAGAGGCCGGCGGAGTTCGAGACGCGGAGACAGAATCAGGGGGGCGGAGGGCAGGGATGGAGGGAGGCTGGCGCGCGGTTCAAGCGGAGCCGGGCGGCCCGGCCGGCGTGCGCCCCCTCCCCCGGCCCGACGTGGCTCCGGCCCGGCCCCCACCCCCGGCCCCCACCCCCGGCCCGCCGTCGCACCTTGTGGAAGGCGAAGAGCTCCTGCTTGAGCTTCTCGCGCTGCGGGTCGGCGCCCTGCCTGCGGAACCGAAACTTCATCATCTTGCGCCCGGCCGCCCGCCGCCGCCCGCAGGATGCGCCGCGCGGCCCCGCCGGTCCTGAGGCGCGGGCGGGCGGGCGCCAGGCGCGGGCGCGGCGGGGCGGGGCCTGCCCGGGGGCGGGCCCGCCCGACGGACGCGCTGTCCGGCCAATGGGCGGCGCGCGGCCCGCCCGGCCCGCCCCTGCCGGTCGCCCAGTGGGCGCCCGCGAGCATGCCCACCGCGCGTGCGCCGCGGGAGTGGGGCCTGCCGGGACTCGTAGTCCGTGAGCGGGGCTCCAGCGTGGGCGGCTGGGGAAAAGCCTTGGAAAGGCGAGGCGTCTTCCCCCCGCCCCCGGCTCACTGGAGGCCAGTCTCTTCCTGCGACGAGCAAACAACGCGCACACTCAGGTCATGAGGCATCTCCATCCCCAAAGCCAGGAGAGTTCTGACCGGAGCGAACACAGTGATTGCATAGTCGTATTACGTTTGGCCACTTTCGCAGGACACCCCTTGGCCCATCCCCCAGTGTGCCAGAGCACCGTCCACGCCATGCTCCCGGTCGGCTGGGTGGTTGGGTCGGAAATGCCCTCCTCTGCCCCCAGCCTCTGGGGCACTGCTACACATCCTTCAGGACCCAAAGTAAAAAGCTCTAGTGGCCACACGGAGGATTCTTAGCGCCATCAGCTCAAGAGACAGAGATGCGGTGGAGAAGAGAACCCCTTCCTCAGGAGCTGGCACTTGGGACGCTCCTGAGATGGCATCTCGGCTTCTCCGACGAGCAGGGAGAGCCTCCTCGGCTGTGTAGAGAAAGCTGCACTGCCTCCACTCAGAATGACGATCGGGCTGTTCCCACCCAACGTCCAGGCCTCCTTGTCTCATCTGGACGGTGGCCTGGAGACTGAACCTTTCTTCCCAAGGCTGAGAATAGGCTGCCCGAGGCTCAGGGTCCCAGAAGCTTAGGTGGGGCCTGTAGACCAGGCCCAGAGCCCCCTAGCTGTGTGAAGGGCGGAGTGCCTGGCTTGTGACCCCAGGCAGCTGCCAAGCCATGGGCTTGGCTGCACCCCTCCACCCACGCCAGCCCTGCTCAGCCCTTCCCTGGGGTTGGAGCTGGATCTGGAAGAGGGGCAAGTGGGGAGCAGGGGGGCGAGAGGAGCAAAGATGTTAACAGGGCTCAAGAGTGTCTGCGAGTGGCAGGCGCCATTCAAAACCCTTTCCTGGTTTCAGCTGAGGAAGGCGTCTCAGTGGTTCTGTGAGGAGGAAGCTAAGACAGGTGGGTACAGGCAGCGGGCAGAGCTGGCTGCCCTGAGAGGGGTCAGGCCCCTCGGGCCATGGCCCACTGCACACCCAGCACCGGAGGCCCAGGAAGCTCTTGAGCCCTGGGTTCTGGTCCCTGCCCTGCCCTGCCCCCCCATGGCTGAGCGGCAGGGACTGAGCCCAGGGCCTCCTTTGCCAAACGAAGGCCTCACACAGGGAAGTGTTAGGAAGTTGTTGCTTCGCCTCGACTTTAGCGGCTGTGCAGCCTGGAGCAAGGTCCTTGAGCTCTCTGTGCCTCAGTGTCCTCCTCTGTAAACATGTGGTTGACACCGGTACCTGCCTCCAAGGGTCGCTGTGAAGGTGAAATAAATTAGTCAGTAAATTAGTACTTATAAAGCCCTCAGACCAGGCAGCCAGGAAGTGCCACATTCGAGTCAACTCTTGTGAGTTCTGGCTAATTGCGGCTTGAACTCTGCGCCTCCATCACCCTGGCAAGTCCCTGCCCTTGCTCAGTCTCCATTTCTGTCTTTGAAAGGGGACCAAGGGACCAGGCAGGAAGCAGCCCTGCCTCCCCCACAGCACATCCCCAGCTCACAACCTAGGGGGCCCCGGGCCTGTGATCACCTCGGGCAGCAGGGCCTGCTCGTCGTTCGCAGCAAGGAACGGGCTCAGAGAGCCCAGGCAAGGGCACGAACACGAGGTCTGGGTAATCTCGGGCCCACACCTAGCCTAGAGGTGAGGGGGCAGGAGGGCGCCCGAGTCAGCAGCGCCCTTGGGAAGGGAAAGCCATCTCCACCGTGGCCGCCCAGCCTCAGATCAGCCTCAGGCCAGGGACAGGCTGCTGCGGTCTCTGCATTTCCTGGGTGGGGTGGCCTCCCCCAAGCCCTCCTCCCCCTCTTGGCTACCCCCAGGCCCTAGGCCAGCTCTGAGTGGTGCCCAGTTCTGGCTTCCCGTCCTAAGCTATCCCCTTGCTAGCTGGGTAACCTCAGGCAAGGCACTTGTCCACCTGGGGCCTGTTTCCCCATCTGGAAAATGTAATGAGGACTAAATGGGATGATTGGAAACAGCAGTGGAGCCCAGGACCTGTAGGGCCTGTTTTCCTAGGACTCTGGCTCAGAACTAGCTGCCACACCAGCTGCACCCAAGGCATATGGAGGTTCCGGGACCAGGGGTGGAATCTAAGCGGCTGCTGTGACCTACACCCCAGCAACACCGGATCCTTCTTCACCCACTGTGCCAGGCTGGGGATCAAACCCGCATCGCTACAGAGACAATGTCAGATCATTAACACACTGCACCACAGGGGGAACTCCTGCCCCACCATTCTTCAAACGTACCAGTCAGGTGTCTGTCTCAGGACCTTTGCACCTGCTGTTTCCTTGCTGGGAAGCTTTGCCCCCAGGTTTTCACTTAGCCAAACCCTCCCTCCTTTGGTCTTGTTTTTTTTTTTTTTTTTTGTCTTTTCTAGGGCTGCAGCCGCAGCACATGGAAGTTCCCAGGCTAGCGGTCAAATCGGAGCTATAGCCACTGGCCCACACCACAACCACAGCAACGCGAGATCCGAGCCACGGGTCCAAGCCATGTCTGCGACCTACACCACAGTTCATGGCAATACTATATCCTTAACCCACTGAGTGAGGCCAGGGATCGAAGCCGCAACCTCACGGTTCCTAGTTGGATTCGTTAACCACTGAGCCACGACAGGAACTCCTGGTCTTGACACTCTTGCTCAAGGAAGCATCCCCCCCACCTCAATTCCTGGTGCCTCCCCTCCCCGTTCCGTTCCTCTCCCCCCACTCCCATCCCCGTCTCTCTGACACTTGTGTGCATATTGTTTCCCAGCTTGAGAAAGAGCTCCCCAGGGGCTTGGTTTTTAATGCTGCTCTTCACCCCAGTGCAGGTCAGGCACCCAGTAGGTACTCAGCACATCTAAAAATGACATGAGAGTTCCTGCTGTGGCTCAGTGGGTGAAGGATCCAGTATTGCCACAAGTTGCGGCGTAGCCCAAAGGTGGGGCTCAGATCCAGTGTTGCCATGGCTGTGGCGTAGGCAGCAGCCGCGGCTCCGGTTTGATCCCTGGCCCCGGCAACTTCCATATGCTGTGGGTGTGGCCTTAAAAAAAAGGGAGGGGGGATAATATACGAACTAATTTTAAAAGGTCAAAAGCAAATATGAGAAATGGTTAACACGTGTGGGTGGTAGTACGGCTTCTCTGTTGTTTGAAGTATTTTTCAGTGTGTTTGAAACATTGAAAGCTGTAAAATGCTGGTAATAAGCATCCGCAGTGTTTGGGAGTCCAAGGTCACGGGAAAGGGTGGTTGCTGGATGCGGGGAGGCAGGTGGAGAGCACGGGTGCCTCCCAGCCAGGCTGGCGTGCATCTGGGGGTCCCCAGGGTTGCTGTATCTGTGCTTTATCTGCTTGGATCTGGGCCATGACACTGAAGTAAGTATGGGGACAGCCCACTTTCAGACCGGAAACAGGAGCCAGGGCCTAAGGCCATCTGCAGAAAGGAGGGAAGCAGGGGTGACGGGAAGCCCCACAGGGAGGCAGGGAAGGGCGGCTGGAGGAGTGGGGGAGGCTGGGAGAGCCTGGCCACGGGAGGCGGGCCCAGCCTTGCAGGAGCTGGCCCAGATCCCGGTGAGGCCGCGACCCTCCTCTGCTGCCCACACCACACAAGTAGCTTCTTCCTGGCAGGTCCCAGGATTCCTGGAGTGGAATCTGGGCTGGGGGCAGGGCGGGCAGGCGGCGGGGCTCACACGGGAGCCCTCACCCGGCACATGGCGTGCAAAACGCAGCAGGCTCTCGGGGCGCTTTTCGGGCCCACAGGGGTGAGCAGTGTGCTGGGCCTCGGGGAAACAAAGGCCAGACCCAGCCCGCCCTCCTTTCAGAGGGGGGCACCTGCCCAGGGTGGCAGGGGGCTTTGGACCTCCAGCCCCAGCTCCCTCTCCAGGCGCAGGCGGTCGGCCCTGAGCAAGCCTGGGTCTGAGCCGTGCTTCTCCTGGCTCACAGATCTGGAGATCTGAGTGCACTGCCTCCTGCAGGCGTGTCAGGTTGGAGGCTAGGCAGGTGGGCACTGCCCTAGGCCTGCTGGAAGGTGGGGTTCTGTGCTGCATTCGGCTCTGTGGCTCCAAGTTCTGATCCTGCTCCCTCACCATGAGTCCAGAGAGGGTGGGAGTTAGGACCTGGTCTCTCAGCACCCAGTACTCTGGGCTGTGCAGAGGGAGGGCACTGGCAGCACGAAGGCCCCGGCGAGTTGGGCCAGCAGCGGGGAGCCCAAGTTCTGCCCTCGGGGCCTCCCTCAGTTCCTCACCCAAACCCAGGGAAGGCGGTCCCCTGGCCGCCCTGAGGCACCGTTGCTGGGCCTCTGCTGCCCCACCATGGACGTAGGGGTAAGTGCGCCAAGGAGCACCAGGCACCCAGGCGGAGGACCCAGCCCGGCCCCTCCCCTCCGTTCTGGGCCCCTTCCATACTGGTCGCATTGCACCTGCGGAGTCCCAAGTCTGAACACCTCCTTCTCTGCTCAGAACCCTCCACGGGAAGCCACCTGCAATAGCCAGTTGTCACATTTGCAGAATTTTTGTGAGTCAGCCATTATTAAAAATTAAATTAGGAGTTCCCATCGTGGCGCACTGGTTAACGAATCCGACTAGGAACCATGAGGTTGCGGGTTCGGTCCCTGCCCTTGCTCAGCGGGTTAACGACCCGGCGTTGCCGTGAGCTGTGGTGTAGGTCGCAGACGCGGCTCGGATCCCGCGCTGCTGTGGCTCTGGTGTAGGCCTGTGGCTACAGCTCCGATTCGACCCTTAGCCTGGGAACCTCCCTCCATATGCCGCAGAAACGGCCCAAAGAAATAGCAAAGAAAAAAAAATTAAATTAAAAACAAAGGTCAAGTTCAGAACTAGGCACCTCCTATTTCACTACATTTCACCGTCTGTTCTCCGTAATTCCACAGATTGTGTGGTGGAAACGCTGCACAGCCAGATCAGGCGGAAGGGAGTGTTTACACCGTGGAAACTGGCAACCACCACAAATCAGGCTGGGTTAATTGGTCATTTTCTAGACCAGTGCCATCCAACAGAAACACAATGCAAGCCACACGTGTGGTTTTAAACTCCCTGGTAGCCAGACCTAAAACAGCAGCAGGAAATGGGTACAGTGAAATAGCCTATTTACCCAGGTATGTCCAAAATATCATTTCAATGTAATCAATATAATATTTTCTACATTCTTTTTTTTTATACTAACTTCAAACTCTAGGGTGTATCTTATACCTAAAGGACATTTCAAACCAGCTGTGTTTCAGGTGCAGCTGTCCAGTGGCTGCTCTCCTGGACAGCCCAGGTCTAGACTCAGGAAATCGATGGAGAAAATAACGATGCAGATTAAACTGAAAAGTCGTGTTGAGGCCAAAAGGTTTCAATTCAATGAACATAATTTGTTGGATGATGAGAAGAAGTCAGTGCGATTGTGTCTCAAATTTAACGATAAACTTACTGACGCAAGAGCAGTGTAGTGGGCTCAACAGCGCCCCCCAGTGTAGCCGGTCCTCGGCCCAGGAAGGTAAATAGTTTCACATTTTTAAGTCTTTTCACTCTGCAGGCGTGAGCGGAGATCTTTACACGCGGCGGCCGTGAGGGGTTGGGGAGGGAGAGGCCGTCACGTGACCATGGAGGCAGAGACTGGGGTCGTGGGGCCACCAGCCTGGGCATGTCAGCCACCACCGGGAGCTGGAGAGGGAGCAGGGGCCCGCTGACGCCTCGACTGCAGCCCAGTGAGCAGGATCTGGGGTTTCCCACCTCCAGACTGTGCAAAGATCAAGTTTGGTTGTTTTAAGCCACCAGGTCTGTCGGAGTTTGTTACAGCCGCCCTAAGAAACTAACCCTAGCAGACGGGACGCAACTCCGTTTGCCGTATTTGTGGCTGAGGCACAAACCACAGGGAAGCTGCAGATGCAACAATTCGGCAACACAGTCGATGCAAATCATTCTGCGAGAAACTGGCTAGAGCTCCTCAGTTTTCTGCATTTTATTACTGGGTGTCTGCTGCACGTCTGTCAGCATGGCCTTGTGTGTACGGGACACACACCAGGTAGTCTGGCACCCTCAGGGGAGCTCGGCGGCCCAGCGACCCCGTCTCTTTCCTTAGTGGATGACTCTGACTTTGGGCCTCGTTTTCCCACCACACAACAGGGCTGTAGGGATGGGAAGGGCTGGAGCCAGGCGTGGTGAGAGCACCCCCTGCGTCCAAGACTGGGCTGGGGCAGAGAGGGATGGGACTCCGCACCCGGCCCAAACAGCTGGTGCCCCGCAGGTGGCTGGGGACAGTCAGCTTCAGGAGACCAGATGCGGGCCCCTGGGAGCCTGGGGACGGCTCAGAGGACCGTTCCGCTTCCAGAGATGGGGTGCCACAGAGCCGCCACACAGGTACAGAAACCAGAGCCGAGAGAGACCTCTGGGGCTCAGCAGGTCCTCTAGCCCTCCTGTCCCTCAGTCCGCTCTGGGACACGGAAGAACCAGGGTCTGGCTTTGCTGCAGCTGCCGTAGGGGCCCCCCTGCTCCCCAGCCCTCATCCCATGGCCCCAGAGTCAGGTGACCTTTCCCTCACCTCCAAAGTCTCTGCGGGGCACCCAGGGCCCCGGGCGCCCACCCCTGACTGCAGGCCCGCGAGCCCTGGCCGCTTGCCTGCTTTCAGACTCTCCTCCCTGTTCGGTGGGGGTTCACTGACATGCCAGGCTTCCAGAGCAAAAGAACCTGGCCAAGCAGACTGGTCCTGGGCACGGGAAGTGGGCGAGGGAGACTCCGGACCAAAGCTCTCGACCAGAACCGGGGAGCCGGTCCAGGATCTGGAGGGACCACCATCCCTGGGCCCCGCCCCACCCATCTGCTCCCCCCCGCCGCCCCCGTGTCCCCCAGCCCCCTGGCACGCACCTGGAAACGAGGCCCAGGAGACTTCTGCTCACCAAGCAGCTGCGGTGAGGGCTTGGATGGCGCACAGTGCAAACCCAAGGATTTTTCTAAAGGGCAAAACCACGTGCACGTCTTCTACGAAGGCCTTTGCCCGCACAGCAACCCTTCCACCAGCGCAGCCTCTCCGACCACCCCCGGAAGGGCTTCTGGAACGCAGCAGGGCAAGGTTCTGGCTCCTGTGGGCCCCCAGGGCCCCGGGCACCTGGACCCAATCTTTACCAAGTCCACGTTCCTCGCGGTGAAGAAACGGCAGGGGGGCAAGTCTGCCCTCAGCCCTCTGGGGCCCTGGTGGGCAACGAACTCCCCTCCCAACCCCCATCAGAGTTTCAGGGCAAAACAAAGGGATGAAAGAAGAAGGAAAGGCAAGTCCTCTCTTATGACGGCATCAGACAACTGTTTCAAAATATATTAGATTTGGTTTTTATTGTAGAGCACACATATCAGGGCAAAGTGCTGCACACACAACTACAAATCATTTTTGGGAAAAAAGCTGTAAAAAAAATAAAACTGCAACTGCTTTAGTTACGCAGTCCTGACTTGAGGAATCCACGCTGGCAAAGGAGCTCCGGCCCCCGAGAGGCCTTCTTGGAGGTGGCTGCCCCAGCTTTCTTCTGCAGCCCCCTCTCTAAGACGAGGCCCCTGCATGACGGCAGCCGGGGGACTGGGAGGGCCTCTGGTCTCAGTGGGCCCGGGGCTTGGCCCTGGCTGGCAAGGACATTCCTAATGAACCCAGACCAGCAAAACCTTGCGGCCTTCGAAGATGTGAGCGGGTGGAAACTGCAAATGACTTCACTTGTTTCCTTTCATTTATGTTTCTTAAAGCCCCTTCCCCAGTTCCCACGCCCCTGAGCCAGAGGCGGCACCAACCCAGTCCACAGGCTGCAGGCGGACAGAGGGGTGGCGTCTCCAGGGGGGACGACAGGGAGAAGGCCCCAGCTGGCCGACGGAAGAGAAAGGAAAGGGCAGGGGAAAGCCAGGAGGCCTAAGGAAAAAAATGAAAGCTCAGAACAAAAGAAACAAAACCCCTACCACACACCACAACAATTTTCCATACCCCAAAACCTCCATACTTGGAAGGACACCAGTCCCTCCAGCTAGAAACAACTGCTAAAACTGCCCCAACACGGCAAGCCTAACTGCTCCGCACAATCGCACACGTGTGTTTGAAAGGAGCAACCCAGAGGCGGCTCCTGGCAAGAGGTCAGGACCACTGCAGCCAGCCCCAGAGCAGGCCAGAGCAGGCGCCGGAAGCCCGGGGTCTCGGCCAACAGCAGCTCTGGGGCAGCAGGGCCGGCACTGTTTGGGCCTCTGCCTCGTCACCACTAACAACTTGTGCCGGAGCAGGGGTGTCTGCGTGAGCTGCTGGGGCCTGGAGAGCAGGTGAGTGGTGGGAGGGCCCCTGCAGAGCCAGCAAGACCTCAACCCACAGAGGACGAGGGAGGAGACTCAACTTCATTTACAACACGGAGAAGATTTACATTTAAAGCAAAGTAAGAATTTCCTTAACCAAAACATTTTGCTGCTTTTAAATAAATTCAGCCTGACACAGCCCCAATTGAGAATGGCTGCCCCGCACGCCTCTACTGGCCACTCCAGCACGAGCTTCTGTCCCTACAGAGGCCAAGAGCCTTTCCACCCAGGAGGAACCACAAACCGGAGAACCAGGCCCTGGCCAATTCTGTTCTTCAGCCTGAACAGGCAACAAACAAAGGGAAAAATATACAAGAAGCATTAAAAAAAAAAAAAAAAGAAAGAAAGGAAGAAAAAAAGAAGAAAAAACAAAAAACGAAAAAAATCTCAAAATGAAACGAAAGGAGGGGCAGCTAGTGGATGGAGCCGAGTCCCGGGAGGCCAGGCCTCAGTGCCGCCGCATTTTCACCTTGCGGGCAGGGCTGCCCGCCGCCTCCGAGCAGTCCTCCCCGGGCTCGTAGGACTTGCGCCAGTGGTCCTGGGAGCTGAGGCTGCCCCCTCGCCGGTGCGCAGGCAGCAGCCCCGAGCGCCGGTTCTCCTCCTTGTCCATCTCCAGGATCCGGGGCCTGCGGGGGAAGCAGGCGTTATCAGGGCCAGCCCGGCTCGCCGGTTCGCCACAAGGGGCGGCACTGGCACCGTGTCCCTGGCCACCTGGTGCCAGCAGCCACTCCGCGTCTCTGGGACTACGGGCTTTCCGGCCCCCAGGACACTGCTGGGGCTGTCACGCAGAAGGCGGCCTTCCTATCACAGCCTCGAGGCCCCACCTGGGTCTGCTGCCCTCCTCCCCTGCCCCCCGCTGCCCCCGACACCACCAAACGCTTCCTACCTCAGGGCAGCCCGCACCTCCTGGCCAGACTGGCCTCCCACCTTCTTCCCTATCCTGCTCTCACCTTAAACAGCCTCCTCAGACACGGCCCCCAGCCCCTCTCAAACAGGTCCTGCTGCCCTGCAGCTCCCACGTGACCCTCCTAGCCCTCAGTAGAGCCCACGAGAGCCCTGGTCTGGGTGCCACGAACAAGGGAAGGCTGCGAAGCACTCCCGCTTGGCAGAGTCTCGGCACGATCCCCTCCCCCTGCGAGGCAGGCAGGTGGCCAAGGCTTAGCTGGAAATGCCACCAACCCCGGGGAACCAAGCTCAGGAAAGGTGGGCGACGTCAGGCTCCTAACCACCCACCCCGCCCTGCAGCCAGGCCCTGGCGCTGCTTTGCTGGCCTTTGCCAAGGGACCACAGTCAAGTACCTGTGGGCAGCATCAGGGTCTGCCTTGCGGTGGGACCGCTTGGGTTTCAGCGCGGGGTCCCTGCTGTTTCCCGACAGACGATCCGACGCGTAGCTGGGGGCTACCACGGAGCTGCTCAGGGACTTGGTTTCCAACCGAGGCGCATCTAACCTTGTCCTGCAAAGGAGAACACAGCAGGGGTCACCAGCGGGCCTCTGGGAAGCGGGGGGGGGGGGGGGGGTGTCGCATCGCACCAACTCTCTCTGGCCAGGCCACGTAGGGGCCAGAGGTCTCTGCTCAGCACTTCTGTCCCCGCATGGTTCAACGAGGGGCTGGCCTGGCTGACTTGCCAAGGACTTCTGCTGACCTGCTGCCCCAGGGGAAAAGAGCCCAGGCTCTCTGAGCTGGAAGAAGCAGCCCCTCCTCAGGCCCAGAGAGTCTCCAGGGATGTCTACTGCACCTGCCAGAGGATGGAGAGCCCCGCTGGCGGGCACCAACACACACCCCAGACGCCTCCCCCCTGCCCGATGTGCCAGGCCAGGCTGTGGAAGGGCTGGAAGGGGACAGAGCAAGACCGTCCCTCCTCACACGCAGGGACACTGAGTCTGTGGCAGAGCCAAGAGGAGCACCCGGCAGCTTCTGCTGGTTCCGGGATGCTGACCAAGCCAAAGCCGGAAGGCTTCTGAAAGCAAAGCCACCACCCAGCACCAGAACGCACCACCTAGCAAAGGAAAAACACGCCAGGACGGACGGGAAGAAAGGACGGAGAAGCCGGGCGGCAGGGAGCCTAGAGAAGCGATCCAAGTCCCTGCTGACGTCAGCCCGGGAGGAGGCTGGCCTGGGAAAGCTCTAAGGAGACCCGAGGCTTCTTGTGGACAAGGAGGAGGCAGGCAGTCAGGTCCCTGGCAGTAGGGGCAGGAGAGAGGCCTGGGGTGAGCTGGGAGAAGGCCCAAAAGGTACCTTTCCCATGGGCTGCTCTGGGCACAAAGTAGCAACTGGGTCCCGAGGAAGAAGGTGCCACGGCCAGGCCAGACTCAAAGGACCCCTCAAGAGAACGCTGGAGGCAGCAGGGCAGACACCCAAGAGCTGGCTTGGGTTCTTCTTTGTTTTGTTTTGGGTTTTTTTTTTTGGTATTTTTGCCTTTTCTAGGGCTGCTCCCTCGGCATATGGAGGTTCCCAGGCCAGGGGTCGAATCGGAGCTGTAGCCACCGGCCTACACCAGAGCCACAGCAGCACGGGATCAGAGCCGTGCCCGCAACCTACACCACAGCTCACGGCAACGCCGGATCCTCAAACCACTGAGCAAGGGCAGAGACCGAATCTGCAACCTCATGGTTCCTAGTCGGATTCGTTAACCACTGAGCCACCACGGGAACTCCTTCTTTGTTTTTCTTTGTGTCTTTCTAGGGCCACGCCCGCAGCACACGGAGGTTCCCAGGCTAGGGGTTGAGTCGGAGCTGTAGTTGCGGGCCTACACCACAGCAACGCCAGCTCCAAGCCATGTCTGCGACCTTCACCACAGCTCACGGCAACTCCGGGTCCTTAACCCACTGAGTGAGGCCAGGGATCGCACCTGCATCTTCATGGTTACTAGTCAGGTTCATGACCCCTGAGCCACAATGGGAACCCCTGCTCTGGATTCTTGGGAACGACTGTGTCTGGTCCTCACAGCTCCCCCTTCCCTCTACCGGCCAGGCTTGCCGTGAACAGACAGGAAAACTGGGTCAGTAGGAAGGAAGTCATGTGACCCGGAAGTCCTGGGAAAAAGGTCTGGTCCTGGTGAGAATCCAAGCCTGGCAGGCAGGAGCCATGGCTCTGAACCTGGGCGGGGGTGCTCCTTGGGCGGCCAGCAGGGGGCTCCTTCCCAGCTGGGAACCAGTATCTGACCTCCTCAGGCCCAAACTGGCAACTGCCCCCCCTTTGCTTTGGCCTCTTAGATAGGGAAGCAGAGGGCCTGGCGCATGGGTCTCAGCCTCCACGCTGGCACGGGTTCCAGAAAGCAGGACCCAGCAGCAGAAGGCACATCAGCCCTGATACTGCTTCTCAGAGTCCAGGCCGGTCACCACCCCTGTCCGGGCCTGTTACCCCGCCGAGCAGAGGCCTCTTCCAGTTCTGAGGGTCTAGAGACCCAAGACAAGCCAGCACCCTCAAGGTCAGGATTCGTTCCAGGGGCCCTGGGCAGACCAAGGGTGGAAGCCAGAAGCACTGGAGCCCGTGGACCCCGTGGGCCAGGCCAGGCCTCAGATCCCTGCGCTGAGAGCTCACACCAGACGCGACGTCAGCCAAGAAGCTCCACTCAGGGGCTTCGGGGTCTGAAGCTGCAGGGAGCACTGCCGAGCCAGGTCTACACTAAGAGCCCTCGGGTGCCGGGAGCACACGCCCAGGGCAAAGCCCGTTTGGGCAGCCCCTAGGGGCCCAGGACCATGGCGTGGTTTCCTCAGGTGAGTAGCGGGCGGCCGGAGAAGAGCAGATCTTAGAGGAGGGCCTGGCCCACAGACCTCCGGGGCTGGAAAGCACGAGCATGTCCCGCCACGCGGGCGCGGCTGGGCCCTGTGGGTTGCGCACTGCTGGGGAGACAGGCGGGACCAGCTGAGACGGGAGAGAAGGCCGGGCACATGGACTATAGCTCTGCTCCCCACCCGGGCCGGCCCTCCGGGAAGGGATCTTCAGAGGTGGCGCCACCAGAAACCCAGCCTCCTATACCCACTCTGGGCACGGCAGGGACTCTGGGGCCCGAAACGGCTCCGGACACATCCCCTGGTGCTATGTCTCTCCACGGCTTGGAGGAGCTCCTGCCCACCTCCATGTCCCAAAAGCCGCCGAGCCGCAGAAGCCAGGCCTGAGCCAGGTCCCCAGCCCAGAGCCGCATTTGTTCAGGGCACACCCTCTTACAGGGCAGCCAACTCCCAGGGAGCAGGCCAGGGCTCAGTGGTCAGAGCCCCAAGTATGGAGGCAGGAAGCCGAGTTCTAACAGGAAGGCCCGGGAATGGGCTTCCTCGGGTGGCAAGAGGTAGGAAGATCTTCCGAACGGATCGGAGCCAACACCCAGGGTCACGACAACGAGCCCGGGTATGTCAGGACACCCTCGGGACAAACCAGGGACTGGGCCTAGGTACCAGGAAAGCCAGAACTTAGGGAGATGCCCAAGCACTCCTGTGACACAGTAACACGTGACCTGAGCGGACAGGAGGGAGCGGAAGCTGCTGGGGACACGGGGAACAACGCGACCTAACGGAGACCCAGTCGCTGGCCTCGGGCACAGGGCTGCTACCCCAGGACGGCCCCTGAAAGCCCAGGGGGTTTCTTACGGCAGCAGAGCTGAGAGCTGAGACCAGGGTTTCTGGGCGTCAGGAAACCCGCCGCCAACCACCCTAACACCTGGCTCTCCCCGCAGCAAGCACCCTCGTGCTGCCAAGCCGTCCCGTCCGAGCAAGGAGGCAGACCCGCGTTCCCCTTCACCGAGCAAGCTGAGCTCCAGCCGCTCTAAGCATCAGACGCTGGCACAGCCCAGAGCCCCCTCCCGGCCCCCATCTTCCACCACCCTCCCTCCAACACTGCTTCTCTCCAGCTCGAACCTGCTCTCTCCTCACGCAGCACTTGACAAGGGCAGAAACCTGCTCTGAAGCCTACACTGAGGTGGCAGCCCCCGAGGAGCGAGCCCCCGAGCGCATGGTCCTGGGCTCCAGCAGACCACACCCCCAACTCGGGCCAACCAAACACCAGGCCCCAAGGGGCACCTCTCCAAATCGCCTACCTGGTTGGCAGCACGTCACCCCATACTGCAGGAGGCAGGGCTCTAGGCGCCCACGGGGCCGGGATCACAGGTCCTCAGGGATCCCCCAGCTCAGGCCTTGGTCAGGGCTCACTGTCCTCCAGGACACTAGGCGGCCAGACACCAAGCCAGCTTTCCCACACCTCGGCTCAGGGCTCCCCTTTCCTCCTGCCTCACACACCTCTGCTCACTGTACCCCAACAGAGCACAGCCCCCCTAGTCCCTACCTCTGAGCCACCAAGTCGGAGGGGGTGACGGGAGAACACACAGCACCCTGGAATCTGACCAACTTACAGATGAGAACACAGGGCTCAGGTAACCAACCTGTAGTCCATAAAGGAGGGACAGAGCCAGGGCCGGGCCAGCCCAGGTGCCCAAGCCAGTCACGTCCCCGGGGGTCTCACCGCCTCCTTACCCCTCGGGCAGGCTCTGGACTCACCAGACCGGTCAGGCTGCCAAACGGGCAGGGGGGATGCACGTGGACACACACTCCCTGGATTCACAGGGTGTCGGTGGCGCCGTGTCTCCGGCTGGGCCGGGACCAGGGAAACGGAGAGCGGAGGAACCGGCGCAGGGCACGCGCCCTCTGCTCGGCCGCACTCAGCCTCGGCTGCTCGGCTTCCCCTTTCGGACCCCAGGGGCCCCGGGCCTGAGGGACCAACGAGGCCACTCAGCTCGGCCTCCCAAGGCAACCGCTCCTAAGCAAGACTCCCCAGCACGGACCAGGTCCTCTGATCGGACCCAGCCCCGCCGCGCCTCTCGCCTGCGATCCAGGATGGGCCGCTTCGGGGTCCTCACGCTCCCGGCCTTGGCAAAGAGCAGCTCCTCCAAGCCTGCCCGAGGCCCAGCCCCCGTAACTGCCTCAGGTGGCCCGTCTTCTCTGGAAGCCTTGCCTGACCAGTCCCTGGTGAGGTGCTCGCATCTCTCCTCCCCCAAGGCTGAGGACGAGACGAGGCCACACGCAGCACGTGCCTGGCACCAGCACAGAGCCCAGCACGCACCAGCTTTGCCTAACATCTGGTAAATGAACCTCTAGCTGCTCCTCCCAACTTAGGACCACTGAGAGCCGAGCTCCACTCGGCCAACAGCAAAGAAATGAGCTACTTACGCTGTCTTGAGCCGTCTCACGTGGGTAAACTGCAGAGGCCAACCACGCAGGAACACAAGCCTTACAGGCCGGCGGGATGCAGGTCTGGGGGCCTCCCCAACACCAAGAGACTGGCTGCCTGGCCACCCACCAGAAGGCCCCGAGGGCCCACAAGCCACCTCCTGTGCCAAGTTCTGATCCGGGGCCTCCACCCGCTGCCTTCCCGCCTTCAAGCTTACCATTTCTGCCTGGCCAGCAGTTTCCAGGCCAAGAGCGGTCTCCCCAGCTTGGCCCAACCACCCCCAAAGTTGCTGGGCCCCAGAGGACAGCGCTCTTAGGACAGTGCTCACTGTGCCTGTGCTGCACCTGCATGCAGAGTGCCGACCGATCACCAACCCGGTACCAAGGGAGCACTGGGTCTGCGTGCCTGCCTGGGTGCCTCATGTGCGGCAGACTGCCAGCTCCAGGCCAGGGATCCCTGCCCAGGGAGCCCTCCGAACTAGCCAGGCGAGCTGAGGCAGCTCACTTCCTGCCTGACCCCTTTCCGAACAGGGTGAGCGTGTGGGCAGCACTCTCCCCAGTGCCTGGCACGAGCAGTAAGGAACCCAGCATGGACCGCACACGAGGTCCTTAGAAGGCTGCACATCAGGCAACTGCGGAAAAACAGAACACTCCCCCCCCAACGGCTGCTACAGCCCAGAAGCCGGCCAGCCTCCGGGTTCTCTAACTGGCTGTTTAAAACCAACCACGCTAAGAATCCGGTGTTGCTGCAAGCTGTGGTGTAGGTCACAGACGCGGCTCGGATCCCGCGTTGCTTGGCTGTGGTGCAGGCCAGCAGCTACAGTTCCAACTGGATCCTGAGCCTGGGAACCTCCATGTGCCGCGGGTATGGCCCTAAAAGACAAAAAGACCAAAAAAATAAATAAATAAAACTTTAACCACCCTTTCGAAAAACAGGTCCAGCTTCTCTGCCAGGGGTAGCAACGACTGACAAAGATGATACTGGGCAGCATGCTTTGGGGAGGGGGGGTATCGCTGAAGACCTGACCAACCTCAGCCGCCAGCTCCCCCCACGCCCTGGGAGCAGCCGCCTCGCCACCTAGAACCCTCTCGGCAATCAGCTCTCTACTTGCACAGCAAAGGCAAGAAAGCCCTTCTGCACATGAGGCTCCAGGTTCTTCAACTCAAAGCACCTGCCCTGTGACACACTGAGGCAGGGGCAGGACTCGGTGGCTCCGCTGCGCAAACCGCCCAGGGGCCCCAAGACCCAGCACCAGGAGACCCAAGTTCAAAGCCTCGCTCTGCTGGCTGTGACCTCAGCCTGAGGACTGCACCCTGGGGAGGCTCTCCGAAGGTCACTCCCGGCCTCCCGGCAGGAAACCATGGCACCAGCACATCAAGACTCCGAATCACCCTTGTTCAAAGGAGCCATGTCTTGGTGCACCTGAAAGCGCCTGGCAGCCGCCCACCTATCTCCCCCCCAAGAGGCCCCTAGAAGGACCACCCCAGTGCTGAGCAACCTGAGGTGGTGGCACAGCTCCCGGGCCCGTCCTCAGCAGCCTACACAGACTTTATCCAAACTGAAGAGAAGGGAGTGCTGGCTCCGCCAGATCCCACCCGTCTGGGTGCTGCCTCACCCGAAGACAAGGAGTCCGCCAGGCGCCCACCCAGGCCACGTCCCTGATGTCTGGGCGGCGCCTGAGCCAGGGTACTGCCCCTTTCCTCCAGCCCCAGCCCATCCTCTCCTACCTGGCGCAGCTCCTCATGGGCCTCCGCGGTCCTCCCCCGATGCCTCCTCCAGACCGGCCTTCCTGCTGGGTTCCAGAAGCACAGGGCTCCCCCTGCCCCAATAACAGCAAGTCTATGGGCCGTCCCGGTCTGAAAGGGTGGCGGTGTGCCGAGAGGAATACCGGTGTGCAGACGGTGCTTCCTGCAGGATGGCTCGGGCGACTAACTTTGGGTGTGGATATATGGGTCACTTGGGGGTGGGTGTCAGAGGGGAACGCTCCCAACAGAGGCCGCGCTGCTGCAAGAGCCTGGGACACGAGTCTGCTGGCCACACAAGGAGCTGCAGGTACTTTATTCGTTTAGACTTTTTAAAGCCGCGCTCATAGCACATGGAGGTGCCCAGCCTAGGGGTCAAATCGGAGTTGCAGCTGCTGGCCTACACCACCACAGCCACAGCAATGCCGGGTCCTTAACCCACTGAGCAAGGCCAGGGATTGAACCCTCATCCTCAAGATACCGATCCGGTGCATAACCCCCTGAGCCACGACAGGAACTCCCTGCAGGTACGTAAGGTAAGAGGCGCAGAAGACAACGGGAGACACCGAGAGGAAGCCAGAAGACGAGCAAGGCCCGAGAAGGACCCGGGTTTTATTCTGCCGGCAACAGAGCTGCCTCTGCCTGTGGTTCCCCAGGGCTGGCTCCCTACAGCTGGGCCCCTCACCAGCTCAGCAGCACACGGAGGCTGGGGAGATGCCCGCCCACTCCTCCCCAGTGCCCTTAGTTGTATGTCCCTGGCCGGCTCCTGGGCCCGAAGAACAAAGAGCCCCAGCCGTTCTCCAAGGTGAGAACACTGCCAGCCGCTCAGTTGGCCAAAGAGCTTCCCAGCAGGGCTGGTTAACAGTGAAGACTCCCAGTTCCACCACGGAGCATCCAGGTGTGGGAGCCGCCACTCCAGAGGAAGGGGACAGCCAGAAAAGCAACCTGACACTCCGGCTCGGCCACTTTCATCGGCACCTCCAGGATGCTTTTCCTGGGACGATCTCCCGTGAGAGGCTGGGAGGACCCCTTGGAGCTGCTGCTCTGGCTCATCGCCACCCTGGCTCCCAACCTGGGGGGCGGGGGCGAGGTCTCTGGCTGCAACTAGAGGCACCAAGTACAGTCTGAGAAGAAATGACCAGAGGGAGCTCCACTTTGGGCTCCATCACTTCTGGGCTGTGGGTTCTAGACGGTGTGGGGAACCACAGGAAGAGAAAGCGGCAAGCCAGGTAAAGCCCTTCTCCTCCCAGGTTCTGGAAACATTCTCATGCTAGAGGGGAGAGGCTGCCAGCCACCAAGCTCAGCCACATCTGGTGTTCCCCTATGTGCCCAGTGCTCTGCCCGCACACAGGGCTGTCCCCCAGATCTGGGTCATTCTCATTCTACAGAAAATAAAACCGAGACTCAACATTTTGACTTGGCAAAGTGGCAGAGCCATGCCAAAGAGCCTTCATGACAGTATTATGGAATTCTGGAACTGAAGACCCAAGATGCCAAAGTTACTGACTCAAGTTAAAAAGATGCCAAGTCAGAAAGAAAGGAGGTACGTAAAAAGAGCTCCCAATGGCCAAAGCTGGGACAAAGTGACGCTAAGGCAGACGCCGTGCATCCACACCGCCAGCAAGGGGGACAGCAAACAGTCACCTGAGCAGAAGGAGTCCCAGCATCCCATCCAGGAGGCGACTCCACCCCCGAGGAGGTGGCGCTGACTCCCCACCCCTCCCGCGTGGAGGACAGTGGGGACGGGGACACCCCTGGAGGGAAGCCCGACGAACACACCTGAGCCAGGCGCCCGAGGTCAGCGCCAAGGGGGACGGGCCTGCTCCCTGGCCGAACCCCCACCCAGTGTAACCCTGAGGAGGGCCCCGGCCCCCCACTGAGTCCGGTGCGTCTGAGCGAGAGGAGCTGGGGGGACAGGACAGCGAAACGGCCTGCGGGTGCCGGCCCGGACCCGGACGGAGGGCACAGGGAGAGCTGAGCGGAGGGCGGCCTCTAGTGACCTGCTGCGGGTCAGCCTGTGGCGGACACAGCACGCCCGGCAGGAGGGCAGCACCGGGGGACACGGAGAGCTCCGCGCTCCTCACGGCGTCCCGGGAATCTAAAACTGTTCTAAAAAATAAAGTTTACTGAAATCAAAAAAATAAACAAATAGGAGTTCCCGTCATGGCACAGCAGAAATGAATCTGACTAGGAACCATGAGGTTGCAGGTTTGATCCCTGGCCTTGCTCAGGGGGTTAAGGATCTGGCGTTGCCATGGGTTGTGGTGTAGGTTGCAGATGCGGCTTGGATCCCGCGTTGCCGTGGCTGTGGTGCAGGCAGGCAGCTGTAGCTCTGACTGGACCCCTAGCCTGGGAACCTCCATGTGCTGCAGGTGTGGCCCTAAAAAGACAGAAGACCAAAAATAAATAAATAAAAAACAAATAAAGCCAAGCAAGAGGACATCCATCTTCCTCCAGGCTGGGTCTAGGCACCTGCCCCGCCCTGCTCACTGGCATCTACACGACCCAGGCAAGCAGCTGGCCTCTTAGGACTCCAGCCTCAAGGCAGGATTGTCTTGACCTGGCAGGGGCCTGGCTCAGTCCATTCACTCTGTGGGCAGAAAGGAAGCGCTGGAGAGGCCGGGAGGGGCGACGCTGGCCAGCACGTCCCTGCCTCCCTGGCCAAAGAGGAGGGACCGCGACAAGCCCTGCGCCTGCTGAACACATGGCCTAACCTCCCACCTTCGCCTCCTCTCCTCACCCCCCCGCTCCTCCCAGAAGTGAAAACCCAGGCATTTCCAAAGCAAGCTGCTAAGGCACAATCTAAAAATACTCAGTGAGAAGCACATGTGACAGATCAGAATCAAGGAAGCGGGGTGGGGGGGCCCAGGGTCTGGAAGAGGACTCCCCAAATCTTGTCTCAAGTCTGTGTTCACAGACACTGGGGGTGAGTGCTTCTGCTCAGCCCGCAACTCCTGAAAGAGAACTACTTTTTTTTTTCTTATTTTCTTTTCAGGGCCGTACCCACAGCGTATGCAGTTCCCAGGCTAGGGGTCGAATTGGAACGACAGCTGCCGGCCTCCACCACAGCTCACAGCAACGCCAGATCCTCAACCCACTGAGCAAGGCCAGGGATCGAACCTGCATCCTCATGGATACTAGTCAGGTTCATTAACCACTGAGCCATGACAAGAACTACGAGAATGAATTTTCTGATAAAGAGAAAACAAAACAGCTTTATCCTCACATAATTCCAATCAGAAAGCACGAGGCCTTTAACAGCCTTTTCCTCTCCCAGGCTTCAGGGTGCCAGGCTACCAACAGAGGAGCCCAAGCCTCCATCTCCAGTGGGGCCAGCAGGTGCCAGACGCCAGGGCACTTACTTCCTGAGGATGATGACAGCTCTGCGCTCCTTGATGTCCTGAGGCCGTATGCAGTGAGTGATTTCATCAGCAGCATATCCACTGAAAAGAAATGGAGCACGTGAGCACGGAGGGTGGACCTGCAGCCTGAGCTGGGGGCGGGGGTGGGGATGGGGGTTCAGGGAGGAAACAGACAGAAATAGGGCCCCAGTCCTACAGCCACCCTCAGCCCCATCATTTGGGAGGTTCAAGGATTCACACACAAGGAAATAACATGTTAAGTTCCAGGATGTTTTTGGAGTTCCCGTCGTGGTTCAGCGGTAACAACCCTCACTGGTATCCATGAGGACGCAGGTTCAATCCCTGGCCTCGCTCAGTGGGGTAAGGATCCGGCGTTGCCTCGAGCTGTGGAGTAGGTCGCAGACGCGGCCCAGATCCTGTGTTGCAGTGGCTGTGATGAAGGCCAGCGGGTATAGCTCAGCTTAGAGCCCTAACCTGGGACCGTCCTTGTGCTGTGGGTGTGGCCTTAAAAAAAAAAAGGTCCAGGATGTTTCTGCCCAGAAACCACTCAAGGGGGAATCTGGGATGAGGTAAAGACAGGTCCTAAAACAGAAGCCAAAGCAGGAATCTCCTTGCACAGGGCAGCTGCCCTTTTTCCAAAGGGCCCTCAAGAGGGCACACCCTTAGTGGCTTTGGAGGCAGATGGAGTGACTCAGGCCAGACCCTGGTGAGAAGACAAGACCCTCCCCAACCCCCAGCCCCGGCTGGCAGAGGAGGCCAAGGCAGACGCTGACAGCACTGAGTCACCAAAAGGCTGCAACGTTCAAAAAGAAAATTTATCTACTTGGATAAAAGCTTTCCAAAACCTCATTTTAAGGGATCCAAAATCTTGGAAACAGCTGTGTTTGGAATATTTTAAGAATTTCCATCACATTCAAACACCTATTTATCTTCCTCAAGTTACAGGATTTTTAAAACTGCTCAGACCAATGAATGTGGGAAGACGACTCTTCTCTCCACGGCTAACGTCCTCCCAATTTCAAACTCTGGAAGCCAGCTCAGCCTCCGGAGCCTCTCACATGCCCGCCCCGAGAGCACAGCACCCAGAGGCACTCCAGCCCGAGCCGCCGGAGCCCGGGCAGCTCCGCAGCCAGCGACACTCTCAGTCGCAGGCCTGGGGAAGGGGGCACCTTCTCGGCCTTCTCCTGCTGGGAGTCCCTGACACCCCCCACCCCTGCCCCCGATCTTCTACTCGGCTGCGCAGCTGCGAAGACAGGGAGTGACTGTTAAAAACTTCGAAAGCCTGGGCAGGACTCCTCCAAATGGCCAGGCTACCCCAGTGTGGGCAAGAGCTGGATCCAAGAGCAAGTAAAAAAACAATAAAAAGTCCAAGGGAGAAGCACCTCTGACTCAGAAATCTGACTTGAGGCCATGTGGGGGGAGGAAAAAAGACACTTAATTTAGGGATTTCCCCTCCAAGCTGTTCCTAAACCAGGGTTTTCAATTTTCTCTATAAACACCAGTCCCACATGATCCTACGAATATTCACAGTCAAGTCAATCTATAGAAAGAAAAAACGCCGATATGTATGGGTGTGCTACATACATACGTATATATACACACACATATATATTTTCGAACTGCACCTGCGACATACGTAGGTTCTCGGCTAGAGATCAAATCAGAGCTTCAGCTGCCACAGCCATATGGGATCTGAGCAGCGTCTGTGACCTAAACCACAGCTCACGGCAACGTCAGATCCTTAACCCACTGAGCAAGGACAGGGATCGAACCTGCATCCTCATGGATACTAGTTGGGTTCATTACTGCTGACCATGACAGGAACTCCTAGAAAATGTTGATGAGCTTTTAAGAAAAGCACTCGCACATGTTCCCCGGTGGCTCAGTGAGTTAAGGATCCAGCACTGTCACTGCTGTGGCTCGGGTTCAAGCCCGGACTCGGGAACTTCCATGTGCCGCCAGTGCAGCCCCTCCTTGTTAAAGGACTGAGAGCTACTACAGCAAAAGAACCCGCAAACTTCCTTTAAGCGAGCACTGACTCAAGAACTTTCTTTCAAACAACACCTATTAATACCTGCAGGCCCACACAGAACTGCCATGTAAAGACGGAGGCTCTGAAGAGATCTGGGTCAGAACCCGAGCCCTGACACCTTAGCTGAGTCACGTGCTGCACTGAGCCCTCAGCTCCCCCACCTGTAGGGATGGAGGTAGGTTCCTGGGTGTCCAGTGGTTATGCTCTGTCACTAAGGACATTCCTTTGTGGCGACTAATGGCTAAGATCTGAGAAAAGGGGTGAGTGCGCTCTCTTCTAGGCAGCATCACATTTCTCCGTCTTCATGGCCGGCACCCCAGACAGCAGCAGTGGGCGGCCCCCTACAGGACTGCTGTTAGGTTACCCAGGGTGCCTGGCGCCCTGGGACCACCTGGATCCAGGACACCCTGCCGCAGAGGGCCCCTGGGCCCCCTCCCTGAGCTAAGGGCTCTAGATCTCATCCTATGCCCCTCCTGTCCTTCACATCGGGACAGGCCTGGGCTGCAAGACTGTCCCACACAAACAGAGGACTTTCCCAAAGAGTCCAGTTCCAAAGGCCACCCAAGGCACATTTCTAAGGCCTGGATCTGCACTACTGCTGCAGGCAAGCCTGCCTACCGTCAACAAGTGTCACCAATCTGTTTGACTTGGCCATAGGACCGCCAAGGGCCCTGACTTCCCATCTCCAACGAGGAAGTGCACCCCGTCATGTAGAAGCCAACCCAGACATTGGTCAAATTTTAACTGCCCTCACCTTCCCAAGGCTCGACAAAGAACAAGCCAAGCCAGGTTCCTGCCACCCAGCCCAGGCCTCAGAAGAACTGGGGCAGAGACAGAGCCGCACAGGCCCAGAAGGATGAACACAGCACCCGCTGACTCCCCACCTCAACAGCTCCCTAGCTTTCTAGACCCTCCAGCAGCTGTGCAGAGCCTACCCACCCCTCCTCAGACCACCAGGCTCCAGGGGGAGCAGGAGGTGCATCGTCCAAACTGCAGCACGAAGTGTCCAGCAGAGACCACAGAGGGTTATCTACTGCTAAGGAATCTACCTGCTAATAAGAGAACTGTTCAAAAGTCCCGGTCTGCCAGCTGGAAACTTAATATGCCTGGGGTCCAGCCCTCCCGCTGGCATGAAGACAAGTTCCAGCGCCTCCTGCTCTTTTTGCTCTTCTGTTTTCACAGGGAAGGTAGCAGAGGAAATAGCTCATGCTGGCAGTGGCCTGGACTCAGCCCCTCGAGTCCCCGCGCCGCCCCCTCCCGCAGCAGTGACTAGTATGCCACAGGCATCCAGAGCAAGAGAGGCAGGCTGTCACCCGCTACACCAGGCTTGAGGCGACTCGTGAAGAGTGAACCCTCCCACAGGGAGCTTTGCTCAGCGCCCCTCGGCTGGTTCCCCCCACCCTGCCCGCCCAAGCTTCTCTACGACTGCTGTTCGGCCTCGTGGAAACCGTGTCCTCCCTAAGAGCCTTGCTCATCTCTGCACACGGCGGATGCTACATGAGCCGGGTGCTGAGCTCAACACGTCTACTGCTTTCAAGACTGAGGCTCCACATGTGCACAACAGACGGCAGCCAGTCCTTGCTCGAGGACTAGGTGCCGGAGGACGAGAAGTCCGGAAGACTCTCTAAGGGAGTGTGCAGGGCTGCACACGTCTCCTCCAGGGGACAGCCTTGGGGACAGGACTGTTCAGGCACAGCTCCAGGGCGGCCGCCAGTCCCCATCTACTCTGTGCCCTGCCCAGGGCAGAAGACAGCCAGAGACGGAGGGACTGGCCAAGATCACCAGGGCTGCCTGGTGACAGCCTCCCTCCAGCTGGGGCGACCTGCTCCGGCGGCCTCCCCTCCCCCAGCCTGCCTCCCCACTGCTGGGCCTGCAGGACCTCACTTACGCTTTGAGGGCAGCGGACCAGCCACCTGGGCACAGGGGCGGCACTGTGAGCACAGACTCAAGTTATAACCACAAACCTGAACCTCCTCGAGGACACACGGCCTCCCCCGATGAAAAGTCCTGGGACTTTCTGAACCCGGAAGAAAGAAGGCCGACCAGCTCCAAGGCCCAACTCTGGATACTGCCAGGCATCAACAGAGGCAGCTCACCTCCAGACAGTTCCCCTCAACCTCAAGCCTTCAGCAGTGAGAGGGTCAATGCGGGATAACAACCCTAGGACACCAGCAGCTCCATTCTGCAGAGGCACACCGGGAGTCAATCAGCTCAACCAGCAGCACGAACTCTAACCCAACGCCTGGCTTCAGTGAGGAGCCACACCGGGTTTCGTTTCTTGACTCGTGATGGGAGTGGGGGTGGACGGCGAGACAACGAGGAGCAGGAAGAAAAGCCTGTTTCCAGTGACAAGGCCCAACCTGTCCAGGGCCTCACTGACCTCAGCAAGGACACAGGCACACCTGCCACCCATGGAAGCAGCCCACCAAGACACAGGCACACTTCCAGGGGGCAAGCATCACCCCAGGGAGGGCCGCACACCCCCTGCCCTGCCCGAAACGGTCAGCCAGCCAGCCCCGATGTTCTCATGGCTGCTTATTCTCTGCTTCCTCTGAGCTTCGTGACGAAGACCGCCACTCGCCTTCCCTTCCTTTGCTGCCCTCTGCCTTCTTGTCGGGCCTGGCAGAACTCGAGCCAGCCAACGCCCTCCTGGCCCAGAGCCCCTCCTGAGAATAAGCAGTCTTGACTTCACCCTGAGCTTCTCCCCCTCCCACGGAATCGGAAGATTCCACACAAGAGATGTGGCCCTACGTTCCCAATTACTTTAAGCCAGAAAGCTAAATTTTGCCTTCAACCAGCTGAGCAAGAGCAGCCCCTTGCTCAGGACCAACAGGGGTGCCCGCTCTACCCCATGTCAACTGTTAACTGGAAGTCACAGGCTGTGCAACACAGTCGTGTCCAAAGAGGCGGCTAAGGCCTGGGTCTTTGGGCAAGGGGACGCCACAACCAGACCGTGCAGCAGTGATTAAAAATAGCGACAGACAGGAGTTCCTCTCATGGCTCAGCCAAACTGAACCCGACTACTGTTCATGAGGACGTGGGTTCAATCCCTGGCCTTGCTCAGTGGCTTAAGAACTGGCATTGCCTTGAGCTGCGGTGCAGATCACAGCTACGGCTCAGATCCTGCATTGCTGTGGCTGTGGTGTAGGCTGGCAGCTGCAGCTCCAATGAGACCCCTGGCCTGGAAACATCCACGTGTGACAGGTTCGGCCCCAAAATGCAAAAATAAATGAATGAACAAATAAATACAGCAGCAAGTAAGCAATTAGCCTTGAGATAACTATCCTAATTAATCCAGATGAAATCTGCTTTTATCTGTGGTTCACTATACAAGAAACAAGCGGAGAAATATGGGATGAAGTGATGTGAAAAAGATAAAAGATAGTTATTTCTCTAAAAAACAGCATTGAAAGAGGACCCATCCAGGCCCAACGTGGAAAGGTTACCAAAAAACAGCTGCCAACTGGGTTTGGAAAGAAGTCAACCACTTCCAGAAGGGTCTGTGAGGCCTTGCTCTAAGTGCCCACGTCTGGACACTTCTGAGGCAATGAGTGCCACACACTAAAATCCACGCTGACACCTCTAAATGTAAAAGTGTATTGGAAGTTCCTGTCGTGGCTCAGTGGTTAATGAATCCAACGAGGAACCATGAGGTGGCGGGTTCGATCCCTGGCCTTGCTCAGTGGGTTAAGGATCTGGCGTTGCCGTGAGCTGTGGTGTGTAGGTCACAGACATGGCTCGGATCCCGCGCTGCTGGGTGGCTACAGCTCCGATTTGGCCCCTAGCCTGGGAACCTCCATGTGCCGCGGGAGCAGCCCTAGAAAAGGCAAAAAGCCCCCCCCAAAATTAAATAAATAAACAAAACTGTATTCCTGCCATGTTGCCTTGGACGGGTACAGACACCACCGCCACCGACAGCACAAGTCTGAACTGGAGGACAATTACTAGAACCCCACCCCTTAGCCCCCATCTGTAGGGAACCACTGTTTTCATTGGCCCCTTCTAATCTGCAGCTTCCCAGCTCATCACCTCTGGGCTGGCTGGGATACACACCAGGAAGTGAAAAGAAAGCATCCCCTCTCCCCAGCTGGGGGAGAGCCAAGCAGGGCCTGAGGGGAGGCACCTGCACATCAAGTAAGCAGAGGGCTAAGCCAGCAGGTGCAAGAAGGTTTAAA
Source organism: Phacochoerus africanus (assembly GCF_016906955.1). Taxonomy (NCBI): domain Eukaryota; kingdom Metazoa; phylum Chordata; class Mammalia; order Artiodactyla; family Suidae; genus Phacochoerus; species Phacochoerus africanus. Next base: position 59,883,344 of record NC_062557.1, read on the forward strand.
TCAGAGAGGGTGTCCAGTCCCGTCCCCCCGCCCCCCCGAGAGCAGGGACTCTCCGTTTTAGGATGAGCTTACCACCTGGACACATCCGGCAACATCTAGAGACGACTGTGGTTGTCAGAGAAGATGCTACTGGCATTTAGTGCACAGACGTCAGAGATAATATTAAACAGCCCCCAACAAGGAATGAGCCAGGCCCAAATGTTAACAGTACTGCTGCTGAGAAGCTCTGACCCAGAGCTTCACCCTGGCGTGGGGCACCAAAATCCCACTTCAGGTCCAGGTTGGACCCAGGGACTAGCAACGACCTCCATCTGCTTCTAGTCAACATGCACCCCCTAAGGCTGCTTCCTCGCTGCCGCCGCCAAAGCCTCGTGCCCTCGAGCCCTCCACCCACACCTTCTCTGCCTGGCTAATTCCTAGTGGTCTCCCAGTCACCCCACAAGTTCAGCTGACTTCCTCCTGAAAACGACCAAACTCCAGAGTGGATTAACATGTGCCCACGCAGTGTACTCCGGCAGTCACGTTCCCGGGCTGGACCCGTCTGTGGTTTCCACTGGGCTGTGGACTCCGTAAAGAGCTACGTGGAAGGCTCCCCCAGCTCCCTGCCCCTTCCCCAGGGAGACAGCAAGGGAACATCACGCGGTTGTGTGCGAAAGCTCCCATCTCAGAGTCTACCCTGTGCCAGGCTCTCTGTCAGACACCAAATCGCCATGCTCAGTCCTGACAGGCCTTGGAAGTTGGCATCACCCCCATTTACAGATGAACACCCACAAGATCCCAAAGCAAATCAGGGGAGAGCTGGATTCAAAGCCTGGGCCCGCACTTTTCAGGACGTGGCCGAGCCTCCCACACTCCACAGCCAAGTCAGAATCCAGGACGAAGGGACTGGGAAAGCTTAACTTGACTATTTTAAGGTAAAGAAGAAGAGAATTTTCCTGATGATGCAATCCTGTTGTGGATCAGTAACTGAGCTGCAGCTAAAAACTTGAAACTCGGAGTTCCCGTCGTGGCTCGGTGGTTAACGAATCCGACTAGGAACCATGAGGTTGCGGGTTCGGTCCCTGCCCTTGCTCAGTGGGTTAAGGATCCGGCGTTGCCGTGAGCTGTGGTGTAGGTTGCAGACGCGGCTCGGATCCCGCGTTGCTGTGGCTCTGGCGTAGGCCGGTGGCTACAGCTCCGATTGGACCCCTAGCCTGGGAACCTCCATATGCCGCGGGAGCAGCCCAAAGAAATAGCAAAAAAAAAAAAAAAACTCCTCTTCAATACAGGGTGTGCATGCACTGAAGGGAGAGGGACTCTCGAAGTCACCAACTGCCTCCTGTGGTCCCCCCCTTTCACAGGGGGCCACTGCCACATCTCCTGCTGGCAACCCTGAGGACCTGTGATTACGTGGGAGACGAACATCCCTCGGAGAGGCCAAATGGCCCTCGTCTGAGATCCTTTTAACACGGAGAGCCCTTCAATGAAGTCAGACAGCAAACTGCCTTCCACGGCAGGCCACTTGGGAGAGTCTGCCCTGGAAATCCCATTTTAAAGGGATCTGCTAGGACATCTGGAAGCACCGTGTAGAGCTGAGGAGCCGGGAAGCCCAGATGACAACGGGGCCCCCAAGAGCTAAGGGGTCCTCTAACTTTCGATGCTCAAGGAATCCGAAGTACTGCTTCTGCTGCCGCTGACTTGCCCGTGGACTTGCCCATCAGGAGACCTTCCCTATCGCAAGGCTCTGCTGCCATGGGCAAGTACGGAGGCAGCCTCAGCCATTCCACTCAAATGCGAAAGATGTGCCTCGTGATGCTAAGAGGGCTCCAGGGACCCTGCTTCTCTCCATGACCGTGACCGTGACCCATGGCACTGACTGAACTTCAGAGGTTAAGCTGCTCACGACAAAATCTCAGTGGGTCTTGATCCTGTACTAGAATCTGGTGGTCGACCAAGCTGCTCTGAACAGCTGCAGTCTAGATCTCCTAAGAGGTTTGGGGGATTACTGAACTACACGGCTAGATTTACTTGTTTCAGGGCTGGAAGGAGACAGCTTCCAACTAAATGTTCTGCTTCACACAAACAGCAGAGGTGTTCCAGCCGGCAATTCTCTCCGGGGGCCAGGGCCCTGGGCTAATTCGCAGCAGAACCTAGGACTGAAAACAGGCCAGGAGCCTAATTTCTGCTGACACAACTACAAGGCCTAATACCTGGTAAAGAGACAAGCTTGCTTGTTTCACACGGCCCGGATGATAGGGAACACCTTCTTACAAAGGACCAATGGGCGCTCGTGCAGCCAACAGGGGCTGAATTTTAAGTCTGCTCCACTCCACTCCCGGACCAAGGGCTCATCTGCTCAACTTCCCTAGAGTCACTCCCCGGCCAGGAATGGAGAACCTTTAACAATTAAACACTCTCCGGGACCTCGCTCTGTGGGGATCTTTTTCCGTTGAGGAATCCGTGAACACTGTTCTCCGTTAAAGAAACCAGGGAGGACAGACTGGGAAAAGACGTTGGGGTCATAACTGCAACCAGTTTTTTTAAAAAGCAGACTTGAAAATGGGACTCAGAATGGAAAGCGCACTTGCTAAAATCACAAAGGTAAAGAGACTCCTAAAACTAGCCTTCTGGAAAGACGCCCTGAGGGTGGCTGTCGGTCAAGTCCGCGATCTCGTCTAACCCGCCCTCGGGGATAGAGAATTCCAGAGCTGCTTCCCGCTGTCTTCATGCACGTGTTTTAAACGCAGACCCCCTTCCTCCGCCCCCAGAACAGAACGGGTCACAGGCGGAAAACGCGGGCTCCTACCGGCCGCCCCCTCCTCCCAGGCAGGTGGTTACCTGAGCACAGTCACGCTCCCCCTGCGCACGGGCAGGGAAAGCACGGGTTCCGACACCCGGATAGGCTTGAACTGGAACTTGCAGCCGAAGCAGAGCGCGGAGTCGCTGAAGAAGGACACGGACACGATGGGGCGCTCGAAGATGTGGATGGGGTCCACGTGAGACACGATGCAGCCGCCGGGCTGGTAGTCGTTGATGACGGCGCTGTTGACGAAGCCCTCGGGGATGACGCGGTGCTCCACCAGCTTCTGGATCACCAGCTGGTGCACCCACTCGGGGATCTCGTCCACGTCGCCCGGCGGGTAGAGGCGCTCCTGGCCGGGCCCGCGCTTCTGCAGCTGGGCGCCGTACGTGTAGCCCTCGCCGAAGAAGTACTTGTTGCGCAGCGGGGCCCGGTCCACCGTGTGCTCGTTGTACAGGCCCTTCTCGGCGCGGGACACCACCTCGTCGATGCGGGCCTCGATCTTGGCGCACTCGTCCTGGCTGAACAGGCGCATCTGGCGGATGCCGCTCTTCACCTTGCGCGCCTCCTCCTCCTTCTGCAGCTGCTGCTCCTCGAAGTCGCTGCGCTCGGGGTCCGAGTCCTCCTGGTACTTGCGCTTGGCCCCGGGCGCCGCGTAGGGCTCGGCCGCGGCGGCGGCGGCGGCGGCGGCGGCCACGGCGGCGGCGGCGGCGGCCGCGGCCTCTCGGCTGCCGGCCTTGTAGTTGTCCCGGGACGTCATGGACTTGAGCTTCTCACGCAGGTCGGTGTAGCCGCTGGCGGCCGCCATGGCCCCCGCGCCGCTGCTCTAGGGCGCTCCGCGGCGGGCGGGGCGGCCGGGCATGGCTCTGGGGGACGCGCCCGGGCCCCGGGCCGCAGGGGCCGCACCGCCCGGCGGGGGAGTCGAGGGTCAGCGCCCGCGGCCTCAGGGGCGGCGGGTCAGGCGGCGACGACGGGGCTTCCTCCTCCACCTCGTCCGCGTCCCGGGGGGCAGGGGCGCCAGCAAGGCCTCATGCCGCGCGGGGCGGCCGCGGAGGCTCGGCCCGACTCCCGGCCAGACCCTCGGACGCCGGGCCCGGCCCGCACTTTAAAGCGCTCCTCACGACGTCACCGCCGCCCGCCCGCCCGACGTCCGCCAGCGCCGCTCCTCAGCGGGCTGCTCCGCGCGCAGGCGCAGTGCGGCCGGCCACCGCGGCTCCGCGCGCAGCGAGCATGCGCGCGCGTGCGGCTGGGTCAGCGGAGGTGCCGGCGCACGCGCAGACAGGCGCCGCTCGCCGTCCGCCGCCCCTCCCCCACCCACTGAGGGGCTCCGTGAGCACCCCGAGCGGCAGCCTGCCTCCTCTCCGCGCCACCCCGCGGCTGAAGGGCTCCCTCCACAGGGGTGCGCTCACGCCGTCGACGCTGTCGCCACGCTGCGTCACGGCATCGCCCGAATGCCCCAAATCGCCTCAGTCCCCAGCGCGCAATCACCAGGGAACCGCCACAACCCAGGCTGCCCCGTCACCGCCCCTTTGGGGCCTCCACTTTGTCATTGGGCCGCGGGCCACGAGCCGGGCGGGCCCAGACGGCAGCTTCCGAAAGCTGGTTGGCACTCCTGCCTGTCAATCCGGCGGTCGCCTTGGCTACTGCGTCCGTCACCTAATCAGCGGCGGGCGGGCGGGCGGCGAGGACCTCCGAAGGCTGACCAGGTGGCTAAGTGAGTGCCTGAGTGGAGGCCCTACCGGAGGGCAGCCCTCAACGCGCAAGGAGACGCTCAGATTGCGGGGCTCAGAGCCCCGCCCCGCCCCCGCCCCCGCCCCGTCGGCCGCAGACTCCGCCCCCTCGCCGCCGCCCGGCGTGGACGTTGCCCGAGTCACGTCCCGGCGGGGCGGCGCGTGCGCGGCCCTCCGCAGCCGGGGCCCCCAGGACGCCGGGGGAGCCCCGGGACTGGAGCGCTGGCGGCGGCGCTGCCCGGCGCCCAGGCCTTTGTTCAGACCCTTGCGGCCCCGCCTGACCGCCGGGCCTGCACGCGTGGTCGCCCTCGCCCCTCCTGGGCCTTCCGCCCGGGATGCCCGTCCCTCCCGCCCTCTCCTTCACTGTGGCTCTTTGAGGCTCAGCTCACCCCTGTCTAGCAGCCTCCCCAGGTTGGCACTGAGATGCAGCGCTTCTTGGGTTTCCTGGCCTCGCCTCCCTGGCCGCTGTGCTCCCGGCCAGCTGCCTCTGCGCCCTGTCCACCCACCGCCCCCAGCTTGTCGCGGAGCCTGAGCTCCAGCTCCTGCAACCTGGCAGATGGGTGTTTGGGTCTGGACCTCCTGACCGGCTGTAGGACCCTGGGCGCGTGGCTTCCTCACTCGAGCCTCGCTCTTGTGGGTCTGTGAAACGAGAATGACATCAGTGCAGGGCCCACGTGTATGGTGCTCGTGAGGATGAAGTCCCGTTCCTTGAGCAGATGGACCGCTGCCCTCAAGTCTCAGCTTGTTTCCTCGCCCTAAGCTGACAGGCCTTCAAGTCCCGTTGGGAGCTGGGGATTTGGCAAGGACAGGCCAGCAAGGCCTGTGGGAGGGGGATGCCTGGAACCCTGGCCACTGTCCCGAAGCCCCCCACCCAAGGGACCCCCCAAGCAGCAGCAGTAGGTGGCACCGCTGGTGGTGGGGTAGGAGGGCAGCTGCAGGTGGTTAGAAGGTGGCCAGGGGGTCTGGGCCATTCTGTGTGATCGACCCCCCAGCACAGGGGCCCACAGTCTGCACCTTGGGGGTTTGGCTGTGAAGCCTCAGGCCCTTCCGGAGCCCAGTGTCCGTCCACCTCTAAACTGACCTCCAACAGGGGGCATCGGGCCCTGCTCACGCCTCCTGGCACGGAGCTCACTACCTCAGTAATCAGAAAGTCCTCCCAAAGAGCCTGGTAGAGCCCAGTTCGGCTCACACAGGCAAACCTGGGCCCTACCTCCTCCCCAGGGCTCCCCCACCCTGGGGCGCTCCTCCCTGACTCCGACCATTTGCAGCCAGGGACCCTCCTCGCCAAGCCAGCCTGTGTCACAGGCAGCACAGCTCTGGAGCCCCCCTACCTGCATCTGCATCCTAACTGGGCCTGTTAACTGTTAGTTGCTTCACTTCGGTGCCCCTGCTCCCCTCCCGCGTCGTTCTCACCCCGCACCAGGCTGGGAACCCTGGGGCTTGGCGACTCCTGCTCTGGCTCTCCCCATGGCCGCTCAGACTTCCTGTCTTTCTGGGTCGGGGGGGGGACGCAGCAAGGACTGACTCTCCTGTCACCCCTGAGTCTTCCTGCTCTGCCTTTCGGGGGATCCTTACCTCTGGTGGGGTGAGGGTGGGGCTCAGCCTGCTGAAGCTGCCACTGAGGCCACCAGAGCAGCTGTTAAAGCCTGAGTCCTGAAATCCAAAAGCCCCGGGGTCGCGGTTATCCGCTGCTTGTGGACCAGCCTCCCCAAACTCCACCCTCAGTCATCATCCTGCTCGGGAATCTGCAGTAGGAGGGGGTTGGCCTGTCCCATCTGGTTCCACTGGCACCTCGCTCACATGGCCCACGTGCAGTCTGAAACCTGGAAGGCCTCGCCCCGGGGCAGAGGCAGTCAGCAGGGGTAACTTGCTGGGCCCTGCACTCCGGCTCCTCCTCCACTTCCCTCGCCTCCCGGGTCCTCTCAAGGCTGCTTCCAGGGAAGCCAGCCTACAGTGGTGATGGTGGGACAGCCCTGTGCCTACACACAGAGGGATCTTCCTTGACCTCCCCGTCTCAGGAGGATCTGAGGGATCCCCCAGCCCTGCCCCTTGGACCTCCTAACTCTCCCAAGGTACCACCTTCTCCCCTCCCCGCCAGCACCACCAGCATCATGTGCCATAGTTTCCCACTGCCGTTGCCCAGCCTCCCCTCTGGCCTCTCTGCTCTGTGGCCGGAATGACCTTTTCAGAGCACAGTCTGCGCAGATTCCCCCGCACTCCCCCCATCAAAAAACCTTTGAAGACCCTTCATGGCTCCTGGGACGAAATCCTAGATCCTTAGTGTGTCCTGCACGGCCCTACCCAGCCCACCCTGGGTGGCCTCCTCCGTCGCAAGTAGGAATGCCACAGTAACGTCCACGCCAGGGTTCCTGCGCATGCCGTTCCTTCTGTCTGGAATGCTGTTCCCTCCCCCATCACCGAGCTCACTCTTAGTCACAGGTCTTACCCTGGTTTATAGTTATTTAGCTGTGAGCAACTCCCAGTGCCTGGCATTTGCCTAGTACACCATAGGTGCTTCATAAGTACTGAATGCATCAATAAATCCTGCCTCTGACACAGTTGCTCCTGCCAATTGTGCCCCCACATACCTGTCCAGCCGTCCTCTGCTAGGCTTAGGGCTCCTTTCCCTCAATCCCCCACACGCTCCCCAAGGCACCAGCACTTGGCATCAACTTTCATTTCTCCTTTCAAGTGACAAGTATTTTTTATGCACCTACTCTGTTAGGCATTGTCCTAGGCTCTGGGGGATACAGTAGGGAATAAACGCTATTTTCTCTATTTAGAATGTTCCCTCCCCTCCCCTCCATTTATTCCCAGAAAACTCCTCTTCGTCCTTCAAAACCCAACCCCAATGTCTCATCCTCTGAGAAGCCCTTTCCCAGATTGCTCCCTCCCCAGCCACTGACATGAAACATCTCTCTCTCAACTACAGCACTCTCTAAACCTTGCGTGGCCCATCCAGTGACAGGGGCCTGGGGTGGGGGGACAGGGATCTCTGCTGGAAGCTCTGTTCAGTGGTCAACTGGGCCTCCAACTCTGCCTCCTCACTCAAGCTCAACAACTGCATGGAGAGTATGCTGCCAGGCGTACCTTTTATTTGTACAGTAATGACCAAGAGCCATGGATGCAAGCTCAGCGGCAGTGCCAGGGGGCACCCGGGGGAGCACAGGTGAGGAGCTGGGACCTGGGGATGGAGCAGACCTGAACATCAGAGCCAGGCTAGGCTGGTGGTGTGGGCCTTCCCTGCCGCAGCAGGGAGGCAGGGCAGGGCCACCATGGTGGGTGGCAGGAGGCCCCTGGTCAGTCTCCACGAGGCCCCCCTGCTCTCTGCCCAAGTCTGCACGCCGTGATGCCATCCCCGCTCTGGACGGGTCTTCCCAGGTTCCTAGCCCGGCCCGCTGCGCCGGCTGCCTCTCGATTTCCCCTCAGCTGCTGGCCCAGTCACTCCCCTGAGGCCACACAGCAAGCCTCCTGGCAGCGGGGCTGGGTCAGAGCAGCGTGATCTCGCTGGGGGGCAGCGTGAGCCGCTTCTCCCGGGCGCTGAGCAAGTTCTCCACGTGCACGGCCACCACACGACACAGCTCCAGGCCCTGCAGGAGACATGAGCATTACCTGGCGGAGGCCGGGCTCCACCAGGACTAGCGGGGCCCACCTCCCTCCCTCTCTGAGCCCTTTTCCAGGGCCTGCCTTGCAGGGCTGTATTTTGCTACACATAAGCTCTTCAGGTTTAAAAACTATCTGTCCCAGCAATAAATGGTTTCTAACTATGTGTTGCTGTTGAAGCGGAGAGTGAATTATCAGCGAGGAGGGGCAGGTAGGCTCTAGAAAGAGGTGTTTTTTTTTTTTTTCTTTTTAGGGCCGCACCCGAGGCACATGGAGGTTCCCAGGCTAGGGGTCTACGTATAGCTACAGATGCCGGCCTCCACCACAGCCACAGCAACGCGGGATCCTTAACCCACGGAGTGAGGCCGGGGATCGAACCCGCATCCTCATGGATCCTAGTCAGGTTCATTTCCGCTGAGCCACGATGGGAACTCCCAGGAGGTGGTATTTGTGCTGGAACCCGAATAAGGGCAGAGGGATCCTGGTGGTGTCAGGACGTCCCAGGTGGAGGGGACAGTGAGTGCTCAGGTCCGGTGCCAGGAGGAGGCAGGAGAGCAGAGGAGAGGGGTGACCGTGGAGGCCACAGAGGGAGAGGGAGCGGGGGGCAGGGGTGAGAAGGGGTCCTGGGTTGGGGGCCCGAGGGTTGGAGGTGAGAGCAGAGGTTTTGGGTCTCCAAGCGTCAGGCCTGGGGTGGGGGCAAGAGACAGAAATAAGGGGGCTTCTTGGCAGAGCTGGGTTTGAAGCCTCAAGGCCAGAGGGGGTGCTGGGTGAGACAACCAGACGCAGCAAGAGTTAGAGGTCATCCAGGGAGGAGGCTCCAGAAAAGGAGCCCAAGCAGCAGTGGACAGGCAGGTTTGAGGAGGTGGGTTTGCTGTGGTGGGCGCTCAGATGGGGGGTCCTGGGAAGCAGGTTGAGCCGCAGGTAGGGCCTGGGGTGGGGTGGCCACAGGAGCAGGCCCGGGATGCTGTAGGAAGTGGACTGGTCCCCAGCGCAGGCTTTCCAGGGAGCAAGGGGACTGCAGGTGCCCTATTCCAGCCTTGTCCCTCAGAGGCAGGGCTGGGGCAGTGGAGCCCCTCCCTGTTGCAGCTCCACCCAGGCAGGTCCAGACCCCTGGCTCGGGCAGACGCGCGGGCCCAGCCCTGATTTGGCCCCTTCTCTGGACCTCAAACCCCTCTCTCCAATGGGGTGAGAACTCTGGCCCTGCCCCCATCCACAGGGGCGGTGAATGGGGCGGATTGACCTCTTGGCTCTTTTTACTTGGCAGTACCCGAGGCATGTGGAAGTTCCTGGGCCAGGGATCAAACCTGCGCCATGGTTTCGGTCTGCCCCACAGCTGCATCAATCCAGGTCCCTAACCCATTGTGCCAAGGGAATTTCCCTTTTATTTTTATTTTTAATTTTTTTGGCGTTTTTAGGGCCACACCTGCAGCGCATGGAAGTTACCAGACTAGGGGTCCAATCAGAGCTACAGCTGCTGGCCTACACCAGAGCCACAGCAACTCGGGATCCGAGCTGCGTCTGTGACCTACACCACAGCTCACAGCCACACTGGATCACAGCCTCACTGGATCCACTGAGCAAGGCCAGGGATTGAACCCACAACCTCATGGTTCCTAGTCAGATTCATTTCTGCTGCACCACGACGGGAACTCCCAGGAATTTTCTTTTTTAAAAAATTTAAAGAGATTTTTTTAGCCCCCCCTTTTTTTGGGGGGGGTCTTTTCTAGGGCGCTCCTGCAGCACATGGAGATTCCCAGACGGGGTCGAATCGCAGCTGTAGCCACGGGCCTACGCCAGAGCCACAGCAACACGGGATCTGAGCCACGTCTGCCACCTACACCACAGCTCATGGCAGTGCCGGATCCTCAATGCACTGAGCAAGGCCAGGGATCGAACCCACAACCTCATGGTTCCTAGTCGGATTCATTCACCACTGTGCTACGACGGGAACTCCTGGCCCTGATTTTGAAGCAGCAGCCACAGTTGCTGCACCTCTGAGAAGGTGGAGAGGGGGAGTTCCCGTCGTGGTGCAATGGTTAACGAATCCAACTAGGAACCATGAGGTTGTGGGTTCGGTCCCTGCCCTTGCTCAGTGGGTTAACGATCCGGCGTTGCCGTGAGCTGTGGTGTAGGTCGCAGACGTGGCTCGGATCCCGCGTTGCTGTGGCTCTGGCGTAGGCCGGTGGCTACAGCTCCGATTCAACCCCTAGCCTGGGAACCTCCATATGCCGCGGGAGCGGCCCAAGAAATAGCAACAACAACAACAAAAAAGACAAAAGACAAAAAAAAAAAAAAAGGTGGAGAGGGCCCTGGTCTCCCTGTCGCCGGGGAACCTCAGTCCCCACACCCTCAGCCCCAGGCCCCCCCAGTCCATCCTCCAAGCCTCAGCCACAAACCTCCTATGTCCTCCTCTCTCCACCGGAGGGCGCCCCAGATCCAAGGATCCTCACGACCGCCCCTGGCCTGCCTGAGCCGCCCCAGGGCCCCGTCCAACTCCTCGCCGCTCTGCAAAGGACCTGGGCCCTCCCTCTCCCAGGAGCCTCATCCACGTGCCTCTCCAGGGGACCACCCGAATCACGGGCAGTTCTGGGCGGTGCTGGGTTAGTTCTGTCCCCTGCGCTGGGCTGCACGCTCCCTGGGGCACGGCCAGGACCGTGGAGAAGAGCCTGGGGGGCAGGATGAGGGAGTGGGGGCTGTGACCAGCCGGGCTGCCCGGCGGGGCGCACCTGCTCCAGCTGCAGCTGCACGGTGCGCTGGGCCGCCACATCCCCCAGCGCGATCTCCACGTACGGGCAGCTGGAGCTGGCCGTGGGCCGCTGGGTCCGCGTGGACTGGATCTCCTTCAGGGGAAACTGTACCATCAGCTCCTGGGGGGAGGGGGGTGGACGGGCTGTGGTGGGGGGGACCAGTCTCACCCACCCCTACCCCTCCTCTGGGGGTCAGATCAGCAAGAGGCGCAAACACTCGTTCCCTAGGGACTTGCTATGTGACCCAGAGTGAGCCCCTCCACCTCTGGACCTTGCTGCTCACCTGCGAAGTCGACTCGAGTGCCCAGCGTGCCAGGCACTATTCTAAATGTCTGGGGTCCAGGGGTGCCCTGACCTTCAGCTCAAAGGGGCCTCCTCACTGCCCCCCCGCCACGCCACCTGGAGCTTTCTTTCTGGCCCCAGGAACAAAGGCAGAGCACAGGCAGGGAAGGCCAGAGCGAGGCGGGGACCCAGCTTCCCGCCCACAGGATGGAGCATCCCAGAACCAGTGGCACCTGCTTGCTCACACATTCTGGGACCCTGGGGAACAACCCCTCCCGGTCTCACTCTTTCCCTCCAGTGTCCCCACATAAGCCCTGGAGCCCTCCCTTCAGTGCCCCCCCAGTGGGGGGGGGAGGACTCAGAATGGGGGGGGCGGTCCTTTTTGTCGTAGACCCCCGTCCCCACGTCGAAGGCCCCACCCAGCTCCCAGAAGGCGACTGCAGAGCAGGCCTTTGCCGAGGTGCCTGGCTGGAACCAGGGCTCATGCCAAGAGGGGCTGCGGGAGCACGGACCCCAGGGACGTGCACGTGGAGACAGGGCCGGTGAGGACGGCAGGGCGGCTGTCTGCGAGCCCGGAGCCACGACCCTAATCCAGGGCATCCGGCCTCCAGGACCGGGACAAACGAGTCCTGTCGCTGAAGTCCCCGCCCCGCCCCGCAGCCAGGGCCAACGAGGACCACCTTGAGAGTTGAGCGTTTTACCTCCTTTCACCTGAATACCAGCCCCACCTGGCAGGTGAGGACGGGGGAGGGGCCGCGCCCAGAGTCCTGCAGGGGTAAGCGCTGTCTCCTGGGGTGGGGGGGAGGCAGGGCCACGTGAGGCCACTCACGTGGGTCTCCATGCTGAGGAAGCTGAGGCCGTTCTGGTTGACGGCCAGGATGCAGGGGGCCGGCACCGCCACGTTGCTGCAGCTCTGGACGAAGAAGAAGGAGGAGCCGAACAAGGGCGAGGCGCTGAGGAGGCCTGGGGGCGCGAGAGCCGTGGTCAGGGACACCCTCAGCCTGGGCGCCCAGCCCTGGCCGCCTGGGGCCTTCCTCCATCCCCCCACCCAGCCCTCCTCCCCCCAGAGCCCAGATGGGGCCGTGGTGAGAACTTGGGAAGCAACACCATAGACGCCTTTGTACCAGCGAAAGGTGCCTGCATCCCACCCCCCCAGCCAAGCCCCCGCCCCCCCCCGGCTCCTCTCCCCGGTTGGGTTGGCGTCTTTCTCACCCAGGAACTGGGCGCGCGCCTGGTGGGGGCTGAGCGCCTGCGTCTGCGGCCGGTGCTGGCTGACCAGGTCGAGCCACGAGTCGCCGGCCACCGCGCGGTAGAGCTGGGCCGGGATGTACTCCTGAACCTCCCGCCTGGGTGAGGACAGAAACGCCGCCCTGAGCGCAGGCGGGGGCTCTGCCAACCTCCTGGACCACTACGCGCTGGGCGCGGGCCGGGTGCAGGACGGGCGGCGTGCTGGGCACCCAGTGGGCGCTCAATACTGCTGGCCGGTACCCTAGGCTCCCTGTCTGCAGACACGGGAACAGAGGCTCTGAGAAGTTCACGACCCGTCCGAGGTCACACAGTGACTGAGAGAGTGGGGCCGAGGCCTGAACCCCAGGTGGCTTTGTCTCTCATAGCCCCCACCCCTGGGGAGAAGCCCAGGGTGGGAAAACATCAGAGTGGCAAAGCGACCACCAGCGGCTGGCAGAGCAGGGCGGAGAAGGCTGGGCTCCGGGCAGTCCCAGGGCCATCAGCCCCCACCCATCCAGGCCACCCTGACATGTGCTGGCTCCCTCGGGACAGCCCCTGTGCCTCAGGACATCTGAAAATACCAACCACTGCCGGTCTGGCTGTCCTGGGCTGGGGAACGAGGCAGGAGCGGGTTCAAGGAACCCCACCCCGGCAAAGGCCCTCCAGGCAGCATCTTTCCTTCTTCGCACTGCTGGGGTAGGAGCCGGGCACGGGGACCAGCCTCCCAGGCCTAGAGCCCACCTACTAGCCGGGCCACCAACCCTCAGCCCTTCTCTGGGCCTCCGTTCCTCATCTGTGAAATAAAGAGCAGCTGGGAGGAGGAGCTAAGCCAAGGCGCGCAGAGCGCCTGCAAAGAGCTGGGAACTCCTCGACTGTCTTAACCCAGGACTAGGCCCTGCACCCTTCACCTAAAATTATAGCAAGAGACGTTTCCGTTGTGGCTCAGCGGAAACGAAGCCAGCCAGTATCCCTGAGGTTGCAGGTTCGATCCCTGGCCCCGCTCAGTGGGTTAAGGATCCGTCGTTACCATGAGCTGTGGTGTAGGTCATAGATTCGGCTCAGAGCCAGCACTGCTGTGGCTGCGGTGTAGGCCAGCAGCTGCAGCTCCAATGTGACCCCTAGCCTGGGAACCTCCTGTGGCCCTAAAAAAAAAAAAATTATAACATCAAACGAGCTGTAGACGTTGAATCCTCACAGCATAACAGGCCCCAGGGCACACGCTGCCTCGTTCACACCAGGGGTTTGCAAGGTGTGGCCCAGGGTCTGGGAGGTCAAAGCCACCTCTGTGATAACCTGAGCTGTCACGGCCCCCCCCCCGCCTCGTTCCCTCACAAGTGCACGGTGGAGTCTGCCAGTGGCTGCAAGACGTGGCACCCCAGCAGACTGAGAAGCAGGGATGGGCCGCCAGCTGTCGTCTATTAAGGCAGATGGTGCAGAGGTTTGCAAAATGTGAAAGAGGGCCACTCTTCTCACTGGAGTTTTTGGGAAAATAGCTCTTTTTTCACGAATGATTTATATTAACTTGTAATGTTAACTAACATTATTTATACGGTAATTATCACAGAGGCACGTACGTCCACATGCAGTGCCCTTATTTTTAATTACTTAAGAAGTCAATATTTTAAGTTGTTTCTCAGTTCTAATTCTGAAGAACATAAATAGATCCACAGATGTGACCCACAGAAACTGAAGCTCTTTGGGGCCGATTTTTTTTTTTTTTTTTTTTTTGGCCATGCCTGCGACACACAGAAGTTCCAGGCCAGGAATACTAGAGTCCTTTTTTTTTTTTTTTTGGCTTTTTAGGGCCGCACCCAGGACATATGGAGGTTTCCAGGCTAGGGGTCAAATGAAAACTACGGCTGCCGGCCTACACCACAGCCACAGCAATGCGGGATCTGAGCCGCATCTGCAACCTACACCACAGCTCAAGGCAACTCTGGATCCTTAACCCACTGAGCGAGGCCAGGGATCGAACCCGCAACCTCATGGTTCCTAGTTGGATTTGTTTCTGCTGCGCCACGATGGGAACTCCCTGGAGTCTGGGGCTGGAGAGTCTGAGGAGCTTCCACACCTCACGTCTCTGAGAACAGTTTAAATGCTGCCTGGCAAGTGTTTTAAGGAACCCCCCCATCGTTGGAAACACAGAAATGTTGCCAGCACAGAAACGTCCACCCCGATGCAGGTGACATTGAGGTGAACACGTCTGTGTCCAGATCTCTGCGTGGCCGAGTGTATTTCCTGGACCCCGGGGTGTGTGTCCTGAAAGCTTTTTTTTTTTTTTGTCTTTTTGTTGTTGTTGTTGTTGCTATTTCTTGGGCCGCTCCCGCGGCATATGGAGGTTCCCAGGCTAGGGGTTGAATCGGAGTTGTAGCCACCGGCCTACGCCAGGGCCACAGCAACGCGGGATCCGAGCCGCGTCTGCAACCTACACCACAGCTCACGGCAACGCCGGATCCTTAACCCACTGAGCAAGGGCAGGGACCGAACCCACGACCTCATGGTTCCTAGTCGGATTCGTTAACCACTGCGCCACGACGGGAACTCCCCCGAAAGCTTTTTAACACTCAGTTTGCTCTGGGCCATTAGCGGAAGCGGCCTGCTGTGCCAGGAGCGGGGTCTCCGCGCGCACGGCCAGGCCTTCAGAACAGCTTGGCAGCCGGGGTGCTGCCCTGGGCAAGTCAGGGCGGGGGCGGCCGGTGCTCACACGCTGGGCAGGTAGAAGTGGTCCTTGGCCCGGTGCTGCAGTGCCGCCAGCTTGGACACCTGCTGGAGCTGCTGCTCGCTGGGCCGGCCGGGCGGCGCGCTGCTGAAGAGGCCTTTCAGGTAGTCGGGCAGCACCTGCAGGGGGCACGCGGGGGAAGGGCAGCAGGCTGGGGGCACAGACACAAACCCCAAACACTTCCGGCCCCGCTCGCTTCTGGGGGTGGTGGCCTACCACTTCTCTGGGCTTCGGGGAACAATGACAGAGGCACATGAGGGTGACCGGGATGGCTGTGGCCCAGAAGCCACGCGGGAGGCCCCACGGTCCCGGGGGGTGCCGCTGGCCCACAGGCCACAAGAGCCAAGTATCTGTACTCGGGGTCGCCGAAGCTTCGGCCCCAGCTTCAGAGACACACGTGCTCTCTCCGAGCACGTCCATCGGTGTCAGCACAGGAGGGAGAAGCAGATTTGGGCAGCTCCTGATGGGCAGGACCAAGTCTCAAAGCAGTGACAGCAAGACAAAACGGACAGGGCCAGGCCAAGGCTTGGGGCGAGGGCCAGGCCAAGCGCTCAGAGCCGGAGGAAGGAAGTCAGGGCAGCTTCCTGCAGCCGTGCCCAGGGTGACCTCCCTGGGAGGACTCAGATAAGCAGAGCCAGGACCGGCGGTGGCGAGACGGCAAGTGCAAAGCCCTGTGCGTCAGGGAGCGAGGCGGAGGGGAGGGCGCGCTGGCTCGGGGAGGCCAGGCAGGGAGCAGTGGCCTCGGGGCAGCCATGTGAGCGGGGCCTGATCACAGCGGAGGCCCCAAAGGAGTCTGAGCTCACAGCCCTGGGGAGCCCAGGAGATCCCCGGCCTCGGAGTAGCCCCCGGGCTGACCTGGTTGTAGTGCAAGGTCACATAGAGCTCGTTCTCAAACTTGAGCGGCTGATCCCAAAGCAGGCGCCGGAACCACAGCATGTAGCCGCCTTCCACCTGCTCCATCTCCGAGGCCACGTCCAGGATGTAGGCGCGGCGGCTGAGCGGGCACACGTGCTGGCCTGCAGGGAGCCGGGACGGCTGGGTGGGCACACGCTGCAAGCCCCCACCCCATGCCAGGCGCAGGAGAGCACAACTGAGGGATCAGGTGACGCTGGAGACCACAGGTGGCAAGAGCTCCAGCTCCGCGGCAGCCCAGCTGGGCCTGGGGAGGGGCCTAGTTATGCTCAGGGAGCCCGGCCCTCTCCGCGGGCGCCCGGGGCAGGGAGAGGCCAGGAGGACTCAGGTCCTGTGTGCCAGCCACCACCGCCGCCTTTCTGCAGAACTTCAGGGCAGCCCTGCCAGGCCTCTGAGGTGGGCGTGGGGCGGCGGGGCCGTGGCGCTCCTGGGCTGAGACCTGTACAGAGGCTTAGCTCTGTACTGTCGGAACTGCCGTTCTGCCCCCTGCCACGCCTCCCGCACAACTGCACCAAAGAGAGGGGCTGAGGTGCGGTGCCAGAATCCAGACTGCCTGGGTTCAAATCCCGGCTGTGGGACGTCGCCTAAGTCCCTTCACTCTGGCAGGCTGCGTGATGGCCCGGCCTCGGTCACGTCCTAATCCCCCCACCCGAGACTGTGTACCTTCACAGCAAAGGGGACCCTGAGACATGATGGGGCCAAAGGTCCTGGGGCGGGGAGACCATGCTGGGTCACCCACGGGGACCCCAGGTTGTCTCAAGGGCCCTGTGTGGAGGAGGCAGGAGGGTCAAAGAAAGCCACCCTGGGGGGGCTGCCCCGCTGGCCTTGAAGGTGGAGGAGGGGCCATGGGCCAAGGGGTGCGAGCAGCCTCCAGCAGCTGGAAAGGCCAGGAGACTCCCTCCTACAGCCCCCGGAAGGAGCCGCCCCAAGGACGCTCCGACGTCAGCACTGCTGCCTGCAGGACCATAACGTAATAAACGTGTGTCTTTTTAAGGCATGTAGGTGATTTTCTGCGGCACCAACAGGAGGCCTCCCTGGGCCTCGGTCTTCCCATCTGTAAATGGGATTCCCGTTAAAGCAACTTCGGAGATGAAACGCTTTCAGCTGTGCCTGGGCCTGCACACCCGCTCCAGGAATCCCGCTCCGGGGCCATTTCCTCACGGCCTTCCCCTCCCCCCACGCCCTGGCTGGAGGCGGGTGACAGGGCTGAGGTCGCGGTTCAGGCCCAGGCGGCAGGGGACAGCCGGTCAGAGGTGCACGGAACTGACCGGCAGGTGGCAGGAGGCGAAACCCGTCCCTGGTGGGGGGCCACAGGCAGAAGGGGTTTGGCTGCACCGAGAAGGTTCTGGAAAGACCAGGGTGGGCTTTTGCGGCTATCAAGGCGTGAGAGGCAGGAAAACGTTCTTGGCTTGTGGGATCCAGGGGCCGAGTCCTATTGCGGGGAGCGCCTAGAGGCAGGGCCCCCTGAGCGGACCCCAAGGGGCAGAGGGGGGCACTCGAGGCCCCGTCTTTCACGAACCGGCAGCCCAGACACACGCGCACACAACCACACCAAGGAGCACAGACGCAGGGCTGGGAGCCCCGTGCTGAGGTGGGCTCCCTGGGGGGCAGTGGCATCGGAGGTGGGCCTTCCCGGTGGGGTGGGGGGTGGGAGCCCAGCGAGCCTCCTCCCCCGGACACTCACCTCGGTGGGTGACGGCGAAGACGACGTACTCACTGACGGCCTCGGGGCGCGCCAGGGCCATCTCGGCACAGATTTCCTCCACCACGTCCAGGGCCACCTGCGGGGGGGGACGAGCGGGGCTGCGATGGCCCGGCCGACCCCTGTCCCCAGCCCCCGGGGCCAGGGGAGGCCCAAGGCCGCGGGGAGTCGGCCTCAGGCGGGGAGGCTCAGCGTCTGGAGCCTTTCCGACCCAGCTCCCTGAGGCTCGGCCTGCTCCTCAGCGCTGCCGTGTGGGGCAGGCTGCTGGGCGCAGCACCCTCAGCGCCCATGCTGGAGGCGGGGGTCCCTGCCCGCCGGAGAGGCCCCCTCACTCACGGTGCACGTTTTGATTTTGAGATGGCGTTCGAGGCCTCCAGGGAGAAGAAAGAGCTGCCTCTTGGAACTGCGGCCCGCCTGGGACAGGAGGGTGGGACAAGGGAGAGGCCGGGTCCCCTCCACGGGAGGCCCGGCCGGCGGCGGCAGGCTTGCAGGGGCACCTGTGCCGACCGGGCAGGGTCTCTGGGCCAGGCCGCCTCCCTCCGCCCGGCCCCCGGCCCCCACTCACCAGCAAGGCCCGGAGCTCCATGCTGCTGGGGAGCTCCAGCCGGCCGCCGAAGCGCAGCGTTTTCTGCAGGTTCTGCTCACAGGCCTTGGCAATCCCTGCAGAGATGGGAGTCAGGGCCCGGCCCGGGAGGGCAGGGAGCGGGGGCTGCCCTGGCCCCGGCCCCTGAGCCTCTTCAGCGGCTGCGGGGACGGTTCAGAGGGCAGTGATTTACCCCAGCCAGAGCCAGAGTGTGAGAGCTGGATTCAAACCCACACCCCTGTGGCTAAGGGCCTCCCGCCTTGGCTCTCCAGGAGCCCCGGAAATAGCTCTGCTCGGGGGCGCTGTGTGGCTATGGGGGCGCATGCAGCTGTGCCCACCGTCCCACACCCAGCGTCCCGGGGCAGAAGATCCCGTTGCGTCTCCGCATCTCTGGGTTCAGCGATGCCCTGGCCCTGCTCCCGGGAGGCGGGAAGGCAGGCGTCCTGGGTGCATTCTGCTCCCTCCCTGGAGCAGAGTCCATAGACCGCTGAGCCCCAGGGGGATGCAGAGGCAGCGTGGGCTCCCCTGGCCTCTTTCTTAGGGGCCGTTCTGAAGACAAGGCTGGGGGTGAGGTTGAGGAGGGCCCCTTCCTCCAAACGCCAAGGGGAAAAGGCCCAGACCCTGCCACCAGCCGTGGGCGCTGTCGCCCTGGCCCCACTCAAGACCCTGGTTGATTCTCAAAGATCAGGGAAACAGGGCCTGGCCCCCTGCTTCTCGTCTCCCCGCACATGTCACACATCTCCACCTCCAGGCCTTTACTCCCGCCCAGCCCACCTAGAAATCCCTCCCGTGTGCTCACTACCTAGAGCAACGCTTCCTCCGGGAAGCCTTCCCTGATCACATCCTCCCCATTAGATCCCGCCACCCGCTGGGTGGATCCGCTCTGTGGAGCCCCCACAAACGTTTGGCAGGGAGACTGACGTCAGCCGACGTTGCCGGGCGCCTGGGAAGGGCCAGGCCCTCCTGCCGGCTGTCCGGCCAGTCCTCCTGCAGACAAGCCCTTGACCCTGGGTCCCCACTGGCCAGCCCCTCACCCTGGAAGGGCAGGCCCGGGGTCCGGCCCACATCTTGGAGGAAGCGAACGAGGTGCGGCTGGAGGACCTCGGAGCAGCTGTGGTAGGCAGCCACGATGTACAGCAGCCTCCAGCCTCGCTGGCAGCTGTCCCTGCAAGGACACACATGGGGCGCCATTTAGGGGCCACCGCGCTGCCGTGCCCTGCCAGGAGCCTCCCCGGCTCAGGCTACTCCCGTCTTCTAAGGGTGCTCCTCCCCATGCAGGAGGGGTGTCCCATGGGGGACCCAGTTGGGACGGAGGGAAGGAACGGGACGAGGCCCCCGACGTGCACGATGAACAAGCCTTCCCCAGCAGCATCTCTGGAGAGGGTGCTGCTGGGTGAAGGGGGGCCGCACCCTTTGCAGAGGTGGGGGCAGGTGAGGCTGGGTGGTCCCAAACTTCCTGGGGCAAGTGGAAAGGAGGGTGGCCCGGTGGTAACAGGTGCAGCACATGCTTTGGGCCCCTGCTGTGTGCCGGGAGTGTGCGGGCCACAGAGGCACCTTCACTGCCCTGGCTGAGGGTTTCACTCGTGGGAATCACCTGGGCTTCCTTTGGGAAACCACCCACTCCTCCCCAGGTCCCTGCGGTTTGCAGATGGGTAGACCCACGGCTGGGCTAGAATCAGAATAGTGCCGCCCCTGGCCACAGTGATTGGTGTAGAGATGGGCATGGGAGCCAATCAGAATTCAGTCTCCCGGAGTTCCCATCATGGCTCAGGGGAAACGGATTCCAGCATCCACGAGGACGCTGGTTCGATCCCTGGCCTCACTCAGTGGGTTAAGGATCCAGAGTTGCCGTGAGCTGTGGTGTAGGTCGCAGAAGCGGCTCAGATCCCGCGTTGCTGTGGCTCTGGTGTAGGCCAGCAGCTGTAGCTCCGATTAGACCCCTAGCCTGGGAACCTCCATATGCCGTCGGTGTGGCGCCCCCCCCCCAAAAAAAGAAAGAAAGAAAAGGAAAGAATTCAGTCTCCCTCTGGCTGTGGTGATTGGCTAGGGGTTGAGAACATGACCCAGGCCTAGCCAATCCAGGCTCTGTATCCTCGAGTCATGGGGCAGCCAGGCCAATAAGACTGGATTTAGGATTGTTTGCTGCAAGTATTGGGTCAATCTTGCTTTCCATGGGAAACGTCTCCCCAGAGCTCAGTTATGGAATATGCTCCTTGGGAAAGACATCAACACAGAGGATCCTGCCAGACGAGGAAAGGGAAAAACTGCTTCCAAATAACCGCTGGATCCAACTATGCCTGAAGCCAGCCCTTCTGCCAAACTTTTCAGTTCCCGGAACCCTCTTTTGCTTAAACTAGATTAAATTGGGTTTCTGCCACTCGGAACCAAGAACCTGGCCCCATGCGTTATCACTGCGTTTTACAGATGAGGTAACTGAAGCTCAGAGGCCAGAAAAGGATTGCCCCAGACCAAGCAATTTCAGGCGTGCCCTGCCTATTGCGTGAGGAAGAGGATGAGGGAGAGCGAATCGGAGGGGTGGGCGGTGGGGGGCGGGCTGGGAGGTGGGAGGCTGACCCGGCCCCACCTGGAGCATGGACGTGGCAGGGGAGGGGCAGACAGGGGCAAAGGTCCAGCCCACTCACTGCTTGGTGCTGCTGTTGTCTGTGATCTGCTTCACGACTTGGCAGTAACACTCGTCCCGCATGACCTCATGGTCCCTGCACAGCTGGAGGAGAGCAGGCCAGGCCACGGGTCACCCGCCCAGCTCGGAGGTATAGGGTGGGCACTCGGAGACAGGCCTGGTGCCCTTACCAGACCCTCCCCACCCGTGGGGCGCTCTCCTCTTTGGCCCCAAGGTCCTGCGGCTCTGGCTGACAGATGGGGAAGCGGGCCCAGGGCAGAGCTGCAAGGGGCTGGACTGACCTTCAGGAGGGTGCAGAGCACGTCCAGCTCGCTCTGGCCCTTCAGCGGGGCATCGCCCATGAACCGCATCACAGCTGGAGGAGACACCCAGTCCACTCAGGCCACCAGACCCCCAGCTGCCCGCCCACCTCCGGGGACCCCAGGGTTGGGCCCCTCCCGGAGGCTGTGGCCAGGGGTCGGGTCGCGGGGGGGGGGGCTCCTCCTCTCTTTAGGGGCCCCACATCTGAGTTGAGGGAAGGGGTGGTGGTGGGCAGGGGTCGCCATGCAAGGTCCCACCTGGCCGCCGTCCCAACCCCCACACCTAGAAACATGTCCGTGGCCATCTTGTTCAGGCTGCTGTCGCTGAGCTCAATGAGGGAGTCCTGGAGGGGGGTCTGGGGGGAGAGGTGGGGTCAGGAGGGGCAGGGTCTGTGGGGGGGGGGCGGTGTGGGGGGGGAGGGGCAGGGTCTGTGGGGGAGGGGAGGGTCCGTGGGGCGGGGAGGGTCTGTGGGGGGTCTGTGGGGGAGGGGAAGATCTGGGGGAGGGTTAGGGTCTGTGGGGGGGAGGGTCTGTGGGGGAGGGGGAGGGGAGGTCTGTGAGGGGTGGGGTCTGTGGGGCAGGGGAGGGTCTGTGGGGGGGTCTGTGGGGGAGGGGAGGGTCTGGGGGAGGGGCAGGGTCTGTGGGGGAGGGGAGGGTCTGTGGGGCAGGGGAGGGTCTGTGGGGGGTCTGTGGGGGAGGGGAGGGTCTGGGGGAGAGTCAGGGTCTGTGGGGGGGGAGGGTCTGTGGGGGGGAGGGTCTGGGGGAGGGTCAGGGTCTGTGGGGGGGAAGGTCTGTGGGGGAGGGGAGGTCTGTGAGGGGTGGGGTCTGTGGGGCAGGGGAGGGTCTGTGGGGGGGTCTGTGGGGGATTGGAGGGTCTGGGGGAGGGTCAGGGTCTGTGGGGGGGAGGGTCTGGGGGAGGGGAGGGTCTGGGGGAGGGTCAGGGTCTGTGGGGGGGGTCTGGGGGGGAGAGGTGGCGTCAGGAGGGAAGGGCAGGCCCTCGGTGCGGGGGCGGAGCTGGCATCCCTGAAGGGCGGGGTCTGCGAGGTGGGGTGGGGTCAGGAGGGTCTGCCGTGACTCCTGTCTTACAACGGGAGGGTCTACACCCCAAAAAGGCAGCTGGCCAACAATGGGGAGAAGCTGCCTCTAGGGGGAGTAGAGGCCCTCGGGGTGCTGGGTACTGGGGTCCCCTGAAGACAAGGCTGCTCGGCCCTCAGGCCTTGGGGGGGCTCTTGCGCCACCACTTTACAGAGGGGAAAGGGCCTGGGCTGGACACCTTGGTGAAGCAAAGCATGTCCTCCAGGGTTCCCGACTCGCGGCCCTCCTTGGACTTGAGCCTGAGGCCGTCCCTGCAACAGGACGGGGCTGTGACGGTCTCGTCTCCAAGCCCTCCCCACACGGGGGCGGGGCCTGAGCAGAAGGGGCGCAGGCAGGCCCCACCCCCGGGCCCTTCTCACTGCCCGCCCCCTCCCCGCCAGAAGGGGGCCTCCCCGCTCGCTCGGGCAGCTGCAAGAGGTCCCGGAAGGTCCCCACTACTCACTGGGGTCTCCTCTGAGGCTCTCGGAAATACTTCTGGGCAAACTCGAGCATTGCGCACGGTGGGAGAGCCAGGCCGTCCTCCCCACGGTCAGCGGAGCCAGCCCTGACTGGGGGGCCCTGCAAGACCGCGGGGGGGGGCAACCCCGCAGGGTCGGGTCAGGCTGCCCCCCCGGACCCCCGTGGGGCCCCGCCTCCCCAACGGCCTGATCCAGAAGACCTCACCCCTCAGTATTTTGCCTCCCTCCACCCCTGGGCAAGCTTGCAGGCCCAGGCCTGAGTCTGCTCACCTGCCCCGCTGGCCCCGCCCACCTGGCCCCACCTGGCCAAGGTGGACTTTACCTGCTGGCTGGTCACAGCCCTTCTGCTGGACACCCCCCACCACCGCCCACACCTCCAGCCACCTCTGCTCACATTCCCGGGGTCACACGCCTGGCTAGCCCCACCAGGTGGCCGGCTCCCAGGGTGGCATGCCCTTGGCTGACCCTGCTCCCTCAGCCTGGCCTCGCACTCTCACCTCCCTCCGGCGGCCCACCTCCCGTGCAGCAGCGGTTGAGGCCACAGCGGCAGCCACCGCAGCGGCACGGCACCGGCCCGGCTCAGTGGGCAGCTGCAGGAAGTCGGGGGCGGCTGCGGGCTGCACCAGCTCCGAAGGGAAGCGGCCCACGCGCCCGTGGATGGTCCCGAACCTCCAACCTAAGGGACAGGAAGGGCTCTGGGCAGCGGGAGGGCCTCACCGGGGGAGTAAGGGGGCCTCAGGAATAAAGAGTGTGGGCGACGTGCCTCGCAGCCCTTTACAGAAGAGGACACGGGCTCGGGGCGGGGAGGCGGCGCTGAGGAGGGCGCCACACGTGGGGACCTTTGGGCCACAAACAGGGGGACCCTGCTGTCCAGAGAAACCCTGCAGCCCGATATGCGGGCAGGGGGCTGGGCTGCAGCCAGGCCGGACCCTTCCTGGCACCGGAGCTGCTCCGTGGGGGGGGGTCCCCACTCTGGCAGCTGGATGAGGGTCCCGGGGTGCCCACCGAAGTCGGGGCCTCGGCGCCGCAGCTCCTCCAGGTACACGACCTTCTTGCCCACCACGCAGCCGGCGCTGTAGCCTGCGGGGGGGGGGGGGGGGCTCGTGTCAGCCCCGCCGGGAGGCCCCTGCCCCACCTCCCCCGCTGCCGGGCCCGCCCCTCCCCGGGGCGCTGACCCGCTCGCGGGGGCTCCAGGGGCTGCAGGTGGATGATGTCACCCTTGTGGAAAGACAGCAGCGCCGGGTCCTCGGGCAGGAAGTTCCTCACGGCCACCACGAAGTCTGAGTCCTGGGTCAGCAGAGGCCGGCTGAGAGCTGTGGGCCCATCCCCCGCCAGAGCCAGGGCCGCCCGCCCCGGGAGGGGGACAGTGTGAGGGGACAGCCGGGCACAGGCCGGGCCCCTCCACCCGCCACCAAAGCCTCCGCACAGGGGCCGGGTGCTGGGCCTGGGGGAGCGTGGGGCCGGACGGCCACTGCGGTGGGCAACGTGGCCCCTGCAGGAGGTGCCCAGAGGCCTCCGTGGAGGTTCCTGCAGGAGTGGGGGGGGGTGAGGCGGCGCAGCCTGGGCCCAGCCACTGCCACACACGGGCCTTGCGCCCCCCAGGCGGGCCTGGCCGGCACACGCCAGGTGCGGGTGCGGGAGCCCTGCTCGGGCGCTGCTGCGGGCACCCGTGGGCGGGCCCTGACCTTCTTCAGCTCCAGGATGAAGTCGTCCACCAGCGTCTTGACCTGGTGAGCTCGGGCGGAGAAGAGGATGAGCTTCTCGCTGGCCAGGTTGAACTCCAGCATGTTCTGGGAGGGAATGGCCACAAACAGGATGTCCGCCAAGCTGGGGGATGGCCAGGGGGCATGAGGGCAGGACCCAGCGGCCAGGGGTGGCCCTCCGCCGCCCAGCGGGCCCCTCCCCGCCGGCCTGCGGCCCCCTGGGAGCCCACGACGGGCCCCCCCGCCCCCCCACTCAGCCTTCGATTTATTTTTACGACTGTTGATGGACCTCCCAGGTTCTACCGACACGCATCTCTCACTCACTGAGCAAACGCTCCATCTTTCAAAGCAAGGAGGTCTCACCTGGCCGGCAGGCAAGGCCCTGTGCCCTGCTCTTTATCTAGGACAAATGAGCCGCTGGCAGGGAGGGGTCTGGGAACTCAGGAAGGTCTCAGCTGAGGCATTCCCCCCCCCCGCCCCCGTCCCCGATTCTGAGCTGCAGCTGAACTTGGCTGTTCCCAGCAGAGTCCACCCCGCGGCTCAGGGAGCCTGGTGGGGGCAGGGCCCCCGGAGTGGGGGAGGGGGAGGGGGCTCCAGGCGCTCCGCTTCCTGGCTGTGTGACCCCAGACAGGTAAGGTCTCTCTCTGAGCTTGTCCCCCCATCTCTAAGGCGGGCTTGGTTAGAGGGCTTGGCAGGTGCAGGCGTGCCTCTGTAGCCGCAGGGACTGTTTCCGTGGCCCTTAGAGGGCATCAGAGTCCACGGGGCTCGAGTCCCTTGAGTAAGAGGCCTGGTATCTGCATATATGCTCCGCGCGTGCCCTGCATGCTTGAAACCACCTCTGGATGATTTATATCTAATCCAACGTAAACGCGACGTGAATAGTTATAAAACCAACGTGGACGCCGTGCGACTAACTGCCAGTGAGGGGCAAATTCAAGTTTTGCTTTTTGGAACTTTCTGGAATTTTTTTCTGAACATCTTCCATCCAGGGTGGGGAGATCCCGTGGGCATGGGGCCTGCGGATACGAGGGCCGACTGGGCTCAGTCATCGGCTGTGAAAAGAGTCGGCGAGGAAAGCCTGGCGCCCAGCCGAGCCCGGCGTCCGGCCGCCCCGTTCCCGCCCGCTGCCAGTCACCTGTACGAGCGAAGGACCCGCAGCTGCCCGCCGGCCTCGCGGCTGCCCTTGGCCATCCGGAGAAGCTTGATACCCGTGTGGGACACAGCCAGGATCTGCACCCCGGTGCCCACGCTGCCCTGGGGAGGGGATAAGGGGCAGGTGAGGCCCCCCCCCAGCCCCACCCCTCGAGCCCCTGGTGGGCAGGGGGCGGGAGGGGGCCCGCACCGTGGCCGGGAAGAGGCGGGAGAAGTAGACCTCCCAGCTGTCGCGTGCGGTGCTGACCGCGGCCCGCTTCACGCTCTCCGTCACCAGGGGCCGCTGTGTGTCCAGCTGGTTCTGGGCTAAGGGACGCAGGTCGGGTCAGGACCCTCTCCCGGCCCCCTGCCCTCCCGCACTGCAGGGAGGGAGGCGACCCTCCACACAGAGCCATTGCACCATCCTGTCCCCCGTGCCCAATGCTGGGAGACCGACGTCCAAACACAGGTTGGCCGGAGTCACAGCCCGTCAGACAGAGCCCAACGCAGAGGCCGAGGGCAGGCCGGGGGCCCCGGCTGGCTGCCCCTCCCTCCCCACCCCCCAACCCCGTGGTACCAAAGAGGGCTTTCATCTGGAGCCTCTCCTCCTCGGAGATGCGCGGGCAGGCCTCGGAGAGCGTGTCATGCAGGATCTGCGGGGCGAGTGCGCCGTGGGCGGCCCGGGGACACCCCCACTGGGAGCCCAGGCTGGACTGCTCCGGGGGGACTGGGAACGGGGTTGGCTTTTTTTGTCTTTGCACCCGCGGCACAGGGAGGCTCCCAGGCTAGGGCTCAATTCCGGGCTACAGCTGCCGGCCTGCACCACAGCCACAGCAATGTGGGATCTGAGCCGCATCTGCGACCTACACCACAGCTCATGGCAACACCAGATCCTTAAGCCCCTGAGCGAGGCCAGGGATGGAACTCACATCCGCAGGAATAGTCGTCAGATTCGTTACCCCTGTGCCGCGATGGGAACTCCTCAGGGGGTCCCCTCCATGCAGGGTGAGTCATGGGTGCAAATCAGGCCTCCCTCACAAGGACCCTCTCCCTTCTCATCTCCGCCCTCCCCAGCCTGGGTTTCCTCGTCTATTAGATGGGGCTCAGGGTGAACCCCTGGGCCTTGTCCAGCTCAGACCAGCTATGACTCTGGTCGATGGAGATGCGGGCCCCCCGACCCTGTCCTCGGTGAGGCCATAGCAGAACAGCCCCCCTCTTCATGTGGTCGAGGTCCCCGACCCGAGAGTGCAGTGCAGGAGCTGCAGCTGGACAGCCTCTGTGCCCACAGCCTCTGAGACCCTCACCTGGCGGAACAGGAGGTCCAGCTGCACAGGGTGGCTGTAGCTGTCCTTGGGGTAGAACACCTGAGGGGGCAGAGCTCAGCCAGGACCTTCTGGAGGCCCCGCCCCACCCACAGCCCCCCTCACCCCACCCTGGCTCAGCCCTGCCCGGCCCCCTGGGGCCCTCTGCCCCCCCACCCCCCAACCCGGCACCTCCTTCCGCAGGAAGATCCGCCAGGGGGCGTCCTGGTAGCCGTAGAAGTCGGGGTTAAGCAGGCGGTGCAGCTGGGTCTGCACGGGGTCCTTGGCCAGCTCCGGCTCCAGCGACCGTGAGGGCAGCGCTAGGGACGCAGATGGCGGCGGGAGCAGGCTGGGGGAGCGGGCCTCCTCACCCCTGGTGTAGACACACCTGCTCACGCGGGCACACGTGCACATTCACACAGCCCAGCCCTTCATCCCACCCCGAGCCTCGCGTGCGCAGCCCGAGCCCGGGGCTGGGGAGACAAGGCGCCGCCCAGAGCAGAGACCCCGGCAGGTGTGGGCGGAACAGGCAGTTCAGAGAAGACGGAGCTCTCAGTGCTGGGGGCTGCGGTAAAGAAAACTGGGTGACTTAGGAACGTCTCGGGGGCTCCAGTCTGGGTGGCGGGCAGACCTCTCTGTGTGGAGGTGACATTTGCGACGTGAATGATGGATGAGAAAGATCTTCCAGGAAGAGCATTCTAGGCAGAGGGAACAGCCAAGGCAAAGGCCCTGAGGCAGGCGTGAGCTTGGGCCCTGGGCAGGCGAGGAGCAGAGTGGGGGTGGGTGGGGGCTCAGGAGGAGACAAGGCTGGGGACGTGAACGGATCAGGCCATGTCACGGGGGCCACAGTAGGGAGCCCGGAGTTTGTGTCAGGAGCCCCTAGAGCCTTGTGGCAGGGCATCACGTGAGCTATTTATCTGTTAAGATCACTGGGGCTCCCTCTGGGGGGTGGGGAACATAGAGGCTGGGGCTCCAAGCGTGAGGCCAGGAGGCCTGGGCTTGTTTCCCTGGTTCAGTGCTCTTGAGCTGTGTGATCTTGGGCAAGTCACTTCACCTCTCTGTGCCTCTCTTCCCATCTGTAATGTCTACAGGCACAAACGATGCTGCGTTGAAGGGTCTTAGGAGGGTGTGGTGAAGCCAGGCTGGGCCTGGCCCGAAATCAGTGCTGATACAATCACACAAAGATCTACGCAGAGGCCCACGAGACCCCAGAGGTGTGGACACACACGCCACCCTCACACAGACCAAGCGTCAGCTGCGCTCACACACACTTGCTCGGACACGCGCACACCTGCCCTCCCGTCCCCGCCCCCACCTGGCCCTCACCTGGCATGGGCCCTGTGGACGGCCTCACCGTGCTGGTCACTGGCTTCACCAGGGCCACGGCCTCTCTGGGGACCTGTCCCGCCCCAAAGAGAGTGCTCAGGGGCCGCTGCCTCCTGAGGCTCCCCGGGGCCCCGCTTTGCTTCTGTCCCGCCCTGGCCCAGCCAGACCCCGCCCTTCACCTGCGTGCCAGGTGCTGCTGCCGGGTGGCTCATCTGGCCCTGCAGGATCATCAGGGCCTCCTCGTGGGGGTCGGGCCGCTTCACGAACACTCTCCCGCCGTCCTTCCTGGTGGGCTGGACACTGAGTCTCCTCTTCCCAAGCACAGACGCCCACCACAGGGAACTTCCTCCTCCACCCCCGTCGCGAGAGCCCAGAGAGGAGCAGACGCGGGCGCGGGGTCACAGCACCACCCAGAGGGCGGTCTGGGTCCCCCTGTGCCCGAAGGCTCCTCTGGACCAGCTGTGGGCACAGACTCCCTCCCCAAAGGGGGCTGGGGGCGGGCATCCGCCAGGCCAGCAGACGGCACACCGGGGTGCGCAGGCCCGCCAGGAGGCCGCGTGTGCAGGGCGGCTGACCTGAGGGCCTCGGGCCGGGCTCCCCGGGGCGGCTGCTGGTACTGCCTGACAATGTCTTTGATCTGCTGCGTGGGCTGCGGGAAGCGCTCCGAGTTGAGCGTGGAGGACCGGGCCGGCTCTGGGCAGCGCGAGGCTGTGGCAGGCGGGCGGGCGGGCGGGGGCCAGGGTGAGACCACACTCCCAGCCCTGGCCTGGGAAGCCCCCGGCTGGGATGGGGCACTCACTGGTTTCTGGAGAAGCCCAGCCCTGCGCTAGAATGGGGGCAGCCACGGGCTTGGTGGGGGGCCTCAGGGCCTTGGCCGGAGGGGCAGGGGCCAAGGGCTTTGGAGCGCAGCGCAGGAGCACGGGCTTGGCCGGGGGTCCGGTGCCTACGAACTTCGGCAGAGCCTCTGGCGCTAGGGGTTTCTGTGGAGAGCAGGGGTGTGAGGCGGGCTTCCCGGGACCCTTCAGGCTGCTCTCAGGGACACTGGGTCGTCAGGAGGGGCTCGGAGAGGCACAGGGGTGCCCTGGGGGCAGGCTCACCTCTGGGGGCAGGGGCCTGGGGGCGGGACTCAGGGGCTGCTGCTGGAGCGCCATGGCCTGCAGGGTCATCTCGCGGGCCTGGGGAGAGGTGGTGGCAGTGACCAGGCAGGCCTGCCCAGGCTCCCCAGCCGCGGCCCGTCCAGACTCACCAGCAGCATCGCCTGCTTGTGGATGAAGGCTTGCTGCAGAGCCAACGTGGAGGCATCCAGGCCTGGAACTGGAGCAGGGGAGGCGGGGGAGGCGGGGGGGGGGGCATGTCAGGAGGCGCCGATCCTCAGGCGCAGGACATGGGGGTGAGGACACCCTACCGTGTCCCCACCGGCGCCACCCCCCCACACCTGCGGCTGCTCTGTCCTAGGTCCAAAGGAGCCCTGAGAACCATGGGACCCCACCTTGCCCAACCCCGGACCCGACCAGGGCAGCCACTGACTTGGCTTTGGCTCTGGCTCTGGACGTCTCCCCGGGGCGCCTCCGGTGCTGTTTCCGCCACCTCTGCCCGGCTGGCCTCCCCCTTTCATGCGGCAGGCAATGGCTGTTGGCTTCTCCAGGTCCTGGGGCAGCAGGTGGCTCAAGTGAGTGACCGCCTCAAGGCCGTACTCCCAGGCTCCCCAGGCTCCAAGGCAACGGGCACCTGACACCGCCACTGCCCCCGTCCCGGGGCCTCCCGCGGGCCAGCGTCTGATGAGTGCCCTGACTCTGCCACATGGCACCCAGTCGTCCCCCGCACCCTCACGAGCCTCAGCCCCCCCCCCCCCCTCCAGAGGTGTAAACAGAAGCTCACGGGGGCCATGCCCCCCTCAGGGCTGCGTGTCACACCTGGGGAGTTGCTCCCAGGAGTTTCCAGAGTGAGCAAGGGTGACCCAGATGGGACATGCCACCTGGCTGTGAGTGGCTCCTGTGTCCCCCCACCCCCGCATGTGGCCCGGCGTGCACACGCCCCGATGCACCCCTACCGCGTCTCCGCAGGACAGCACGGGGTCAAAGAGGCTGTCCAGGTAGCAGTCCAGTCCCTGGCGGGGCCCAGCCAGCTCTCCAAGGCTGCCCAAGTCTGGACGGGCAGGGACACAGAGCTCAAGTCCTTTCCTCCCGCTGACCACCCCCCCCAGGCCCCCTCCCACCAGACAGCGGCCACTGCTGGTTGACCTTGGCGCGTCGCTGTCCCTCTCTGGGCCTCTGCCTCCCCATCTGTACCGTCCTCATCGTGGCTGCAGTAGCCGTCAGAGTCAGGCACGACAGGCACGTGACCTTGGGGCTGGGGCCGAGCAGGTGTGTCCTCGTCTGAGTCCCAGCTGTTCCCAAATACCCTGTGGGGGCAGAGAGCGCTGAGCGGTTGACCCCCAGAGACCCACGGCCCTCCCAGAAGCCTGGAGGTGGCGCCCTCTCCCTTTAAAGGCAGGATCCTTCGGGGAGCCCGTCCATGAAAACCGGAAGCGTAAGTTCAGTGCTCAGCCCCCCCAGCACGTGGGATGGGGGCCTCGGGCCGGGAGAGGCCTCTGCCTGAGGGCCGGGCGGCACCTACGCTCTGGGGCCTGCCCTGCCGGCCACCGGCCCCTCTGTGCCCACGATGAAGTAGGCCTTCTGTCGCGGGAAGTCCCGGAGCAGCTCGAGGTCCGACACCAGGTCCAGCACGTAGTCGTGGCCGGCCAGCTCTGCCCACTGGACCCCGTTCTTCAGGGCCACCGTCCAGCCCCGCCAGCCGTCGGCCAGCCCCCTGGGGACAGCACGCGGAGGAGTGGGGACGAGGCACAGAGCCAAGAGAGACCGCCTGGGGCGACCCTGGGATGGGAGCCAGACACCACGCACGAGCGGCGTGGACCACGCGGGCGCTGGGGGACCCGGCCTCCCGCCCCTCCCTTCCTCCTCCGGGTGGACAGGGGCGCGCCGGGCGAGGCACTCCAGGAGCCAACCTGTGCCTCAGAATGTCCGCAGCCACCTCCTCCCCCGTGCTCCAAGGGTGCACCGGGCAGGAAAACTGGTCACCTGGGCGGCGGCAGGGGCGGGGCTCAGGCCGGAGAGTCCCCCCCACTCTCGGCCTGGACCCTGAACTTGGACACTGACTGCCCCCCCCGAGGTCCAGCTCCCACAGCCACACGCCAAGCTCGCAGGGCGACCCCCAGCTTCAGAACGCCCCCTGCCCCGCTTCTCCCAGTCCCCGGCTACTGGAACCTGCCGACTCCAGCAGCCCGAGGCCGGGAGAGGGCAGCTCACCGTTGAAGCAGCCCACATCCAGCGCCATCCCGGCCCGCTCCCGGGCTGCTGTCCACTCCAGCTGGGTCGGAGGGAAGGTGCGGGCGGCCGCGGAGCCCTGCTGTCGGGCCTGGCCCATGGCCTGCATGAGGCGATGTTGACACACGGCCTGGAAACCGTTCTGCCCGTGGTCAGACACGAACCTGGCGGGGAGGGATTGGTGCCAGGATGAAGGGGGGCTGAGGCTGGCCAGCGTGGGGGAGACCCAGGCTAGTCCGGGAGGCCCAGGCCAGCCCAGCGGGAGCTCTGAGGTTGGACTGAAAACAATCGGCAGCCTGGAGCTCCAGGGCCAAGCTGGGAGGGTCCGGGCAGCCCAGAGGGTCTCAGGCCAGCAGAGGGTCCAGGCTGGCCCACTAATGCTTCTTGGAGCAGAACCTCACAGCCAGGGTGCAGCCTGCAGCAGGTGTGGGCAAAGGCCTGGCCCGGGGGCACCGTGCCCCTGGCCTGTCACCAGGCAACCCTGGGGGGGCACTGGCCCTCTCTGAGCTGCCTCCAACTTCTCGGCCCCACAGAGATGGCTATGAGGGTTCATCCTGACCCATGAACAGCCAGCCTGGCTCCCTGCCCCCTCCCAGCTGCTGGGGGCCCGGCCAGGGCAGCCACGGAGCAAACCCCAGCAGCTATGGGAGGGTCGCCCACAGTCAGGGAGTGTCCCCCCCACTGGCAGACTCACAGGACTGCCAAGGAGCTGCACCTGCTGCAGGCGGCCTGTGGGGAGCTCACAGCCCCCCCATGAGGTGAGTCCTATTACCACCCCTGACGTGCAGGTCAGGAAAGAGGCTCAGAGAGGGGCAGGCACCTGCCCCAGGCCACACAGCAGCTGAGCTAGGATTCGCACCCAGGGCCTGTCTGAGCGCCTCCCCTTGCAAATCATCCTTGTCTCGCCGCAGGTGACCCCACGTTCACCGCCATCGTCATCTTGAGGTAACAGGACGGAGATGGTGGCTACGCTTGCTGGAGCGCCGGCCACCCGTCTGCTGTTCTCAGCACGTCACACGTGTTAGCACATGAACCCTCATACAGCCTGACGACCCCGTTTGAGGGGTGAGGAAACGGGCTCAGAAAGGCTACAGAACTTGCCCAAGTCACACAGCTCCCAGGAGGTTGAGCTGGGATTTGAACACAGACTGTCCCCGGCTACACACCTCACCAGCCCCTTGACCCAGGCTCGCCAGACTCCCACCCCCGCAGTGAAGCCCTGGGGCCTCCGAGCACAGAGTCCGCCCAGCCCACCGGGTCCCACTCACTTGAGCAGGTACTTGCTGAGGCGCGAGGAAGGGGCGAAGCTGCCGAGACAGGCGGCCAGCAGGAGCCAGCCCCGCTCGGCATTGTGGACGCTGGGGTTGCGCCACACCTGGTTGGCCAGCTGTGCCAGGATCTCGTCCCGCAGCTCGGGTGTTGCCAGCCCTTTCTGAACAATGTAGCTGCCGAAGGTATGGTCCCGGGCCCCGTGCAGCTGCGGGTCGCCCATGAAGCGCAGGATCTGGCCGCAGAGGGATTCTGCTGGGCCTCTGGGAGGGCCGTTCCCGCCAGGTCCCCACCCATTTCCTTCCCATGTCCCCCTGCCCGTATAAAAGCCCCCGTGTTACGATCTAATAGCCAGGGCCTCTGGGAAAAGTCTGCTGTCCTGTTCATAGACCTTCTATGGCTCCCACACAGCCACTCCCGACCCCTGGACTCCAGCAGGCCCCCGGCCTCCGGCTCCATCCTGGCCCAGAGGCTCTTTCAAACATGCACATCCGGCCACTCCCTGCAGAGGGAGCAGCTTCCTTGGCTCCCTGGCCCCTGGATGAAACCCGAGCCCTGGGTCTGCCCTCTGGCCCTTGATCTCCTGAGCCTCCTGGGCCTCTGTTCTGACCACCTCTTCTCTCTGGAGCCCCGGACACCTCCTTCCCCTCCAGCTCAAATGCCCCCTCCTGCGGGAAGCCCTCCTGACCCCTCTCAGGGCTGGCTTAGGGGCCCTGCCTGGACTCCCCAACTTCAGTGCCTCCCTCCGTCCTTGTGGGAGTCACTAGTCAGGTCCGCTCGGCCTCCCCTTTCAGACGGGGACGTCCTGCAGGGGAGGGCCTGGCCCTCCCCTAGGTGCCCTCGAAGCTCCAGGGAGGCTCAGAGGCAGCCTTTATGCCAGGAAGGTGGCCGGGAGAAGAGAGGCCCCCGTCCCCAGGCCCCACGGAAGACTCTCATCCAAGGAAGAGGCTGGCCCATGACTGGGGCTGGTGGAGGGTCCAGAGGCCAGGGCTGGGCAGGTGTGGGCTGGGCGGGCTCGTCGTCTGGCTGCAGGGCCAGGGGCTGTGAACTGGGGGAAGGCAGGCTGGGCGGTCATACCAGCTTGAAGATGCCCACGGCCTCTGCGTGGTACTCCGCGGGCAGCCGTGTGAGAGGCGTCCTCAGGGGCACTGCGAGCATCCCAAAGGCAGGTTCCTGGGGGCACAAGGCGGGTATATGGGGGCAGAGCCAGGCCTGAGGGGCCCTCCGGACCCACCACTCTGGGTCAGGTGGCCACAAGAGTCCGGGGAAACAAGGCCCCCAACACGAAGATGGGGAAACAGGCTCAGAGAGGGGCAGACAGCAGCCAGGCCTGGAGGCAGGAAATCAGAGCAGGAAGGATGCTGGGGAGCAGCTGGGCTGTCTCCAGCCTGATCCGCAGCCACTGCCAAGGCACCAGGGCCTCCCCCGCCACGCAGGCCCCTGGAGCCCCCAGCACCTCATGATCCAGCAACAAAGAGCTCGCAGCTGATGCCAGGAGGCACGGCCAGGAGCCCACCCCAAGCCCGGGACAGTGGCCACTCTCCCTGGTCAGTGCCCACTGGCCAGGGTCCCGGGGCCCATGCAGACCTTACCTTGAAGTGGCACCGGACGAACTTGGCCATGGGGTAGCTGTTGATATCCAAGGGCAGCGTGACCCGGGGCTCAGCCTGAAGCCGGGGAGTCCGCACGGGGGCCACCCGGGGCACCTGGGCCGTCCTGAGGCCTGTGGGTGGAGGAGGCCGTGAGGGGCCGGGCCCCGCCCCCCTGCCCGCACCTCACCGTCCAGGCTCGCGCACCTGCTACTGCTCGCAGGAGCCCGGCCAGCTCTGCAGGGACCTCCAGGTGCCCCACGGCCACCACCTGCCGCTTGCTCAGCTCCTGGGGGGACAGCATGAGGTGAGCAGGTGGGCCTGCCACAGCCCCACCTGCTGGCCTCCCCCCCCACCCCCGCCGTCCCTTGCGGCCACCCAGACCCCCGCACCCACCTCCTGCTCCCGTAGCCGCGCCTCCTCCACCCGGAGCCTCCGCTCAGCTCTCAGCTGCAGGGAGGCAGACGGTCAAGGCGGGTGGGGCGCGGCGGGCAGAGGCGACGGCAGCCCCAGGCGGGACGGGCCTTGCCGAGCACGGCAGCGGGAGGAGCTGGGGGCGGCTGGCCTGTGGCCTGGAGGTGACCGCCCCACCTCACAGGTCAGGGAGCCAGAGGGGCGGCCAGAGAAATAGGGGCGGGGGGGAAGACAGCAGGAGGCAAAGGGCAGAGGGGTGACCCTGGGGGCGTAGCAGCGAGCTTCCTGATGGCCCCTTCTGTGGCCCCACAAAACCTCCAAAAAGGCACGCAGCTCCTCCGGGCTCCGGGTTATGGTTTTCTTTCTGGTGGCCAGTTATGTGACAACGGGCCACGACGGGCACCAAGGGGAGAGCAAAACTGTACCCGGGCTGCTCAGGCCACCTAGTCCTACCCGGGCCCAGTTACTGAAGCCCCTGCTGTGAACCCACGCCCTTCCCGTGGGGCCTCACGTTCACCCTTTCCGCTACAGAGGGCCAAGCTCACACAGCTGGGGAGTGGCCAGCAGGGACTCGAACCCAAGGCCAACAGTCTCCTCCTGAGGGCTAAGTGCCCCTCCCCACCCCTGGTGCCCCTGGACCCAGATGGGGCAGGCCTGGCTCCCGGGAGAAGGGCTGGGGCAGGTCTACACCTTCAGGTGACGCCGGTGGCTTGAGTACGCGTGCACCAGGGCCCGGAACTTCACCAGACGCCGCCTCATCTGCTGATACCGCTGCCTGGGTGGGGAGGAAGGAGGGAGGTGGCAGGGGCTTGCGGGGGAGGGGGGGTCATGGGAGACCAAGGGACAGAGACGCCCACACCTGCCTTGCTGGGTGTCAGTACCCACACCTCACTCCGGGGCCCCTCGCACTAAAGGAAACGAGCTCAGAGAGAGCAGTGACCGGGCCGAGGCCACACAGCAAACTGAGTGGCAGGGCCGGGATGAAACCGCCTGGACCGCGTACCGTCCATCAGGTTGTAGGTATGGCAGATGCAGGGTGGGGCCCCTTTGGCTGGAGGGTCTCCCCGCCACCCGTCGCAAGGGCCAAGGAGGGGAGCGGAGGACGTCCAAAAGCAGAGACACAGAATCGGATCTTCCTCCCTGCAGAGGCCCCCCGCTCTCAGCTTGCATGCCCCTAGGCACAGGGAGCTCC
The DNA here is from genome assembly GCF_016906955.1 of Phacochoerus africanus. Taxonomy (NCBI): domain Eukaryota; kingdom Metazoa; phylum Chordata; class Mammalia; order Artiodactyla; family Suidae; genus Phacochoerus; species Phacochoerus africanus. Next base: position 59,919,369 of record NC_062557.1, read on the forward strand.
CCACCCAAGTTCAGGCCTGGCCTCCCCTGAGCCTAGCCGTGGGACTCCAAGGAGTCCTGCCCTCTCCGGGCCACACCTGGCCAGGTAGCCGCGGGCCCGACTCTGCAGCAGGATGATCTTGCGGCGCAGGGAGCGGAAACGCCGCTGCACGAAGAAGCCGCGGAGGCAGCGCTGCAGCGTGAGGGCCGCCAGGTCCAGGACGTACCCCCGCATGCTCTCCAGCAGCTGGTGGAGATGTTCCTTAAGGAAGAGCTGAGGACAGGAGGCAAGGGCCGAGGCCGGGAAGGGCAGGTGACTGACCCGGGCCCCTCCCTCTCCGCAGTCCCCGGAGCCAGGACAGGGCAGCCCCTGGAGCCGGCGGAGGAGGGCTGGTTTTGCAGAGGTGGGAGGCCTGACGGTGAACAGGGCAGTGGGAACAGCCTGGGCAAAGGTCTGGAGGTGGGGTCAGTGCCCATTTTCCAACTCCATGGGTGGCCTCCGGGACAGGAGCCTTCCGCCGGGGGTCCAGGGCCAGCGTGGACGGGACTCACCTTGCTGACGCCGACGCGGTACATACTTGGCACGACTGTGCACAGACGGTTCAGCACCGACACACACGTGTCCCCGCTGGCCGGCAGGTTGTGCTGGAGAGCCACCAGACAGCGGTACCTGCAGGGCCCAAACCCAGTGGGGGGCTGGGGGCCCACTCAGTTGCCTGCAAGACCTTGGGGTCACCGCCTCAACCCCCGTCTCCCAGGGGCCCGGGTCCTAGCAGTGTCTCTGCTCTGTGTCTTTTAAACAGAAAAGGCCACTATGCTCAAGCCCAACCTCTGGGGCCAGAAAACGCGAAATACATGGTTTTCAGTAAAACACGACGCTTTACTGCCACCTGCTGGAAACCTCCCATGATGACCACTGAAATTACTTTGGAATCAACACCCGAATAATAAAACTAGGAACAATTTTATGTACAATATCTACTGTGCATAACAGTGGACACATCTGCCGTCCCACGGCCAGCATGTGGTGGTCGAGTGTAGCGCCCAACCTCAGCCACTGTGCATGGCAAGCCCCGTTCACCTGGGTCGTGTCTTCCTGGCGTCGTGGGGGGCGGGGCAGGGGTCTGCGGAGCTCAGGGACCCCAGAGGTACCTGTCGATGAACGCCTGGAAGGGCAGCCGCACCGGAAAGCCCTCCTTGCGGATCCGCACGGTGTCCAGCACCCCCGAATAGCGTAGCTGTGCCATCACCACGTCTGGCTCGAAGAGGCCCGGCTCCTGGGGGAGGGCCCAGAGAGGGAGCCTGCCCACGGGCCCCAACAGTGGGCAGGGCCGATGGGGGTCCAGAGAGGCAAAGCCACTTGCCCAAGGTCACACAGCACACGGGGAGAGGATACGGTGCTTCTAAGGACCTGAGCCGTCACGTACCTTCTTGTGGTTGGGCTTCAGGCACCTCACAAACAAGGGGTTGCACCTGGGCCGCGGAGAGGAGGGCAGTGTGAGGCCCCAGAGAAGCGGGCGCTTGCCGCTGGGGGCCCGAGGGGGGCCAGAGCGGAGACGGGGCCCACGCGCTGCCATGCCCACCTCTCCATCTTCTCCACCAGATCCAGGAGCGACTGCTGGAACTTGGCGGCCACGGTGTGTGCCTTGTAGAGCCGGGTGACAGAACTGCTCTTGCCCAGGCGCTGAGGGGTGGCCTGCAGGGCGTGGCTGGAGAAGAGGTGTGCCACCACCTGGGCAGGGGCAGCAGCAGGCCGGGGCAGCGGGAAACGCGTCCAGACACAGGAGACGGGAGGGCCGGGGGCCCAGAGACAGAAGCGAGGAGCGAGCCGGATGGGAAAAGGGCAGGAATGGAAGCGGTCAGTCTCTGGACCAGAGGGGGCAGCGGAGTGGCCCACCGGACCCCGCCCTCTCTGCGGGCCCCGCCTGTGTCCTCCTGGCTGGCACGCCCCTCAGGTCGGGGTGCTCAGCACTTTCCAGGAGGCCCGCCCATGGCTGGGCTGCTTTCCTTCAGGCTGACTCGGTGCCTGGCCCCAGGGGGCCTGTTACACACCTGGCTTAACCTCGGGCATCGAGCTGGGCAGGGGGAGGTGGCCCGTTGCGCAGAGGGGGACGTGGAGGCCGCGGGGAGGGTGGAGAACCGCTCAGGGGGGGATGGGCTGGGGTGAGCGGAGGCAGCGCGGCAACGGTACCTCCCGCCCCCAGGAGTGGGAGAGGGGCCTGGGGGGCATCCAGAGAGGCGAGGGGAAGCTTGCTCACCCGAGTCCGGCTGCGTACGAACAGGTCCAGCACATCCTGGCGCACCTGGTCGTGGTTCTTGTCCAGGAATTTGTGCACCTGCAGAGGAGGAGGGGCGGGGGCGGCTCAGGCTGGCGGGGAGACAGACCGGGCGCGGGGGGCAGGGGCACGGAGAACGCACCCAAGGGCGCGGCGGCCTGCCTGCTCCCCACCCTCCTCTTTGCGGTGGGGCAGAGGCTCTGGGTCCCATCTGTCCTGGGAGGGACTGGGCCCTCCCCCACTGCGGTTCCTCCCCTCCTCCCCCATCCCCTCACTCCTGGGGGGGGGCACTAGCCCCCGCTTCACGTGGCGGATCCCCGCCTCGGACCCCATCCTCCGTAGAGCACGGGGACTCCGTCCCACTCATTCCACAGACGAGGACAACGAGGCTCAGGTGGGGACGGAGGCTCAGAATCCCGGCCTGAGACACCCCTGAGGGCAGGCGTGTGCTTGAGGGGACAGTGATGTCACGACGGGTGGTAGCCAGGCGTCATCAAATGCGCCCAGCCTGGCCTTCGCACACGCACGCCCCTCTCCCGAAGAGGCGACCGAGGCGCAGACAGGGCCTGGACGAGGAAGGGCGCGTGTGTCCTGCAGCAGGGCCTGCCCTGGGCCTCACCTGGTAGGTGACTTTGCCCGCGTAGTGCTTGATGGTGAACTCGGGCAGTGGCATCTTGGGTTTGGAGTAGAGCGGGTTGGCGCCGTGGTGGTAATGACACTTCTGCAGAAACGTGTGGTCTGTGGCCTGGGGGCAGGCGGGGCCGGTGGGTGGGCAGGGGCCTGGGCACCGTCCCTGCCCTAGTGGCAAATACTCCGGCCCTTTCCGATCCCCAGGGAGCACAGTGGAGAAGGAACAAGTGCCAGCTTCCCCTGGCCGCCCACTGCTCAGGCTGGGACGGCCCAAGGGCACCCCTGCAGATGGGCTGCCTGACCAGCTCCCAGCTGCCTCCCCCACCAGCTGTTTATTTTTTTTAATTTATTTTATTTTTTTGTCTTTTCACCTTTTTCTAGGGCTGCTTCCCGCGGCATAGGGAGGTTCCCAGGCGAAGGGTCTAATTGGAGCTGTAGCTGCCAGCCTACGCCAGGGCCACAGCAACGTGGGATCCAAGCCAGGTTGGTGACCTACACCACAGCTCATGGCAACGCTGGATCCTTAACCCACTGAGCAAGGGCAGGGATTGAACCCGCGACCTCACGGTTCCTAGTCGGATTCGTCAACCACTGAGCCATGACGGGAACTCCCTCCACCAGCTGTTTAGACCCTCTCAAGTCCCACAACCCGGAGCACCCATCCCACCCCTGTGGTTTCCAGTCAGAACCTGAGGTCCAACCCCAAGGTCATCTCCTCCGGGAAGCCTTCTGTGACTTCCCGGGCAGGTGCAGCCCCTCCTCAGGAGCCCCGATCCGGCCCTGATCACCCCAGGTGGGTGTCCTGAGCCCCAGCCCCAGGCCAGAGCGGAGAGGAAGGCCGGCCTTGGCCCTGAGGAGGACGCGAGGTGCAGGGATGCTGCTCAGCTGGACCAGGCTCACCTGGGGGAAGCAGCACTGGTCGTCAAGGATACGCAGGACGCCGTAGGGCTTCAGCGAGATGAGGTTGATGCAGGGCTGGTTGTCGGCGAAGGCCATCTCCCGCCAGTCGATCTGTTCGCGGATGTACTCCTCCTGCGGGCAGCCGGCCTTGGCCTCCTCGCCCTGCCCGGCCCCTCCCGCCCCGTCCCCCAGGCTGACTCCCTCCCCAGGGGCCTGCTCGGGGCACTGCCGCGTGCACGCCCCCGGCACAGGGAGCTCACACCCCAGCAGGGCACCAGGAACCCTCTGTGGGCCCTGCTCCCCCCGTCCCTGGCACAGCCTGCAGAGGGGAGAAGGATCCCCCCGCCCCATGAGGGCTCTTCCAGAACACAGGGCTTCACAGGTGCTGGTCCGCAGCACAGAAGGCCTTTCCTGCCACTGGGTCAGTGGACCACCTCTGACTTGCCCTTAAAGAACCAGCACCACCCATCTGCTTCCCAGGACGGGAGCCGGGCTGAGTGGGCGGCGGCCTCTCACCTGCTCCTCCTGTAGGACAATCTTGTTGAAGAGATACTGCAGGGTCTCGTTTGCATAGTTGATGCACAGCTGCTCGAAGCTGTTGAAGCTCAGGTCCTGCCGGGAGTGGGTGGCGAGGCTGGGCCAGCAGCCCACCTGTGCCGGCCCAGGGCCCTCCCTGCCCCCTCCAGTGTCAGCCGGCGCCCCTGCTGCGCACGGGCGGGCGAGAGCCTGAGGGTCCCAAGCGGCACAGGGAGCGGCTGAAGGCCACTGCCTGGGCTCCAGTGCCGCTCTGCCACTCTCAAACTCTGTGGCCTTGGCAACCCCTCTGAGCCTCACTTGCCCCATCTGCAAAATGGGGATGAGCACAGTGGGGGGGGGGGGGCGGCGGCAGTTGCAGGGTTAAGTGAATGAGTAAACAGAGCGCTTAGAACAGCAGCTGGCAGCCTCAGCCCCCACTGCTGCTCTGATGTTGCCCATTTCTCTTTGTTTCCACACCGTGCACCACCCCGACCCTGCCACATGGCCCCGATGCCATCACCAGTGCTTAGGGAGGAGGCTCAGGACGTCTCCCCCCGTCCAGAAAGCCTTCCCTTTCCCTGCCCAGCTAGGAGTCTTGTCTGGGCTCGCCCAGTGCCAGGCTGCCCGTCAGCTCTGACCACGTGCGTTTGTCACTATCCGTCCCCACCCCTCCCAGTCCCTCTGGGAAGCTCCCCAAGGGCAGGGCCCGGTCCTTTCTGGAGTCCCTGATGTTGCCCACACGGCCTGGCACCTGGGGGCCCCGTGGGCGCTTGCGGGCGAGCAGAGGGGACGACAGGAGACAAGGGAGGTGAGGCCGAGGGAGCCCCGAGCCCCACCTCGAAGCCGTAGATGTCCAGGACAGCGATGGATGGCGCGTCCTGCTGTGGGGACACCAGCGCGTTGACCCTGGCGATGAGCCAGCCGAACAGTAGCGCATACAGGACCTTGGCGATGGCATCCCTGGGCAGAGACGGTGTCGGGGTGGGCATGGGGCGGGGGGCGGGGGCCGGGGACTCGAGCGGAGGGGCGGCCTCACCTTGCGTCCACGGCGCTCTCCACGGTCAGGGGGGTGAAGATCTTCTCCCGCATCGTCTCCTGAGGGGACGTGGGCCCTGAGTGACAGCAGGAGGGCCACCACCTCTAGGAAGTCCCCAGAGGGCCGGCGGGCGGGGGCATGGGCAGGGGAGCTGGGGAGACTGGTCTCAGGCACAGGGTCAGCCTGGGGCAGAACAGGACACCCTCGCTGCCCCTCCTGTCCAGCTTGCTGGTGGGGGGGGACAGAGCCACACGCAGACATGGCACAGTGAGAGCAGCCTTGGGAGAGCAGAAAGGGCGGGGGCTGCGGGAGGTGCTGGCCCAGCCGGGGCTTGGGGACGCCTCCCTGGAGCAGAGGACGCCTGTGCTGGCTCTTGAAGGACAAGCAGGTGTGAAAAAAGGAAGCGCTTTCCAGGCAGCGGGACCACCTGGGCAGAGGCTGGAGACTGGGCACCTCACGCCCTTGGGGTCTGAGGTCACCCGCCTCTGTGCCCTCGCAGGAGAGGGACAGGAAGGGGGTGGGGGAGGGAGGGCCACACAGGAAGAGGCACACGGCAGCGCTTCCCGGGCCGGGGGCTGGCAGGAGGCTTGGCCAGAACCCGGCACCCAGGGACTCACGGTCACTTTGAAGGTGATGGCTTTTTGCAGGCCCTCGGGGGAGACCTGAAGCAGCTCGGCCACAGCCTGGATCTCCCGCGCACTCACCACCGAGGCCACCTCCTGCGCATCTGTCTGCAAAACGGCGACAGCTCTCTGTTACGAGCTAGATAGGCTGACTGTGACACTCGCATTAAAAATCAACAAGCTAGAAGAGTCAGGGAAACTCTGAAATAGAAGAGTAGGGGGGGTGGTTCCCGTCGTGGCGCAGTGGTTCATGAATCCGACTAGGAACCATGAGGTTGCGGGTTCGGTCCCTGCCCTTGCTCAGTGGGTTAACGATCCGGCGTTGCCGTGAGCTGTGGTGTAGGTTGCAGACGCGGCTCGGATCCCACGTTGCTGTGGCTCTGGCATAGGCCGGTGGCTCCAGCTCCGATTCAACCCCTAGCCTGGGAACCTCCATATGCCGCGGGAGCGGCCCAAGAAATAGCAACAACAACAACAACAACAAAAAAAAAGACAAAAAAAAAATCAACAAGCTAGAAGAGTCAGGGAAACTCTGAAATAGAAGAGTAGGGGGGGTGGTTCCCGTCGTGGCGCAGTGGTTAATGAATCCGACGAGGAACCATGAGGTGGCGGGTTCGATCCCTGGCCTTGCTCAGTGGGTTAAGGATCCGGCGTTGCCACGAACTGTGGTGTAGGTCGCAGACGCAGCTCAGATCCCGGGTTGCTGTGGCTCTGGCGTAGGCAGGCGGCTATGGCTCTGATTTGACCCCCTAGCTTGGGAACTTCCATATGCTGTGGGTGCAGCCCTAATAAGACCAAAAAAAAAAAAAAAGTCTGGGTGTTCCCTTGTGGCACACCAGGTTAAGGATCCAGCATTGTCAGTCACTGCAGTGGCTTGTGTGGCTGCTGTGGCGCAGGTTCAATCCCTGGCCCAGGAGCTTTCACATGCTGTAGGTGCTGCAAAAAAAAAAAAAAAAAAAGGAGTTCCTGTTGTGGCGCAGTGGTTAACGAATCCGACTAGGAACCATGAGGTTGCGGGTTCGGTCCCTGCCCTTGCTCAGTGGGTTAAGGATCCGGCGTTGCCGTGAGCTGTGGTGTAGGTTGCAGACGTGGCTCGGATCCCGCGTTGCTGTGGCTCTGGCGTAGGCTGGTGGCTACAGCTCCAATTGGACCCTTAGCCTGGGAACCTCCATATGCCGCGGGAGCGGCCCAAGAAATAGCAAAAAGACAAAAAAAAAAAGTCTGGAATTAGACAACCACACAGGAATTTAGGATGGGGTAAACTTGTATTTTCTCATGCTGAGAGAATGAATGACCTTCTCAAGAAAAAAAAAACAAAACAACAGGATCCCTACCTTTTACTTTGCTAGAATAACTTCCTGATGAACCAGAAACTGAAAAATGTTTCTGTTCTTATGTCTTTATTATTATTTTTGCTTTTTAGGGCCGCACCTGCGGCATATGGAAGTTCCCAGGTTCGGAGTCAAATTGGATCCACAGCTGCCGGCCTACACCACAGCCACAGCCACGCAGGCCCCAAGCCGTGTCTGCAACCTACACCACAGCTCACGGCAACACCAGATCCTTGACCCACTGAGCAAGGGCAGAGATCGAACCCGCATCCTCACGGATACTAGCTGGGTTCATTACTGCTGACCACGACAGGAACTCCTAGAAAATGTTGATGAGTTTTTAAAAAAAGCATTAGCAAGGGTTCCCCGGGGGCTCAGTGAGTTAAGGATCCAGCACTATCCCTCTGAGCGAGGCCAGGGATCAAACCCGAGTCTTCATGGATACTAGCCAGGTTTGTAACCCGCTCAGCCACAAGAAGAACTCCTGAAAATAATTTTTAAAATCTGTGTGGCACCCCCCAAAACCCTGAACATCCAAACACCTGTAAACAAATTCAAAATGTAAATAACTCAGAAGATGTACTTGCAATAGCCGTCAGAGACAGAGAGCTGATTTCCGTAATGTACGAAAAAGACGAAGCCCATGACGCTGCATGAACACAAACGATCCGTGCTTTTGCTTGTGACCTGGGGGTGCTCCAGCCCCTCGGGAAAGACGCCTGCGTCCCCAGGGAGCGGGGCCGTGCGGGCCGGGGCCTCCTCTCACCTCGTACTTCTCAAAGTAGACGTTGCCCAGGTGCAGGATGGAGGCCAGGATGCGGAAGATGCTGTCCTGGTCCTCGGCGCCGAAGCCCAGCACCTCCATGGCAGCCCGCAGCCGGCGGAAGTCGTCCGCGTCGCTCTTGCCCGGGATCTCACAGTTCCCACCCTGGGCCAGGGCAGGGAGGGGTCGGGGACCCTGCTCTCAGCTCCTGTTCCACTCCTGAGCGCTGGGCGGCTGCGATCGGGCGCCCCACGCCAGGCCCGGAGCCGAAGGCTTCGCCCATCCCAGCAGAGCAGGACTGCAAGGCCCCCGTTTGACAGATAATGAAACCAAGGCACGGGGGTGGGGGTGGGGGGGGGAGTGCAGTAGCTCCAGGCTGCTTAGTTCTGCTCTGGGCTCCAGGAAAACAAAGAACCAGATAGTCCCCACCCCCCAACAGCCTGGCTTTCAGATGCCAAAGACATCTGTGCCCTTTGCCATGATGAAACTCGCCCTCCCAAATCTCCATACCTTCGCTGGCCAGGGGGAGGCCACGACCTGGCTCCCTCGGCCTACCTGGCTTGGCACAGCAAGGGACAGGCCAGGGCCCTCCGACACCTGCCAGCACTCACCTGGTTCAGGTAGTAGTAGGTCTCGGCCTCCTGCAGGCTGAAGGCCTGCCGAAGCTGGGCGGGCAGCCCCGCCAGCAGCTCGTAGAAGATGTGATAGTTCCTCTCGTTTTTGGCCTGTGGAGTTGGGGGTGGGTACAGAGGGGAGCTGCCCACCTCGGTGGCCCCAGACACACATACAAGCCCAGATGTGCCCACGATATAAATAAGTCCACACACAGGCCTCAGCTGAGCCGGCGTCTCTGGGATAAGCAAGCTCCAGCCTGGCCCTGGCACGGCGGGGGGTGGGGTGGGGGGAGCCCTGGTGCAGTGGGATGGGATCGGATGGGGCGGGGTGGGGTGCAGCCCTGGCGTGACAGTGGGGAGGGCTCCAGGCAGGACTTAGTTTTGTTTAGAGAAATAAGAGAAAGGTGACCTGCCTCGCATGCATATTGGCTGCACACACCCACACGCACATGCGTCCAGGGACCAGATGTGCAGCGGAGGGCCAGCCCGGGCGGGAGCACAGACTGTGCCAGGCCCTGGGCTAGGCCCTCGGGCACAGTGGGAACAACCAGACAGAAGCCCGAGGCCTCGTGGAGCCCACCTGCCAGCTGGGAGACAGACCCCCAGCAAATCACTGGTGCTGAAAGGCGCTCTGGTGGGAAAGACAGCAGCAGTGGGGGGGGCAGTTCTGGGGGGGGGGACAGCAGCGGCGGGGTGGCAGTTCTCGGGGGGAGGACAGCTTCCCAAGCGGGTGACATTTCGGGGGAGACTCAGAGGAGGCGAGGGGTTTGGCCACATGGGTGTCTGGGGAGGAGAGCTCCAGGCAGAAGGAACAGTCGTGCAAAGGCCCTGGGGCACGACCGCACCTGCTGTGCTTCAGGGACAAGGACAAGCCGCTGCAGGCACTGGGGGGAGGGGAAGGAGACTGGGCCACAAGCTCACACACGGTGCTCGTGAACTGTCTGAGGATTCAGCCAGGCGGCAGGCTCAGCGGGTGTGCACGCCCCGGCCCCCACCGACCCCATCCCCACACTTGGGGACCCGGGGGCCTGCCCACCTGAAACACGATCCTGGATTTCTCCAGCAGGTACTGGGAGGTTATGGCACCAGAGATCGCGCCCCTGCGGGAGTGGAGAGAGCACTCAGTGGGGCAGGGGCTGCGCCCGGGGAACGGAGGGCACCCAGGGCCCTCGGGGGCTCCACCATGGTCACTCACCCTTCCAGAAAGATCTCCACAAACTTCCCAAAGCGGCTGGAGTTGTCGTTCCTAACGGTTTTGGCATTGCCGAACGACTCCAGGAGAGGTGTGGCCTCCAGGATCTGGGCCCCAGAAGGAGATGCAGGGACGGTGGGGATCACGGGGGGTGGGGGAGTCACGGCAGAAGGGGGGGGATCCCCCCATCCCCCACCCACCCTGAGGCTTCCCCTTGGTGCGGAAGGCGGGCTCCCTCAGAACCTCAGGGCCTCCCCATCCCCAGCGCCCCCCTCATGCTGCTCCTCCTGCACCGCACACACGTGCACACCCACACACGCGCTCCCAGTACCTTTATCTTCAGGAGCCGCCAGGACGGAGGAGCAGAGAAAAGCCAGAACAGAACAGTCACCCGCAGGACCCGACAGCTCTCCCCGCAGGACACCAGGGGCCCCAACCCACAGAAGGACAGGCTGAGCCCTCTGGCCCACGGTGGACAGGAGAGACGCCGGATGAGGGCAAAGCCCTGGGCCGCAGTATGGCCCCAGGTATGGGGTCTATTGGGTCCACCTGCCTAAGGGCCGGGGGGGGGGTCCTCTTCCTGCCCCCTTCTTGCTCCCTGGGCTCCTCTGCCACCCTCGTCAGGTCCCTGCCCCCCACCCTGCCCCCCATGGCTCCCACCCCACTCGGGCTCCAGGGCCTCATCTCCTTCTTGGGTCCATTCTGCCCAGTGCGCAGTCCCGACCATGCCCTTGACCCCCAGGCACGCCTGCCTCTGGGGCCCCGGGCTCTTCCTCCGCAGCCCCGGGCTCCGAGCCAAGGTCTCTCCTCATTCTATGCTGCCATGCCGCCCACACAGGGATCCACAGCTGCCAGGGCGTCCAGCGTCCACACAGGACCTGGCCCATGGGAGGCCCTCAAAAAGCACCTGCATTTAGAGCGAAACAGCTGCCAGGGTGCAGCTGATCACAGCTCCCGCTTATTAAGCACCTACTGCACGCCCGGCCCTTTGCCCCAGTTACGTCGTTCTGAACAGTCCCATGAGGTGCTGCTAACGTTGCCTTGTTTACAGAAGAGGAAACAGGCTGGCGAGGTGAGGCAAGGAGCTCAGGGCATCAGCCAGAGCGCGGGCACAGCGGGCGGGCAGGACCTTCTCTGGCCGCATCACCTCCTCGGGTAAACTCTTCGGGGAGGAGCACGGAAGCCCGGTGTCCACGGAAATAATATCTGTTACCTGTGACCGGAGCCCCTTCCACCTACCTGCTCACTCCCCCGTCTCCCTCAGCCCAGAGACACCATGCGCATTAACCAGAGGAGCAGACTGAGGCCCCGAGAGGCATGGGGGCCAGCCCGGGGTTGCTGGGGCAGTCAGCATTACTGGGGTTCGCGGGTACTGCCCCCTGGCATGGATGAGTGGGGAGGGCACAGGCCCCACCCCAGGAACCCTTGTCACGGTCCCAGCCCAGAGGTAGAAACTGTGGCCCAGATCTTGGCCGACTGGGTCCAGTGAGGACACATGGCCAAAACCAGTCCCCCAGAAGGACCCCTGAGACTCCCTGGGCCGATGGGCGGGGCGGGTGGGGCGGGGCTCCATCTTGCTGACCAATGGGAGATGGGTGAGGGTGGGTCCAGACAAGGGGTGTTATTTGCGACCCTGGACCCCGCCCAGCCCGTTAAAGGAGCAGGCAGGAACACCCTCTGGCTCCAGGCTCCCAGACGCAGCGTCTGCCTCCTCCCGGACCCCGCCACCCCTTCACATTGGGAGACTGTGCAGGTCACTGCCCTTCCGGGCCCCAGGTTCCCGGACAGAGTGAACCGAGCCGGTCCTTACAGCGCCTAACCTGAGAGGTCTGACCCCTGCCTGGAGCAAAGGACAGTCCGCTTGGCCTCCCGGAGAACCCGGCTGGGATGGGAGGGGCTGGCAGGCCAACGTGGGCATCAGAAGGGACCTGCCAGGATGCAGCCCCTCCTGAGAGCGAAGCCTGGGCCAACCCACTCCCCACTGAGCCCAGCAGTCCTCACCCCGTGCCCCCAGGGTCACCCACAGAGGTCGCCCTTGGCTGGGACATGGTGGCCACTTCGAACTGTCATGGGAGTCTGAGAGTCAGGTTCCGGAGTCTGAGCTGGGGGGCCTTGGTGTGCAGCCCACCTACCCTGTGGTCCAGGCCCCTGGTGTATCTGCCACCATCTCCACATGGATGCCCAGCAGACACCCCAAGGGCACCCGTGTCTTTGTGCTCTGCCTGTGGCTCAGGTCAGATGCCTGGGGTCACCTTGGCCTGCCCTTCTTACATCCCGGGCTGGTCCCTCAGCTAATCTGAGCAGCACCTGGTCCAGCTGTGCTCACCACCCCCACTGTCGCCCCCTGGTGCGAGCCACTGTCCTCCCTTGCCTGGGCTGCATGCTGCCCCTCTGCTGACCCCAGCACACCAGACCTGCTGGACACCAGGGCCTTGGCACCTGCTCTTCTCCAGACGTCCTCCGGGCCCATGGCGCCACCTGCCTTCTCAGCAGGGCCTACCCTGACCACCACACCTCGGGTCACAGTCCCAAAGGGCCCCACCCCCCGCCGACACTTCCCTACGGCTCACCCCCGTTCACGGACTCCCCCGTCCACCCGTGTGTTAGTGGCCTTTCTGTCTCCCCACGAGGATGAGCCCCATGAGGCGGGAAGCTCCCTACACTACCGTGCTGCTCCGGGAGCCGGGCCTGGCTCGCGGCAGGGCCCTGGGACCCTTTAATGAGGGTTTAATGAGGGCCCTGGGACCCTTTAATTGGGCTGAGAACGTAGGCCCCTCGGCAGACCTCCAACCCTGCAGACACCGGCCCGGCCCTCTCTCAGCCCAGCGTCTCCTGCCCCCAGCCCCCAAGGTTACGGCTCGGGTTCTGCCTCTTTCACGACCTGAGCCATAAGTTTGAAGGCAAGGCCGGGTCGGACAAGCGGAGGGACCCCTCGCCCAAGCGGCCCCTGCTCTGGCGGGCCCTGCAGGGCTGGAACCCAGGGCCTCAGGCGAGGGCCGCGGGAGGGCGCCCAGGAGGGGAGCAGGACGAGCCCCGAGGCCGAGGAGCAGCCCTGGCGCAGCCGCCCCCTCCCGGACGGAGGGCCCCGGGAAGACACAGGCCGTAAGGCACTCACCTGCCGTGTACTGCCCCGCTTCTGGTTCCTGGCGGCCAGGTAGCGAAGGACCAGCTTCGTGGCCTCGGTTTTCCCGGAACCGCTCTCCCCGCTGGCCCGGCAAAGGGCAGAGTGGGTGTCACCCTGTCCCCAGCATCTCCTGCGCTCCCCTGACCCCACCACGACGCAAGAGGACATGGGCAGGCAGGCCGCCCAGAGAGGCCGAGCGACCTCCCAGATGCAGAGCAAGTCTGGCCCCAAGATCCCCCAGACAGCCCCCCTGAGGTCCCCAACCCCTCTGCGGCTCACCTGATGATAATGCACTGGTTCTGTTTGGCATCGAGCATTTTGGCGTAGGCGAGATTCGCAATGGCAAACAGGTGCCTGGAGGAACAAGCCACAGGTGTCCCTGGGCCAGATCATGGCTTTGGGCTCCCAAATCCCCCAGGGGCGGGCAGAGGCTGTCTGTGCCCAGCAGAGCACCCAATCCTGCCCCCCCACCCAGGGAAACGCTCCCTGCGCGGCTCCCGAGTCTGAGCCACAGGGGCCTCCAGCCCCGAGGGGCAGTGACCAGGCTTGGGGAGAGTCGCCCACACCATCCGCCCTGAACATGGCTGGGAGGCCACCAGGGACGTGCCAGGCTCAGACAGGGACCCGAGAGACCCCGGGCGGCCCCTTCCCCAGCCCCAGAGACACTCACGGAGGATTCTCCACCAGGGCTCTCCCGCTGTACTGCTGCACCTGCTCCGGCCCGTAGATTCCGAACATCCGGTACGGGTTCACCGACACCAGGATGCTACCGATGTAGGTCTGCTGGGCACACGGGGCCTCAGGGCCTGTCTGCGGGCTCCCTCCCCACCGAGGGGGCCCCGGTTTTTTTGTTTGTTTTGTTTTTCTTGCTGTGGCTGATGGTGCGGCATGTGGAGGTTTCCAGGCTAGGGGCTGAATCAGAGCTGCAGCTGCTGGCCTGCCCCACAGCCACAGCAATTCAGGATCCAAGCCACCCCTGAAACCTATGCTGGAGCTTGCAGCAATGCCAGGTTCTTAACCCGCTGAGTGAGGTCAGGGATCAAACCCAAGTCCTCTCAGATACTAGCAGGGTCCTTAACCCGCTGAGCCCAAACAGGAACTCCCCGGGGCCCTATTTCATGGGGACAGGTGTCCAGCTGTCTGGCCCTGGCGCCTGCGCCTTGGGAATGTGGACTGCTTGATGGGCCAGCTGCTCTGCCGGTGCTGGCCACTGAACCAGGCTGAGGCTGGGAGTCTGCAGGGGACCAAGGCTCTACAGCCCCAGTCCTGCAGGGCTGGCATGATGGCTGCTCCCCGTTTCCTTTGTCCACAGGGCGGGGTACCAGGAGCTCTGCCTCAGTGACACCAAACCCCCAGTGCGCGGCACCTCGAGAGCCCAGGGTGCTAGGTGGCCCTGCCTCGGCCCCACGGTCCAGGCCCCCTTCCGCCCTCCTGGGATCCAGGTCCATGGCTCCTAGGTGGGGGTGACACACTTCTGGGTTCCCTGTCCCCAGGTCCCTGCCCCTGCACCCCCAAGACTCTTCTGCTGCAGAACTCGGATCTTAGAACCCCACGCTCTAGCATGTTATGCTCAAGTGGCAGAAACCTCAAATCAGAGGCCACAAGTCTGGGGCCAGCAGGAGAAAGCCACGCTTCCCACTGCGGCCCGGGGGGTGGGGGGCAGCCGCCTTCAGATCTGAGCCCAGGGAGGGGCCGGGCCCAAGCCTTACGTAGATAAGGTTCCGCTCAAATCTGGTCTTGAGGTTGGACAGCACGGAGGACTCCTGGAGGTCTCTGGGCGGGCACGGAGAAGGGCAGTTAGGTGCAGGCCTTGCTCAGAAAGGGGTCCCTGACACCACCCATGAGGCCCTGGGCAAGTCACTTCATCTCTGTGCGCCTGTTTCCCCATCTGTCCCACGGGTATGATGACTGAGGTGGCAGATGCTCTCAGGTGGTGGACCAGAGGGCTGTCACCGTGACCAGATGGTGACACTGACCAGCATGGCCCTCATGCCTGGGGCACCAGCAATGGGCCAGCACAGCCCACAGCACCCTGCACATGAGACGCTGAGGCAGAGAGGCTGAGTGTCTGCCCAGGCCCCAGCTGGTAAGGGGTGGGGCGGGGGTCTGGACCCAGCGCCTCCGAGTTACTGGGCTCTGGCGATGCAGCCTGTCCCTCGCTTTGCAGAGAAGAAAAACAGGCTCTGCCAACGTTCCCGCGGGTGGGGGGCAGCCAGGCGGGAGCAGGGGCTCCGGCTGGAGTGGGACGACCCTGAGCGGACCCCTCGCTGACCCTGCCGCCCCCACTCACTCCAGCTGCGTCATGTCCTCCACGCCGTCCTCCCGGTGCTGCTCGCGGAACCGCGTGGGCGGCAGGTTGCGGATGGAGTGCATCTGGAGAGAGAGCCAGGGGTCGGCCGGGTGGAGGGCGGGCGCCGCCACCGGGACCCGCTCCCTTTGGGGAGGAAGGAGCCCTGAGACCCGGCCGGTGGGCCCCGCGGGCCACCTCACCTCGGAACGCAGCCCTCACTCACGGGGACACAGCTGGGCCTCAGGGCCCCTGCCCGCTCCCCAGGTCCTGCCCGGGGGACGTGCCCACGCCCATGGGCTCTGCTCCCCGACCCGCCAGAGGCCCTGTGACCTCACGTCCTCCCCGCCCTGACACCCTCCTGCTTGTGTGACAATGAGGAACATCCACAGCTTGGTGCCTGGGGCCTCCGGAAGGACAGGACTTTCCCGTGTGGTGCCACTCCCTGTGCCCGGGGCAAACGCAGACCCACACGCAACAGCACCCGCAGTCCGGCACCCGCTCACGGGCTCGCCGATGCCCGTGGATGTGCCGCACCCTCCCGGGCACACTCTCCACGGCTGTTTGACAGGTTCTCCTGTGCAGGGACAGCTTGGGCTGTCCCCGCACTTGGGGGGGGGCTCAAGACGAAAGCTCTGATGCCACCTTGGGGCGGTCCGTCTAGGTGTGCACTCACGACCCCACAGACGCCACCTCTGCTTGGGCCTTGGCACACGCGTGACACATTTTCCTTGTTTGGCTGCGTTTGCCCGAGCACGTGTCCCAGGCCTGCGTGTGACCTGCGTGGCCGCGAGCACACGTGTGCACCCCACTTGCCCAGCCTCTCGGATCCAGCCCACACCCCTCCCTGGGCGGTGAGGAAAGGGGCCACCAGCAGGGAGCCCTCGTGCTAAGTAGGACACAGAGTATCATCTAGACGCCCTGGCCTCCCGCCCACCCGTCTGCCCTCTGCGCCAGTGGCGGCGGACCCTGAATAATTCAGCCACTCACGTATTCCAGGGTGAGGAGGGCCCATGCGTCCTTGCCCCTCACCCCCAGGCGCCTGACGCCCCGCTCCCGCAACGCTGCGGCCCACACGGCCCGGGGCACCCGCCGCCGGGGCCAGGGCCCCCCCAGTAGCCAGGCCGCCCCAGTCGCCATTGCCCGGCCCGCTGGCTGCCCGCTCCACGGGGCACCGTCTGCAGAGGCTGAGAAATGCCGCTGGCCCTGCGTGCCCCGCCCACCCCAGGCGTCCCGGGGGAGGCTCCGGTGACACCCTCTCCTCCAAGGGCCACCCAGCACCAGGCTCGCGTTCCACTGCGAGCAGGGCAGCCAGGCACGGGCTTGGCACCCCTCAGACGGCTGCCTGCCCGACGGCCCACAGGGGCCCAGACAGGCTCCTGGCTCAGCCTGGACCCGCCATGTGACCGGAAGTTCGGTTCCTGAGCCCCGCCCCTTCGACGGTCTGGAACCACCGCCCTTAAGCAGGAGCCCCAAAGAAAGAGAGAGGACTCCAGTCTGGGGGGGGGGGGGTCGGGGGAGGGACAGCACGGCCGTGAACGTGGCGGTGGGAGACGGTGGCCAGGCAAGGGCTGCAGTTGTTCAGACTGGATGAGGACAGGGCTGCCTGGAGCTCAGGCTGCGGCGAGACCCCTTCCTGGAGGCGACCTCGGGGGGGCGTTTCTGGCAGGCGTCCCCTTGCTCAGAGCTCCCGAAATGCTGGGAGGCTCCTCTCCCCAAGCTACAGATGGGAAGGCTGAGGCCCACACAGGTAGCAGCTCACCCAGGCCCTGTCTTCCCGGAGGGAACCCCACGCCTTCTCTCTGACCTGTGTCCCCGTACCTTGTTCCAGCAGCCTTCGTGGCCAACCTCTTCCCAGGGGCCCCCGGGGGGCGGGCTGGCAGCTCCGGGGCCCAGGCGGCAGGATGAGGGCTGGGCCAGCACTCGGGGCCTGGGGTGGTAGGCCTCCGCCGGCAGCCAGAGGCAGGACCAGAGCTGACTCCAGGCTCTCGGCTTGGGGCCAGGCTCTGGCTCCCGGGTCAGCTGGTTGGGGGGCTGCAGGGGGGCAGGACAAGCTTTCTGGAGAGAGGTCAGCTTTTGCACGCGAGGCAGAACCACAGCAAAACGCCCGGGGGTTGCTAGGCGCCGTTCGCCTGCCTTGGGCAGGGGCCCTAGGGCCCCAGTGGACGCCAAGGGGGCTGGGGTACCGGGCAGCGTCCCCCAGCGGCGCCACAGTGGCCATGTGGCTCGCCTCTGGTCAGACACAGCCAGTGGGTGGGAGCGGCTGAGCTTCAGTGCTTTCCGCTCTGAGGGGCAATCCTTGGGGGATGGCCGAGTCGGGGGCTCAGGCTCTGCTGGTCGCTGGGGGTCCCCCATGCAGACTTCTTCCGGCTCCTTGGGGCTCGGGCTGGCCGATGTGGTCAGCTGTCCAGGCCCTGGGTCATGGTGTCTACCCAGGAAGACACCAGGAGAGCCACAGGCCGGGTCCTTGGGCTGGGGGGCAGGGGAAGGCACTGGGCCCACATGCTGGAGGAAGGGGTTTGGCGCAACTGAGGGGGGCCTGGAGAAGCCGCGGAGGCTGCTGGGGCCTCCCGGCCAGGGCGAGGGTGGCCGCTGGGTGGGAGTCATGTCCACGTCCCAGCTGGGGGCCAGCGGGGGCACTATCCAGGGTGTCTCTGAGTCCTCGGGCTCACGCCGGCTCTCCGGGGGCTCCGGGGCAGGGGCGGCCACGCACCAGGACGCAGAGCCCGCGGGCAGGGGGAAGGACGGCGGAGGCTGGGGCTTCACGGCCCTGCTGGGGGGCTCGCTGAGACGGCGCCACGTGCGCGGGAGGCGCCAGGGGAGGTTGAGCGAGCGGCGCCTCGGGCTGTGGCCCAGCAGAGGGGGCGACGAGGACGGCCGCGGGGAGCCCAGCGCGGGAGAGCGGGGCGGCCTGGGGCGCCGGGAGGCTCGGAGCGAAGACGGGGGCTCCTGCCCCGAGCGGCGACGGCGGGGCGGCGGCGACAAGGGCGGCTGGAAGGGGCTGGTGCGGAGGGAGGGCTGAGGGGACAGGGGCCCCCGGGGCGAGCGGTAGCCCAGGCCAGGCGGGCTCCTCAGCGAGGGCCAGGGCGACGGCCCCGCGTAGCCGAGGGCCGCCCGCCGCCGACTCGAGCCCCAGGGTCCGGGGAAGGCCAGCAGGTCAGGGGGCCCCTCGGCGCTCACGGGCGGGGGCTCCGCCGAGGCCCACCAGCGGGCCTGGGGCGCGAGGGGCACGTGAGCCGGGGCGGCCCAGGGCGGCGGGTGCCGGCGGAGCGAGCCGTAGGGCGAGGCGGGCGGAGGCAGGCGCGGGCTGGGGCGGGGGGCGCGGGCCGGGGCGGGCGGTGGCCCGGGGGCGCGGGGCGCGACGGGCGGCCGGTGGGAGTTGTTGTTGTTGCGCGCGCGCGCCTGCGCCCTGCGCAGCACGATGGGCGTGCCAGGACGGTCCGGGTCCATGCCCGCCAGCTTGTAGCCGAAGCGCTTGTAGGCCGCTTCCCTGACCGGCGGGCCTCCTGGCCGGGCCGTCTGGCTTCCCCGGAGCCGAGGGATGGGCTCCTTCTCGGAGAGCGTCTTTTTGAGGAACCGTGCCAGCGAGGTGGCCGGGCGCGGCGCGGGGCGGCCAAAGTCCGGGCCGAAGCCCATGCCCCGGGGGGCGCCGAAGGCCGAAAGGGCCCGCTGGAGGCGGCGCTGGCGCGGCGTGAGGAAGCCCCAGAAGGGGCGGCCATAGGGCACCGGGGGCAGCGGCGGCACGTCCTCCTCTTCCTCGTCTTCGTCGGCATCGGCCAAGGGCAGAGGGATGTCCAGGGAGGGCGGCAGGGGCACCTCCAACTTCTCCTTCCCGAACAGCTTCACTTGGGGCCGCGGGAAGAGACGGAACCTGCGGATGAGCGACAGCTTGGACCTGGCGGGCTTGTCCATGCCCTGCTGCTCGAAGAAGGCGGCGCTGGGCAGGCGAAAGGAGGTGCCCTGACGCTCGCCGCCCGCCTCCTCGGGCTCCTCCAGCTCTGCGATGTCATCCATGGGGTGGGCGTATGGGTTGTGGGGCGACAGGATGGGCGGCGGCACCCACGGGTATGCGAAGCCCGACTGCTCTGGCGGCGGCGGAAGATAGGGCCCCTCGGGGGGGTAGATGGCCTGGTCTCCTCCACCATAGACGCCTGCGGCGTAAGGGACATGCTGGGAGGCGCCGTAGGGGGCGCCGTAAGGGACACCGTAGGGCGCCGCGTAGGCATCCAGGGAGGGCGCCGCGTAGGCATCCAGGGAGGGCGCCGCGTAGGCATCCAGGGAGGGCGCCGCGTAGGCATCCAGGCAGGGCGCCGCGTAGGCATCCAGGGAGGGCGCCGCGTAGGCAGCCCCGTAGGGCCCGGCGTAGGCGAGGTCGTAAGGTGGGTAGGGCGGGTAGAGCGCCTCGGGAGGGCCGTAGGGGTCCAGGTAGTAGCCGAGCCCGTGGGCCTCGCCAGCGTACACGTCGTAGTAGCCGTAGGGAGACGCGAGCCCTGACGGGGGCGCGTAAGGAGGCTCATAGTCTTCGTAGCCGTAGCCGTAGCCGTAGGTGTAGTCAGGGTAGTGGTAGTCGTGGGGGTCCTCGGGCGGGTACGCGTGCAGGAGGTCCCCGTAGGGCGGCCAGGCCGGACCGTGGGGGCCGTGGGCCCCCAGGTAGGGCTCTTGCTCCTCCTCGTACTGGTACAGGGACTGCCGGTCGTAGTAGTCGTCGCCTTCGCGGTGGTAGTCGTAGTACTCGCCCAGGTCCTGGAAGCCTTCGAGCCCATACAGCGACCTGCGAGAGCCCGAGTGCCGGAACGGGGCCTCGTCCTCGAAGGGCAGGAAGCCCACGGGCTCTCCCGACGCGTAGATGCTGTGGGCGCGCGGGAACCTGCGCAGGCGGCCTCCGGGCCGCAGGATCTCAGCGCCCGACGGGAAGGGCAGCTTGCGCGAGCCCACGCGGGAGCCCGAGCGGTCCAGCCAGGCGTCCAGCGTGGCCTGCGCGCTGCCCGACTCCTCGGCCTTCTTGATGAGGAACTTCTTGGTGAGCCAGTTGATGGCCGTGGACGCCTTGCTGAGCGACCGGGCGCGCGGGCGCAGGCGGCCGTAGCCGCGCCGGCCGGGGAAGCGGATCACCATGAAAGAAGGCTTCTTGCCCTTCATGGCGCGCTTCTTCTTGCCCACGCGCATCTGCGTCATGAGCTTCGACGTGGACTTGAGCACCGTGCGCGCCTTCTTCTTGCGTTTGGTTTTCTGCGGGCCGGTGTGGAGGCCCCAGAAGAAGGCCGACGCGCTGCGGAACTGGCCCTTCTTGGAGATCTTGGGCGTGCGGTCGCGGAAGCCCATGAACAGCCGCGACGTCCCCTTCAGGCTCCGCTTGGGCTTCTCCGGCTCCGGGGCCTTTTTCCCCTTCTTCCCTTTCTTGGCTTTCTTCTCATCCTCCTCTTCCTTCGCCATGGTGGCCTCCTGCTCCCTGCGGGGCGGGCGGCGATCACGAGCTCAGGGCCTTGGGCACACAGGGACCTGCTGGGTCTCCTGCCTGCAGCTGGACAAGCAGCCGCCTCGAGCTCAGAGCAGCTGGGACTGGCCTGGTGGCCTGGAGAGGGACAGCCCAGCTCCTTCTGGCCGGGACCAGGACTTCGAGAGGGCAGATCCATAATTCATCTGCTCCAGACGCCGCCTAGAGTTTCACCCTGAAGCGTGATGGAAAGTGCGTGGGTGTCATTTACCGAAGAAGCGGGGGAGCCTGGCAGGCCTCTGCTGGGGGGATCATCCTGGCTGTAGAGTCTCCATGAGGACAACGGTGCTGACCCCAGTCGAGCCCCCCTGAGCCTCCACCAGCTCACCCACCTGAGTGAGTGCTTAGGTCACTGGGCCGGGGAGAGGGGAAGCCACCTGCTCTGAACCACCCAGCACGTCTGTACTGGGCCACGAATGGAGCCACATCTCCTGAGCTGCGCTGGAATGTCCAGAGCCCATGCGATCACCCTGGAAAGGAACTTGGGACCCTCTAGGTCCTGGGAAAAGGAGGAAGGGGTGGGCAGGGCAGGTGGGCAGGGCAGGTGCCCGGGGCTGCAGTCAGTGTAACTAGAGCTGGCTGGCCCTCAGGGACGTGAATAATTTATTAGGGAGAACTGGGCTGCAGGCTCAGAAGGCAGGGCAAGAAGAGGGGTGTCTCAGTGGAATTCCAGCAGGGCCTTGTAAGGCTGCATGCCTGCCTGGGCGAGGGGTGCAGAGGAGCAGAGACAGAGGGCGAGTCAGGTCTGGCTCTCATCTCCAGCTCTGCCGACTGGCTGTGTGGCCTCAGGAAAGCCCTTTGCCCTCTCTGGACCTCTGTTTCCTCATCTTTAGAACGGGAGTAATAACGCTGCCCTCATCCTTCACAAGCTGGAGGCGAGATGTGTTGGAACTGCTGGGCAGCTATGTGGCTGGAGGTGCCACATGTGTGGCTTGTATCTGAGGCCCCCAGAGATGGCCCTGTGGTTGGTCTCTGCCCTCCAGGGTGGATACCTGACCCAAGGCCCTGTGCCCACTGTCTGACCACTTTTAAAAATCCGCACTCTAGCAGTTCCCTGGTGGCTCAATGGGTTAAGGATCCAGCATTGCCACTGCTTCAGCACAGGTTCAATCCCTGGCTGGAGCTACCACTCTGTAAGAAGTAGGGGCTGTGTGGAGCTCCCATTGCAGTGCAGTAGAAACAAATCCGACTGGGAACCCTGAGGTTGCGGGTTGGATCCCTGGCCTCAGTGGCTTAAGAATTTGGCATTGCTGTGAGCTGTAGTGTAGGTCCCAGAAGCGGCTCAGATCTGGCATGGCTGTGGCTGTGGCCGTAGGCAGGCAGCTACAGCTCTGATTAGCCCCCTAGCCTGGGAACCTCCATGTGCCATGGGTGCGGCCCTGAAACACAAAAGTGAGAAAAGAGAGGTAGGGGCCGTGGCTTGTTGGGGGGTGGGGGGGGCAATTGGCCAGCAGCTCTGGGACCTGAGGCCTCTGACCTCTTGGTCTTCCCAGGATCACCGCCGCCCCCCCTCCACTCCCTGGCTGCTGCAGGAGGGACGGCGGGACGGCAGAGGCTGAGGGCAAGTGGTGGCCGGGCGAGTGGCACCGGGCAGTGGTGGGTGCAGTGGTGGGTCTGGCGTCCAGGGCCCTGGGGGCACTGCACAGATCAGGCTGACATCACCTGTCGGGGAGTCCGCAGCTGTTCTCCTGGACAAACCCAGGCTGCCCCGGCCCCCAAGCTGGGGCAGCCAGAGGAGCGGCTCCCGAGTCAGCCTCATCCCTGCCCCGCCCGTTTCCTCGAAGTCTCTGAGCGGGGACCCCCTCCTCCAGGGGCCAGGGTCCCCGGCCTCTGCGTCAGGCAGAGCGGCTGTCAGGGAACAAGCCTCTCATTTGTTCCCCCAGAGTGGCTGTCATTTGCCACATGCCAGGCACTGTGCTGGGCTCGGGGGGCCAGAAAGTCAAGCAGAACCAGGCATGGCTTCTGCTTTTGCAGAGCTCCCAGTCTTGGGGCACGCAGGCTTTGAGCAGAAAGCCACAGCAACACGGGGGAACTGCAGCCTGAGGCCAGCCGTGAAGGCCAGGCCGCAACGCAGCTGGGTGGACGCTGCATGGGGAGGCCGGGAAGGTCCGCGGGGTTGCTGACCCTCAACCGAGATCCGAGGGATGAGGGGAGCGAATCAGACGGAAGAGGGGCCTGTTCCAGGTAGGTGGAACGGCATGTGCAAAGGCCAGGTGGTGAGGAGGCCCAGCGATGTGGGGTGCACGGAGAAGTGGCCAGGATGGCAGGAGGGCGCGGCCGCGTGAGGCCACGGGGCCGGGTGGGACTTTGGTGTCCGTCGGTTTTAAACTGTTGGTGTGACCGGATTTGCCTTCTCAGATAAAAATAACTGGCGCTGCGGCGTTTTTACCGCAGGCTGGGTCAGGGTGGACGCCTCGCTAGATCCTCACAATACATCGGGAAGGCGCTGTTCTTCGCCTTGTAGCCAGAGTCTGTGAGGTGGGTCTCGGGAGGTAGATGGCTTGGCTGGGACCCGGGCAGTGTGGCCACAGGGGGTCCTGCCCTCCGCCTCTGCCTCATGCTGCTCCTGGGTAAAGCTTTGGGGCCCGTGTGTGGAGGGTGGGCAGTGAGGACAGTGGCTGCAGTGCGATGGCCAAGCGGGCAGCCCCGGTGAGGGCCCTTCAGGGCATCATGCTGCGAGGCGAGGGGTGGTGCAAGACACAGAGGGTCTGGGGCGACTGCGGGCCCCAGGTCGGGAGAGAGCTGGGGGTGGTGGGGAGGGCTGCCTAGGAGAGGGACAGAGTGAGAACGAGTGCCCCCACTCTGCCCCTTGGGCATTGTGTGGCGGGGGAGGGGGCTGCCACCAGCTGTGCCCAGCAGCCGTCAGGCCACAGTGAGGGGGCAGCCGTCTGCACACCCAGGAGCGAGGCCTCAGGAGAAACCAGCCCTGCGACATCTGATCTCTGACTTCCAGCCTCTAGAACCCTAAGGGCCTGATGTCTGCTGTTGAAGCCACGAGCCTGGCACTGTTATGGTGGCCACAGCCGGCAAGTCGAGCGGACAGAGCTGAGCGGGAGAGGCCGAATTGTCCGTGGGGAGTGAAGGCCCTGAGGTGGCCTCTGCATCGTGGGGGGGGGGGGGGTCATAGATGAGCATGGGGTGCTGGGAGCTTCCCAGCTGGGGGTTGAGGGGGGCAGCTGGTTCAGAGGCAGGCGTGCCGCAGGGAGGCGCCCGTCCAGGTAGTGCAAGCCCCCAGCAGCAGCGGCCCTGGAGCCCAGCTGGACGGGATCAGAAGGGCTGAGCTCAGGGAATTTTGCCACAGGTTTTGAGATGGTGAAGTGCAGTCTAAGGCTGCGGGCCGCAGGGAGGTGTGGGGGCCGCCGACCTTCACCAAGTCAGGCCGTCTGAGCAGGAAGAGGCCCCTGCCCAGCGAGGGTGAGTGGCAGGACCAGGGTGGCTCCTGGGGCAGGGCCCCATCCCGGGGGTTGGGGGGCGGGCAGTCCGGCAGGATGGGGCAGGCGCATCGGGGAGGTGTCGAGGGGCTTCTCCAGCTCTAGGGAGGCCTCCCCCCAGCACAAGTCGACACGAGGGTTCCACGCACAACAGCCTGGACTGTATAACCACAGTGAGCGCAGATCCAGAGGCCCAAGGGCCCACAGACGCACGGACGGCCCCAGGAGCACGCCCACCCTGGGAGGGACAGGCCCTCGTTTTGCACACTGCCCCCCCAAGCCGACTGGCCACAGACTCCCAGCCTTCTGGCCTCGGCTCCATGCTTCCCCAGTGCACGTGGGGGACAGAAAAGGCCTGGCTCTGACTCTGTGCACCCAGGACCCGCCTCTACCTGCAGGCAGGATGAGACAGTGGTCAGCACCTCCTCGTCGCCAGGAGGGGGCTGCCCTGGATGCCCATCGCCCCGCTCGTTTTACAGATGAGAACTCGGGTGAGTTGGGGACAAGGCCCCGGCTCTGCCGCTGCCCCCTCCCACTGCAGCCTGGGGATGCTGCAGGCTGACCCCTAGGGCCCAGGGCCGGGTCACCTCACCTGGGTCCCGTGGCCTGCTCCCTGCCTGCATGCCGCCCGAGGGGGTCCCGCAGCCCAGGACCGCACCGCCTCCAGGTGAAGTGCTGTGGGAGGGAGGCCCAGCCCCCCACGCTGGCCGCCTGGGGCTCCATGAATATTTAATGAAGTCTATTATTCCTGTTTTGTCACCGCAAAGGAGGCTGAGCAGCTGACAGAGGAGCCAGGAACAGCCGGGAGAGCTGGGCAGTGGGCCTGCTCCACTTTCCAGCCAGGCCCCAGACCCGCCCCCCCTTGTGGGGTGCTCTCTGCCCCTCGTGCTGGCCTGGGTGGCCTCATACAACCGCTACCTGCAGCCCAGAAAGCACCCCCCCCCCAGGAGGAAGCAGCCTCAGCCCGGGCTTCCAGTCCCAGCTCTGGGCTTAAGTTGTGTGGCCCAGGGCTGCCACTGCCCTGGGAGCACAGGCTGTCACTCCCTGGTGGCAGGCCCAGGCCCCTCCACTCCAGCCTCTGGAGGCCACAGAAGGTGCACCCTGCTCTCGTCTTGGCAGGTGGGCCTGGCCTCAGCAGGTGCCACACCTGGCCGGCAGCCCCTGCCCTAAGACCCTGTTCTGCCCTGTATCCCAGGCTTGGGCTTGCTCCCCAAGGCCCAGGCTCCCCCAGCTCCGGTCACCAGGCTCATGGCTGCCCCCTGACCCATCTTGGCAACGGAGTTCAGGGAACTTAGAAAACTGTCCTCAGTGAAGAGGAATCGCCATCTTTTATTTCGGGAGGAGACCGAGACTGGGGGCGGGGGGCTCCGAGAGAAGATGCAGAGCCCAGACCCCGAAGTCCCCGCCCCAGGTGGGGGGGGGTGTCTGCACAGGCTGGGTCCTGGGTGTTGTACTGGGCAGGGGCTGCCCCAGGAAGGGGGGCCCTTCAGGACCTGTCAGGCTGTGGAGGGTGTGAGGGGGGCCTTTAAAGCCCCAGACCTCTGCTTCCCATCAGGGGTGGCCCTGGGAAGGGGGTGGATAGAGGGGCGTGTCCTAGGCCGCCCCGTCCTGAGAGCCAGAGAAGCTGGCAGGAGATGCCCCAACAGCACACCAGCTCCAGGGACCCAGGCCGGCCTGGCTCCCGCCCACACCAAGCCAGCCATCTGCACCAGGCTCCAGCTGGGCGGACGTGGGCAACTCGCTCCCACAGTGCCCGAAGGAGCAGGGGGAGGGTGCGGGCCCAGGGGTCCAACCTCAGGACCCTTCCAGGGGCCAGTGTCGTGGAAACATGACCGGCCCAGCCCGTCCCGCCTTGTCCTTCTGCCCCCGCGTGCTCTCCACCGCCTGCCCACCGAAGGAGCTTCTGCCACTGGCAGAGATGCCAGCCTCTTCCTGGTGTGCGCTTGTACTGGCTGTTTGGGCTTCGGTGTGGCCTCCGGGGGCGGCGCGGGGCGGGGGGCTACTTCTTCACGATCTGGATGACGTCCTCGTGCTCCATGGTGTGGGTCAGCCCCACCCGCTGGGGACTGTACTTGGTGCTGGTGCCCTGGGGACAGTAGGAGCAGACCCCATCAGCCTGCGTGCCCCCCCGGCCAGGGCTGCCAGAGCTCCAGGGGAGGAGGGTGGGGGTCCCAGCGCCAGCAAACCCCGCAGCCTCAGCAGGACTCCCCACCGTCTGACCACCCTGGATCCAGCCTGGGTCACCTGCAGGCCACATGCCCCGAGGACAGATGGACACCTGGCCCCCACATGGAAGGACAGGCCCCAGCCTGACCCCAGGGCTGCCCTGGGCAACCCTGCCCATGTCCTGCCCGAGACTCACCCACACCAGCGCGTACTTGAACTGGCTGGCGAGCGAGCGGTGGATGCGGTGGCACTGGGGACAAGAGAGTCAGACAGTGAGAAGAGGCTGCGTCCAAGCCCCGGGCACGTTCCAGGAAGCACCGCTCCCCAGCAGGTGGGCTGACGGCTCAAGCTTGGGCCCCGCAAGGCCTGGTGCTCACGGCTGCGGCCCACTCCCCTCCCACAGGCCGCAGCCACCAGAGGAAGGTCTGGGACCTGGTGGGCAGTGGCCCTCCATCCGCCTGGCCAGAGCAGCAGCCCCACAGACACTCCCTCTGGGCAGGGCGGGTTTTCCGGCCCCCCACCCTACCTGGAGCCCCTGCACCCCGACTCAGGACAGCCCCACCCTAAGAGGCTGTGGCCCAGGGAGGGCAGAGGTCACAGGAGTCTATTGGGAGGCGGGAGGGAGGAGACCGTGGAGGGGCAGCCACTCCCCTCCTGAGGATGTGTCCCGCCCTGGTGTTTGCGGGAGGTCACGCCCCCCCCCCCACGCCAAACTCACCACGTGCTCCACCGAGGCCCCTTTCCGGAGGATGATGGCGTCTGTGAAGTCCGGCCGCTCTGCACGGGTGGACAGGGTGGGGGCGGCACATCAGGGCGCACAGCCCGCAGCCTGACCCGACCCCCTGCCCGCTGGCACACCCTCACCAAGGCCCCCAGCAGCTTTTACAGCCCTGACTCAACCAGAAAACCAAAGGACACCCAAGTGTGGGGGCAAACGGCCTGCAACCCCATCAGACAGCAGGGGAGCCGCAGGAAAACTGAGCCAGACCACCTCTGGCCGGGCAGCCTCATCTCCCTCTGCCAACGAGGCCAAGGTCCAGGCAAACCGCCCGGACGCAGCCGTAGGCCCGGGGTGTGAGGTGCACAGGGGAGCGGACGGTGGGGAGGCCTGCGTATCCAGCTCCTATAGCCCTGGGCAGCCTCTATCCCCCTGACCCCCAGCCCAGGACTGGGCCTTCTTTGCCTTAAGGGCTCAGGCCGGGGTCTGCAGGCGGGGGTGGAGAGCTGCCGGGAGGCTAGCGGGCCGGGGCTGGCGGGGCCGGGGCTCAGCGCCCCTCTGACTCACGTCCTCTCTTCTTGGTGTAGATGCAGGTCAGGGCCAGGTACTCCCAGAGCACCTCCAGCAGGTAGTCCAGGTTGAGCTTCATGCCACAGCTGCCGGGGGGGAAGGCGGAGTCAGACACACCCCGGCTCCAGAGGACACCCCCCAACCGGCCAGGCAGGGCACCCAGGCCAGGGCGGCCCGCCCTCCGGACGGGCTTCCTCTGCCCGTCATCGCTGTCATGATCTGCCCAACAGCCCGGCCCTTGCAGCTGCATCGCCCCGAGTGGGAGCCGCCCTCCCCGAGATGCGAGTGTGAGCGGCTACAGTGGCGCGAGGTGCGCTGGTGCCCTGGGGACAGGGACGGGGGAGGGGGCGGGGGAAGGGATGGGCCACAGCGGGCGGAGGACAGGAACAGAGCTGTCTGGCGGGAAGGACGCCCATGCTCTGCGGCTCTCTGTGGCTGGTGGCAATGTTCTGGAAACAATCCTGGTGCCTGGGCCCAAATCTGGTGCTAGGGGCAGGGGTGCGGGGCAGGGGCCAAGGACAGTCCCCTTCCCCTCCTGGCAGAGGGGACAGAAGCCACATCTTCCATGGCCAGGAGCAGTGGGTGGGAGCCCAGGGCTCTCTAGGGTCCACAGTTAACTCCTAAGTCCCTGGCCATTCTCATCCGTGTACCTTGGTGGGTAAAAATCCTTCTGCTTTTTAATTTTTTTTTTCTGTCTTTTTAGGGCCGCACCCGTGGCAATATGGAGGTTCCCAGGCTAAGGGTTGAATCGGAGCTGTAGCTGCTGCTCTACGCCTCAGCCACAGCCACGTGGGATTCAAGCTGCGTCTGTGACCTACACCACAGCTCGTGGCCACGATGGATCCGTAACCCACTGAGCGAGGCCAGGGATCGAACCTGCGTCCTCGTGGATGCTAGTCAGACTCATTCCTGCTGAGCCACGGAGGGAACTCCCCCTTCTGCTTTCTTAGCTAGAGCTCACCCCTTGTCACCCACCAGCCCAGCCAGTTCCGGGCAGGACCCAGCCAAGGTCCCCAGCAGCTCCCGGAGAGGCCTCCTCTGCTGCAAGGAGGCAGGCCGGCCGCGGTCCCGCCCAGCAAGGGCAGCGGGGAGCCTCACCTGATGACCACGCTGTCAGGCTGCCGGGCCAGGCGGTCCACTTCCTCCATGGAGATCTGGTCAATCTTGTTATAAACCTGGGGGGGGGGGAGAGGGTGCGCGGGAAGCGCAGGGACAGAGCAGTGCAGGCCGGGCCCTGCCCGCTGCCTCACGGACGGGAGAGGCCGGGCAGCCCCTGGGCCAAGGCGCGGGCGCCTCGCTCGGCCCGGCAGCCTGGGAGGGGCGCCCCTCGCTGGGCACAGGGCCTGGGGGCCGGCGCCACTTACATACAAGCAGGGCATGTACACGCGGTTGCCCACAATCACGTCGATGAACTCGTCCGGGGAGCAGTCTTCTCGGAAGAGCACCTCCGCGTTGAAGATCTCTGAGGGGCTCGGGTTAAGGGCAACCTGCGCCAGCAGCCCCTCCCCGACACCCCCGCAGGGGCCCCAAACAACCCATCGGGAGATACGCTGCCGAACGGGACCCCAAGCTTATCTGCTTCTGAGGGCGGACAAGATTTTAAGATGTGAGGCACCCCCCGAGCTCCTGCTGTGGCTCAGCAGATACAAATCTACCTAGCATCCATGAGGACGCAGGTTCGAACCCTGGCCTTGCTCAGTGGGTTAAGGGTCCTGCGCTGCTGTGGCTGTGGGGTAGGCCGGCAGCTACGGCTCTGATTCGACCCCTATGCTGGCAACTTCCACATGCTGCGAGTATGGCCCTAAAAAGGCAAAAAAAAAAAGAAAAGAAAAAGAAAAGAAAAGAAAAAAAGAAAGAAGGCACTCCAGCATTTTTTTTTCTCAAAGAAACATTGGGAACTTGGGCTCATCAGACACAACTTAGAATAGATTTACAAGGAGATCCTGCTGAATAGAATTGAGAACTTTGTTTAGATACTCATGTTGCAACAGAACAAAGGGTGGGGAAAAAAAAATGTAATTGTAATGTATACATGTAAGGATAACTTGATCCCCTTGCTGTACAGTGGGGAAAAAAAAAAAAAAACCACATGTGAGAGTTTCAATCAATACATAAACCTTTCAGATGAGAAGAAAACCAAGGCAGCTTAGTGGCAGCCCCAGCTCCTAGTCCAATCCAGCGCCCCGGGGCAGAGGGCTTCTCTGGGGCTGCCCTGCCTCCGAGTGCATCACTTGCCACCAGCCTGTCCCGCCAGGAGCTCTCTCTGTACTGAGCCTGGGACTCACCCCCAGACGTTTCAGGGGTGCCCACAGGCCCTGGTTCTCCCCGGGGCTCCTCCAGCCCAGGAGACCCTGTTCTCAGGGGCTGTTTCCTCGCCTGCTTGTCTTCCTTGCAGACGTGACTGTCCTTGAACCTGGCCAGGAGCCAGGAGGCCACCGTCGAGGGCATGGCTTGCAGCCCAGCCAGCCTGGAGCTTGGGGAGCCCGGGGCAGAGGGGACAGAAGGGCCTCGTGGGAGCCGGCTGCAGCTTCCCCGCAGCCCGCGCCCAGCCCCGCCCCAGAAGGATGCTGTACTCGTGCAGGATCAGCTGCACCAGCTTCTCCGAGCACTGGGTCAGCGTGACCGTCGAGTTAAAGGAGATGCCGCCTCCTTTCTTGGGCTGGAGGAGAGAGAGGGGACACGCTGACGGGGCCTCGCCACGCTCGCAGCCCCCTTGCCCGTGACCCAGGGGACAGGGGCCTCACCTTGAAGTAGATGTTGGGCTTGTGCTTGTTGAGGCGGATCCCCACCGACTCCAGCTCCTTCTCCAGCAGGGACCTGGGAGCAGCCCCCAAGGCCTTCACAGGTGCCCAGGGAGGGCCAGCCCCCCCTCTCAGACAAGGCGCAGCCCTCCTCCACCTGCTGCAGGCCGCGGGTGAGCACGGTTCTGCTGCCTGGGGCTGGGCAGCCCCAGGGCACCCAGGCCTCCGCAGGCAGGAGCCAGAGCCAGGATGGCACAGCCCCGGCCTCCAGACACAAGCGCCTCAGGGATGAGGCCCCCCGGCCACCTGTACTGGGCTCGGCCTGTGCACCATCTTGCCTCTGCTCCCACGGGTGGTAGGGCCACAAGCCCCTGGACCACTGATGCACTGTGGCCACGGTGCCCCCCCCCGCCCCCAGGGCCTCGGGCTGGCAGTCGCGCCGGCTCCGCCACCGACCTCTGCGCCTCTCCCTTGGTGGCGTCCAGCATCATGATGACCACGTCTGCCGTGCGAGCCACTGCGATCACCTGTCGGCCTCGGCCTTTCCCTGGTCGGGGGGGGGGGGGACACGTGGTCATGCAGTGACACGGGCAGGACGGTGTGGCGCCCAGACGCCTGCCCTTATAGACCTGCCATGGACTCTGCCCCATGCCACCCCTGGCTGGCATGTGTCTCGAACCCCGTGCTGTCTCACTCATGGAGACGTGCTGCAGGAGGAAACTGGCCTCACCACCCAGGGAGGAACGGTGTGCACCCCCCCCACCCCCGAGAGCAGGAGGGGAGCATCCCCCCACCAGCGCCCCCTCAACCCGCCAAGCTGTGCCGCGCAGTTGGTGTGGTCCGCCCGCTGCACATGAGAGACACTCAGGCTTTGCCCAGACGCACAGAGCTGTGTCGTCCCAGCACGTGACCCGTCTGCCCCTTGAAATAAGTTACAGAAAGGAGCCCAGCAGTCAGCACAGGAGGCGGGGTCGCAGGCGTTGCCACTGGATGAGGATGAAGCAGGCCCCAGCCGTGGGGACACAGCAACCCGGGGACCGAGGAGGCGGCCCGGACCCAGGCAGCCTGGGCTTCCACCACGACCTGCCTCCCGCTTCAGACGACGCGGGGCTGGGATGTGCCGACCACCGGGGCCAGCGGCCTCCTGGCCCCGTGCCGCTAGGTGGGCAGGGGCCTAGGGGACCACCACTCCCCTGCCCAATTCAAGCCGCAGCACCTCATCCCGATGAGGGTGGCGGGCAGGGGCCCTGCAGAGGGGACACAGCACTGGGCCCCCAAGGAGGAGGCCGTGGCCCCAGCCAGGGCGGCTGTACAGCCAGAGGCAGGTCCAACCCCAGCTCTGACTCAATAGGCAGTGGTCGTTTAGGGCAGACACTTACTGAGGGTCCCCCCGCCTTGAGCAGGAACCAGCACGCCTCCCTAGGCCACAGGGAGGCTCGTGCGAGGGCCGAGGGAGACCACAGCAAGTGCGGCCTCACCCCCCGCCAGCAGCCATCTCCTGCCATCACTGTGGACAGCCACCTGCCACCAGAAGCCCTGCGTGAGTCCCACCTCCCAAAGCAGGGGACAGGGTTCTAGGATAGAGGCCGTCTGAGCCAGCCACTAACACGCATCCATCCCTGGCAAGGTCCGCCACAGACGGGGCATGGGAACTCGATCCTGCCTGGGGAGCACCCGGTCCCCTGGGCTCTGAGGCCAGAGGCCCTCGGAACAGAGCACTGGGCACCAGGAGGGGCTGTGAGCCCATCCCATCAGCTGTCCACAGCCACTCATTCTCACAGCGAGGCCAACGCGCCCGACACCCCGTCCCCTGCCCCGCTGCTCCAACACTGACCTTGTGCGGCGCCCTCGATGATGCCAGGAAGGTCCAGGAGCTGGATGTTGGCGCCTTTGTACTGGGAGACACGAGAGAAGGTGAGGTCGCCGGTCAGCTTCCAGAGGGAGTCTGAGCTCTGTCCCCACCCCCGCCGGGTGCAGAGCGCATCCCCCGCGAGCTGAGGGGCCCCCGGGGGGCTCTCCCCGTTTCTACAAGCGCACAACAGCTGCTGCTGACGGCAAGAGCTGCCCACAAACAAACCACTTCACGGCGGGAGGCCCAAGGCCCCAGGACTCTGCTGCCCAGGGCTCCAAAGCTTCACGGCAACAGAAGGACCCGGGCAACCAGCTGTGGGGGACCGAGGGGCACCGCCGAGGAGAGCCAGCCGTGCTGGCTGGACTCGGAACCAGCCAGGATTGCAGGACAGGCCATGCATCTTGGGGGCCCCGGCAGCCCAGCTGAGAGCCGTCCCCGCCCCCCCCCCCCCCCCCCCGGTCCCCATGACACACGCACTCACACACACGCTCACCCGGCCTCCCCGGAGCCGGCAAACCCCGACTTACTTCAATGACCCCCGGGATGCAGGTCAGGGTGGTGAACTCGTAGGACGCAGCCTCGCTGGCGGTGGAGGTCATCAGACTCAGGAAGGTGGACTGGGGGGAAGGAGGGCGTGGCAAGGCCCGGCCCCGCCCCCCGGAAGCAGCAGGGCCGTCCCTCCTCAGCCCCCCACTGGAGTCCCCTCCGGCCCCACCCGGGTGGCCTCAGGCCTGTCTCCGGAGGACACAGGGACCAGGAGCTTCCCCAGCTGTGTCAGGCCCAGTCCTCGCCACGTAAAGATTAGACGTGGGCTTTACACGAAACCAAGAAAGGTCTCGAAAGACTCCGCAGGGGAGCTGGCGTCAGTCTCCAAAGCCCAAGCACGCGCCCCTCCCTGCCGGCCTCCTGGCAATTCTGCTCACTGGGCCCGGCCTCAAGGCCCTGGCCTGGGGCTCTGCTCAGATACCTGCCCGCGGAGCAGCCCCCCCTCCGCCCCTCCTGTCCAGGGCACAGAGCTCCCCAGCGAGCAGGGGCAGAGCACCCCAGCCCCCGCATCCCAGCTCCCAGCAGGCACCGGGGGCACGTGGGCACAAGGGCATGCGGGCAAAGTTTGTGCCCTGCGACGAGGCAGAGGCCGGGAGCCACTCTGCAGGAGAGGCAGCCAAGGGGTGCGGGGCCCCAGGGGGCTGGGTCTCCCCTGGCGCTGGCACCCCCCAAGGCCCAGGCTGCCCATCACTGACCTTACCCACGGAGGGAAAGCCAATCAGCGCCACCCGGGCGTCGCCGGACTTCATGACGTCGAAGCCCTCGCCTTTGGAGGAGGCCGACTTGGAGGGCTCCAGCAGCTGGGCCCGATACTTGGCCAGCTTCGCCTTCAGCAGGCCCAGGTGGTACTCGGTGGCTGAGGACACAAGCCAGACGGAGCTGAGTGTCTGGGCTGGGGCTGCGCGGGGCCCTCGGGCACCTGCGGGCTGGCCGCGGCCCCGCTGCCGAGGCGCTCAGGAGGTGCCCTTGGCTTTCACTTCATTTGGAACAACGGCCAGGGTCCTTGCTGAGCCCTCTCAACACCGTGTCACGGTGGCAGTGGGGGAGAGGGGCATGGCACTCCTGGGGTGTCTTCTGAGGTCGCTGAAGGCATTTCTCGGGCAGGGCAAGGAGACCAGCTGCCCAAAGAGGTGACCCGTGTGGCCCAGGCTCAGGGGGAAGCTGGGTCAGGATCTCTGGGCACAGAGCCTCTGCTCTGTAGACACAGGGTGGATCTTGTGTGTGTGTTAAAAGCACGGCCTGGGGGAGTTCCCGTCGTGGCGCAGCCGAAACAAATCTGACTAGGAACCATGAGGTGGCGGGTTCGATCCCTGGCCTTGCTCAGTGGGTGAAGGCTCCCGCGTGGCTGTGGCTGTGGCTGTGGTGAAGGCCGGTGGCTGTTCCCTTAGCCCGGGAACCTCCATATGCCGCAGGTGCAGCCCTCAAAAGAAAATGAAATAAATAAAAGTACGGCCTGTTTTGTTTGAAACTTAGGTAGAGGCTCCCCAACGAGGGATCCCAGGCTGCCAATGAGGCCTCTTGGAGGGGACACAAGTGACCAACATCGGTCTGCGTTGTAGCTGCCACATGCCCAGTGATTCTGCTCAGAGGCGCAAACATCTCACTGCGCTCTTAAAACGTCACTGTATCTTGGCTAGGCTCCACCATTTGCTTTTTGAAATATAAAAGGTGATGATTATATTTATCATATAATTACACTGATCATGTAGCATATTTATTATATTTAATTATATTTAATTACAGGTTATTTTCCTTTTTCTCCTTCCTTGTATCACTACTAGGGCACTATATTGACTCCCCCCCCAAACTCCTGTGTACAGAAGTCGCACTGCAGATGCAGGGCTGCATTTCAGGGCAGCAGGGTGGGGTGGGCACAGAACCGTGGCCAGGGGACCAGCCCAGCTGCCTCTCCAACTCCCGCCACTCTCCCTTCCATTCGCTGCAGTCCAGCTACTTGGAATATAACATTTCTTCCTGTTTTGTTTTCTTTCTTTCTTTTTTTTCCTTTTTTTGCTTTTTAGGGCCACAACTGCAGCACATGGAGGTTCCCAGGTGAGGGGTCGAATCGGAGCTACAGCTACCAGCCTACACCACAGCCACAGCAACACAGGATCCGAGCTGCGTTTGCGACCTACACCACAGCCCACGGCCACGCCGGATCCTTAACCCGCTGAGCGAGGCCAGGGATCGAACCTGCGTCCTCCTGGATGCCGGTGGGGTTCACTAACTGCAGCACCACACCGGGAACTCTCTGGTTTTGTTTTCTTTTTTTGGCCGCCCTGCAGCACATGGAGCTCCTGGGCCAGGGATCAGATCTGAGTCGCAGTCTCGACTTACGCCGCAGCTGCACCAACGCTGGATCCTTTGACCCACTGTGCTGGGCCAGGGACAGAACTTGCGTCCTGGTGCTGCAGGGACACCGCCAGTACCCTTGCGCCACAGCGGGAACTCCAGTAATGCTTCTTTCTGTTTCCTCATCTTCCCAAGGCTATTCCTTCTCACCAGCCCTGGGGTGGGGGTGGGCTGGGCTGGCCAATAGCATGCAGAGATTAAGAGCCTGGGCTGGAACCCACCCTGAAATTCCCCACTGGACTTTGGAAAAGTGACTTAATCAATCTTCGAGGGCTTCAGTTTAACTGCAAAGTAGGCATGTTAAAGTAATACCTACTGTGGCCGACTTCCGACTTCCGCAATCAAAGACTGCGCTGGGAACAATGACCAGCTCAGAGAAGCACTCAGGGACAGCTGCTATTACTGCGGTCCGCAGCAAGCCCACCCCTCTCCAGGCCCCTGGCCACCTCCTGGGCCAGCTTACTGTCCTCATGGCTATTTGGCTTTGAGTGGAGTCCACTTAGAGGATTTTTCCAATACACGCTACAGTCCGACAGGATCCGAGGTCGGCTCAGTCTGTGGCTGCCGCGCCCCTCTGCCTCCTCGAGCCCTGAGATGATACTCCACAGCGTGGCCAAAGCGAACTTTCTTTTTCTTTCTTTCTTTTTTTTTTTTTTTTAAGAGCCGCACCTGCAGCATATGGAGGTTCCCAGGCTAGGGGTCAAATCGGAGCTGTAGCTGCTGGTCTATGTCAGAGCCACAGCAACACGGGAGCCGAGCTGTGTCTCCGAGCTACACCACCACTCACAGGAACACCAGATCCTTAGTCCACTGAGCAAGGCCAGGGATCGATCAAACCTGTGGCCTCATGGATGCTAGTCAGATTCGTTTCTGCTGAGCCAAGACAGGAACTCCCAGAGGGAACGTTCAACACAGAAATCAGACCACATCTCTGCTTGACACCCTCCTCAAGCTTCCACTGCCCTCCGAACACAACTCAGACTCTTCCCCTGATCCACACGGCCCCATGTGATGGGCCCTCTCCTTCCCATCCTGCACTCCAGCCCCAGACCTTCAGCTGCTTGGACAAGCCAAGCTCATTCACTCTTGCTCAGGGCATCTACACCAGCTGCTCCCTCTGCCAGGAACAGTCTTGCCTTTGCAACACTGGTTCCTTCCTCTCGTTCTGGTCTCAGCTCATGGTGGTCTTCGGGGATCGTCCCACCCTAGCAGGCCCAGGCCCACCCCCAACACGCTTGCTACAACACTGTGCTTAGTCTCCACAGCGCTTATTACTGGCTGAAATTCCCGTGTTTATTGGGTTTCTAGTTTACACACTGTCCTCTGCAAGGTCAGCTCCATGCGGGCAGGGATGTGTTCCCCACCTTAACCGCAATGCCTGGCACAAGGTAAGGGCCCCAACTTCTCAGCCTTCAGAACCGAATG
This sequence comes from Phacochoerus africanus, assembly GCF_016906955.1. Lineage (NCBI taxonomy): Eukaryota > Metazoa > Chordata > Mammalia > Artiodactyla > Suidae > Phacochoerus > Phacochoerus africanus. Next base: position 59,955,934 of record NC_062557.1, read on the forward strand.
CAACCAACCACGGGCAGACACTGCAGCCAACCAACCGGAGCTCCTTGCTTCCTGCCCTGGCGAGCCAGGCACGGCCTCAGCCACTGTGGCCAAGGGCCTCTCCCATTCCTCCACACCCTCCTTCTGATGGAGACCACTTTCCTCGCTCTCCAGAGAACACACCGCGCTCGCCTTTGCCTTAGCAGCGCCCCTGATCTGGAATACCCACCCTCAACCAGTGAAAGTTCCACCTCCTCCTGGAAGCCTTCCTGGGTGTCACCATTCTTCCCGAGGCTCCTCTCTTCGGAGCTCCTCTAGCCCTTAGGATCTGAAGCCCAGATTGAATGCTTCATTATGTGCTGCCTACGCTGGGCAGTTTACTTTACATCGAGTGCCCACCATCCTGTGCTATGTTATCCTCGTACACAGACGAGAACACTGTCGCTCAAAGAGGTTCAGTGGCTCTCCAAGCTTCCACAGCAGGTACGCGGTGGAGCGGGGTCCAAACCCAGATCTGCCAGACTCAGGTCTGACCCACCCACCGAGGGGCTCAGGGCGAGGTTGTCGTGTGTGTGGGTTTCGGGGGGCGCGGGGGGGGGGTGTGTGGACAGGGTTTCCTCCTGGACCTCCCTGTACAAAGGGTCAGAGCATCAGCTCCCCAGGCCCGGCCGGCCGCCAGGAGACCCGGGCTCCCTGTCTGGGTCAGACGCTGGCTCCACGAGTGGGCATTTCTCTCCTCGGACCCCTGGTCTGACGCTGATCCGCTTTCTGGGGGTCGCTGCAACAAGGCCGGGCGCGGAGCTCGGATCCCGCCGGGCCCCGCCGGCTCTCGGCCGCCCCCCGCCCGCCGCAGCCCTGGCCGGCCCTCACCCTTGTTCTTCTGCGTGCGCGCAATCTCCTTCTCGATCTCGGAGATCTTCTCCAGGATCCCCATGGCGGCGGCGGAGCCGGGGGCACCCGCGACAGAGTCCGCGGCGGCACAGCGACCAACGTGCGCCGGAAGCCCACGGAGAACGGCGTCCCCGTGCGTCCGGCGCGCCGGGATTCAGAGTCCGGGCGGGCGACGTCGAGCGGAGTGCCAGGCGTTATTGGTTCCGGCCGGGGCCGGGGCGGGGCCAGGCCGGCGGGGCGGGGCCGGGGCGAAGATGCGCAGGAGCGGGCGGTGGAAGACCAAGGGGGACTCTCTGGTCACGGACGTTGAACGGCTGGTCTCCAGGGCAGGCGACTCTGCTGGTGTCAAGAGAAGGCGCTGAGCTGAGAGCCAGGTGCCTTGCTCTGTGTCGAGCTTAAAAGCGGGTCCCTAACTTAGCTTTACTGCCTACCATCAGCTGCCTCCCGATAGGACGCAGTGTAGACAGCATCTCCCATGTGGAATTCTTGACCAAAAACACTGTTTCTGGAGTTCCCTTCGTGGCTCAGCGGTTAGCGAAACTGACTAGGATCCATGAGGATGGGGGTTCGATCCCTGCCCTCGCTCAGTGGGTTAGGGATCTGGCGTTGCCATGAGCTGTGGTGTAGGTCAGAGATGTGGCTTGGATCTCGCGGTGCTGAGGCTGTGGTGTAGGCCAGCGGCTACAGCTCGGATTGGACCCCTAGCCGGGGAACCTCCATGTGCTGCCAGTGCAGCCCCAAAATAGCAAAACAAAAACAAAAACATCAAAAAAGCACTGTTTCTGCGTTTAGACTTGAAGAAACATCAGACATCTAGAAAGTGGTACTTTTGGGGGGGGGGGCGCTGAACCCACAGCATGTGGAAATTCCCAGGCTAGGGGTCAAATCTGAGCTGCAGCTGCCAGACGACACCACAGCCGCGACAATCCAGGATCCAAGTGGCATCTTCATCCTACACCACAGCTCACGGCCACGCTGGCTCCTTAACCCACTGGCGTCCTCACGGACACGAGTCGGGTTCGTTACTGCTGAGCCACAACGGAAACTCCAGAGAGTGAAGCATTTGAGAGACAAGGGACCTCCTCAGGACTGTCAATGACGCAGGTGGAGGTGTGGGGGCAGGAGGGTTGTTCCAGATTAAAGGATGTTAAATATAACGTCTGGATCTTGCCTGGATTCTGCTTAAAAATTCAAAAAGCAGTTATAAGAAGACGTTCTCAGGACACTTGAGGAAAGTTGACTTTGGATACAGAATTAGACATTCCAGTTTTGCCGGTTTTCTTGGGTGCAACGATGTACATTTTGTTATCCTTAGCAGGTACACACAGTGTATTTCGGTGGTCTCTGTCGGCTCGGGCTGCCGTAACAACACACTGTACACTGGGGGTCTTAAAAGAATTTCCTCATAGTCTTGGAGGCTGCAGGTCCACGATCAGCACAGCTGGGCTCTGGTGAGAGCCCTGTTCCTGCCTGGCAGGCTGCTGCCTCCGTGCTGTGTCCTCACACGGTCTTTCCTTGGGGAGCTGCGCAGGGAGAGAGGGAGACGGAGCGCTCTCTGGTCTCGTCTTGTAAGGGCTCTGATCCCATTATGACGACCCATCTTGGGGCTGCATCTGAGCCCAGGAACTTCCCAAAGACCCTCACGTGGGGGCGAGGGCATCAACATATGAACCAGGAGGGCACGCAAGCATTCAGTCCACAGCAGGGGTAAAAGGTCGTGATTCCTCTCTTTTTGACTGAGCCTGCGGCACGTGGAAGGTCCCGAGCCAGGGATCAAACCCGTGCCACAGCAGCAATGGGACCCGCTGCACTGGCGCCATAGCCTTGACCACCGAGGCTCAAGGGAACTGCTCTACCTCTGCTGCGGACAGGGCTCTGAGAACTGGGGTAGGAAGGAGGGTGGTGCAGGCGCTGGGACCAGAAAACGCCAAGCCCCATTCCCTTTGGGACTGTCCCCCTCGAGGGCGGGGAGCATGGCTTGTTCCTGCATCCCCCCAGCCCCCAGGGTGGCCCTCTCGGGGTGGGGGTGGGTGGAGGTACAGGGGTCCCTCCCACTTTCCAGGTGCATTTGCAGGGTGCACAGGCCGCGTTAGGCGTGCAGGTAGACGGGCACCGCGACCCCACGGCGTCCCCGCTATACAACCACCCGCCAAGGGCTTTTCGGCAACAGGAGCCAGCGCTGTCCAGCCTGTTCCTCTGACACCACAGCTGGGGGGGACGGCCACCCAACTGTCCAGACACCATGAGATGGGCTGGTTTTTACTCACACGGGAACGCTGCCCCGGCAGTGATGTGAGATTCCCTCAGCATTTCCACTTGCTTGAAATTTAATCCTTTTTGACACTGGAAACAGTTCCTCAAAAACTTGGATGAGGTTTCCAGCTGTGTCCTCTAGAGTGGGCCCCGAACCCAGCGCTGCGGTCAAAGCCAAGCTGTCGTGTGCGCCAGTCAGGCGCCGCAGCCGCGGCCCCGGGGGCAGAGACGCCGAGAGCCAGAACGTGCCGCTGCCCACCCAGCTCCAGGGCTCTGCTGGAGCAGCCGCTCAGGGCCCAGGGTGCTCTGCGGTTCACCGGTCCCCGAGGACCAGCCCACGTCCACGGCGCCTGGGCCCAGGCCTGACAGCAGAGCCGTGAGCAGACTCGCGTGTTCTGTGTGGCACATCAAAGTATGACTCCCGCAGACCTGCAAGAAGCATGCTTCTACGTTTCTGAAGAAAAACAGCAAACGAGAAACGGGAGCTCAAGTCTAAGGGCCGAGCAGGTGTCAGGAGGGTGAGGCTGGGCAGGGACTCACTGCAGCCCATGGGGCCATGGGGCCACGGGGCCAGGAAGGGGGCTGCTTTCTTCCAACAGAACAGCTTTGGCTCAGAAATAGGACAGATTCACTGCTTAAATACCTTTATTATTTTTTAAAAATTATTTGGACATTGATAGCTCTGCAAAATATTTCTCCCAGCCCAAACCCTCAAAACCCTTTTCACACGTCCTCCCTGAAGAAACAAAAAACCCATCTTTTTCGTCCACTCCAATCTAATTTTTAAAAACACATAAGATTCAAAATCAAATATTATTTTTCTTTCGCAGAACTTGTTAGTAATTTTAAACCACAATGCACATCCTCAATGGCATTTCTTTTTAAAAATTAGCTTATCTGACTACTTTATGAGGAAAAAAAAATCAATTCAAGGCCTTAGAATATAAATTCCCTGTTTCTGAAAGCAAAAGACATTGAAAAGCCCCTCTGCTCCCTGGAGTCTGTGATGCCTCACACCACGGACGGATCCAGCAGCCAAGGGGCCGTCTGCCTCACACAAGGCGTTGCTTGGTTGCTTTGGGACCACACCTGAGACGCTGTCAGGTGAGAAGGGGCGGGGGGGCGGGGATGCCCACTGCAGGCGGGTGGCGAGGCTGGGGCTGCGGGTGGAAGCCTTCTGAGCAGAGGGGGAGCTGGGCCCTCAGGACGGGGTGGGGGAGGGCGGCTGGAAACCTGCCGTTTGCACCCGTTTCTAACGGGGAACAGGTCCAGGACAGAAGCAGCAGATGGGGACAGCCGCCAGACTCTCTGGAACCGGCACCGGGGGAGGGCAGGGCAGGGGCTGCTCTGTGAGCTGCTATGGGGACACGATGCCATCTCTTCGGCATCCTCAACAGACAGGGTGGCACGAAAACCAGTCCTCAGCAGAGACGTGTCCCCCAAGGGCCAGCAGAGGTACCTGGCTCAGTCCCCACGCGCAGCCTGGCCCACTAGGCGGCAGCGTGGCAGCCATGAGTGCAGACACCCTGCCCGCCGACTGCCCACTAGAGGGCCCAGCCAGCTCCAGGGTGACCTCACCCCCACCTGAGTCCTTCAAGGACCGGGTACAACGCAGGTGGCCGTCCCTGAACTGAGGTGGCAGGAGGTCTCTTTGCTGCACCAACTGGCTCTGACCAGAGCTGGCCACTCTGCTGCCCTTCAGGGCTTTAAATCAGGAAAACATGGGACTCGCCTCTGGAGATGCACCACATGCACATCCTTCCACGGGAGCCACCCGGCTATGTTCCCGGTCCCCAGGCCCTGGCCTTTCTGGTGGGCTGGCTGCAGCTCTGCAGGGGGCCTCAGGACCACACAGCCCAGGGGTCCCGACGCCCACCCACGCCATCCCCGATACCTCTCCTTTAAGGCTTCGCCTGACACGCACGCTCAGGACCATGCAGTACGGTCGCTGATCCAGGAAGTCACTTCTGAGAATCCGAACGCCCCCCGCACCCCCCACCCAGGCGCAGGGCTGTGCCTTCTCCCTCGACCACGGACACAACCCACGGACACAACGCTCGCTTGTCTTGCTCCCTGGGTCACGCATGACGCTGCCTCGCTGTCACAAGCTTCCCCTCTCGTGTTCCGAGCGAGTCTTGTAAACCCCACACAATGCCAATCCCCTGGGCCCTGCCCGCACCTGCAGAGGTGGCTGATGCCACCTTAAGCTTTCCACACATTTAAATAAAACAAAACCACCTTGCACACACGCGCACACACACACTTTGGCACGAGAGCCTCGCGTTCTCCGGGGGTGCGCGTGCGCGTGCTCCCGCCCCGCCCCCGCCGAGCTGATGGTTTAGGGGCGCCCCTCCTGCCGGATGGAGAAGGTTGCACGAAGCCCCGCTGTCTGCAGCAGAGGAGGAGGTACAAGCGCTAAACTGGCCCCAGAACGGTGCCCGTGTTTAGCGCTTTGATTTACGCCGCGCTGCAAAACTTCTGTACCAGGACGACCAGTTGCGAACTGCTGGTTGATTAAATATACACTTACATATAGATATAAGTATAAAAATTACTAGGTCAACATTTGCTGTTTTCAATGTGAAAACGCTAAAATGTAATTCTGAATAATTGTGCATTTGTCACAGGGTCCTTGTTAAAGGGACCATAAAAATAATTTTGTAATAAAAAAACCTCTTTTTTCTTTTTTTAAAGGTTAGTATTGCCCTCAAGTTCAAAAGTTTGGAGCAAACGTGCTGAGTAAGCAGGACTGGAAGCTGTTCCTGCCAGGGGTCGGGAAGCCTTAAACCCGGGGACCCCACGCAGGCCCGAGGAACCCGCCGGCCACCGCCCGCCTTGGCGCCAACATCACAGGGCTGGGCAGCGCCCTGACCCCACTGGCGATCCCCTACGCCCTGCGCAGCTCTTGGGGGGCACATGCGCTGGGGCCCTGCCTTCTCTTGAGCTACCAGACTAAGGAACGGGGGGCAGGGTCCTGGGTGGGGGCCGCTGAGCACCAAGGCTGGGGGAGGAGGGAGGGCCGTCTCGGTGACAGAGAAGCAGCTACGCGGGGAGGAAAGTGCTCGAAAGGTCGCTTAAACACAGCCTAAGACCACACTGCCCGGCCAGGGACGGGCCGAGGCCGCGTCTGCCTGCCCGGCCGGCCGCCCGCTGCCCGGGTCTGTGGGTGCACAGTCACGCTTTCTGACGCCAGTCTGCTCGCGGGGAGACAGGACACACCTCCTGGCTCTGGCAGGTACACAATCTTGGTGGCGAAGTGCTTTTCTGCCAAAGGTCAGTTTACTCGGCTGCTGTCCCGCTGCTGTCACCGGAACTCGTAGATGGGCGCGCTGTGTTCGGGGACGTGCGTGAGGTTGAGCGACTGGTACCTGCGGGCAGAAGGGTAGACGCTTGGGCGAGCTCCCCACCCGCGTTGCGCGCCCGCCTCGACCGAAACGCCAGCTCATCTCAGGCGTCAGGCCCCCGGCTCCTTGCTTGACCCCCGAACTGCACAGGGCCCTGCTCCCGTCCTCATGCGGCGACAGGCTGTCTCGGGAAACGGGGCAGGGGGACAAAGACGGAGCTCTGCCCTCCACACGCCCCGCTTCTCCCCGAAGCTGCGAGACCCTCAGAGCGCCCTGGGGGCTCCGGCGCAGCCCCTTCGCTTTCCTTCTGCCTCCCCGGACACAGGTGCTGGACCTCGGGGGCACCAGGGGCTCTCAGGGGTGTGTTCCCCCCAACAGGCGCACCAAGGAAGCAAGAAATTGGAGGAGACACAGGCTGGCCAGTCCCCAGACGGGGCGAGAACAAGGCCACCAGTGTGGTCCACAGAGGAGAGGAGGGAGGAGCAGCAGCGGGCACAGCAGCCCCCTCTTCCAGCCAAGAGGGCTGTGTGGTGGCTGCGGAAGCCACAGCCCCCAAGGCGCCAGGCTGGGGGGAGGACGGGGAGACAAGAGGCAGATGGGGCCTCTGAGCGTCCCTGCTGGGAATGGAACAGGCGCAGCTGCTGGGGCAGCAGGCGCTCACGATTTCAGCAGGGCCACCCGCGGCCCCGCAGTTCCACCCCAGCCGCGTGGCGCAGAAAGCGGGGACGCAGACACTTCACAGCCACGTCCACGGCAGCACATTCACAGCAGCCCCAAGGGGGGACAAGCCCCACGTCCAGCCACTGAGGAATGGATAATAAGACGCGGCTGACCAACACAATGGGAGATTGCTCAGCAACAAAAGTGAAGTTGAGGGAGTTCCCGGGTGGCCAGTGGCGAGGACTTGGCGCTCTTACCACTGCGGCCTGGGTTCAATCCCTGGTCTGGGACCTGAGATCCCACATCAAGCCACGGCATGCCACGGCCAAAGTCAAAACATCAAAAAGAAGTGCCAAGGCCTGCGACTGGACTGGAACCTGCACAGCGTGACGAGGAATGAGAAGGCAGACCCGGGGGCTGCCTGGGGCGGGGGCCCCGTGTGTGAAATGCCCTGAACGGGCACATCTATGCAGAGAGTAGGACTGTGGTGGCGGGGCTGGGAGGGGACCCGGAGCTGGGGTGACGGCCATGGGCACGGGTTTCCTCGCTGCTGGGGACACGCTCTGACACTGACTGGGGGGGCGGCTGCGCCGCTGTTCACAGAGAAGCCCACTGGCCCGAACCCTGCACTTCAGGGAGCTGCGTGGTCTGCCAATTATAGCTCAACAATCCTTAAAAGAGATCTGAAAAGTTGTAAAGGCTCATTTGAAAACGAAAAGCTGCTGGAACCCCAGTGCTTGCTGCTCTCCCAGGGGTGGGGGCTGCACCGAGTCCACAGGCACTCGGCTGCCGAGCAGGAAGGGGGGTGAGTCGGCCCCGGCGGCGTCACTCTGGAGCCACGTGAGCAGGAAAGGGTTGCGAAGAGATAAAGTGCTTCTGCGTCGAGAGAGGACATCAGGTGTTTCACGACACGGTTCGCCCTGTGGGTATAATGGGCACAGCCAGGAGCCAGAAGAGTCCCCAAAAAGGTGGGAAAAAAACGCCAGCCCTTGTGGCGCACGGCCGTCACCCTGGGTGGCCGTCACCCAGGGCAGGACGACAAGGCCCACGGGCTCGGTCACCAGGCCGATGTCAGAGGGAATGTGAGCGAGAAAATAAAAAGGCTGCTGGCAGCAAAGGTCCCCGTCCAGAGCGGGACCTTCCGCTGCAGGTGCTGACTGAACTTGGGAGAAATACACACAAGCCCCGCGGAGTAACTGCGGCTGGAGGCACCGGGCGCTTGAAAGCACGGAGCTACCAGCCCCTTCGCCTGCACCTCGGCGGGTTCACCTCCTGCTCCGCGCTGGGCCTGAGGGAGCCGCCCTGGGGATGCATCGGGGCGGGGGGGGGGGGGGTCCTCACCATTCCGAGCTCCGGTGGTAATAGTAGCCCTCTATGGAGGCCGCCGACTTCTGGAAGCAGATGTAGTAGAAGCCGGCGAAGGAAGCACCGCTGATGTCTTTGATCGTGTGGTCTGGGACCAGGAACTGCTCCTGCCGCGGGTGCGGGCGCAGGCTCAGTGCGGGTGGCCCTGGGCTCTGCCGTCCCAGCGTCCACCCGGCCGCGCTGCTCTGGATACACTTTTCTTTTTTTTTTTTTTGCACAGACCCAGGCTAAGGGTCTAATTGGAGCTGCACCTGCCAGCCTACACCTTAACCCACTGAACGAGGCCAGGGATAGAAGCTACGTTCTCATGGACACGAGTCAGGATCTTAGCCTGCTGACCCACAGCGGGAACTCTGCAGGCTCGCATCACCTCCTGTGGACAGTCTGGCCTGGGGGTTCGCTTCTGCTCCACCCCGGCACTGTCTCTAGGCTGCGGGTCACCTTCAGAGCCCAAGGTCCCTTCTGCAGCCCGTGCCTTGCAGAGCCAGCCCTTGGGGAGGTGGGGGGCAAGGTCAGGGCCCCAGAGATTAAGGCAGCCCACACGGGAGTCACCCTGAGAAACCCCTGCCTTTCCTCAGTCTCTGAGGTTACTTTCCAAGCAGGAGTGTCCTAGACACGGCCCCCCTCCTGTGGCCTGTTTAGCCGCCAGGCTTCCCACCAACACGCACGCTCCCCAGGGGATGGGGGAGGGGTCGGGGGGGGGCCCACAAAGGGATGGAAGAGACCTGCCTCCCCCGCTCGGGCCCTGCGGCTCCGACCCAGGAAATGCCACACTGTCAGGCAGGGAGCCCCCAGGTGGACGCAGCAAGCCAGCCAGATGGAGCAACCCCACATTCGGTTCCCAGCCCCTTCTTTCCCCAGCTGGAGGCGGGAGTCCCGGCGCAGGGACCGTACCTTCCACCTCATGAAGACATAGTCCCCACTCTTCAGCTCTTCGTAATCAAAGTCGTCTGAATTAAATGACTTTGCATACTGATAAAAAGCCAGAAACTTGCCCTGAAAACAAAAACAGAGCATGAGAGGGGCGTGGGAGAGCGAGGCCGTGTCCTGGCTGGTGCCGGGGCCTTTCTAGGGTGTGGCGGCTGGTGGCACAGGAGCACCGGGAAGGGAGCCTCCTGTCACCTCGGCCGTCAGGGCCGTGGACCCCATGGCAGACGGCTGGACCACATGCCAAGGAGTGGAATGCCTTTGAAATGGAAAACGAAGCTGCGTGGAGGACAGGCTGGTTCTCACTGGGGCTGTGCCAGGGAGGAAGGAGAGCAAGGAGCTGGCTTGAGAGGGGAGCTGGACCCTCCCGCACTGGCCACAGCACCGGGCTCTGTGGCCTTCCGGATGCTCCGCTGGTACAGCGACAAGACTGCCTTTTTTTTTTTTTTTTCACTTTTTTGCCCATCCCGTGGCATATGGAGTTCCCAAGCCAGGGATCAGGTCCGAGCCATTGAGACCTAAGCACAGCTTCGGCAACGCCAGATCCTTAACGCACTGTGCGGGGCCAGGGTGGAAACCACGTCCCGGGGTCCCATGACGCCGCCCGTCCCGTCACACACGGCAGGAGCGCCGAGACACAGGCGACGTCCACCTCTCAGCGTCTGTCTGCTACAAGTCAAAACACATAGCTGTTGGAGTTCCCTTGTGCCCTAGTGGTTGAGGCTCTGGCATTGTCACTGCAGTGGCTTGGGTCACTGCCGTGGTGCAGGTTCAACCCCTGGCCTGGGAACTTCCACATGTTGTGGGTACAGCCAAAAAACAAACAAAAATGTAGCAGAGTTCCCACTGTGGCTCAGAGGGTTATGAACGTGACTAGTATCCATGACAACGCGGGTTCGATCCCTGGCCCTGCTCAGTGGGTTAAGGATCTGGCGTTTGCCAAGAGCTGTGGGGTAGGTAAATGACACAGCTTGGATCCTGCGTTGCTGCGGCTGTGGTACAGGCGGAGCCTGGGAACTTCCAAATGCTATCGGTGGGGCCCTAAAAAGCAACAAAGCGAAACAAAAACAAAAACGTAGCTTTCAAAACGTTCTTCAAAGGTCAAGTTTAAATTCAGGTGAAACAGCATTTGAGAGATGCTCCTTTCCTAACTCGACTAGAAAACATGAGTAAGAAAGCAGCTGACGCGCAGCGAGGCCAGCTCGGAGCGCCCCCAGGAGGAGCCCCGTGAGAGCCGGCGGCCAGAACCGGGAGCAGCGTCAACAGGCAGGTGCCACCCAGGTGGCAGGGATGGAGGTGGGGGTGGCAGGAGGCAATACGTTTTTCCAGAATCTTCACCCTGAAACGGCATCTGGCTAGAGGTGAGCACACGGACTTCCTTGGTGTGAAACCCAAACTCCTCATCGCCACGGTCAACTAAGCCACAAGGAAGGCGGCGGTGACGACGGGCTGGAAAATGGGTGAATTTCAAAGGCACAAGACTTGCGTGGCCCTGATGCAAAGGCTCTGGGAGGTAACCCGGAGTGGTCTTGATGAGCTCGCTCAGAGCGAGCCCCGGCCGCCCTGGGGCGCCCCCGTGCAGGGCACCGCGCCTCCATCCATCCCAGGCCACCCCGCAGGTTCCCCGGCCAGGCGGATGGCTCCCGAGCAGCAGCGCAGGCGAGGGAGGAGCAGGGGCACGGAACGGCTCGGGCGGGGCACCGGGGCGGGGCAGGCGGAACGGGGGCGGGGCGGGGCGGGGCTCACCCAGTGCTTGCGGTCGACGTCCTCGTCCGCGTCCCACTTGCGGGTTAAGAACGGGTGCTTTCGGCTGATGATCTCTCCTTCAAAGAAGGTCGTGAGGGTTGGATACTCCTGCGGGAGAACCCAGATAGCAAAGCATGATGTGCTTTCCCGAAGCGACACCAACCTCGAGGGACCTCCCTCCCCGCGCTTTGAAAAGCGATCACACTGCTGAGCGACCGCCCGGACCAGAGTCTGGCCCGGCGACACCGACGGGCTTCTTGGACCCTGGGGAACTGCAGGAAGCAGACGCCCCCTCTTTGACGCCCTGGTTAGGCGTTGATGGCTCAGCGAAGAATCTGGACATGTTATTTCTTTTCTCTTCTTTTTATGGCCGAGGTTGTGGCACACGGACGTTCCCAGGCTGGGAGTCGCATTGGAGCTGCAGCTGCGGGCCTACACCACAGCCATGGCCACGCCGGATCCTTAACGACTGGGCAAGGCCAGGGATCAAACCCGCATCCTCATGGACACCGTGTTGGGTTCTTAACCCCGAGCCACAGCAAGAGCTCTGGACAAGGTGTTTCTGAATATTCTGTACCAAGCAGAGCGTAACCTGATACGGAATCACGGCTCCATGCGCCTCACACCACAGCCTGGCCACTGTTTCTCAGCTGGCTCAGTGGTCTACACTGTGGCACAGGCTGCAACTGTGGCTAGGATCTGATCCCTGGCCTGGGAACTCCATATGCTGTGGGTCCCCCCCCCCAAAAAAAAATACCCTACCAGGAGGCCCCTCAGTCACTGTCCCCTGGGACCAGAAGAGAGGCCCTGCTTTCTTCTTCACACCCTCTGTAAGCCCCTCTTGTTTGACCTCAAACACCTGCCCGTTTGAAATAAACTGTTCCCACGGCTCAGCCCCACCCCGGCCCGACCTGGTGGGGAGCTTGGGATCTCCGGGCTGTGCGGCCACGCTGGAGGGGCCGCTTCACTGCACACGCCGGGCCGGCCTGCCCTCCAGCAGGGAGCCCTTAAACACTGCCGCCTGGCCGTTCCCCTAGAGCACAAGCCTCACCCAACACTGGTGCTGAATTCCTCAGATACACAGACAGAGGGAAGAAATTAAAGAGGAGGTTTCCCAAGTGGAAACTTGATTTTAAAGGTAGAAACCAGACCACACTCACGGGCCTTAGGAAGGACCGCTGCGGAGAAAGCGCCGGGGGAGGTACCACCTGACCTGAGAGGTGAGCGTGCAGGCTACACGGTGAGTGAGCTTTGAACCTTCAGTGTTTTGAGATGTCCCCGTGAGAGAATAAACGATCAGGTGGTCCTATTACAGCACAAAGGACGTGCTTAGGTTCACGTCACAAGTTCTCCTAATGAGGGACTTTGCACTGACTTCCCTCTGGGATGTTTTAGGCAATCAGTCTGTCGGGGTGACCCCAAGGCCCCCCAAACTCTGAGAATTAACGAACGAGAGTTAACATGCAGGGAAGCTACCAAGAAGACAGCCCCCGCCCCGGGCAGACCCTGACCTTCAAGCCCTGATGGGACCAGGATGGGGGGGGCGTGGCCAGCGTCAACCGGTGCAGCCGCCCCCCGCCCCCTCCCCTCCAGGCTCACCAAAAACTGGCTGAAAGCGGGTCTAGGTCTCCATGAGGATCCGCCTTCCGCTGGCCGATGAGTGGGAGAGCGCCGCGGAGCACTCAGGGAGCTTACTCGCCCGTGACCACCCGTGCCCCCCCCCCCGCCCCGTTCTGAGCAAAACCAGTGCGGCCACAGGAGCCCCAAGACTGCGCAGCGAGAGTTCAGTGGGCCCAGGGGGCTTCCAGGGACAACCCTCTCCTTCCCGGCAGCCGCTCGGAGATGATACCCACTCTTCACAATTCTGGGTTTTTTTTTTTTTTTTTTTTGCTGTTTAGGGCCACACCTCTGGCATATGGAGTTTCCCAGGCCAAGGGTGGAATCAGAGCTACAGCTGCCGGCCTGCGCCACAGTCATAGCCACGGCAGATCCGAGCCGCATCTGTGACCTACACCACAGCTCACGGCAATCCGGATCCTTAACCCACTGAGCGAGGCCAGGAATTGAACCTGCAGCTTCATGGTTCCTAGTCGGATGCGTTTCCGCTGAGCCACACTGGGAACGCCCACAATTCTGGGACTTAATTTCCAGAAGGCACGCGAACTTCAGAAACTGAGTTGTTCGCGAATGTGAGGCAGACAAGGGGCAGGTCTCTCCAGAGTGACAGTCCTTCTCCCCGTGTCCACACGCACGGGCGAGCCCACTAAGACCGAAACCCTTCGTTACATTAAAGCAAAGCACTTGTTTGCTATTTTAACTCTAAATGAAACAGAACAAAAGTTAACTGTGTTTGAGAGCAGGTGTTAAAACCATTCAAAGAACCATCCCTGTTTTCTGCGGCCTCCTGAGTATCCCCTGCGACCACGTGTCAGATGTGTGACATTCTAAAACTGCATTCATGCTGCTGCGCACAACGCCGTGACTCGGCCGAAGGCCACGAATGACACCTTTTCAGTGGCTGAGCCGCACGCGCTGCGAGCTGCATCTCAGGAGAGGTACCAAGAAAAGCTGTCAGAAAAGACGCCTTCAGACGGTGCGGCTTGGGCAGGACAGGGCCTCAGGAAACCCCGCTTCCTCTAACCGAAGGTGGCCTGGCCGCGGGCGGGGAGGGCCGGCCCCCTTGCCCGACAGGTCTGCGGCAAGTCCTCGCCATGTGGGGATTTGAAGGTCGCCTCACCCTTTCCAGGCAGCTTCCCACGACCACTGGGAACCGGTGACAAGAGCCCACGTTTTGCTGGTTTCCCTCTGAAGTTATACAGTTTACATTCTGCACTCGATTAATGCATACGTCTGGCTGCAGTGGGCTGAACATAGTCTGCTGACTCAGACTTCTGGTTTCCTTTGTTTAAATTTTTAAAACACACTGTTGGAGTATGTCGAGTCACGTGAGCTGCAGGTGCACAGCTGAACACCGCGTATGTTCTGCCGCCGCAAATCCACGGCGGGAGGCCTTGCTCCGTGTCAGTTTCTACGCTGACCCGACAGGATGTTTCTAGGCAGGGGAAGAGATACCTGTCGTCTCAACAGCAAACTGGAGATTCTGGCTTCAGGTGGAGATGTGGGGGACCAGGTGGCACGGAGGGGGCAGAAGGCAGCGTCTCCAGGCCGAGGACCACAGGCCGTGGTCAGCATTCACCAGCCGGCTGCCACCGAGTGCTCCCCGCGCGGGAGGCAGAGCGGGCGGCTCCCTCATTTCACGGATGAGAAAACCGAAACAAGGAGGCAGCAGGTCGTGGGGGCCCCTCCTGCGTCCTCGCAGCTGGAGAAGAAAGGGCGGCCCCTCTGGCCTCCGAGCTCCGCAGGGGTCCCGAGGTCTGGGGATGGGGACGCCTATGTCTTCACAGCGGCTCCTCCACTCGGAGGGGCTGCCAGGACCTGGGCTTCCGTAGGCTGGACGCTCGGCTCAGAAACGCAAATCGGAGTCCCCTTCGTGGCTCAGGGGTTAACGAACCCGACTAGGATCCATGAGGCCGCAGGTTCGATCCCTGGCCTCGCTCAGTGGCTTAAGGATCCGGCGTTGCTGTGAGCTGTGGTGGAGGCCGGCAGCTACAGCTCCCACTGCACCCCTAGCCTGGGAACCTCTCTATGCCCCAGGCGTGGCCCTGAAAACACAAAAGACGAAAAAAAAGAGAAAAAGAAACGCAACCCCCCCATGAGGGCGGGGGCCGTGTTCTCTCCGCATTTCTTTTCCACCAAAAGCATTAAAGTAAAATCAGTAGCGATGGTCACACGTGACTTACTCGGAAACCGGAAAGATGTGTGAACCTGTCCTCTTTCCAAGAGGACACAAGGCAGCCGCACGCCCTGCGCCCCCCACGAGCACCGCGCTCGGACACAGCCTGGCGCCAGCGGTTGAGGAGCAGAGCTGCTGGCCCTCCGCCCTCTGCCCCTGAGGCCCTGACCACCCCCACACCCTGGGACAGGACAGCTTACCTCGGTGAGGCCCTTGATCTTCAGATACCCGCAGAGGTACGAGTTCCCCGTGTCCACGTGCTGAAAAGAAAGGACATGCAGCCTCGTGACCAATGAGGGTCCACGCGGGGCGGGGGGCTTGTGGCCTAAGACCTTCGAAACCCCCACCCCAGCCCCAGTGAGCCCATCCAGGGGAAGAATGAGACCCCAGGCCCCTCCAACTCCTTCGGGCTGGACATCCGGGGAGCTGGTGCCTTCAGGACGGCGAGGCCTGGCCTCAGCTGGCACCGCGTCCACACGGCAAGTCTCCTCCCCTGGACTCACACCAAGACCAAGCGTGCTCCTCCTGATCCAACGGACAGAACACTCGGGGAAGGAAGACTTGGGTGGGAGACGCTTTGTGTGAACCAAGCGCCCCCGTCACATGCAGACATGTCCCTGGAGCCTCAGATCAAACAACGAGGGTGACAGACACGGGAGATGTGGAGTCAGCGGTCACCCGTGACTGGTGGCTGAGACACTGCCGGATGCCCACCCAACGACCACGGTGGCAGGGCCAGATCCTGCTGGGCAAGATGCCCTGCCCCGATGGGTCCGGGCGAACAGGTGCCCCGATCCCTCGCAGGTCAGGGTTGTAGGCGCCAGAGAAGTCCTGGCCAATGGGACGTGTTCATAAGCCTCCGGGGGCTTCTGGCAAAGAGTGGGCGCCTTCTTGGCCGCCCCGCAGCCCGGCCCGGGGGCCTCTGGCGATGAGGACGAGGCACAGGCGGGAAAACTCCAAGGATGGCAGCACAGACGGAAGGAATGAACCGCCTGGAAGCGAGTCGCCTCCGACTCTCGTGGCCCAAGACAAGCCCCTTTGGTCTTCAAGCTCCTGTGAGCCAGTGGTTCATCTTTAAGCCATTGAGACATTTGCTCACTGCCGGCTGCCCGCACACTAACTAGCACGCCTCCGCCAAACGCACACGACCCACCCTAAACAGCCAGACACTCAGATGTCCTGACACCTAGGTTCACTTACGAACCCTGGGAAGCAAAGGAGGATGCATTCAGCGGCCCTGCAGCAGGCCAGGCGTCAACAGACACCGGGCCAGTCCCAGGGGCCGCCCGAGCTCAACCGGCCAGACGAGCTCAGCACCAAAGCAAGGGGGCTGCAAGGAAGCCAAAGGGGTGCCCCGGACTTGCTGGGGACCAGAGCTCCACGAGAAAAATCACCAAAGCCTGCGAAGGGCCTCACCTGCGGACCCGGGCATCGGGTGGCATCTAGTGGCTGACCCGTCCTTACGGGGGTCGGCAAGGAACTTGCTAAGGACACCCAGCTCTGACCTGAGGCCCTGAGGCTCACGCACACACCCGTCCCTGCATGCGGTACCGTCTGGGGCTCACGGCTGCGGGAAAGGGTATCGGGTGGCCGGGACACTTGCTAATAGGATTAGACCCTGAACTGTAAATCGACTAAGATTTTGCACGGATTATCACACGCTCAAGATCGGAACTGCAGTCTGGCCCCCATCCAGCCGAGAGTCCGCTTCTGCCCCAGCTGCTCTGGGTGCCGGCTGGTGAAGTCCACACAGCGCAGCAGAGAGCTTCGCCCACGGGCGCCCACGTCCCCATGAGGAAGAGGACACGGCGGCGCTCAGCAGGGAGGCCTCCAGCAGCCGCCCCGCTGGCTCCTCCTTCCACAGGGGCCTGGATGGCAGAGGAGAGTCAGAGCAGGCCCAGGAACCAAAAAACAGGCCCGCTCAGCATCTCGGAGGCTTGGGGAACTCTCTAAACCGCAATTTCAGAAACAGAGAAAGCGCCCCCCAAACACATGAAAAGGGGTCTGACAGCCTTGGGTGTCAGGGAACCTCAAACCAAAACCACACCGAGGCACCGACTCACAGCCACCCCGACGGCCACCGTCAGTCAGAAGGCGGGGCGATAAGAAGCACCGAGGGGCCGTGGAGAAGGTGGGACCGGGGCGTCATGCTGGGGACGCAAAATCGGAACCACCAAGGGACCGGGAACCTCCCCCAGGGAGACGCCCGGAGGAGGAAGAGCTACACCGGACGGAACCTGAACCTGAACCTGAACGTGAACGGCAGCGAGCGCAGCGAGCGCGTAACGGCCCCCGAGCAAAGCCAAACGCCCGTCTCCTGATGCACGACAAGCAAGAGGCCACGCGAGCCACCGGGCGGTGGCGGGAAGGGCGGGCGCCGACTCCGGCTATGCTGAGGGGGAACCTGAGACACCGCCCTGCCGCCGCCGAGGGAAGGGGCTCCGCAAAAGGTCACATTTTCCGGCTCCGTTTCCGGGAAAAGTCCACAGTGAGCAAACCTTGGGGAAGAAAACCAGAGGCGGCTGAGGGGCGGAGGGTGTGACAGCTCAAGGTTCTTCTGGGACAATGAAAATGTTCTAAAATCAGCTTGCAGCGATGGTTACCCAACTTTGTGCCTCTGCTGAAAACTACTGAATTGTTACCTTAAATGGATGAAGCGGATGATACGTGAATTCTATGTCCAGAAAACTGCCAGGAAACACAGAAGGAAAGCAGGAAAGAGGTCGCGTTACAAGAGGCAGAAGGCGTCTAAGGAGACGGAGTCCCAGAACCCGGTCCTGGCTGAAAAACCAGATGACGGGGCAATTCACATGCCACCTGCTGTCTCCACGGGACAAGCCGCTCTCCGATCCAGATGCAGGGCGGTGCTCCCGGCCTGCCTGCCACCCCACCAGCAGGCAGCCGGCTCAGCACGGCCTCCAGCCACTGGCAGGTTCTCCACTCTGGCTGCCCTGAGGCCTGCTGGTTGGGCACAAGGAAGTTGGCACCTGACAGGAATTCAGAAACAATGCTCTCGTGACAGGAGAGGAGCTGCCGAGGTAACCAAAGCCAGCTTTTCTTTGACACCTGGCTCCCCGACCAGGGGCCCCCGACCACAGCACAAACCATCAGAGTCAAAGATGCGCACAAATTCATGACCTTTCCAGCCCTGCTCCACGCCGGGGGGGGGGGGGGGGGGGGGGGTGTCTCACCTCCAGAACCTGACGGTTAATTGCAAAGAGTACAAACAGCTGTACCTTCCTATCACATTCTCACTTGAAGCAGAAGAGAGTGCAAATCACCACTCTAGGTGTGTCACAAAGACTGAAATAACGGAGCCCAACGCGTGCACAACTACAGCAAACATTGGGGCTTATGACAGACGTGCCGGCTTATAGACCAGAGAGACGATGAACGTGGCGGCAGGGTTTTCCCAATCACAAGGAGTTACTTATTCCCACAACGCAGCAAGAGAACAGAGGCTGAGGAACGCTCCGGGAGCAACCACCACAACAAAAAGGTCTTTTGGGTGTGAGTCCCACTGGCTCCAAAGAGAGGCCGTTTTAAGATTCAAATTTATCCGAGGGCAAAGGACAAGGGGAAGGAAAAGACACATCCTGCGTTCTGTGCTCACTCGTGGGAGCGGAAGGCAGCACCCAGGACTCGAAGCTGCTGGAAGGCCTTTCAAGGGGACAGACTTCAGGGGGCTTTTGGAAGCAGCCTAGGGGGTGGGGTACCAGGCCACAGACAAAGGGGCAGAGGCAGAGGGTAGGCGGGTCCTGATGCAGGCCAGGGGGGCTGAAGAGGAGGGACGATTTTCTAGGAAAAGAGATAAAAAGCGGCTTTAACCACTGCTATCAAGTGTGCTCCCACTTGCAGGAGAGGGTGCGGTGCAGGAAAGGGCCAGGACCAGTGAAGCTGCAGTTCCAAAGCCACTGGGGGCCGGCCCCAGGTGCTCTGCGATCCAGGTCACATGGGGGAGGGGGTGGACACCCTCTCCCCGCAGGTCCGAATTTCCGTTTGGCCTCCAACTGGAAGGATCCGGGGATCCAGGTCAACACGGGGAAGGAAACAGCGTATAAGTAAAACTGGGTGAGTAACGTCTCCCAGTACTTGGGTATCAGAGACCTGGAGGAGGTTCTGGCTGTGAAGATAAAGGCGAAGAAGACAGAAAGCAGGTCTGCTGGAACCAGGAACGAGGAGACCATAGATACCGGACGGGGAGGTCTGGGCAGACAGGCCAGAGAGACTGGGAGTGGACTGGAAGTGGCCAGGGAACCGGGGAAGGGACTCTGAGAAGCCTGGGCAGGAGGCCTGGCCAGGAAGAGGCTCCCAGGCCAGCTCCCAACAGACTCAGAGGGCCCGGCCTTAGGGGTGGGGCAGGAATCAGGGTGGGCTTGGGGGGGGGGGGGGGTCTCGGGTTCAGGGGACAACGGAGGGAGGCGGCTGACTAAGCTCTGACAAGGAGGAAATCCCAGCAGGAGGAGGCGGGCCCCAGGGCCTGAGGCTTCCCGAGGGGACGAGGAA
Source organism: Phacochoerus africanus (assembly GCF_016906955.1). Lineage (NCBI taxonomy): Eukaryota > Metazoa > Chordata > Mammalia > Artiodactyla > Suidae > Phacochoerus > Phacochoerus africanus. The sequence goes on from NC_062557.1 coordinate 59,975,398, forward strand.
AGCGTGGCGAGGAGGCACGCCTCGGGTCTGGGAGGGTCCCGAATCAGGGAAAGCCACTGGAGAGCTCGACGGGGTCGGAGAGGGGCTGGAGGAAGAGCTGGTCCTGGGGCGACAGGCCACAGGGAAGAAGGGCCGGGTCTGAGGCGGCCGATTGCCGGCTTGGGCCCGGTGGGGCTCCGGGCAGGCCGGGGCGGGGGGAGGCCGACCGAAGGCCTGTCGGCGGCCGCGGGCTCGAGGCGGCGGCAGCGAGGCCCGGCCCGTGGGCGCCGCGAGAGGCCCGGCCCCGGCACTCACCTGCAGCACCACCTCCACGTCGTACGAGTTCCCCTTGCTCTTCTGGTGGCCGCGGAACTTGGAGCCGCTGTAGAGCAGACTAGTAGCCACGCCGGGCTGCTGGGTGTTGATGGGCGGCGGCGGGATGAGCGAGGCGGCCGAAGCGGCCGAGGCACCGGCCGGCGGGGGACACTCGGTGCGGACCGGCATCGCGGGGTCCCCCGGAGCCAGGGTTGGGGGAGGGGGAGGAACGGCCGCCGCCGCCGCGCGGGAGCCAAGGAGGGCGGCCGGGGGCAGGCCGGCGCGCGCGTGGGGCGGGAGGGGCCCACCTGCCCGCCGCCTGCGGACCGAGCGCTCCGGCCGCCACCGGGACCCCGGGACCTGCGAGCGGGGCCTCCGGGTCCTGAGCGAGCCCCCTCCCCGCCTGCGCTCGCACACACACCCCTTCCGATTGGCTTGGGCGCGCCGTGGGGCGGGAGCAGGCTGGCACTGCGCTTCCGCCCATTGGCGGGCGGAGACAGCACGTGGCAGGCGCCGAGGCTCTCTGGGACTTGTAGTCTTCTTCCAGAGGTGCGGTGCGGGGGCGGGGCCGAGGCGTTTGTGATGCTGATTGGCTGCGGCGTGCGGGGGAGCGCGGCGACGGCGCGCCGCGAGTGTCGTGCACAACATGGCGGCGCCCAGGGATGCTGAGGACGCCGGCGGCCGGTGAGAAGCTGCGTGTGTCCCGAGTGCGCGGCGAGGTCGCTACGTCCCGTGTGTCCTGCGCTCAGATCTTGCGCGGTCGTCCTCCCAGGTCCCCGCGCGATGTGGAGGACCTGCCTCCGGCTGCGGGACGGGGGACGCCGCCTCCTGAACCGGCCCCGGGGTGGCCTCATCGCCTCCGAGGGGCTGGGGCCCAGTCCCCCGACCCCCGCCCGGGCGTACGCGCCCCCGGCAGGTGAGGGAGGCCAGGTCCGAGCCAGGCTGAAGGGTGGGGAGTGCAGGGCGGTGTGGCAGAGCAGGGTCATAGGTCGGGAGGAAAGTCCCCCGCCCCAAGGGCAGGGACCGCCCCAGGGCACACTCGCGTCGCGGCTGGAGACAGTCGTTTGCTTTTGCACTGCGGCTTTCGTCCCTTCTCTTAGGGAAGCACATGTCATTCCTGTTTTCCGACAGGGGATATTAGGATTCTCGGTCAGGATCGCGCCAAGGTCACAGAGCAGACTCTCTGAGAGGTTTGTGAGGCAAGGGCCGGGTCTGCCGGGCTTTCTGTGTCCCTGCGACCCTGGCACTGAAGGAGCCCAGAGCCCAGGCTTTCAGTCGTCCATCCCGGCCACTTTGTCCGCAGATGTCTGGCCCTTCCTCCTCCTGCCCTCCCACAACCCCTGCCATCTCTGCTAAGGAGTTGACACTCCGTGCCTTCTTCCTACACTTGCGAGTCTGAAGCTTAAAAGGTAGTGGCTCTTTCATTGCTTCTGGGGAGAGGGTTTTAGGGTAAGAGCAGGAGTGATTTCCTTTAGCTTTTGTGGTAAAGCTGGTTTAGTGGTGCTGAATTCTCTTAGCTTTTGCTTATCTGTAGGGCTTTTGATTTCTCCTTCAAACCTGAATGAAAGCCTTGCTGGGTAAAGTAATCTTGGTTGGAGGTTTTTTCCTTTCATCACTTTAAGTATATCGTGCCACTCCCTTCTGGCCTGCAGAGTTTCTGCTGAAAAATCTGCTAATAACCTTATCGGGGTTCCCTTATATGTTATTTGTTTCTTTTCCTTAGCTGCTTTCAGTATTTTTTCTTTGGCTTTAATTTTAGTCAGTTTGAGGAGTACATGTCTTGGGGTGTTCCTCCTTGGGTTTATTTTATATGGTACTCCTTGTGCTTCCTGGATTTGAGGGAGTGGTTCCTTTCCCATATTAGGAAAGTTTTTGGCTATTATATCTTCAAATATTTTTTCTGTTCCTTTTTCTTTTCCTTCTGGCAACTCTATAATATGGATGTTGGTGTGTTTAACATTGTCCCAGAGTTCTCTTAGACTGTCTTCATTTCTTTTCGATATTTTTTCTCTTTTCTGTTCCACATCAGTGATTTCCACTAGTCTGCCCTCCGTCTCATTTATTTGTTCTTCTGCCTCCTGCATTCTGCTGTTGGTTGCTTCTAATGAATCTTTTATTTCAGTTATTGTATTTTGCATGTCTGCTTGCTTAAGTTTTAAATCTTGTCCTTTTTGCTCAATGTTTGCTGTAAATTATCAATCTTTCCCTCCAGTTTATTCCCAATGTCTTGCATCATCTTCAGCATCATCAGTCTAAAGAATTTTTCCTAGAGGCTGATAATCTCCAGATCACTTAGCTGTTTTTCTGGAGTTTTTTCTTTCTCTCTTATCTGAATTATAATTCTCTGCCTTTTCATTTTTATAGGTTTTTGGTGTGGTGTCTTTTTTTACTGTAGCCTCTCTTACTTCTGATGTCTGCCCCCCCCCCCCCTTGTGGCTGAAGTTGGTTCTGGGGCTTGCCTTGCGCTTCCTGAGGGGAGGGACTGGTGCCTGCCCACTGGTAGGTGGGGCTGATTCTTTTCCCTTTGGTGGGTGGGGCTTTGCCTCTGGGCAAGATTAGAGGTGGCTGTGTGCCTGGGGGGTCTTTATGGTTGGGGCTGTGATCCCACCTGGATTATTGTTTGGCCTGGGGCTGATGGGTGAGGCCAGATTTTCCCCAAGTGGCCACATCTAGAGGAACAAATGCCGTTGAATATTCTGGAGACCTTTGCCTGCAATGTCCTTCCCCCACCGCGAACCACAGTCACCCTCTGTTTTCCCAGGAGATCCTCCAAGAACTGCAGCCAGGTCCCATCCGGATTCCTATGGAGCCTTTGCATTGCCCTGGGACCCAGTACACATGAAAGCCCATGTGCGCCTTTCAAGAACGGGGTCTCTGTTTCCCCCGGTCCTGGGCACAAGCCCCACTGGCCTTCAATGCCAGATGCTCCAGGGGCTCTTTCTCCCAGTGCCAGATCCCCAGGCGTGGGGACCTGATGCGGGGGTCAGAACTCACCCCCATAGGTGAGTCTCTGTGACACAGTTACTTTCCAGTCCGTGGAGCTTCCCACCCGGGAGGGATGGGGTTGCTTATATGATGTAACCGCCCCTCCTGCCCCTCGACGTGGCCTCTTCTTTGTCTTCTGAAGGAGGGTATCTTTTTGAGAGGTTCCAGTTCGTTTGGTTGAAGGTTGTTCAGCGTTTGGCTGTCATTTTGGTTTCATGAGAGAAGGGGCGCTCCAGTCCTTCCCCGGGAGCCACTCCCTGGAGTGAGAGACACATTCTTCTTCCCTTGGCTTAGTGTTTCCGTGCTGAGGGCGGGAGGCACCCTGGAGGCACCGAGGCCTTCCGGAGAGAGGCGGCCTCCACCTGGAGGGTGTTCACTGTCAAGTGCGGAAGGTCGTAACAAACTGCTGGGACCAGAGCCTCTCCGGGCCTGTGAAGAGGAGAGTACAGAGAACACCTGCTCCCTTCTCATGGTGTCGAGGGTCCAGAAAGGGTCGCGGGTGAGAGGAGATCAAGCTCAGTCTCGACAGATGGGCAGGGGTTCAGCAGGGAGGAGGAGGGCGAGTGCTGGGCACCTAGAACCCGCCCATAGGTGACAGCGGGGCACGAGGGGCCTTGCTGTGACACTGTCTCCCGTGGGAGGTCTGGAACGCCACAGGCATCGCGGCAGAAGCACACGTCGGGCCCTGATGCTGGCTGAGCCAGGCCCTGTGTGGCCTGGGCCCGTGGCTTTGTCTACTCGGGACCTCACTTCCCTCTGAGAGGGACGGCTAGGCTGCCTCTGAAAGTCCCATAACAAGCCCCTCTCAACCACACCTGCGTTTATGTTCATAAGGTGACTTCCGGCAAGCCCCCCAGGATGGGGGCGGCTCGCCAGGGGAAGCAGCCCAGGATTAGAGGGTTGGAGCGCTCGGCCTCACCCCCGACCTCTGGGGGAGGCGAGGGCCTGGAGCGCGTTCCAGCCACAGGGGATTTCATCAGCGATGCCTGTGTGAAGGAGCCGCCCTGAGACCCCCAGGTCACGGAGGAGTCGACAAGGTTAGCGAACACCTGCAGAGGCGGGGCGGGGGGCACAGGAGCTGCCCTCGCTTTCTGCCAAACCTCGCCCCACGCGGCTGCCCCGTTCGGCTCTTCCTGAGTTGTGCCCGTTGTGGTAAAGGGGTCGTCTTGTAAGTCAGCTGTCGCCTGAGCTCCGCCAGCTGCTCTTGTGGGAAACGTCTCGTGGGCCGAGGCCTCCTCCTGTGGGACCGATTGCCGTCTCCAGGTGGTCGGTGGCAGGACCCAGGGGATTGTAGGACCCCCAGCTGGTGTCGCGGAGTCGACGGGTGGGAACACCCACACGCATGTGGAGCGTGGTGTCTGCGAGAGCCTGCGAAGGAAGACAAGAGTGTCGTTTAGCCTCCAGCCTCCCAGGGAGGCAGCACACGAGCAAGGGGACAGATCCAGGATCTCCCTGGAGTGGGCGCAGGCAGAGAGCCCACCTGCTTGGTTGGTGCTACGCGCAGTGGTGGTGCCCTGGCCTGCCCCATCCCTTTCTACTGCAGACGTGCTGGCTTAGGCTCTTGGAAGCACCTGGCCGGGGGGAGGTAGTCAGCTGGGGAAGACAAGGATGGTGAGAAAGGGGAGCGCGGGGAGGGAGGCTGGGGCGCTGGCCCGTGAGCTCTGAGGGCTTCCCTGGTCCAGGGGTCTGTCTCTGAGTCGGAGGAGGGACGTTTAAATGCAAGTGGTGCCTCCTCCACAAAGACTTGAAGAGGCAAGCGGATTGAACTTGCCTTCGTAGGAAGGCCTGTGCCGTCGAAGCTTGTCGGAAGGCGAGGGGGGTTGGGAGAGGGTCCCTGGGGTGTCGGAGATGTGGCAGGGACCCCCGTGTGGCGGTCCTTCCTGTACCAGCTGCTTAGAGAGGAGCTCTTGGGAGAGAATGACACCCGGTGACATCAAGGCTGCGAGTCCCCTCTCTTTACGGGGTGTCTGGACAGCTGGTTTAGCTTCTCAGTCTCTGCCTGCCCTGCTTGTGTTGGGCCGAAAGAGACGCCCTAGATAAGGAGTTCAGCCTGCCACCTGTTTTTGTAAATAAAGTTTTATTGGAACCCAGCCCTGTTCATTCGTTGACAGGCGCCTAGGGCTGCTCTTTCGCTGGGCTGCAGAGGTGGCAGGTCGCAACCGAGACTGGATGGCCTGCCAAGCCTAAAAGACCTTTTTTCTTCTTTTTCTTTTGTTTTGGCTGCACCCACGACATAGGGAAGTTTTGGGCGAGAGATGGAATCCGAGTCACAGCTGCAATCTGCACCACAGCTACCACAGTGCCAGGCCCTTAACCCGCTGCATCCCCGCGGGAGCTCCCAAGCCTAACATACTTCATCTGGCTCTTTGTAGACCAAGCTTGCCAACCCCTGCTCTGGATGCTGGAGCAATTGGAAGCAGGTGTGTTTAGTCATTGAACCCATTCGTGTTCATTGCTGTGGTAGATACATTTGGCCTGAAGAATTTTTAAAAAGCTTTATTGAGAGATGATTCACCTACTGCTCACTCATTTAAAGAGTACAAATCAGAGTTCCTGGTAGCCTAGTGGGTTAAGGATGCAGCATGGTGACTGCTATGGCGCAGCTTCAATCCCTGATCTGGGAACTTCCGCATGCCATGGGCACAGCCAAAAAAAGCGTACAAGTCAGTGGTTTTTAGTGAACCCCCAGAGTTGTGCAGCCATCAAATCCGGAACATTCTTATAACCTCAGAGAATCCTGTACCCTTCAGCCCTCACCTTCCGAGTAGCCCCTCTGTCCCTCCAGCCCTCCGCAACTGCTGCTATACTTTCTGTCTCTAGATGCCCCGAGTTGGCATGTTTCAGAGAAATGGAACGTGGTCTTTTTCGGACTGGCTTTTTGTCATTTAGCCTGTTTTCAAGGCTTATCTCAGTGCCAGTGTATTTTTCATGGCTGAATAGTATTCCATTGTGTGGCCTGTCCAGGTCTTCTTGTCCATTCACCCGTTGGTGAACGCCTGGGTGGTTTCCTTCTGTGGCTGTCGGGGATGCCGCTGTAAACCAAGTAGATTTTCACCTGGGCCCACGTTTTCATCTCTCACAGGGATTTATCTAAGTGGAGATTTGCTGGGTCAAATGCTAAGTTCTTGAGGAACTGCCACACCGCTTTCCAGCGTGGCTGCACCACTTTGCATCTCCACCAGCAACGTATGAAGGTCCCAGCTTCTCTGCGGCCTCCCCAACACCTGCCTATCTTTTTGGTAGTAGCTACCCAGTGTGTGTCGAGTGGTGTCTCCGGGATTTGAGTTGCATTTCACAGATAATGATTTCAGACAACTCGGATGTGCTTTTTGGACATTTGGACATTTTCCTTGGAGAAATGTGTATTCCCGTCCTTGGGCCATCTCTTACTTGGGTTATTTGCCTTTTGGTTATTGTGTTGCAAGCGCTCTTTACATAGTCAGCCTGAAACCTCTTGCCGCTTGGGAACAGCTAGCTGGTCAGAGCGTCCGCCTGAGCGGAGGGTACAAGGTCAGCATTTGACTGTGAAGCCCAAGGCCCACCAGGTGGCACTGTTTAAAAAGAGACGGTGGCCGGGCAGCTCCGAGAAGGCCCTTCCTCTGTCTCTGGTGCACTGTGGGCGCTGCAGTGCTGAGCCTTGGCGTCTTTCCAAAGCCAAGGCCAGCCCGGAAATTGAGGCCGGTAGAAAGATGGCTCACTGGTCCATGAAGCCTGGGATGGGGGGGGGCGGGGGGGGGCAGTGACAGAAGACCGACTGGATTGAGGCAGGCTCACAGGAAAGGGACCTGGTGGAGGTTCGTTTCCTGCTCACACTCTTCCCAGCAGCGGGGTTTAATGTTCTTTGTTTACATATGGCCAGCTTTGAAATTGAGTGCTTTTGGAGTTCCTGTCGTGGCTCTGTGGTTAACGAACCCGACTAGGATCCATGGGTTGCAGGTTCGATTCCAGGCCTTGCTCAGTGGGTTAAGGATCCAGTATTGCCGTGAGCTGTGGCGGAGGTCGCAGGCGAGGCTCGGATCTGGCGTGGCTGTGGCTGTGGCTGTGTAGCCGGCGGCTGCAGCTCCGATTCCACCCTGAGCCTGGGGACTGACACGTGCCGCGGGTGCGGCCCTAAAGAAACCCTCCCAGATGCAGTGCTTTTTCACAGACTCACTTCTTCGTGTCGTCTAAATAGTCCTTAAAAGAGTCACTTAAAAGGCAGTGGGGGTGTTTTCGGCGTCGGAACAGATGTTCTGTGACGGGAGCGGTTCGTAGTCCCAAGGGACCTGTTCACCTGTTCCGTGTGACCCTGCAAAAGACTGGCTGCCTCTTTCGTCCTCCAGGACGGGCCTCCGGTGCCGTCAGCAGCCTGCGTTCGCTGAGGAATGGGTGCCTCGCAGGCTTCTGGTCCCCTGTTGTCTTGTGTGACCCTTTGACGGTGATGGGGAGGGGGGACCCTGCCGACTGCATTCCCAGGTCTTGCTCTTGTGGCCTCTGTGAGCCCCTCGCCTGGCTCCCTCCGCCCTCGCTGGGGGCCTCGGGCTCCTTCTCCCCCTCTGTGGGCCTCTAAGGTGGGAGAGAATCACTGTTCCAATTCCAGACAAAGGGGTTAAGTTTTGCAGGTCAGATCCCTTTTTTTCCTTCCCTTTTGTTTCCGGCCACACCCGCACCGTATGGAAGTTCCCAGGCCAAGGCTCGAACCTGTGCCGAGGTTGCACCCGACACTGTTGTTGCAGCAACGCCGGATCCTTAACCTGCTGTGCCACAAGGGAACTTCCAGAACTAAGGAAATTTTATCTTAAGCTTGACCTTTTTTTTTTTTTCCAATTGTTAAGAGACAATAAAAAGGCATTAAAAACCAATGAATCTTCTCTTTCCTCATCACGTGCCCCGTCGTTTCCGAAAAGTATCTTCGGGCAGAGACGGTAAAGGTTTTTAGTGTCCGGTGGACGTGCGAGAGAACAAGCGACCGCACGAGGGAATGAGCGGCCGAGGGAGCGGGTGTGCGTCCATCCCAGTTGGTGGAGGCCGGGCTGTGGCTTGTAGCTTCCAGAATGTGGCCTGTGCGTGATTAGTTGAAGGGACGTGCGTGGTTCTGCACAAGGCGCTCTTGGCTTTAACCCCTCCAGGTAGGAGCGGGGGCACGGTTCCATTTTCACATGTGATTTTATGCTATTTTTTATGGCCCAGGGGCTTTTCTTCGGTTTATAGGTGACCAGTGACCATCACAACCCGGTTACGGCGTTTCCCTCCCAAACCCGCAGCCCACCCCCCCACCCCCAAGCTGTCTCTGTTGGAAACCTGAGGTTTTTCAAAGTCTCTGAGTCAGTATCTGTTCTGCAGAGAAGTTCACGGTGTCCTTTTTTATTTTGTTTGTTTATTTTTGTCTTTTGGGGGCCGCAAATGGCGGTTCCCAGGCTAGGGGTCTAATCAGAGCCGTTGCCGCCAGCCTCCACCACAGCCACAGCCACACCAGATCCAAGCCGTGTCTGCGACCCACACCACAGCTCACGGCAACACCGGATCCTTTACCCCCTGAGCGAGGCCAGGGATCGAACCCGCAGCCTCATGGTTCCCAGTCGGATTCGTTTCCACTGCGCCACGACGGGAGCGCCATCATTGTGTCCTTTTTCAGATCCCACGTGTAAGTGATGACATTTGATGTTGGCGTCTCCCTGTCTGACCGACTTCATTTAGCTTGGTGATTTCTCAGTCCACTCATGTTGCTGTGGACGCCCCTTCCTTCTTTCCTTTTAATGGCTGAGTGATACTCCACTGTGTGTATGTACCACCCCTTCTGGATCCTCTCCTCAGTCGAAGGGCATTTAGGTTGTTTCCAGGTCTTGGCTATTGCAAATGGTGCTGCAGGGAACATTGGAGTACGTGTGTCTTTTCAAGTTGTGGTTCCCTCTGGATACATGCCCAAGAGTGGGATTGCTGGGTCAAACGGTAAATAAATGATTTTATTCAAGTTATTTTCGGAAGAAAACACAGGACACGGATTTTCCCCTTCTAAAAGGACATGTGGGAAGTTCCCGTTGCTCCCCAGGCCAGCTGGTTCATTCGGTAACTAGTTGGCTGAAGGAATGGAAAACGCTCCTGGGAGTCCTCCTTACTGCCTCTGCACACACGTGTGAACATGCACGCACACGCACGCTCACACTGGCTTTCCACAAGTGCCTGAGAGGTGGCAGCTTCCTGCCTGAAGCGAGTCTCCTGCTGTACAGCGTTCAGGTGCCACCTGCAGATTCGAGCATCTTGCGCTGGGGTCGGGGAAGGAGGCAAAGCCCGGGGCGGGCGCGCCTGTGGGGACAGGCAGTCTGCAGCTTCGTGCTGCCGTGTGTGGCGCTGTCCCCGGGCTTGGGGACCGGTGCGGCCGCCCCCTCGGCTGCTTCACGCACAGGCCGTCGATGCTGCGTGGAGCCGGGCAGGCCACGGCGGGATGTGGGAAGCGGGGTACCAGCCGCTCCTGGCGCTCCCCGCGCCGTCTCCACAATGTTTTAAGTTGCCTTTTTGAAAACTCTTTCCCACAGAGAGAAAGCGGTTTTATCAGAATGTCAGCATCACACAAGGGGAAGGTGAGTGCCCGCGATGGTCACGGCCGCGTTTCTCACCCTGTGAATGGGTGGGGGCACTTTTCACGTCCAGTCAGCTCCTGGCTGAGCTTGTCCCTGGCGCTTCTGGCGGGGGCGGCCCCTCAGCTCCACGGAGTAGCCCCTGAGAGGCTTTCGTCTCATCTTTCAAGGTGGCTTTGAGATCAACCTGGACCGCAGGAAGCTGAAGACGCCCCAGGCCAAGCTCTTCACCGTCCCCAGCGAGGCCCTGGCTGTCGCGGTGGCCACGGAGTGGGACTCCCAGCAGGACGCCATCAAGCCCTACACCATGCACCTGGTAACGACAGGCCCCCGGCCCGTCCCCGAGCACGCAAAGGCCGGCCCGGGGGAGGCGGGCACCCGCCCGAGGTGCCAGCCCTGTCCGCCGCCGGCGGCTCCCTGAGGGGCGGCTGAACTCTTGAGGCTGGGCTCGGTCTCCTGGGCAAGTCGCTGCCCCTTCCCAGCCCGTGGTCCCCACCCCCACCTGCTGGGCGGTGGTCAGGGGGGGACGAGACGGCGCGTAGACGGCCCGTGGTCCCTGGTGTGGACTGGCACGTGGACCCAGCCGGGCTGCCTCTGCCTCCCCCCGGCCCTGCCAGTGCCGAGCGCCCGGCTCGGAGAGGCCCGTTGGGAGAAGAGTCCTGCACCGGGTCTGGCCACTCGTACCCAGCTGGTCCACCGCGGGTCAGGCTGGTTCTAGCTTCCACATCCTCTGCTGAGCCCGGCGTCCCGCGGCCTCGTGCACGGCTCTGAGATGGTTAGAGGTGCGGTACTTGCTGGAATGCGGTACCTGCCAGAAGGCACCTGCAGAGCCTGGTAGCAGAGGGCCTGAGGCCGTGGGGACCTCGTCCCTCCCGCGGCTGGGTGTCCGGGGCCCCGGGGCCCAGCACCAGGCGTGGAGCCCAGGCGGGCGGGCGGGCGGGCTGGGCAGCCCTCGGGCGCGGCCTTCCGCCCCGGCCGCGGTGCTGAGGGCCCTATGCCTCCGATTCAGACCACGCTGTGCAACACCGCCCTGGACAACCCGACCCAGCGAGACAAGGGCCAGCTGATCCGGGCGGCACTCAAGTTCCTGGACACCGACACCGTCTGGTAATGGGCGTGTGGGCGGCTTCCCGGGGCCCTTCACCCTGGACCTTCTCAGTGGAGGAAGAGGCAGGCCCTTTACCGCCTGGACACGGAGGAGCCCGGCAGCAGTCCCTGGCCTGGGGGCGCATGTGGCTCCTGCAGGCTTGAGGACCTGGGGGGGGGGGTCCTTGCCCAGTGGGGCCTCTGACCCTGGCGGCCTCCTCGTCACTTGTCAGCCGGAGCAGGTGGGCTGAGCCAGCCTCCCCCACGTCTGCCACTCCCCTCGCGCTGTGGCCTTTAGCCAGCTGGTCAGTGGTGTTGACAGTGAGCGGAGGACTTAGCCGAGCAGCTCCGGGTGCCACCTGAACGCCCGGGGGTCCCGAATTACCTCCCAGGTGGCTCCTGAAAGCCACACTGGGCAGGGCAGAGGTCCTCCTGGAGAGGCTGCCGGCCCTCAGTGACTTGGGAAAGCCGGCTCCATTTGTACTGGGGACCTTTTTTTTTTTTTTTTTTTTAGGGCCACACCCGCAGCATACGGAGGTTCCCAGGCTAGGGGTTCAATCGGAGCTGTAGCTGCCGGCCTACGCCACAGCCTTAGCCACGCTAGATCCGAGCCTTGTCTGCGACCCACACCACAGCTCACGACAGTGCTGGATCCTTAACCCACTGAGCGAGGCCAGGGATTGAACCCGCAACCTCATGGTTCCTAGTTGGATTTGTTTCCGCTGTGCCACGACGGGAACTCTGCGTACTGGGGACCTTTTGATTACAGGGAACGGAACCCTCCCAGCCTTACTCAGGAAAGCACTTTTCTGGGGAACGGTTCCGGCGCCCTGCTGGCACTGGAGGGTGGGAGCGCCTCCCTCTGCCCTGGAGGCCACCTCTCTGCCCCCTTCTACTCACGCCAGCCTGGCCTCCCCTGCGCCCATGCAGGTTCCTGTTCCGGGAGGCCTTGCCCGCGGCTCCCTCGGCTCACCCTGCCTCCCGTTGTGCAGCCTGGCATCAGGTGGCATCTGTAGCTGGGAGGCGGGTGGGCTCGTGAGGGGCGGGCAGCGCAGTCTGGCCAGGGCACTGCCTCTCAGAAGGGGAGGGTCAGCAGGGACATGGGGACGGAGCTCTGGGACCAGGGGCAGTGCCGCAGGCCTTGGCCTGCAGGGAACTGGTGACATTCGGGGCAGCTTACGGCAGAAGCCCCAAGGGCTTGTGCACATGTGGCGCTGCTCTCCACACCAGTGGCATCTCCATTGAGGTCCCCGGTGAGCCCAGGCTACACCTGCAGAACCACTGCCCTGGGGGCAGACCTGGGGGCGGGGGCTGGGGCCGGTTTATGCTGCCGCTAGATGAAGGTCATGCTTTTTTGTGAACGGGGTACCCTTTGCACTGAATTAGCTACAGGGTGGAAGAGCCGGAGACGCTGGTGGAGCTTCAGAGGAACGAGTGGGACCCGGTGATCGACTGGGCCGAGAGGAGGTGAGCCACTTGGCAGGCCCAGGGGACTTGGGGACAGGGCTGCGCCACCTTGGGGAGAGGGCTGCGCCGTGCTTCTGCCGCTGTTGGCTGTGTGACCTTGGGCTGGTGACTGGATCTCTCTGAGCTTCCTTGTCAGTGCGGGGCGGGGGGGCTCACAGCCCCTGCCTCCCAGGGTGTCGTCAGGAGTAACCACAGCACGCCTCCTTCCGGCACGCGGCGGGCGCCCACACCGCCAGCTGCCGTCCTGATCCACGTCGCAGCTGCTGTTCGCCTGAATCTCGGAGCAGCGTGTGTGACGTAGACACGCAGAGAGGAGCCCGGCGGCGAGACCGACTGCGTGGGGTCTGGGGCTCACGCTGCCCTGGCCTTTTCCTCAGCAGGAGACGCTTTTTTTTTAAGGCTGCGGGTTTCCCAGACTAGGGGTCGAATGGGAGCTGTAACTGCCAGCCTACACCACAGCCACAGCAAGTGGGGATCCAAGCGGCAGCTGCAGCCTGCACCACGGCTCACAACAGCACCAGATGCTCAACCCACTGGGCAAGGCCAGGAACGGGGCCTGCAGCCTCCGGGATGCGAGTCAGCTACCCCACGAGCCGGGGTGGGAACCCCCCAGCGGGAGACGCTTGTGCCAGGCGCAAGAGCTTGTTGGTGTGGTGGCAAAGCTAACTCCGTTTCGTTTTGCTCCAGGGGTGGGGACAGGCCCCACCCTGTCTCTCTGCCACGGGGAGTGGTTCGCGGAGTGTTTCTGACCTGTGCACACTTCCCGAGTGCCCACGACGTGTCAGTGCCCTTGGCTCTGTGGCAAGAGGCGGAGCCAGTGCGGCCAAGGATCAGAGAAAACCTGGCGCCAGACCCCTCGCCAGACCGTGAGGGCCTGACAGCAGCCACGAGCCTTTGCTGCGTTCTCGGCAGAGGGCTTTTTCTGGCACTTGAGATTTCTTATCCTTAGCAAGCAAAACATGGCCACTTCCTGTGTTCCTTTTGTGCTGTTAGAAATTTCAGGAAGAATGTTTCTGAACCAATGGAAAAAATCTATGATATGTGTAGAAAAATTATAAAAGTTGCTTTTATTCTGTTACGTTTTTCTTGTTTTATAAAAGCGTGTTAGAGCATTCTTGAAACCAGTTCACATCCCAGACCAAAAGCCATGCCTTGCATGTAGCAGAGGCTAAATAAGTACATGAAAAAGTGATTGGCAGAGAACAGGTACACATGCTTTTGTAAGGAATATAATATTTAAAAGAAGTCATGGAGCTCCCATCGTGGCTCAGCAGTTAAAAAGCCAAGACTAGGATCCATGAGGACACGGGTTCGATCCCTGGCCTCGCTCAGTGGGTTAAGGATCTGGCGTTGCTGTGAGCTGGGGTGTAGGTCGCAGACGCAACTCGGATCCAGCATTGCTATGGCTGTGGACTGTGCCGGTGGCTCCAGCTCTGATTGGACCCCTAGCCTAGGAACGTTTATATGCCGTGGGTGAGGCCCTCAAAAGACCAAAAAAAAAAAAAGTTGCTTATGGAGCGTCCGCTCTTGAGCGCGAGCGCTGGGACACGGGTTCCATCCCCAGCTGGGCACAGTGGGTAAGGATCCAGCACAGCCACGGCCGCAGCGTGGGTCCTGACTGTGGCTCAGATCTGACCCCTGGCCCAGCAACTCCACATGCTTCAGGCTGGCCAGAAACGGAAGACAAAGTCCTTTATAGCTCCAAGGTGAAAAACTTTCTTAAAAGCTTAGGAAGCGGGTAGGCCAGGGTTCCGATGGGCATTCGGGCAAATGAGTGAGGTCCTCAGGCGGCTCGGCGTGAGCCCTGCTCCCTTGCGTGCCAGCCCTGTATCTTCCAGGGCCATGTCTCCTCCTCTGGCTTTGTTCTTGGGAGACAGGAAATTACTGGGTCAGGGGGCCACCCCCTGCCAGGCCAGCTGCTCCCAGAATCCCCGACGGGGCCCTGGACCAGCTGTGCCGCAGGCCAGGACTTTGCGCCCAGGCGGGAGCCGGCTTCCCAGTGGGACAGGGACACGCGACGCCTCTCCCTTTCAGGTACGGCGTGGAGATCAGCTCCTCCACCAGCATCCTGGGGCCCAGCATCCCCGCCCGGACTCGAGAGGCGCTGGTCAGCCACTTGGCGTCTTATAACATGTGGGCCCTACAAGGTACGTGGTGCTGGGGTCTTGGGGGTGGGGCAGACGCCCCTGAAGAAGTGTGGGGAAGCGTCCCACACACCCCCCCCTCACTGGGGCTCAGGGACTCGCAGGGAGCGATGTGGTGACGCCGTCTGCAGGATGAGGCGCCCCATGTCCTGACCTGGCCTGTGTCCCTGAAGGGATCGAGTTTGTGGTGACCCAGCTCAAGTCCATGGTGCTGACGTTGGGCCTGATCGACCTGTACCTGACGGTGGAGCGGGCCGTGCTGCTGTCGCGCCTGGAGGAGGAGTACCAGGTGGGTGCGGGACTTGGGTGCCCCCGTTCAGACGCACTGAAGCGCGTTGCTGTAAAGCTGCCCCACGCGCTTCCGAGCTCGCGTGGAAACCGAACCCTAAGGGCTGAGAGAGGCATTGTCCGTCATGCACCACGGCAGGGAGCTCGGCCTCCCTCCTGGCCTCACCGCCTCCTCTCAGCACCTGGCCGCCTGGGGGCTCCTGTTTGCCTGCCTCACACGGGAGGAGCCGGAGGCCCCGCTCGCACCCCATAAGTCGGTGGAGGCTGGCTTGGCGCCCCCTCTGCAAAGGAGGAGGAATGTGGTCCCTAAAATGACCAGGAGCCCCATCCGTGCTTGTGGAGGCTGAGCCTGGGTGCCGGCCGTGTGCACAGGGCCACCTGCAGGCTGGGCAGGTGGCTGCCGTCGTCCCAGGTTTGGTTTTGTGGGCTCTGCTGCGCTGAGCTTGCAGTTTCTGACCCGGAATCTGGACGGCGTTGTCTGCGGTCCCCTTGTCCCCTCTCCAGCTTCCCAAGGCTAATTGCAATTCCACGTGGCTCCTAGTGGGGGGAAAACCCTTTCATGATGACAGTATTTCCCAAGCTGGTCCCATCATTTGCTCAGAGAAATGCCAGGGGAAGAAGCCGTTTCTGTGTCGCGAGTGAGGCTAGCTGCTCCCCAGATGTCAGGGAGGTTGGTGGGAAGAGGGCGAGCTGGGGTCGACGACTGTGGGAGGTGGGGGGTGGGGGTGTCAGGAACCCTGGCTCCTGTCCAGGCCCAGTGTTCGGCTGCGAGTCCCAAGCCAGGCTTTCGTTCTCTGAGCCTCAGGCTCCATCCCACAAAACACTTCTCTGAGAGTGTAAGGTGCTGCTCTGGGCCGCCCAGGATGCAGGCAAGGCAGATCCTGAGTTCCCTGTCCGGGCCTCTGAGTCCTAGGGAGAGTCTGCAGCCCTCAGCGTGCAGGCCGGGGGGCCTCTGCAGGATCGGCTTCCCCAGGAGTCAGGGCCGAAGCGACGGCGTGGCCCTGGCTGGCTTATTTATCACACCCACTCGGGTGGCCCGACCGGGGGAGGCAGTGCGTGAGTGAAGCAGCCCCCTGCGGGAGGGGCCGCCCTTCAGGGAGATGCACCTGCAGTGGGCGCCTGGCCCACCCAGCAGTGGGTCCCCCCGGTCCCCGCCCGCACCCGTGCCCCAGTGCGGTGCCGGCTCTGCCCCCCTGCTGTGCCCGCCCGACGGCCGCTCCCCCGTGTCTCGTGTGTTGGGGTGAGGTCGGAGCCTCCACCCTCAGCCCAGCCATGAGGGAATGCAGCTCTGGCCCGTCACCCAGCGGCCTGACCCGTCCTCCCCTCAGATGCAGAAGTGGGGCAGCATCGAGTGGGCCCACGACTATGAGCTGCGGGAGCTGCGGGCGCGCACGGCCGCGGGCGCCCTCTTCGTCCACCTCTGCTCCGAGAGCACGACGGTCAAGCACAAGCTCCTGCAGGGGTGAGGCTGCGAGCTCGAGAGACGCCTGTCCTTACATGTCAGTCCCCTGGAAGCGCTGGGGCCCAGAGTCCGCGCCCCTCGTCCCGCCTCCCCGCAGGGCTCACTGCGCAGCCCTCAGCCCCAAGGCTTTTCTTTTTTCTTGGTTTTTAATCAAACGATCTTTCCAACGTGAGTCCTTCTTGGTCCAACCTGCTTGTTTGTGTCCCCAGTCTTAGCAAAAATGATGAACCCTGGAAGTAGGCAATCTTGTTTCTGGGTGAAAAGCCTAAGCGAGGCCGCCTGACCTGCACGTGTCCTGTTCAGGGAGCCCTGAGGCCCTCCCCGCACGGCCGCCTTGCAGGCCCCAAGGGTGGGCGGGAAGCAGGGTCCGTCTGCGAGCTTCAGGCGCAGAGGCTCTTGGAACCGCACCCCCGCCCGTGCTCGGGGGGGGGGGGGGGGGGGGGGTGACGCTGGAGCGGCACCAGTGGCGGGGGGGCGGGGGGGGGGGGGGATGTGACAGCCTCCCCCAGAGCGGCGGCGGCGGCGGCGGCAGCCTGGCCTGGGAGTCCCTCTCAGCAGACACCCACTGCTCGACGGGGGCACGGAGGCGGGGAGAGTAGCCGCAGAGTCCTTTATTCTTCCCTCGGTCTGGAGAGGGCGCGGGGCTGCTGCCCTAGTCCAGGAGCTCGGCGCACTCCAGGGCGTCCAGCTCCGTCTGCGCGTGGTCCGCATACTGGCTGATCTCCTTCACGCGCTTGCGGTTCCTCGTGATCTCGTCCCTGTGGATCTGCGGGGAGGCCACGGGTCCCTGACCTCGCAGCCCCCCCCCCCCCGCCCCGCCCCAGCCCCCAGGGTGCACCCCGCGGGTGGTCACTCACTCGGTCCAGCAGGTGTGTGCACCAGGCGTGGACCTTGGTCACCAGCTCATCCTCCCGACTGTCGATCTTGAGGAGGTGGACGTCGTGCGACGCCCCGACCGCGTTGACCAGCGTGTCTTTGTCGACAAAGAGCTGGGGAGGAGCGGGAAAGGGCGCGAGAGTCGGTCTGGCTGCCGCTGCCTGGGTCAGAGGCCGCCGGAGCCAGAGGGAAAGGGGCCCCCACCAGGGGAAGCGGCGCCCACCCTGCGTTCCCACTTCCTCTGGCTCATTTCTGGTGCCCACGCCAGGAAAGGGCCCAGGGGGACCTCCCCGAGGTTCTCAAGCCCGACACGCCCGAGACCCGCCCACCAGGTGGGCCGCATGAGGCTGGTGGAGGGACTGAGGCTGCTCTGAGGATGGAGGGCCCCCAAACGGATGGAGTCACCCCTGTCAGACCTGGGCCCCCCTGGGCTCCTGCCTTCTTGCTCCCCCCGAGTCCTACACCTCGTGGGACACTGCGGGGAGCGACCCCCCGCCAGGCCTGGCCGGTCCGGGTGTTCATGTGCTGTGCACAGGCTACCTGCCCCGACAGCCCAGAGTCCAGAGCAGGGAGCGCTGCCGGAGCCTTTGCCAGCGGCCGCTTCCGCTGTGCAGGGAGGGGACAGCGAAGCACCTGCCAGCTTATACTTGCAGGAGAGCGGGGCAGGGGTGCAGGCGGGCTTGCCGGAGTGGCCACCCTAACAGTCTCCAAAATACGGGCGGTGGATCTCGAGGGTTAGTTTCTCCGCCGGCAAAGTACGCCATGCTTGGCTGCACCTGGGCGAGCCGCACCCCCCAGGACCCTTCCGATGGGATGTTCTTGGCTCAGAGTGTTTTTCCAGAGAAGGTTCTGGGAACTCGCGTGGAAAACAGGCTTTCAACCTCGTCTCGCAGTTGCCCACTTTCCTGGCCACAGACTTCTTTCCAGGGGAAGGCCTGTCTGCATCGCGCGCGGAAGCCAGGCATGTTGGCCGGCACAGCCCACGGGAGGAGCAGCGGGTGACCTGGCTGCTGGCCCAGTCCCACTCTGTCACTCGAGTGCACCCTCCTGGACCCGCAGGTCTCCTGTTGCCCGGACCCCGTGTGGCAGCTAGTGGATGTTGAGGGCACCTGGGGAGCGAGGCTGGCTGGGCGCCTTGGTCCCCCGAACCCTCCCAGAGCACCGCAGGACTTGAGAGGGCAGGAGTGCCCGGGTTTGAAGCCAGGTCCTCAAGCAGCATCATCTCTGAGGCCCCCTCCCCAGCGTCCTGTCTGCAGACCAGAGTGCGTAACAGAGCTACCCCCCAAGGGTCCTTTGGGAGTTAACTTGTTTGCACGAGCCCCCAGAGAGTGGGCTTCTGTTGCTAGCCCCAGCCAGCCAGCAGCCTGAGTGTCCCAGGGCCACATGAACAGGTGTCAGGTGGCGCGGGGCAGAGCCGTCCTGGCAGGGGGAGGTGGCCCCTTTGTGTGTGACCCAGACCCAGGAGCAGAGTCCCAAAGAACTCATGGCCTGTGGACCGTCCGTTGGGGGCTCCAGCATGGCTCTTGGGGGCTGCCCGGGATGATGGCGCTTCCCGGTGTCTGGCGGACACAGTGTCTGCTGGTGTTTGGGAAGGAAGGAGGTGACACGGGGCCCCCTGACCGCATGAGTCTGCCAGGAGCTCAGACACTGGGCGTGCGTGGTGGTGAGACGTGTCCTTGGCTTCCAGGGTTGCCCAGGCAAGTCACGGGGCTGCGATAGAGACGGTGGGTGTCTCCACGGAGCTGACAGGGAGCTGAGGTCTGAGCGAGGAGGGCCACACACAGGTGGCCTGGGGACAAGTGCGCCTGGGGGATGGCAGCTGAGAGAAAGCCCCAAGGGCAGGTTGTGCACAAGCCCACGATGGCCGGGTTTGGCCTTTCAGAGGGTCTGGGGCCGCTGCCTGGAGGGCGGGAAGGCCAGTGGTGCCGCCAGGGGCGGTGGGGCTTGACCCAGTGGCCCTGGGGGTGTCAGCGGCGAAGGAAGGAAAGTGGCGCCCTTCCCAGAACATGGCACACCTGCTGCTGGACCTCAGCGCAGGAGACCCGGGGGCCCTGAGCGCTCCTCCCTGGGGTGCTGGGCCAGAGACCCCAGCAGTGCTTCTGACCGCTGAGTGCCGCCGCCCCCCGCGCGCCTCTGCCCCCGCGCTCACCGCCCGCACGTCGTCGGGCAGGTCCTCGTCCAGCTCGCCCTTGACCGTCTTCTCCAGGGTGTTGATGGCGGCCTCCAGGAGCTTCTCGTGGTGGTGGTTCTCCAGGTCCCGGCACTGAGCCATCGTGCGGCGCGAGTTAAGCCGGGGCGGGACAAGCAGCACCCACCCCCCCACCCCCCGGGCAGGGCCATCCCTTTGGCCCCCGGTCCCGCTCGTCCCTCGTCTCCATCCCCACCGCCTCCCTCCGCTCCAGCCCTTTCTAACGCAGCTCCAGAGCTCCCGCCGGGTCGGAACCTAGAGGCCTCTTGGAAGGCACCTGTCCTGCAGGCCTTTGCACAGGCCGCCTCCTGGGCCTGGAAGGTCCTCCCCAGCTTCCCAGCCGGCCCTGCGGCCCACCCTGAGGCCCTCAATTGGTGGAGGCTGCCTCCAGAGCTCTGTGCCCCCGCAGGACCTTGGACCCAGGAGGACAGGACAGGGTGACTTCTGGGGTGAACCTCTGAGCCCCAAATGTCCGCTCCTAACCTAACCTAACCTTTCTCCTGACCATCTCATCACGGATGAGCAGGCAGCATCCTCGGCACCGAGGCTGCCCCGCCCCGAGGGCATGCGCAGGGCAGGGTGTCCCGGAGTGAGGCCTCCTGGCGAGGTCAGGCAGCACCTGGGCTGCGAGCAGCAGCCTGCCAGGCAGCCCCCGATGGGGGGCCTTCCAAACTCTAACCAGGCGCCACTGTGCCGGGAGGTCAGAAAACATCCCTGGAACTTTCCAGGTGGTTGCCAGGTTTCTATCCTTTGAAGGTGGGCTTTTCTCCTCAGTGAAAAAACGGGAGGTTTTACACTCTAATTTCAAAGCTGCAGATTCCCACTAAATAGGGTCCTGTTTAGTCTCATGTTGGTGGAGAAAGAGACCTTTTTTTTTTTGGCTTCTTAGGGCCGCCCCCTCGGCATATGGAGGTTCCCAGGCTAGGGGTCCAATCAGAGCTACAGCCGCCGGCCTACACCACAGCCACAGCAACGCGGGATCTGAGCCGTGTCTGCGGCCTCCACCACAGCTCACAGCAATGCCGGATCCTTCACCCACTGAGCGAGGCCAGGGATTGAACCGTCAACCTCATGGGTCCTAGTCGGATTTGTTTCCGCTGCGCCACGATGGGGCCCCCGAGACAGACATCTTTCTGTAAACCAAACGGGGCGTAGGCATTTCCGGTAAGAGTGGAAGTCTGATTACAAGAGCGCTGATTTTTAACTATCCCTGCAACGCGTCTGAGGCACTGGTGGCAGTGGGAGGGGCAGGCATGTGACCCCACAGTTGCCACCTGGGAGGGGACCCCACTTCTTTTGGTTAAAAAGGCAGGTCCCTGCGCCCAGCCCCCTAGAGGCCAGGAGCGCTGGCGCAGGCCAGGTGACCCCCAGCACGGCCCGCACGCCCCCCACGGAAGGTCCTCAGGAAAGGATATAGGCTTTGGACGTTTTCAACGAACAGTCCCACCAGGTCGGCGATGTTCCTTTCAAACAGGCTTATGGTCTCCTGAAAACGACAAGGAGGCCGCCACCGCGCTCATTTAGGCTTGGACGCCCCGGGCCGTGCGCCGGCGGAAGGCGCTCCTTAGGCTGGAGTGGCGCCTCCGACCAACCGCGGAGCTTCCCGGGCGACACCCTGCCGCGACCCTGCCCGCTCTCCCTCCCAGCCGCTCCCCGGCAGCCACTCGGAGGTTCGTGGCCTTCTCCGGGCCTCTGCCCCAGCCCTGGCTGGCCCCTCAGCATGCGCACGCAGCCACCACCTTCCTTGGGGCTTCTCCGTGGCACCTGCCTCCACTTCCAGAGAAGCAGGGAGGGAGTCGCTAAGAGCCAGGCTGCCTGCCAGCCCCACCACCCTGTGTAACCCCGGGGCTTTAACTCCCCGGCGCCGCCTCAACCTCCCCATCTGTGCAGTGGGCTTCCTCCGCATAGTGACACATCTCCCGAGATGGCAGTGACGCATCAGTGGGTTTCTTCACACCGAATGCCTTGCGGGGTGTCTGGCAGAGAGGAAACCCTGGCCACTGTGCCTCTTACCCAGGTTTCTCGCTCTCAGGGCATCTGCCTGCAGGCCTCTCGGCCCCACCCCCACCCCCGGGGCCTCCCCGCACGGCTGCGCCCCACTGCTCTGCAAGGCATCCGGCCTCGCCCAGGTGCCAAGGTGAGAGCTGCTCCCTGTGAGCCAGAAGGACGGGCCATGCCCCTGACCTGCCGCAGGGCAGTGGCACGGGAGTCTGAGGCTGCAGGCTGAGCCAATTAAACATTTTCGAACGTGTGAACTCTTGTAATGAACAAAAGCAGGGTCACTGTAAAGCCCGACTCCGCCCTGGAGCTTCGGGTCCCTGGGACCCAGCTGCGACGCCAGCACGCAGGTTCTGGAGAATCCGGGGACGGTGAAAAGGGCTCCCCCTGCTCGAAGGTTGCAAGCCACTGCCTGAGCCCCCACCCCCCGCCGGGGCTCTCGGTTGCTTTCTGCAGCGCTGGAGCCTGCTGGCGGGTGGGGGTGGGACAAGCACCCCCGCTGCGGTGCGGCACCTCTCCTGTGTGACACGACACTTGACAAGTGAGGCCCTGCTGAGACGCCGTCTCCGGCCAGCGCAGCTTGCACCAAGGTCCCTGTCATCTGTGCCCTTCAGCCCCCGGCCCCCACGGTCTCGTAAACGCACGGGTCCGCCTGGCTGCCCAGGACCTTAGGAAGCTAAACCGCAGGCTCCTCGCGTGGCCCTGAGATGCCGCGACTGCAGGCTGTGCCGCTGGAGCCTTGGTTTCCTCCGGGGTCGGGGGGTGGGCAGCACCTGGACGGCTCCTGGGCTCTGCTTGCGTTAGGATGCGCATTAAGAGGTTCCTTCGGACGGGTCAGCGTTCCAGAGGAACGAGTGCTGCACGAGGACCCCTCATAACCGCAACGAAACGCAGTAGAAGCAGAGAAGGCCCCCGTCGCCACCACGCCACGTCGCTGGGACGCCTCCCTCCGGCAGGGGCGAGGCGCTCCCAGGAAGGCCCCGCTCACCTCCAGCTGCTCCGCCAGCTGCATCTCCAGCGTCATGAGTGCGTTGAACAGCTCGGCGACGCGCTCTCTGCACGCCACTAGCCTCGTCTCCAAGGTGGTCAGTTCAGACGCGTCTCGGATGGCGCTCAGGCTCTGGAAACAAAGCCTGCGCTTTAGGAACCCAGCGCTGAGCGTGGCCGTAGCTACCAAGACGGGAGGCGGCCCTGTGGCTCGTGGGGAGGAACGTGGAGCCCGGGGCCGCGCCGCCCGAGCCCGGCCGAGGCTGTCAGGGCAGGGCCTCTGCCAGCTGCTGCGTCCTTAGCTCATGGGGGAGGAGCAGTGGCCTCAGAGTCACAAGGACTCTGTGGCTCTCCCTGGGTCACCGTGCCACCTTCGGGCTCTGAACCTCGTCTCCTCAGGTCCAGGCTCGCAAGGCCCAGGGGTGAGGCGGCGTCTGTGAGGTCCCGGCTCCCACAGGGGCTCGGCTCCCAGCGCTGCCAGACTCTGGTAAGAAGCCCTTGGAGTTCCCACTGTTGGCACAATGGGACTGGCAGCGTCTCTGCAGGATCAGGACGCAGGTTCCGTCCCCAGCCTGGCAGAGTGGGCAAAGGATCTGGTGTAGGTTGCAGCTGTGGTTCAGGCCTGATCCCTGGCCTGGGAAATGCATGTGCCACAAGGCAGCCGAAAACAGAGACCCGCAGCAGGAACGCACGCAGGCCGAGCCGGAGGGAGCCGGCTGGGCCCGCACACGCCCCACGAAGGAGCAGAGGCAGGTCCGTCGGCAAGGTGGGCGCTCGTGAGCTGCAGAGCACGTGCATCCCAGCCTGCACCCAGTGCCAGCCCGTCTCCAGCGACGGACACGATGCCCTCAGAGTCACGGGCGTGACTGGGGCCACGGCTGCCTCGTCTGGAGAAGACCAGCCCCCTCGCTGGCTCAGACTGACCCGCAGACATTCCTGCCGGGGCCCAGACGAAAGGTAAAAATAAAGCCACAAAAGCACGTGAGGAAAAAGTGGGGGACCTTCCCTAAACAACCCGAGTGCAGAAGCCCTTTCTACCCGTCCCCAGGAGAAGAGCAGCAATTCTGCTACATAAAATGTTTTAAAATTGTGAGTATCAAAAGCACCATCGACAAAATGACAAACTGGGAAAATATTTGCTCCCCGAACATTTCACTGACAGAGCTAATGCCTCACTCTATAAAGAGCCTACAAAGAAAATTCTTTCTGCTGTTTTGGGGGCGGGGCACGCCCACGGCATATGGAAGTTCCCAGGCCGGGGATCCAAGCTGAGCTGCAGCTTCAACCTTCACCATGGCTATGGCAACGCCAGATCCTTAACCCACTGTGCAGGGCCGGGGATCAAACCCAACCTCTGTAGAGACAACACTGGATCCTTAACTGCTGTGCCACAGTGGGAACTCTGTAAATTTTTTTTTAATAGAGATACAGAGATAGAAACCAAAAACCAAATGGAAAAATGGGTAAGGGCCTGTTACAAGGGCAAAGAGTTTACAGAGTAAGAAATATAAGTGGAGCTCCCTGGTGGCTCATTGGGTTAAGGACCTGGCCTTATTGCTGCTATGGCTGGAAACAGGGACAACGACCGTGGGTCAGGGGTCGTCGAGCAGGAAAGGGGGGGAGGGCGGGGCCCACCAGCAGGTGCGTCTCCTCAAACTTGGCGATCCTTTGCCTGCCCTGCTCCTGGTTCTCCTGGATGGCCTCCTGGACACACTGGCTGAAGGTGTCCAGCTCCGCCTTGCGCTTCTCCTGCTGCTTCAGGCCGCACTCAAATAGGTTCAGGCAGACGATGACGAACTTGTCCCTGTAGGTGAGCGGCCGTTAAGGAGGCGTGCGGCGGCTGGGGAGGGGCGCAGAGCTGGGGGCCCGGGGGATTCGGGAAGGAGTTCTGCGTGGAGGAGGAGGCGCAGAGGTAAGTCTCTGGGGGACCTGAGGGGGCAGCCTGCACCTGGGCCTCCGAGCTGCTGATGTCCAGGCCGCAGTGGACACAGCGGCTGCGGAGGTCACCTCGCTGCTCTGGGCTGGGGTCAGGCGGGCAGCAGAGGGAGGGGTGGGGGATGCGCGCCCCCTCACCCCGGTGTGTGCGGGGCATTTGTTTGAGAGCAAGTCTCTGCCTCACGGCCACCCCCCTCGCCGCCTCTGCTCAGCGCTCAGCCCATCCTGCATCCCTCACTCAGCGTTTAAGCTGCGATGACAAAGGCCCAGGCTCGGCCCGTGACCCCTCACTGTGCGACCTGCACAAGGCCCATCTCCAAGCTTAGCTTCCCCAGCGACAAAGTGGGATCCAGAAGGACCCCCGTCCATTGGCAAGGGACAGACTAAGATACCGGGTGCAGAGCCCCGGGGCGGGTGATGAGGGCCAGAGCCCCGGACGTGCTGCAGTGCCTCAGCTCTGGTCCTCGCTGCCCTGAGGCCTGCAGAGTGGAAGGGCTCTCCCCAGGACACCCGGGCCCTGTGGGGTGGCTGTGGATGGAAGGATATGTCTCCAGGAGCTCGCCCACGCCAGGCAGGCAGGCCAGCTTGCTGCCCTCCACGTCCTCGGCGTACATGCTCTCAAAGAGGAAGGGGCCGTTCAGATTCTCCACGAAGGCAGCCTGCGGGCAGAGACACAGCGGGGCTCCTGGGCACGGTGCCCAACGCTCAGGAAGGCAGGGCGCTGATGGACATGCACAGGGCCTGGTGCGGGCGGAGGACCAGAGGCCGAAGACAGAGGTTGCCCGCTCCGTCTGGCTGGAGGGCCTGCCCGGGACGTGCCAAGGCGTGGAGGGGCAGGGCTGCTCTGAGGGACTGTTTCTGCAGAGTCCCGGCCCTTGTGCAGCAGCGGGACCTGGGGCCGAGGGGGCGGGGACAGGACAGCCCGACGGCCCTGCTGTGACGGCCCTGGCAGACCAGGCGGCCCTGGGCACCAGCTGTCTTCAATCAGGAGACAGGCTTGGGGGTCTGGGCCCTGCGGACCTTCGCGAACTGGCCTCCTGGCCGGGGCAGGCGCACCTTGTGCTCTTCCAGCTCCTCCCGCCGGGCCTGCTCATCTTCCTGCTGGGCCTGAAGCAGGTTCTCGCGGTGCTTCAGCTCGTCGAGGCTGTACTGGTGCTTCACCTCCGCCAGCTCCTTCTGTGGGAGGAGCAGGAAGGGGCATCAGGGCACGGCCTCCTGCCACTGCTCCAGTCTGGGCGGCACGGGCGTCCTTCCTCGCCAGCCTCCCCAGTGCCTGAGTCTACGGCCGCGGACAGGAGGGATCCGCAGGGCAGCCTGCGGGCGGGGCCCTCAGAGGGATGCCCGCGGGGAGAGAGGGGCGGTGGGTGCCCCAGCCGCAGGCCTGCACCCCATCCCCCGCCAGCACTGGGGGCTGCGGGGGCCCCAGCGGCCTTCGCTGGGCTAAGGCTTCAGGTGCAAGCCCCGCCCTCCGTTCCCACGGCCCCGCCTCTCCCAGGACCACGGCCCCGCCCCCTCTGCTCCCAACACCAGCCCCTGCTGAAACCTGCAGGGTCCTCTGCCGGCAGCAGGCCAAGACCTGAACCCCAGCACCGCCCTCCTGCCTGTCCCCAGCCTCTCCCCACACAAAGCCCCCCCAAGCTCACAGCCCCGCCTATCCTGAGTGCTTTGCTGGGACTGACCACTGGGCCTCAGGGCCAGGCTTCAGGCAGAACCCAGGGCCTCGACTTAAAAGTGGCCTGTTAGAAACAGGGGGAGCCCACAGCCTGCCCCCAGCCCTCGCCGGCCTTGCCTGGGCCTGGCTGCCTGGTGGCCTGAGCCTGGCGGCGTTAGCGGGTGAGGGACAGGCAGCCACGCGGATGAGGGAGTATCAGGGGAGCTGCTCTGCGGAACTGTGCTCCTAAAACCATTTCCTTGGTGCTAATCTTGGTGCTTCCAGACAGAGCCTCTGAGTCAGAAGGAGGCAGACTGTGCTGTCTGCCTTCTGGAAACTTCCGAGGACCAAGGAGAGAATGCTTGGGGAGGGGCCGGGAACCTGCAGTGTCAGGCCCTGCACAGTTTTATGATGAGCAAGCATCAAGCCTTTCAAAGTATCGTCCGAATGAGAAAACCCAGACCTGAGAGACCTGGGGTTCAAAATCCGATTCTTGTAACGGCTCTGGGACCAGAGCCACCGCGCTCCTTTCAAGACGCCCGGGGCCCGGGGGCGCACGCAGGGCCGGGAGACCCGGAGGGAGACACTCGCCGTGTGGTCGTCGATGCGCCGGAAGTCCAGGTACACGAGGTCCGGGAGGTAGGCACACACGAACATCTTGTAGTCGTCCTGCTCGGCCACGGGGTTCCCGGCGAGGCTGAGCGTCCGCAGGCCCTTGAATCGCCGCAGGTAGATGACCTGGGAGAAGGGGGAGAAAGGCCCGTGTCCTGCCCACGCTGCCAGCTCCGCGAGCAGGGTCAGGATGGGGGGATGGGGGGCCCGGGCCACAGGCACTGGAAGGACTCCGAGGAGGTGGGGAAAGCTGCTTAACAGCTGTGGGTTGCAGTCTCCTCATCTGCAACGTGGGAATGGGAACGAGCTGTGTAGGTGGAGAGAGGCCCGATGCCACACGCCATGAGCAGCACTGGCAATAGTGGGCCTGGCTGTTCTCACCACTGCCAGATGCAGAACGGGCAGCATATTCCAACCAGTAAGTGCTGAGGGCTTTTCTAACCATAAGCCTAGACCTAACCCTAACCCAACCATAAGCCTAGACCTAACCCTAGGCCTAATCCTAACACTAAGCCCAAAACTGACTTTAAACCTAGGCCTAACCTAAGCCTAGGCCTAACCCTAAGACGAACCCTGATCCTAACACTAGCCCTAAGGCTAAGCCTAACCCTGACCCTGACCCTAGCTTTAAGCCTAACCCTGGCCTTGGCCCTAACCCGAAGCCCAAAGCTTTACAGTAAATGGAGCCTCACTCATAGTTATGCTGGACCAGCTGGATGGCAGCTGGCGGGCTGTCCACTAACTTTATTCTCTCTCTGCTCTGTCTTTGGTAAAGTCAACAAACAAGTCATCACGTAAGCCAGCACTTCATCGATAGCAGCTACTGCGCTGTGCGGAAGAAGAAACCTAGGTGCTTTTAGGAAGGAATTTGTCTTTTTGTTTGTTTGTGTTTGTCTTTGTAGGGCTGCACTCATGGTGTATGGAAGTCCCCAGGCTAGGGGCTGAATCAGAGCTGCAGCTGCCGGCCTACAGCACAGCTCACAGCAACGCCGGATCCTTAGCCCACTGAGCGAGGCCAGGGATCGAACCCACATCGTCATGGACCCCAGTCGGGTTCGTTACTGCTGAGCCATGATGGGAACTCCTTTTGTCATGAGTTTATTCATTCAACAAATATCCTCAAGCACCTGCCAGGCTTCAGGCCTATTCTAAACCTTGGGGACACAGTGGGAGCAGAGCCCTCAAAGCAGGAGCTGACATTCTAGGGGCAGGGAACAAGTAGAGGAGTTCCCACTGTGGCCTGATGGGATTATCGGTATCAGTGGAACCCAGGGACACAGGTTCGATCCCTGGCCGGGCACAGTGGGTTAATGACCCTGTGTTGCCTCAGCTGTGGTGTAGGTCACAACGGCAGCTCAGATCCAATCTCTGTCCCGGACCTCCATATGCCTCAGGGTGGCCCAAAAAGAAAAAGTAAGAGAGTTCCTGCTGTGGCACAGTGGGTTAAGAACCTGACTCCAGCGGCCTGAGGCACTGTGGAGGTGTGGGTTTGGTCCCTGGCCCAGCACCGTGGACTAAAGGAGCTTGCGTTGCTGCAGCTGTAGCTCGCATTCAATCCCCGGTCCAGGAACTTCCACAGGCTGCATCTGGCCATTAAAAAAAAAGTTAAAAAGTCGTCATTACTGTTTGGCGGCAATACTCTAAGAACTCAAGGGGGGGGGGGCAAAACCAGCAGAAGCCAAGGCCCCAAGGCAAGAAAGAGTGGGCCCTGTACCAGATCCCAGCGAGGCCAGGAGGCTGCAGCGCGCTGGGGAGGGGCTGCCTAGGTCTTGAGGCCGGAGTGTTGACAAGGCAGCGTCGATTCACCTGTGACCTCGGGGCTGCGGGCGGGAGTGTGAATTTTGTTCGAAGGGAAGGGGAGCCAGTGGAGCTTTAAGTGTATGTGGGTGGGGAGTTAGGATCTGACTTAGTTTTTAACGAATCCAACAAGTATCCACGGGGACGTGCGTTCGATCCCTGACCTCGTTCAGTGGGTGAAGGATCTGGCGTTGCCCTGAGCTGTGGCGTAGGTCACAGATGTGGCTTGGATCCCTCGTGGCTGTGGCTGTGGTGTAGGCTGGCAGCTGTAGCTCCGATTGGACCCCTAGCTTCCATAGGCTGCAGGTGCGGCCCTGAAAAAAAAATCACCCAAGAGAGAAAGGCTGGGTACCAGCATGTTGTGGGTGGTGAGCGGGACCGGCCTTCTCAGAACTGCTGCTGGGTTCGTACCCGGTCCCACTTCTACAGATGGCGGTTTGGCAAAATACATCAAAAGGTAAAAGCCCACGTGCCCTCAGACCCAGCAGCTCCGCCTCCAGGCACCTGTCCAGGTGCAAAGTCGGCCGTGGTCAAGGACGTCCCGTGTGGCCTGCGTGTGACAGCAGGAGGCGAGAAACAACTGGAGTGTCCACCCGTGGGGGCTGGAAAAAGCCATCCCACCCAGCAGGGGAGGGCTGATGTCCCCAAGCTGCTCAGCCCCCCTTCCTCAGCGCCGCCACACCCTCTAGTCCGGCCTCAGCTGCCGCTGTGACGCACTGAGGCTGCATCGCCCGCCTCAGCCTGCTCTCTGCCCGCTCGACAGCCCAGCCCCCAGCCAGGGTGGGAGGGGTGAATGCCTCGGGGGCAGGGCTGGGGGGGATGCCGCGTCTGGACAGTGGCCCCACCACGCACGGCGCCACCTCAGTGACCCCTGCAGGCTGGCTCCTGCTGTCCCAGGCTCAGCCAGTTTCCTGAGGTCGCCGCGTGGCTCCCAGGGCCTTGCCCCCGCCCGGGGGTGGGGTGTTGAGCCTCTCCACTCTGCAGGCAAAGCAGAACCCCACCTCGCTCGCCTGAGGGGCCCTCACCTCCGCAGGTGCTTGAGAGAGTGGGGGGGCAGGGCAGGGCCCCCCAGGAGAGGCCCACACGGGCACCCAGACGGGCCCCCGCGGGCTACGAGGGCATCTCCATGTCCTCGGCGCTGGGGGTCCACGTTTCTAGGCGCTGGGAAGGGTCTAGAGGCCTGCCCGCCCGCCCGCCCGGTGCCCAGGCTCACGTTGGTCAGGTTCGCGATCCGGTTGTTGCCCAGCGACAGCACCTGCAGCCTGACCAGGGCGTCCAGCGAGTCCACCTTGGAGATGCGGTTGTTGAACAGGCTCAGGTCCTCCAGGCTCTCCAGCGAGTCCAGCCCCTCGATGGCCTCGATGTTGTTGAAGGACAGGTCTGGAGGACGAGGGCCGCGGGGCCCGGGCCTGGCTCAGGGCAACTGTCCCAAAACAGACCCACGGCCTCTCCGGCCAGGCCGCCCACCCTCCTGACCGGGGACAGAGGCTCTCGGCTCTGCGGCCCCCGATCTGGGATGGAAGACGCAGGTCAGGACGCGCGTCTTGGGGTGGGGCCCCCGCCAGCCCGCGTCGCATCTTTGGGGACAAAAGCGCTTTTCCCCACTGCAGGCGCGGGGGTCTGGCTCAACCCTGCCTTGGAGCACCGACGGCCCGGAGACCCAGGCTGGACCCTCCGTGAGCTTTCAGCTAAAGCCACCTGGTCAAAGGGGGTGTCTAAGTTTGGTTGCCTCGCTGGGGACCGTCACCTCTGACGGTTGAGACAGAGAACCATCCCCACCTCACCAGGCTGTCCCAGGGCGTTTCGTGGTTTAATTGTCAGGGGTGACAAAGCCAAGATTCAAAGGGGCTGGTGGCAAAGTGCCCGGGAGCGAGAGCGCGGAAAGAAAGCGAGGCTAGCGGCTCCCGTCGTGGCGCAGCAGCAATGGACCTGGCCAGGAACCATGAGGACGCAGGTTTGATCCCTGGCCTCGCCCAGTGGGTTAAGGATGCGGCATTGCCGTGAGCTGTGGAGCAGGTCTAAGATGCGGCTCGGATCCCGCGTTGCTGTGGCTGTGGTGGAGGCCGGCGGCTACAGCTCTGAGTGGACCCCTAGCCTGGGAGCCTCCATATGCTGGGGGTGCAGCCCTAAAACAAACAAACAAAAAACCACAAAAAACCCTGATGTTCCAGAGGCTGAAGTAACTAGTACAAAATGGGTCAGGACGCTGGCAGAGCTGGGATCCGGCAGAGCCGGTCCGCCAGCACCACGCGGGCCGCTTCCTGTCCTGCTCTGCAGCCACAGGCAGCCGTTTAGCAGTGGGGGTGGGCGGGGCGGACCTGATACGCCGCGTTCCCCGAGATCTCTGCCGATTTCAAGCTACCGGCAGGACGTCCCTGAGGGTGAAGTGGGGTGGGATGTGGCCATCAGCTTTTGGGGGCCAGTTCTGGCGACTCCAGCTCATCCTCGGCGGTGGAAGAGCAGATGGGGCCCCCAGCAGGGCCTGTGCGGGCAGGTGGGGGCTGTGCAGAACCTCAAACCCCCTCTCCTCACCCCCTCCCCTGCACCCCAGGGACCCAGCTCTTCCTGGTGGTGGTTCCATCCCTGGTGACTAGCGCTTGGCTGGACAAAGGCGGACTTCCGATTCTGAGGGGTAGCCTGACCTCTTACCAGAACCTTCCCCGGGACTCTCTCATCCCCGTGCCACAAGCCACGGAACCCGGGGTGCTAGCGGGGGCGTGGCTCGGGCCTGGGCTGCCCCTCCCTCTCCCCCTCCACCTGCTGCACGGACAGATGTCTCCTGGCCGTGCAGGTCGCCCAGCCCGGGAGCAGCGTTACAGGTGCTGGGCTGCTGGGAGGGGCCGTCTGGGGCCAGAGACCGGGCCTAGCGGCCAGGAGACCTGGCTCTAACTTGTTTCTGCTGCCCGTCCTCTCGGCCTCCACACCTGAACCGGCGGCGTGATCCTGCCTGCGGGGTTGCTGTGGGCTGGCAGCCGGCAGCACACGCAGCTGAGCGTGTTCTGCCAAGTGGGAGGGGCCCAGGCCCGGGCTGCCCGTGCGGGAGGGCGGGATGGAGGCGCGTGGCTCTGGGGTCAGACAGGCTTGGGTCTGGGTCCCAGCGCTGCTGTGCCTTGGCCGCGGCACTCTGGGCAAGTGCCTGGGCCTCTGGGAGCCTCCCAGGATGGCCACCCGGGCTCAGGACGGCCCCGGCCAGCCCTGCCCCCACCAGCCATGACGGTGCCTCCCTGGGCCAGCACGTGGGCACCGTTCGGCAGGGCCCTGGCGCCTCGGAGTCAGACGGGGGCCTCGCTCACCCAGCCAGACCAGGCGCGTGAGGCGCTCCAGGCCCTCGATCTTCTCGATGACGTTGTTATCCAGCTGCAGCTTCCGCAGGTTCTCAAAGGGCCAGAGGTTGTCTATGCGGAGAATGTCTGAAACGAGGACGGCCTGGGCTGCTCCCAGCCTGCGCCAGGGTTGGGATGCAGTGCCAGCGTCCCGGGGGCTGGATGACCGGCGGTGACCATGGGGGAGACCAGGACCCCGCCCCTCGGAGCTCGGCGTCCCGAGGAGGGCTGCTGCCCCGGGGCCCCTGAGGACTGGCAGGGGCCGAGGGTGGGGTGGGGGTGCAGGGCGGAGGTGGGCAGCCCCCAGGGCAGGGACGCGCTGCACTGGCCCTCGGATGGCCTGGGCTCAAGACCCAGGGCACAGGCAGCCCCCCACTCCGTCCTCAGGTGACAAACAAGAGCAAAGCTGCAGGGACGGCCAGTCACCTGGGGCGGCCGTCGGGAGGGTGCTTCGGCTGTGTGGACAGAAACGCTTCATGTCCGTGCCCTCCGACCCTGTCTCTACTTGCAGTCTGTGGGCAGAGACACGCTGGGCGGGTGCAGGCCCAAGAGGGCGGAAAGACGGGCCTGTGCCCCCGCACGGGCTGAAGGGCCTGACCCGCAGCCGACCCGTCCCCTGGCTCCTGAGACGGGCAGAGCTCGGTCCCGTCACGGCCACCAAGAGCTCCGAGCAAAGCTCAGTGTGACAGGCACACACTGTGGGTGCAAGATTCTAGAGGCGGGACCTCGTCCCCAGCATTCCTAGAAGCCACAGAGCGCTGCTGTTCACGCCGCTTTTTCCTGTTTGCTTTTGTGAGCACTTCCAGAACTTAGCGAGTTAGAATGTGCTCATTAAAAGAATGTCCTCGGACCCATCTCCACGGGGCTGTTGCCATCGCCCCCTATTCTCTCCTTAACTCTCACCTCCTGGGCGAGGCCCCTGACCCGACCCGTACGGAGCCCCGCGCACTGCGCCCCTCCGCTCCTCCAAGCGCACCAGCTCCGGACACACCGCTGGACTTCTTAGGTTTCTGTGTCCCCCTCCCTTGAAGGTGAGCTCCCCGGAGACGGGGTTTTTTTTATCTTTTTTGTTCCCAGTTGAGTCCCTGGTGCCCAGAGCAGCCCCCGGCCTGGAAGAGGCACGTGGTAAACAGTGGGGGGGGGGAAGGGGCAGCGGGAGGCAGTCTAAAGCCCCCCTGACACCCTCCCTGCCATCCCTTGAAGCCTGCTGCTCTGGGCAGCCCAAGGGCTTCGTGAGGCTGGGCCCGGCCTGCCCGGCGCAGCACCCCGTCCTCGGGTATGTCTCGGTAGCCCCCTGTTGTCGACTGATGAGCGCAGGCCAGCGCGGAGGCCGGGGCAGAGCAGAGACGAGAATCACTGTGCCCTCTGCCGAGGCCCGCCAGCACCGGGCCGGGGGGGGGGTCGCAGGGCCCGTGCCTACCTCTCCTGCCCCCTGTGCCGCCTCACTGGCTCCCTGAGTGAGCCCGGCAGCAGGCTTGTTGTCTCACCTTGTCCCCCAACTCGTGCGGGAGACAGGGCCTGCCGTCACCTGGGCTCGCAGATGGGACACAGGATCTGCCAGGTCGCAGGCACGTCTCCCACCAGGCTGCCCTGGCTCCTGCGGGCCCTGCCCTCCTGCTTCGGGCCCTTCCTCTGAAGCTTCTCCCCAGCGCGGCACCCCTCCCTGCCTTCCTGACCACGTGGGCCCACCTTCCTAAGCTCCCCCCGCCCTTGGGAACTTGCACAAGTGGTCCACGAGTGGGAGAGTGGGAGAATGTCCCCTTTCCTGCTCGTATTCAGAGTCGGGGGGCTCTGGGTGCTCAAGGGCTAAGGGCACCCAGCGCTTTACAGCCCCTGGTGCTGGTCCTGGGCCTCCTGCCCCGGCAGGACCACGGACTGGGCAGGAACTCGGGGCTGCCCGGCGCCCGCCCCGCCAGGATACGCACTCTGGAAGTCCAGCTGCAGGGACAGGACGTCCTTGAAGAGGACACCCTCCTGCTTGGCCAGCTGCCCAGCCTCCTCCTGGGGGCCCTGCTCCCCCACGGCCTGCTTGAGCATGTGGTCGTCAATCACCCTGGGCTCCACGTCCCCCAGGCGGCTCATCCTCCCTGGAAAACACCACGTCTCTTCCCCAGGCTGCTTCCCAGCCTCCCTTGGCGGTCGGGCTGGGGTCCCTTCACAGTGCCCTGGGGCGTCATGGTGGCCACGGACACTCTGAGGTCGGTCCCCTCCCACCCTTGGCTGCCGCACCTGGGCTGCTCCAGGGCCCCACGGGCACCCAGCCTGCCTGGCACCCACCAGCAAGGCTGCATCTCTTGGCCCCACAACCACAGTTGTGACCTCGCCACGGCCCTGGTGCCCACAGTGTTCTGTGTAGCCTCTGCAGCTCAGCTGCGGGGAGTTTATAATCTACCACCCATCAAGGGTCCTTGGTGACTTGCCTGACAATGGTGTCGTTGTAGGTGGGGGAAGTCGCAGAGAGTTTTACCCCACTGTCACCACAGTCGCCTCCTCACACAGAACCAGATCCAGAATTGTCCTGCAAAACAATTGTCCAACTGGACCTGAAAAATAGAGCCCCTGTTGGCCATGAATCAGAAAGAGAAAACGCACCATTTACCCTGTGTCACTGGGTGCCAGTGCACACTTGGTGTTAAATGACAGGCCAGCTCCAGGAGCCATGAGAGAGGGGAGCCCTAAAGCCCTAATTTCCCAGAGAAGGGAAACTAAGGCTGGGGAAGGGACAGACATGGACTCGGCATCCACATCCAAAGCCACAAGTCTTTACCAAGAGGAAGATTAGGTCTAACTAAGCAAGAGGAACAAGTTAGCGGCAGTGGAGAGGTGGGAGCGAGGGTCCGTGATGCCCTCTTGAAGAGGTATCGCTAGGCCAGGGTACCTCTCTCTGGGTTGGAGGCCTGTGTGTATTTGGGGCCTGTGCCCAGAGGGAACGTTTCCCCAGGTCCTTTTCCAACGAGGCCGGGAGGAGGCTGCCAGGGGGCCTGGGCCCTCCTCCAGGTGGGGCGGCCGGCGGGCTCCTCCGGGAAAAGGTCAGGTCCTCCCGCAGCCTTTGAGTTTCAGCCCCAGATTCTCAGCTTCTGCGCAGTTCCCCGCGGGCTCCCTTCCTCAGCGCCCGGTTGCTAGGGGAACCAGGAGCCGCACTCCGTTGCTAGGGAGAGTCTGGGGCTAGACATCCTGGGTGAAAGTTGACGGCCACGTGATCACATTTCTGGGCGGGGAAAGCCTCCCGGCACCAATCCGCTGTAGAGAAAACAAATACTTGTCCAATCAGCGGTTTCTATGGGCGGGGAACTTGGTATCCCCGCCCCCTACCTACGTGACTGACTCGTCTTTTGCCCAATAACAGTAAGGACTCCTTCGATTGACCAATATACAGGTGAATCAACATACACAGACTTTCGTTCGGAGGCGGGCCAGGGGAGGTGACGGAGATTCCTGTGACCTAGCTCGCGACCCCGCCCAATCGGACGCGGCAGGGTGGGCGGGGATTCGCTGAGGGAGGTGTAGGGGCCAATCGGAAGAGGGCAGGGCAGCCGTCGCCCAATAGAAACGCGGCGGGGTGGGGCTGGGACGGGCGCCGGCGTTCCGGAGGGTGGGGCGGGGGCAAGTGTCAGTCTGGCCGGGAGCGCGGCGGGGGACGCGGAGACCCGGCGGCTGACTCGCTCCGGCCCCTGCCGAGCCGTCCGCCCAAGATGGAGTTCCTCCTGGGGAACCCGTTCAGCACCCCGGTGGGGCAGTGCCTCGGTAAGGCCCCCACAGCGGCGCCCGGAGGCCTGGGCGAGGCTCCGCGCGTCCCTGCGCGGCAGGGCCCAGCAGCCCCCCCCCCCCCCCCCGCCGCGACAGCACCGGCCGGGGTCGAGCAGCCCTCGGGGGAGCGGGAGGCCGGCGCGCTCTTGAGGACACGGTGGGGGGCAACCTGCCCCACCTCGGGAAAGGGGGCGGCCTGCTCGCGGGGCGCCCGCGGGGCCTGGCCGCCGACCCCCTGTGACCTTGTGCGAGTCACTGCCCGGTCCGGTCTGAGGTGCCCCGTCTGTCAGAGGCGGGAGCTGATGTCCCCTGTGCTCGTCTCTGCCCCCGGCTGTTGCTTCCGCGCGTTCTTACATTTGCCAACGCGGAAATCTTCGGGGACAGATAGAGGGGTGCTCGCCGGCCTGATCCTGTGTGGGCGCCGGGATGACCAGCATCCCCGGGGGAGCGCCCGAGGTGTGGGTGAGGACCACCAGAGGGCCGGCGGCCACTGGACTCTGCTTACTGCAAAAAGCAACTTGCCTTTCCAGCCGAGGCTGGAGCTTAGGCCGAGTGCCCTCGGTCAAGCGTGTTGATTGGTTTCTTTGAAAACTGGGTCCTCCTGGTTGGAGGAAGGTCTGGAACAACGTCTTTGGTGAGCAGGGACCTTTGGCGTCCTCGCCAGCCTGGCTGGGTCAGGCCGTGGTGACGTGGTTCTTTTCTGCCTTGCTGGGGCCTGGGAAAGCCCTGAGGCATCTCGGGTGGGCCGGCAGGCGTTTGGGAGCCTTTCTCGTGTCCATGGTGTGGGGGCTCTGACGTGGTGACGGACTGGGCGCTGGATGAGTCTCTTCTGGCCCTTGCCCACTGCTGCCCCTTCCTTCTTCCTCAGCTGCTCCCCCGCTGCATCCTGATTCCAGAAACTCATTTCTCAGTTGGGAAGCGAACTCCCGGCGGCTGTCGGAGGGACCCGTGGACTTGGGGGAAGTTTTTTCCCTTTTTCTGGCTCCTGTGCAGTAAGAAGCTCTGCACCTTTGAAGTGCCGAGGTCGTTGACGGGGTGTGTACGTTAAAGAGGATTTAAAACATGCAGATGTGAGGGGTGTGCAGGTGCAGAGAGCGTGAGGCTTCCCTCGGGAAGACCTGAGTTGGCGCCACGCCCAGTTCAGCCCTGGACCCCCAAACCCTGGGCACCCCGCTGAGCCTGGGTCTGCTCCAGAGGGAAGGGGAGGCAGGGTGCTCTGTGTTCAGGTGGTGCGGGTTTCGGTGAGATGATGGGTGAGCCTGGAACACAGTCGAGGCTCAGTTCGTCGGAGCTGCCGCAGTTGTTCTCAGGATGACTCAGGCAGGGTGAGTTTTCTATCTGGAGTGTGGGACAGCCAGCCCACCTCTGGACAGGCCCCCGGGTCTGCCGGCCCTCGAACGAGACCCTGGACCATGAAGAGAGTGGGCCCTCCTCCCCGCCAGTGAGCCACGGGCAAGGCCGCGGCGTGTCACACTTCCGTTGGGGTAGATGCCCAGAGGCCGCAAGGAGGTTCTGGGTATGTTCTGCGTTGTTGTGACTGAGTGTAGAATTGACTCTCGTGACGCGTCGTGTGGGTAGTGTTCCTTTAAAAGCACGTGCCAGGGGCCCGTTCGCAGGGCAGCGCAGAAGGAAAACAGCAGCCATGCCGGCATCGGGTAACGGCCGAATCCCCCAGCAGTTGTGCAGCTGCTCCGTGAAGTGGGTTTTATTGTCCTTCCCGCTTTAGGGATGGGGAAACTGAGGCTCAGCCAGCGAGCGGGACCCAGATTTCACAGCTGGGCTTGCTGGTGTCGGGGAGGGAACACACATGCATGGGACAGTGATGACAGAAGGAAGGCCGCCTTAGCTGTGCTCAGGGGACAGAAGTGCTGCCAGGGGGTCCGGAGGAGTGGGCCCTGTGCCCTTGAGACTGAGGGCTGTTTGTGAGGGTGGGAACCGCCCCGGCAGAGAAGAGGCCCCTGCGCCTGGGGCAGGTTGGGGGGGTGTGGGCACCTCCCGGTGGAACAGAGGCAGCTGCGGGGTTTGGGCCCAGGATGAAGTCTGTCCTGGGTGGGCGGCTTTGAAGGCCACACAGCTGACTCCCGCTTTGAGCCTGTCAGGCCCTCGCGCTCCTCACTCAGCAGCCCCGGGCCGTGAACCTGAATGACCCATCAGGCCATCAGCCGGTGATCTGAGCGTGTGTTGGCTGCCAGGCTCTGCGGTACAGGTATTACAGAGCTGCTCCGAGGGAGCTGGCAGTAGCTGTCCCAAGCCACCTAGGTGTCCCCAGCCCCACGCATCAGGCTCGAGGTCCGGGGTCGGTAGACCAGCGGTCACTCTGGCTTCCGCCCCCGCCTCACACCCGCTTCCCGGGCGCTGTTTGACCTAACATGTGGGCTGCCCATGGCGAGCTGGCAGCTCAGCCCAGCGTGACGAGTCCCTGGGCCTTCCTGCATCCAGGCCGCCCGCTGTCCTGGAAGGGAGTCAGGCTCAGAGCGAGGACCGGCCACCTTGTGAAGGGCCGACCGGTGCTCTGCGGCCAGATCCCCTTCTGGAACAGCTTTGAAAACAGTGCCACCCGTGTAGGGAGTCCCCCAGCCATGTCCACGGTGCCGGGGCTCGGCTCTCCTTGTGGTGGCTGGAAAATGGTTTCACCTCATCCTTTTCCAGGAGTGAAGTTTGGATTCATTGAGATGAAAGATCCGTGAGTCGTTAGTGAGTTCTGACCAGAACCCCGGGGGCCACCTCTCTGCTGCGGAGTTGGGCCCGGGCCGGGTGGTGCGGGGCCTGAACTGCCCCCTGGAGCTCCCCACGCCTGTCACTGCCACCTGCTGACTGGCCTGGCTCTTTGCTCCAAGGGCAGGCGGTTAACGTGTGGCCCCTCGGCTTGCTCCGGTGGGTCACCCCCTTTGCCGCAGTTCCCAGCCCTGTGAGACCGACAGGGAGAGAAGGCGAGGAACCTGTAATTATTAAGCGCCCTTGCATGCAGACTCTGTCCTCAGGACATCTTCGAACCCACACAACATTTAAGGAGGACCTGTGGATGATTCCTGCCCTGAGGTGCTTCAGAGAGGCTCCAAGAGGTTAAGAGGCCTTGCACGGTCAAGGCCAGGGTCAAGCCGAGAGTCCACTGCTGACACGGGGCTCTTTCTGGGCTGCCGTGTTGCTTCCTGCTCTGCAGAGCCCGTGAGTCAGGCTCACGGGCATCCTGGGGAGCTGGCGGAGCAGACGGCGGGGAGGGTGCGGGCTGGGGCCTCTGCACGTCTGGCACAGCCCAAGGCTGCTGCTGCTGCTGATCCAGACACCACTCGGCGAGAACGAACGCTCCAGATGAGAAGTGCTGCTTCTTCAGTCTCTCCTTAGCAGGTCCCATTGTGGCTCAGGAGGTTATGCTCCCAACTAGTGTCCATGAGGATGCGGGTTCGATCCCTGCCCTCGCTCCGTGGGTTGAGGATCCAGTTGCCGTGGCTGTGGTGTAGGTTGCAGGCGCGGCTCGGATCTGGTGTTGCGGTGGGCTGTGGGTAGGCCAGCCGCTGTATTCAGCTCCATTCAGCCCCTAGTCCAGGAGCGTCCACATGCTGCAGGTGCGGCCCTACAAAGACAACAAAAAATCTCCTTGATCTCTCCGCCAACTTTCAGTGTGCGTTTCTCATGGCGGATTATCCGTGAGAGTATTCGGAAGTCACTTATCCCCTCAGTGGCTCTGTGCGGCCTCTCGGAGAGACCAAGCTAAACGCTCGCCAGAGGTTCGCTCTGGTGGGAGTGAAGGGAGCGGAGACAGGAGCCTAAAGCAGCGAGGTCGGAAATGCTGGCACAGACTCGACAGATACGTGGAGTGACAAGGCGGACGACAGAGGGGTTACCTCCAGCAGCAGTAGCAGTGGTTACCAGGCTTTGCTTTCTGAAAGCTCGGCGCTGTGTCGTTCTGCGCCAGCGGCGGAGGTCGTGTTTCTGGGTCTCGCAGTCCTTGATTCCGGCAGCGCTGTGAGCGGGTACTGGGGGTCCTGCCAGCATCTCCACTTTGCAGAGCAGGACCTTAAGGTACTGAGAGGGTCCCAGAACTGGGAGTTCCCGTTGTGGCACAGTGGTTAATGAAGCCAACTAGGAACCATGAGGTTTCAGGTTCCATCCCTGGCCTTGCACAGTGGGTGAAGGATCCGGCATTGCCATGAGCTGTGGTGTAGGTCACGGAGGCAGCTCGGATCTGGCATTGCTGTGGCTGTGGTGTAGGCTGGTGGCTACGGTTCCAATTAATATATATATATTTTTTTGACTTTCTGACTTTTTGCCTTTTTGCCTTTTCTAGGGCCACACCCGTGGCATATGGAGATTCCCACGCTAGGGGTTGAATCAGAGCTGTAGCCGCCGGCCTACACCACAGCCACAGCAACGCGGGATCTGAGCCGCATCCTCAACCTACACCACAGCTCACGGCAACGCCGGATCCTCAACCCACTGAGTAAGGCCAGGAATCAGACCCGCAACCTCATGGTTCCTAGTCGGATTCGTTAAGCACTGCGCCACGACGGGAACTCCTACAGCTCCAATTAGACCCCTAGCCCTGGAACCTCCATGTGCCATGGGTGCAGCCCTAGAAAAGACAAAAAAAAAAAAAAAAAAGAAACGAAAAGAGGGCCCTAGAACTAGCAGTGAAGGAGCCGGACTTGGGACCCAGCGGGCAGAGGGTGAGGAGGAGCTCCTGGGGGCAGGAGGACCCAGGCCTCGGGGACGGCCGCCCAGCAGGGCCGTGAAGACAGGTGGGCTTTGGTGGAGGTGAATGAGGAGGCCTGGCCGGCTCCCTGGGCAGAGAGAGCAGCGACGGGGGAGGGTGACAGTGGCTGGGGGCCGTGGGAGCCCAGATGGACAGGTGTCAGGCCTGATGGGCAGGGCTTCAAATGCTGGCCGAGGGCTCTGGACGCTCTCCTTGGTGGCACTGGGAGCCGTGAGAGGCGTCTCAGGAGGGGAGTGGCATGGCTGTCCTTACAGAGGCAGGTCCCAAAAGGCTCTTCTCTCTCACCATCAAAGCCCCCTCCGTGCCGAACGGGGGTCCCCGAGGCGCAGGGAAGGGCCTTCCTGGGGAGCCCCCAGCAGAGACGATCCTTAACCCACTGAGCGAGGCCGGGGATCGAACCCATGTCCTCATGGATCCTAGTCGGGTTTGTTAACCGCTGCGCCGTGACGGGAACCCCTGTTTCTGATGTCTTGAGGCAGAACCAGAACTGCCGTGCTGTTCTCCGCAGGGGCTGGGCCATCTCACCTTCTCACTAGCAGGTGTCTCCGCATTCCCGCCCAGACCTGTCGTTTGTCTGTCACAGTGGCCGTCCTAGTGAGCGTGGCGTGATGCTCGCTGTCGTGTGGTCGTGTCTCTTCAAATCCTTTGCGCATTTTCCCTCGGGATGTTTCGTTGTTGTTGAGCGTTAGTTCTGTCTCCGTTGGGGTAGAGCATCAGGTTTGCTGACATTTTCCCCCCGGGTCCTGCCTCTTTAGTGTTGGTCGGGTCCTTTGATGAAGCTGGTGGGTCTGATCTCCTTTTGTCGCCTGTGCCTTTGGGGTCCTGCCCTTATTCTCAGTCTAACGCATGCCCTAAAGACGAGAAGGGTGATGCCAGCGGTGCCAGGTCAGCCTGACTCAGTCTCCAGGGGCCAGTTAAGTGCATTTCCTCCCAGGCCCACGCAGCCCCGCGAGGCAGGCGTTGTCACCCACGATTGACAGAGCAGGAAACAGAGGCTTCTCAGGCTGGTCTCCGGGCAGAGCGGGGACTTGAACGCGTCTG
Source organism: Phacochoerus africanus (assembly GCF_016906955.1). Classification (NCBI taxonomy): domain Eukaryota; kingdom Metazoa; phylum Chordata; class Mammalia; order Artiodactyla; family Suidae; genus Phacochoerus; species Phacochoerus africanus. The sequence goes on from NC_062557.1 coordinate 60,016,544, forward strand.
TGGGGTGAGCACTCAGTACTGATCCATGGAACTGAGAGAATGAGCTGGTGGCTGATGGCCGGTTTGGCTCTCTCAAGCTCAGGGCTGCGGCAGCATTAGCCGCCCTTCCTGTCATCCCAGGTTTTGAAGCGTTTGGGGAGAGGCTGTGCTTTCTGACTGTGCACGGAAGCGCCTCTCGCTCAAGGCGGCCCCGGGCTCCCTTGCGGTCTGGACGTGCCTGGGTCTGCGGCGCTGGAGGAGGCAGGGCTGTAAACACGCTCCGAGGTCTCCGAGGGGCTGGTTTGCCTTCCAGACATTACCAGCTCCTGTTTTAATCATTAACGAGGCACGGCAGCAACTCCTGTATTGGTTTAAATTGGGGCGTGCTGGGGAGCCACTGATCCCATCTCAGGAGCTGGGCCTCGAGCCTGGCAGAGCTGGGGACAGGGACAGGCCGTGGGACAGGGCACGATCGAGTTCTTTGCTGCTCCTCAAAGGAGAGACACACAGCTCTGCTCGTCCTCGTCCATCAAGGTGGGAAGTGTGGCCTGAGGGGCGATGCTGCCTGGTGGCTTCTGGGGGCGGGGGGCGGTGTCCCCACACGTTAACTCTGCAAACTCTGAAAGCAGGAGTCACCAGCTTCTGGTGGGAGGGCCTTCTCGGCTGTCGGTCCACCCTCAGTGACAGACGAGGCCCCCGAGCCCAGAGAGGTCAGGTCGGTGCGGCTTTTACCCCAACAATGCTTCGGACACCAAGTGTGTGGGTGTTTCTGGCCACCAGCCGATGTGACACCAAGCTGTGTCCTGCCTTTCGGTTCCGGTTCATTCTGACCTGCTACCCAGGTCTCCGCAGAGCGCACAGGGGAGGGCTCGGACCATGATGCGGTCAGACCCCCACTGCAGACCCCAGGACCTCCGGCCACCTGCTTCGTCGGGGGCTCCCTCGAGCCCGCCTCAGGTTCGAGACGTCACCAGACCCAGGCAGAAGCTCCTGTGCCGTCTACGGGCTCTCAGTGTCCAGCCCCACGTTGAGCCGCCCAGGGCCCAGCCCCGTGATCAGCTGGGCCCGCCGGGCACATGTGGCTCGGAGGCCCCGGGGTTTTGTGAGCACGGGCTGGGAACCGTCTGACCGCTTCGTGGTGGGCACCTTGCCGGGGTCCCACGGTGAGTCCTGGTGAAACTTTCTGCTTACCTGGGGTCCTGCCAGTCACGAGGTGCTTGTGTCGCAGGGGCTGAGGGAGGCTGAGGGGGGCTGCCGTGCCATGAAGATAAATGCTTTTTGTCTTTGGGTCTTTGTTTGTTTGTTTGTTTGTTTGCCTTTTCTAGGGCTGCTCCCGTGGCATATGGAGGTTCCCAGGCTAGGGGTCGAATCGGAGCTGTAGCTGCCGGCCTACACCACAGCCCCAGCAACGCGGGATCCAAGCCGCGTCTGCGACCCACACCACAGCTCACAGCAACACCGGATCCTTAACCCACTGAGCGAGGCCAGGGATCGGACTTGCCACCTCATGGATGCTAGTCGGATTTGTTTCTACTGAGCCACGACAGGAACTCCCGATAAATGCTTTTTATTGTTTGAAAGCAAATCACAATTAGTCCAATCACACTGGGCGGTTTAGCTCCAGGTTGGGTGGTTGGTAAAGTCCGTTGGCAAACCCGCCTTTGGTTGGTCGTCTGTTTCACCTGCATTTTCTGGCTTCTGTCCGGAGCAGCACAGCTGCTCCCAGGCAGGACTCCCGAGGCCCGGGGCTGTGGCTCTGGGTAGGTCCTGGGACCAGCGTGGTTGGAACCCAGCGTCTCAAGGCCATTTCCACACCTAAAGCTAAAGGCTGGCTTCAGAGTGGCTTTTAGTTTTTCTTTAGACCTTGAGCTCCGTAATTCACCCTCAAGAGCAGTGAACAACTTTCTGCAAACGTTTGAAACATTTTTGGTGAAACATACGTAGCGCGAAGCCCACCATCCTCACCGCGTTTAAGTGAGCAGTTCAGTGGCACTAAGAACATTCGTGTCGGAGTTCCCGGCGTGGCGCAGTGGTTAACAGCTCCGACTAGGAACCATGAGGTTGCGGGTTCGGTCCCTGCCCTTGCTCAGTGGGTTAACGATCCGGCGTTGCCGTGAGCTGTGGTGTAGGTTGCAGCCGCGGCTCGGATCCCGCGTTGCTGTGGCTCTGGCGTAGGCCGGTGGCTACAGCTCCGATTCGACCCCTAGCCTGGGAACCTCCATATGCCGCGGGAGCGGCCCAAGAAATAGCAGCAACAAGAACAACAAAGACAAAAGACAAAAAAATAAAATAAAAAAAAATAAAAAATAAAAAAAATTTTAAAAAAAGATTGCTCCTCTGAGGATGGTGGTGGTGAATGCAAAGAGGAAATTGGAAAGGTGAATGTTTTGTATAGTCAAGACAGTGTTTTTTCTAGGCGGTCCAATGAATTGGTAGCAAGAAACAAAGAAAGTGATGGAGAGAGATTCTGAAGAGAGAGAGGGGGGCTGATGAGGGGAGTTCCCGTCGTGGCGCAGTGGTTAACGAATCTGACTGGGAACCATGAGGTTGCGGGTTCCATCCCTGGCCTCGCTCAGTGGGTTAAGGATCCCGCGTTGCTGGGGCCCTGGTGCAGGCCGGCAGCTACAGCTCCAATTCCACCCCTAGCCTGGGAACCTCCACATGCCACAGGTGTGGCCCAAGAAATGGCAAAAAAAAAAAAAGAAAAAAAAATTCATGTTGTTGTGGGTCCATCCACGGCCTCCGCCTCCAGAAGGCTCTTCCTCCCGTAAAACCCAGAGGCTGTCCGGTGAAACGGTAACTCCCACCCCCAGCCCCCTGCAACCGTGCTCCTGCTTTCTGTCTATGAATTTGTGTCTCCGTGGACCTTGTGTTAGTGGAAAGGTACAGCACTTGTCTTTTGTGACTGGCGAGTTTCACGTGGTAACCCTGCCTTTAAGGTGCACCTCTGACGGAGCCTGTGTCAGAATCGCCTTCCTTTTTCAGGCTGCATAGTGCTCCACTGTCCGCGTAAACCGGGTTTTGTTTAGTCCATCCATCCGCCCAGCTTTGGACAGTTGAGCTGCTTCCACCTTTTGGCTTCTGTGAATAAGGCTGCTGTGGGGAGTTCCCACCGTGGCGCAGCAGGTGAAGGTCTGGCGTTGTCTCTGTGGTGACGTGGAGCCAACCCCAGGCCTGATCCACAGCCCGACACAGTGGGTTAAGGATCTGGTGTTGCTGCAGCTGCAGTGCAGGTCAGAGCTGCGGCTCAGGTTTCATCCCTGTCCCGGAAACTTCCATGTGCCGCAGGTGTGGCCAAAAAAAAGCCCGCGGTGGACATGGATGTACAGGTTGCTCTTTGAGGCCCTGCTTTCCAAGTGAAATTGTTGCATCACATGGTCATGTGTACATCTATCTTTTTTTTTTTTTGCCTTTTTTTAGGGCCGTACGTGCGGCCTGTAGACGTTCCAGGCTAGGGGTCTAATCAGAGCTGCAGCCGCTGGCCTACACCAGAGCCACAGCAGCGCAGGATCCGGGCTGCCTCTGCAACCTACACCCCAGCTCACGGCAATGCCGGACCCTTAACCCACGGCGTGAGGCCAGGGCTCGAACCCGTGTCCTCATGGATGCTGGTCAGGTTCATTTCCGCTGCGCCGCTACGGGGACGCCTGTGGTTCCATTTTTAATGTGTTGAGGCACCTCCGTACGTGGTGGCTGCTCCGTCTTCCCTTCCCTCCGACAGGGCTCAGGGGCCCCGTTTCTCCACATCCTCACAGCACTTGTCATCGTCTGGGTTTTGGTAGCAGCATCCTCCCACGTGTGAGGTGGCTGCGCACTTCTGGGGGCGTGTGACGCAGCCCCGTGGATTCCGGGTTGTTCGGACCCTCGGGGCAGGACGCGTGGGGGAGGAGGGCAGCGCCTGTGCTCAGCGTGTGTCTTCCTTGCCGGGTGGTTGTCGCAGTTGCGCAGCTGCTTTCCTGGAGGGGCGGCGGCGGATTAGGGCAGCGATAGAACAGGGGGCTTGCGGGTAACCGGATGAGTGACAGTAGAACCACAGCCCTGAGTTGGGTGGGTAGCCCCATCCTGGCCCTGTCGTGGGGACACGGGCTGCCAGGGGCCCCACCCTGCTTGGTGCCAGGCTGTTGCACAGATCGGGGGGCGGGGGGGGGGGGAACGATCTGTTGGTGCCAGGGTCACGTCCTGAGACGGGGGGGGGCAGCCCCAAAAGCTCAGCAGAGAGCAGAGGGGGTTCCTGAGAGGCGCCCCTGGACTGGTTTTGAAGGACGAGTGGGAGCTGGCAGGAGGAGAGCGGGAGTTGGCGGGGACCAGCCTTGCGGCTTGAACTCCGTCAAGTGTGAGAGCTGGTTCGAGAGAGCATCCCAAGGGGTGTTCAGTTTCAGACCGCGACAGGCTTGGCCAGGAGGGTCTCGGAGCCCCCCCCAGGACGGGGCGGAGGGGGAGGGGCCGAGCCCCCAGTCGGGCCCTCCTCCGCCCCGGCCCCCTTCTCTGGGGTCTTTTGCGCCACCGGTCTGTTTGCCTTTCGACGGAGGAGTGTTGACGCGTGTCCCCCTTCTCGTGTGAAATCAGACACTCGGAAGGGTATAAAGTGAAAGCCGCGCCGTCCACAGCCTCGTTTAAGCCGCTGGACGGCACCGACGGCAGCCCGGCTTGTCTGAAAGCGGGAGCCCCCGTCAGCGGCTGAGTGTGGCTCTCACTGCGACACTTCTTTCCTGTCCCGGGGGCCGGCTGCAGGTGTCGGTTCCAGCCGCCGCCCGGTGGGGTGCTGCCTGGGGCCGTTCTCCTCTGGGGAGCGGAGGGGCTTTATCTCAAAAACAGTGCCGTCGCAGCGCGGGCTGGTGCCTGCACCCCTTTCTGTGGTTCGAGTCCTGGCGGTCAGGCTGGGAGTGCTTGAAACGGATAGAGACGCCAGGCGCCCTGCAAAAGGGCGCTCCTCGCGGGCCTCTGCCCAGCGGAGCCCAGAGCACGTGCTCCCTCCACCCGGCCGGGCCTCTGCGGCGGGAGAGGGCGCTGGGCCTTCGGGGTCCTCGCTCCCTAACGGAGACTGTCTCGGAGCCTCGGAGCCCGGGCCCTGGCCTGCAGTTTCCGAGGGGTCACCGTCGCCGTCCAGCCTGGGGACCCCCCCTTCATGACCTGCCTTGTCCCTGAGGCCGGATGCTATTATTTATAGAACATTGTCTTTATACAGACTGACCTCTCCTTACACAAATGAGCCTTATAGGACCTGTGTCACCTCTTCCCAGGGCGGGTGTGGCAGAGCGGGCCGCCAGCTAGGAGGGCCCGGCTCCCAGCGGCGCTTCCCGCCCCCCGGGTCTGCAGGTGGGAGGGCACCGTGCAGGGGCCCCCAGGCTGCAGCGTGCCCCTGCCCTCAGCCCGGAGGCTCACTCCACAGTCGGAGCCATGCCGGGATGGACACGTGAGCAGCGTTCCCCGGGAGTGGTTGGGGCACACGGGGCGAGGACAGTGGTGGCTCTGGGCAGAGGAGGTGTCTGAGTGAGGTGGCCTTGAAGCCGCGCCTCTCGGGCCGGGCAGGCGAGGGCAGAAACAGAGGCCCCAAGGCGGGCGGTGCCCAGCAGCTGGGGGCCTCCCTGGGGAGTGGGCCACGGACCCCAGCAGAATGGGCTGCAGGGAATGGGGGCAGTTGCACTGATTCGGGCTGTGGGGTCTCCAGCCTCTGCCCCTGTTCAGCTGCTGCAATGCTGCAGACGCCCGGCCACGATCTTGGGACGGAGCAGGATCCAGAGTCCAGGGAGCAGACTCTTGTTTGCATTTCCTTGCGTTTATTTTCATTATTATTATTAGTAGTAGTAGTGGTATTTGTCTTTTTGCCATCTCTAGGGCCGCTCCTGCGGCATGTGGAGGTTCCCAGGCTAGGGGTCCAATTGGAGCTGTAGTCACCAGTCTACGCCAGAGCCACAGCAACACGGGATCCAAGCCGAGTCTGCAACCTACACCACAGCTCGTGGCAACGCCGGATCCTCAACCCACTGAGCGAGGCCAGGGATCGAACTCATAACCTCATAGTTCCCAGTCAGATTCGTTAGCTACTGCGCCACGACGGGAACTCATTATTATTATTATTATTATTATTATTATTATTAGTCTTTTTAAGGCCATACTCACAGCACATGGAGGTTCCCAGGCTAAGAGTTGAATCAGATCTGTAGCTGCCGGCCTACACCACAGCCACAGCCACAGCCACGCCAGATCCGATCCGCGTCTGCAGCCTACACCACAGCTCACAGCAACACTGGATCCTTAACCCACTGAGCGAGGCCAGGGATCGAACCTGTGTCCTCCTGGATGCTAGTCAGGTTCGTTACCGCTGAGCCGTGACAGGAACTTCCTGTTTGTATTACTTTGGATTAATGCCAGGTGACATTTGCGTGGGGGAGGGGTGCTTTGTGTCCCTGGTTCCATGACTCCCCCAAGAGCCCCTGGGGGCGCTACCTGTGGGCTGGCTGGAGAGCCCCCTCCCAAGGTGGGGGCTGGGGGCGTCCATCCTGGTGTCCAGTGCCCGCACTACTGGTCTCAGTGGGAGGCGAGGCCTGGAGTGTGGTTCTGAGGGACCTGGAATGAGCCAGGACGCTCTGGCCCCGGTCGTGACGGCCACGCGCCACTTAGGCTTGTTTACAGCTGAAAAGAAGAGCCTGGAATGGACAGTGGGGGCAGAGTGCTCAACTCGGTGCCTGTTCTGTCCTCCCTCAAAAAAGTTTCTGAAATCGCACTTCCCGTTGTGACTCAGTGGTTAGCAAACCCGACTCGCATCCGTGAGGACTTGGGTTTGATCCCTGGCCTCGCTCCGTGGGTTAAGGATCCGGTGTTGCAGGGAACTGTGGTGAAGGTCGCAGACACGGCTCAGATCTGGCGTTGCTGTGGTGTAGGCCAGTGGCTGCTGTTCCAATTCGACCCCTAGCCTGGGAACTTCCACATGCTGCAGGTGTGGCCCTAAAAAAGAAAAAAAAAAATTTTAATAAAAAAGATAAATTAAAACATGTATGCTTTCTGGAAAGAACAAAAATTTTGAAACCAGGTGTTCCTGTCGTGGCACAGAAGAAACGAATCCAACTGGGAACCATGAGGATGCTGGTTCGAACCCTGGCCTCACTTAGTGGGTTAAGGGTCTGGCGTTGCCGTGAGCTGTGGTGTAGGTCTCAGACCTGGCTTGGATCTGGCGTTGCTATGGCTGTGGTGGAGGCCAGCTGCTGTAGCTTCTATTCGGCCCCTCGCCTGGGAACTTCCATACGCTGCAGATGTGGCCCTGAAAAAGCAAAAAAAAAAAAAAAAAAAAACCCACAAAAAACCTCTGAAACCAGACAAACCTCAGTTTGAGCCTGAGCTTCCTCCTCTGTAAAAAGAGGCTGGTAGTCCTACTTTCTAGTGTGTGTCGGGGCATCCCTGGTGGTGCAGTGGGTGAAATAGCTGGTGGTGTCACGGCAGTGGCCCAGGTCACTGCTGTGGCACAGGGTCAGTGCCTGGCTCAGGAACTTCCGCTTGCTGGGGGTACAGCCCCCCAAATAATAAACAGATAAATGAACGAAGTCGATGTTGGAGCAGGAAACGAGCTATTTCACAGTCAGTCCCACAGGCCGGTGCCTTCAAACAGCGTTTACCTTCTGGCGGTCCTGGAGGCTGGCCGTCCAAGGTCAAGGGTCGGCAGGGTCGGTTCCTCCTGGGGCCTCTCCTTGGCCTGCAGTGTCCTCTGTGTGTCCACATCGCCCCTTCGAACACCGGGCGGTCTGCACTGGGGCCACCTCGCCAAGAGCCTGTCCCCAGATAGCGTCCCCTTCAGCCTAGCACACCCTTGAGTCCCCACCATTTGCCAGGCGGAGCTCAGCGGATGCCCGCCTTCCCCTTTAACTCTGCCTCTCGAGGGCGCCCTTGGGCGGGTCGTCCGCCGTGTGCGTGGTTGTCCTGGGGGCTGGAGGTGCTGCGCCGTGTCCTCGTGGCCCCCAGGCCCTCCCTGTTACCGTCAGGCCCACGACAGGCTCTGCCCTGGAGGACACAGGCCTCCGGCAGCTCGGAGCCCTGTCCCAACGACGGGTCAGTGCCGCGTGCTTGCTCCATGACGTGGCGAAGGGCCGCGGTTCCAATGTCTGAGAACGCAGGTGGCAAGGCGGCCTGACCAAGCGCCAGGGAGGAGGGGGGACGGGGAGAAGCCAGCGCCCTGTGAACGAGGCCAGGCACGAGTGCCCGTGGTGGCCCGTCAGGCCAAGCAGGTGCAGGGGAAGTGGGTGGTGGGCCAGCGGGAACAGGTTTTTTCCGGGAGGGTTGTGAGGTCAGATGGCAGTGACGGTACCCGAGCCCCCCGAGCCGTCCGCTTCCAAAGGGTGAATTCTGCGGGATGTTTGTTCTCCCGCAGGGAACTGGGCACGCGGGTCGGGGCGGCGCACCTCCGTGAGCGCGGTCACTTCTCGCCTCTGTCCTCCTCCGAGTTGCCCGCATTGCTGTTTTCAGGCGGGAAGCCCCGGAGGCCTCCGTTTCAGGAAGATTATACGGGATCTCATTTTGTGTGGCGCTGAATTAGAGCAGGTGAAGAAAATCTCCATGGGCTGTGAAGGGGTCGCTTTTGCTCCTGAACCAACGTTAAGATTTACAGGCCAGGGAGTTCCCGTCGTGGCGCAGCGGAAACGACTCCGACTAGGAACCATGAGGTTGCGGGTTCGATCCCTGGCCTCGCTCCGCGGGTTGCGGATCCGGCGTTGCCGTGAGCTGTGGTGTAGGTCGCAGACATGGCTCGGATCCTGCGTTGCTGCGGCTCTGGTGTAGGCCAGCAGCTGTAGCTCCGATTGGACCCCTAGCCTGGGAACCACCATGTGCTGCGGCCCTAAAAAGGAAAGAAAAAAAAAAAATGTACAGGCCAGAAACAGAGGCAGTGGGCACGTGATGAAGCTTCTAACGAGTCTGCTGCGCCGCGGTGCGGGCTCCTGCGAGCCGGCCTGTCCCCGCAGCAGCGCAGACCGTGGTTTGTGGCAGAAGCGGGGCTTTGTTGTCTGATGGACGGGGTCCGAACGTGCCTCACGCGTGTGTTCGTTCCCGGCTTGACACTGTTTCGTGCCCCACGCCAGGCGATGTCTGAGCCGTATGTATTTTTCATGCATGTTAAATAATTCCCCTCGGAGCGTGCGTGTGCCGCACCGGTGCCGGCCGCCTCGTCCCCAGCTCCACGCTTGCCACCCCGTTTTTCACGGCGTTCATCCCGTGGGCACAGTTTCTTGGCCGATGACATCAAGCTGCCTCCACGGGGAGCCGAAGCCTGGCACTAACTACCCTTTTCTGCTTCGGATCCACCCTTTGGTATTTGCAAAGGTCAGACCAGCTCTTCTGGCGTCCACGGCCCTGACTCACGGGGCTTGTCCGTCGGCGTGGGCCCCGCGGGGGCGGGAGCGCAGGGCTGGACGCACAAGAGCAGCAGCCCCGGAAGGCGGGGGCAGGTGGCCGCTCCGCTTGCTGGCGTCTCCCGCCCGGATCTGGTTCTCCGTTACACCTTGTCGCTGGAATCGGATCCGGGCGCCCATGCCCTTGGCCCGGGAGGCCGCGTCCCGCCTGTCTGTGCCCGGCGTTCGCCCCTAGTGGGGGGGCATCGGTTCTCTTCTAAGTCAATAACAATCCTTGCGTCGGCGCCTGGGTTTTCGGGGAGAAGCAGGTGCTGTGCGTTGGGAGAATAACGAGCCGGCGTCTCTCCCCACCAGGAGCAGATGGTCTGCGCCGGTTTATTCTGTGACCTTTCTCTGCTTCTAAGACACCACGTCTCTGGTCCCTCGGATCATAAATATTCTTTAGGTTGCGGGCACGGAGGTAAGGGGGCGTCAAGCTGTCGCTGTCACTCTCCGTTTGTTTGGAACCTTTGGAAGGAAGCCGGTACAGCGTTCCTAGGTGTTCCGTGAGCCTGCTGCGGCCGCAGCTTTAGAGACGCGTGAAGGGCACCACAGCCAGGCCGCCCGCCCAGGTCCTGCTGTTGCTGCCTGTCCATGGCTGGCTGGCACTGCGGTGGCGGGCGCCTGCGCGCCCAGGGGCCTGTCTTTAAAGTGGTGATGGCCGCCTCGTACAGGCCGCCCGTTGTGTTGATGGGGAGCTGACGGCGGGGGCCGTGCCCTGGCCTGGAGCCCAGTCCCCCTGGGATTCAGGCCAGAGAGGAGAGCCGTGGGGTGTCCTGATAATGGGGGTCCGCTGTGCCGGGCAGAGCGAGGAGGTGCCCGAGCGGGTCTCCTGTGGGACTCTGCGGGGGGACAGGGCGGGCTGGGAAGGAAAGACGCAATTCTGGGGTCTGCGGCGGGGACCACGTGGCCAGGCTTCTCTTTGGGGAAGAGCGTCCTGGGTGGCGTGGCAGGTGGGCTGAGGAAGTGACACCCCTGCCCCCCCTCCTTCCTTTCTCCTTCCTCCGGCCCTTCCCGGCCCCCAGAGCCTCTCCACAGCCCAGTCCTGCTTCCCTCCCCAGCCCGCCCGGGCCTCCCGCAGCCCGGCTGCTGCCATGCGGCCCTCAGTGCAGGCGCTTCCCAGGGCGGGCGATGCCAGTCCCCCGGGGGCTGCACCCGGGGTGGGAGGGGTGCGGAGGGTGCTTTCGAGCGATTGTCACAGCGGCTGCAGGGACTCAGACATGCCAGGAGAGCACCCCTCAGCTTGAGGCCCTCCCCTGCCTTCGGTCCTCCGGGAGGTGAGGCGCTGTGGCTGTTTTGGTTTCACTCTTCACCGTGGAGAGTTGCAGACGCACAGAAGTAGAGGGAGTAGTATAACGCGCTTCCACCTTCCCCGACTCAGCTCGGGCGGGTCTCAGCACTCGGCACCGGCCCGTCCAGCCCTGCTGCACGGAATCGCCCTGGCCTCATCACTTTGGCAGATTCCGGCCCCGGGCAGTCTGAGTGCTTGTCTCTGAGAGCCAAGGGCTTTTGTTGAGCTGCGGCAGCCCGGGCCCCTGAGCCCCACCTCTGCACCTGTGCAGGGCACGAGGGCTTCAGCCCAAGGCTGCTGTGAGCAGGGCTTGCGGGGCCTTTGCCAGAATCCCGGCTGCTGCCTTTTCTTTATGGCCTGCCATGCACCAGGCACTGTAATGGCACCAAGAGCCCAGCTGGGCAGACCCAGGCTCCCCCTCGGCCCCCACTCAGTACTCTTTGGGTCAGTGACTTGGCCGGGCCTCAGTGTTCGGGGGCAGTAATTGCTCCCTTGTAGCGGGTTTAAAGTTTGAGTGAGACAGCGCGTGTGCCTGTAGGCTCAGTACGTGGTAGCTTTTATTCTAAACCACCTCTCAGTATTTATACTATTGCTGATTCTCGTTCCCATCGTGGCGCAGCGGAAACAAATCTGACTGGGAACCATGAGGTTGTGGGTTCAATCCCTGGCCTTGCTCAGTGGGTTAAGGATCCAGCGTTGCCGTGAGCTGTGGTGTAGGTCACAGATGCGGTTCGGATCCCACGTTGCTGTGGCTCTGGCGTAGGCCGGTGGCTGCAGCTCCGATTGGACCCCTAGCCTGGGAACCTCCATAGGCCCCGGGTGCGGCCCTAAAAAGCAACAAACAAACAAACAAAAACCCAAGATGAAATAATGCGCCTGACTCTTGGGAAGACACGTCGCAAAGCCGGGGCCTGAGCCCGGGTCCGACCCCACCCCACGGCCCCCACCCTCCCAAGGCTCCCGCTACTGAGCCGTGCTCTGTGGCCTCGAGAAAAGAACACGCTGGTCCTGGGTCGGCCGACCGAGGTCACGAGGTCCTACCTCTGCCTGATGTTCCAGCCAGGGCCGCCTCCCGGAGGCCGATGGCCCTGGGCGGGTCCCCCGCCTTCTCTGCGCTTCTCCCATGCTCCATCCTGGCCAGCCCGGCGAGACGGGCAGGCCGCGGGCAGCTCACGTACACCTCGGTCTGCCAGCCCGCTTGTGTTGATTGCAGTGGAAGGAAGCGGATTCTAAGACACAGCAAGGGTCACGCTCGCCTGCGGCCGTCTGCTCTGCGGGGCGCACAGCCTGGTTGATCCGTTGCCACCGGGGAAGCGCCAGGAACGGCCCGTGGGACGTTAGTGTGGCAGAGCCAGAAATCACACCCAGCCCGGCCTGGCCCGTCGGTCCACGCCGCCTCAGGCCGGGCCTGGTGAGCTGTGGCAGGTCAGCCACCGGCCCGGAGCCCTCTTCTGAAAGGTCTGTCCAGCTCCAGCTTCTTGGGGGTCGCATCACCACACCAGGACCCAGCTTTCTGTCTGGCTCTTCGCACCTGCTCAGGTCGCTTCTCTGTCCCTAGCTTCGTGAACGAGGAAGCCAAGCAGGTGAACTCTTGTCTGTGGCCGTCGGAGGGCAGAGCAGAGACTCCAAGGGCATGGCCAGCCCTCTGCCCGCGCCTCCTCTGAGGCCTCTGACCCGCTGTCGGGGAGCTGCAGAGTTGCCAGGGGCCCGTGGCTCCTCCCTGGGTGCTCAGCCCACCCCGGGGGAGACGTGCAGGTGAGCAAAGCCGGAAGGCCTTTTCCTGCGCGGTGGGCGCCTCTGTGAGTGTGCGCACGTTCTGGGTGTCACGTCTGGGCAGCTGTCTGCAGCCGCGTCGTTTCCCGGTAAGACCCCAGAGCAGACTCTGGGGGCAGGTGGAGCCTCCGGGGGTATCGACCTGACAGGTGCGTGACCTGCTGGCTGTGCGAGGCCCGCCCTTTGCGCAGGAGCGCAGGCCCCGTCACCTCCTTGCTGAACCGCAGCCTGGCTGTCTGGAGATCCAGCCAAGCAAACAATTTACGACGCTGACCCACGCACTTAACCAGCCCAGGCTTTGGGCTGTAATCCAGAATCCTTATTGTGGGAAGCGGAGTTAAAATTGTTCCCTCCGAAACCCTGCGGCTGTTGATGGGAGTGAGTGAGGTCGCCCCAAGGACGGCTGTGCAGCCCAGGCTCTAATTAGGAGAAGGATTTGTTCTGACCTTCACGTGAATGGCATCTCTGAGGCCCTCGAGGGTTTCCTTCCTGGCTTTTTTCAGCCTTAGCCCCCGTCTCCACTCAGGGTCAGAGCCCGTTTCTTCCCGGACACCCCCTCCCACACCCCTCGGCAGACCGGCCCCTGCCTGCGTGAGCTCGGGCTGCCCCTGGGCCCGGGATGCTCTTGGGTCTGGGCTGCTGCTGGGCTCAGGGCTGCTCCTGGGCCTGGGCTGCTCCCGGGCCCGGGCTCTGTGCATTTTTTTGCCCAGTGTTGGGTAAAGCAGCCTTGTCGGGGGTACTTCGGCTGCAGGCCAGGTGCTGCTCAAAGCGCTCGATGTGTAAAGTGTGGCTCAGCTCCGGGCTGGCCGCAGGAAGCCGAATTCTTAGCATCCCCGTTTGACAGGTGAGGAGGCTGAGGCGTGGAGATGACACTTCTGGTTAACGAAGCGCCTCTGCAGAGCCCGCACAAAATACCTCCTCGCCTAACGGTCTGTGACGTTGATCAGCTGTGCCCTGTTTTAACTTTTCTCTGCGAATATGGAATGGGTCAATCCTATCTTCAAATCTGGGTTTCCTTTTTTTTTTGGCTGTATCCTGGAGGTTCCCAGGCCGGGGATTGAACCTGTGCAATAGCGGATCCTTAACCTGCTACACCACAGTGGGAACTCCTGGGTTTACTTTTTAAACTTTATGTTACAGAAAATTTTAAACAGAGTCAAAAAATAAAAAAAGAGAGAGGCTAGTGTCATGAACCTCCACTTAAGCCTTTACGTAACTTCAACTAGGAAGTCCTGGCCTATGCTGTTTTCTCGGCATGCCTGCCTTTTCCGTCTTCTGGCCTGTGTTATTCTGAAATAAATTCCCCAAATCGTATTATCTCAGCTGTGCATTTCAGTGTGAGTCTCTAAAAGAAAATGGGCTCTTTTGCAACAACGTAACACCATTATCGTACTTCAGGAATGAGCTAGTAATGCCCTACTTCCCACCGTGTCTCAGTGAGGACGTGGGTTCAATCCCTGGCCTCGCTCAGCGGGTTGAGGATCCAGTGTTGCTGTGAGCTACGGCACAGGTTGTGGATGTGGCTCGGATCTCGCATTGCCGTGGCCTCAGCTGCAGCTCTGTTTTGACCCCTCACCTGGGAACTTCCCTATGCTGCAGGTGCGGCCCTAAAAAGGAAAGCAAAAGCAGAGGCCAAAAGCACAGTGGTTCCCTAATACTGCATATTCGGTTGTCGTTCAGGTTTCTAGGTGTGTCCTAGTGTCGTAGGTCATTTTAAAGCTTGTTTGAATAGGCTCTGATAAGGTCTGCACTATGGCTGATGGATGTGTGCTTATGTCTTTTGCGCTACAGGCGTCTCCTCCCCATCTCCTTCGTTGCCCTTTACTTGAAGAAACCAGGTCACTTGTCCGGCTGAGCTTCCCCGTCTGGCCTGTGCTGGTCGTAGCTCATTTCACGTGTTCACATGGCCCTCCGTTCCCCGTGTGTCATGTCAACTAGAGTCTGATCTTATTCAGTTTGGATTTCTGCCAGGATGGCCCAAGAGGCGCTGTGTCTCTCTTGGGGGGCGATGTCTGCGCTTTCTGTCTCTGATGCTCACAGCCCTTGATCTCAGACCAGAGCTCAGATCCACTGGTTCCTCAGAGACCATAAGCGGTTTCCAAGCTGGGTTTCCTTACCTGGAGGGCCTGTCCCTCATGGAGCCCATCCCCTCTGGGCGCCAAGACCGGCAGAATCTGTGCTGCCCTGGAACTGTCACCTTTCTCTCGTTCTTTTTTTTTTTTTTGGTCTTTTTGGGGCCTCACCCACAGCATATGGAAGTTCCCAGGCTAAGGTTCTAATTGGAGCTGCAGCTGCCAGCCTACACCACAGCCACAGCAGCGCAGGATCTGAGCCGCATCTGTGACCTACACCACAGCTCACGGCAATGCCAGATCCTTATCCCAGGGAGTGAGGCCTGGGATTGAACCTGTGTCCTCGTGGATGCTAGTCGGGTTCATTACTGCTAAGCCGTGACGGGAACCTCACATTCTTGCTCACTGAAGGGCTGGTAGGAATCAGCCCTCCCTGGTGAGGGATGAGTGTCCCTTTCACCCAGAGGCCCCACCTGGGCCCCTGTCCCCTGTGTTTTTTCCTTCAGCAGTGGAGGGTGCTGGGGTGGCACGGGGCAGCTGGCCTCATGTGGGGTTCCCTCGCAGGTGTCGGGACAAGGGGCTCCAGTTCTTTTCGGCCCTGAAGGCCGCTGCCCACCTTTCACCTGGCTAGTCTCGATGCCAGGAGGCTGGCAGCATCTGGGAGCAGAGGCTGCTCTGACTTTGCTCCCCTGGGGGAGGCTCAGCTCAGCTGCGGGACCCACCTGAGGGGCCCACTGGTCCCTGGGAGGCAGAGCCCTGGCCCAGGTGGGAGACAGTGTTCCGCCCGGCTGGTGGCTGCCAGCCCACCTGCTCAGACCCTGGCCTCAAACGCACACCCGTGAAGCCCCTGATTTCCAGCTGGTTCTGCGTTGGGAATGTTGCCATTTCCTTGTCACCTGACCCCAGGAAAGATGAAGAGAACCGTTGGCACCCTGGGAGGGGCGGAGCAGGACGTCTGCCGACAGGGGTCGGGAGGCTTTGGCTCCATTTCTGGGCGGGCTGGGCAGTGGCTTGCAGGTGCCAGGTTGCTCTGGGACAGGGATCACAGAGGGGACAGGCCGCCCAGCTTCGCGCGCCTCACATTCGGGGTGCAGGGCCAGGTGGCCCCAGCCCTTCTCTCTGCTCCCCGACACCTGTCACCATGAGCCGTGGGTCCGGGGACCCAGAGTGGAAGGGTCTCGGGAGGCCTGCCTGCCCTGCCTGACCCTGTGTGAACCAGGCACCCTGAGAGCCGGGGCAGGACCTCAAGGGGCGAGTGTCAGCGCTGAAGCATTTGCTCCCCGCCCCCCCGAATTTCAAGACAGGAAGAAATGTAGGGAAAAACCGTCATCCCTGCTGTCAGGGTTTTGGCCTGTTTCCTTTCTGTATTGTTAACGCATTTTTCGTTCTAGAGATGATGCTGCAACAAATACAATTTTGGGTTCTGTGTTTTTTTTTCTTTTACTTAATAAGCATTGCAAATTAAAACCAGCATCTAGAGCCACGTTTAAATGACTACGTGGTGTTCCGCCACGTAGAGAGCATTTACCTTGCCCTCCCTTAGGTAGGATGCTCAGCTGCTTTCTTGGATTTTTTCTTGCTGTTATAACTAATGCAGCTGTAAGCCCTGGCGGGCTTAAATCTGGCTTGAGGTCATGATAACGCATTCCTGTCGTGGGAACCACCACGTCAAGGGTGGGCTCCTTCGCAAGCTCCCCCCAAAAACTCTTTGCTGCCATCTCTTTGCACAGCCTTGACCGGGGCACAGCCTGGGCCCGGCTGGAGGCGCAGGTGTGTGGACTGGGCCAGGGAGGCTCCCTTGACAGGTCTTCAGGCCACGTTCTGAGCCTGGGCGGAAGCAGAGGGCCGGTGGGGCGAGGCTGTCCCGGGGGCCCAGGCAGAGGTGGGGGTGCGGGTGCCCGGAGCTACCACGCAGTGTGGACGCGCCCGTGATGGGAGGGCTTTAAGCAGGCAGGTGCCATGCGAGGACGCCAGGTGGAGGGAGCGGCCCTGGAGGTCACTTCTCTGCCATCAGGTTTGAGGACGAGGCTCGGGGTGCGGTGGGGAGGGGGACAGCTTTGTTTGAGAGCAAGCCCAGCCCTAGCTGCTTCTTGCCAGAGGCCAAGCAGGTGGGTGAGAGCAGCCCTGGCCTTGCTCAGTGAGTTAAGGATCTGGCGTGGTGTGGCTGTGGTGCAGGCCGGCAGCTGTCGCTCCAGTTAGACCCCTAGCCTGGGAACCTCCATATGCTGTGGGAGCGGCCCTAAAAAGACAAAAAAGAAAAATTTGGGAAGTTACTCTCCTCCCCGACCAGCCAAAGCAGACTCAGACACCATTGCTCTCCCCACAGGTGCGTTTCCCCAGGAGGGTCCTGGGCCGGCGGCCTGGCTCTCCAGGCCTTTCTCCTTTACCGTGATGTAAAGCTCTTTTTTCTTTTTTTTTTTTTTTGGCTGTACCCATGGCACGTAGCAGTTCCCGGGGCTGGGATTGAACCCGTGCCCAACAGTGACAACCCTGGATCCTTAAAGGCTCAGCCGCCAGGGAGCTCCCGATGTGTGCTCTTCGTACGTGGGTGTTTTCCCACTTGCTCAGTGTCCCGTGTCCTGGTCCTCCTGACCCTGTAGCCTTGAGTGCCCGGCGGGGGCCGGTGGGGGAAGCAGACCTTTCCAGGTGGTGAGTCCTCCTGTGTGGTGGCGCTGTCATCTCAGTCTGGGCCTCGCGGCTTCAGCCAGGTTTGGGGCCGCAGACACATTCTTTTTTTTGTTGTAGTTGTTTTTGTCTTTTTGCCTTTTTCTAGGGCCGCTTCCCACGGCATATGGAGGTTCCCAGGCTAGGGGTCCAATCGGAGCTGTAGCCACCGGCCTACGCCAGAGCCACAGCAACGCGGGATCCGAGCCGCGTCTGCAACCTACACCACAGCTCACGGCAACGCCGGATCCTTAACCCGCTGAGCAAGGGCAGGGACCGAACCCACAACCTCATGGTTCCTAGTCGGCTTCGTTAACCACTGCGCCACGACGGGAACTCCCGCAGTCACATTCTTTGATGCTGCGTGATCACCCTTTGAAGGGTGGCTCTGATTCGTAGAATGAGTCCATGATTTTCTGCTCCCCAGGATCCTCTGCTGGGCGAGGCTGAACCTGAGAGAGGCCGGGACAGAGGAGACCGGGTTTTTCTGGGTCTGGGGGCAGGAGGGTGGGGGGGATGAGAGGAAACGTTCACTGGGCTGAGGTGCCCCCCGGCTCAGCCCGGGCGTGAGCTTCAGAAGGGCAGCGGCGCCCACCAACCTTGGCGCCTCAGAGGGTCTGAGGAGCCCAGCAAAACGCCCACGAGGCCGGCTGGACGGGGCTGGGGGCAGAGGGACTCTGGGGTGGCTCGGGGGAGGGCACCCTCCTTGGAGAGCAGGCCGAGCCCTCGGGCCCTGGGCCTTCTGCCTGCGTTTCACAGGCTCTGCCCGCGAGCAGCGGCCGCCTTGCCGGCACAGGGCCGGGCGCCCCAGGCCAGTGCTGGCGGAGCAGGAAGAGGACCAGCTCCCGGTCCCCCCGAGGCCCCGGGCGGTGGCTCCCGGAGTCCTTGTTCCCTCAGAAGAGTCACCCCCGTCTGTTGAGGCGGCTGTGAGGTTTTTAATTGCTTGCAGCTGAATGCAATCATAACTGATAAGGTAGCGCTGTAATATTTTTCAAGGGGAGATGTATTTACATATTGTGTAATTAAAAATGAAAAATAATTTAAATCCCCACAGATTTCTAGGCCCACATCAGACGCACGCCAGCAGAATCCACGGGGATGGGACTCACGTATCTGTATCTATTTTTTATTTTTTTGGTCTTTTTAGGGTTGCACCTGCGGCATATGGAGGGTCCCAGGCTAGGGGTCGAATCGGAGCTGCAGCCACCGGCCTACGCCACAGCCACAGCAGCACCAGATCGCAGCTGCGTCTGCGACCTACACCCCAGCTCACGGCCACACCGGATCCTGAACCCGCTGAGTGAGGCCAGGGATCGAACCCGCGTCCTCAAGGATCCTAGTCAGGTTCCTTAACCCCTGAGCCATGAAGGGAACACCACGTATCTGTGTTTTAACGAACTGCACGCGAGTGTGATGCACACCAAAACCATTTCCCTGGCGTCAGTACTGCTGTCCCCACGGGGTACGTGAGAACACTAAGGCGCACAGAGGCCCACAGCCTGACGGGATGCCTAGGTGAGCCTGGCACCCAGCGCTGCCCGGGTCCAGAGCGCACCCCACTCCACCCCCGCCGGCTCCGGGGCCCGGCTGCCCCGCCACCACACAGGCACAGTCTCCCCATTTCGGGCAGGGTCTTCCGGTGGGGGGGGGGTGGTTCAGAGCCGCACAGGACCCAGTTTGCTGCCATCCAGGGTCAGCGTCCCCTCAGTACACGGGTCCCCAGGAGAGGGCGGGGGCTCTGGCTTCTGGTGTGTCGGCTGAAAAGGGACTCAGATTCTTGGTCTGTCTTCTGTCTTTGAAATCAGTTTTTTCCATAGACGTGTTAGGGTTGAGTCACCTAAGAATGGCCAGAACCTCTGACCCGTGAGAGGTGAGGATGGTGGTTTTGTGCGCGTGGAAGTCGCACGTGTGCGGGGGTCGCCCCCCGTGAGGGGTTGGAACTCTCAGGATCGTGTGACACGGGCTCATGAACTTGGCCTGTAGCCCATCGGGGCCTGGTCAGTGCTGTACCTCCACAACAATTAAATAGACACCGGCTGCCCTGGAATAGGGTCTGGGGAAGGCGGCCCCCAGGTCTGCGAGGGGATGCGGAGACCTCAGGGCGAGCGTGGCTCTCACGGGCCGGGGCAGGCAGGGGCCCGGAGCCACTGGGGCCGGCAGCCTCGCTGGACTGGGCGCTGCCGCTGGCTGGACGGGCTCCGAGATGGCCCTGTCACTGAGTCCAGGGTGTGCGTGTTCCAGGCGACCCCGGCCCAGTGTCTCCAGGGCCCGGCCACGGCCCCACCTTCCCCCGAGGGCTGCTGGTGCCCGGCCTGGCCACGCGCGCATGGTCAGCTGGCATAACGCCCTGCATGGCCTGTGTACCACTCTTCCCACTCCATCCAGAGACGCAGAGCCTGGGGCCCGCCGGCTGCTCCGGGGCCCGCCGCCTGGAAAGAGCGGAGGCTCAGCGGTCCTGCCTCCGAGGTGCTGGTGGGTGGCTGAGGTGCGGGGAGCATGGCGGGAGGACGCCACTTCTGGCGGGGAATCGGGGAACCTTTTGTTCAAGAGGCAGGGTCTAAGGAGTGTGGGGTGGGCAGAGGAAAGCTCGGGAAGGTCGGGTGTCCCGGAGTCAGGAGGAGCCCAGCTGGACGGCAGTGCCATCTCCTAAAGAAGGGCCTGAGGCTGGGGAGGTGTCGGGGACAAGTCGGGGAGAGCGCAGTGCCGGGAAGTTGGGGGAAGGTTGATTCGTGCTTCCTGTGAACCTGTTTTCAAGATGCCTACCTCATGCTGCCGTATCATACCTTCCTGTAGGAGTGACTGCGCCAAGCTCATCTCAAGTTCACCTCCTTAGCATCAGGAGAGAAATCCCTCCCCTCCTAGTGGGAGGTCCCTTCCTCTGCCTTGATCGGGAGTGAGGGCTGTGAAGGCAGTCTTTACCTTTTCGCCCAGGCTGCCAGGAAGCTCAGGCCCGAGTTAGTTGTGATGACTGAGCTCTCTGGTTCTTGGTAAAAAGCGTCATCTTTTGTTCCATGTGATTTCTAGTCTTCATTTCATTTTATTTGCCTTGAGTATAAATTCTTGTTAAAAGCTACTGTAAGTTCCTTTTGGGAGCAGGCAGGACGTATCCTTTAAGCGCAGTTTAATGCTCAGGAAGAGGAAACTGAGGCTGACTTCCTCACAGCAAAGGGCTGGCCCGGGGCAGTGCTGGACAGAGTTCTTGCGTTTTGACCAACTGCTGACAGGAGCCTGTGGGGAAGGGCATTTTACCTCGTGGACGGGAGGGACTGAGCCAGTCTGTGGGCCCCCGGGAGTCTCTGGGCACCGGGAGGGGGCCGCAGCCTCCTCGCCTCTGCCTTTTCTCGTTTTCTAGAACTGCCTGGGCCAGGCTTTGGCTCCACTGGGAGGGTGGACTCGATCTGGGTAACCACGCTGGGCGGCGTGTAAGGAGCCCTCGGTGAGATGACGCTGCCCGCCGAGTGGAGCGCCCGCATCCTGGTCCCGCGAACGAGGCTGCGTCTTGGCCCCATGGCCTCAAAGGTGTCGGGCGAGGTGGTCTCAGCTGCCGGCCCAGAGCGGGGTCCGCGTGCTCGGGGCCCTGTGCATCTCGCACGGGCCCTGTTGTTGTGGAATCCCACCGACTCTTGGGACCTCAGGTGTTCTTACCGCGGCGGCTGAAGCACCTGAGCTGGGGCCGGGCCGCCAAGAGCCTGTTGCAGGTGTGTGCACTTGCACAGGTGTGTGTACCTTTCTGGAGGGGTCTTCCTGGGCACTCACAGGGAATATATTATATATATATATTTTTTTTTTTGGCTTTTTTTTTAAGGCCGCACCCTCAGCGTGTGGAGGTTCCCAGGCTAGGGGTCGAATCGGAGCTGTGGCTGCTGGCTTTCACCACAGTCACAGCAACACCAGATCTGAGCCGTGTCTGCAACCCACACCACAGCTCACGGCAACGCTGGCTCCTTACCCCACCAAGCGAGCCCAGGGATGGATCCCGCAACCTCGTGGTTCCTAGTCGGATTCGTTTCCGCTGCGCCACCACAGGGCATACATTCTTCCTTTAAGGTTTTATTCGAAAAGAGTTAAGAACCACTGCTCTGAAAAAGGACCTCCTCTGGGTTTCTTCCTGGTGTTTTGAATATTCACATCAAACCATGTCCCCAAAGCCTGCTGCTCAAGGCAGTTGGAAGCAGAAGGGTGGGGGGCCATCCAGTCTGCAAGGGGCCAGACGGGGGACGCGGTGCTGGCTGTGCAGCTGCCTGCCGGAGCCCTTCAAGGTCAAGTGCGGTCTGGAGGGCAGTGTGCATCCTTCAGCCCAGCTGCCACCTGCGCCCTGCACGCTGCCTGGGGGACGTGTGTGGGGAGCACAGCAGGGAGACCCAGGCGGGCTCTGCCCCTGGTCCAGCGAGGATCTGGGGCGGAAGCCACGGGGCTTTGGCCTGCGCTGGGCTGTGGCCACTTCGTGAATCAGGGGTGGAAGCCTTGTTCCCTGGGGGGCCCTGAGGCGGCCTCCTGAACGTCACTGCAGGGGGGTCTGCAGAACCAGACCAGACCCAAGACCCACCGCAGCTGTTTGGGTCTTTTCTCGCCTGGGTGGGGTCTTTCTCTGCTGCGTCCCTGCTGTGGCCACACACCCTGGTCTCTCAGGAGGGGGTCCTTGAGGAGCTACCACGCGGCCTCGGGGCTGCAGGGAGCCGGCAGAGGAGGCCGCAGGCTCCGAGCGCCAGCAGGTCAGCAGGTGCGCTGGTGACGCCCGGGGTGCCCGGCCTCACTGGGAGGGTCCGGCCTCCGCGGCCTTTCTGATGTGAGTTTTTACCTCGTGCTGATTGTGTGCAGGCGACACTTCAAGCTGCCCACTTTCCACCTCACACTGCTGCACTGGTTTCCACCTGTCCGTGAGGCTGTTTTATCATTTTTAAAAGCCGCCTGTGGAGTTCCCGCTGTGACTCGGGAGGTTAAGAATCCACCTGCAGCAGCTCCGGTCACCACGGGGCCTCGGGACTGATCCCTACCCGGCGCGGTGAGTTAAAGGGTCCGGTGTTGCCGAAGCTGCAGCTCGGATCCACTCCCTGGCCCGGGGCCGTCCCCTGCCGCAGGTGCAGCCGTTTAAAACAGAAGCCCCCTGGGTTTTTGCCCTCCGGCCGGACCCTCCCACCCAGGGCGAACCCTTGGGAGCAGCAGAGGTCAGGCCTCTGCGGGTCAGCGCTCCCTCGGCTCCGTCCCCTCGAGCTGGGGGGATTGCCCGGCCAGAGTTATGAATGGCTTTATGCCTTTCCTATGGAAGGTTTTTCTTATGGAACATTCCAAACACATAAAAAGATAAAAGACTATTGTGATGACAGCCCCGCTGCACCCCATGGCTGTAGGGGTGCGTTGCAGCCGGTATGCAGTCTGGGCAGCTCCGGTTCAGCTACAGCCCCCCGCACTTCTGTCCTGGATTGTTTTGCAGTAAATCCCAGGCATCAGATATCTCCGTCTCCAAATACCTAAGTGCGTGTTTCCAAAGGGTAGGAATCCTTTTGAAAGTGTAACCGCAGCTTCATGATCACGTCTTAAAAAAGTAAATGTAGACTCTAAACAGCTAGTCCTCCAGCTGAAAGTTACAGCTTTCTCAGTGTTTTCCGTGGCCACCGCCGTGAGGCCAGGCAGGGGCCCTTCTCTAGGGAAGGGCTCCCTGGCCGTGTCCTGGGGGCTGTTGGCCGTCACTGAGGAGGGGCCTCTGCCACTTGCCAGGGTGGTGGTGGGCACCATCTGCCTGTGACGTGGGCTGTCTGGGCCCGGTGTGCCAGCCTGGCATGGTGCCGTGTACAGACACGCGTGGGCATGTCTCCCAAGCTCCCCGCCTCCACAGGGGACACCTGGGGACATGGCACCTCCGGCTGAGGACACTGGTAGAGGCGGTCTCTTCTTGTGCAGTAGCAGTTCCGAGGTGCCAGGAAATGCCTGTTCCTGTGGGTTTTCAGCGCCTTCTGGGCATGTTTCCCTGTTCCTGGGGCCGAGCCGCTTCTAGTGCTGGGGGGTCCCAGGGGCATTGATGGCCTCGTGCCAAGCCTGTGTGCTCAGACCCCTGCCCAGGCATGAGTGCATCTGCTGTGGGATCTGAACTCGGCTGCCTCTCAGGTCGCCTCCCTGTTTGCCGCACGGTCGGTGTCCTGATTTGTGGTGTAGACAGGTAGGAGTGACCTGAGAACGCTGTGGCCTCTGGCTCTGGGACGCAGATCACACGTGCATCTGGTCTGTCCCCCGAGCCAGCCTGGACTGGCTCTCCGTCTAGTCCTGGACCCTGGGTGCCCCACCAGGTGGCAACAAAGCCCAGTCACGGGTGCCCTGGCCGGGCCCAGGGGCGTGGGGGGAGCCCTTTCGGGATGAAAACACCTCTTGAGAGACCCTGAGGCTTCCAGCCTTTGGGAGAACAGCCTGAGAGTCAAGGGAGTGGCTTGTCGGGTCCAGGGCAGGCTTGTGCTCTGGGCAGAGCTGTCGTTGGCAGAAGAACTAAATAGCTGGGTTTTCACTCTGGTCACGCGTTTGCCATTCCTTTTGCAGATACAGTCCCTCTCTGTACGAAACAGCAGTAACCGAAAAACATTTTAAAGATTTGCCTCTAAGCCAAAGGCTTCAATACACTGATTATTTTCGCGTTTTTTCTTTTGGGGCCACACCCAGGGCATGTGGGGGTTCCCGGGCCAGGGATCTAACGCTCCCACCGCAGCGACCCGAGCCGCAGCAGTGGCAACGCCAGATTCTTAACCCGCTAAGCCACAAGGGAACTCCTGCTTCCCCTTTTCTCATTTCGCGTCTAGGCGCGGTCCGTGTGCACCTCTTAACACAACCCCCAGTTCTGTGTCTTGCGTTCCTCACACCCTTTCAGTGTGTTTCTGTACGATCTTGGTCACGATTCCTGTGACAGCCGTGTGACACGTCCCAGCTTCCGCACCCTCACTTACTGGGGCGCCGCTTTGCTCCTCTGCAGTGCAGAGCTAAGCGCTTGGAGCGGCGCTGCGTGGAGCGGGCCCTGGCGGCTTTCGCCGTCCTCGGCAGCCCTCTCGAGCCGGGGTCCGAGTCCCCTTCCGTCCGCCGCGTGCACCTGCGGTCCCGCGGCTCTTAGGACACCGGCCCGTGGAGCGGCTGAGCCTCCGCTGTCTGCACCTTTGCCTCTTCTGGGCCTTTGGGGTAGAGGCACTCTTCCCACATGGGGGCTCCTGTTCTCACGGGAAAAATTGTGAAAAACGCCAAATAACATAAAATTTGCCACTTTACCCATTGTAGGTGTACAGCTCAGTGCATTAAGGCCACTCACACTGTGTCCCACCGTCGCCACTGTCATCTCCAGGAGTCATTTCCCGAATTGAAACTCTGTCCCCGTCACACACTCCCCGTTCCCCTCCCGGGCCCCCCGCCTCCCTGCTGCTCCCCGTCCCCGTGGACCCCTCCCTCCAACCCCCCCCCCCCCCCCCCCCCCCCCGCGCAGCAGTGTTTCTCCTGGACAGTGTCCTCGAGCCCCACCCACGTGCTCGAACATTCCGGCCTCTCTTTCCTTTTCATCGCCAAGTATCGGTCCCTCCTGTGGACGCACCGTGTTTAGTTTATTGGTCAGTCGATTGTGGCGGGGTTGTTTCAGCTCTTTGGCTGTTGTGAACCAGGCGGCCGAGACGATCAGGTGCAGGATTTGCCTGGAAAGTCGTCCTCCTGTCTTGGGTGCGCCCAGGAGTGGAATCGATGGGCTGTGCAGCTTTTTTCTTCGAATCGTTCCTTCCGGGTTCCCTCTGTGGCTCAGTGGTTGGCGACCCCCACTAGGATCCATGCCAGTGTGGGTTGTATCCCTGGCCTCGGTCAGTGGGTCAAGGATCCGGTGTGGCCGGGAGCTGTGGCGTAGGTCGCAGATGTGACTCGGATCCTGCATGGCTGTGGCCGTGGCGGAGGCCGGCAGCTGCGACGCCGAGTCGACCCCTGGCCTGGGAACCTCCATATGTAGCGGGTGGGGCCCTAAAAACCAAAAAAAAAAAAAAGAGAGAGAGAGAGAGAGAGAGAGAGAGAGAGATTTCTTTAAGCTGTGAGTCTGAAAGAGATCCATAGGTCAAAGGACAGGACTCTTCGAGAGCACGTATCCTGGTATTTACCGGTTTTCCAAAGTTTCTTATACATGTGACCTTTGATGACACGGTGCAACCTCCCCAGCAGTAGCCGTCATTCGTTTAAAAGTGTGTTGATTTAAGAGCAAGAATTTAGCTTTGTCGTTTTAACACCGATAGTTTTCCGTGTCAGCGGCTGTTCCTCCTAAGGCGAGACCTCCAGGTGGGGAAAGCAGCCACCCCGAGGTGGTTTTTGCCTGCTCCCCACAAATGCCTTTGCAAACCGCAGGGACTGTGATGGGACGGGAGCCCGTGCTCCGCGCTGCTCTGGAGGCAGCTCCCTGCAGGAGCCTGCGGGGGGCGCCCTGGGAGCTGAGGGAGCCTCCCTCCAGGCCTGGAGCTTTGTGGTCACCCCTCAGGCGGAAGGGAGCCTCCGTCCTGGTGCCGCCTGCGGCCCCTGGCTCCTCGTGGGCTGGGCTGGGGCCCGCCTGCCGGGTGCAGCCCGTCCTGGTCCTGTCCGCCCGCACACGGGGAGGGGCTCCGAGGGGTTGCTCGCTCTGCCAGGAGGTGCCCAACAGGCCTCGGAGACAGCGCCCTGCCCACGGGGTCTGTCCGCGCCGCCTGCATGCACCTGCCGTGTGGCTCCCTGTGTCGTCCACATCGCGGTGCCCTGTGGGGAGGGGGGACCGTTGCCCCCGAGTCAGGATGACGAAGCTGCAGTTGAGTGCGTTGGAGACACGTGCTCAGGGTCAGATGACCAGGCAGAGCCCATCCCTGCCCCGCGCGCGCACGCGCCCCTCGGGCGCCGTTAGGATGGCCTGCCCCGCTCAGGGCTGCAGCCCCCACG
Source organism: Phacochoerus africanus (assembly GCF_016906955.1). NCBI lineage: Eukaryota > Metazoa > Chordata > Mammalia > Artiodactyla > Suidae > Phacochoerus > Phacochoerus africanus. The sequence goes on from NC_062557.1 coordinate 60,042,595, forward strand.
CTCTAACCCGGGCTCTCTCCCTGCTGGCCGCCCCTCCTCGCGCAGCCCCCGGCCCCTCCAGGCGGTCGCCTCGCTCCCCGGGCCTCCCCCAGCCCCGCCTGACGGGGGCGCAGGAACAAGGGTCCGGCAGATGCTCCCTGAGCACGGCCGCCCTGTCACCAAGAGCAGCGTCCCTGCCCCTCCTCCCGCTGCAGTGGCCCCGGTGGCTCAGCGCCAGCCTGGGTGCCCTCCCGCACCCTCCCTCACCCCGCACGTGACAGCTGCCCTTGAGGACAAGCAGGGGCTGCCACTCCCCGCAGCTGTGCCGGCAGGGACACACCCGCGTGCATGTGAAACCCGGGGTCCCCGGGGGGCGCCGGTAAAGAACGTGGATGAGCCGCTGAACTCGGGCTGCTGCCTGAGGCGCCTTCGGTTGGGGAGTGTGGGGGGGTCCCTATTAGGTGGGTGTTAGGAATTAGAAGCTGGGGCGCAGGCGGGTGCTCCTGGGAACTGAGCTCCCCAGGTTGGGGGGGGGGGTTAGTCCGTGATTCGTCTTTAAAGAAAACAGAAGGTTCAAAAGAGGAGGAGACTCACAAGCAGGGTGCCGTGTCCAGACCGGATCCTCGACGGAAAGGGCATTAGTGGGAAAAACGGGGACGTCGGAATAAAGCCTGGGGTTTGGGTAATCGTTCTGTGCCAGTGCTGAGTTTTGCCTTGCAGCTTCTCAGGGAGTATACCAGCATGCGGGCATTCAGCGTTGATTGATGAAAGAACTGCAGCAAGGGGAGCGGGTTGGACTTGACCCTTGCCCTCTGCTCGCTTCACGTGTCTCAGCCCAGGCCTCCTTCGTCTCACCTGCGACCCGGAGCCTGGGCTGCTCTCGAGGCCAGGGTCCCCTTCGCTCCAGCCCGGTTGGGGGCGTTGTGCCAGGGTGGCCTTGGTCACACAACCCAGTGTCGGTGAGGAGCCTGGCCCAGCGGAAGGCAGCTCGCTGGACACTGGTTTTCATTCCCTTTTCCACTGGGGTGAGAAGGGACTCGGCGCCGTTGCCTTGAGGACGCAGGGTCACTGTGCAGGGGGCCACATTCAGAGCAGGACGTGGCAGCCCCCCCCTCCAGGCCCCTTCGCCAGAGGCTGGGGGATGTGATGTTTGCCGTGAGAGGGTCTCGAGGGCCGTCCGGCCCGCCGGCCGCTGAGACCAGGGCTCCCGCGATTGCTTCCCCGTGGAAACGCGGCCTCTTCTCCCCCCTTGCAGGCGCGCCCAGCCGCGGGGCGGGGGCCGGGCTTCTTTCTGGAAGGGGCGCCCCTTGCGGCTCAGAAACCCAGAGGTCGGAAAGCCTGAATCCAAGGGCCTTGAGTCAGCGGGGGTCTTGCGCTGGCAGCAGTGGTGACATGGGAATGTGGAGGCCCGGGCCGTGGGGACGGGGTCACCGTCTCGGGGGCTCTGCAAGGCTTTCTGTTTCCTGCTCACTGGCTGCACCATCGCATCTCACAGATGCCGGAAGCCTTGAAGGAGTCGCGCTTCTGGGGTCGCACTGTAATTGGCCCAAGTGAGGTTCGAACTTTCTGCTCAGACTCCACTCTGATACCTGGTTCTCCTGCTTCTGTGTCCGGGGGGGAGGCTGTGGGAGGCCTCGAGGATCCCCCGTCACCACTTCCCAGCAGCGCAGGCCGGGCCCTTCTGCAGATGCCGTCACATGGCCTCAGGTTTCCACAGGGAGCCGAGGGCGCCCTCCTGGCTCCTTAGGGCCATGGGACTGGAAGAACCGCTCAGGAGAGAGTGAGGTCAGCCTCGGAAGCCCGGCCACTGCACGGACTGTACCCTCAGGAGCCCGATGGATGGCGTCCGAGCTGGGGAAGGCCGGGAGCGGTGCCCAGCGTGGGCAGGGAGGACCCGGACCCCCCTGCTTGTGGGTCCCGCCTTCACACGTTCTCTCCCGTTGTTCTCACCTGTATGACGGGGTTTGTCAAGTTACCTGTGGGCCCAAGGGTGCTCACCTTTCCTCTTCTGCTCAACATAACGCTGGGAGCGCGAGTCAGAACAGTCACAGAGGAAGAGAAGTGAAAGGCGTCCAAATGGGAAAGAAAGAAGTAAAATTCTGTCCATAGATGACATAACCGAATATGTAGAAAACCCTAAAAACTGCATGGGAAAAGATGGTTAGAATTAATCAAGAGATTCAGCAAAGCTGCAGGATACAAAATCAGCACTCAAAAATCAGCTGTGTGGAGGTCCCGTCGTGGCTCAGTGGTTAACGAATCCGACTAGGAACCATGAGGTTGCGGGTTCGATCCCTGGCCTTTCTCATTGGGTTAAGGATCTGGCATCGCCATGAGCTGTGGTGTAGGTCGCAGATGCAGCTCAGATCCTGCGTTGCTATGGCCCTGGCGTAGACTGGCGGCTGTAGCTCTGATTGGACCCCTAGCCTGGAAACTTCCATATGCTGCAGGTGTGGCCCTAGAAAAGGCAAAAATACCCCCCCCCCAAAAAAAAGAAAAATCAGCTGTGGGGCATTTCCGTCGTGGCTCAGCGGAAACGAATCTGACTAGTACCCATGAGAGACACAGGTTTGATCCCTGGCCTTGCTCAGTGCGTTAAGGATCTGGCATTGCTGTGGCTCTGGTGCAGGCTGGCAGCTGTAGCTCCAATTTGACCCCTCACCTGGGAACCTCCATATGCCTCGGGTGCGGCCCTAAAAACCAAAAGAAAAAAAAAAAGAGTTTTAGGAGAAAGCGGGTGGAAGCTTCATCACATTGGATTTAGCAGTGATTTCTTGGATATGACACCAAAAGTTAGGCAACAAAAGAAAAAATAGATAAATTGGGCTTAATCAAAATTAGAAACTTTTGTGCATCAAAGGACATTATCAAGAGTGAAAAAACAGCCCACAGAATGAGGAAAAATTATTTGCAGAGGACGTGTCTGATAGAGAATTATGTCTGTATTATATAAGACATATAAATATCTTCCGCAGCAGAACAACAAAAATATAAACCACTCCATTAGAACATGGACTCGAGGAGTTCCCTTGTAGCTCGGCAGGCTAAGGATCCCACGTTGTCACGCTGTGGCTCGGGTCACCACTGTGGTACAGGCTCGATCCCTGGCCCCAGAACCTTCTCATGCCACGGGCACAGCCACACACACACACACACACACACACACACACACACACACACACACACACACACAAAACCCAAATAAACATTTATGCAAAGACACCCGAGTCGCCCGATGAGCAAGTGCAAAGGTGCTCAGCGTCCCTGCGTCCGGACGCGCGGATCAAAGCGCGAGGAGGCAGCGGAGGAACCAGAGCTCCGTCCACTGCATCACTCGTAGGCGCTTACGCCAAAGGATGGAAACCAGGGACCCAGATATTTGCACACCCCGTCACAGCAGCCCTGTTCACAGGCGCCAAAAGGCGAAGCACCCCCTCTGCCCATGCGCAGATGAAGCAGCAAGGCGCAGTGAAGTGTGTTTGGCCTCCCAGAGGAAGGAGATCCTGCCTCCTGCTGCAGCACGGCTGGACCTCGAGGCCGTCAGGCTGCATGAAATAAGCCAGTCACACGGGGACCAGCGCCGTGAGGTGCTCAGAGGGGTCGCATTCCAGGAGACAGAGAAGAGAAGGGTGGGCGCCGAGGCCGGGGGAGGGGCGAGCGTGTCGATGGGGGCGGGCACGGTCGCACAACCGCATGAGCCTGCTTAATGCCGCTGTGGCCTTGCCCTTAAAGATGGTTAAGATAGGGAGTTCCCGTCGTGGCGCAGTGGGTAACGAATCCGACTAGGAACCATGAGGGTGCGGGTTCCGTCCCTGCCCTTGCTCAGTGGGTTAAGGATCCGGCGTTGCCGTGAGCTGTGGTGTAGGTTGCAGACGCGGCTCGGATCCCGCGTTGCTGTGGCTCTGGCTTAGGCCAGTGGCTACAGCTCCAATTCGACCCCTGGCCTGGGAACCTCCATGTGCCGCGGGAGCGGCCCAAGAAATAGCAACAACGACAACAACAACAAAAAAGCCAAAAAAAAGACAAGATGGTTAAGCTGGTCCATTTTTTCAGTCTAGCTTGTGTTTTGTGTTGGCGAACAGTTGATGTACAACGCCGTGTTAGTTTCAGATGTATGAATAAGGTAGACTTTGTGGTGCGTCTGTTTGCCTCAGCAAGAGAAACCACCAGGAAAGAAGGCCAGCGGACAGTCAGGGCGGGGCGGGGGCCTGGAGGGGGTCCCAGACGGCGGGGACCTGTCACCTCACCTGGAGGAAACGGTGCCCAGGGAAGGAACGAGGGGAGGAAAGGGAGCCAGTGGTGCGGGGCTCGGGGTGAACCCCAGGGCCCGGTGGCCCTCAGCTGGGTCACCTCCCTTCCTGGGGGCAGGGCCTGACCCACCTGCCGCTGGGGGAGCCCATCACACCCAGGCTCTGACTGGGAGGCCGCAGGCTCTGACTGGGAGGTGGCGGGACCCAGGCAGGGCAGCTCACCGCAGCCAAGCTTGGGGAGCACGTGCTCCGCCCTGTCCCCTCGCCCCGTCACAGGTGGGGGAGCCGCTCACTTCCACCCGCATGGCCCCCCAGCCGTGGGTCATGGCTGGCTGCCTCCCTCTCCCAGTGCTCGGGCCGGCGACAGCGCAGGGCGCATTCCGGGGAACATGGGGCCGCGGGGTTTTCTTTGGCCTGAAGGTTGCAGAGGACGCTGTCTCGGCCGCCTGCCGCAGGGCAGAATGGTCCAGGAAAGCAGGGCTGGGCGGGGTCCTGTCCCTGCAGCGGGCAAGGAGTCCTCAGGGCGAGGGGTGGCGCTGCCATGAGTTGCGTCCGCCTCACCCGCCGTCGTGACCCGCCCGGGGCTCACCCTGCCCAGGGGAGCCTCCACGCCGCCTCCGAAGTCCCGATGTTTTACCATCGGAGCGTACAACAGAGTAGCCCTGCAACCAGGGCGCTGCACGGCGAGGCTCCTCCGGCAGGACCGCCCCGATTGCCCGCGGCCTGGGAGAGGGTGGGGCTGGGCCGGAGGGCGGTCAGGGCATCCTGGCCCCCAGGCTGCACCAGGCAGGGACGGCCTTTCCTGAACGGAGGGGACGCCTCGGCACCAGCATCAGGTGGCACCTCTTCTATGCTGAAGGCGTGATGGGGCCGGGGGGTCGGGGGGGAGGTCGGGGACTGCCCCGCCCCAGCCATTAGCTTGTCACCAGAGACCTCTGAAAGGTCGGCCCTCTGCAGCCGGGGTCGTGAACCCGCGCCCCCACCCCAGTCCCCAGGACTGGCGGCTGGAATGACCTCCCCGCTGCCCCTGCCACCGGGTATTTCTGCCCTCGCACCGGGATGTGTCTTAGGTTTACCATTGACAACATCCAGGAAACGAGGCTGACCTTGGCGTCCTCCAGCCGGGGGGCTGGATCGAGGGAGCCCGCCGGAGTGGCCGCAGTGGCCGGGCACCAGGTCCGGCCTGGTTCCGCCGCGGGAGCGCTTGTGTGGGGAGAGGGGATGGGAACTGCTTTGAGCGCCTTCGTGGGCCTCAGCTCCCCGGCCGGGCCAGCTGCCAGCTGTGTTTGTGTGGCATTGCCAGCCAAATGGAAAGAAGGAAGCATTCTTGGGGGGCTGGTTCTTTATAATCAAGAAGAGTGTGTATCTTCCAGCTCGAAACCTGGGGATCCCAGGGACGGAGGGGGACGCGCGGAGCCTGCGGATGAGTCCCGCGGCCTCTGGGCCCCTTCGCGGAGCTGTGGGGGGGGCGCGGCTGAGCATAAAGCTGGTGGATTCGGCTGCTAGGCCCACCTTGGAGATGAGCTGTCAGTGCCTGGGCCTTTCCTCTGTCAAGCCTCCCAGACCATGTCCCCGAGGCCCTGCCACGGCGCCACCGCACTTCCCACTTCCCGAGTCTGTGCCGCCGCCCGGGCTGGGCAGACAGAGCTGGCCTGGCTGCTCGCTGGCTCCAAGGGTCGCGGGCGGGGCGGCTTTATCAGGAGGCTGCTGGGTTGGTGGCCGCAGATGGGCCCTGTCGTGTGTGTTTCCCCGGGCGGGAGCCGCTTCCTCTGGGAGGGGACACCTTGAAGGGGGGGGCCCTTCAGAGGGTGAGGTGGGGGGAGCAGGAGCTGGAGGCGGGGTCCTGTCACCCACTGCCTCCGCCCTCAGTCGCTGCTTCTCTAGACTGACCGGTGTTTTGGGCGTCTCCCTGGGGGCCTGCCCTGTCCCCCAGCCCCCACCCACACGCCGTGGCCCTGTCCTTACCCTCTGACTCTGACCGCCCCCGTGGGCCTGGGGGTGCCACTTCTGGTTTGGTGACGGGACTTGCCTCCCGGGCCAGCAGATTCTGGGCATCTCCCGGCTCTGAGCATGAGGCTGGGTCACCACTGGGGGCCCCCCACCCTCCTCCTGGGACAGACCCCACATTCTTGCACACCTGCACTGCACCTGGTGAGGGGCTCCCAGCCCCCGCGGAGCTCCCCTAGGCAGGCTTCCGCCACCTGGGGGCGCGTTTGCTCTCTCAGGGGCAGCGTCTTCAGGTGCCAAGGGTGACGGACGAGTAGACAGTGGAAAACTGGTGACGGTGACGCCCCCGAGGCTGTCAAATGCAGACGGAGACGTCGCACAGACGTTCGTCAGGAGCAGCAGCTGCACTCCGGGAGTGTGTTGTCAGTGCTGGAAATACAGCCGGTTTGGTCGTGTGAGTTCAGGGGTGTTGCGTGCAGAACAAGCGTCTCTTCTTGTAGCTGCACCCAGTAAGCAAGGCCGCTCCCAGCACGTGGATGTCGCGGGTTTTACGTCTGGATGTCAGTGGAAGTGTGGGGTCTACGAAGCTTTTGTTAAAAGGGTGGTGACGGGGAGTTCCCTGGTGGTGCAGCCGGTTAAGGATCCAGCGTTGTCACTGCTGTGGCTCAGGTTCAATCCCTGGCCCCTGAACTTCTGCAGGTGCAGCCACAGTGCAGGATTCGTTTAAGGTACAATGTGGGATCCGAACCCACCTGTGCCAACAGGTGGGGCTATGTCCGCAAATGCCCAGGCTTTAGGGACAAATGGACAGACCTGAGACCAGATGTTGGAGCCACCAACACAACTCTGTGATCCTGGCCAAGGACCCCCCCTTTCTGAGCCTTGCATCCTTCTTTCTAAATGTGGGAGAGAATAACGCCCCCCTTAGGGGGATTTTTAAAACGTTTTAGTGGTGATGAAATACGCATAACAAAATCTGCCGTCCTAAGCGTTTTTAAATGTCCAGTAATCACACTGTCTTGCGCTCACTCTCTGGCCTCCCTCATCTTGCAGAATTGCAGCTCTGTCCTCACTCTGTCCCCAGCCACCCCTCCCGGGGTGGGGGGGCTTCCCCTTTCTGTGACTGTAACACCGGTAGGAATATCAAATAAGTGGCCTAACACAGCATTTGTCTTTCTGTGTCTGGCTTCGTCCACTCCGCACAATGCCCTCAACATTCATCCGTGTTGTAGCAGGTGTCAAAATTTCCTACCTTCCTTCGTTTTTTTTTCAACCTGCGATGTATGGAGTTCCCAGGCTAGGGGTCGAATCGGAGCTGTAGCCACTGGCCACAGCCACAGCAACGCCAGATCTGAGCAGCGTCTGCGACCCACACCACAGCTCACGGCAGTGCTGGATCCTTAACCCACGGAGCAAGGCCAGGGTTCGAACCCGCCTCCTCATGGATGCTAGCAACCCACGGAGCCCTAACGAGAGCTCCCTTAAGTTGCTGTTGTCGTTGTGTTGAGTTGCGTTGTAAGGGCTCTTCACTTCATCTGAAGGGTACCAGCTCCTTCTCAGCTCCGGAAATACTTCCTAACGCTCCGGAGGTGGCCTTTTCCCGCTTTTTGGCTGCCCCACGGCATGTGGAGTTCCCAGGCCAGGGATCAGATCAGAGCCGCAGTTACAACCTAAGCCTCAGCTATGGCAGTGCCAGATCCTCAGCCCACTGTGCTTGGCTGGGGATCGAACCCGTGTCCCAGAGCTCCCAAGATTCCACCGATCCTGTCGTGCCGCAGCCGGAACTCCTCGGTGGCCTTTTACTCTGTCGATTGTGTCCTTTGATGCTCAGAAGGTTTTCGGTTTTGGCGCGGTCCAGTTTGTCTATTTTTCCTTCCGCCGCCTGGGCTTTCGCTGTCATGGCCATGAAGTCATTGTCACACCCGACGTGAGGCAGCGTTTCCGCCTCTTCTCCTCAGAGTCCTGGCTGGTGGGAGTCGGGCGAGGGGAGAGCGGGGTTGTGCGCCGGCCCTCGGGCTCCCTCCCCGTGTCCTCCAGAAGCAGGGCGCGGCCCGGGGTGGGTCCGGGTGCCCCCTCTTGCCTGCTAGGGCCCCCGTTCCCTGGGAGATGTAACTCGGTCTTCTTCCTGAATTGACAGAAAAGGCGACAGACGGCTCCCTGCAGAGCGAGGACTGGACCTTGAACATGGAGATCTGCGACATCATCAACGAGACGGAGGAGGGGTGCGTCCCGGCCCCCACCCCACCCGCACCCCCGTCCTCCTGCCGCAGACCGGGGCTGTCCCTGCGCCTCTGTGGACACGGGGGGCCTGCGAGGTCGGGGGCTGACCCCGGGCCCTCGCCCCACCCCACCCTGGGTTGTGTCTTTGCCCTGCTTCCTGAGACTCTCTTCTCTGCCTCACAGCTACTCTGCTTCCGCTTCTGCCAGAGCCTTCGGGGCCTGGCCCTCTGTCCACACCATCAGGAGGGAATTCACTGTAGCCTCGCCTCTTTTCTTTTCTTTTTTTTTTTTTTAGGGCACCCCCCCCCCCGCGGCATATGGAGGTTCCCGGGCTAGGGGTCTCGTTGGAGCTACACCTGCCGGCCTACACCCCAGCCACAGCAACGCGGGATCCGAGCCGTGTCTGCGACCTGCCCCACAGCTCACAGCAACACCGGATCCTTAACCCACTGAACGAGGCCGGGGATCGAACCCGCAACCTCTTGGTTCCTTGTCGGACTCGTTAACCACTGCGCCACGACGGGAACTCCTGACGCCCGTTTTGATGTGGAGGGAGCTGAGGCCCAGAGTGGCCGGGTCACTTGCTGTGGCCCCAGAAGTTAGGAGGCAGTGCAGAGTGTCAGCACAGCCCCACCGGGCCGCAGCCGCCGAAGCTCTGTCTGCACGCGCGTCGGTCTTTTATCCCGGCTGTGACCTCTGGGAGGCCGCGGCCCCGCGGGCAGGCTTGGTGGCTGTTCCACAGGCCCCTCCCCGGGCTCGAGGTCCCCGCCCTCCCCCCCATCCGCAGCCTCATCTGCCACTGCCGCTGGAAGCTGTGCCGTCCTGACGTGGCCCCGACCCTGTCCCTGAAGCGTCTCCCCGGGGAGTGATAAACCCTTGCTTTTGTGCTCACCGAGGGCCACTCTCACCTGCGCCCCCGGCAGATGGCTTTTCATGTAAACTGCAAGCCCGGAGCCGCGGCTTCTCCAAGGTCCCCCTGCACACATGCACACGCTGCGCCCTGCGAGCTGAGTGGGTGCAGCCCGCAAGGCTCCCCCGCCCTTCCTGCTCCCGGCAAGTTCAAGAGGAGCAGGATGGGGCTGCATCAGAGGGACCAGGGACCAATCCAGGACCCTGGCCAGCGGCCGCAGAACCTTGCCCGCTCGAGCCCACAAAATCCGCAAAGCTGAGCCTGCCAAGCCCCGTATTTGCAGAAATCGCTGTCCCCGTTGGGAAACTGCAGACACACCAGGCAGGCCCCCCCCCCCCAACCTGGGAGCCGAGTCCCTGCTTAAAGTCAGGGCTGGGAACTGGGTGCCCCCAGGTCTTTTTCTTTCCTCCGGAAGCCTTGAGCCTGGGCCTTTCTGTCCAAACTGGGCTGAGGAGCAGAGCTGCCCCCTCCTCCTCCTCCCCCGCTGCTTGAGAGGCCCTGTCTGGTAAATAGATAATATTTCAGGACTGCGGGGACAGGAGAGACCCAGACTTCATGGACACGTCCCCAGGTGGCAGGGGGCTCCCCGGAGCAGGTGCCGGGGTGTCAGAGAAGGGCCCCACAACTTTGTCCAATCCGGGATTAAAAGCAATAACATGAGGAGTTCCCGTCGTGGCACAGCGGAAGCAAATCCGAGTAGGAACCACAAGCTGGAGGGTTCCATCCCTGACCTCGCTCAGCGGGTTAAGGATCCAGTGTTGCTACGGGCTGCGGTGTAGATCACAGATGCGGCTTGGATCCCGCTTTGCTGTGGCTGTGGTGTAGGCTGGCGGCTACAACTCTGATTGGACCCCTAGCCTGAAAACCTCCATGTGCCGTGGGTGCAGCCCTAAAAAGCAAAAGGAATAAAATAAAATAAGAGAAAGAACATGAGAGGCGCAGGGCGGGCCGGGGAAGCGGGAGGCTCTGCAGGGGGTATGACAGGCCGGTGTCAGCTGCAGCCTCGGTCCGGTCCGTCTGCCTGCCAGGCCCTCTGGAGGCCGGGTCAGATCCCTTAGCGGAAAACACACCTCCTGAGGTATCGAGGAGACCTACCTTAGTTTTCTTGGGGGAAAAGGAGTCCGTGGAGCCAGGGGCTGAGCAGCCAGGCTGTGCGGGGCGCTGGCCGAGTCCCCGCACACGGGGAAATATGCTTGGATGTGGCCCAGACCTCAGAAGGACGTGGACGGCCCAGAGCCCTCCCTGGGCAGCGTACCGGCTCCCTGCCCGTCTCCTCCCTGGGCTGGTGCTCCTGTCCCCGGTAACTGCCACTCTGCAGACCGTGCCAGCCGTGCCTCTGGCGGGAGGAGCATCTTTCTTCCGTGGCTGCTCGGGGCTCTGCTTCATGGATCAACGTGATTCGTGATTCCTCTGCCTGGATGCCTTGTGCGCTTCCCATCCTTTGCGGTTACAAACATGGGGCCTTACCCAGCCTGGGGACCCGCTAGTGGACACAAGTGGCAGCAGTTTTGTCGGCTCGTGCCCGGTGGGATTTGCAAGGACCTGAGTCTGTCCTCTTCCCCAGGCCCAAGGATGCCATCCGAGCACTAAAGAAGCGGCTCAACGGGAACCGGAACTACCGGGAGGTGATGCTGGCGCTGACCGTGAGTGCGGCCCCCTCGGGGCGGGAGGGGGTGCCTGGGGAAACCCCTGCTCCTGGCACAGCCCTGGGGGCCCGCCTGGGACAGCCAGTGCCCTCTGCCTGTGCCCTCGGGCTCTCCTACCCTCTGAGTCATGGAAGCTTGGATCGGGGGAATGGGCGGCATTGCCCAGCATCACAGGCTGGGCGTGGGTCCCTTTCGGCCACCAGCCCACCGCCCGCAGCTTCTCCAGGGTCCGCGTCTTCCCTGTGAAAATGCAAGCTTCCCCCGACCCCTGTGCCGAGCTTCTCAGGTGTTAACACAAATGCTCCCAGCCACCTTCCAGGGCGGCTTTCGTCACCACCCCCTTTTGCAGATGAACAAACTGAGGCTCAGAGGGGCCCAGAGGTGTGCCCAGACGGCACAGCCCGTGAGGGGCCCGGCCGTGGCTTCCGGGGTAAAAGCTGACCATCGCTGCGGGGCTGCTGGGGCAGTCAGCCCAGGGATTCCTTTCGGGAAGGAATAGACCAGGGTTTGGCCCGCCTCAAGGTGTCAGAAATCCAGAAGGGCGGCCTCAGGTGCTACTTCTGTCTTAAAAGCTGACATTTTTCCAGATGTGGCAGAAGCGGGGCCGCAGCCAGAAACTCCAGCAGGTCAGACCTTCTCTGCAGGTTCGGACAGCGAGGCATTTGTCCAAAACAGCCTTAGCACGTTCCTTTTAAAGCAAGAGAGACTGCTGGGATTTCTTGCCCAAGTGAAAACCCAAGACTTATTAGGAGAGCCCGCCAGCAGGGAATTGGGATTTGAATAAGGAGAAAAAGGCCAGTTGAGAAACACAGAGCTGAACGCTTTGAGGTTTTTCCTCCGAATTTGAACTGCAGCCTTCGCTCGACCCAGAGTCATTCTCCAAATGAATTGTTTTCAGGAGCAGAAACAGCCGGGAATGAACTCAGGCGCCAGGCCGTTTTCTGGTTTCTGCAGCCCCTCCGTCGGGGCCCAGCCTCAGGGTCCTGTGCCAGCTGCCCGTCTTTCTGGTGTGGGCTGTGCCTTAAGTCCTTCCCAGCAGGGCACTGATGGCGGCACCATCCCCGAGCCTGGCTGAGACGTTAGGGACACCCAGCGTCTGTAAGCTTAGGGTGCCCAGTGCCATGACCCCGTACCCGTGTGTGTGTGTGTGTCACAAGTGACTGGGTCAGTTAGCACATCCATCCCCTTACGTTGTGTGTGGTGATAATCAGTTAAGATTTTCCCTCTAGGAGTTCCCGTCGTGGCGCAGTGGTTAACGAATCCGACTAGGAACCATGAGGTTGTGGGTTTGATCCCTGCCCTTGCCCAGTGGGTTAAGGATCCGGCGTTGCCGTGAGCTGGGGTGTGGGTTGAAGATGCGGCTCGGGTCTGGGTGGCTGTGGCTGCGGTGTAGGCTGGCGGCTGTCGCTCTGATTCAGCCCCTGGCCTGGGAACCTCCATATGCTGCGGGTGCGGCCCTGAAAGGAAGGGAGAAAGAGGTTTACTCTCTAAGTGACCTTCAAGTCTGTGTCCTTCGGTGCGGTCGGTCGCTGCAGATCCGAGCACAGGCCTCACCCTGGAGCTGAGTTTCCTCCACCCCCAGGCCCTGGGAGCCCGTCCAAGGCTCTGCTCTGCTGTTTGGCTGTGTCGCCTTCTGCGCATAAGGCAGGCCACACAGTGTGTGTCTTTTTCCTTCTTATTTCACTTGGCACGGTACCCTCAAGGCTCATCCTGGTTGTCGCAAACGGCAGGATTTCCTGCTCTTTATGGCCAAGTAGTATTCCTTTGTGTCTGTGTGTGAGTGTGTGTGTGCATCGTGTGAGTATGTGTGAGTGTGTGCAGTTGTGTGTGTGTTTGCATTGTGTATGTGTGATTGTGTCTGTGTGTGTGTGTGTTGTGTCTGTGTGTGTGGTGTGAGTGTGCCTTGTGTGTGTGTATGAGTGTGTGTTGTGTATGCGTCTGTGTGTGTTGTGTGGTGTGTGTGGTGTGTCTGTGTGACTATGTGTCTGTGGGTGTGTGGCGTGGATGTGTGTGTATGTGGTGTGTATGTGTGTGTGGTGTGGATGCGTGAGTGTGTGGTGTGTGTGAGTGTGTGTGGTGTGGATGTGTGAGTGTGTGTGTGGTGTGTGAGTGTGTGTCTGTGTGACTATGTGTCTGTGGGTGTGTGGCGTGTGTGTGTGTGTGGTGTGTGTGGTGTGTGAATGTGTCTGTGAGCGAGTGTGTGGTGTGGATGTGTGAGTGTGTGTGTGGTGTGTGAGTGTGTGTCTGTGTGACTATGTGTCTGTGGGTGTGTGGCGTGGGTGTGTGTGGTGTGTGAATGTGTCTGTGAGTGAGTGTGGTGTGTGTGTGTGAGTGTGTGTGTGGTGTGTGTGTGTGAGTGTGTGTGTGGTGTGTGTGTGTCTGTGGGTGTGTGGCGTGTGTGTGTGTGTATGTGGTGTGTGTGTATGGTGTGTGAATGTGTCTGAGTGTGTGGTGTGTGTGTGAGTGAGTGTGTGACTGTGGGTGTGTGGCGTGTGTGTGGTGTGTGTGGTGTGTATGTGTGTGTGGTGTGTGAATGTGTCTGTGAGTGAGTGTGTGGTGCGGATGCGTGAGTGGTGTGTGTGAGTGAGTGTGTGTGGCGTGTATGTGTGAGTGTGTGTGTGAGCGTGTGTCTGTGACTATGTGTCTGTGGGTGTGTGGCGTGTATGTGTGTGTATGTGTGTGTGGTGTGTGAATGTGTCTGTGAGTGAGTGTGTGGTGTGTGTATGTGTGGTGTGTGAATGTGTGAGTGTGTGTGGTGCGGATGCGTGAGTGTGGTGTGTGTGTGTGAGTGTGTGTGGCGTGGATGCGTGAGTGTGTGTGGTGTGGATGTGTGAGTGTGTGTGTGGTGTGTGAGTGTGTGTGTGGGTGTGTGGCGTGTGTGTGTGTGTGTGTGTGTGTGGTGTGTGTGGTGTGTGAATGTGTCTGTGAGTGAGTGGTGTGGATGCGTGAGTGTGTGTGTGTGGTGTGTGTGTGTGAGTGAGTGTGCGTGAGTGTGCGTGAGTGTCCCGTCCCCCTGTCTTCGCCCACTCACCTGCAGTGGCCACTGCGCTTGTCTCCACGTCTGGCCTCCCGGGGGCCGGGTCCCGCTCAGGGTTGGGGAGCAGAGGGCCTCTGACATCCTGATTTCGCTGCCTTGGCTCTCGTCCCTGCCGGGGGTTTGGCGGGCGAGGGCGTTGGCTGCACCCGCGGCGTGTGGAAGCGCCCGGGCCAGTGGTTGCAGTGGCAGCGCTGGATCCGCAACCTGCTCGCGGCAGCACAGGGCGTTCCTCGTTTCCTCGGAATCGGTACCCGGGAGCGGGACTGCTGGGTCACAGGTAGTTCCAGTTCTGGTTTTTAAGGAACCTCCAGAAGTTCCCGTCGTGGCGCAGGGGAAACAGATCCGACTAGGACCCATGAGGTGGCAGGTTCGATCCCTGGCCTCGCTCAGTGGGTTAAGGGTCTGGGGTGACCGTGAGCTGCAGTGTGGGTCTCGGATCTGGCGTGGCTGCGGCGGAGGCCGGCAGCCGCAGCTCTGACTGGACCCCTAGCCTGGGAACCTCCACATGCCAGGGGCGTGGCCCTAAAAAGCGAAAAAATAAAAAAAGTTTACAAAAGGAACCTCCGTACTGTTTTGCCTCATGGCCGTACCAACTTACATTCCCACCAGCAGTGCGGGGGGCGGGGGGGGCCCTTCTCTGCCCCCTCCCGACACCTGACTCTTGTCTTTTTTTCCCAACATGACTCAAAGTTTTATTAGATTTCAGCTTTTTCTTAAGCTCTTTTCCAAGGTAAAACAAATCAAACAGCAACAAAAAATGCAGTGTTAAGAACCACTTAATGGGAGTGCCCGTCGTGGTGCAGCCGAAACGGATCGACTAGGAACCATGAGGTGGCGGGTTCGATCCCTGGCCTCGCTCAGTGGGTTAAGGATCCCGCGTTGCTGTGAGCCGTGGTGTGCGTTGGCAGCTGTAGCTCCGATTCGACCCCTAGCCTGGGAACCTCCATGTGCCGAGGGTGTGGCCCTAGAAAGACACACACAAAAGAGAAAAGGAAAGACATCAGGAAATGCGATGCCTTCCGCTTTGCTCTTCTTCTGGGGCTTGTCGCTTCCGGCACGCGTGTGTCTCTGTCTGCTTGGCGGTACCCTTCACACCCTCTTCAGGCCTGGGCTGCTTTCTGGACAGTTCCCCGTGTTGCAGGCCCTACCGCCCACAGGGACAGATTGGCCTCTGTGGCAGCGCACCTGCCGGGGGCCCTGCTGGCCAGGGCCCCCTCCGCAGCGCCTGCTCTGCTGGGCTCGGGCACCCCTGCGGCCCGGCCACCTCCGTCCAGGGCACTTTAATGCCCGAGGAGGAAACGACAGTCCAGCAGAGGTGGCTGCTCCTGCAGGAGGCGGGTGGAGCCCAGGGCGCAGAGGGGCCGCAGGGGTCCCTGTCCTACTTCCTATGCCGCCTTCTTCGCCTTCCTAAGCCGCTTCGCTCTGAGGAAAGTGGGGAGCCAACCTCCCTAAAGGGGACGAACGAGTCCTGAGAAGGGAGTGAAAACGTGCCTCGTTGTCCGACCCCAGCCCCGTGGAGTGGCCTCCCGGGGCCACCAGTGGTCAGTTCGTTTGGGCAACTGCGGGTGCTGAGGCCGGCAGCAGTGTCCCCTGTTGCCGGTGACACAGTTCAAGGAGGCAGTGCCCGCCGTCATCAGTGGCATGGGCGGAGCTGGCATGCGGGGCCGGTTGTCACGAGGGTGGGTTTGCAGAGCGCTGCCTTCGAGGCCGGCTCGAGGGACCCTCCAGTGGGTGCGCGTGAATCGCAGGCCCCTCCCCGGGCCGTGGGGTCTGGGCAGGTAACCCTGTGACACAGTCGGCTGTGCTCCAGACCCCGCTCCCCCCGATGCGTGAGCCCACTTTGCAGGTGGGGAAGCTGAGCTCAGGCGGAGTGACCCCGGGCCCTCCGGGGAGAAAGTGGTGGCGCCTGAGATTCAGCCGCGGGCTGCCCACTTGGCCAGAACCCACAGGTGCCCTGTCGTGAGTGGCTGAGGCCCGCGTCACGTATTTTTCCAGACGAGGAAGGAGGGACAAGGCTCGGTTTGAAGGTGGCCCCAAGGCCGGAATGGAGGGGACGAGCCTCGGGCGCGGCTGGTCTCGGCTGCAGAGTGGCCCGCTGGTCAGGCCGCCGCAGCAGCCTCCTCCTGCCAGGCGCCTGTCCGCTGGCTGACGCCTCACATCCGGGGCCACCAGGGACGCCTGGCCACTTGGGCCCCCTTGAGACACCAGCTGGTGCCTCAGTCCCCAACCGGCTGCTTGACGTGGGGACGGGGGTTCCGGTCAGCAAGGGGTCCCCGTCTCCCGGGGACCAGGCGTGTGTGGAGACGCCCAGGACGAGCTGGGGGGCGGCGGCGGGGCCCGGCCGCTCCCGGTCCCGGTGACCTGTCTGCCCGCCCACGCTAGGTGCTGGAGACGTGCGTGAAGAACTGCGGCCACCGCTTCCACGTGCTGGTGGCCAACCGGGACTTCGTCGACAGCGTCCTGGTCAAGGTCATCTCCCCCAAGAACAGCCCCCCCGCCATCGTGCAGGACAAGGTGCTGGCTCTCATCCAGGTGGGTCCCCCCAGCCCCCGCGCGTCGGGCAGAGCAGGAAGGGCCCCTGGCAGCGTGCCTCTCGCACCCCCATCGTCCGGAGCCAGGAACGGATGCTGCTGGGCGCAAATGTTTGTTGAGAAACATCCGTTTTCCCCTCATCCCGTGGGGAGGACGCCCTCCACGGCGGCTGTCCAGCCAGGTGACAGGCCGTCGCGGGCGTTTTCTGGGTGCCTGGCCCTCTGCTGCCCATGGGGGGTGGGCCTCGAGCCGTACAGGGCCCTGTGCCCGGACTCGCTGGGGACCTGACACCCCGCTGGACCCTACGGGAGGGCAGGCCGGCTGGGAAGGACAGAGGGCAGGGAGCAGCGTGGGCCGAGGCCTGGGGCATCGGGAGCGAGGGGACTCCTTGGGACGTTATTAATTGCTCCCGTGACAAGTTGTCCCAAAGGGAGCCACTTAAGACGGCAGACATTTATTATCTGTGGTTTCTGTGGGTCGGGGACCCAGGAGCAGCCCAGCCGGGTGGCGGCCGGTGCTGGAGGGGCCGCCTCGGGTGCCCCCACCTGGCTGTTGGCAGGAGGCCTGAGCGTCCCCGCGGGGCCCTCTCGTGTGTCCCCATGACGAGGCAGCGAGTGCTCCACGCGGAAGAGGAGGAGGCTCGGTGCCTTCCGGTTTTAGGACCGAGTCTGGGCGGGGGCGGGGGCGCCGTCCCTTCTGTCCTGGTGCATTTGTTAGGGGGTCACAGAGCAGAGCGCGATGGCCACCGTCGGGCCAGGCCCAGGGGGCAGGGTGGGGATGCAGGCAGGATACAAGGCCCAAGGAGGTCAGGGGCCCACGGCCACACGAGCTGGAGAGCTGGGCTTCGTCCTGCGGGGGGCAGGCGGGGGGCCGCGTGCCGATCCCGCCAGCTCCTTCCGTGCAGCCCGTCTGATGGGTGCATAGGGCATTTTTCAAGCCGTCTCAGAAGTTGGTTCTCTTTCCATATTGAATATACTTTCAAGTTTAAGTCTTAAGATCTGATAAGCCCCTGGGCATGCACATGCTGCTCACTCCTGAGACGAGAGTCACGTCTCAGGCCGCGTGGGGCTGGAGCCTGTGCGGCTTCGCCCTCCCCGCCCGCTGTCAGGACCGACGGTGCTCCCGGGAGGCCAGCTGCGCCGAAGCGGGCGCTCAGTCCCTGTGTCGGGGTCCTGCAGTTTAGTGGGGAGACGGGGCCCTGGGCAGCTGCGAGGCGGCCACAGTGGCTGCGCAGAAGGGTGCCCCGAGGCGTGCTCCTCTGTGCAGTGTTTCTGCCCTCGCTGTGCCTGAGGGCACGTGGATGGTGGAGCCACCATCCCTCCTGAGCCCTCCCTGGAAGGCTGATCCCAGGGGCACAGCTGCCAGCCTCAGGGCGGCTGCCAAGTCAAGAGGCCTTTCCCCCACCCTGTCACCACGCTCACAGGCCGGCTGTGCCCCAAAGCAAGAGACCCCAATAGGCTGATGAGCTCCGGGGGGCCTGCCCTTCGGGACGCTGGCGTGCCGGCTGCAGTCCTTCTGGAAGGGAGCCGGGCTCCCTGGTGGCCGGGAGGAGGGGCCTATGCAGAGAGCGGGCTGGTGGCGGCTGGCTGGCCTTCGGGCTGGGTTGCCCTCTGCCCCTTGAGTGTTAAGGAGGTCGAGGGGTCTGGCCTCTCCCTGGAGCTGCTTCAGAGACAGGAAGGATGTCGCCCTAGGGGGAGCCTCCTCCAGGCCACCTCCCTGCCGCCTTGCCCTGCCCCCCACCCTCGGTAGACTCTAAAAACACTCTTCCTGAAATTCCCGTGGCGGTGCAGCAGAAAGGAATCCAACTAGGAACCATGAGGTTGCAGGTTCCATCCCTGGCCTCGCTCAGTGAGTTGGGGATCTGGCATTGCCTTGCAGCTCAGATCCCGCTGTGGCTGTGGCTGTGGTGGAGGCCGGCAGCTGTAGCTCTGATTCGACCCCTAGCCTGGGAACCTCCATATGCCGTGGGGGCGGCCCTAAAAAAAATACAAATAAAAATATTCTTCCTGGAGTTTCCTGGTCACACAGTGGGTTAAGGACCTGGCTTTGTCACGGAGGTGGCTCAGGTCCCTGCTGTGGTGCCGATTCCACCCCTGGCCCCGACCTTCCACAGCCACGAGCCAAACCAAAAGAAAAAAGAGCCGCAAAACTACTTTCTTTGCCCTGAAGAGCTGAGCTGGTGGGGTGGGTGGGGCCGGGGGAGCTGGTGGCACGTCGTGTGGTGGCAGCTGCCGCCAACCCCGCTCCTGGGAACAAGAGCTCTGATCCGGAGCACGAGCAGGACAGGACGCAGCTGCCCTTTCTCCACAGTTCAAGGCAGCCGTGTTTATTGACTGGACCTCAGGGTCTGGAAGGAGGCTCAGGGCTGCGTGGGGTCTCCGTCCTGTTTGGGAAAAGGACACAGAGCTTGCGTCTCTCCTCACTGGAACCTTCCAGCCCCAGCCCTGGGCTCAGAGCAGAGGGGTGACGGCTCCTCTCTGTAGGCGGCTGGTCAGCATCCCCCTCCACCGTGGGCTTCGGGTCAGGACCCAGGGAGGAGCAGGCCTCCTGAGGCCCCAGCCCCCCGGGCGGAGTCCCAGTGCTCAGGGGGCCGCGGTCTGCTGGCCGGCCGCCCGAGGCCTGTCTTCCTCCGTCCCGGGAGTGGAAGGAGCCTCGTTCCTGTGAGGACGTGTTTGGTCTGACCTGCCATGTGCCCTCTCTGTGTGCCCGTGGGGGTGGGCGTTGCCAGACAGGGGCGGAGCTCAGGTGGGGGCCCATCCCTGAAGGTGCCAGGGCTCATGGCATCTCTGCGCTCCTCCCAAGGGCCTGCCAGTCCCCCAGAACCCTGGGGGTGACGCCCTGGGGAGGGCCCAGACCTTCTCCTGAGTCCACACCTTCCCGGCAGGCAGCAGACCCGCTTCCTGGTCCAGGCTGGCACGTGGCTGCCTCCTAGGGCCACCTCCCCAGGGCCAGCTGCCCAGCCCCCCAGGCCCAGGGCCAAGGTCACGGAACATGGAAGCGTTTCCCTCCCGCTGCCATGGAAGGGGGCCTGTCGGTTGCTCTGGGCAGATGCCCCAGGAAGGGTCCCTGACTGGAGAGAGCCGTCGTGGTCTTAGGTCAGGGTGGCTGGGATGGGAGGCAGAGACATCAGAGGGGTCCCCTGGAGCTGTCGTCCTGCCATAGCAATAAAGGCAAGAAGCGGCACCAAGAGAAGCTCGGCGTCATGCTTTTCCTCGGCCGCGCCCCGACGCACAGTGCGGCTGCTCTTAGATGCGCAAGTTGAGACCCTGAGTTAAATGCTGGCACCTTTTGAAGCTGGAGTCACAGGACTCAGCTGAGTTTGGGATCCAGTGGCACAGCCAGAGCAGCTGGTGGGGCCGGGCCTCGGGCAGTGCTGCTCTCCCGTGGGGGCCACTCCCTCTGCCACCTCCCTGCCCCCCAACCCTCTCCAGTCCAGGAGGAAGCGTGGCCACGAGGAGCTGCCCTCCTTCGGGGCCTTGCAGGTCGGGTGAGTGGACCTGGGGAGGCCTGGTGGTCGGTGAGATGCAGCAGGCGAGGTGAACCAGGTCTTTGGAGGCTGACCCGGTTTGCCTGGTCTGCGGGCTGAAGACAGGGCTTCTGTCTTGGGAACGGTCCGAGCCACTGCTGGAGTCGGGGGGGCTGCCCAACCCTGTGACAGCCGCAGAATTGGCTCTACCTCCTCCTCTGGGCCCGTTTCGGGGGTCCCTTTGGGTGTACTTCTTCTTTGATATATTATGTGGCTTCTGAAAAACCTTTTTTTGTCTTTTTTTTTAAGGGGGCACTCGCGGCACATGGAGGTTCCCAGGCTAAGGGTAAAATCAGAACTGTTGCTGCCGGCCTCCACCACAGCCGCAGCAACGTCAGATCCGAGCCACGTCTGCGACCCTACACCGCAGCTCATGGCAACGCCGGATCCTTGACCTGCTAAGCGAGGCCAGGGATCGAACCCGCAACCTCACGGATACCAGTCGGGTTTGTTACCATTGAGCCACGACGGGAACTCCTAAAGAACAGAGTTTAAAAAAACCATTTCACAGTTCCACGAATCAGTGACAAGCGGCAGCTTATTGAAATACTTGTTCCTCGCTCTCCGTGTCGTGTCTCATTTAACGGAGCCCGTGGACTTTTCCACCTGAGCGCGTGTCAGCTGATGCTGTGGCAGCACCAGGCCCCCCGCCGGCCTCAGTCCCCTTGCCCATCAGAGGGCACGCGGGCAGTTTGGGCTCTGGCTCCCTGACCTACTCGGGAAACCTCGGCTCAGCTTTGACTTCCTGTCGCCCATGGGCTTCTCCTCTGGTTCTGCTCAGTCTGCACACGCAGAGACCGCGGCCGTGTCCCCTGCAGGGAACACACTGGCCGCCGAGATGCTCCCGAGCTTGGGCGTCATTCCGCCTCCCCGCTCAAGGCGCTGCCCCACGCGGGACGCTGCGTGTTTTCGTTGCGCTGACCCCGGCGGCCCTGCCAGGGGACCGTCAGGAGGCTGGGCCCAGGGTCTGTCCCCTGACAGGCCCCGTCCCCCTGCAGGCCTGGGCAGATGCCTTTCGGAGCAGCCCCGACCTCACGGGCGTGGTGCACACCTACGAGGAGCTGAAGCGGAAGGGGGTGGAGTTCCCCACGGCCGACCTGGACGCCCTGTCCCCCATCCACACGCCGCAGCGGGTAAGCCTCCGGCTGGCTTCCCATTCGCCGCTTGCAGAGCCCCCTCCGATGCTCCGCTGGCATCATGCAGCTTGGCACCCGCTCTCCTGCGCTCCGGGCACTTCTCGTTACTAACACGGGGCCCTGGGAGTGAGATGGCTGGCTCCTGACTCAGTGGCAGCCAGGCCCCCAGTTTCCACCCCGACTATGGAAGAATGTCACGTCGTGGAAGTGGCTTTTGGGTGGAGCCGTCCTGGGGGGGTCTTAGCACAGAGCCCGGGGATCTGGCTGGAGACTTGCATGCCCACACAAGGACCCTCGAGCCCTCCCCCGCCCCGTGTGGACAGGCTTCCCATCCACGCGACCCATGGGTCTGAAACGCACCTTGAGCTGCGAGCGCAGCGCCCACCTGCCAGCCCCGCCTCCCGTCAGCCTCGGGTCCCCAGCCCAGGGAGCCCGCTCACACGCAGCAGCTCTGTGCTCCTGGGGAGGCGCCAGGGCAACAGCGCCCACGGGGGGAGCAGGAAGCCCGGGGTCTGGGAGGGGCACCCAGCCCAGCACCCTGCCTCGGGCCATCTCTGACGTGGGGCCAGGAGGCCGGTGCCGGCGGCCTCCTCTGTGGGCACAGCCCACCGTCCCGAGGTCGGGAGGCCCGGGGGGAGTTGGCCATCCCAAGCGCTCCCCCCCCACACCCCCGCCCCAGCCGTGCTCTGCGGGCGGGGGGAGGAGGTAGACACACCTGTTTAAGCTTCGAACGATGGCACAGCCCAGCATTGTTCCCACAGTTACAAAGAGCATTCGGTGACTCGCATAATTACTGTTTATATCAGTCTCCTTAGAAAGGCCAAAAGCAATGGCACCAGCAGTGGTACCAAGCAAGGATTCCCGATGAGCCAAACTCAATAGCAGAGCCCTGTGCTGGGGCCCAAGCTGGTCCTAACCTTGGGAGCGGGGCCAGGGCCCTCACAGACCACGCTGGGCGCCACCCTCTGGGTTGCCGTGGGGGCGCTGAGGCCAGTGGATGGTGGCGCCGCGGCCCCAGGCAGGGGCGGGGGGTTGGAGGGCCAGGCTGGCTGCTCTGGGCAGACGGAGGCTCTGTTGTGGCCCTGCCAGAGCGTCCCGGAGGTGGACCCAGCCGCCACCATGCCGAGGCCCCAGGCACAGCCGAAGACGAGCAGCAGCCCCTACTCCGCGCCTCCTGCCTCCTACTCCGCGCCGCAGGCCCCGGCTCTGAGCGCCACGGGCCCCATCACGGCCAATTCAGAGCAGGTATGTGCACACTCATGGGCCACGAGGGCTCGCTGTCGGGTGCTGGTGTGGTCACGCCAAGGTGGCAGGGGGACCGGCCCGTCCACTCTTGGGACGGCAGGTGGTTGGTTTGGAGGACAGGGCGGCGCTGGAGGTGAGGCCCCAAGCCTGGCGGGGGTGTCAGGCGGGGAGGCTGGGCTTTGTGTGCAGAAGTGGCCCAGGCTGCAGAGGCTGGAGGCCGAGGAGAAAGTCCTGCTTCGTCCCACGTTCCGCCCCCAGCGTGACCCCCAGGAGCCAACGCCACCTCGGCCCCAAACTGGATTCGTTTACATGAGTCTGGAGCCTGGGCTTTAGATGACTCTAAAGAATTCCCGTTAGTTAAAAGTTGAGAATTGGTCAGACTTGAATAGAAATCTATCCAGTGTTTATATTTGGGAAAAAAAAGGTCTTTGTTTTCATTTTTGGCTGCCCTGTGGCATATGGAGCTCCCGGGCCAGGGATCAGATCCGAGCCACCACTGCCCCCTTAGCCACAGCTTCAGCAACTCGGGATATTTAACGGGCTGTGCGGGGCCGGGGATCGAACCTGCATCCCAGCACGCCCAAGACGCCGCTGATCCCATTGCACCACAGCGGGAACTCCTAGATTTGAAAGTTCTTTATTCACCATTTGTGACAAGGTCACTCTTACGGAACCTCCTTTCAGCAGAGGGTCAGGCGGTAGTGTCTGGTCAGAGGAGCAGGTGCCCGTTTCCCCTCTGCCGGCTCCAAGGGGCCTGGCCGGGCAGGAGGGGAGCCAGGTCCCTGAACCTCCGTCTCCTTCACTCCCACCCACGGGGCAGTTGTGGGCTGGACGGCAGCCTCAGGGGGGGCCTCCCGAGAGCCCCCGGTCCTGCTGAAGAGAGGAAGTCAGAGGTCGAAGCCCAAAGCCGCCCATCCTGGGGAGAGCGTGTCCGCCCCAGGTGCTCCGCTCCTCCCAGCAGCCAGAGGGTCGGGGACCAGGCTGGGAAAGGGAGGCAGAGATGGCCCAGGAGGACCCGGGACCTCAGAGCCCATGTGGTCTCTGCTGCTGCGTCCCTGGCCTCCTGGGCGGTATCCTCTTCTCAGCCAAGACTTGGGAGGAGGGCCCCCTGGGCACCCCTGAGTGGCACCAGAGGGAGGAAAGACCCTCTGAGGGCCTAGCCCGTTGCCCAGTTGACTGTTGGTCCATCTGTCCAGCCAGTGAACATGTATCGAGGCAGGGGCCGAAATTGCAGACCTCAGCCCAGCAGAGCACCTGCCCCCCGGGAGTGTGCAGGGTGGGGGTTGGGGGGCGCTGGGGAAGCGATGGTGCTTGGGGCTGCCCCAGACAGGGGCAGGACAAGGGGCCCGCAGGCAGGGAAGAGTGAAAGCAAGCCTCAGCTAGCCAGGGCTGGGTGTGCCCCGAGCGGCCGTCACAGGTGCGGCCATGGCTCAGGAGTCCCTGCAGCGGGAGGGGGCCCAGGCCCTGTGGTGGGTGCAGGCGAGGCGTCTCCTGCCAGGAAAGGGTGGTTTCCACCAGCCGGCCTGGGGGAGGCCACGTGAAGTCCCCGTTTCCCAGGCCGGGGTCTGCACCTGTGAGCTTCTGGACGAGGGTCCCAGCCCTGCAGGACCTTGGGGGCCACCCTGGACCCCACGTGAACAGGCTAAAGCAGGGCCCGAGAGGTTCACCTCCTCCTGCAGGCCCCATGCAGCCCCCGTCTCCGGCGACCAGAGCTTGTCACCACGTGTGCTGTCAGCCACCCCCGCAGGTGGCGAGGCTGCGTCCCGCCAGGCGCCCTAACCTCGCCCGCCTCCTCCCCGGCCCGCACAGATCGCCAGGCTGCGCAGCGAGCTGGCCGTCGTTCGAGGGAACTCAAAGGTCTTGTCCGAGATGCTGACGGAGATGGTCCCCGGGCAGGAGGCCCCGTCCGACCTGGAGCTGCTGCAGGTGAGGGCCCGGCCGCAGAGGGGCCAGGCCAGGGCGTACAGTGCCGGCGGCCAAAGGAAAGGAAGCCTGAAGAAGAGAGTACTTCTCTCTCTCTCTCTTTTTTTTTTTTTGTCTTGTCTTTTTGCCTTTTCTAGGGCCGTTCCCGCGGCATATGGAGATTCCCAGGCTAGGGGTCGAATCGGGGCTGTAGCCGCCGGCCTACGCCAGAGCCACAGCAATGCGGGATCCGAGCCGTGTCTGCGACCTACACCACAGCTCACGGCCACGCCGGATCCTTAACCCACTGAGCAAGGCCAGGGATCGAACCCGCCACCTCATGGCTCCTGGTTGGAATCATTATCCACTGAGTCACGACGGGAACTCGGTGACGTATTTTCTTTCAGAGGTTTTTCCAGGTTTTTTGTGAATGTGGTTGAGATGATATTACGGGTATGATTCGCTGTGTCGCTTTGTTCGCCCAGTGTTACGTCCGCAGCGAGCAAGGGCTGTCTGCCTTCGTGCCCGTGGGCCCGCTGGGCCTTGGGGCACCTGAGGCTCTGTGCCAGCTGACCACCCTGGGAGCCGGGAGCCTGGCAGAAAGGGGGTCAGGAGCAGGGCTGGCCTGAGGGCTCCTGCCCCAGGCCCATTCCCAGGTCAGTTGGGCCCAGACATGGAGCCCAGCTCCCCACTGTCTCAGACGACTCTGGCCCTTTTGGAAAGTGGCAGCAGCCCTGCTGTTGGGCACAGCGCCCCCTAGAGGGGTGGGAAAAGGGTGCGCGGACGGCGTGGCGAGTGGGAGCACCTCATGCACTTCCCCAGAGGGCGAGCACCTCCGAGTGCTCGGGCTGGATCCCAGGTGGCTGCTCATCCTGCCCCCGTCCCACGCCTGAAGGGTGAGGGCTGGCAGACGCCAGCTCAGGGCCTGACACAAAGCCCAGAGGTGTGTGAGCCGTGGTCCCCGCTCTGGGGGCGCTCCTGGTGCGGCGGCCCATCCGCGAGGACCCAGGGCCTCCGCTGCTCCCACTCACTGCCGACGCCCGCGGCAGGTCCACACTCCCGGGCACCCGGCCCCAGGCCCGGCCTTGGCCTCCGTCCCCAGCCTGTAGGTTCTTCCAGGCCCAGGAGTCCAAAATCAGTCCGGAAACAGTCCAGGACCAGAGGGGGCCTCCTGGGGCAGCTTTGTGCTGGGTCAGCGTCAGAATTCCTGCTGACAGGGGTTTGGCAGCAGGAACAGCAGAGCAAAGCCAGCGGCTGCAGACGGCCAGGGTCGAGCCAGACTGTAAGCACCTCAGCCTGTGTGTGTGTGCCTGTGTGTGTGTGTGTTCAAACAAGACAGCCAGGACACCCAGACAGCCAGTACCTCCGTGTGTGTGTGTGTGTGTGTGCGCGTGCGCGCACGCTCACGGGTGTGTTCAAACAAGCCCATCAGCCAAGACAAACAGAACCCAAGCTGCCGGCATCAGCTCACAGTTTTCAAAAATAGGTCGCTTCCCATGACGTCTCCCCTCCCCTCTGTCCTGTTCCAAGCCTGAGCCTGCCAGCCTCGCCGCTGGTATCAATCAGAGGAGGAGCACAGCCTGGGTGCCCGGGAGGCTGTCCTTTCCGCCCGGAGACTCAGGAACCGGCAGCCCCGTGCACAGACACGGCTCCCGGGCCGACCGACACCCCTGCTCCTTCCACCGGCGGCTGGGAGCCAGCGGGGCAGGGCCTCCCAGGGGTCGGGGCTGCACAAACAACAAGGCTCCCGCGTGGGAAAAGGGATGGGCTCAGATTGTGCCCCAGGACCCTCCACTGAGCCAGAGGGCAGCCTGGTTGCTCGGGACAGAAGCTGTCCAGGGCTCACACTGCTGGCCGGGGCCGGGGAAATAAATGCATTTGTCACCAGCCCAAGTGTTCACGCCAAGAGGGGCTGCTCCAGATTTGAGGGAAATTCTCCGGGCAGGCGGTGGAGAGAACAGGAAGAGGGGAAACAGGAGGGGTCGGCCACCAGCATCCTGGCGGGTTCTGTCCGCGTGGTTCCGGGGCTTCGCCAGGAGCATTCAGCTGTGATGTCAGAGCCACTTGCCGAGCCCCCAGAAGGAAGGCAGGATGCCCCGAGGGGCTGCGCAGCCTCCCCCGGGCGGGTCCGGCCCAGCCTGTGCTGGTTCCCTGCGGCAGCACGCCCGGCACCGCTCGCCTCCCAAACCTCCTCCGTGACAGACCGTCGGCCGGGAACGTGGGAGGAACCGTGGCTCCAGACTCCTGGGTGCAGATGTGCTGGGTAGCGTTAGGCAGGTCGGCCACCCTGGAGCCTGGCGTCCGTGTCCCCTGGGGGGACTAGGACGCTCTGAGTGAGGTGCCAGCACAGGGCAGGCACAGCCGGGTGGCGCCTCGGGACTGAGCAGAGAACAACGCCCAAGGCTCGTAGACGGGGCAGGTCCCTAAACGCAGGCAGGCCGCCGCCGGCCCCTCCCGCGGCCAGTCTCTGCGTGGGGCCGCTGGCCAGGCATTCCCAGCGGCAGGCAGCTTGCATCAGCTGAGAACCCCGCGCCTTCCCGGCCTGGTGTGTGGGTGTGTGTGTCCTGTCAACAGGAGCTCGTGCCCTGGGCCGCATCTGGGGCCGTAAAGGTCCTGAGGCTGCCGCCTGCCGTGCCCAGATTTGCCTCCCCAGCTTTGTCTTCAGCTAATAATGGTTTTAATTAATCCAGCACTGCCCTCAGTGGTCACCCCTTCTCCGCCACCCCTCGGGTACCGAAGGAAGCCCTGCCTTGCGTCGTTTCTGCAGGTGGCCAGTGGTTTAGCCCCTCTTGCTTCTTGGGTCTCGTCTTCTCCAGAGAAATCTGGTTTCTCGCACAGGCCCAGCCTCCTGACCCCTGCTGTCCTCTGCAACCGTAGAAAGCAGGTCTTCAGGACCTCAGCCCCTGCTCCTGGGACCGTGGAGGAGGCTCAGGGAAACCCAGAAAGATGAAACCGAGAGACTGTTTTGCAAGGTGGGGACGAGCATGTCCCTGGAACAAAAGATGAAGGCACTGGGACTAATTAGACCGAAGGATGTTTTGTCAGGCGCGTGGAGGGTGCTTGCCTGTAGGGAGTTCCTGTTCCAGAAGAAGGTGCCTGCCCGGGTGGTTTGGAGGAGGCGGGAGGCAGGCAGGGTCTCTCGGAGGCTGCCGTGCCCTGGCTGTGGGTGACCTCGTGGAGGCCACGTGGGGGCGGCTGGCGTGGGTTTGTGGTCCTCTGCTCTGGGTTCGTGTTGTTCCCTTTTTCTTTTCCTCCCCCGCCTCTTTTTTAAGGCCCGCAGCATATGGAGGTTTCCAGGCTAGGGATCGAATTGGAGTCGTGGCTGCCGGTCTACACCACAGCCGCAGCAACGCCACATCCAAGCCGCATCTGTGACCCACACCACACCTTGCGGCAACGCCGGAGCCTTAACCCACTGAGCGAGGCCAGGGATCGAACCTGCATCCTCGTGAATACTAGTCGGGTTCTTAAGCCCCTGAGCCACAAAGGAAACTCCTTCCTCCCTTTTCTTCTTCCTGTGATTGTCTTGTTCTTTTGGCCGTGCCCACAGCATGTGGAAATTCCGTGGCAGGGATCGAACCGTGACACAGCAGGGACCCCAGCCACCGCCAGAGACAACGCCAGATACAGCTAGGCCGCCAGAGAACTCCTGTGTAATCTTTTTTGAGACAGTAACCTAAAAGGTTGAAGCAAGGAGAGCATAAAACTTTCTGCAGAAGCCCCTGGAGCCCCTCGGGCCTGGCTCTGGGGGTAGCTGCGCGGGGGCCCTGGGTGCTGGCCCCGCCCCTCCGCCTCGGTACCCCTGGGCTGGTGCTTTGTGCTTGAGGTGCCCCCGCGGAGCCTGTTGCGGGTCTGCTCCAGTTCTGCTCAGTTCTGCTGGGCTGCGGTGGAGCCCCCCCGGAAGGCTCCTCTGGCAGCGTGTGCTGTCTGGCGGGATGGGGGGTGGAGGCAGTGCCGAGGAGCTCTGCATGGTCAGGGGGTGCTGAGAGCCCGCAGGGACGGGCCGCCTGTCCCAGGCAACGGGCGTCGTGATGAGGCAGAGGCCCCTGCAGGGAACCCTGCTCTGCGGTGTTGCGGGCGAGTCGTGCAAACGCGCGCTCTGCGCTGGGGAGGGCCCCTTTCACGGCTTTCGTGCCCGCGGTAGCCAGGCCCGTGTCCCCAGGAGCTGCACAGGACCTGCCGCGCCATGCAGCAGCGCGTCGTGGAGCTCATTTCCCGCGTGTCCAACGAGGAGGTCACGGAGGAGCTGCTGCGCGTCAACGACGACCTCAACAACGTCTTCCTCCGATACGAGAGGTGGGGCCCGCGGGGCAGGGGAGGCCGAGAGTTCGTCCCTCTCCGGGAACCGGGCCCTGCCCTTTGCCAGCCCGGGAGGGCGGAGGGGCATGGCTCCTGCTCGGGGAGCCTCTGAGTGGAGAAGGATGGAAAGGCACAAGCCTCTGCCAAGGAAAAACAGGTTTCCTCTTTCCCATTTAAAAAAAAGGAGAAAGCTGTTTCCCTTGCTTTGCAAACGTCCGTGTCGGGAGCGCTGGGAGGCAGGCGGGTGTCGGTGCCCGGCTGCGGCTGCTGCGGCTGCCGCGGGAAACACGTTCCTTTAGATCTTCCGGCAGCCGGATCGTTTCGGGGTTTGAGGGAACCCGCGTGTTCTTCTCCCTTCCCAGAGCCTCCCCTTGGGGAAAAGGCAGCACGCGAGATCCAGGCTGCGCCCGGTAGGCGGGGTGAAGGCGAGCGGGTTCCATCCACCGTCGCTCTGCCGGGCACCTGAGGATGCCTGGGTCCACGGCCTCACAGTCACTCAGGGTCCAAGCGACAGATGCTGGCATCTGGGACCCCAGGGGTGAACTCGCTGTGGTCGCCACAACCCTGGGCTTTGTTTCAGGCTCAGCTGTGGCAGTAGCGGTGCCACCGTGTCCCCCCTCCGCCATAGGAATGCAGGTCCTCCGCCCCGCCCCCCATGCCCTGGGAGAGCAGGAGCAGGGCAGGTCCCTCAGCACCCGGCCCGGAGCCCCTGGGCTTGCCCTGTGCCCGGTGTCTCCACCTGAAATGCGCTTAGCTTTTCGTCGGTCCCACCCATTTCAGGATGCCAGGAGCTGCTGCGGGCATTTTCGTGCCAGTGACAGCGATTCAGAGGCCAGGCCCAGGGCCAGCAGCCCCGAGGTGCCTTCTGGCCAGAGAGCCTTTCATAAGCCTCGTTGTCAGAGGGCGTGGGCGCTGTGCTCCAGCAAGAGAAACTCCTCTTTCCCCCGCAGGCCACTGAGCAGTGACCGCAGGCCCGCATGGCCTGACCAGGTTGTCCCTCCTGGGGACACTGCTCACCGGGCCCTGACCCCAGCGAGCCAGGAGGCCAGGGTGCAGCGGGAATCCCAGCAAAGCCCAGGCTGCATGCTCCCTTAGCTGCCTCTGCCCTTAACGCAGGGGCTGCCCTGTCAGCGGCGAATCCCGCTCCCCACTCTGTGAGAATGGCCTGGGCTGGGCGGGGGCACTGGCTGGTGACCTGACCCTCAGCAGCTGCTGGGGCCTGTGCCCACCTGCCAGCCCCCGGGCACCCCACCCTTTCCCCCAGCCAGTGGGCACCTGACTCCCCAGCTGAGTCATGAACCAGGGAGGGGTGGCAGTTCCTGCCTGGCTCTGCAGAAGGGCACCCAAGGTGTCCCCAGGGAACATGGGCCACCCCGCCTCCCCTCCAGGGGCCAGAGGAGTTGGTAATGGCCTCTTGGACATGCCAGACAAGGCCCTCCTCACCTGCCGGTGCCCGTGGGTAGGCTGGGCGCTCTGTGCAGAGCAAGGCGTGGCGAAGTTGCGTGGCAGCTGTCCCCTCCCCAGATGGTGGGTCTCTGCTGGCCTCCCTGCCCTCGGTCCCCGGGAGCTTCCCAGGCCAGTGTCGGTGTCGCCACCCAGGCCACCCCCTCACTCTGCTTTCTCTTCCTTGTTAGGTTCGAACGATACAGGTCGGGCCGCTCCGTTCAAAACGCCAGTAACGGGGTGAGTGTCCCTTGGAAAACTGCGGGTCTCTGGAGGCCACGGGCCCACCCGTCGGGGCCTCCCCTCTGGTTTTTCTTTTCTTTTTTTGCTTTTTAGGGCCGCACCTGTGGCATATGGAGTTTCCCAGGCTAGGGGTCCAATCGGAGCTGTAGCTGCCGGTCTGTACCACAGCAGTGCAGGATCTGAGCTGTGTCTGCGACCTACACCACAGCTCACCGCAATGCGGGATCCTTAGCCCACTGAGCGAGGCCAGGGATCGAACCCGCATCCTCAAGGATCCTAGTCGGATTCGTTTCTGCTGCGCCACGACGCCACGGTTTTTCTCACTGGGGCAGGAGGGCGGCCCTGCTGGGTGGGTCTGAGGAGGTGCTGGCAGGAGGGTGTGCGAGGAAGGCCCGAGTGCCAGCTCCCGGGACCCCACTGTCCTGTGCGTGACTGATACGGGGCCGAGGCAGCCTCGGCCCGGGGCTCAGCCCACCTCCTGCCGGCAGGTGCTGAGCGACGTGACGGAAGACAACCTCATAGACCTGGGGCCCGGCTCGCCCGCCGTGGTGAGCCCGACCGTGGGCGGAGTGGCGCCCCCCTCCTCCCTCTCCTCCCAGCTGGCCGGCTTGGGTGAGTGTCCCCGGCCTCTCCCCCCAGCCCCCACGTCCCCTGGTCCCTCCCTCAGCTCAGAGCGCCCCCTAACCTTGGAGTCTGGACCTGTGCTGGGCAGCGGGGTGGCTGCTGTGCTGGGTGTGGGACGTCCTCCACCCCAGCCGGGCCAAGGTGGCAGATAAGTGTCAGCGCCTTGGGTGCCTGAGATGCGGGCCTTGGCCGCCAAGGCCGCGAGGGGCTTGGAGGACGGGCGACCTGCCCGAGCTCCTGCGAACAAGGTCCGCGAACCGCCCTGCCCTCTGAGAGCGCAAACCAAAGCGCCACCTTCCCGCAGTTCCTTTAGCCTGAAGTGGGTCCGTGACCCCAGATGCCACTCGCACGCCAGATGGCCCCGCCAGGCCAGAGGAGGTCTCCTGTGTGTAGCCCGTTTCAGGGGCCGAGGTCAGATCCACACGTGTCGCTCCTACCCCCTGTGTCCTGTCGCACAGACCTGGGGACAGAGAGCGTCAGTGGAGCCCTGAGTTCCCTCCAGCAGTGCGACCCCCGGGACAGCTTCGACATGTTTGCCCAGACCAGGGGGAGCAACTCCGAGCCACGCAAGACGTACGCGGGGACCCTTGGGTGGCGCTGGGAAGAGGGCGGGGGAGGATTGACCCAGACCTGTTCCACGCCTCTGGCTGCCGGGGCTTGGCAGTGGGCACGGATCCGGGGTGAAGACCTTGGGGCGGCGGGGTGGGGTCGCGGCCATTGGCCCGAGGGCGCACCCTGCTGTCCTCAGGAGAGCTGGCTGGCAGGGGGTGTGGCAGGCAGCGACCGACCCCAGCAGCGGCTCTGGCCACGACGAGCCCTGTGGATTCCAAACTGCACGGCCCCCCACATCTCCCTATAGCTGCTTTGAGCTTCCTGTTCAGCTGCTGACCCACCCCTGGGGGACCCCCACACCTTGAGTCCCATGCTCAGGACTCAGCAGGTTGACCAGAAGCCCTTCAGCAAGAGCCACTTTCAAAATGGACACAGCATTGGAGTTCCCGTCGTGGCGCAGTGGTTAACGAATCTGACTAGGAACCATGAGGTTGCTGGTTCGGTCCCTGGCCTCGCTCAGTGGGTTAAGGATCCGGCGTTGCCGTGAGCTGTGGTGTAGGTCGCAGACGCCGCTCAGATCCTGCATTGCTGTGGCTCTGGCGTAGGCCGGTGGCTACAGCTCCGATTCGACCCCTAGCCTGGGAACCTCCATATGTCGTGGGAGCGGCCCAAGAAATAGCAAAAAAAAAAAAAAAGACAAAATGGACACAGCAGAAGACGACAGCCCCCAGCGGACGACAGACGCTGACCCCTGCCAGGGAGGCCACCGTCCTTGTCAGATGCCACTGAGGCTGCTGCTTTTAAAATGATAATTACTGTCACTTTGCCTCTATCTAGCCCCTCCCTCTGAGCCGTTTTTAAGGCCGCACCCGTGGCATATGAAGGTTCCAGGCTGGGGGTCTAATCAGAGCTGTGGCTGCCGGCCTCCACCACAGCCCCAGCCACGCAGGATCCGAGCTGCCTCTGCAACCTACACCCCAGCTCAGGCAATGCCGGATCCTTACCCCACTGAGCAAGGCCACGGATCGAACCTGTGTCCTCGTGGATGCTGGTCAGGGTCCTTAACTGCTGAGTCATGACGGGAACTCCCAGTTTCAGGGTACTTTTGACATCCTGTCATTGACCTTTGGGGACGCCCCGTATTCTTACCTAAAAGAGGGCTGTTGAGTTGCAGGGTGTCTAAGTGCCAAGGCCACTGAGTCTTTTGAGGAAGGTGCCATAGACAGAAAGTGATGACAGGCCAGCGCCCTGGCACCCCCTGACACCCTGCTGGTGCTGCTTCCTCCCCAGGGCCACCTTGGAGGACCCCCCGGCCACGGGAGTGCTTTCTTCTGCCCTGGACGGTCAGAAGCCCGGCTCCGAAGTGGTAGGTCTTTAACTCTGTCTTTCTGCCTGGAGGGAAAGGGGGCCGTTGGGTGAAGCTGGTAGGATAGTTAGGCAGAAGCTAGCGGCTCGAGGGCCGACCAGGAGGAGAGCTCAGAGTCCCCGCCCCACTGTGTGGGGCCGCCCGTCAGCTTCCCCACGGCAGCCAGGAGACACGCCGGGGGGCACCCCGTGAGCAGGCGGCTGGCAGGGCTGCACCCCTCTCTGCACGGACAGAGAGGGTCTGTCCCCAAAGGCGGGCAGCGCCCTGACAGGCGAGGACCCTTACACACAAGGCCAGCGGGGGCCCCAGCCTGTGCCCGCCGGTCGCCAGGCTCAGGAGCGGCCAGCCCAGGGGAAGGCAGCTGGTGGTCGGGTGGTTTGGGGAGCTGGAGGCGTCGGGAGAGCAGCGCTGCCGCGGCGCCATCAGAGGTGGAGGGTGTTGCTGACTGGGTCCCCACGGGCAGCCACGATCTGTTAAGACCACGGGTCTTAGGCAAAGGTTTGTGCCCTGATGCTGCTCCTGAGACAGCTCTCTTTTTGCACAACTGAGAAACGTGTGTGGCTGCAAGTGAATGAATGTATGGGGGGGGACACACGTAGTGGCCCCAGAACAACTGCCCCCGCCCCCTAGAAAGGGGCAGCGCCTATCTGTCCACGGGGTGAGGTCGGCTTCCCAGATGCAGGTTCTCGGCCTCCTGCAGGCCCTGTCCACATGACCGGGGCGCGCGGCAGTGCCGTGGCCTGGTATCTGCCAGAAAGCTTGCCCTGGGGAGGGTGTCTTTGCCCCCCTTTTGCGGCCAGTTTGGTGAGGGCCACGCGCCCCTCTGCACTGGCCACCAGGGGGCGTCGAAGAGCCAGTCTGGCGGCGGCGCCCCGCCCCGAGCCCCGCCCCCGAGGCCGGACCGCCCCGAGGCCCCGCCCCTAGCTCCGCCCCCGAGGCCGGGACCGCCCACGGTGCTGCACCTCCCGCAAGTGAGGACGCCCTCTGCCCAACTCAGGGCCCCAGGGAGCCGGGGGAGGCCCGCCCCTCCTCCTGGCCCACCCCGGCCGGCCTGCCGGGCCGGCCTGGTCTGCTTCCCACTCTGCCTGCAGGGCCGGCCCCGCCCAGGCCAGGTGTGTTTGTTGCCTTTGCGGCCGCCAGGCAGGGCCGGCAGAGGCCAAGTGCAGGAATGGGGCCAGCTTCCCGCCCTTCACCGTGGGTGCCTGGACTGACCTGCCTCCCTGACCTTTCCACCTGCCGGGAGGCGGGCTGCTCCTCATGTGTCCTGCTGGTCCCTGGGGCTGTGCGAGGGGCAGGGTTTCTGTGGGCCGTGTGTCTGTCTGTCTGTCTGAGGGGTGGGTGTTTATCTGTGTGGGGCCTGTGTGTGTGTGTGTGTGTGTGTGTGTGCGCGTGCGGTGTGTCTGGTCTACGAGGGGTGTGTCTTTGTGCCTGTGTGCACACACTCACGTGCATTCTCGGGCCTGTACTTCAGGTGGTGGTTCCGTGGCCTAAACGGTGCTGACCTAGAAACGAAAACGGCCAAGAGAGAAGCTAAGGACACAGTGAAGGAGGGACGTCCTGTAGCCACAGCTCCCCAGTGCAACCACGTAGGCCGTCTTAGCCTCACATACATCCACCACTTAAAAAGACAATATCTCAGAGCTGCCGTCGTGGCTCAGCGGTTAGCGAACCCGACTAGCGTCCATGAGGACTCGGCTTTGGTCCCTGGCCTTGCTCAGTGGGTTAAGGATCTGGTGTTGCCACGGGCTGTGGTGTAGGTCGCAGACGCAGCTTGGATCTGGCATTGCTGTGGCTGTGGTGTAGGCCAGCGGCTACAGCTCCGATTCAACCCCTAGGCTGGGAGCCTCCATATGCCACGGGTGTGGCCCTAAAAAAGACACAAGAAAAAAAGACAATATCCCCAAAGTCAGCATTCAAATTAAGAGTTTGGGGCAAGAAAGAACAGGCAGGTAACTGAGGAGGAGGAGGAGGAGCAGAAAGTAGAACTGGGTTTTGTAAAAGCTAGTTCTTTGAAGCCCCGGTCGGAGCAGCAGACCTGCTCAGCTTCCTGGGGCCTCACCGCGATTTTCCAGGAGCGTGGGGACCTTGGCTTGGGAGTGCGTTCCCGGTGGGATTCCTTTTCCTAAACCCTTTCTTTTATGCAGGAGGTAAGGGGCGTGCTAGGGGCGGGCACTGGGTCGCCTCTCCTCCCGCCCGCAAGGGACCAGCTCTGATGGTAGCTTTTCTGTCTCCGCCACACGTGTCGCGTCTCCGCACCTTCTGTACCGTGGGTCTCGCTGGGACTTTTCTTTCTGGGACTCCTCTGTCCTCGGCCCCGAAGAGAGGTAAAGCTGGGCCCTCTGACCTGGAGCCCATAGACAGCTGGCTCATAGCCCAAGGAATGGTGAGGCCACCAGCTGCGCTGAGCCCCTTGTCCACCCCCGGCGCTCCCCTCTGTCGCCTCTTGAGCCCAGTGAGCCAGACAGTACAAGGCCACGCCCCCCCGCCCAGGGTCCAGCCTTCCCCTTTCTGTCCCCTTAAGCCACAGACTTCTAGCCCCAGAAACACCTTCTGGGTTTTCTGCTGAGTTCCGGGGGGCTGGCGGGAGTGAGCAGAGGGCCTCTCAGCCCTTTTACTGTCTCTGGAGCTCTGGGCAGTATTCCCTTTTCCAGGATGAGCACAAGCTACTGTGGCCTTTGTCAGGGAGGGCGTGTTTCTAAGGGGACAGATTCAGCCTCTGAGTGGTCGGGAAGGTCCCCGCCAGCCTGCGAACTTGGCTGTCCTAGGCTGTGGGGTCATGTAGCATGATTATCTGTGCCTGCTACGTCCCCGGAAGGATTCGCGATTTCTCCAAGAAACCCCCGAACATGTAGGAAGTGTAGGCGGCGACCAGGCAGCGAGCTGGGCATCAGTAGAGCCCGGGAGGGCCTCTCCCGCCTCCAGGGCAGTGGCTCTGAGTGCGAGTCGTCCTCCCTGCCGGCCGTGCAGAGGTTGGTTACCTCAGAGGAAGCCACAGCCTCGCTGCGTGCCTCTGAGTAGGGACCAGAGGGGCAAGCGTGGTGCGGCCAGGGCGGGAGAGGGCTCAGGAAGGAAAGATGTTGGGCCAGCATGTCAGGGACTGCAGGCAGCGCAGGGTCACCTAGAAAGCGGGCTGTGCGCAGCACCGGCGCACACGGTCACACGGCCATCAGAACCAGGAGGCCAGGGGCTCTGCCTGCCCAGCCTGGAGCTGGCGGCTTTGCACAGCCAGGCTGTGTCCCTCCAGGGGCCAGCAGCAGGCAGCCCGTCCTGCTCTGGCTGTTCCCGACCCCAAGGCTGTTCTCAGGGGCAAAGGCTGGCCCGGCCCCTCCAGTGCTGCTTTGGGGGACGGGCGGGGGCTCTGGCCCACACGTGTGGGTGGCCCTAGAGCAGGTCCCCTGAAGACCACGAGTGCTCCACCGTCGAGTTGGGGGATCCAGCTGTGTGTCCTTGTGCCTGTCGATCCTGCAAAAGAGGATACTGCCCACATGGCCACCTCGCTCTGTCCCACCTGGAGCGGAGGTCCCACTAACAGCTAACCCAGCGTCTCACCTGACTGTGGTGTTTCTTCTTCTAAACAATGTGTATTAATTGCTTTGCCTTATTTCCCGTAGTCTAGAAACCCTGAGTCTCTCCAAACCTTCCCAGTACAAATTCTTCACTTGGAAACTTTTTGTACTACAGAGACTACGGCTCACCTGGGGAGGCAGGTGGGGGGCTGTGGGGGGCTCCCCCCACCCTGGAAGTAGCCCGGAGCTCAGCACCCGCTCCCGCTGAGCTGGAGATGGGCAGCTGGGTCTCCCGTGGGAGGAGGGGCGCTGAGCGTGCAGATGCAGCACCAGGCCCGCCGCCCGGTGTGCAGACCCGCTCCTGCTCCTGCTCCTGGGCGCCTGGTCTGCCGGCTGGTGCCCAGGGGCCGGAGGGCCGTCTCCCACACGCCGTGCAGCCAGGAAGACACCCCGATGTGAGCGAGCATCGGTCACGGCAGCCGCAGACGTGGTCAGTCAGCGGTGTGCGGTTGCCAGGGCCCGCGGTGGAGGTGGGGGCGTCCCTGCTCAGACCCGGAGCAGCCCCAGCACAGCAAGACCCAGGCCACCGAGGGCTCCGGCTGCGGCTGAGCCCAGCGCAGCCCCTGTCCCCTTTGGGCCCAAAGCCCCCTGCCCCCTGAGCAGGTCCCCCACTGTCCTCCGACGTGCATGGCCCACTTCCCTTTGGGCTCGCACAGCGCCCGGCACCCTCCCGTCTAGTCCAGCCTCTCCCCGCACGCTTCCCGTGGCTGCTGTCGGCGGGCAGGGTCTCGGGTCTGTGTGCGATGCCCCGGCTGCCCCGGGAATTTTGTCCTGCTGTGCTCCTCACACATCAGTTCCCAGGCAGGCAGCCTGTGAAGCCAGGCGCTGGGGCCGCCAGGCAGCCCCATCCAGGCGCCATGTGAGCGTTCCTGTGACCCACACAGACTCCCTGTGACCCACGTCTGAGGCCAGGGCCTCTCGGTCAGGGATCAGCCCCGGAGCCCTGGGTTTCTGCGCTAGAAAACGGGAGCGCCAGCCTGGTCCTGAAGGGATTTGGAGTCGTGAGCGGGGGAAGCCGCTGGCCTCTGTTGCAGATGGGGACACTGAGGCCCCGCCCTTCCGGCCGCAAGCACCTGCTCCCCGGAGTGGCCCCGGGGCAGCGAGGGAGAGTGCTGCCACCACACTCACTGGGACGTTGTTTGGAAGGCGAGGGGCTTCTCAGACGCCAGCGTTTGTCTTCGGAGCGTGCTGGCTCTCAGGATTCTTGCAGAGTTCAGCATGGGCTCGGTCCCTGGGGGCCAGTTCCAAGCAGTAACAAAAAGCTGTGAGCAGAAGCCGGAGCTAAGGCCCTTAACGTCTTTTTTCAAGCTTTGCAAGCGCAGAGCCTCTGGTCTTCCGGGGCGCGAGATTGCCCCAGCAGCTGCTGTTGGCCAGTTTCCCCCGAGATGCTCGGACGTGGCACGCTTGGTTCTGGGAACTTGGCGGCGCAGCCCGCGTCCTCCCAGAGGGCAAGAGTTCTGTGTGGAAGCATCAGGATAGGGAAGGCTGCCCTCTCCGGAGGAGAGTGTGTCGGGCAGAAGCCCCGCCAGCCCCCATAGCCCTGCGTGCCTGCCACCTTCCGCTCAGGAGCCGCCAGCTTGCCGGTCGGTGTCCCCCCCCAGGGCACCAGGTGTCCTTGTCCCCAGGAGTCCCTTCAGGTGGTCTGAAGCCTTGATACGTATATGTTTATGGCCACACCTGCAGCACACGGAAGTTCATGGGCCAGGGATTGAATCCAGGCCACATCTGCAACCTACACCACAGCTGTGGCAACACCAGATCCTTTAACCCACTGCGCCAGGCTGGGGATTAAACCCGCACCTCCACAGCGACCCAAGCCGCTGCAGTTGGCTGCCGCCTGCTGGCCCTGCTTATCAGCATTAACCCACGGCACCACGGCGGGAACTACGTGAATCTGCTCTTTTTAAGCATTTAAACGCCCTTAGGTCCCCAGTAGGCAAACTAAAAACATAAACATAGACAGAACCTCCCCAACCTGACGGAGGCTGGCTTGAGCCTCTGAAACCCCTGGGTGGGGTGGACGCGAGCGTGGAAGCCAGAGGAGGGGTCTGCAGGCCTGTGACCGCAGGGCTCCGCTGCTCTCCGCGCTGAGGTCCCGTTGCGGACGCTGAGGCCAGCCCCTCACTGCCTGTTTTTTACCTTGATTCCTCCCCTAGATTGTGAGCCGGGGCTGGCAGTGTTTTGTCAAGTGAGCTTGGAAGTGAGTCCGAGTCCCCAGGGACTTCCCAGAGCCCACGCCTCAATTAAGGGCCATCGGCTCCTTCTCTGGGGGGGAGCTGACATTTCCTTAATGGGGCTCCAGGGGGTGAAAGGTTACTTTTCACTTATCGCAGTATTATCTGACCTCATCTGACAGCAGCTTAACTCTTTCTGGCCAGAGACAGTTTCAGGCCCTTGGCACTGGTAGCCCAGGCACTGCGAGGGTCCCTCCTTGGCTCGGGAGCCCGGTCCCCCTGCCCACCGCTCCCCCACCACCTCTGCCCGGCTCTCCGTGGAGCTTTTCTCTGATGCTGGGGCTCAGACAGCTCTGAAGGCGGGAGGAAAGGGCGGCCTGAGAGGAGGCCGCTGCGCTCTGGCTGCCTCGGGATTTTTCCCCTAACCCGACAAAAAGACAGCCAAAGCCCCTCGGTCCACTTGGCCATCAGAGCCCTTGCTTTGGGCCTATTTGTGGCAGGAAAGCTCTGGCCTTCCGTCGGCCGGCCTCCCAGAAATGCCCCGGACGCCTTGCGCAACATTCCACCCAGCAGCGCCCTGACCACCGCACCCCGCCCGGGCCTGCGGCCACGTGGCCTCCCCGTCCTGTCCGACCGGGACGGGCACAAAAAGTTATCCAGTTAAGAACACGTACTGTGCCCCCGCCCTGCCACCCGCTGCCCTGCTGCTTAGAGCCGCCGCTTCCGCCCTCCCCTTTCGCACGGGCTGCTGCGCGCCCCGCCTGCTGTGCCAGCGTGTTCTGCTCCATGTCTGTTTTGGTTTTGGTTGCGTTGGGGTTGCTTTGACCATTGACGTGTCCGGTGTTCTGTCTCCCCCGCCTGGCTGCCGGGCGACCGCCCCCCCGCTTGCCGCCTCCATAGATCCCGGTGGCGCAGCCCTCTGTCATGGACGACATTGAGGTGTGGCTCAGGACCGATCTGGTGAGACTCGACTTTTCTTTCTCGTGTGGGGAGTGGCGAGGCAGAGGCCCTCCGAGGAAGGGCCTGGGGGGGCCGCCGCGGGGGCCGCTCTCCCCGGGAGGCAGGCGGAGGGAGGCCGGGCAGGCGCCTCCCCCACGTCCGCACCTGCTCCGGGCGCAGAGCCGGGCTTCCAGCCTCACCCCCCTGCCTCCGAAAGGCACACCCACGAGTCCCGCTTCCTCTTCAGGTGCAGCTGCGTGTGTGTGCTTGGGCTCTTTCGGGGTTTGAGTTTGGGCTTTTTTGATTTTTTTAATTTATATGTGTTTTTCGTTTTTCTTTTTTTTTTTCTTTTAATTGTGCAATATACACAGAGAGGAGTGGGTGTTTGTTTTTCAATTCACTGCCCCCCCCCTTCCCCGGAATCTCCTGGTGTCTTGGATTTAGTCGCCCCCGAGCCCATCGGGTTTATCCCCGGGGATGGGCAGGAAGGCTAGGATGTCGCACGTCTGCCAGTGGCCGGTCCCCCCGCTCCCGCTGCGGGCCGGCCCCCCGCTGGCCCCTGCAGCCCACTCCCTCCCAGCGCCCCGTGCAGGAGGCCGGGCTGCTGAAGAAATGCACTTGGGGAGGGATGTGCTCATCCAGAGTCACGGCTGGCTGGTTGGACTTTCCCCCAGACCTGGGGACAGCGGCCTCCTCCCAGGGCCCCTTCCCGGGAGCAGAGCAGCTCTGTAACCCCAGGGGCGCCGGCCGGGCTGGCCCTGCTGCTGACCGCCCCTCCCCGCACCAGGACCCGGAGGGCAGACCTCCGGGGGCCTTTCTGAAGACACTGCCCTGCTTGCGAGCAGTGCCCGTGTCGTGCCTGGGAGGAGGCCAGGGGCCCCACGGTCAAGGGGCAGGGACCCCCAGCTGGCTGCACAGGGGGTCGGTGGCAGAGCTGCGAAGGAAGCCTGGCCTCCCAGCCCTGAGCAGGGCCGTGTCCACTCCCCCTCGGCTCCCTTCCCCATCGGTGTCCCTGCCGGCTTCTCAGCGACCCTCGCGGTCCCCAAACAGAATCCGGTCTGATCCTCTCCCATGGTTCAGGGCACCCAGAGCCTCTTTGGGGACGGGAATGGGGCCACAGGACGAGGCTGGCACGGCTCCCGGGAGGCCTCCCCTCCCCTGCTAGAGCGCCTCGAGCTCCAGGGCTCTGGCGCTTCCAGGCCTCACGTGGCTCCCAGCTGCCTGTGTGGACCTGACCTCCCAGCCCCCTGTGGCCGCCTGGGGCGGGGACAAGGACGCAGAGTGGAGGAGCGCCTGGGGGCCCTGGCTAGCATCTGCTTAGCGTTTTGTTTTTGACTTTTTAAGAACGAGTGCCCTCAGAGCCCTGGGGGACAGGCCGCCCCGGGTGGCTGCTGGCGGGGCGGGGCCCGGCGGCAGTCCTAACGTGCCGTCTCTGCTCTCCCGCAGAAGGGTGATGACCTGGACGAGGGCGTCACCAGCGAAGGTAGGCCTGGCCCCTCCGCCCCAGGCTCTGGGGCCACACCCCCTCTCCCTGGGGCCCGACCTCCACGCCCCCACCCCCGCCTCCCTCAGTGTGTCACGGCGGCGGCACAGGGCTGGTGAACAGTAGTGCAGGCTGCAGCCGCTGTCCCTGGTCCACGTGCCCACACCTGCACTTTGTGCCCGCCCCGAAGGCCCAGGGCAGCCGGGCAAGACGCCCGCCACCAGTCAGAGCCTCTGGGGCCTTGACATCCTGCGGCCCCACCTCTGGGGGCCAGTTGGGTCAGGTGGGAAGTTCCTGTCCTGCCGCCCAACTCACCTCTCCCCCCTCTCCCCCCCATCTCCCCTGCCCCTCCCTCCGCAGGCACAGAGCCCAGCCTGCCAAGGTTAAGGAGCCACGCCCCCCTCCAGCCCCACTGCCCTGCCTGCAGTGCTGATCCGGACAGTGGAAAAACGGGGGTGGGGGCGTGGGGGGGTGGCCAGGAATCACAACAGCCCCGCCCCCGCCCCAGGGTGGCAGCTGGCTTCCCACCTACCCTGGTGGTGGCGGAAGAGGAGGAAGCCGAGGAAGCGGCTGACTCCACCGTGGGGAGCAGGGGGCAAGGCGGTCGCAGCCTCTGTGCCACTGAGCCCCCCACCAATCCCGGCCTGGCCTTGTGTTGTGTTGCAGAGTTCGACAAATTCCTGGAAGAAAGGGCCAAAGCCGCCGAAATGGTTCCCAGCCTCCCCTCTCCCCCAGCGGAGGCCCCGGCCTCCAACCCCTCGGGCCGGAAGAAGCCAGAGCGGTCAGAGGATGCGCTCTTCGCCCTGTGAGCTGCCCTGTGGTTGGGCTGCCAGGTGGCAGGTCACTGCTCGCTCCCCGTCCACACCAGGCACTGGCCACTCCTGCCATCCCCAGCCCCTGCTTGGTCCTGTGCTGCTCTGTCTCCATGGAAACACCACTGCATTTGCTCCCAGGCCTCCCACTAGTCCCGACCAGCTGCAGCCACCTCCTCCGTGGGCGGTGGGACAGCCCCGCACCCCCTGCCCTAGAAGAGCCTCCCTGGGGCTGATCCTGAGCCGTTCCTCTGGTCACCTGCCCACACAGACGGCCCCTCTCCCGCACGCCCGTCCCGAGCTCGGCCCGTGCCCAGCCCGTCTTCTACCCTCGGTGCCCCCGTCCCACCGCATTCCCCCCCCCCCTCCCCCCGCCGAAGAGCAGGCTCACACCCTCGAGCCCCACCCCTCCCTGGACCGCTGCTCCCTGACGCGTCGGCACTTTAGAAGGCTCTGTGGTGCCCTGGGTGGGTGTCTCGTGCTGGACCCCTCTCTTCATACTCAGCTGCAAGCCCAGGCCCATGGCCAGGCCTGCCTGCTCTTGGTGTGGGGGGCGCCACACGGCCCTGCTGGTGGCCCCTGGCTGGCGGGCTCCTGCAGGGATAACACTCCTGGAACCAGGCCACCCCGCGCACACACAGGCCAAGCACAGGGAGGGCTGGCTCTGGCCGCCGGGGAGAGCTCTGTGCAGTCCCGAACGTGCTTCGGCCTGGCCCAGGGCAGCCTCCGCGCTTCCACATCCAGGGCCCGGCCACAGGCGGTTTGGCACCTCGGCCGAGATCGCAGTGACTAAGCAGTTAGCGTGGAGCAGAGGCCCCCGCGGGCTCCTGGGCCTGGGCCTCGGCCTCAGCCTCAGCCTCAGCCTCCCCCCACAGACTGTCCTGACAGCCCGACCTCCTCCCAGCCCCACACCCTCCAAGCCAACCTAGGAGGGGCTAGTGGCACCTGCTCTCCCCCTGGGTCCTCACTGGGGTCCCCGGCCTGGGCAGGGCACTTGCAGCTCGCTCAAGCCCAGTTCAGCCCGCTCCACCTGGTCCTGTGGCCCCAGAAGAGCAGAAACGCTGCAGCTGCTCCACAGCAGCCTGAGAGCATCGCGCCAACCATGCTGCCCAGGCCTAGGGGTAAAGCTTGGCCGGGCCACCTCGTGTTCCTCAGGCGGTCGGCCCTTCCCGCCTGGCAGCCCGTGCAGGGAGCAGAGGCTGGGCCTGACTCCAGCTCCGGGGCAAGCATCCAGGATGGGGCCGGGGGGCTGTGTGGGCGCCAGAAGGTTGTGCAGAAACACTGCCCACCCCAGGACCGGCATGCAGCCTGGCCCCTCCCGGTTCCTTGGAGGGCGCCCAGCATGCCCTGCGCGGAGCTCAGCCAGCCCGCCTCCAGTCCTGCCCCCTCCCACCCCACCCTTGGGCAGCAGCGCCTCCCTCCTCAGCGTTTCCAGGCCCGGGGCCCCAAGGACAGCTTGTTTGATGCTGAGGTGTCTAAAGTCAGCTGACTTGACGTGGGCTGCAGAGATGGGGCTAGGGCGCCGGCGACCCCTGCCCGCATCCGGAATCCCCAGCCCTCCGATGCAGTCTGGGGGGGCGGTGGTGGCTGAGGACACCCACCTTGCCAGCCCACGGGCAGGCAGCTGGGCCTCGGGGTCAGTCCTGAGAGAGCTGCAGCGCCACAGCAGCCAGGCCCAGAGTCCACTGAGGGAGGAGCCGGCCTCCCTCCCTGCAAAGGGCAAGACCCCACGGCCGGAGGGGCCGGGGGAGAGCATCTCCCTGGGGAGGCCCCAGCAGAGCCGCCCCCCAGCGCCAGCTGGTCAGCCAGACCCGGCTTGGAGAGGCCTGGCTGCCGGGGCAGCAGGTGGTGGTGGAGCCGCTGGCCACCCGTCTGGAGCTACGGCCTGCCCTACCTGGGCCCCTCTCGCTGGCTCCCTTCCGTCTGGGCAGCATGGCCCTCGGGCAGCCCTCCTAGCGGGGGAAGCTGGCCAGAGCCCTCTGCCCAGCCCACTGGGACCCTCCAAGCCACTAGCCTTCCACCAGTGTTAGAGATCACAGATACAGTATGTACTTAATTACACTAAATTATTGCTGGGATTCCCTATAAGCACTAATTATACCTGATTATAGGTTAAAATATTTATTTTGTCAAAATATTTTCTTGGGGATGTGTTTAACCTTTTCTGTGTTCTTTGTGTGCTGAGCTGTGAAAACTAACCGTATCCTGCCTGCCTTTGGGCCAGCGGACAGCAGCAAATGGGAGTAAGTGCCATCTGACTCGGGCACTGGTGGGCCTTTGGCCAACCTGCCCCGGAGTGGCCGCCCAGGACCCCCAGGCACCGCGCAGGCAGACACGTGCCTGGCTTAGCTGCGCGCACAGAACAAGGGTCAGCGGCTGCAGTGGCCCGTCGCTGGCCTGGGCCAGAGGGAAAGGTGGTCGTCTTGTCTGTCCCGTCTGTCCGTCAGCCCCTGGGTGTGCGTGACTGCTGTCTGTCCTGACCTTGCCTTGGCTCACCGCCTTCACAGCACCCAGGGGCCCAGCGGGGTGGGGGTGGCGAGGGCTCAGGCCCTGGGCAGCAGTGGGTGGACTCCTGGGACATCCCGGGGCAGATGGCTGCTCGCGCCCACGCTCCCGCTCCTCCTATTCCTTCCTGCTGCCACGGCTCCACTTTGCCCCCACACGCTTCTAACTCGGTCCAGGGGCCCTGGGCCAGCGAGGGA
The DNA here is from genome assembly GCF_016906955.1 of Phacochoerus africanus. Lineage (NCBI taxonomy): Eukaryota > Metazoa > Chordata > Mammalia > Artiodactyla > Suidae > Phacochoerus > Phacochoerus africanus. The sequence continues at coordinate 60,087,128 of NC_062557.1, forward strand.
GAAGCACCCGCTGCCCGCACCAGCCTCTGCACCACGCACCCTCTGGACCCTGGGCCCCACCCTGTCCTCCCCCGGGGCAGATCCACTTCACCCCGCGGGCTAGGTGTGTGCCCAGTGCCAGCCCTTCCTGCCCCTCGTGCCCCCGGAGCAGCTGTCAACCCCGGAGTCTCACTGCGTCACTCCAGGTGCTCCTGGAGGAAGGGGCGGATATTTATCTCCTCGAGTTTGCACTTCATGCGTGAGGGGCTCTCAGGTTTGGTGTCCGGCCATCCCCCAGCCTGGCGTTCTGTCACTGTCGTGTGTCTCTGCCAGCAGTGGGTCTGGAGGGCGGTCAGCGGCAGCGCGTCCACCCACCCACTGGCTCCCCTTCCAGAGGTCGTCTCTCTAGTTTGGGATCTTGCATGTGACATACTCCCCAATAAACAGACAAACACTCCGTCCTGTGTGATCTCTGTCCAGAGGGCCTGCCGCCCGGACCACCTTTCTCTGAGCACGGCCCCCACCACATGCGCACCTGTCCCCTTTGGTCACCCTGGGGCACAGCCTGCTTGGGGACGCTGGTCCGAGCTGCCATCAACCCGCCACAGCCGGCCTGATTGCTCAGACCAGGGGCTGTGGTTCTTCCTGTCTCTCCCGTGCCCAGGAGTGTCCAGGCCTGAGCCACCTCGTCGCGCCCTTGAGGCCCTGGGACAGGGCTCAGGTGCCCCTGGCTGGGAAGTGTCCTTGATGCTGGGGCCCGAGCCTCTGCCCAGGGCAGGACCCGAGCAGCCCCTCCTTGCCGACCTGACCAGTCATCCTGCAGGCTCTCAGGGCTGAAGCCCAGGGGAGTCCTGGACAGTCACCTCCCCCCACCACCCTAGGCAGGGACACAGCACAGGCCTCTTTCGGGCCTGGAGTGTCTGACACGGGGCTGGCGGCTCAGGACCCACGCTCCCCATTCACGAGGACGGGGGACCCCCACGCTTCGGGGGCCTCTGTCTCACTCCACCTGCCACCCACCTGGGCTGGGGGAGGTCCCAACACGGCCCCTAGTCATGGGCCCACCTGCCTCCCATCCGCCGCCCTCCCAGAAGAACAGGTGGTTCAGGTGGGCCTCCGTGCCCATTGATCGCTGGTCATTCTTCCAGGGCCTGCAGGGCAGGGAGACCCTGAGGGAGCAGCCAGGGGGCACAGCACTGGAGCTGCACGCTGCTTGCAGCTGGAGGATGGGGGGGAGGGGCTGGGCAGCCCCCAGGGAGACCTCAGAGTCTCTGGTGGGCACGTGCCACGATGCATTTACTTCCTTACCACAGTAACAACTGTTCTGTGAAAGGAAAGGTTCTGTGGAGAAAGAAGTTTGGAAAACAGTGGAGTAAAGGCAGGCAGCATCAAGATAAGGATAGTTGGCAGCCCAAACTCCTCACTTGGAGATGGCACCTTGGAACTTTCTTGGTTGGTTGATTTAATCAGAAAAGAAATTTATTGACCTTATTCAAGTTCGGGTATTTCAGCTTCAGGCACAGCTGGATCCAGGTGCTTAGAGCTTTGGTCAGGAATTTGCCTCTCTCCGTGTCCTGGCTCTGCTTTCTCTGGGTTGGTTCTTCCACCTGGCTGACTGGAGGCTGCTGGCAGCTCCAGGCTGACATCCTACATGCAGAGAGAGGTGCCTCATTCCCAGTGGTTCCAGAAGTCCCAGAACCCGCCCTAAAAACCAGGCTGCTCACAGAGGGAAGGTGAAATCTGGGGAGGTACAAGCAATGGCTGGCCACTGCGGTGTGGATGGAGAGGGCCAGAGGCAGGAAGGACACACCTAGGGGCGCAGAGGCAGGCTTCTAGAATCCCTTCAGTAAGTACTCTCTCCCCAGGACTGGAGCCCTGGGGAGAGCTGCTTTCCAGAGACGGGGAGGGGGCAGTGTGGGACATCGTGGGTCTTCTCGGGGCTCAGGACTTCCTGCCTGCCAGTCCCCCACTAAAACACCCAAGGTGGCGTTTTTCTACAACCTGCTTCTTTTCCAAGGACAGGGTCTCTGGGGTCCTGAGGAGCCGGGGGTGGCAGGCAGGAGGCTTTGAACAGACATGACTCACCCAGAAATGCCATCTGCTGCAAAGGAGCCCCGGCCAGCTCTTGCCGGGTGGCCTTAGAGGGTGTGTCTGCACAGGGGCTCCAGGCCCTCGGCAGCCCAGGAGGCACACTGCACACAGCTGCAGGGAGTCAGTGGCCCTGCTGTTCCTTCCCCATCCGGCCTGGGGCTGCAGATCCCTGAACTCCCGGGGTGTGAAACAGGGTCATGGGTAGTGAGCCCGATGCCTCCAGGGCCCAGGGCTGGACGAAGCTCACTGGCCATGCTGTATAGCCTGCTGTTGCTCAACTGCCCCGGTTTTCAGGAAAAGCAAGGAATCCAGCCTTTGGGGGAAATCTCCATTTGACAGTGAACTCAAAGTCAGAATCTGTGTACACCTGGTCCAGGCTGGATGGTGTCAGATGATGGCTGCTCTTCTTGTCTCTAAGCTGCACCCCTCCACCGTGCAGCCAACCTTGGGGCTCAAGCAGCTCTCTGTGGAGAGTTCAGAGAGGGCTAGAAACCACTTGCCCAGCACGCAGCAAGGGCCAAGTGGAATGTGAATTCAGGGTCATCTAGGACCAGAATCATCCATGTCAATGGCCACAAGGTTCCATTACATCCAGGTGGAGGAGTGAGGGGAACCCAGGGTCCCCTGCTGGGTCTGCACTGCCACAAGCTGGGCAGGTGCCAGCTTAGCTACTGCAGAATGAAGGACAAACGCGCAGGTGGGTGGCAGGGGGGCTCCAGGAGTGGAGCGGGGTTTCAGCAGCCTGCTAGGCAATGCCAGTGCCTGCCCTGCCACGCATCCTTGAGCCTGACCGCCGAGGACATGGCTCGGCCCTGACGGAGCTGGACACCTGCCCCCAAAGGCTCTGAACCACAGAAGTGGCTCCTGCGCCTCTCAGACGCCCACGGCAGGAAGGGCAGATGCGAACCCAGCCTCACAGCTGGCACTTGGGGCCCGGCGGTCGGTCGGGGGCCGGGAGGAAGTCCGGCTCCCGGCCGGAGAGCGGGGTGGGGCGGGGCGCCGGGTCGGTCTCGCGGCGCACGTGACCCGGCCGCCGGGAGCTGGGCGCTGACGCCGCGTCACCCCACTCGGGGCCGCGCGCCCATTGGCTGCGCCGCGGGCCGGGGCGGGGCTCGCCCGGCCGACGCCCGGACCCCGCGCGCCCGCCTCTCGCAGCCCCCGCGGCCTCGCTCTGCTCACCTGTGAAATGGGGCTGCTGCCCCCCCCCCGGGGAGGAAGGGGTTAACGCGGAAGCGCCGGCCCGGGGCGCGCGCTGCGGCGCGAGCGCGGAGCTCCCGGGCGGGGCCGGGGGAGGGGCCACCCAGGGACAAGTGCCCTGAGGGAGCGCGGCCCCCACACGGCTTTCCGCACCCTCCCCGAGCCCCGTCCCCCGCTGGTCTCAGCCCGTGCCGCCCAGTGAGTGTCTCTGGCTGCACACATCCCTACCCGCTCCCAGGACTGTGCGCCGCCGGGGGCTTTCACTGCAACTGGCGGTTCCGGTCTAGGCTGCAAGTCTCCCTTGGCCTGGCCTCCCCCTCTCCCGAACTCCTGCATTTATACACGCTTATTGACTGCGCTTGCTCTTTACATATGCGGTAAATTCAGCTAAAAGCCAGTGAGGCAGGTCTATGGGGACCATGACTCCAACACCCCTTTTCACAGAGACTCAGAAAGGTGAAGTAAGTGGTTCCAGCTCACACAGCAAGCAGCTGAAAACCCGGACCGGCTTCCTGACTCTGAAGAAGGTGCTCTTTAGGCTTGACTCGCACGGGGAAAGATTTTCAGGAGAGTCACCAGATTCACAAGAGTTCTGAGTGCTTGGCATCTACTTGGGGTGGTGGGGCCAGGGGCGGCAGGATGCAGGGGGCCGAGGAGGGGGATCCCCCCGTTCCCCAGCATTAATTCATCTGGAGTGCCATGCTGGGAGATCCTTGAGCAGGGCCACTTGGGGGACAGATGTGGTTTGGATATCCCGGCCCTGGCCACCTCGGTTCTGGGTAATTTTCCACAGCAGCTACTTCTGGGAGGGGCACAAAGAGCCCTGCGTGTCTAGGCTGAACCCCCGGGACTTGGACCTCCAAGGCCTCTCGTGGCCCGAGCACCCCGCCCCTCCAGGCCAAAGTGTTCCACTCCTTTTACCCCCTCGGAGGGTGTGCCGTCTGAGCGAAGCAGGACTCAGGATGGCTGCACTCCCCCGAGGCGGGGGTGGGGTGGGGTGGGGGTCGTCTCCGTGGCTGCCCTCTCCCACAGGCAGCCTTCCCACTTCCAGAACCTGAATGTTAGTTCTGGCTTACTCAGACCCCCTCCCCCGCCGCCCACCTCCGCCCCCAATCCACAGGACCTCCCTCCCCAGCCGCGCTGCCTCCTCTGACCTGGCCCCCCACGTGTCATGACCTAGGGCAAGGTGGCCCGGGTCTAAAGCAGTCTGCCCCTTCCTCATCCCGACTGCTCCTGGGGACAGATACCAAGATGGGGGTCAGATAGCCCCAGGCCCCAGCCCTGTTGCTGCCCTGAGTGGCTGTGACCTTGTGCAGGTGTCATCAAGGCAGTCACAGCTGAGGAAACCGAGGCACACAGTGCTGACATAACGGGCCCCGAGGCCACACAGCGGGTCTTAGAGCTTGAACTTGGGTGGTCTGTCTTCTAAAGAGCCAGACCACGGAAGTGAGTTTTGTAGGGTCACCTCCCTCCCTTCCCAGGTCCGGAGATCTCTGGGAGGGACCCAGTCCTGCGGCTTCCACTCGGCCCCCTTGCTTGGTGCTTGCGAGGCCGGGGTCTGCCCCAGCCCCGCAGGAGTCGGCACCCCACTTGGATGGAGGGGCCGGCGCGGCGGGTGTGCCGGACAGACGCGGACGGGATCTCGGCTTTCCCCAGGTGGGGCGGGCCCGTCCGCTGGAGGCGGAGCCTCCCCGCAAGTCCAGGCCCCGCCCCGCCCCGCCCGCAGAGCCGCCGCGGGGGAACCCAGTTTCCGAGGAACTTTTCTCGGGCGCCGGGCCCCACAGAGGCCAGGGCGTGACGCGAACGCGCAGAGCGGCTGCGGCGGTCCCGGCGGGCCGCCGGGAGGAGGCGACTGCGCCATGGACGAGCCGCCCTTCACAGAGGCAGCCTTGGAGCAGGCGCTGGCCGAGCCATGCGAGCTGGACGCGGCGCTGCTGACCGACATCGAAGGTGCGTCAGGGACCACGGGGCTCCGCGCAGGTGCGGCGCGCAGGCTGCGTTCGCCTTTGTCTCTTGGGTGGCGGGGGACGCGGGCGCCGGGGGCGCGGGGTGCGGGCGCGGAGCGGGGGGCCGGGGCGCTGACTCCTTGCGGGGCGCTCGGGGCGCTCCGCGTCCCTGGGCCGAGCGCCGCCGGCCTCGCTGTCCTGTCCGCGCGGAGCCTCCCGCGCCCGCCCTGGCGTCTCGGGCCGCGCCGGGTCCTTGGAGGCCCGGCACCGGGCACGTGCGCCTCGGACCGTCCCGGGCCGCGCCCCGCGACCTGTGAAGCCTCAGCCCAGAGGCGGCCTCGGCGGGAGCCTGGGATCCGGGCGTCGCCGAGACCCCGCCCCCGCTCAGCCGTGACGTCAGCGGGAGGTTACTCTCGGTCATTCCCTCCGGCCCGAGAGTTCAGCTCGGCGCTGGAGCCCTCGCGCATGCGCGCGGGCGTCCTCCCGCCCCTGCCCGCCCGCGTCCGGTTCTCGCAGCCGGCGTGGGCACGCATTTATCGAGCCTCCGCGGACTATCAGGCCCCGTCCCAGGCACCAGGGGTTCACAGACAAACCTGGGCCCCCCCTTTTCTTGGGAGCACAAAAATCCCCAGGGAAACCCATATGTGGATGTTTAGTTACACCTTGTGGTAGCTCAGGGGCTGGGCAGCATCTTCGTGGGGCTCGGTGGGGTGAGACCTGTGAGTCATCCCGGACCAGCCAGGAAGGATGTCGTCCGGCAAGCATGGCGAGGACTTAGAGATGCCCGGGAGGTGAGGCTAGGCAGGTTGGCCGAGGGAGGTCGGCCAAGGAGAGGAGGGGGCAGCTGCGCCGCTCACTTAGCTGTGGAAGCACCGCTCTGGTTGTTCTGCAGAGAAGGCGCAGCAGGGACAGTCGGGAGGCTGTTGCCTGGCTGTGCAGCACGCAGTCCCAGGCCCTAGCGAGTTGCCTCCGTGGTTGCTGGGCAGTTTCGGCCATGCTGGCTTCCTTGCTGTCGGTTGATGAGGAAACAGGGCAAGAGCACAGGACTCAAACCTCCCACAACCTGGATGCACGTGTCCTTGGAGCCTGTGGCCCCCCCGGGTATCACATGCCCGCTTCTCTCCCTGGTCCCACCAAGCACGGGCCCGCCTGAGAAACCACAGCTCAAGCCTGCTTACAGCCCCGGGGGTTAGCAAAATGGACACAGCTAAGCCCCCACTTCTGCCCTCCTGCAGCCTTGCGGAATGCAGAGCTGGCAGCACCCGAGAGTCTCCAGGTCCCCAGGAATGAGGGTTGAGAGGAGGACCAGGCGGGCCTGGAGTCTAGGATGGAGAGCTGGACTGCATCCCGAAGGCAGTGGGGAGTCTGGGGCTGGGGCGAGGCAGGACAGTGCCAGGCTCGGGTGGTGTGCCCAAAGGCCCCCCGGCTGTTGGGGCGGACGATCACACCGTGCGCAGGGCACACGGAGCACTTCTTGTGTGCTGGGTGCTGTGCTGACTACTGAGTCCTCCAACAGCCCCATGTAGGTAGCCTGGAGGCACAGAGAGGTTAAGTGATTTGCCCCAGGTCACACAGCCAGAACTTGGCAGAGCCATACTTCAAACCCAGGCTGTGGGCTCCGGGCTCACGCTTTTAACTGCTAGGCTCCTAAAAGTTTATGTGTGTTGGCACTGGGCGGTTGAGGGGGGTGCACCACAGAGCAGGGAACCCGGGAGGCTGCTCCACGGTGGGGGTATGCTGGGGGCCTGGGAGGGGTCAGAGGTCACATGGCCACCTCTCCGTCCCATCCCAGAGCCTTTGAGTCATGAGACCGAGGGCCGGCATCAGGGAGCCAGCCTGTGGTCTCGGGTCCCACCCGGCCCAGGCGTCTGCTTCGGCCAAACCCTGTGTCCTGTTCTTAGGGTGGAACTTTCATCAGGAGTCCCAGCTCTATGCTGAAGGCACTGGCCTGGCTGCAGTGCACCGGGCGTCTGGGGGCTCTGACTCCACCCAGCCTCCTTTCTTGCTCTTGCTCTGGGCTCCCCGTGGCTGTGGCCCCGGGGTGCGTGGGAGTATCATGAGAGAACTGGGCTTGTCGCTGCTTCTGTGCTCGTCCTCACCTCCCTGCTAGGTGATTCATTAGAGCTCGCCCGAGCTTCTCAGCACAGGGAAGGCGTGATGCCCAGGTCCTTACATCTCCTGCGGGGCCGGCCTGGCAGAGGGGTGGCCACTGTCTTCACGTCCCAGGTATCTGCCGAGGGAGGGCAGCCTTCTGGCATCTCCCCTGCTCTTCTCCCCTGGCACCAGTCAGCCGCTGGGGCCATCCCCACGCCTCTCCCCATGGTATCACATGCCCGCTTCTCTCCGTGGTCCCACCAAGCACGGGCCCGCCTGAGAAACCACAGCTCACGCCTGCTTACAGCCCAGCATCCCTAACCACTGTGGCTCCCCATTGCCCAAGACAAGTTCCCTCCGTGATGTCCTGTCCCTCCAGGCCCCACCCAGGTCACATTCTGCCCTGGTGTGCAGCCTACTCCTCGTTGCCATGTCCAGAGTCTGCAAGAGGCCTCTCCCACCACATACATCCCCTTTCTTGGCCTTTGGTACCCGGCCTGCCTGAGCCAGGGCAGCAGAAGGCCCAGTGTGGCCGCGCAGCACCCCCTCTGAACTGCCGCCCGCTCCCGGGAACAAGCTGGGGGCGAGGCCGCAAGACTGGCCACCCTTGAGCCCCAGGGGCTGCAGCCCTCACACCTCCCAGGGGCCGGAGAGCAGCGGCAGGGAGCGCGCCAGGGTGGCAGGCGGCTCGGAGCTACCACCTGCCCGATGGTCACCTCCAGACACAAACATCCCGAGTGCCCTGGTCAGCCCCAGGCAAGGGTCACCACCGGGCAGAGGCCCGGGACCTGGACTTCGCCCAGCTGATAAGTGCAGCCAGGTGGGAATGGCTGTGCCTGCCAGAGGAAGTGCCTCTGCCCTTGTGTCCTGCCAGCCACGGGTCCAGTGGAAGTGCCCTTTGACCCGGGGCCTGCCGGGGACTTTCCTCTGTGAGCCCCACGTCTCACGTGGCCCCACACAGGGGGTTGTATCGGCAGGGGTGGGGGAGCCTTACAAATGCCGTGGTCACCTCCTCGCCCAGCATACACCGGGGAGGGGATGTCTCCGCTGCCCGCCTGCGTGGCAGCTGAGGGGTGAGGCGCAGCAGGGGGCGGGCCCAGGCCAGGAACCTGCTGATGGAGGGTCTGAGCACAGCAGGCGGCTCCGAGTCTGTGGCCCTCGTTGATGGGTTGCTGCCCTTGGGGATGCAAATTAAAGCACGCGTGAGGTTCCCGTCCCACAGCTGTGGGCCTGAGGAAAGCCACCCAAAGTAAAGCTAAATGACCAAACTCAGCGCTGGCCAAGCGCCGAGGAAATGGGACACTTCGCAGGGAAGGTTGTAAAGGGGTTTGTCTTTCCCAGAGAGCAGCCTGCGGCGCTGCAGGAACAGCTGCCGCCTTTGCACCGACACACCCGCTGCAGGTTTCAAACAGCTGCAGGGCCTCTGCCCCCAGGCGGGAAGTAGGCAGAGTTTCGACAGAGAATTTCAACCCCCTGAGTGTTGCGGGCGGGAGGGGACCACTAGTTCCCCCCCCCACCCCCCCCCCCCGGCTGCCCCTGCCCGGAGGTGGCTTTTCAGCCAGCAGCGGCTTGCGTGTGTGCCCCGAGCCCACAGCTAGGAAAGCCGCCGGAGCTGGCGCTGGCCAGCATTTTGTCTAAGGGCCACGTTCAGGGTCACTCGGCCCGTGTGACCGGAGGCCGGTGTGTGCAGTGGCAAAAGGGAAGAAAGCGAGAAGGTGACACGGGAGCAAGTTCTGAGAGAGGAACAGGCGTTTGCAGGGGGACAGAGGGTAGTGGGAAGGGCCTTCCTGGGAGAGGGGACAGCGGTTGTGGACACACAGGGGCCTTCGGTGCCACAGCGTTCTGAAAGTAGACAGCGGAAGCGAGGCTCGACGGACGTGGCTGGCCGGTGCCGTCAGGCGTGGTGCTGGCTGTCCGCACAGCCCGCGGTCTGGTCCCCTATGCTCAGCCCTGTGTTGAGGGATTGGGGGGTCGCTGGGGGGCTCTTGTCATGGTGGTTAGGAGGGCCTCCGAGAGGAGGAGGTGCTGGTGCCGAGTCTTAGAGCTTTGTGCTTGCCTGAGTGGTGGCCGTGAGTTGGGGCAGAGCCAGGCTGGTGTTGGGGCCGAGGGGTGTGGGCTGGGGGGCTGGCAGGCCTGGGTCGAGTCCCAGGTCCTCCACCTGATTGCTAAGGGACCTGGGCCTTGCAGCCTCCCTCGGAGCCTTGGTGCCCTCATCCTGCCCAGGTGCGCCCAGGGCGCCAGCCTGGGGCCATCCTGTTCTAGGAAGAGCAGGTGCACTCGTACCCCTGGGCAGCCCTGCGCACACAAAGCACAGCCTGTGCCCCTTGCCACATGACCAGCTGAGGACATGCGAACCTGCCGACCCGGTCCTTGGGGGCTCGAGGAGGTACTGCGGGGATGGCTGGCCGGCAGGTGCAGCCCTGCTTCCTTCCCTGCCCGTGCCCTCCCTCCAGCGGGCAGAGCTGCAGCGGGGCGGCTGCTTCATTCCCTCACATGTCTTCACAGCTCCGTGGACGTGGAGACCCGCTTGCGGATCCCTGAGAACTGGTGTGCTTGGCCCTAGCGACAGACAGCCACGGGTGGAAGCCACACTGGCCTCCTCCCACCTCAGGGCCTGTGCGCTTGCTGTCTCTACTCAGATGTCCCCTCCTCAGAGAGGCCTGCCCTGACTGCCTCAGTTTCCCCACGGTGCTTGGCAGCACCTGTGCCTCCACTCCTCCGTGTATCTGCAGACTGTCGGTGTCCCTTTGCTAGAACGTAAAAGGCCCACAAGGGAGGTCTTTAGGCTGTGTCCCTGCACCCCAGGGCTCAGCACAGGCTGGCATGCAGTAGACACTTCGGAATTGACAGTCGATATTGTCAGTGAAACAGATCTGGGCTTCATGGACCAGGCCATGTGGGGAAGGTGGTGAGCTCCCTGTCCCGGGAGGCATGCAAGCACAGTTTGGGGTTCAGGGTCTCATGCAGGTTGGATGGGCCATGGGCTCCTGTGATGGTCAGAGCAGGGCTCGTGCAGGCTCGTGGTGTGGGGTGTTCCCAGGATTTGCAGCATGGCGCTCCCAGAATAAACAGGCCTTTAGAGGGAGGTTTGAAGGCAGAGCTAGGGAGGGCGGGAGGGGGCTCAGGTTTCCTGTTGGGTCCTGATGGAATCCGGGCAGGAGAGGAGGAAGGAGAGGAAAAGGAGGGTCAGGCTTGGGGAGGGCGGGAAGGTGAGGAGGGGGGCAGGTGGGCCCACCTGTGCCTCTCTTCCCTGCGTTAAGGGCACGCGGGCGGCCCCTCCTGCCGGCAGCTGAGCCTGGGCTCACTGGAGGTTGGGCCCCACTTGGGGGGAACCCTGGCCAGCCTTTCTCCCGGGAACTGGGGTGAGACAGCGGGGAGCTTCCTTAAACAGTGTGCCCTGGGCGCCTTTCTCGCCTCCCCGAACCCCCTCCTCCGAGATCAGGGGTGAGGGACTCCCCTGGGACTACACAGCAAGGGAGGGCTGGGGGGCAGGTCCAGCCCCTCTTGGCCCTGGCACCCGGCTGCTGCAGAAATTGGCTCTGTGTGTGTGTGTGTGTGTGTCGCGGGGGTGGGAAGTCCAGTCAGGCCATGAGTTCAGGGGGTGGCTGGCCCTCCGCATGCCACCAGGTGCCTGTTCCTCACCGCATCTTAGCTTAGATTGCGTCTCCCGGCCTGCCTGGGGTGGGCCCCAGGAGGTGGTGGCAGGGCCGCTGGGAGCCTCTCCTTCTGCCTCCTTGGTCTGGATGCGTTGGGGCAGGGCATGGCCAGGTGAGAAATGGGAAGCACCACAGTGTGGAGAAGGGCAGAGGCAGGTGGCTCAGGCGGGGCGGCCGGCCATGGCCCTGCTGGTCCACCTGCCAGGTCCTGGGCTCACATACGGGAGCACAGTGAGGACAGGACCTGCCGTGACTTTGAATTCAGACCTCCGTGTCTTCTGGTCTCAGTCAGGTGAGGTCAGAGCCTTCCCAACAGCAATGTCTTGTGTGATTTTTGGGGTGAGGGCCTGGCAGAGGAGAGAGGGAAGTGGAGGTGCTGGAGAATTCTGCTGCCCTCGTTACCCTCCCGCACGGCCGTGGCCATGGCAGGAGCCGGGCAAAGGGGGGAGCGGGTGTGTGTGGGAGAGGCAGCCTCCTGGAGAGGGAGAGCATCCGGCTGGGGCTCTCCGGCCCCCACCCGCCACCGTCGGCTCAGTCGGCCCCCCTCTAAGGCTGCAGGAGACCAGGAGAGGGAGCAGGGCTGGGCCCAGCTGTGGCTGGAGGCAGGCTTGAGCCCTGGGGTCTGTTTGGCCGCAAAAGCCCAAGCTGGCAGCCTGGGCTGCTGGCCAGGCTCTGTCCCTCTGAGTGTGTGGAGCTCTGACCTTAGAAGCCGAGAGGGGCCCAGGTGGCCCCCCAGCGACCCCGAGCCTGTCACCCTCCGCCCCAAGGCCTGCCCCACCCCACAGCGAGTGAGTCAGGCTCCCCCCTGAGACTGCTGGGGGTGTGTGGGGGTGGGTGTCGCCTTCCCGGACCCCCCACCCCAGACCCTGGCCCCTCTGCAGAGGGCGTCAGCTCTGGCTGTGCACTTGCAGTGGGGCTGTCCCTTCCGCACTCGCTCGTCCTCAGGTTCCAGGCAGTGGCCCGGCCCACGGGGTGGGGTGGGGACTCACGCTGGGGCTGCCGTGAGGGGGAGGTCCCCGCCCCCACGGCCAGACGGCCCTTCGCCTCACTTGAGCCTGCACCCATTACTTGTCCCCGTCGATGCAGGGAAACGTGCTCGTCCCATTTTCCCGGAGCGCACTGCGACTTAGCGCGGTTGAGACCCGCGGCGGAGGGCTGGGCCATCCCTGGCCCACCCCCGGCCCCGCGCCTCTCAGCCCCCGCAGCCCCTTCGGCCGCACTCTCGGAGATGGCGGGACGTGACCGCCAGTAACCCCTGCGGACGTCGGCGCGGGGCGGGTTAAGGGCCGGCGTCCGCGAGTAACCCCGGCCCTATGCGGCCCCGCGGGGCGCAACCCGAACCGCGCGGTGGGGGTGGGGCGGGGCCGGGGCGGGGCCCCAGGAGGCGGTGGCGCGGCCGCTGATTGGCCGCGCGCGCTCACCCCATGCCCGGCCCGCGGCCCCGGGGGCGGGGCCGGCCGGCGGGGCGGGGCCCGGGCGGGGCCGGCGAGGGGCGTGGCCGGCGGCGGGCGCTCGGGGCTTTCGCTGCTTTAAAGCGCGGCGGGCCGGCGGGACTTGGCCGGTGGAGTCCGCGCGCGGAGACCGGCAGGCCAGCCGCCTGGACGCCCCGAGGGGCGGCGGGCGCGGGCCGCGGAACCATGGACTGCACGTTCGAAGGTATTTTTTGAGGACCCCCACCCCTTTATAGCAGAGCTTCCGTCTCCGCTGTGGGGTCCGTACCCCCGTGCGCAGGGGGGCGGCCTGGAGCTCCGAGTAAGAGCCCGTTCCTGAGGGGAGGTGCACCCGCTCCCGGCTCTCAGGGGACCTGGCGTGCCCTTCCCACCTCAGCAGTCACCCCCACCCCAAGCTCCGAAGTGAGAGGGTCGCTCTCCCACATCCTCTGCCGCCCAGGGAGAAGGGCCGCTCGGGCCCCCCCTTTGGGGGCACATGGTGGGCTTGCCAGACAGACAGGGGAGCCCTGGGTTCGGGCGCTTTTTCTTTCTGGGCCTCAGTTTCCCCATCCGTGGAAGGGGCTCATGAAGCCTGGGCGAGGGGCTCCAGCAGGTGGAAGCAGCCTGTGCCAGTAGGCTAAGGGGTCTCCGAGGGCCCAGGAGGGCTCAGCCTGGCACCCCCCCTGCCCTGCTCTACCGGAGGTGTCGCAAGGCCCCCTGCGCAGTCTCTTTCCCGCCGGAGCACCTGTCCGGCAGTGTCGAGGCCCCTCTCCTGCCGCTGGCTGCCTGCGGAACCTCTGGCTGCCCTGCCACAAGGGCTTTCACCTTGTTGTTGTGCAGATGAGGAAACCAAGGCCCAGGAAGCAGAAGCCACTGGCCCACACCCCACCGCCCGTCGGTGGTGGGCAGAGCTGGAGGCTCAGGCTGGGGATCTTGGGCACACTTGGGGTTCCCACAGTTTGCTCATGGGCCTGCAGAGCACTTCGACCCAGTGGGTGGCTCCCCCAGTGGGTTAAAGGGCCCTGGGCTGACCCAGCCAGGCTGCTACTTGCCTTCTGGGGGAGAGGGCCCGTGGCCAGGCTGGGGCTGTGGGAGGGAGGGTGTGCCAGGCTGCACGAGGGGGAAGGGGAACAGACAGCCAGACAGCGATTGCTTCTGTGGAGCGGAAGCCGAAGCCCAAATGGCCGGTTCCGAGGCAGCCTGGCTGCAGACGGGGCTTGGGCTTGTGCCCAGAACACGCAGGGATGCACTGGTTGGCGCACGCGGGGCAGTGGCTGGCTGGGGCTCCCCAGACGGCTGGGTTGGTGAGGCAGCTCTGGAGTTGGTAGTCGGGGGCCCAGGCCTCGGAGGGCCTAGCCTGCATGGCACTGGCTCGTCCAGTGTCGCAAGGCTGTTTGATGCACCAGGCAGAGCTCCAGATGTCACAGGGGCCAGGGAACATCTGTGTCCTCGAGCATGGGCGCCCGTGTGTGGCTTTCTGTCTTGGTGGCGTCGCTCCCACGTGTTACCACGGTGTGGACAAGGGCCGCGCAGATCCGTGACGCCGCCCCGCCCGTGCTCATGTCGCCTCTCCTCCCCTCAGACATGCTTCAGCTCATCAACAACCAAGACAGCGACTTCCCCGGCCTGTTCGACGCGCCCTACGCTGGCGTTGCAGGAGGCACGGACCCCACCAGTCCTGATGCCAGCTCCCCAGGCAGCCCGACGCCACCTCCTTCCACGATGAGCTCCCCGCTTGAAGGCTTCCTGGGGGGGGCCAGGACGCCACCGCCCCCTCCCGTGTCCCCAACCCAGCCTGCACCCACCCCGCTGCAGATGTACCCCTCGGTGCCTGCCTTCTCGCCTGGGCCGGGCATCAAGGAGGAGCCAGGGCCACTGACCATCCTGCAGCCCCCCACCCCACAGCCCCTGTCCGGGGCTCTCCTGCCCCAGAGCCTTCCAGCCCCCGCCCCTCCGCAGTTGAGCCCTGCCCCCGTGTTGGGCTACCCCAGCCCTCCTGGAAGCTTCTCCTCAGGTAAGGGGGCGTGGGGAGGGAGGGGGCAGCGGAGCATAGGGTCAGGGGGCTGCTGTGGTCTGACTGGAGGTTCCACTTGGTGGCCTTTGGGAACAGGGTCCCTGCTCTGCTGCTTGAGGCGCCCCCGTCCCTAGCAGCACCCGGGCTCCTGTTGCCGGCGCACTGCCCCTGCTCTCCTGGTGTCTGCAGCAGCGCTGCCCTTGCGCAGATAAATGCGTGGCTGGGAAGCCAGCACACTTGCATCAGAGCCCCAGGCAGGGGCTGTCCAGATAGGCCTGAGGCCACAGGGGTGGTGACTCATCCAGGGTCACACGGTGATGAGGACGGGGCGGGACGGGGCGGGTTGAAGGTGGGTCAGGGGGGCCTGTGTCCACAGCCCCAGCCTTTGTCTCTGCAGCGACCCCTCCAGGGAGCACCTCACAGACGCTGCCTGGCCTGCCGCTGGCCTCTCTGCCCGGGGTCCCGCCCGTCTCCGTGCACACCCAGGTCCAAAGTGCGGCCCCCCAGCAGCTGTTGACAGCCACGGCCACCCCCGTGGTGTCCCCTGGAACTACCACTGTGACCTCGCAGATCCAGCAGGTCCCGGTGAGGAGGTCTGGCCGGGCACCAGGGAGGTGGCAGTCCCGGCCAGCCCCTGAGCCCCCAGCTGAGCCCTCTGCCTTCCTCAGGTCCTGCTGCAGCCCCACTTCATCAAGGCGGACTCTCTGCTCCTGACGACCATGAAAACAGACATGGGGACCCCTGTGAAGGCGGCGGGCATCGGCTCCCTGGCCCCTGGCACAGCCGTGCAGGCAGCACCTTTGCAGGTGGGCAGCTCGGGCCAGGCAGGGGGCATGGGGTCTGCATGCATGCCTGCCTGCCCTAACCGTGCCTGGGCCCGCAGACCCTGGTGAGCGGCGGGACCATCCTGGCGACGGTGCCTCTGGTGGTGGACACTGACAAGCTGCCCATCAACCGCCTGGCAGCTGGGGGCAAAGCCCTGAGCTCAGGCCAGAGCCGTGGTGAGAAGCGGACGGCTCACAACGCCATCGAGAAACGCTACCGCTCCTCCATCAACGACAAGATCGTCGAGCTCAAGGACCTGGTGGTGGGCACGGAGGCGAAGGTGCGGGCAGAGGCCCTGGCAGGGCGGCCCTGGGGAGGGCCGCCTGGAAGGCAGAGGAGGGTGGGGCCGAGCCTGGACAGCCAGGGCCCAGGGGCTCCGTCTGCCGAGCTAGGCTTCATGGAGGCGCGGTGTGCTGCGGGCTCTCCTAGGCGCTGGGGACTCAGCAGGAGCAGACAGGCACCCCGCTGTCAAGCACCTGTGCTCCTAGCAGCGTGCCAGGGGCGCCAGCAAAGAGGACAGATGGCCTGAGTGCCGTGCCAGAAAGAACGAAGCAGGAAGAGGGGTGGTGGGAGTTTCACATCTGAATCGGGGTCAGGGAAGGCCTCACGACGGTGACGTGGTCTGACGGAGGCTCGGGAGCGAGGCGTGAAGGTGGTGATGGCCGTGACAACAGTTGGTCAGTCACTGCTGTCTGCATTTTACCTGTTAACCCCGAGGCCCAGCCTGGGAGGTAGGTTCTACCAGGGCAGGAACATTCTGTGCAGAAGGAACAGCAGGTACAAAGGTCCTGAGGCCGCTGTGTTGCGGAGCAGCGCCGCTCCCTCTGGCTCAGGTGCCCGCTCGTCTGGCCTGACCAGCCACCTGTGCTGTCCCCCTCCTACCCCTGCAGCTGAATAAATCCGCCGTCCTACGCAAGGCCATCGACTACATCCGCTTCCTTCAGCAGAGCAACCAGAAGCTCAAGCAGGAGAACCTGAGTCTGCGGACTGCTGCCCACAAAAGCAGTGAGTCCTGGCCTCTCTGGCCCCGCCTGCAGCCCTGTCCCCACCCTGGCCTCACCTTAGGCTCTGGCCCTGCCAGGGCCCTTAGCCCCTTCCTTGGGCTTCGCCTGGCCCTCCGCTCAGATCTGGGGCGAGGGGGGCGTGGCGCTGTCACTCAGCCCTGCTCCTTTCCGGCCTGCAGAGTCTCTGAAGGACCTGGTGTCCTGCAGCAGCGGAGGCCGCACCGACGTGCCCATGGAGGGTGTGAAGCCAGAGGTGGTAGACACCCTGAGCCCGCCCCCCTCCGATGCCGGCTCGCCCTCCCAGAGCAGCCCCTTGTCCCTCGGCAGCAGGGGCAGCAGCAGTGGTGGCAGTGGCAGTGACTCAGAGCCCGACAGCCCGGTTTTTGAGGACAGCCAGGTCAGGCCCCGCAAGGTCGCCCCTCCCCGTCATCTGGCAGTGTCCTCTGCGCCACGGGACTGGCTCAGGCCCGGGCACGTCCCGCCTCGCGTTTCGCAGACAGAGCCCTGTGGGGCCCCATGGTGGCGCACGGTGCACTGACTCCTCCGCCCCAGCCCAGCTTTCTGGCCACTCCCGCCCCGTCCTCACCCCTCCCGCCCCGTCTTGCCCCCAGATGAAGCCAGAGCAGCTGCCGGCCCCCCATGGCCGGGGCATGCTGGACCGCTCCCGCCTTGCCCTGTGTGTGCTCGTCTTCCTCTGTCTCTCCTGCAACCCCTTGGCCTCACTGCTGGGCAGCTGGGCTCTCCCTGGCCCCTCCGATGCCACCAGCGCCTACCACGGGCCCTGGCGCAGCGTCCTGGGCGCTGAGGGCAGAGGTAGGCAGGCCGGCCGTGGCCGTGGGAAGGAGGCTCCTGCGGATCTGGGCTTGGGGCTCTGGATTTCCTGGGAGCTGTGTCCTCAGGCTCTGTCTGCCCTCAGATGGCCCTGGCTGGGCCCTGTGGCTGCTGCCCCCGCTGGTCTGGCTGACGAATGGGCTGCTGGCGCTGCTCTTCTTGGCGCTTCTCTTTGTCTATGGAGAGCCGGTCACGCGGCCCCACTCGGATCCAGCTGTGCGCTTCTGGAGGCATAGCAAGCAGGCCGACCTGGACCTGGCCCGGGTGAGGGGCTGGACCCCGGGCTGTGGGGGTGGCAGGGCAGGGAAGGTACAGGGCCCACCAGGCATCGCCCCGCCCTCCCACTCCTGTCCACCCCGCAGCCCTCCACCGACCCCCTAGCACCGACCCTTCTCACCTGGACCCCTCGTCCCCAGGGGGACTTCGCCCAGGCTGCCCAGCAGCTGTGGCTGGCCCTGCGGGCGCTGGGCCGGCCCCTGCCCACCTCCCACTTGGACCTGGCCTGCAGCCTGCTCTGGAACCTCATCCGCCACCTGCTGCAGCGTCTCTGGGTGGGCCGCTGGCTGGCGGGCCGGGCCGGGGGCCTGCGGAGGGACAGCGCCCTGGAGGCGGATGCCCGCACCAGCGCCTGTGACGCGGCCCTCGTCTACCACAAGCTGCACCAGCTGCACACCATGGGTAAGGTGGGTGGGGCCAGGCCCCAAGGGTGCCCCCCTCCCCTGCCCCCCACCCAGCCTCACGCCCTCCTGTGTTCCAGGGAAGTACCCAGGCGGGCACCTCGATGCCGCCAACCTGGCGCTGAGTGCCCTGAACCTGGCGGAGTGTGCGGGTGGTGCCCTGTCCGTGGCCGTGCTGGCAGAGGTCTATGTGGCCGCCGCCCTGCGAGTCAAGACCAGTCTTCCCCGGGCCTTGCACTTTCTGACCGTGAGTGGGCGGTGGGCCGGCGGGGCCAGGGCTGCCCAGGAGGGGCCATTGGTTGTGGGGCGGCGGTGGGGTGGGGCGGGGGCGCGCCTCTGGCCCTGCCTGGGTCCAGCGTGACGGCTGCCCACCCCCCCACAGCGCTTCTTCCTGAGTAGCGCCCGCCAGGCCTGCCTGGCACAGAGCGGCTCGGTGCCTGTTGCCATGCAGTGGCTCTGCCACCCTGTGGGCCACCGTTTCTTCGTGGATGGGGACTGGGCCGTGTGCGGTGCCCCCCGGGACAGCTTGTACAGCGTGGCTGGGAACCCAGGTGCCTTCTCACCCTGTGCCTGTCGCCTCCCCTCCGCCTCACCCCAGCCTCATCCTCCGTCGTCCTTCCTGCCCAGGCCCTGCTTCCCACGTCTCTGCTGCCCTGCTCACCCCGGCCCGGGCCCCGCCATGTGTTGTGGTTGGGGGGAGGCCCGTCTGGCTCTGGCTCAGTTGGGGCTCAAACAGGGAGACAGGGGAGTTTCCTTTGTGGCTCAGGGGTCAGTGAACCCGACTAGCATCCAGTGGGTTAAGGATCCAGTGGATTAAGGAGCTTAGTGGGTTAAGGATCCAGTGTTGCTGTGAGCGGTGGTGTAGGTCGAAGATTCGGCTCAGATCCTGCGTTGCTGTGGCTGTGGTGGAGGCCAGCAGCTGTAGCTCCGATTCAACCCCTGGCCTGGGAACTTCCATATGCTGAGGATGCGGCCCTAAAGAGGAAAAAAAAAAAAAAAAGCAAAAGCCAAACAGAAAGACGGGCTTGGGGGCCGGTAGCTGATTTGGGAGGTGCTCTCAGGCCACCCCCATGTGCAGCGAGGGGGTCAGGGGAGGGCGTGCGAACAGGTAGGACATCTGCTGGCGGTGGGGGCGGGGTGCTTGGCCACCAGCTTTCATCTGGCTCAGAGCCAAGCCCACCTGTGCCCAGGGAAAGAGCCCTAGGTGTGGGGGCGCTGCCTGCGGACGGGAGAGGTGGGGCCTCACCCACCGCCCCCCTCGCCCTCTCCTCCCCGCAGTGGACCCCCTGGCCCAGGTGACTCAGTTGTTCCGTGAACACCTCTTGGAGCAAGCCCTGCATTGCGTGGCCCAGCCCAGCCCCGGCCCTGGATCAGCTGATGGGGACAGGTGAGTGGCCCCTGTGCTCCTCACCAGGCCAGAGCCCCCCACGGTGGAGCCTGGGGAGGGCCTTGTCCGTGGGGCCCACGTCCAGGCCCACGTCCAGGCCGGGAGTCCGGGGCTCAGCTGCCCCAGCAGCCCGGCAGGAGGGCGGCGGCAGTTGGGAGCCAGGCAGCCAGGCTGTGCTGTGCGGGGAGGTGTGACAGGCCAGGCCCTGTGAGGACCCCTGTCCCCTGTCCCAATGGCCGCTCCTCTCCTGCCACAGGGAATTCTCAGAGGCCCTCGGGTTCCTGCAGCTGCTCAACAGCTGTTGTGACACAGCCGGGGCTCCTGCCTGCAGCTTCTCCATTGCCTCCAGCACAGCTGCCACGGCCGGTGAGCCCCCAGGCCCCCCCACCCCCGTGACTCCTCGCCTCGAGTGCAGTGTGACTGGGTTTCAAAGACCCCTCCGTCCCCTGCTTCCTGCAGGCACAGACCCGGTCGCCAAGTGGTGGGCCTCGCTGACGGCTGTGGTGACCCACTGGCTGGGGCGGGACGAGGAGGCGGCTGAGCGGCTGTACCCGCTGGTGGAGCACCTGCCCCGCGCCCTGCAGGAGTCCGAGTGAGCGCGGGCCCCGCCCTCTGCCCCCCACCTCTGTTCTGGGTGGTTGGGGTCCCCACCATTTCTACCCCGAGAAGCGAGAACCAGGGCAGGGGGGGCTCGGGGAGGCCAGAGGCCTGGTCTGACCATCATACCTCTGCCTTGGCCCCCATAGGAGACCCCTGCCCAGGGCAGCTCTGCACTCCTTCAAGGCCGCCCGGGCCCTGCTGGGCCGCGGGAAGGCAGAGTCTGGCTCAGCCAGCCTGGCCATGTGTGAGAAGGCCAGTGGGTACCTGCAGGACAGCCTGGCCACCACGCCAGCCGGCAGCTCCATTGACAAGGTGAGGGGTGGGGCTGGGGGTCCGGCAGGTCTCGGGGCGGGGGGGTGTCGAGGCCTTTCCATTCCCTGGATGGTCCCTTGGGGCTGCAGAAGACTGCAGGGGTCGGCCCAGCAGCACAGAGCTGGGGGGCTAGTGGGCCTTGCTTTCTGGCTGAGGCTTGGGTCCAGGGGAGAGAGGCTGCCCCCTCTGGTCTCAGTGTCCCCACCCCAGGAGCAGGGGCGGGGCAAGCAGTGTGGCAGGGCCCTCTTGGAAGGCTGCTGCAGAGGCAGGTGGTGGCATGGTGGCCTGGAGAGCGGGCGGCCCCGTGGTGCATTGCTGTTGCATTGCACGTGTGAGGCGGGTGCAGTGCCTCGGCAGTGCAGCCCGGAGCCGGCCCCTGGCACCGAGGGCCCCCACTCCTCCGTCCCCCGAGCCGACGCCCCCTGACCCCTGCCCTGCCCTGCCCACCACCCCCAGGCCATGCAGCTGCTCCTGTGTGACCTGCTCCTTGTGGCGCGCACCAGCCTGTGGCAGCGGCAGAAGCCGCCCCCACCCTCCCAGGCCTCGCAGGGCTCGAGCAGCGGGGCCCAGGCCTCTGCGCTCGAGCTGCGCGGCTTCCAGAGGGACCTGAGTGGCCTGAGGCGTCTGGCGCAGAGCTTCCGGCCTGCCATGCGGAGGGTGAGTGGCCCTGGGCCCCCGTGGGGACGGGCGGTGCGGGGAGGGCGTGGCGGCCTGGCCCGAACCTCCCCTGGCCCCTCCTGCCCAGGTGTTCCTCCATGAGGCCACCGCCAGGCTGATGGCCGGGGCCAGCCCCGCGCGGACGCACCAGCTCCTGGACCGCAGTCTGAGGAGGAGGGCGGGCCCCTGCGGCAGAGGAGGTGAGGGGCGCGGGGGGTGTGTGCGTGCGTGAGTGTGAGTGAAGCAGGTGAAGGGGCGGGGGGTGGCCGTGAGACGGACGGGACCGGGGGCCTTGGCGGCGGCGTCCTGATGGGGAGACCCCCCCCCCCCCCTGCGAAGGCCAGTGCGGATGACGGTCCTTGGCGGAACCCGCGGCCGCACGCGCCGCCGGGTCTCAGGAGGGCGGGGCCGGGAGAGGGGCGGGGCCCGGGCCCCGCCCCCGGCGCGACCCCGCCCCTGACGCGCCCCTGTGCGCGTGCGCAGGCGCGGCGGCGGCGGCGGCGGAGCTGGAACCGCGGCCCACGCGGCGGGAGCAGGCCGAGGCCCTCCTGCTCGCCTCCTGCTACCTGCCGCCCGGCTTCCTGTCGGCGCCGGGGCAGCGCGTGGGCATGCTGGCCGAGGCGGCGCGCACGCTCGAGAAGCTCGGCGACCGCCGGCTGCTGCACGACTGCCAGCAGATGCTCATGCGCCTGGGCGGCGGGACCACCGTGACCTCCAGCTAGACCCCCTGCGGGCGGCCCAGCCCCAGCGACCCCGTCTCAGTCTCGACGGCCGAGGGCAGCTCTGGAGCCCCCGGCCCCCGGCTCGCCGGCGGAGTGTCCGGTCCCTGGGGGTATGGAGACGCGGGGCCCGGCGTTGACGGGGCCGTCCAGCCCGCACCCCGGGTGGACGAGCGGCCGCCAGGGTGGTGCTGGCCTCTGGTGGCCGGCCGAGGGATTGCCGGGGCCTGGCGGCCGCCAGGTGCCTCCCATTCCACCCACTGGCAGCCACTCCGCGGCTTTCCCTCTCTGTCCAGGGGGAGGAAAGGGGTGCGTTTCACTGGGCCGAGGGGCCGGCTTGGCCTTCCTTGCCGCCGGGCGCCTCCTTCCCTCTGGGGAGGCCTGTGCGTAGTGTAGATGGGGTGCACCAGCCTCCCGGCCTCTGAGGCTCGAGTGTTCCTTAGCCTTTTGCAGACTTTATTTTCATAGGTTGAGAAGTTTTGTACAGAGAATAAAAAAGGAAATTATTTATAATCTGGGCTTTGCTCCTTTGGGGAGGAAGTGCTTGCTGACCAGAGAGAATCCTTTGGGCCTTCCGTTTGTTCCCCAGCACCCAGGCAAAGGCCGAACAAAATTTCCTCTTCCCCGTGTTACGGGAGGTCCGGCCCCAGGGCCTCCAGCTGATCTGGATCCCACTGATGGTGTTTGGGCTCCATCCCTCTTAACTTAAGGGCCCTTGTGGTCTCAGCTGTTCCTGCTTGCCTGGCCTCCCAGCTCCGACCCCCTCCAGGTCCCAGGGTGAGGTGGGACGCCGGCTCCGAGTTCTTGGGGATCTCTTGTGACATGAGCTACAATCTAGGTCTTCCTGTGTGTCAGTCTCGTCCCCCTGGGCAGCTGTCTCACCCGAGGCTGTGTGGCTGTGGGCTCCCGAAGCCGTAAGGGCCAGAACCCCCCCTCCCCCCCCACCCCCCACCCCACGCCTGGCCCCTCTCCCAACAGAATCTGGTCGGAATCCACAGGCCACAGAATTCCAAAACAATCGTTGTATCTTTATTGACTTTTTTTTTTTTCTGAATGCAATGACTGGTTTGTTTTTTTTTTTTACTCTTAAGGAAAATAAACATCTTTTAGAAACAGCTCGATACACACAATCTTCAGTGTGAAGCAATATACTAATAAGAACACTAATCGTCTTACCATTTACAGTCTTCATATATATTATATATATGTATATGTATACATATATATACACTATATAACGAGGCCAGATATGATACACACGCTCACCATTTTACAGTCATATGTACAAGAAGTTGCTAGGGCGGCCCCGGGTTGGGGCTGCGTCAGGCCTATCGAAGCGTGGACATTGCCGAGGACACGGACGGACAGGCAGACGAACTGGCGGGCGCAGGCCCGGGCGGTGGTGGCTGCGTGGGGGAGGGGGCATCGTCGGAGCCCCCTTTCCCGCAAGGGCCCCGTGCTGAGGAGCGCACGACGCACGGCGGCGACACAAGGGAGAAGCGAGCATGTTCCCAACATATATACATTCTATGTGACATATATATAGAGGGGCGCACGGGTGTGCACGTGGATCGAGCGCTGTCTCCGCTCCCCGTGCTCGTGGCACTGCGGCCCCCGGAGACGGGCGGTCTCGTCGAGTGCGGTCTGTCCCGGCTCTTCCTTTTGCGTTCCCGGGATGGACTCCGGGGATGGGGCGGACTGGTAGGGGGAACGAACACAAGCAGCGAGGGCTGGTGCTGCCCACGCCCGGGGAAGCCCGCATCCCCTGAGCGCGGGCCCCAGTCTCCCAGCCCTGCCCGACCCGCACGAAGGTTTTGGCCAAGGCTGAGCGGGAAGGGCGCACAGCCTCCGGCCTGTCCTGCGCCCCAGAGGCTTCGGCTTCCCCAGCCCCAGCCTCGTTCAAGGAGGGACGCTCTTGAGGGGAGCCGCCCTCGGCCTCTGGGATCCCAGCCCGGCCCACCCCCGGGGTGCTCAGCTGTGTGCCACCACCGACCCACGTGGAATGTGTGCCAGGTCATACTGGAACTTCCAGGGAAGAGGCGCGTCCCCAGGCTCAAGGCCCTCCACCCCCGCCGGAACCTGGCTGCCCCCAGGAGTCTGGCCACTCCGCGGGCTCCCCTTCTCCAAGCCTGGCTGGAGGATGGGGGCGAGAAGGCCCTGTGCCGTCAGGTTCCGGGAGCAAAGGGCCCCGGAACGTGTTTTCTTCCCAACCCGGGACCACCAGCTTCCGCCCGAGGCGGCCAGATCCAAGATCCGGGGTCTGGATCGGGGATCGGCTCGGGACTGGCGCCGGGAGCAGCGCAAAGGCCCGGGGGCTGTGCAGGCGAATCCTCTCCCTCGGCGGCTGGCAGGCAGGCGGGCTCCGGGGCTTCGGCCGAGGGCGGATTACAACGGCAGCCTCTGCGGGGAAGAGACGCGCGGCGCCCAGGGTGGGTGGCGGTGCGCGAGGGGTTAACTCCCCCAGACCCGCCCCCGCACGAGCCCCGCCCCCCCGTGCGCCCGCCCCCAGCACGTGCCCGCGAGCGAGCGGTCCCGGGACGCCGAGCGCCGACCCGCCCCGGCCGCCTCTCCAGCCGGGGCCCCTTCGGGGAAGGCTCGCGCTCACCCACCTTATGTTTGGGGCATTTCAAAGAAAAGTTCTCTTCGACGAAGACGCAACCTGCGAGCAAAGAGACGTTCGAGCGGTCAGGACGCCGGCGCGTCAGGCCGGGAGGGGGTCGCGCCGCCCCGGAGGCCGCAGGCGGCGGGGCAGTTTGCGGAGTAAGTCAGACCCTGCTTGAAATGCGACAGAACCCGAACGCCACCTGCTGAACCTCAGCCCGCTGGCCTGTCTGCCCTTCACGGTCGTCCCCCTCGCGCCTGGGACGCCCCCGCTTGTCAGGGGAGGCCTTCCCTGCGCTCAGGCAGGCCGGGCGAGTGCGGGACTGAGCTCCCACTTTCCCAGCTGCACTGGGTGGAGGGCGGGGAGGGTGTCACTTCCAGAACCAACTTGCCCAGCCGCCCACCGGCGTCCACTCTGGGGGTGGGGGTGGGGAGCCCTCTCCCCGTGTCTGCGGCTGCGGAACCCCGACCCAGCCGACAAAGTGGGCCCTGGTGCCGGCTCGCAGCGAGGCGCAGGGGTCGTGCTCCGCGGTTGAGAGCCCGGCCCAGACACCTGCGGAGCCCCAGGGACCCGGCGTCCAGACCCAGGCTTGCGCAGGCGCTGATAGGGGACAGGTGCCTGGGCTCCCGCCGGCTGGGTTCTCCCACCTTCTCTGGCTGCTGTGCCCCCGCCACGGCTGCTCCCCACCGGCCCTTCCAAACCTCCGCTCCTTGCTGCTCAGGCAGTCACCTCGTGCTGGAACCCCGCCCCCCAAGTGGCTCTGCAACCCCTCCTGTGAGGGAGGAGGTGCTTTGCCTTCCCCATGCTGCCAGCCTGAGCCTGGTATGGTCAGCGGCGTGGCCAGTCCTGGGCCTGCTGGAGGGGGAGGGGGTGTCTCAGCAGCACTGACCTTGGCCCCCTGAGGGAACTCAGCCAGGCCAGGCCGGCAGCACCTGCGTGAGACCTAATGGAGGCTGAGGGTGAAGCCGTGAGGTTGGGCCTGGAAGGGCCAGTAGCTGCCAGGCTGTGGGACGGCCTGCTCGGCCCCCGCCCTGTTCCCCCAGCACAGCTCCGCTCCTCCGCCCAGCCTCCAGCCCTCTTCCTCACGGCCCCTGCGGCTCTACCAAGACCCCACTCCAGGGAAGTTCCATGGGTGAGAGACCTCACTGGAGACAGCTTGTGTTGCTCCAAGCCTGGGCGGGTCCCCCCACAAACCAGCTGCTGCCCACCTTCCCTGAACTCTTGAGGACTGGCTCCCATGTCACCTCCTCTTAGAAGTCCTCCAGGATTCCCTCCTAACTCAGGACGGGCCTCTCCCGCAGCACAGGCTCTTTTGTCTTTGTCTGGTGGCCTCTACAGCTTTGTGCAAGGACCATGGACTGCCTGTCTGCTCCACTCAGAGACGAGTCCCCTGGCAGCCCGGGCGCTACTGGGAGGTATACAGAGCCCAGGATGTGGAACCAGCCAGGCGGGGAGGCACACTCTGGTTGTGTCCCTGTGGTGCCATGGTCACGGGTCGGGCAGCCTGTCTGTAAACATGAGGCTGGAGACAGCGCAGGGCCGGCAGGGTGTGTGCCAACGGGGTCACCGCGGGAGGACGGCTGCGGTGCGTGGCAGCTCTTACGGGAGTTGGGCTGTGTGTCTGGCAAAGGGGCCGCGTCCAGGTTAAGATCTGCTCACAGTGGGAGGCAGGAGGCCGGGGCCAGAGCATGCCCTCTCCCTGCCGGGCACAGTGGCTTGGCCCTCACCAAGGAACCGCCGTCACTCAGAGTCCCGAGTGGTCCTGGGAGCAGCTCCGTTGGGGCCAGGGGTCCCTTCTGCCCAGCGGGCTCGGGTGGGGGAAGGGTCCCTGGGCCATGGGAGCGGGGAGGGTCCCGCTGGGGGATGCCTCTGCTCTGTCTTCAGGCCTAGAGTCACTATACGGCCGGCCCCCCTATGGGCCAGAGGAGAGCGGGTGCGGGTGGCGGGGGCCCAGCGGCCGTGGGGGCTGCCCCCCCAAGAGCACTGGGGCCGTCTGTTCTGGGGCGTGGTGACCTCACTCCTGCTGCCCACGGCGGCAGGAAGGAGGAGTCCGAATACCCTCCATTGTAGGGATGGGGACCCAGTGCGGGAGACGGTGGTGGGCCTGCCCGGTCCACGCACCGAGAGGGTGCCCGGGACGCGGGCAGCTGCGTTCTCTGCGGGACACACGCCCGCGGAGCAGGCGTGTGAGTGAGGGGAGAATGGGGCAGACGCGGGGGCGCCGCTCCTGCCTCCAGACCGCGCCGCCCTGCGGGAAACCGGCCGCAGCTCTGCCCGCAGCCGGCGCGCGTCTGGCTCGAACCTCATCTCCTTGCCTCTCGGCTTTCGTCACTGAAGTGTCTCGTTTCCTTTCTTTCTCCAACCCAGTGAGCTCCCGTTCAGACTTCGAGGCCCAGCCCTGGCGGCCCTGCGCTTTGAGGCCCGAGGTCCCGCCCACCTCTAGGTGCCCCTTGGCAGTGACAGCCCCCTCCTTCCGGGCACTGCTCCGGCACGTGGCCGAGGAGACACAGGAGGTAGAACTGCGGGGGCAGAGTTGTCATTGCGGCTCAGCAAGTTAGCAACCTGATGTTGTCTCTGTGAGGACGCGGGTTCGATCCCTGGCCTCGCTCAGTGGGTTAAGGATCCGGCGTTGCCATGAGCTGCGGCGTGGGTCGCAGAGGCGGCTCGGATCTGGCGTGGCTGTGGCTGCTGTGTAGGCCGGCAGCTGTGGTTCTGATTAGACGCCCAGCCTGCGAACTTCATGTGCTGCAGGTGTGGCCGTAAAAACACAGGAAAGCAAAAGCATTGCCGCGCAGGAGAGGGAAGCCGAGGGCTCGGGCAGGGCTGGTGCAGGGAGCCGTGCCCGTTCCCCCGACCTCCCGTGCTGGCGTCTGGCTCTTACCCGCGTCGCTGGCACACGGGTAATGATAGGCGTGGAGGCATCCTTCGTGACAGCACCCGATGGTGGCCCCGGCTTCTTGGCAGCTGGAACAAGTCTGGTGAGGAGAGAGGGAAGTGGGTGAGTCTGGGGCTGGAGACCTGTCACGGCCCCTGCCCCCGAGGGTCTGGGAGAAGCAGCTGGAGGGAGGCTCAGGATGGGGTGCGGCCGTCCGCAGGGCTGGTTCTGTGCCAGCTCCTGGGCTGGTGTCTTGGGTGAAGGGCGCTCGCTGGGCAGAAGTACTATTTCACAGCCAAGTGTAGGGGTTCTTGGCATCTCCCAGGCCTGGGCACGTCCCCGCTCGGCTACTGTGCACTGCGGGACTTCAGCCAAGCGGCTCAACTCTTCCGCCTCGTGTGCACAGCGGGCATGGTGCCAAGAACTCATGGGCTGTTGTCACCCTCACCCACCAGCTCTGCCCCCCACCCCCAAGTGGGGGGCTCTCACGAGCTCTGCTGTATAGGTGTGACGCGGGGGTCCCAGTCCCGGCGGCAGCTCAGGCACTGAACCAAGTGGGACACCCCCTGCCCAGGTAGCAGCTGGTCTACTCTGCCCTCTGCTGAGCTCAGGGGCTGGCCCAGTGGCCTGTCAGGGTGTGACCGGGCCAGGATGGTGATGCTAGGAGGGCCCTTGGCGGACTGAAGCAAAACCTCTGGCTTGGGGAGGGACAAGCCGGTTCTCAGATGCTGCAGGCGCGGGCACTGCCGCCTCCCTGTGCAGTTGGGGCGGGGGGGGGGGGGGTGACGTGGGCAGGCCCTCGCCTGGAGGCTAAGCCACTGAGAGGAGTGACCACAGCAGGTGCTGTGCTAGGCGTGCGTGGAGGCCTCTCGCAACATCCCTGTGGCCCTGGCCTTACTGTTCATTCTACCCAGGTGAGCAGCCAGGGCTCAGAGAAGCTGAGTAACTCGCCTGGGGGCACCACAGCTCCTGATGAGCTGGTCTAGACTTTGAACCGAGCCACCACCGGTGGAGCCCAGGCTGTGCCCCTGCCCCCAGCAGTGGGGAAGGGCAGGGCTTCCCCACCCTCCCTGGGCTGAGGCTGAGAAGTGCTTGGAAGGTGCCCTCTGGCACCAAACTGGGGGGCAGTGTGCTGGGGGCCATCCTGGCTCAGCTGGTGTTCGCTTGGGCCTTCCAGGTAGCAGTTTCCTCCAGGTCTGGGCTGGGCCTCCAAGGGCTCTGGGGCCAGATGGCCCCACTTCCTGGCCCACAAAGGGGTGATGAGGCAGGAGTGGCCCCCAGACCAGGCCCCTGTGACCTGCTGCCCAGCGCAGGTGTTCTGACGGTTGTGGGGCCCCTCTGGCTGATGGCTTCTCACCACCCTGCCTGCACCAAGGCCCCCAAACTCCTCAGGCAGGCACTTCAGGCTGGAGAAATGGGGTGCAGAGGGCTCAGGCCAGCACCTGCATTTGGAACCCCTGCTCCCCCAGCGACTCGGGGGGAGCCAGACCCTAGGCTGACTAGGAAACAGGACCCGGGAGGTAGGCGTGCAGGGCTCCAGGGAGGGGACAGAACAAAGGCACTGAGGGGCCTGAAGGCAGAGAAAGGTCCTACTGTGTGTGGCGTCAGGCCCTCAGGGCAGCCACCTGCTGATGGGCTCAGTGCTGACCCTGAGGGCAGGGGTGCTGGGTCACGGGGTCAGCCCTCAGAGGAGCTGGGGTTGGCACTGGGGTCTGCATGACCAAGGCTGGAGCAGGAAGGGCCGTGGTGGGGACAGGTGGCCAGAGGAGGCCTGGACTGTCAGAGGGGAGGGGGCCGGACCATGACCCGGGTGTCCTCCAGCTGGGGGAGCTGCCTTGGTGACCCCCCCCCCCACTCTAGTGCACAGGCTTCCCGTGAAGGGGGATGGGGGCGTGGCGGCCCCGAAGCCACAAGCGCGCCCACCCCCACTCTGACCTCTCCAGGGGCACTTGCAGTGGTGAGGCCACCAGGCCGGCTTAGAGGATGGCAACCCAGCCAAATCCAAGCTCCAGCACCTCCGCACAGCCAGCCGCATGTGACCGACCCCCGTTTTGTCCAGTCCGACAGGACGCTGGTGCAGTGAAGTGAGACCAGAGCGTCCAGAATGGGACTCAGGAAAGACCAGGCAAGGTACAGAGCCCGGCAGGGTGTGCGTGTAGGGCCAGGGCAGCGCGGAGGGCAGCTTCGGGAGCTCCTGAATGGTAGCAGGTGATGGGAAGCTGAGATGGTGGTGTGAGCCTTAGGATTCTTTCTTGTTTTTCTGTCTTTTTAGGGCCACACCCACAGCACATGGAGGTTCCCAGGCTAGGGGTCCAAACGGAGCTGTAGCCGCCGGCCTACACCACAGCCACAGCCATGCAGGATCCTTAACCCACTGAAGCAAGGCCAGGGATCGAACCCGCAACCTCCTGGTTCCTAGTTGGATTCATTAACCACTGCGCCACAACAGGAGCTTCCACAGGATTCATTTTTAGCGACAGCAGAGACCTGGACCCATCTCAGGGCAGCTGGGAAGGAAGGGAATGAGGCAGGCAGGGCGGGGGCTCCAGGCGCGGGGCCACTGTCAGGCCTGGAAGTGGCAGAGGCCAGGGAGGGATAGCTGGGCCCTGGAGGGGCCCCCAGCCACATCTTGGCCACAGAGGGACAGGTGCAGGACACAGGGCACGGGCAGCACGGGGGCCCCGTTTGACAGTCAGGGCTGCTCAACAGGTGTGGGGCAGGTGAGGCCAGGGGCCGCGTGGCTCCCAGAGGCACTTCCTGGAGAGAAAGGCGACTCACGCCCGCAGGTCCTGCGGCCGCCAGGCTTAGCGTGGCCTCCCGGCTGCCTGCTCACTCCTGTGCCACTGTGGCCAGGAGCGAGGGGAGCAGAGTCCTGTGCAGTCGGGGTGACAGCCCCATTGGTGAGGACACAGCCAGTGTCACCTGCCTAGCTGTCCCCATCCCTGCTCCCAGCAGAGGCCTGCAGAGCACCTGGATGGGGCAGTCAGGGAGCGGGCACGGCTGTTACACGGCTGGACTGGCCCTAGTCCTCAGGGCTTCTCCACAGGGAGCAGGGCACTGTGAGGGCGGGGCAGTGCTGGGATCTGAACCCAGAGCCCTCTGGGGCATTTTAGGGCCTCGCCCTGGGGAAGGCTCCGGGAGCAACTGCCGGCTGGGGAAGGCCTGCTGCGCCACAGCCTCTTCCCCTGTGTTCCCGGCTCCAGGCACCAGAGCTGGGGCACCTGCTTGGGTGGGCTGCCCTGGTCTTCGGTTCTGGGGCCTCAGCTGCATATAGGAGCGGGGGCGGGGGTGGGGTGGGGTGGGGTGGCTGGAGCCGGAAGGGGCAAGGTGAGTGCGTGGTGAGCCGTGGACTGGGCAGGCCCTGCGGTGGCAGGTCGGGGCCAGGGGCGGGTGAGTGTGTCCTGCCTGGGGGAGGGGTGGGCACCCCTCCCCCGCTCAGCCTCCCAGAGGACGCCCTGGGATGGCGGCATGTGGGGCCCACACTGCAGCCCTGGAGAGAAAGCTGGACTTCTGGACGGACTGCCTGCCTGCAGAGCCCGAGGTCCCCACCCGGCTAAGCTGGCCTCTTACCCTGTCCACGGCCACCTTCATGGCCTCCTGCAGCCCAAAGAGCTTCCCGGCCACCAGGTAAACCCCGCCTGTCCACACAGCACAGGCCTCGTGCACCCAGTGCTCCTGGGTGTCCCCGCCAGCCTCCGCGGGAGGCTCCTTGCTGCACTCGTGCCTGCGGCTCTTGTCGGCCGGGGCGGCCTCCTCGCCGCCGTCCCCCCGACCGTCACAGCAGTAGCAACTCTGCAGCCGCCGGGACAGGCCCCGGGCGCTGGTGCGCAGGGAGCCCTGCTTGGCTGGGTCAGCTGGGCCGCCGTCAGGCCTGGGGGGCTTCCCGGTGGCGGCAGCGGTGGTGGCAGAGGTGGCGGCTGGGCACTCGAGGCCTTTGAGTGTCCTCTCCAGAGGCAGCGCGGCCTCCTCACAGGTGCCCTCTGGCCGCACCTTCTCCTTGAGTTTTGGCTTCTTTTTGGGGAGGCAGTGTTCGGGGTAGTAGGGCCCGCAGAGGTCCCCGAGGTCCTTGAAGTTGGCTGGGTTTTGGCAGAGGCAGCAAACAAGGCAAGAGGTACTCAGGGCCTTGGAGACCACGGGCCCCAGATGCATGGTGGAGGAGAGGGGCAGGCAGGGCCGCGGCTGCAGGCCGGAGCCGCCAGGGAGCGTGGGGAGGGAGGCCCCGGTGGTCGCGTCCAAGGAGAAGGAGCAGGAGGAGGAGGAGGAGGTGGAGGAGGAAGGCTTCCGGTGGGGCTGGGGCTCCTCGCCCGGGGAGTTGATGACAGTGCACACGGTGGTGAACGCGTCCCGCTTCTCCACCCGCACGAAGGGCGAGAAGGCGGGGGAGCGGCTGTCGGCCCGCAGCCGCTTGCAGGAGGAAATGTACTTGAGGCGGATTTCAGGCTCTGCGGGATCCAGGGGCAGCACCTGCTGCTGCTGCCGCCGCCGCTTGGCACGCCCCTTACAGGGCGAGGAGGAGGCGGCGGCGGCGTTCTTGGCCCGGCCCCGCGTGAGGCGCTTCCGCTTAGAATAGCTGCTGTAGTTGGCGTGGCCCGGCTGCTTCTGCGCCCTGGTCTGGGGCTGGCAGGGCCGGCCCTCGGGGGGCTGGGAGGCCAGGCCCAGCTCCTCTGTCTTTGGCTTCTTGCCGCCTCCGCCGGAGCTGTCCTCGCTGCCCCCCTGCGTGCCGTTGGCCCTGTCTCGGGGAGCCAGGAGCAGAGCCGGGCCGAGATGGGGCTGCTTCTCCAGGGAGCCTTTGGGGAGGCCCGGGGCTCCCGCCCTGCCTTTCCGGCTCCTCTTCTTGGGCGCCAGGGCAGCGCCCCCGGGCAGCAGGGCCTCTGGGGACGGGAAGGCCTCCGTTTTGAAACAGTCCGTCGAGGACAGGTGCTTACTGTTCACGAGTTTGCCTTTTAAGGATCTGTTGGTCGGATTTCTGCACAACGGCTCGGCCCCCGGCGCTGCTGGGAACTTCTGCCCGGGGCTCAGGGTCAGGAGCCCCTCCTCGGCCGCCAGGGGGCTGCCCCCCGCGCTCTTGAGCGCCCGGTCCTTCTCGGGGGGCGCCGGGCTCAGAGGAGTCCCCGGAGGGCCCCCCGCTGCCTTGCACGCGAACTTCTTCAGGCTGGGGGAGGTGATCTTCTGCACGATGGCCTCGAGCTTGAGGCCCCGGCCCTTCCGGGGCGGCAGCACCTTGGTCTTCGGGGCCCCCTGGAAGGACGCCCGTGAGGCCAGCTTCAGGCAGGCGTCAGGGGTCTCGGGGGGCAGCGGCTTCCCCGAGGGCTCCCCGTTGCCCTTGGGGGGCTTGGCCTTCTTGGGGGAAGCCACCCTCTTGAAGAGAGGTGGGGACCCCTCGGCCCCCGCCTCCTTGGCGTCCCCGGCTCCGCCACGTAAGGCCAGGCTGCGCTTCTTGGTGGGCACGGGTGCCATGAAGGCCGACTTCCGCTTGAGGGCGTGGAGCGGCCGATCAGAGGGCTTGCCGCCGGCGCCCGGCTTGGGGACCCGGGCCCGCTGGCTGGCCCTGGCCTCCTTCTGGGGGCTGCCGGCGGCCTTGAACGCGGCGGGCAGGTGGTGGTTGGCCAGCAGCTTCTTGGCGGCGCGGCAGTTGGGGAGCCGGCTCTCCGAGGGCCGCCGCCGCTTGGAGTGGAAGGCCTCCTGGGTCCTGGTGCGGGACCGGAGCGTCATGGAGCGCTGGTCTGTGCCCGGCGCGTCCGGCGAGTCTGTCTCCTTGGTCTTGGAGCCCATGGGGCTGCTGTCGGAGGCCACGGGCAGGGCGGCGGGGTTACTGGGGCTGGACGCGGCCTTGGGCGAGGGCTTCCCCACCCGCTTGCCCGACTTGAAGGCGGCTCGCTGCTTGCCCCCGAGCTTGTCTGGGGGGGCGGGGGTGGTGGGCAGGCCTGGGGGGCCAGGCGTGCGGGGCTCGCTCAGGGCCGTGAAGGAGCGGGTGCACATCCTGGGGAGCCCTTCCGAGGCCCCCCGGCCCGGGGCCCCTGCCCCGTCCGTCTGGCCCTGGGGGGGCCCCGTGCACGACTCGGGGAGCAGCAGGTCTTTGGGCAGCGCCGGCGCCCGGCACGGGGAGTCCTCGGCCTCGGGCAGCCCCCGCTGCACCCGCCGGCTCCGTAAGCTCTTGCCACGGGGCACGGGCTCCTTCTTGGCGATGGGCGCCTCGGGCCCAGCAGGCTTGTTGGGCATCTGGGCCAGAGGGGCGTCGGGGGCCAGGGAGGAGGGATCCCCTGGAGCCAGCGCCCCCTCGGGCCCCTCCTCCCCTGGCTTCATGTGGGACAGGGAGGCCTCAAACCAGCTCTGGACCTTGGACTCGGCACCCACGGTGGGGCCCAGCAGGATGACGGACTCCCCAGAGAGGGGGCAGGGGGAGCCCCAGCCGGCCTTGGGGTCCAGCACCTCCTCCACCTCCTCCTTGCCGCACAGCAGCGAGGCCTTCGGCGACAGCGGGTCCTGCACGCCCGGCCTCTGCTCAGGGCTGCCCAGGAGCTGGCACAGGGAGGAGTACTCCTCGGCCTCCAGGTCCTCCTTCCTGCCCGGCGGCGGCGGCGGCAGCAGCGGGAGGTCCCCGAAGTCGGCGGCGGAGCAGCAGTGCCGGCCGTCGTCCAGCCACCGGTCGGCCTTGCCCCCCTCGGGGCACTGCAGCAGCCCGCCCGCCTCCTCCTTCACCCCGCCCGCCTCCTCCTGCTTAGAGCCCCGCGGCCCCACGGCCTTCTCCCCCGGGGGCTCCTCCTCCGGGAAGCCCAGGCAGGCCGAGGCCTCGCGGGTGCTCTCCTGGCCGACACTGTCCACGGCCTTCCCGCCCTGCTCCAGCCCCCTGCTGAGCTCGCCGGGGTGCAGCCCCCAGCGGGGACAGGCGTCCCCCAGGTTCTCCTCGGGCCAGGCGAAGGGATTGGCGCCGTCGGCCGAGCTGGCGGCCGTCGCGTCGGGGAAGCAGTCGAAGGCGGCCGCGGTGGGGTCCGAGGCGCCAGCCCCGAGGGTGGGCTTGGCGCCAAAAGAGAGGGGGCCCGCGGTCTTCTTGGGGTCAGTGGTGGCGAAGGCCACAGGGGCGTTTTCAAACAGCCCCGGGCTGAAGTCCTTGGCGCTGCCAGCCTTGTCCAGTTGCAGGGGCTCGGGCAGGGCCTCCGGCTCCCCTGGCCGCGGCCACGTGCCCTTGGCCACGGGGTCCAGACAGGCGCTGTGGTTCTCCAGCGAGAAGGCCGCCTTGCCGGCGTCCGTGGCCAGGCCGGGCGCCTCGGCCCAGGCCTTGTCAGCCTTCTCGCCGATGGCCTCCTGCAGCCCCAGGATCTCGGAGGCCAGGTCTTCCTGCGCCAGGGCGCTGAGCAGCAGCCGCGGGCAGTCCCGCTCGCCGGCCACCAGCTTGGAGAAGCTGTCGAGCGGCAGGCTGCTGTGCAGGCTCTGGAAGGAGTCGTCGGACTTGGTGGACATGTCGTCAGGGGAGGTCACGGAGCAGGTGGACACGGACTCGGGCGTGGCCTTGGAGCCGCTGCGGACCCGGGCGGGGCTGCCGCGGGCCTGGCTGCAGTAGAGGAAGCCGCGCTCCAGCGGGTCCTCAGAGCCGCTCAGGTAGTCGGCCTCGGGCGGCTCGGCGTGCGTGGACTGCGGGGTGCTGCTCAGCGGCTCCGAGAGCGGCGTGCCCACCGGCTCGGCCGCGTAGCCGCCGCCCTCGGGGCTGCAGTGCTGGCTCTTGAGCGGCTCCGGGGCCCGGGACGCCAGGCCCTTGACGCCCTTCTTCTGGGGCCCGGCCGCCTTGGACAGCAGCAGCTGCTGGACCGTGTTGGAGATGTTCTCCACCTGCGAGGTCAGCGCCGTGAGGCTCTGCAGGCTGAGGTCCGACAGCAGGGCGTCGGGCAGCTTGTCCTTCTGCAGGGCCTTGCAGGTGGCCGCCTGGGCGTCCACGGAGCCGGCGGCGTCTGTGGGGGAGGGGTTGAGCAGGGGCATGAAGTGGCTGTGGTCGGGGAGGCCGGCGGGGAAGGCGCCGCTGCCCAGCGGCTGCTGGCTGTAGGGGAAGGTCTCCAGGTTGGGCATCAGCGGCGACGGGGTGGAGCTGTACGAAGGGGAGCGGCCCACGGAGCGCGCGGGCGAGTGGCCGGAGCCGGGGCTGAAGGTCTGGTAGTACTGCTCCGGGGTCCTGACGGCCGCGTCCGGCGGGCAGTAGCCCGGGCCCTGCTGCCCGTAGTGTTGGTACTTGGCCAGGTTCGGGTAGTGCAGCGTTTCCTGGGCGTGGTGGCGGCTCTGAAGGGCCGCCTGCTGCTGCTGCTGCTGCTGCTGCTGCTGCTTCTGCGGCTCGTAGCTGAGGCGGCTGGACGGGTAAGCGTGGAGGCTCTGGACCCGCTGGCCGGGGCCCAGGCTGGCGCTGGCGGTCAGGGGCCGGTCGTGGGGCTGCGCGGACGGCGCCGTGCAGCCCTTGTAGGAGTGGGCCCCCTGCCCGGCGGAGGAGTAGGTGGAGGCGGCTGGGAAGGACTGGGAGTGCTGGGGGAAGGGGCCGCCCCGGGGAAAGGGCAGAGGCGAGGCCATGTCGTTCTGTGGCTTCTGCCTTTGGAGCTTGGGGTACGCGGGGGGCTGCGGGGGCTGCGGCAGCTGCGGCTGCTGGACGTGGAGCGGGTGAGTCCGAAAGGGCAGCTGGGCGCCCTGCTCCGCGTACTGCCGGCCAGGGGGCACCGCCGTCTTTTTCATCAGGTTCTCATCATATTTGCCCACCCCCCCGGGCAGGGGCTGCAGCTGGGGGGGCGGCGGCTGGGGGGTCCCCCAGGCCTGCAGGCTCTCCTCGCCCGAGTAGCGGCCCGGGTATGGGCCGCTGTCCTGGACGGCGTAGCCCGCGAAGGCCGGCCTCCCCTGCAGGGCCTGCTGCGAGGAGAGGCCCTTGCCGGCGCGCGCGGCGCTGGCGGGCGTCGGGGCGCCGCCCTCGTAGCCCGGGTACGGCTGCGGGTTGTAATAGTCCTTGGCCAGCAGGCGCTGCCGGTCGCAGCTCAGCCCGGCCTGGCTCGGCTGCCTGTAGTTCTCCAGGCGAGACGTCGGCTGTGAGGTCTGCGGGTAGCTCTGTTGTTTGCCATGGAAACCACACCTTTCTCGAAAAGACTGCATGACTCGGGCTGGTTATCTAGGCGAAGAGAAAGGGCAGAGGGAGAACGTTCAGATGGCCGCTTCCTTGCCGTGGAAAGCCCGCCTCCCCAGCCCTGCTGCCCTTCCCCGCAGCTCTCTCCACGGCCTCCGCGCGGCCTGAGCCTCCCTCCCCGCCAGCTGTGCCCTTAGCGACCACCTCTGTGTGTCCGTGTCCGGGAGGCGTGCGACGACGGGGCGGTAGGCTGTAGAGGAGGGAGGGGCCGCCCGGCTCCCCAGCGCCAGCTCCCCGGGGAGTCTGCCCCCCCCTTCCCTGACGGCTCAGCATCACTCATCAGGGCACTTCCTGCTCCCCTGTCCCCTGGGGCTGCTGGATCCTGTCATCTAGTCCCAGAACAGCCGTGTTCAAGCGTGACCCAGCGTGCGGGGGACTGGGGAGGGCTCGCCCCTGTCCCGGGAGCCACTCGCCGAGGCCTGGAACGCACGCGCCCTCGCGTGTGTGCGCGTACACACACACACACACACACACACATACACACACACTCGCGTGCACACCTCTTCCATCACTGCCATGCCATCTGGAATCTGTTCCTTCCAGCAGACGATTAGGGCCGCTGAGCCTCTGGAGGCATAAAACGTCCCCTTCTCTGACTCCCAGGAACACACAACGGCAGCACCTGCCTCCTGTTTTTGATACCGTAGGTGCCTGAACAGGTTACGAGGCCCAGAGTGAGGCGGCGGGAGCTGCAGGCCCTCTGAGCCTGAAGCCGCCCTGGCCCTCTTGGTCGGCCCCTCCTGCCTCCACCGGGTCAAAGTGAGGCTGAGAGCCCATCTGCTTATGATTTTAAGGGCTGGGGCGGGCACGTGGGGTCCAACCTCGCCAAAGCAGGGTCCTGGGTCAGGCAGTGACCCTGGGGTGGGGTGGGGGCCCTTCAGGGCAGAGCAACCGGCTTCACATCAGAGGCGGCTGCAGCATCCGGGCTGTGTTTCCCCCAAGACCCTCCCAGCGGAGAACAGAGCAAGGAGGCTCCAGGCTCGGGCATCAGAGCCAGGGCTGGGCGCCGGCTCTCCCCACAGCTGCTTGCCGCCGCTGCTAGGCTCCGCTCGGCCTGCACAGCCCAGGCCCTCACCCTCCAGTGCCTGGTCCCGACCCAGAAGCGGAACGGGAGTTACCTGGTGGTGCCGTGGGTTAAGGACCTGGAGTTGCCACTGCTGTGGCTCAGGTTCGGCCCTCGGGCTGCAACTTTACATGTGGTGGGGGAAGGGGTGGCTTGCCACCGCTAGGAGCTTCTAGAGCAATGGGAAGGGCCGAAAACAAACAAGGGAGCCCAAAGGAGAGGGAGCAGGCACAGCAGCGAGCAGGGAGGGGCCTCTCCAGCAGGTCCAGCTCAGCCCCTTCACCCTGAGATACCACCTCGACGACATGGGGTTGGGGGAGGGTGGCTGACGAGGGAGGGGACCCGAGCGGAGAGCCTCCCTCTGCCCCCAGTGGTCAGCTGGCCCAGCCTCAGGGCCCGAAGCACGGTGGCCCTGGAGAGGGACCAGTGTCCCCCCAGGAGGGCCCAGGGCCCAGTTCGACGCAGGCACCCAGTCCGACGCAGGCACCCAGTCCGAGGCGCCCCACCCTCTGACCCCCTTCAGTCCATCCCGGACTTGGACCAAACACCAGAGAAGGTGCCCGCTGTGACCCAGAGGCCCCAGAGGTGCCTCCTGACTCCACCTCCAGTCCGGGCTCCCCTGTGCCCTTGGCAGCGCCACGCTGCCCAGCCCCGGGCTGGCGAGCCGAGGCCACCTCCACTCAGGGCCGCTCCTGCTTCAGGAGGCGCCGCCGCGGCCTCGGACCTGGAAGACCTGTTCCAGGCGGAGGGCACCGCGCCCTGCCCTGCCCTGCCCTCCCCGCCCGGGCCGTGTTTATGAGCCCGGAATTCGCAAACCCAGGCCCGCTCTGAAGGCTGCGCCTCGTATATCTGCACAAATTACATTTCGGCTTTTATTAGTCCCAGACCGCGCTCATTTCCTGCCGAGTGTCCTGTGGATGTCATTACCATTTCTACGGCTTTTTAAATTTTTTTTCGCATCCTCCAAAACGCATTACCAGAAACATTATTTAAAAACAGGGAGCGCTGCTACGACCCGTGCCCCTCTCTGTTGAAGCGGCCCAGCTGCCGCATCTTTTAATTTCGCGAGCGGGGTACGGCGGGTTTTCCGACACGGGAGCAGCTGGACGCGGGGAGCATCCATCGCGGAGACAAGACGGTGCCGTTGAGAGACGCAAGCCCCGTGCCCGCTGGAGGCGGCAAAAATGCTCACGGCGGCACCACCCTCCAACCCAGACGTGGGGGGAGGGAGCCGGCGCAAAGATACAGCATCAAAGGCCACTGCTCCGGCCCACAGCTCGCCAGCTCTGCCAGGAGAAGATGGGGCTCTGCCACCTGAAGAGCTGCCTCAGGCTCTCTCCTTATGATTTCTTTGCAGAAGGACAGGAGGAGAGACACTGACAAGGGGGCTGGGGTGGGGGTGGGAAGAGGCCCCTTCTGTAGAGGAACGGTGACCTCTGAAGCTGGGGGGGGGGGGCAGAGGGCACAGGCTGAGGGTTTGGCTGGCTCTGCTGCAGGGAGAAGGGTCGGGCTCAGGGGAGGGTGCACAGGAGCCCACCTTCCTGGGACTCCTGGTCCAGCCCAGGGTCCCACCCCTCCTCCCCCTGGACTTGTTCAAGGCCACAGCTGTCAAGCTCTCGCCAAGCCAGGAGAGACCCCGGAAGGAAGCCAGGAGAAAGTCAGGCCCACGCACCAGACCGTCCACACTCGCCTGGGGGGGCTCCTGCAGGCTGGCCGACGCAGGCCGCAGGACCAGGGAGAAACCGCACAAAGCAGGGCCAGGCCCCATCCGTCCGGCACCCCCAGCAGCCACCGCGTCAGTGCCCCCGGCTCATCGCTGGCAGCCCCCAAAGGCCTTCTTCTCAGGGCCCAGAGTAGGGGGGCAGCTTGAGCCTCGGCACCTCCCTGCCTTGACTGTTACGGAGAAAGGTGGGGGGAGCCCAATGGGCCAGGACCTGGTGTGAGGCCACCCACAGGGAAGGGCTGCCAGCAAAGGTGGGTTGTAGGCCCCCCGCTGCAACTCCCGAGGCCCCACACAGAAGCCGGGTCAGGCCCTGCCTTTATTCTAGGAGCCAGGCACGCTTAGGACACCCACACACAGGCGACCGCAGAGGACACGCACTGGGCCCAGAGCCACTCATTCCCCAGGGGCTCCGGTCCCCGCCCCCCGACTCCCCGGGGGGGGCTGCGGCAGGGAGCTGTTCCCAGAGGGAGGGGTGAGAAGGTGGGCGCTCCCAGCAGCAGCTCTGGGGCCCAGCCCTGGTTCCATCCCACCCACTTACCCAAGGATGTGTGATGACCTGGTTTCCTCGTTTGTAGACGCAGGGGAAAAAAAATGTAGAGCCCAACAAGGAAGGAGGGGAAAGTCACCCGGCTCAGGTGCTGGGGATGGGGGTGTCCCGGGGGGAGAGGGGAGATGAGGAGTAAATATGAGACCGGGAGTAAGACGAGAACGTGTTTCTCAAATCATCGGCTGCTCTGTGGGGTCCACGGGCTTCCCTGCCCCTCAGCCTCTGGGCCCTGCGCCAGGACGGCCTGCTTGGGACAGAGGGGGGCCATCCTGGGGCATAAGGAAGAATAAGGAAATAAGACAGCCCCGCCCCCCCAGGATGGCCGCTCTACATGGGCGACACCACCACACACTTAGCAGCAGCCCCCTCCCTCCTGGGGCCACGGGAGAACCTCTAAAGGCCTCCCCAGCCCTTCCGCAGGGCCTGGGGGGGGCGGTCTCAGGGCCCTTTGGAGGATGCTAGGGGATGGGGGCGCAGAAGTGTCTGGACGCTTCAGACGTTTGCAAAGCCTTCCCTCCACGTCCACCAACGCGGCCCCCCCGCCCCCAAGGGCCAAGGGCCGAGACACAGTCGAGCCCCTGCCCCCCCAGGCCCCGCCCCCTGACCACACTTCCGGCGGGAGTGGCGTCACGTGCCGGATCCCACAGCTGAGCCAAGCTCTCCGCTCGGTCCGACCCTAAAGCTATGCCCGCCCGCCCCGTCTCTGCGCAGTTTGCGGGACGCGAGCACCAACGGGTCCAGGGGGCGCCAGGAGCCAGGGCTGAGGGGCAGACGGACAGCCAGAGCCCCTCCGCGCTGGGAAGGGTGGGTGGCAAGAAGGGACATGGCAGCAGCCGGCGGCTGGCATTGAAGAGCCTCCTGGTGCGGGGGGGGGGGGGGGGTGGTCGCTGGGCAGGGGCTCGCTTATTACCAGCTCCATGCTCATCAGTCTGTGTGGACAGTAATTGCTTTTCCATCATTTGACTCACCACTCAGCAAAAAGCACCGCCACCCTGTCAAAACGAGAGAAAGAAGGCGGGCTGCGGCTGCTGTGCAGAACAAGGGGCTGCCCAGAGGCGGGCATGGGGGCCTGTGGGGACCCATGGGGGGGCCCCCAGTGTGCTCTAGAGGAGATGGTACAGTGGGGACAACGAAGGATCTGTCTTCTGGCTGCAGCGGGAGGCAAAGAACACCCAGCCCAGCCTGGTCCCCAGGACTTCCCCAGGTGCCAAGCTGGTGGTCTGCCCGGCCCCTCTCTGAGCCCCAGGGCCTTTGCACTGCCTTTCCTCTGCTGGGACTACCCTTTCAGACACCTGCAGGGCTGGCTCCCTGGCCTCCAGGTCTTTGTTCGTGTCACCCAGGGAGCAGACCCTAACCACTGAGTTTGAAACCCATGTGTCTCCCACCTCCTAACTCCGCCTCCGAGGTAATAGGCCCCATGGCTGGCTGACTGGATTTTTCGTTTTGGCCAAGCCCATGGCATGCGTAAGTTCCTTGGCAGAGGAGTCGAACCTGTGCCACAGCAGTGACACTGCCAGATCCTTAACCCACTGAGCCACAAGGGAACTCCTGGTTGGCTTTATTACTGCCTCGCCCCTTAGAGAAAGTAAGGTCCACGAGAGTAGGCATTTCTTGCCTGCTTTGTTCACAGCCATGCATCCCCCCAAGTCCCATATGTGCTGTTTGCTGCATGTCGTTGTTTAAAATGTCACATTAACCTACTACGAAAACAGATA
Source organism: Phacochoerus africanus (assembly GCF_016906955.1). NCBI lineage: Eukaryota > Metazoa > Chordata > Mammalia > Artiodactyla > Suidae > Phacochoerus > Phacochoerus africanus. Next base: position 60,128,217 of record NC_062557.1, read on the forward strand.
CTGATTTCTCGAGGATTGGGACAGGATGGTGGCGTAGGACTTGAGCTCGCTTCCTCTCAAGAAAACACCAAAATTACACCTAACTGCTGAACAACCATCAATCAAACAGACTGTAACTACCAAAAAGTATATCCTACACCCAAAGACAAAGAAGCCACATCTTGATGGTAGGAGGGGGCGCTTCTGTGATAGAAGCAATCGCATCCCCGCTGGGGGGCGGGGGGGGGGAGGGGCGACCCGCAGACTGGAAAGGAACTGTCACAGAGACGCTCCTCCAGGAGGGAGCGCTCCGAGCCCCACGTCAGGTTCCCCAGCCCAGGGGCCTGGCACGGGGAGGAGGAGCCCCGGAGCACCTGGCGTTGAGGGCCAGCGGGCGTGTGCACAGGAGCTCCACGGGGGCAGGGGGCAGACTCCACTCTTGCAGGGCCCACACAGGACTGCATGTGCCCTGGGTCCCAGGGCACAGCAGGGGCTCCATTTCTGGTCAGACTTACTGCGGGTCTTGGGAAAGCAGGGGGCGGCTGTGGCTCCCTGTGGGGACAGGACCCTGGAGGCGGAGGTCCCAGGAATAGTCATTGGCCTGAGCTGCCCTGGAGGTGGCCGTTCTGGAGAAACCTGGCACCGCCCATCAGGGCTGAGATGCCCCAGGCGAGACAGCCAGACCCATCAGCAAAAAGGGCGCCTACAGTCCTCCCAGGCACACAGCCACCCTCCGGTCACACCCAGAGACAAAAACCCCACCCACCAGAGGGACGAGACTCAGCTCCACCTTCCAGTGGGCCGGCACCCGTCCCTCCCACCAAGAAGCCGGCTGCAAACCCCTGTACTCACTTCACTCACCAGGGGGGGCAGGCACCAGAAGCAAGACAGGCTACCACCCTCCAGCCTGCAAAAAGGAGACCAGATGACAAGCTATGCAAAATGAGAAGGCAGAGGAATATAAGCCAGGTGAGAGAACTAGAAAAAAACCCAGCAAAACAGCTAAGGGACCTGAGATGAGCCGCCTCCATGGAGAAAGAATTCAGAATAATGAGAGCAAAGATGACCCAAGATCTTGGGGAAAACGCTGGAGGCAAAAGGACTGATAAATTAGAAGAAAATGTGAATAAAGACACGGGGACTTAATGACCAAACAGGCAGAGATCCCAAACTCAGTAGCCGAAATTAAAAATTCACTAGAAGGAGCCAACAGCAGATGACAGGAGACAGAGGAACGAGTAAGCTGGTGGAAACTGCTGATGCAGAAAAGCAAGCAGAATGACATGAGAGTCTCGGAGAACCCTGGGCAACCTTAAACACACCGCCGCTCGCAGTACAGCAGCGCCGCAGGAGGACAGAGAGAAAGGCCAGCGAAGACACTTGAGGCCCTGAGAGCGGACGACGTCCCCAACACGGGAAAGGCATCACCTTCTCAACCGAACCATCAAAGTAAACCCAAGCGGGAACACTCCGCGACACCTATTATTAACCAAATCGACCGAAATCAAAGCCAAAGAGAAAACACGGAAAGCAGCCAGAGAAAAGCAACAGATACCACACAAGGGAACCCCAGTCGGTTTGCCCGCTGATTTTCCGCAGAAGCTACGAGTCAGAAGAGAGGGCTGGACACACTTGAAGCGAGGAAAGGAAAAAACCTCCAGCCAAGATGACTCTCATTCACATTTGAAGGAGAAATCCAGAGCTTCACAGACAACCCAAAGCACCACTAAAGCAGCTTCACAACAGCTACGGAAAGGACGTAATAGCTGGACGGGAAAAAAAGGCCACAACCAGCAACGAGAGAATTACGGGAGTTCCCCTTGTGGCTCCATGGGAATGAATCCGGCCAGTGTCCATGAGGCTGTGGGTTCAGTCCCTGGCCTCGCTCAGTGGCTTAAGGATCCGGCGTTGCTGTGAAGGTCGCAGACGAGGCTCAGATCGCGAGCAGCTGAGCTCCGATTCGACCCCTAGCCCCGCAGCCTCCATGTGCCTCAGGTGCAGCCCTAAAAAACAAGCAAGCAAGCAAGCAAATTACAAATGAGAAAGCTCACCAGTAAAGGCAGGAAATCATGCACATGCAGATACAGCATCGAAGCCCAGCGATACGAGACGAGACGAGGGGACGAATGCACTACTGGAAACGCATTTGCCGCTGAAAGACCAGCAACTTCAAACAATCGTGTATATACACAGGCTCCAATCATGGAAACCCTACGGGAACGCCCAGAACGCAGTCGCCTGGAGGTACAGAGCACACGTGGGTGAGGGCGAGGGGCTGGTGGCCACGACTCTTCCTGTTCACTAGACACAGAGGCACTCCCTTGGGCCTGGCTGCTGGGCACCTATCCAGGGGGTAGGAAACTGCTCCGGCGGACTGCCGCCTGTGGGCCCCGAGGCCCGGGGCCTCTAAGTGCCTTACAGAAAGAGGCCTCTCTCGTTTTAAAAAAGTTATCCACCAGAGTTCCTGTCGTGGCGCAGTGGAATCGAATCTGACTGGAAATCACGAGGTTGTGGGTTCGATCCCTGGTTTCACTCGGTGGGTGAAGGATCCGGCGTTGCCGTGAACTGTGGTGTGGGTTGCAGACACGGCTCGGATCCCGCGCTGCTGTGGCTCGGGTGTAGGCCGGCAGCTACAGCTCCGATTTGACCCCTGGCCTGGGACCCTCCATATGCCGCGGGAGCAGCCCTAGAAAAGGCAAAAAGACCAAAAAAACTAAAATAAAAATAAAAATTTTAAATGAAAAATAAAAGAAGTTATCCATGAAGAGTTTAACACCCCACAGTTCCAGGTAACGGCTGTGTGGGCTACACTTGAGCCAAGCTCCCTGGTGTCCCACGCACGTGGAATGTGGCCTGTGTGCGGCGGGGCCTTGCCAGGCACCTGCTGCGAAGGAGGGAAGGCAGGAGCCCCGAGAACCTTCCCTGGCCTCTGGGAGAAGAGGCCTGGATGAACAGCGAGGCTGTGGGGGGCGGGGAGGATGAGCCCTGCGGAACGGGGGAGCAGAGACGAGAGACGCACGGGTTAGGGTTGGGTGGCCTGAGGCCCAGAGGGGCTCACAGCCCTCCTTAGAGCCTCCGTGCGGAAGGTGGCGACTCTGCCACCTCCTCCCCAAGCCGCTGGGTCCCTGCAGGGCTCCCTGGTGGCAGTCATCACAGTGCTAATTACATAATTAATGGTCTAATGAGCTGCCTCACCAGGATGTTGCCTGGGGGGAGGCAGGGGCTTCATCTCTTGGGTCTTAGGCACTAAGCCTAGAAACCACCCCAGGAGGTGCCCTTTTGGAGCTGCCTGGAAGGAAGGCCGGGATGGGCAAGGGTGTGCACCCCAGCCCGAGGGATGCTTAGAGGCCCGGAGGCCAGGGCAGCGCAGCAGCCAACCAACCAGGAAGAGAAGACAAAGCCTCTCTGTCTGCTCTGGCCCACAGCGCCTTGGGTCACAGCCCTTCGGTCCCGAGCCCGGCTCACGCGTCAAACCGGCTTCTCCTTCGAGTCCAGTCTGCGCAGCAGCCGACACAGCGGCAAGAGCAGCGCAGCTCCTGCACCCACAGACACGCCGGCAGCCGCTGGGGTCTCGGCAGGTGGGGCGAGGAGGTGGTCTGGGCAGGTTGCAAAGAGGAGGCCCTCCCTCTCCGAGGAGGGGGGCCCACCGGACGGGGGCGCCGCCCCTCCCCCACCTCTGCTGGCCCGGCTGCTGCTGCTGCTGCCACCGGTCCGACGCCCTCTGTCCTCAGGGCGCCCAGCCCTGGCAGCCCTGCACAGTCACCCCCCACTCGTTAGCTGCCTGGCCTCACTGCTCCTGGGCAAGGGCCACTCCCCCCCACTCTGCGGGGCCCCCCGGTCCGTGGCCCGAGCTGGAGTGGGGTCTCTGACTTGTTTCTGACCTTCGGGGTGGCCGCACCCCCCCCCCACCTCGACGTGGCCAATCAGGCCGGCGGCTGTGGGCCAGGAGCCGCCAGAAGTCACTGTCTGCAGGCCGTCTTGGGGGTCAAACCTCGTCCTCCTCCTCCTTTGGCGGCCGGTTAAGAGAAGCCCGGACAGGGACAGGGACTTGTCTGGGAGGTGCAGCAGGACTGCGAACCCCCCACAGCTCCGGGCCCCAGAAGGCCCCTCTGCCAACCAGCAAATACACTCACAGCTCGGGGCCAAAACGGGGGCAGATCCTCGCTCCTGACACCCGGCCTCCCCCGGAGCCTCCCCTCCCGTCGTCGTCGCCGCCTCGGACACCCCGGCCCAGCCCCGCTCCATCCGGTGGGAGCCGCGGACCCGGCGCCCCCGCCCAGGGGAGGAAGCCGCCTGTCAGGCCGCCACGGCGTGTCAAATCCTCTCGCTGCCTAATTGTGAGACGGCGGCGTTTAAAGCAACGCTTTGCTGGCCGCCTGCCACACCGCAAACGGCTCGGTATAATTTTATTATTAAGGGGAGAGAAAAGGGGGGGGGCCGGGCCGGGGGGCAGTCGCGGGTCCGAGTCAGCCGGGGGGGCGGGGGGCGGGGGGGGGGGGATGCGGCTCCGGGCGAGCGCGGCCGGCTCTCTCGGGTTGGCCCGCCGACTCCGTTCATTGCGCATTCTGTCTACTCAGGGTAACCGAAACCGAGCGCGCCCGGGTCCGACGACTAGGGTCCGCGACTGGGCCATAAACCCTTCTGCCCCCGCCCGCCCCCGCGGATCCCACGCCCACGCCGCCCCGGGCGCGGTGCGGGACCGGGGCGGGGGGGGGGGGCCGCGAGAGCTGGGCGCCGGCCGAGGGGGGGATGGGGAGCGGCGCGGGGCGTGCGGGGGTGTTTTGCGGCCCCGCCGCCCCCCCGCAACAGATGTCTCAGCCGTGTAAGACAAAGGCAGTGCGCCTGCCGCTGCCGGCAGAAAATCCGCAGGACTCCCTCAGGGGCAGGTAAAATTTCACCTTCTATTTGGGGCCCCCCCCGCCCGCCCGGTTTCCCGGCCGCTGCGCCAATCCGGAACGCGCCACCAAAGACGCCGCGGCGGCGCCGCCCAACCCGCTGACCCCAGCAAGGTCGCGGCGACCTCGGGCTCCTCCAGCCGCGATCCCGCCCTCGGAGGCGCCGGGAGCGAGAAAGGGGCGCTCTTCTCGCCACGAGGCGGCGGCGGCGCCGGACGCTGCGCGCCTCCCTCCTGCCCGCGGTGGGACCCCGGGGGCTGCGCCCCCCCCGCCCCCATCATTCATCTCCCCGATTCCCGCTGAAGCCGCCCTCGGAAGTCAGCCGAGTGAAGCAGCTGTTCCTTGCACACTCCACTTGACCAAAGATGATGATAAATGAGGCCCGGGCTGCGTCGGGGACGCGGCGGCGGCGGCGGCGGCCGCGAGGGGCGCGCAGGGCGGGGCGGGCGGCCCGCACCCCCTCCCCGCGCCTCGGGAAGGGCGAGGACGCGGAGGACGGAGGCCGACGGGCAGAATCAAAGGCCCGCGCGGCCCCGGCGCGGGCGGAGAGGTGTGCCCGGAGCCCCAGGGCGCGGGCAGCCGCCCCCCCGCCGCGGAGCCGCCGCCCTGCGCGCCCCGGCCCCCGGTGCCTCGGTCCCCACCGCGCCCTTGCCCCCACCCGCGCGCCCCAAACCCATTAACGCTCGTAAATAATGCAGAACGGAGCGCTTCCCTCCGCCGCGGGAGGCTGCGGGCGGGGCCGTCGCCAGCTGCGCCGGGTCCCGCGGAGGGGGCGCCCCGGCCGGGCGCGGGGGCTCGGGGCGCGCGGCCCCGCACACGTGCCGCCGCGGCGCGCAGGCGGGCGGGCAGCCCGCCCGCCGAGGAGGGGGAATCCCGCTCTGCCCTCCCCAACGCCACCTCCCCTGGAGTCCTCTGGCACCGAACGAGGCGAGAGAGCGCGCGCGAGCTTCCCAGCCGGAGAGGGTTATTTTTAACCTGCCCCCCTTTCCCTACCCGCCTCTCGGGTTTGCGCGCCCGCCCCAGCCGCCGAGGACGCGGGCTCCTCACCTCGTTCGGCGGCTCCGGACTCCAAGCGCCTCCCCCGGCCCGCGGCCCCCGCCCCTGCGCGGGCATCGCGCGTTTAAATCTCCGCCTGGAAAGGCCCGATTAGGAGCCGCGTGCCTCTCGGCGAATATTGGAACCGGGTGTGGTGGGGGCGGGGAGCCCGCGCACTCTTCCCGCGCCTCCCTCCGCACACCGAGGGCGGCCGGGCCGGGCCGGGCGCCGAGCCCCCCTTCGGCCTTCGCCCTGCTCGCCTCCACGCCCGCCCCTCCTCAGTCGGAGACGAAGCGGGAGCTTCTAACGCACGGACCCTCCGGCAGCGGCGGCGCCAAGTGGGGCGCTGCCTCCCCCAGCAGCCTCTCCAAACAAACACGCCATTTAAACCGGCGACTTCAAGGCAGCCCGCCGCGCGCGCCGGGGGGGGGGGGGGGGGGGGGCCTCTCCCCCAGCCGCCCCTCCCCCTGCAGGCCCGGCCGCTCGGACCCCCGCCCCCACCCCCCCCGCCCCCGGCCTGAAGTTCACGTCCACTCCCGCCTGCGACCCTGCTCTCCGAGAGGCCACCCACCCAAACCCCAGCCTGCCCTTCCCCGAAAAGGAGGCGGCGGCTGAGCCCAGGAACCCTCGGGGGCTTCGACCGGCTCAGTCACTTGACATTTTCCAGAGTCTGCTCAGACCCAGCCCTGGAGACCCACGGGCCTAGATGCCCTGACCCCCTCCCTCCTGAATGAGGTGGGGGGCCCTAGGACCCCTGCAGCCCAGAGCAGTGGCTGGAGGAAGCTGGGGAGAGGGGAGAGGGCCTTCTGGCGCCAGGCCTGGTGGTGGAAGAGCCCGGCCCCAGCTCAGCTGAAGGGCCGGGGAGGGCTGGGCCCCCACCCCAAGGAAGCAGCCTCTGGCCAGGTCGCAGGCGCAGAGGTAAGAAGCCCCCCCCCCCCGCCGGGGGGGGAGCGTGGCTGCTACACGTGTGAGGACAGCTGGTCTGGTGACACTCTGGCCAGAGTGGGGAGGCCAGCCTGGCCTAGAGAGGAAACAGTTTGAGCCCCCCTGAGCCCACGCAGGGCCTGGGGGGTAGAGGGCTTCTCCCCCAAACCGGCCTGGGCCTCCCTCAGATCTTGAGCTCTCGCTGGCCCTCGGACCGTGGAAGGGAGTGGGTGTCACAGTAGCAGCATGTGCCAGCACGTTTGGGTCCCTCCTGTGGCCAGAGGGCCTGGGCAGGGTGGGGGGTTCACTTCCTGCCCTCCGTTGGCCCCGCTAGGACCTGATGTCACCACCCCTCGTGTCACAGAGCGGGGAAGGGGCCATCATGGGGCCCCTCTCGGCTCCCACCCACCCTGCCCCCCCTGTGCGTGGGCCTCTCCCTGCTAGAGGTGGCCTTGGGCTCCCGGGTGCGAGGCTGGCAGTGAGGCCCAGGTCTGCCCCTTTGGAAATTTCAGAAAATTGGGTGAAAAGAAGGGCGGGGGTGGGGGATGGAAACGCTATAAAATCCGCTTGTGATGATCCACTGTACAAGTAGAACTGTGACAAAATTCTAAAAATAAAGACGAATAAATAAAAAATTTTTAAAAGGGCAGGGGCTTGGCGGGGTGGGGAGCTGGAGAGAAATCACCCACCCACCACCACCGACTCCCCCCGACCCACCACCCAAGGCACCAGGCCTCTACCGAGGGTCCTAGGGGAGGCCTCACCTGTCGCCCAAATAAATTGTGACGAATAAACGGCAACCTCACTCAGGGCCTGGCGGCTCTGGGCAGCTACATCCCCCACCCCAACCAACAGCCAGCTCCTGTTGTGATCTCCCCCCCCCCCCCCCCCCGTCTCAAGACCAGGTTCTGGGGGGGGGGCTGCCAGATAACAGCTGGGGCCAACTGGTCCTCCTGCCCCCCCATTTCCAGGCATGGCTTAGATGGACGGCCTGCTGCCCCCCAGCTCTCCCCTGTGGGGGTGGGTCCCGGCTAGTCCCCTAAACCTGGAGACTGGTGACCAGAAGCACTGGCCTTTGGGGGCAGTAAACCACCAGCCCCCGGGCAGAGGCTGATCTGGAGGCGGCCCAGGGCCACTCTTCCGGGACGGAAAACATTTGCCTTTGGTTGTCGGCCGCCACCTCCTCCTGGCGGGCTGGGTCCCCTCCACGCAGCCCGGGACGTGGAGGTAGGTGCTTGAGCGTAAAATCAAGGGGAGGGCAGCTGAGTCCAGCGTCCCGCCACTCTCAACAGCCCTGTTTCTCTCCCAGGGCGAACAGCAGATGCCCGTCTGTGTTCTGGGCACTGGTTTTCCTGCGGCTGGAGGTGGCGTCCCTGTTCCCAGGCCCAGCCCCTTGGGCCTCGCCTCCAACTAAACAGACCCTTCCAGATGCATCCCTCCACCCCTGGCCTCCAGCTCGCAGCGTCTCCCAGCTGTACACAGTTAACCCGGCTGGACCCAGCCTTGTTCTGGAATGTTGCAGCCCCCCGTGCCCCCCAGGCTGGCCTGCGTGCCATGACCAGCACTTTCCTTCCAAGACGGGGGCTCTCGCACCCTGGCGGCGTCACACCACCAGGCCAGCGAATGCGCCCCATGTGGCGTTGGGCTCCCCAAGGCTGTGGCCTGCCCGCACTCCGTCCCCACCCTGACTGTGAATTCCCAGGGCCCAGGGCACCTGCCAGCTCTGTGCACAGTCTGCTGGGCAGCCTTGGGCGGTGCACTGCCCCTCTCTGAGGCGAACATTCCTCAGCTGTGACCTGCTCTGACACCACCCGGCAGGTACCAGCGAGGCTGAGAACCACGCGGTGCTTGGGGCCTGGTGGGAGGCTCACGAAGGGCAACAGCTTCCAGAGCCCTGGCACCGTTCACACCCCCTTGGCCGATCAAGTTCACCTGCACGCCAGGTCCCTGGGCTGGCCCCACAACTGCCCATTTCACAGCTGATGGCACTGAAAGCAGATGCCACGCCTCTGAGGCAGGGCCGGGGCTCCGCCCTAAAACCCGCGCGCCACCCCCAGAGCTGCCCCACTTCTGAGCCTTCCCTTCAGGGACACACCCCCCTCCCCCGTGCCCTGCAGCGCCCGGGCTCTCTGGAGAGTTCTCTGGCGATATGGACCCACATGAAAACTAGAAGTGCCTTCTGACCCAGCAGCCCTACCCCTGCCAGGCCCAGCGTTCTCTGCGCCAGGAGCTGAACTGCAGTGTCATGCCCAGGAGCCAAAGACCAGAGGGCCCCTAAATGTCCGCCTGGGGCGGGGGCGGGAAACACAGGTTTCTTTTCTTTTTTTTGCTTTTTTGGGCCGCACCTGCAGCATATGGAAGTTCCTAGGCTAAGGGGTGCATCGGAGCTGCAGCTGCCCGTGTACGCCACTGCCACAGCCACGCCAGATTCCTAACCCGCTGCTGGAGGCCTGGGGTCGAACCCACATCTTCATGCACACTAGTCAGGTTCATAAGCCGCAGAGCCACAACAGGAACTCCGTGGATGGGGGGACACGTTAGAGGAATTCCATGTCGTGGGGTGGGGGCGAGAGAGGGCTTCGTGTGTGACCGGGTGCAGCCTTCAAGCTGGGCCAGAGAAACCCAGGGCAGAAAGTTTGCAAAGATGCCCCCCTTGTTTAAGCGAAGGATATACAGTCCTTTTTTTTCTTTAACCATCGCGTGTGACACCTACTTAAGGTTCTAAAACACATCCCATGGATAAACACCACCCTCGGGGCTGCGTAGGCGGCTGAAGGGTGTGCCTGGCATGGGGCTCTGGGCTGGCGTGGGCACTTTCCAGCTGATGGACTGAAGAAGGCCAGTGGCCGTGAGTAGGAGTGGGCAGCGCAGGGGGTTACCCCCCACTTCACAGATGAGAAAACTGAGGCCCCAGGTCGGGGGGGCATCATGTACCCCATGTAAGCCGGGTCCTTGCTTCCAGGTGCACAGTCTGGAGGACACACAAGCCAGGACCGGGTTAAATTTGTTTTTTGCTTTTTTGGTGGTTTTGTTTGTTTGTTTTGCTTTTTAGGGCCACACCCACAGCATATGGAGGTTCCCAGGCTAGGGGTCCAATCAGAGCTACAGCTGGCAGCCTACACCACAGCTGCAGCACCTGGGGTTACGAGCCGAGTCTGCGACCTACACCACAGCTCACGACAATGCTGGATCCTTAACCCACTGAGTGAAGCCAGGGATCAAACCCACAACCTCATGATTCCCAGTCAGATTCGTTTCCACTGCACCACGATGGGAACTCCAGACCGGGTGAAATGTGAACAGTGGGGCAGCTCCAGGGGCTGCTCCTGGACTGTGGGGCACCAAACCTCCCTCTGTTTCTACCAGCACCGCGGCATCCAGACAAAGGCCACACGTCACAAGGCTTCAAGGCAGAGGCCACCCTGGGCTGGGCTGTGAGGGCGCTACCCCGGGGTGGGGCCCGGGGCCGGCAGCTCAGCCGTGAGCAGGAGCGGGGGCCGGTCCCTCAGAGGGCGGTGCCTTCAGGGACAGTGCCTGGCAGAGAAGGGCCCAGTAAGCAAGCTGTTATTTCTCCAAGATAAATATTTATATAATTCTTTGTAACAGAGGCAAGGTTCAGGAAAATCCCTGACTGGTTCTAGAGCTGGCTGCAGAGCTGGGCCAGGGAGGTGCGGGGGGGGCCCCTTGGAGAGACAGCAGCCTGGCTGCGGCCTGCGGAGCAGCTGGTGCCTGCCCAGGTGGCGGACACACTGTCCTGGCACAGAGGCCCACGGGCAGTGGCCAGAGCAGGGCCCAGGTGACTGTGTGCCCTCGCTGGTGTGCTGGGCCACTGGAGGCCCCGGGCCCGTGGAGAGAGGGCGCAGGCTGGGCTCTGCCACAACAGCCTCCCCGCGTCTCTGCAAAGAGCGTCGCACTCCCGAGGTCGTGGCTGACGTGCTGTGTGACCTCAGGCGAGTCACCCCACGTCTTGGGGCCACCATGTCCTCCCCCATCAAGCAAGGGGAGCGCTAGGTGGCTGCGCCACGAGGCTGAGCAGGGAGCCGGGGGGAGACAGACGTGAAACTGCCCTGTCACCGTCATCTTCACGGCCGTGCGGCGCGGGCTACGCGAGCCGGGCTCGAAGAAGCCGGCCACGCACTTGAACTCCTCTTACAGCAACAGGGTTGCAAGTGCGTTGGGGCTCCCGTCCGGCGCCACGCGGCTTGCGAGAGGCAGAAGCACCACGACAGGCGGACAGCGGGAGGCCTCCTGTTGTCGCTCCAGGTCCCGGCTGTGGGTCAATCCGAGGATGGGCAGCTTCAAAGCCGGCAGGGGCAGCTCGGGCCCGTCCGGGAGGGCGCGCACGGGGCGAGGCGCTCCCCCAGGCGCTGGGATGTCAATTCCTCATCTCCCGGGTGCCCCCTCGTGCGGGGCCTGTCTTTCCTGTCACCTCTCGTCAATCCCCAGAGCAACAGTCAGGCGCACAGGCGCCCCTGACACCCACGACCAAGGCCTGGTGGCAACGGGAGAGGCATCAATTATCGGACCTCAGCTCCCCGCTCCGAGGCTGTGCCTCAGGGCCAGGACCCTGGCCACCTGCCCCCTCTGAGGGCTGCAGGGCCTCCGGGGAAGGCGGCCTGGCCTGCACTGTCCCTGGAGCACCTGCTGGGCTGCCTCCAGGCCTCCGCCTCCCCCGACGGGCGCTGGGCAGGCCATCTCAGACAGAGTAACTGAGGCCCGCTGAGGCGTGGGGACCTGGCCTGGGTTCAGAACCCGGCTTCCTGGTGCCTCTGGGCTCTGCTCACAGACCACAGGTCCCCCCACCTGCCTTGGGCCGCCTGCCCATCCTCCGCCCTCCGGCCAGTCATTCAGCAGCACTGGCACCACACACGCGCCCGGGGCTGAGCAGCCAGAGGCCACCTTGGGCTTCAGGGCCTCGCGCAGGCAGAGTGGAGCCGGAGCAGAGGCAGGGCCCTCGGCTGCTCCTGAACAGGACCTGGGGCTGGGACCTTGGGAGGAATGCCCCCAGGGAGCCCTCGGGGACATGAGGTCGGAGGAGAGGCCCCGGAGGCAGTGCAGGCGGGCCGTGGCTCAGGAGCGGAACTGAGGGGTGAGAGAGGGGGCAGGGCCAGGAGGCCTGAGGTCAAGGAACCGGTGCCAAAGACAGTGAGGAGCCACAGAAGCCAAGCAAGGGACACAGCGTGCAGTCACGGAGCACGGACTGGTGAGGGGCCAGGGCGGATGCAGAGGCCGGGAGCAGGGCTCGGCGGCCAACCCCAAATGCCAGTGGGAGAAGGGGGGCGGCCCTGGGGGCACCAGAGCCATGTGCCCGAGCCACCAGGCAGCGCCACCCTTTTGGGGCCCGAGGGGCTGCTTCTGCCATGCCCCCCACCCCCTCGGCCGGCCTCCGCTCCCACCCACAGGCTCCGCCAGCCCCCTTCTCGCTCCCTGTCTCGCTGCGGGGCCAGGGTGACAAGGAGGCCAGGTAGTGGTGGCCTCCCTACCCCAGCAGAGGCCTCCCTGGCATTGCTGTCTGGGTGCGGGCGGGACGCAGGGGACCAGGGAGGGCGTGAGATTCCCGTGGGAAAGGGTGCCTCCAGCAGCGGCTCCTCCAGCGGCTCTGACAGTGGCTAAGCTCCGGGCGGCTCAGCGGGCACCCCCGCCAGCCCCAGACACAAAGGCTGCTGGCAGTGGCCGGGCCCTGCAGACAGTGAGGGAGCCCCAGGCGGCCAAGCCGGGCCGCCTTCCGCGGCGGCTCCGCCTCTATTCCAGTGGCCCCTTCGCAGGCGGACTTGACCCTTAGCAAGGGCACAGGCCCTCGGATCCACGCAACATCCCGCACGGCTCCCGGAACCCCACTGTCGCCTCCCTCCGCCCCAAAGATTTTGTCTCCCAAACAAGCGGCGTCTAGAGATCACCCCACATTCTCTCTCAGGGGTGCAGGAGAGCAGCCGATGGGGCCTTTGATGGGTGTGAGTGAGCCAGGGGTCGGGGCCTCGTGTTTCTCGACCGAGTGAGCGAATGAATGGCCGGGGGGATGGAACTGCAGCCCCAAGCAGAGCCACGGCTGCTTTTTTTTAGCCTGAGCAAAGGACATCTCCCCAAGGCTTTGAAGAACATGGCTCGTAATTCCCAGGGTCCCCTCTGTGACCACCCTTCAAGATGCCTGGGCTGTGAAACCGAGGTGCCCGGGACCCTGGGCTCCTGCCTCCCCATGCTGGCCATCCCAGGGCCTCCTGAGCTCACCCTGAAGCCCCCTTTCCTGGCCCTGGCCCTGCCTAGGGGCTCCCAGAGACCCCCAGGAGTTCCCCTGACCCGTCAGTGTCCCTAGGCCCAGGGTCCCGGGGAGCCTCCTGCTGGGGGTCGGAAGGGCACGCGAGGAGAGAGGGTACGTGCTCGAGGAACCCGCCCGGTGGCTTTGCAGAGCCAGAGAGCAGGACGCGTGTCATCGGTGAGGACAGCGGGGATGGCTTGAGGTGAAACGCGCACTCGCTCGTGACATCAGCACCAAGGGCGAAAATGAAGACGGCAGGGTGTGTGAGCGCCCACAAACCGTCGGGGCAGGCGCCGCCCCCGCCCTCGGGCCTGGCTCGGGCCCCTCGGCCAGCCTGGACACCCCGTCCCCCGCTGCAGGGTCGGTGTGCGGCTGGGGCCGTGGCTGGGGCCTGGGAGCAGAACCGGCAGGGAGCCCGGGCGTGGAGGCAGCATCTTCTTAATCTCTCTCCTTTTATAACGTCTGTCTCTTCTGTGCTCGTGCAAGGATCCCAGCTCAGCCGCCAGCGTCTCTTCCCCGGGCTGAGCCGTCTCCTTGCAGCTAATGCCTGACAGCTCTGTTTATGTCTCCCCATAATTCTCCAGTTTTATGTTTTTTTTTTTTTTCGGGGCCATTAAGCTCCGAGCCACGAGCTCCTTCCCCTGCCCCCGCCCGCCTTTGTCCTTGAGGCCTGGCCGCCCCGCCGCCCTCTGGGAGAAGGGCTGTCCTCCCCAGCAGGTGGACAAGGACCCGGGCTGGAGCCCTTCCTCAGGGCAGCCCCTAACACCAGGCCCCTGTCCTCTCATCACAGGTCTCAGCCCACTTGTCCCCAGGGAGGCAAGAGGCACCAGAGCCTGGAGGGCTGGGCAAGGCCACTCTGGCTGGCGCCTAGAGTCCGGCTTCTCTTCCCGGGTGATGGCTGCTCCCCCAGGCCACTCCCCAGGACAAAGACCCCCTGCCCCTCGCCCCGCAGCTCCAGAACCCCCAGCTCCAGCATATCCATGGCCTGCTGAGACCACCCCCCTCTCCACGGACCCTGGCCTCTGCCCCTGTCTCCCCGCAGCCCGGCTCTGCGGAGGCCCCCACGTCCTCAGGGTCCCCCCACCACCGACAACCACAGCCTGGAGGTGGCCTCGTGTCACCTCCAGGCTGGTTTCCCAGTTCCCAGCCTCTGCTCCGTGCGACGGCTCACAAGTGCTGCCCTGGGTGGCCCCTTGCTGTAGGACCTTCAATGGCTCCCCATTACTGTCAGCTACTCGAGTCCCTGGCCCAGGGAGGCGCCCAGGACCCTGCAGCCCCTGCTGCAGACCTCAGTGTCCCCGGGCAGCGGCGGCCCCAGCGCCAGGCCGGCTCACAACCCTGGGTGACCTCCCCCTTTGCCTCTGCAGGTCAAACCAAGGCTGCGGGGGCCTCCGCGGGCCTGCCCTGACCACCCCAGCGAGGGCAGAGCCGCCCTGGCCTCTGGATGCCCGGGAACCTCTCTCTGGGTGCCCTAACCCTCTCTATGCAGCCCCTGGTCGCCCCAGACCTGACGCCCGCCTTTCTGTGTGCCCTGGGTGGACAGGTGTGCCTCTCAGAGCCCCAGTGTCCCCCCCCCGCAGCATGGAACAGTGGTCCCCGTCCTGTGGGCCCAGCGGGGGCCACCCCAGGCCAGAGTCACCCAGCCACGGCCGACCTGGGATCTTGGAAGGGAGAGCATCCCTCCGACGCCCCTCTCTTCCTGGGGACGTGGCTCTCCAGGGGTGACGCAGCAGGAGGGGTGCCCCCAAGTCCTGCCCCTCCGGGAGCCCCTCACCTCCTGAGGCAGCGTCATTCCTCCTCTGCCTTCTCGAACCTCCGCTCTTGCCTTCTGCTGAGCTGCCTCTGCAGCCAGAGGCCCCCGGCCCGCCCGCCCTGGATGCCCTTCCCTGCACGTGCAGGTGGCCGGGCCACACTCCTGCATTGTCACCAGGCTCTGGACAGGTGGCCCGCATCCCCAAGGAGAAGGAGGGAAGCCGGCCACGGCGCCGAGGTCTGCCCTCTCCTGCACAGGGCCTCGGCTTCAGTCAATTCCAGCCCAGGGGTCCCGCGTCTCCCTCGTGTCCGGCCGCAGCGCGGCAGGGCCCCAGCCCCCAGCCAGACTCCCTGCCCTTGACAGATGTCGCTGCCGCACAGGCAGCCCCTGGCCTGAGCCTCCATCTGACCCCGGCTGCGTTCTCGTCCAAGCTGGGGGCAGCCTGGCCCCCTGCCCCTCACAGACAGCCCTATGTGGGGACAGCCAGGCCACCCTCTTGTCAAGAGCAGTGCAAGCTTCCTAACTTGAGGGGCCCAGTGCAGAAAGAAAGAGGGACCCTGCTCCGAAAGCTGTCTCAGGACGGTGACAGAGCAGCCTAGACCAAGCCCGGGGCTTTCGGAGCTCGGGCCCATGCAGCCGGCACCGGCCGAGGAGGTCTGCAGGCCAGCTGTCCCACCCTGCACTGTTCCCGGGTCGCAGGCTCTGCTACAACCTGCAGGAAGATCAGAATGCGGTCCACGAGTCACACCCAGGAGGTGAGAGATGCGACGACAGCTGTGCTGACCCAGCACTTCCTAGGTGCGAAGCATCCTGCACGGACTCAGTCGCAGACCGTCCGCAGCCACCAGCCCTGTGCTTCCGAGGGCTTCCACCAGGCAACTGGGTGGGAGCACTGGAGGCAGGTTGGGAGCAGTGGAGGCAGGATAAGCGTGACTGCAGGGCTGAGGCTCCCAAATGAACCACGCGCCAGGTGAGAGCCCCCGAGATCCGTCTGAACGGAGCCAGAGAAGCCACCCTAACCTCTTCCCCCAGAGATGCAGAAACCAAGGCTCAGAGAGGGTGCCCAGCCCCGTGAGATCACACAGCACAGCAGGGCCCCCCACAAAGCAGCCCTGTTTCCAATGACCCAGGCAAATGAGCGTGATTTGGCAATTTGGCACCTAAGGAAAAGGGCAGGAAGCAAAAGCCAGTGGACGGACACACACACACACACACACACACACACACACACACACTTTGGTGACTTCTCATCAGAGGGCCTGGCGGTGACTTCTCTTCTCTACGTTTTCAGTTATTTCCTGTATCTTTTCCGGTAAGCTGATGTTTTTAAAAAGACCAATAGTGGAATTCCCGTCGTGATGCAGCGGAAACGAATCCGACTAGGAACCATGAGGTTGAGGGTTTGATCCCTGACCTCACTCAGTGGGTTAAGGATCTGGTGTTGCCGTGAGCTGTGGTGTAGGTGGCAGATGTGGCTCAGATCCCATGTTGCTGTGGCTGTGGTGGAGGCCAGCAGCTGTAGCTCCGATTGGACCCCTAGCCTGAGAACCTCCATGTGCTGCAGGGGTGGCCCGGAAAAAGCCAAGGAAAAAAAAAAAGAGAGAGAGAAAAAAAAGACCCATAGTTGGGAGTTTGCGGAATGACTGAGGATGGGGTCTGTGGAATTGAGTCCTGCTTGGTAGCGTCTCCACAGATCCGGAGCAGAAGTTACAGGCTTCCCAAGCCCCA
Organism: Phacochoerus africanus; assembly: GCF_016906955.1. Taxonomy (NCBI): domain Eukaryota; kingdom Metazoa; phylum Chordata; class Mammalia; order Artiodactyla; family Suidae; genus Phacochoerus; species Phacochoerus africanus. The sequence goes on from NC_062557.1 coordinate 60,144,784, forward strand.
GAGTGTCACCAGGCCCCCCCACCCCTCACCTCCAGGGGTTCGGGGCCCTGGGGCCCCCTGGACATCCCTGCCTGGCTTTGAAGTCTGAGTGCTTGGACAGCGTGGGCCCGGCTGCACGTGCTTGCAGGGGCTCGTGGGTCAGGAAGCAGGTGCCAGCGAGGGCCGGCGCCCTCCTGCTGGACCCTCTCTGGTCCCCACCGGTCCCCACCTCTGTCTGTCCCTCCCACATCCCAGAGGCCTCCCTGGAACTCCACCACCTCCCCTCTCCTGCCCACAGCCTGCGGACCCCCACCGCCCACCACCCACAGGCTCCACCCCCTCTGCGAGGCCACCCTGCTACCCTCGGTGGCCTCGGGGGGGGCAGGGCCAGTCGCCCGCCTCCAAGCCTCTGCAGGCCCTGTGGCACCTCCCACCCCCCCAGCCCAGAGCGTGAGCTCTGTTCCCGGCCACACACGGCTGCTGGGCCGTGATCGGCACCATGTCACCCTGGGTCACCCCCCCCGCCAGCCCCTGGGCCTAGGCAGTGCCCAGGGGACCCCCGACACCGCTCTGCCCGCGGAGGTGGGGCTGGTTGAGACCCCCCACAGCCCCCGCGGATGCCGACAGCGCCGAGCCTCCTGCCCCCAGAGCCCCCTGGGTCTCTGGCCCGAGAAGAGCTGACAGCTCCTTAATAAAAGCCGGCCACAGGCGCGCCTGAGTGACACCGCCTGGCCGGCGAGAGGCGGCGGCTCACATCAAAGCCTCGTTTTTCTCCTTCCTGTAAAGGCACTGAAGCAATTTACATAAAGAGCCCCACATGCGTCTGCGACAAAGATGCGTTTCTTTTCACGCCTGGCCTCGCCCCCCCCCCCGTCTTCCCCAGATGCCCCCACGGGCGCCTGGCCCACGTCCCTGAGCGGGGGGGGGCTCAGGGCCCACCCCGTGCCCAGGTCACCCAGACATGGGACCAGGGGATGCCAGCGAAAGGACAACTGAGCCGCGTCTATGGGAACGGAAAACTGAGACCCACCGACCCTGAAGGGCTGGGGGGGAGCTGAGGGTCTCGGCAGAGCCCTGCTCTGGCCACCAATAAATAGAGGGGTCTCGGCAAGGGGGCTTTACGGCTAAGCGCCCAGGTGCGAGGCGCCACCAGGCCAGTCACCTGGCAGCACTGCAGCCCTCATGGCTCTCCTGAGAGAGGGTGGCCCCTCCAGGTGAAGCCCCCATCTTCCCACAGTCCAGAGCCTGGCCCCCTGTTCTCCTGCCTCACTTTGGGCAACAAATCACCTTCTCCAGGCCCCACTATTAAGTAAGGCCACCCGAGGGAGTTCCCGTCGTGGCGCAGCGGAAACGACTCCGACTAGGAATCACGAGGTTGTGGGTTCGATCCCTGGCCTCGCTCCGTGGATTAATGATCCGGCGTTGCCGTGAGCTGTGGTGTAGGTGGCAGACGTGGCTCGGACCCCAGTTGCTGTGGCTGTGGTGTAGGCTGGTAGCTTCAGCTCCAATTGGACCCCGAGCCTGGGAACCTCCCCATGCCGTGGGTGTGGCCCTAAAAAACAAAAAAGCAAAGAAAGAGATGCCACCCGAGAGGGGACCCCGTGAGCCTGGACCTTCGCCCACACCCCCAGGTCGGGGAGCAGGGTGGGGCTCAGCCGGGCCCAGCTGCCCCAGAAGCCCCCATGCCGACCCCCGAGGGGCCTCGGTCTACCCAGGTGTCAGCCGGGCTCGGGGTGCTCCCCGCATGTGCGCCTGGCACATGTGACCCGGGCCTCAGGCCACACGGCCGCCCCTGCCTGCGCACGAGCACACCCTGTCACGGTCGCCCACGGAACACGTGCCCCGCAGCTCTGGGCCCTGCTTCAGGACTGACTCTACGTGACCTTCGAACTCCAGGTCCCAGGGGAGGCCAGACGGCAGGGGATGTTTCTGGATCCCAGGCTGAGGGGGCCCAGGGCCCTGCCTCGCCTGGCTCGAATCACTGCCTGGGTCCCCCCATCCCGTGTCCAGGGGTCCTTCTTAAACACCCTGAGACCACGGTGATTCCGCCTCTAGACACACAGCCACGCCCGTGCCCCGCCCGGCACCACGGCCCGTGCACCTGACCCGCCGGGCTTAGTCACAGGACCGCGAGCTGCCCGGGGTTCTGGGAGGACCGGCCCGCGGCGAGGAAGGCACCACGCTGGCCGCGCGCCCCGGCGAGTCCCAGAGCTGGACCCCCGAGGCTGCTCGGAAGGAGGTCACACGCTGCCACGCGGATCCTGGGGGGCGGCGACCCGGGACACGGGGACGTGGGACACGGGGTGGGGGAGGCTTTCTCCAGCTGTGCCAGCGACTGGTTTTACCCTTCGCTTGCAATCCGTGCCCGTCTCTGCTCGTGATCAGGGACCAGAAAGCAGAACCGACTCGGCCCCCCACGCAAGGCCTCTGGACACACTCACGGTGCCAGGCAGGGGTGAGCCACCTAAATGGGATGATCTTGGGGGGGGGGTGCTTGTCACGCGGCAACCCTGCCCATGCTGACTCGCACACCAGGCTTTCCGGGCCCTCCGTGGCCAGTCCCTGCGAGCTCTCTGGCTCTGTGACATGGAAAACACTCTGGCCACGCGTCTCTGCCCCAGGCGTGCCGGGACCTTGGGTGCCTCCGTGTCCTGGCCCCCGGAGGCTGTGGCGCCCCCCGCCCCAGCCGAGCTCAGGACCCTCCCAGACCTGCCGGCTGGTCACCATGCTCAGCACACGGCATGTCTTAAACCCGCCTCCCTCCCCCTGCTTCTAAGGGCAGCCTCGCCCCCCGCGGGCCTGGCTGGCTGGGGAGCAGGGGGTGCGAGGAAGGACCTGGAGGTGCTCGGGGGCCACGGTGCTGCCAGTTAGCCCCTTGGATGACAGGGCGTGGAGTCCCGGGGGAAAACTTCTTTCCAGAAAGGCCTCCGTCTGAGACCACGTGTGAGATGACTCAGCTCAGCACGGCCTCGGGTTCCTGGCTACGAACTCCCAGCGTGGCAGGGACCCTCCTGGAGCAGCGGGGTTCCGGAGCGGCCCACCCCGGGGGGCGGGATGGGGGGGCCTCAGCTCCAGTCCCGTTGACAGCAGAGAGCCAAAGGGGGGCAGGAGTCTGGGGCATCAAGGAGCGAATCAGCCACCCTGTGCCCAGGGGCTCTTTAGTTCCACTGAGTCGTCCCACCTGCCCCTTCCGAGCCCCCATCCAGAGCAGGGGTCAGGGGGAACAAAGGTCACAGCAGTGTCCACAGCTGGGAGGGCTCTGAGCAGGCATCTTGTCCCGTGTGCATCGCACAGGAGTGCCCAGAAGTTCAGAGAGGGTGGGCGACTTGCTCAAGGTCACTCAGGGAAGCTAGTGCTGGGGGCATGCTCACCTGCCCGGGTGGGGCCTCGCTGGCAGGGGGAAGACCGCTCCCGTGGATCCGCCTGGCACCTGAGTTCAGCCCACACTGCCCTACACGGGGCACCACCCTCTCCCTCACGGTCTCCAGCCACCGTGGCGCCCTGACCCCCAGGCCTTTGCACACGCCAATCCCTCTCCCTGGATCACCATCCTCCTGGGTCTTCTCATTGCCAAAAGCCACCACCTCCAGGAGGCCCTCCCTGACTGCTGGCCTCACTCTCATCACCCTCTGAAATCATCTCCCTGGTGTATTTGTTGACTCACTTCTGTCTGCCCCACGGACGGTGAGCTCTGAGACCGCAGGGTCCCTCTGTCTGGCAGGCGCCCGCCTGCTGAATGGCCAGGCTGAGGCTGCTTCCAGGTCCCAGGCTGCCCTCACACTCAGAAAGTCCTGATTCAGCCTGCGGGCCCCCAGCCGCCACGGGGCTCCCTGTCCTCACTCTGCACGGCCAGCCCTCCTCCCAGAAGCCACTCCACCCCTCCTGCCGCCCCCCCCTCATTCCCTACCCTGTGCCCTGCTAGGACCCCTCCTGGCCTGTCTCCCCAGCCTGGCACTCAAGAGTGCCCTCCACCCACCTTCCCAGCTCCCAAACCTCACGCCCAGCAGCCCTAGAGCACGGGAGCTACCTGTACCCACCAGGTCTCTGGTGCCCCCTCTTGCACGATTTTAGGGTGGTGCCTCCTTGGGGTCACCAGGAAAATGCGCAAGGTCACCTCCTCTTGGACGGGGTCCCCCCCACCCCACCTACTGTACCATCAGTCCGCCCACGAGGATTCGTAGCGTCTGCCTCCCGGGGAGCCCCCAGCACCTGTCGCGTGGGAGGTGCTCCGAGAACGCCAGTGGTGTGGCCGGTGAGCGACCAGGGCCAAGCGGTTCCAGAGGCTGAAGCTGGCAGCTGACCACAAGCCAGGGACCTAAGTGACGCCGAGGACTCTGCCATGGGTCCCCTGGGCACCAGGACGCCAGCAGCAGCTTTCGTCTGCTCCCGGCGCGCCAGGCACTCACGTGGGGGTCACCTCTCCCAGCCCTCAGGGCAGAACCAGAGCCGCTATTATCCTCAAAGTAGAGACGAGGACGCCGAGCACAGAGAGGGCCAGGAACCAGCCCAAGGTCACACAGCCAGGACACGGAGGGGCTGTGACTCACACCCGCGTCTATTCGACTCCAAAACACATGGCTTCAGCCTCGAGGAGCTGTGGTGGTCCCCAGAGCTCTGGGGGCTGCGGGGAGGGGGCCTCTGCTGGTTCCCTGCCACACTCCCAGCACCGTCCAGCTGCAGCTCTGCCTTGGTGCCGGGCTGCCCCTGCATGAAGGCACCCCAACCCCTTTGGCTGGGGGGTGGGGACCCTCACGGGAGCCTCTGTCGACTTGGCTTGGGTGGGCGCGGCAGGCTGTGCCACCACTGACAGCGGAGGAAAGCCAGGCCTGGCCAGGTCAGCGACATCCCCTGCTCAGCTGGGTTCCAGCCCTGTCCCTGAGAAGCTGCGTGACTTCTGGGTGACAGCTGGGGCCCATGTTGGTATGGGACTCTGGAAGGGTCATCCAGGAGCTCCTGGAAGGCCAAGGGACCTGGACTGGGTCAAACTCTGGGGGGACGGACGGTCTGGTGCCTTTGGGCCGGACGCTAAGCCCGCCCTGGGTCCCTGGACCCTCCCCGTCCACACTTCCACCGTTGCAGTGCAGAACAGACACCCACATCCTGGGCACGGACCTGTCTCTCCCAAGCCTGGCAGCCTGTCCACGCAGCGCTGACCGGGAGGCCCCCAGCAGCCACGTCAGATGAGCGAACAGATCGCTAGGCGCTCCTTCCCGCCATAATGTTCCGCGGTCCACCTCCTCCAGGAAGCCCTCCCTGAGCAGTCTCTCCGTCTCCCATGGCCACCGGGTACCCTTAGGACGTCACCCAAAACTCAGCTTAACTCCAGATCCAGGTCACAGCATCCCTGTGGGCTCCCCCCAACCTCTGCTCCCTCACCGTTGGGGACAGAGCACACACTCCCCACAGCTCTTCACGCAGCAGCAGGACAGCCACAGCCTCTGACATTCTAGGGTCAGCTGGGCCCCCTCTGGCGGCTCAGCTCTTGGCAAACTCCCCCCGGGAACGTGGGGGTACAGGCAGCTACCCCCAACGCACTCAGCGAGAAAAGCAGGTCACCAGGGGGGCCGGCACAGGGTGCGGTTTCTAAAAACACACAACCATGCCCAGTTCTGGGGCAGCTGCGCCCAAGATGTGGCCAGGTTGCTGGTGGGTGGTGAGATCCCGGGGGGCCTGACTTTCCCGGGAAGGCTGTCTGCTTGTCACGTTTTCCACAATGAACGGATGTCACCTGTCACCGGGGGGCGAGGGGGGGGGGGCAAGTCTGCCAGCCAAGGCCTACACTGGGCTGGGCCGAGGTCTGTGTCCTGGTCTGCGCCCCGCTTTCCAGGTCAGCAGAGAGCGAGCGACACGATGCCTCCTGGGTGGGCCCTGGGGTCTGGGGGCTTCTCCAGACCCTCGGCGGCCCCAGGCGCCTCCCCCACCCCCACCCCCGCGCTGGTCCCCGTGGGGCTGCACTGGTCTGGAGATGGCACGGTCCCCACGCAGGGGCCACAGGCCCAACGGGGGCTGAGCACGCAGCAAATGCAGAATAAGAGCTGGTGGAAAGTAGCCGCCTCCCCCAACCGGGGCAGGGGTCCTCCCCTCTCCCGGCCGACGAGGGCTGATTCCCATGCTTGTGGGTGTTCGCCGACCCCCAGCTCAGGGTCCCTAAACCCCGTGACCAGAGACAGTATCTGTGGCTCTTCTGCAAACCTGCCGGCACAAACCCAGTTTAAGACCTTCCACGGCCCCCAGCTGAGCATCCAAGGTCTTGCGCCGGCGGCCCCTCCGTGTTTACCCCTCCCCCACCAGAGCGGGTCCGTCGAGAACCACCTGCCAACGGGGCGCCTCACCTCCTGGGCCTTTGCACATGCTAGTCCTGCTCCAGAACAGGCCGACCTGCCCCGAGGCATCTCCCACAACCCTGCCAGGCGCCGGCCCCGCCGGGAGAGGGCTTGCGGCCCGCCGGCCCGCCCCCCTCCCGAGCCCTCTTGTGCCCACGTGGGTGACCACCGTCAACGCGATGAGAGCCCCGCGCGCCTGTCTCCTACCAGATCGGCCGCGTGATGGGGACGGGGCCTCTTGTCTTTGCTTTTCCTCCCTGGTGCCCAGATCCCGCCTGCAGACAAACAGGCACAGAGCATCTAGCTGACAGGTGGGCGAGTCAGTAAACAACACCTGCACGACGCTTTCCAGTTTCCGAGGCCTCTTCCTGTCCCCCGGCTCCCTGGGCTCCCGCACCAGCGCAGCGGGGAGCAGAGGCCCGGAGCCCACTGCTGCCCACGGGCACCGCCCCCGAAGGGCCTGGGCCGGAGCTGGTCTGGCGGGAGCCTCCAGCAGGCTCCCCACGAGCAGCCGGGACCCCCTCTCCGCCGGACGCCAACTGTCCCCTCTGCCAGCAGGGCTCCCTCCCACCCAAGCCCAGGGAGGGTCAGGCAGGTGCCCCGGGGGCAGCCCGGCCGGGTCCAGGCTCGGAGGTGGCCGCCATCCCGCCCAGAGCCGTGGGATGTGCCCGCCGGAGCTGCAGCCCCACCAGCCACTCTTGGTAACAGTTGCTAAGTAAAACGCTCGGAGGGGGAATTTACTGTCAGCGTTAATAATAGATGAAGGTTTCAGAATTTTTGATGCCTTACGTTCTAAGCCGTTTGATTTATAATGTCTCTGGAAAGGGAGAGATGGGGGGGGCGGAGGAGGCCTGGGCTCGGCTCATCCCCCGCCCCCGGCCAGGCACCAGGGCCCCGGGGCTCCAGAGCGCCAGGGCCCCGGGGCCTGTGGATGCCCCGCGCTGCCCCGGCCCGCTGCCCGAGGAGAGACGAGGTGCCGGCCCCCCGCCCGCCCGCCCGCTCGTCTGGATGGATTCCCGCTGCTCCTTTTAGCGCGAGCAGGTGGATCTCAAGTCGGCTCCGGAAGCGGCCCTGATGAGCGCCCGCGGCGGGGGCTGCGAGGGGCTGATTTCCAGGCCCCACGGAGGCAAAACGCAAGCCCAACGCCCCTTCTGCTGCAAGTGGCCGCTGGTGTCGGGTTGGGGGAGAGCCTCCGTGGACAGCAGGCCGTCCGAGGGGCTGCGGCGGAGGAGCGGGCCGAGGGCCGGGGGTGGGTGCTCGTGGGAGGCCAGCGGGACAGGCCACCGCTGGGGCCAGGTCACCCCCAGCCTGCCGATCTGCCGTTCTGGAGGCGGGTGCCGGCCCCTGACGCTCCTCCCACGTGGCCCCTCGGTCCAGGCCAGGAAATCTTCCAGATTCTACAGCCAGACAGGCGCTCTCCTCTCCAGGTGCCCAAGACCCGTCCTTGGGCCGGGCACCCCAATGCCCAGACTGCAGCCCCTCCCCTCAACAGCTGTCCCCAGAGTCACGTCATCTCCCACCCCTGTGCCCCACTGCCAACACCTTCTGGGGCTGCACGTGGGGCCCACAAACTCTAAAGGGCTGTGGGCACAGTGCTAAGGGCGATGGCAGTAGCACCGACCTGGTGGGCGACTGCAGCCTGGGGCGGGGGGAAGCCCCTCTCAGAGGCCTGCTCCCACCTCCACCGCAGCCCCCGCCACCTGCTTCGTCACCAGGTCACCGCCCTGCCCCAGCACACAGTAGGTGCTCAAGGGGTGTTTGCAGAAGGCTTCGTGGACAACGGGATGAGGCAGGGAACCCAGCCTGTGGGTGCTACTGTGGCTCCCCGACCCCCGGCTGCTGCGTCCATGCTCTGGCACCCCCAAATCCCTACGCCGGGCCCGAGCGGACACTTGAGGGGCCAGACACAGACCCACCTGCGCCCAGAGGGTGGGCTGCCCCAGCGAGGACTGCAACATCAAGGCTGCTCCCGAGGACAGCGGAGCCCCTGCCTGTGCTGCCAGGCCCTGCACCTGCATCGAGAAACAGGCCCCTGGAGGGGAGCCCTCTGCCCTGCCCGCAGGGTCAGTGCTCCCCCACGTCAGCCCTGCAGGCATTCCTGAGCATCACCCATTCACGCATCCACTCCGTCCCCAGGAGCGGAGCTGGCTCTGTGGGGACGTGCTGGGGTCACCCCAGGAGACACACTAATTATTATCTAACCCGAGCCTGGGGAGGGCCGGGGGAGCAGGTGCAGAGCCCAGGCTGGGAGGGCGGGGCGGGGGAGGAGGGTCCGGGGACGCCCCCGCTCCCGGCTCAGGTGAGGGGGGCCCTGCTTACTGGGGCCTGAGGACGCTGCCCAGGGAGGGGGCTTACAAGTCATGGACCGCCAGTGTTTCCAGGGTCCCCGTTTCCCAGGGGGCAGGGGCTGCGCAGGAGCCCCTGTCCAGCCTGGGGGTGGGAAGGACATTGCTCCTTTGAGGGTCTGAAGGTCTCCAGAAGAGAGAGACCCTGGGTGGCAAGCTCTGCCCTGGCGCCCAGGCCCTGCTGCCCTTCAGTCAGGCTGAGCCGGGACGGGCAGTCAATGAGGGTGGCCAGCAGGCCGGGCCTTGGCAAACAGGAAATGCCAACTCACCCCTGAGCCAGCTCCAGGGCCGACTCCCCTTGGCTCCTCTGTCCACCCAGGTCCACTGTCTGCTCCGCAGCGCCCCCCGCCCTCCTCCTCGACCCCAGTTCGGGTCTCCGCCTGTGGTGGTCTAGGAGCAAAGGTACCCACCCAAGCAGCCATTCATCACCCATTCATCCAATGCTGTATTTCACACCCTGTGCCCGGCTCCATGTCTAGGACTCGCGGTCCAGCGCTGGGTGCCACCAGGCTGAGGGGAGATGGTACATCCATAGCCCTGCCGAACAAGGGGGCAGCACTGTGACAGGAAAGCCCAGAGGCCACTAACCTGCCCAAAGGTCAGGTGGGGGGGGCACTTCCCCGAGGCAGTGACATGATGTGAGGGGCGTGGGGTACGGCTGGGCTACTTCCGCCCCATCGTCGGCCTTCTCTGGATCCCACCCACAGCCCACAGCTCCTGTTCAGCAAGTCCCCAGACAGGTGGGCCTTCTCCACTCTACATGACCCCCTCTCAGAGCCTCAGTTTTCCTGCTCTATAAAATGGCCCGATGAATTACGCACATCAACTGGATAAACACGGCCCAGCGTCATGGACCACGTTCTTGTCCCAAGTGAGACCTGTGGGCAGCCCCCAACCACTGCCCAACATAAGCCCAGGACTCTGGGAGCACCAGGAAACAAGTGTTAGCGGAAGAAGGCTGCCAGGTCATTCCTCATGCCTTTAATAATGGAATTTACGGGAGGCCAGCTCATCAGTGATAACGCACATCATTTCTCTAACTTCATTAGTGCTGCCAAGCTGAGTGACCATGAGAAGCGGGAGGGCAGGCGAAGAAAGGGGGTGAGGGCATGCCATAGGATGCCTACGCATAAGATAGGAAAAGACTCCCCAGATGCCAAGCTGCACAGCTTGTCCAGTGGAATGTAGGCTGAATTTCTGCCAGGAACCCTTGTGCAGTGTACAACCTAAACAACTGTACACTGTGCCCTAGGTTCAGGTGAGTGTCAGCATGGAGGCCTTTCAGACCACCCAGGCTAGGTGCGAGAACTTCCTAAAATCAAATGCAAAGTGTGTGTGTGTGTGTGTGTGTGTGTACACACAAGCACATTTTTCTAACGAGAGTGCAAAGGTTTTTTTCCAGTTCGCGTGGGGTACAGAGTCTCCCCAGTCTAGACCTGGGTCTGGGCACCAGGTCTGGGATGGAGAGTGGTAGAGGAGTCAGTACAATCTGGGGACACAAACATTTGTCATTTGGTTTCTCAAAAATGAGACTTAAGGTTTTGAGTATCTGAAACCACAGGCTTGAAAAAGGGCAGATGCCTGGTTGCACTTCTGAACACCTGTGCTTTCGGGGTGGCCTGAGCTTAGAAATCTGCTGGAACCAACTCCAGGGCGGTTTATCCAGCCCACTAAGCTCGCGAAGCTGCGATTTGATACATCCTTACTATGGGCTTTGCCAGGCGTTGTACTTTTTCTTTCGGTGTTGGTGGGAAACAATGTATGTGTCCCAGAGCTACCTAAACCCCAAAAGGGTTACCAGAGGCTAAGAAGTTCTGTCACCTCCACCCCCTCAAGCCAAGGAGGGCACAGTGAGCCGATGGCACAGCCTCCCAGGGTCTCTGTCTGCAAGGCACGCTCTGAAGTCCACGCCAGCCCGTTTCTGCATCATGCCTGCCTCCGGAGGCAGGGCTAGCCCCACGGCTCCCCATTTGGCCAGAACAGTGGGCCATTCACCACCGGCACACACCAAACCAGGCTCCTCTGGCCTGGGGTCCAGGCCAGATGCTCACCCCACGGCCTGGCCTTGGACATAAACACTTCTGTGTCTGACAGTGAAGGGGCATCTGTCTTTTTCTCCCAAGGTCCAGCGTCCAGCACTTGGCCTGCCAAGGAGGCCTTGGGGGCAGCCAGATGAATGGATTCATTCACCAACACAAACTGAGCACCTACTGTGTGCCGGGTCACAGGCAGGTCCCTGATGGTGTCTGGTGTGGGAAGATGCACAAACAAAGGTATGAGTGCAGGGGAGACAAGGCCTAAGCAGAGCGGGAACACGTTCTGTGCGGGAAGCGCCCCAACGAGGGGTGAGGAACTGGCCCGCAAAAGGGACTCAGGAACGGAGGTACGAAGGCCCTGTGGCGGGGAGGACCCAAGGGCTGACCACCAAGCGTGTGCACCAAGATTAGGAGGCCCGGCCAGTGGGGCCTCGCACTGCCAGACCCGGATACCCGAAGAAACTACCAAAGGCAGAGCGGCCGACGCGGCCTTTGTTGGGGGGGGGGGAAATCCATCCGCTTTCAACCCCAACCACGCCCCCAAGCGGCCGTTCCGGAAGCCCAGGCCCTTCCAGCCGCGCGCGCCCGAGGGGCGACACGCACCGCCCACTTCCGGGCGGATTACCCACCCGCCCCCCCACCGGGTACTGGCCAATCAGGGGCGGCGGCTGAGCGGGGCGGGGCCTGCGCGAACACAAAAGGCCGGAAGCCCACGCAGGCTCTGCCGCCGTAACCATGACTACCCGCGCCCTCGCGCCGCCCCTGCGCGCAGACGGGGACGCGCCCGCGGCCTGGAGGACGGGGGCGTGGGCCGGTGAAGGACCCGACGCGGCGCCCCGCCCCCACCCTCGACTGAGCAATGGGGTCAAGGGCTGAATTCGCCCATTAATTCAACATTTATTGAGCGCCTACTGTGTTCAGGGGCCAAAGATCCGCCACCGAGCAGGCCGGACGCAAGACAAAATCCGCCGCGGGTGGCTCATCTGGGAGGGAGGGTGCAGAAGCGGGAGAGCCAATGCGCACAAGCTAATACATCCCACAGGACGTTACAGGTGACCGAGCGCTGCTTTGGGGAAGACAGACTGGAGTCAGGAGAGTGGGGAATGTCAGGGTCTGTCGCTGTACACGGGGTGATCCGGCGCATCAGCAAGAAGTGACACTTGAGCGAAGGCCCTGAGCACATGAGCCATCCGGAGAGTAGAGGGACCAGGCCTGGGAGGGGAGAGCGCGGGGCCTCCGCAAGGGCTCAGCCCATCAGTAGCCACGCCTTCCGCCTTTTTCTTTTCCGCTCCTTCCTCCTTTCTCTGGCCTCCTCTCCTCCGCCACTGGGAGACGCTCCTTCAACTCAGAGTTGCAAGGACCTGGGTCACTGGTCTGGGCAACAGACTTGATTCTGGGGCTGAGGCAGAGGCAGGAGTGGGCAGCCAGGCTCTCCCAGCCTTTGCCCAAGCTGTGGCTTCTGACTGGAGTGCCGTGCCCTGCCCACCTCTCAATCTGACAGACTCTCTTCTTAGCCTTCGAGGCCCAATCAAATGTCACCTCCGCCTCCGGGAAGGCCAGGATACCTGGCTTGAGGAAGCACCCCTCCCTGGAGCAACCCTCCAGAGGCCCTGTCACAGCTGATACCTTCCTGCAAGCTTGCCCTCCAGGGGCCCGTCCTTTCTCTGCACCGGCTGAGAGGCAGGGCCAACTGCCAAGAAGAAAGGCCAGCGCAAAAGCCCACCTCAGTCACAGGGGCAGGGAAGACAAAACCCGTGGTACCCTCCCCCCCCCCACCGCCCCCATGAGTCCTACCTTAATCTCCAGGCACAGGAGTCCCCCAAGGGGCCCAGAGCTGGTGATACAGAAAGGAACAGAAGCCCTACACAGACAGACCTGCTTCTAGGTGAGGATAGACCCTCAGGCAAAGGGGAAGCCAGACCCGTGGCTCAGCCTGTCTCTCAGTGCCCATGTGCCCGATATGCAAGAATGACAGGTGGCGTTTAGGAAGCAGGGCGGGGCAGCACTTGACAACATGGGTTTTCAGGGTCCACTCTGGCCCTACCAGGCATCGGTGCCTCAGCTGGCTCATGTAAACCGACAGTGACACCTGTCTTCTGGGGCTGCTGTGAAACCTCCAGTGATGAAAGCCACTCCATGAAATCAACAAAACCTGCATCCTCTCCAGCCAGGGGGGGGGTCACATGACCGAGTTGTAACCAGTGGCGTGCGAGTGCAGGCGAGGTGCCCCTTCCAGGCCGGGGACCAAGCCCAGGCCACGGGGAACGCAAAGCCACATCACCATGTGGGAGACGTCACCTACGGGCCAAAAACGCCTGCCGCCCACCCATGAAGAACGAACTTCTGGAAATGTTAGGGTTAGTCTGTTCCTGCAACCAGCCCTACCCCAGCCAGCTCAGGGACTGCTCACCCTGTATGTGCTCAGGGCAGGGGGCTGGGGCAGGAAGGCGCCCCTGATGTGCCACCCAAAAGAGAAGGGAGAGAAGTGGGAGACAGCATGGCTGCGGGTCCTGGGGCCTGTGGGGACCCACAGGGGAAGCCAGACTGGTCTGTCTTCACCACCTGCCCTTTTTCATCTTTTTAAAATGGGGGCAATGCTCACAGCACCCTCTCCTGGGGCCCTTCTGGATCTCAGGGGCAAGAGCAGCACCCGCGGTGCTCCTGGCTGCTCTTGCATCCTGATACTCCCGGGGGGGCAGGCATGCCCTCTGCCAGCCACCTGTGTGGGCGGGGGACCCGGGCTCAGGGTGGAGAGGCAGAGCTGCTGCTGTCAAGGCTCCTGCCACAAAGGCTAACATCGAGGACCATGTCCAGTCGGGAGAGCTCTCAGGCTGCGGCGGAAGTGCAGGCTCTCCGGGGAGGCAGGCAGGACTGTCCCTGGAGGCAGCTCAGGGAGCTGGTGCTAAGAGCAGGAACTCTGTGCTGACGGGCAGCTGCTGGCCGCCATTCAGCCTCCTCCCTTCTGGACAGAGAAACACACGGGCAGTGGGGGATTGGGGGGGGGGTCCCTGGGGCTGGTGTGCTGAGCATTTATTTCCCTGACGCTCCACGCCAGCTTGGCTGCTGCCTCCCGAGACAGGGAGCAGGAGACGCAGTCTGGGCGGCGTGCCTGCCACCAGGGAGGCAGGGGGTGCTGGCAGGGGCTGAGCCCCCGGTGACGTGCAGCGGGACCCCCCCCCTCCCTCCCACACCTGCCTTGGCTCCCTAGCTCTCTGCTGCCGGCATTCAAGGCCCTCCACGACCCCCGGCCCGCCTCTACACCGCGGCTGCTCCCACTGCCATGCTTTGCATTCACTGTTCCTTCTGCCAGGCGTGCCAGACTCACCTCCCGTCCCCTTAGATCGCTTCTGTCACCTTTTCAAGGGCCGCTTGGAGTTCTAAACCTGGCTGAGTGCGCTGGCCAAGCAACCTCCCCTCGGATTCTAGCTTACTCATTGAGAACACGTGGAAGCTATTTCTCACCCCACAGGGATGTTGGTGCCAGTTAAACACGACAACGTATGGGAAAAGCACCTGACGGCATATGGCACAAAGTCGTTATTTAAAAAATGCACCTCCTCCCCCCCAAACACCAACCAATCTTCTCGCGGTAGCACCTCCTACTCCAGGAAGCCTTCCGTGACCACGCCCCTTGGTGTGGCTTAAGCACCTTCTTGTTGGCCCCTCACTTGCTGTGCAACCCCTGGCGTGACACCACGTGGGACAGCAATGACTCATCTGGGTAACGGCCCAGCCCCCTGGGCTGTGACTTTCCCGGGGCGGGGGGTTGGGTGCCAGGCTACACGGTCAACGTCAGATAAAGAAACGGAAAGCAGGGTGGAGGGCACAGGCCCGGCCTCGGCCTCCTCACCTGTCTCACCCCTGGGAGGTGAGGGGACAAGTCTCCAACGCCCGGGACCCCAGGCGCCTCAGCCACCGTGCCCAGGACCAGCCTGCCAGGCTGTCCTCCGTCAGCTGCCCTCCAGCTCTGCCCGGAGCAGGGGGGACCGCAGCCCAGGCCCCGCACGGATGGCAGCTTCCAGGGAGGGGACAGCCCCCTCCCTCACCCTCTGCCAAGCCACCGGTCAGCCAGTGACCGAGCGCCAGGCGGCCGGCCTGAGCTCAGGGCTGGCTGGATAGGCGGTGATAAAACATCCCAGTGGCCTCCGGAGCTTAGGGAGGTGGGGGGTGGGGGTCCCCAAATGGGTGGGGCTCTCTAGTTCTTCTGAAAACCCAGGGGTATTGTGCCTTTACCCAAACGGGGCCAAACCGACCTAAACCCAGCAGGGCCCCGCTCTGGGCCAGAAGGCTGCCAGCTCGAGGCCCCGGGGTCGGGCTCCCGCACCCGAAGCCCAGGCAGGCAGTTGTGGACGGCTTTGATTAATAAGAAATGGGGGCAATGAATTAATCATTGCGGAGTAAATGCAGCTTGTTTGGCAGCCGTAGCTTTCAAAAACACGGCTCCTGTGTGTGCGAGAACTCGGGGGGGGGGGGCGTCCCTCAATGAACACATATGGAGCTCTGGGGGAGGCTGGAGTGTCAGCTCCAGGGGCCCCTGTGCTTGGGGGGGCGGGGGGCCGCAGAGGGACAGCGCGGGCGGCGGCGGCGGGCGGGGGAGGCGGGCAGAGACGGCGGGGCTGGGGGGGGGGGGGCTCCGGCTCTGCTGCCCGCCCCCCTCTGAAAGGAGCGGCAGGAACAGATGTTTCCTTGAATCAGGAAAATAACGTCGGCGCCCAGATGGGCTGCGTCACGGAAGCGCATCCTCTCCCTCCCTCCCTTTGTGACAAGGTCTTTCTTTCTGGGGAGCAGCAGAGGGTGGTGGGTGGGGCGGTGGCACCAGAGGGGCACCTCGGGAGGAGGGGGGGGCACGCAGGTCCCGCCCATTGCTGTCCGGGTACCAGGTGGTGGTGAGGGCATCTGCCTGGGGCGGGGGCAAGTCCCGGGGGAAGGCCTGGCAGGCTGGGCCTCCCTGCCCCGGGACCACAGCACCTGCAGCTATGCCACAGGGCAGCTCTCACCCAGCTTGGTGCCCTCGAGCCCCCTCAGCACAGAGCACTCCAGGCTTCCCGGGACCCGCTGCTCCCGAAGGCTTGCAGGTGCCTGGGAAGCCCCCGCCCTCCTGAACCCCTGTCTCCCAGCTCGCCCCTTGCCCTTGACCTGCCCCCATCAGCCCCCCAGCCAGTCTCCCCAGCAGGGCGAGGGCACCTCCTAAAGGCAGGGCCCAGGCCGCGTCACCCACACACAGTAGGTGCTCGATGGGGGGGGGGGGTTGTGCAAATACAAAAATTAAAAAAGAATCAAAAGGCCCACAGTAAACGTAGTGATTGTGGGGAAGCCTGGGAGGGACTTGATGTGCCTCTGTTGCTTTTCCTTCCCCCCCCCTTTTTTTTCTTTTTATCTTTTAGGGCCGGACCCGCAGCATATGGAGGTTCCCAGGCTAGGGGTCTAATCGGAGCTGTAGCCACCGGCCCACACCAGAGCCACAGCAACGCTGGATCCTTAACCCACTGAGCAAGGCCAGGGATCGAACCCCCGACCTCATGGTTCCCAGTTGGATTTGTTTCCGCTGCACAATGACGGGAACTCCCTCCTTTTTTCTCTTTTTAAGGCTGCACCTGCGGCATATGGCGGTTCCCAGGCCTAATCGGAGCTGTAGCTTCCGGCCTACACCACAGCCACAGCAACACGGGATCCGAGCCACATCTGCGACCCACACCACAGCTCACGGCAATGCCAGATCCTTAACCCACTGAGCGAGGCCAGGGATCGAACCCGTGTCCTCATGGACACCATGTCGGGTTCTTAACCGGCTGAGCCCCACAGGAACCCTGCCTTTCCTCTTTCTATTCACAACCAGCTTTCTTCTCCCTAAAAAAATACAAATACATGTAATATACATATAATACACACAGTGAATCCGCTAAATATCTGTAATATAGTCAGTATATATTTATATAAATATATGTAAATATATTAAATGTATGTTTCACATATTAAAATGTGTATATATAATATACATGTGTATATATGTATATATTTTCTTAATGTAAAGCGCACTGCAGCCTCCCCATGGGAGATCACCTGTTCTGGGCAGGGCCTCGTCCCCTCGTCCCCTGCCGCCCTTCTCACAGCCGCCCTGGGTGTGTGGGCAGCTCGGCCCACTTCACAGAGCAGATGGGCCGGCATCTGCACCCCCACGAAGCCCAGCCCATGCCACCCCAGACGGCCTCGGGCCTCACCCAGCCGGGCTGGCGTCAATGAGAAAGGGGCCAGTCCTGGGAGCACGTGGAAGCCAGGCGGGCGTGCGTCCACGGGCCGCCCTCTGCATGGCCACACATCTCGGTGAGCTGTGTCTTAGGCACCCCGTGCCCGGCACCATGCAGGGGACACAGTGACGGGCCCCACTGCCCGTTCCCACTCCCGACTCCCCTCCCCGCCCAGCTGGGGCGCTGCCCAGAGGAGTCCTAAGGACCAACGAGGGGCACCGTGGTTCAGGCGGGCTGAGGACTGGGGCGGTGTGCCGGGCATTTCTGGGTGTCTCTGCCCGAGTGCCCAGCCACACGAGCCCCAGGCTGCTCCCAAGTGTGCTGGCTGAAGAGCAGCAGCCCGGCACCTGAGCGGGCCGTGGGGCAGGGGACAGCCCCGGGGAGAGCCCTGAGCGGGAGATGTGCCACCCACCCACATGCCCCGGCATTGCCAGCGCCCTGAGCCAGTCTGACAGCATCTGGGCACCAGCAGTGATGAGCCGCCAGGGCTGCGGGCGCCGCGGAGCTCCTGGATGTCCCTCCAGGGCCTCCTCGCCCCTCTGGCATCGTGGTGGGATCGCTGGGCCTGGCAGCCTGGCACACACAGAAGGGACACGAGAAACCTTCGGGGCACGCAACTGAGTAACATCCCCTCCAAATCGCACAGCCTGCCATTTATCAAGGGCTCTGCCTACAGGCCCGAGTTTAAAACTGGGACCGGAATGAAACCTGTAACAGCGGACAAGCTGTCCACGTGTCCACAAGCTGTCCTGTGCCTGCACAGACGGGGCACTTACATCAACGCCTCCCGTGCGCCTCCTGTGCCCCTGGCTGGAGCCCCTCGAGGGCTACAAGCAGGCGGCATGGAAGGGCGCGGTGCAGCTAAACCCCAAGCAGACGAGAAACACCCAGATGTCCCAGGGACGGGAGGAAGCGCCAAGGATGCCCCCGCCCCGGGCGTCGGGGGCGGGGGTTACTATGGGAGCAGGAACTTCCAACTCAGCTTCCCGCTGTGGCTCAGTGGTAACGAACCTGAACCTGACTAGGAACCAAGAGGACGTGGATTCGATCCCCGGCCTCGCTCAGTGGGTTAAGGGTCTGGCGTTGCCATGAGCTGTGGTGGAGGTCACAGACACGGCTCGGATCTGGTGTTGCTGTGGCTGTGGTATAGACCGCCAGCTGTAGCTGTGATTCAACCCCTAGCCTGGGAACTTCCATGTGCCTTGGGTGCGGCCCTAAAGAGACAAAAAAAAAATATCTTCCAACTTCACACGCTTCTGTTGGGTCTTTTGTGTGTGTGTCTTTTTCTTTTTTTGCTTTTTAGGGCCACACCCGCAGCATATGGAGGTTCCCAGCCTAGGGGTCCAATCGGAGCTGTCGCTGCTGGCCTCCACCACAGCCTCAGCCACGCCAGATCCAAGCCTGCATCTGGGAGCTACACCACAGCTCACGGCAACGCCAGGTCCTTTAACCCCCTGAGCGAGGCCCGGGATCAAACCCGCAAGCTCAAGGTTCCCGGTCGGATTCGTTTCCACTGCGCCACGACGGGAACTCCTACTATGTCTTTTTTAAAAAACAATGAATGCATGTTGTTTTTTTAAGGGTATGATTTTTGGCAAAGTTTCTGGTGAGTCAGTGCCAGGGGTTTGGGGGATGCGGGGCTGGCAAGGCCCTCCAGGTAGGTGACTTCAGACTCAAGGGAGCACGTGTGCACATGTGCACCATTTCAGGCAACAAAGATCTGACCCTCTGAGCAGCCTGCCAGCTACCCCGGGGCCTCAGCGAAGAGCATCCGTCCCTTCCTTCCTTCATTCCAGCAGAAGAGTCACCAAACATCCGCCTGAGTCTCAGGGCCCCTGCCAGCCTGGACTGCAGCCGAGGCTGGGCCAGGGTACACGGGCACTGTCTGCCCTCTGCCGTGTGCCCCAGCGCCCCTGCCCCCCATGGCCCTGGACAGCGCCACATGGGGTCGCTGGAGCCCACCGCCCGCCCCCCAGGCTGGCAGGCGCCCCAGACGGGAACTGTGGTCTCTGGGAGAGACAGGGACGGGAGCGAGCTCCTGCCTTTTCAGCAAACGTGATTCCTTTTTATTAGAAAATTAAAGGCTGGGACCAGCTTGCCAAAAGCCAGAAGAGCTGAAATGTGCTTTCCTAAGATATGCAGCGTCGGAGGAAACGGATTTGCTCGTCTGCCTCCTTTGCCGCCGCCATCTCCCTCTGGCCAGCCCGCCCCGGGCACCGGGCACAGGCTTGGCCAAGGCGGCAGGCCCAGCACCTGGATGGGGGAGCGGGCCTCTGCTCCCTGGCCCAGGGCAGGAACCGGGGACTCTGTGGGTTTCAGCCTTTCCAGCATTCCCCCGAGGATGCTCTAGCTCCCCTGAGAGGCAGAGGCACCCGTGGCCTCTGCTAAGCTGAGGGCGTCAGGAGAGAAAGGCAGCAAAAATAAAGGACTGGGCTCCCAACGAACAAGCACATCCACCGGGGGACGCGGGGACCCGGGGGCCCAGGAGCGGCGGTGGCTCCAGGCAAGAGGCGGTGGCCAGGGGGAGCGGGTGGAGTCACCAGCCCCTCGCCGCCACCGCCGCCTGCCACACAAAAAGCAACTCCTCAGAGCCACCCAGGGAGTTCTCGCCTATTGAAAAGTCCTTGAATCTTCCCTTTCTGCCGCAGAACTCGGAACAAGGGCCCCGGCTTGTTAATGGGGTGACGGAGGGGCCGGGAGGGAGGGTCCTCAGGACAGGAAGGGGGCCGTGCCCGCCCCGCGAGTCCTCAGCGCGCCCGTAACTACGGTAACTACGGTAACTCGGAATGGGCTTTGCGCCCTCTCTCTCCTTTCCTTTCTTTTTTCTCTGGTCAGAGGCTCCCTTCCTGGTACACAGGGAACCTCGGAGGGCGGTGGAGGAAGACAGGAGTGACATGTGTGAGCATGTGTGTGTGTGTGCGCGCGTGTGCGTGCGCGTGTGCGCAGGCGTGTGCCGAATGCTAAGATGGTGACCAGGCGCTGGATGCGCCAGCGGGTGGGGGAGGGGTGGCTGTCGCAGGTACGTCGCCCCGGCCCCCTCCCCGCGGTCCTCGCCCTCCCCGCTGCCTCTCTCCCCGTTCAAGGGCGAATCCAGCCCCTGACTCCCTCCGGCAGCAACAAAAGGCAGATGGAGTTCCCTTCCACCTGCTCTGATTGAAGCCTCTGCGGCGGCCAGTCTGGCAGAGCCGGCTTTGTTCTGGGGACAACCAAGGTGGGGGGCTGCCCGGGGCCTGCGGAGTGGGTCACACATAAAGACAAAAGCAGCTCTGTCCCACAGGCCCGGGCTCCCCGGGTCTCTCACCTGGGAAGCACGGCCCGGGAGGCGCAGCCAAAGGTCTGCCGGGTCCGGTCATTCCCGGCCCTGCGGCCACGTGGCCAGGGGGCCCGGGGCAAGGTCTTTCGCGCCTGCGTCCGGCCTGGTGGCCTCACTCGACAACCCGTGGGACAACGTATAACCCAAAGGAAGCCCCTGGCACAGGTCAGCCTCTTCCCTACCTGGCCAGCGCCACGGCCGACAGGCAGGAGCCGCTTTTCCACAGGGGCGGGGGGCAACGACAATGACGACGGTGACACCAGCTCTCCAGGGGCGGCTCTGCAGGGCCCAAGACCTCTGGGGGGCTTCGGAGGAAGAGGGCACATCTTTGACCCTGGGACGCAGGGTTTCTCTGGATGGAGGAGGAGCTGGGAGCCCTGGCCAGGCGCCTCCCAGAAGGAGGCCATGGAGCAGCTGGGGCAGGCAGGGCCCTGGCACGGACGCCAAAGATCACTTGTGGCCACGGGAGCCCACGGGCCCAGTGTGGAGGTCCCATCGCGAACGACGGACCCCCAAGCCTGAGCCCACAGCCCGTAGAAGAACAGGGCCCAGGTCCTCTGGACACTGATGCCTGCATCCCTGGCCACCCCCTCAGAAGGGGGCTCAGCCTGGCCTGTGAGTCCCGGGGAAGGAGGGGCTGCGGCACTGGGTGGCAGCGCTCCCCCTCAGTGGTGAGGGGACTCAGCTCAGCCGGCTCCGCGTTCGGGGGAGGGGCTGCCCTGTCTGCACCCAAGGTGAGGTGGTGGCTGGGCAGGCTGGCTGGGCTGGCGCCTGGGACCCACGGGGACCAGAGCCCTGCTCAGGGTGGGTGGGCTTAAGGCCTCAAAATCCCCAGGCAGGGGGAGGCTGGTGGGAGGCAGTGGAGGTCACGGGAAGAGGGCAGGGGCAGCGCCCCCAGCTGTGCAGGTGGACAGGCCACAGCCCAGCCAGCAGCCCGCTGTCCCAGCGGGATCAGGCCCAGGCCCCCTGCTCCAATGGCCTTTCTAGGGAGCACTTCCCGCATGTGCGAGCCCGTGTGCGTGTGCGGGGATGTATGTGTGTGCATGTGTGTGGGTGTGTGCGTGGGTGTGTGCGTGGGTGTGTGTGCGCACGCGTGTGTAGGATGCAGTAGCCTCCAGGGCCCTCTCCGTCCCCACTCTAAAGGGCTGCACGCTCTCTTGTCACAACCTGGCTTCTCGGACTGAGGAGACCTGCACAGGCATTTCGGGGGGCCGGGAAAGACCCCCCAGCCACACCCCAACCCCAGCTGCCGCCACTCCCCTGCAGTGGGGAGGGCGCCCCTGCACCCCGCCCCCAAGGATGCCCACAAACCCCACTTTCTGGAGGGGAGACTGAGACCCATGGGCCCCCAGATGCCAGGGGCCAGGTCGGCCTGCATCGCATCTGGACAGATGTGCTCAGAAGCTCCGAGATGCGGGCCCATGGGAGCCCTCGGCCTTTGCCTGCTTCCTACTGGCCTGGGGCCCTCTGTGTCCACCAGCAGACGGGCCACAGGAGGCGGCAGGGACCACCCAGGCGGAGAGAGGGGGAGTGTGTGTGCGTGTGTGTGTGTGCGCGCGCGCGCGCACTGACCCAGCCCAGACGCTCCGCCCAGCTGACCGCAGCTGGGCAAACACGCTCCTCAGCGGCCCCCCAGCCACAGCCCACCCTGCCCAGCCAGCACCTCACCCGGTCCAGGGCCCGGGGCCACCCCTCAGACCCCGCCAGATGCGGAGGCTGTGCTTCTCCAGGCTGCCCACTGCCCTGCTACCCCAGGCACAGAAGCCCCCTCGTGCAGGCACCCCTCCAGCATCCAGCCTTTCCCCCAGATGGTCAGAGGTGAGGGGGCCGCTTCCTAAAGGCTGAGACCCCGACTCTCTGAACGGCAGCCCCCCACCAGCACCAGGGTGCCCCCCGCCCGCCGGCTTGGACGCTCCCTCCTCCTGGGGGGCGGCTCCCTGCCCTCTCCCACCGCAGCCAGGCCCAGGCGAGGGTCCTAGGCCCGCTGGGCACTCCTGAGGCAGGATCCCTGAGGCTGAAGTTCAATGAAGGAAGAGGAGCAATTACTCTGGGGCGCCAGGCCAGCTCAAGCGGTGACACATCCTCCAACTTTGCTTCCCTGGAGTTGGGGGAGGTGGCTGGGGGACCCCGGAGGTCTGCCTGGGCTGGGCAGGGACCGGCCTTCCCCCATTTTTAACCTCACACCCCGCAACCCTCCTGCTGAAACAAGGCCGGCCTTGGAGCTGCTCCCCGACGGGCAGGTGTGGGGCTGGGGGCGGCGAGGGGGCTGAGGGCAGGCCTTGGACGGCTCCCAGGAAGCCGAGTCAGCTCGGAGGGTGCCATTTAGCTACAGCCTGTGCCTGCAGCAAGCCTGGGGGCTGCGGGACCCCACAGCAGGGCCAGTAGCCCGCAGCCTCCCTCAGGGCAGGGTGGGCCTGGGCAGGAGGCCGTTCGCCCAAAACCAGGGTCACAGGTGGGGACGTCCCTTCCCGCCCCCGAGACCCTTCGTCCCTTCCTCCAGCGGTAGCCTCGACCACGCCACTCTCATCCCCAGAACACACCCCTGCTCCGAGAATGACCCGTTTCCTCTCCAGAAATCCTGCCTTTCATCCAGCACAGTTCCATCTCCTTTCCAGAAATACTCCCTCTCGTCTTCAAATATAAGCTCCAGAAAGGCCAGCACCCTCTCCGCTCTATAAAGGCTCCATCTTCGCTCCCAAAATGCTCCATTTCCAGAAATATCACATCCTCTCTCCAGAGAGGTTCCATTTCAGCTCCCAAAATACCTCCGATCCAGAAGCGCCCTATTTTATGTCCAGAAATACTCTAGCACCATCTTCAAAAACATTCCACTTCCAGAAGGGCTACAGTTTATCTCTAGGAGTGGTCTGTCTCCAGAAACGTCTCACCTCGACCAATGCCTGGAATCCAGAAAGGCCTCATCAGTGCTCCAAAAATGCCCCGGTTTCATCTCCAAAAAAGCCGCTCCTCCAGAAAACTCCCCCTCTTGTCTCTAGAAACACCCTCGCACCGTCTCCAGAAAAGGAATAGCTTGTTTCTTTCTTTTTCTTTTTTTTTTTTTTTGCTTTTTAGGGCCGCTCCCGTGGCATAGGGAGGTCCCCAGGCTAGAGGTCTAATCGGAGCTGTAGCCGCCAGTCTATGCCACGGCCACAGCCACGCCAGATCCGAGCCGCGTCTGCGACCTACACCACAGCTCGTGGCAATGCTGACTCCTTAACCCCCTGAGCGAGGCCAAGGATCGAACCCGCAACCTCATGGTTCCTAGTCGGATCCGTTTCCACTGAGCCACAGAGGGAGCTCCCAGAACAGCTCATTTCGAAAGACACTCCGTCTCTGGAAACCTTGCATCTCATGTCTAGTGATGCCCACGGTGTGTCCGCAGAGACGTGTTCATCTGGCCCAGACGCCGCAGAAACGTGGGAACCCACCTCGTGTGGGATTTCTCAGGGAGAAGCTGAGCAGTGGCCAGGCGGGCTCCTCTCCCGCCTCTTCCCTTGTCCCTACGGTCCCCTGGGACCTCCGGCTATCAGCGGGGCCCACTCTTGTCCCAGGAGCAAGGATGAACTAAGACCTGGGCTGGCAGGGGTCGAGGTCCCTGGAAGGGGAAACGGATGGCTGGCATTGGGGTGATGGGCACCTCTGGGGTCCGAGCCAGGGCCAGGGGCAGTGGGAGGCCTGGGCGGGGAGGCCTGGCCCAGGAAGGTTGGGCAGAGCCAAGGTGTGGCCCCCAGACATGCCCACACCACAAACACGTCCACCGGGCCCGGGTCCCACCCTCCATTGGGGCGGACGCAGGGCACAGAATCACCCCCTCCCCACCTCCCCCCAGAGCCACACATGCACGGCGTCCAGGCCACCCCAGCGCCCGCAGCTCCGCAGCCGCCTGCCTGCACGGGAACACACGCTCTCACCCTCCTCCACACTCCCCGACTCTGAGCCGGGTCCGGGGACACCGAGGGGCGGCCTCCTAAGCGCCCTGTGTCCCCTGGGGAAATCCCCGGGCCCAGGGCTCTGGGGACCACGGAGGGGCCCACGGCATAGAGGAGCGCACACAGGGCGACCGGCTGGCACACCCACGGAGCTGGGCGCTCCCTCCCTCGGGAGCGGCCCTGGCTCTTCTGGGTCCTCTCGCAACGACAGAAAGCTCCTCGCGGGGTGGAGCTGCAACTTGGCAAAGTCGCCTCCGTCCACACAGGTCGGCGCTGCTCTCTGGAGAGGGTGTGGCATTTGGGCACGTGCCCACGCATGCCCCCACATGCAGACACACAGGCAGGCAGGTAACACGCTTCCAGGCCCTCGACTGGCCACAGGCAGGGAGGAGGCGGCCCTGGGACCCGGGCGGGCGTTGTCAGAGCCTCGAGGCGGGCGGGGCGGGGGGATAATTACCCTTTATTAAGCCTCCCGATTTAGACTCAGCCTCAATTAACTGGAACCTCCCAAGCCCCCTTTTCTGATCCTTCGGGGCCAAGGGCAGACGGGCCCAGAGCTTGATCACGCCCTCCAACCCCCCCCCCCCCCCCCGACCCCGCACAGGCCAGCTCCTGCCCAGAAAAGGTGCCCCAGCCCTTGTCCCGGAGACTCTAGGTACCCCTCCCCAGCAGCGCACGAGGGGCGGGGACCCCAGGGCTCCCAGCTTTCTGGAGACGCCCTGCATTGGTATTCTTGTCCCTCGCAGCCCAAATTACACGGCCTCTCCTGGGACCCTTTCATTGCACGCTGTCGCTCCAGCAAAAGGTTATGCACGAGAACATCGAAATCCCTCCCGCATATTAACGAAAAGGCGTCTTTTAAATGCGCAGGGAACAGCGGCCAATTTTACAGTATCTGAGATGCGGACGGGCGCTGGGCCCTGGGCGGGGCGTGGAGGGCAGGGGGCTGTGGCATGTCCTGTCTCCTCTCCCTGGGCCCCTGACCGCGGGGCGGCTGCCCGGCACCTCTCCTCCTCCCCAGGCGGGTCCCCACCTGTGCACCCCTCCTTTCATTTTATTTTTGGGGGCGTCTGGAACATGGCTGGAAAACACCTTCAAAACCCAGTGTGAATCAGCTTCTCAGTTCCGACAGCTTCCAGATGCGTTTCAAAGATATTTCAAATCTGCCCAAGATCAATGCAAGCTGGGGTGCCGGGATGGGAACCCCGGTGCGAGTGGGGGTGCCAGGGGACAAACTGGACAGAGCGGGGACCGCAGAGACACAGGCGGCTCCGTCTCAGCTCCACCTGCGGGGGCTGACGGGCCTGCGGGCGGCACTACGACCCACCAGCTAGAAGAGAAGCCCGAAGTGGGATGTTTATGCGAAATCCCATGTTATTTTTTAAACCCTGTGCTGGCCAAACAGCGCCCATCTGAGGGCCTCAGCCAGCGACAGCCCCTCGCGGGAGCTCAGAGGAGAGCAGTCTGCTCAGAGGCGGTGGGGGCTGGGGGTGGGGGCAGGACGTCGGAAGCGGAGACCGCTGGGGTGCTCCTCTGTCAGCTGGGGGTGACAGCCAGAACCCCCAACAGGAGAGACTCAGCGGGACCACAGGATGAAGGGGGGGGGGGAAGGGAGGACGAGGTCCCCCAGGTCGGCCCCCTCCTGGGTCAGGCCAGGCCCGAGATGATGTGAGCCCCGCGCAGCTGCCCAGGTGCCCAAGGAAGGCGCCCCTGCCTCCCATCAGAGCCGCTCCCTCCGGTCACCGCAACGGAACCCCCGATGCGGGGAACCCTGTGGGGAAGCCCGTCCTGCCAGGCCCACGGTCATCCCAGCCTGGCTTCTTACGGGTCCTAGCGGCCTTGACCCACAGGGGCCTGCTTCCTCCAAGCCTCGGCTTCTTCATCCGTAAAGTGCACATGACAGGAAATACCTAAGTGCTCGGGGCCCAGTGGCAGGAGGCTTGCAGAGGAAGCTCAACAGCAGGTTCTGGGCATCCTCCCCGCATCTCCTGCCCTCCCCACCCCTTCCCCTGCTCGGTGCTGGGCTTGCTTTCAGGGGATTAGCATCTTCTGGGCTTTCTCCTTCCTTTTGGGCCACACCCACGGCACATGGAAGTTCCCGGGCCAGGGATGGACGAGCCATCTGAGCCGCAGCTGCAACCTGCACCCCAACTGCGGCTACTCAGAGTCTTAACCCACTGCCACGGGCTGGGGATCGAACTCCTGCCTCTGCAGAGACAACGTGGGATCTTTAACCTGCTGGCCACAGCAGGAACTCCCTGCTGAGCTATAATCACTGGTCCCAGGACCACCCTCCCCCCAGGAGGGAGTGAAGTCCGAGGGCCCTGCTCCCTCTGGAGTGCCAGGCAGCTTGGAGGGGCGGGAGGGGCGGGGTGCTGTCCAGTCCACGCAGCACGAGTAAGGATCAGCAGAGTCAGAGTTCTCGGCAGGGGCAGAGGGCTACTCCCTGATGGGTCTCACTGCCCCAGGAGATCCCGGCTGGTCCCTGCCTCTTCCTGCGTCGACCCCAGCGTCGCCACCTCCAAGCCTTGGCGCCAGCCGTGCGCCTGGTGCTGAGCAGCCACCTTCAGAATAAACCCTTCACAGCAGTCAAGGCCCAGGGTCTTTCGGCCTCTGTGTCGCCTCCGCCACCTGCCCTGCAGAGCCTCTGGTCCCTTCCTGCTCCAGGCCTGCTTCGGGGTATGCCCGCGCCCCTCCTCCTCCTCCAGGAGGCCCACCTTGACTCTTCTGGGGCAGGGCCTGGGTGTGCTATCAGCCGCGTGGGAAGGAAATGAGCCTGACCTGTGACCCCCGGTGCCCATCAGATGCCCACCCAGCCCAGCAGCGGGGGCAGCCGGGAACACGGCTGTTCGTGCCGGAAGACAGGCAGGCTGACCGTTCCGTCGGGGCCCAGCAGCCCCGTGGGTGAGCCTTCTGCTCCCACACCACCCTCACCTCTAAGCGAACAAGGCCAGGCGGGTGCAGACATGCACGAGGCTGGCACCAGGCACAGACCGAGGGTCAAGGCCGGACACAGAGGCCAGTTGCTATGACCTCTGGGTTACAGCTTTCGAGCCGAGAGGCTGCACACTGGGGCCTGGGGTCTGGATCTGACCACTGGTGAGTTGCTGAATTAGGGGACAGCATACCCAAACCTGGAGATGTCACGTAAGCACCCAGGTCCTGGGTCCCTAGGTGGCGGGAGAGGACACCTGACTGTGTCCCCCGTCCCACCTGGTGGAGCTGAGCTGCCGCCCCCAAGGGCCTCACCCTCATTAGCTTTGCCCACTGCCGTGCAGGAGCCAGTGCCCTGCAGACACCAGCTCCCCTCCAGTCCCTCCTCCAAGGCCACCCACGTGCGTGTAAGGGGCCCCAGCACGGTGACCCTCGGCGGCACCTAAGGCCCCGGGAAATTTCGGGAAGGCAGACCCCACACGGGTCAAGATGCCCCTGGGCAGTGCAGCCAGCAGGACAGCCGGGGCGGGCAGGTTCCCAGATGCCCTCACTCTGCTGCGAGGGGCTCCCCAGGGAGCAGCGGGCTCCGGCCTTCCTCTCTGCTGGCACTGCCCCCGGGAACAGACAGAGCCCCTTTCTGGTCCCCTCACCCCCTCGAATTCCTCACGACACCCTTTCTGGCCTCAGAACCCTCTCCTCAGTCAAGCTCCTGCTAAGAACGTGGGACCCAGTCAAGCAGGAAGATCCCCTCCCTTTTTCCGGACACTCTACCTTTGATAATGTAGCCTCAGGTGGGCCCAGTAAACTTCTTTGTCCCCCGGAGGCTCCTCCCGAGACTCGGACATTGGTCCCCTCCACCCCAGAGCGTCTCCTAGAAAGCAGTGTCGGTGGCAGTGCGTCTGCCGCCCAACCCAGCAAACCTGGGCCCCTGCCATGGCAACGCATAGGTGCCCTGGACAGACAACTGGACAGACAATGACTCGCTGTGCGTCGGATGCCACCGGGCATTTGCACCAACTTGCCCCCGTCTCCCTCACCTTCCAGACAGTCCAGTCGGGAAAAAGTTACGTCCCCCACCGCACAGAGGGGAAACTGAGGAAGCGCGAAAGGCCCGTGATGGTGGCCAGGGTCGGCGGAGCGCGCGGTGGGGCGGCGGGCCCTCTTCTCGACGGTCGGGTCCCCACAAGTGCGAGGTGAACCGTTCGCCCGAGCATCGCCCACTGGGTGAACCTTGACACGTGACTCGACTGCGGGCTGTGGGGCACCTGGTTGTCGCTTGTTCCACGACTGCTGGGCTTGCGGGGTGACTGGGGGCGAGCCAACCAGGCCGGGCAGAGTGTGACGTGGCGCGGACGTTTCCACAAAGGTCTCAGCAGCCTAGGTCCACGAATGTGGGTACACGGTGGCCAGCAGGGCCCAGGGGCCCAGGGAGCTGAGGGGGAGCAGGCCCTGCCCATGCTTCAGACCAGAGCTGCCCAGGGCTGTCGAGTCATCTGCCACCCCCGGGACGGACATGAGCTGGACCCGTGCGGCCGGACCTCAGAACCGAAGGGTCTCAGGATGCCGCGAGAAGGACGAGGCCGCCCATGGGCACCCAGCTACCCAGGGGGCCTGCAGAAGGCGAAGCCCCCAGCGGGGGCGTCTGGGGGGCAGCTGGGAACTAGGAAGAGGGGTCTGGGCCTTGGGGTGAGAGGACTGGGTCCCAACCCCCTGGTTCTATGACCTCAAGCACGTCTCTTCTCTGTAAAACCCAAACCACAAACACAGCATCTGTGCAAACAGGCCCAGGCCCTGGCACATGAGCGGGGCGCATGGGCGCCATCCAGACACCAGACACCAGACACGCACACACACACAAGCACAAAGACACAGCACAGAAACGCCCACATGCCCACACTCACGAGGACTGCTCTTAACCTTGACCTTCTGGACGGGGCTCCTTGGACCTCAGGGAACATACCCGGGGGTGGGGGGGGGAGGCGTCTGCAGAATTCAAAGGAGAAGCCCAAACCCGCGCGGGCACAACCCCCAGCACCTCGCCACCTGCTCCCGCGGTGCGCTCCCCTCCGAGGCGGGGTCTGGCGCTGGCTCCGGCCGGCGTGGGACCCGGGCCCCACCCTCCATCCCCTGCCCTCAGCCCCGGCCTTCCCTGGCGGGGGGATGTGAGCAGGAATGGCTCAATCAGGATATAATCGTTTTTAATTAACGTGCGGATCATTTCACAGGCTGGTCTCCTTGGAGACCAGAGGAAAGACCGTCTTTTAAGATTTTCCCTTCCCTCCCCGCCCCCCTGCCCCCCCCCCCGTTGAAGGCCGCCCCCCACCCCCACCAGACCCAACCTTGAAAGCAGCACAAAAGCCTGCCGCCTGGATCCCTCTGGGGGCCATTAGGAGGAAAGGGTGCGTTCACACGCAGATAAACACGCACGTGCTCAAGCGCGGGGGCACGCGGCCCGTCCCCGGAAGGGCACAAGTGGGACCAGAGACCCAGGGACACGGCCCACACAGGGACACTCACACAAATTTATGCGCACACAGGGGCTCGAGAAAAGCACACACACAGTGCGGGCCCGCAGACGTGGACACACGCATCTAGGCCGGCAGGCACGCAGACCCCCCCCCCCCCGAAGACACGAACAGGAGCGGACACACAGACACACGCACACGCAGGCGCACACACAAAGGGGTCCAAGCCCCCAGACCCCACAGAAATGCCCAGATGCCCACCCGCAGGAGGGCTGCTCAGAGAGCAGGACAGAGCTCCCTGTCCCCTGGGGGGGAGTCAGAACCACATCCCTGCCCCCACACACGCCCCCAGGCCCTGGCTTCTGTCCTCAGGTGGCCCTGCCACCTAGCCCACGGGAACCCATGAACAGAGAAGTCACCTCCCAGGTCTTGTGTCCTTGCCACCCACCTGATGGAGCCCCCTGATCCCCAGAGCCCCCCAAACAGCTGTTCCACGCAGCCCTGCCCTAGCCCACCCCCAGGACACACACTGGGGGGGACCCCACCACCACCACCACGCCTCTGGGTGCCCGAGGAGGCTGGGGAGCTTCCTGTCTCGTTTTCATTTTAAAAGGGTCCTTTCCTACCGCCCCCCCCCGCCGCTTTTCCAGCCCCATCTTTCCTTCTCTCCCCTCCTCTCCCCCTCCCTCTCGGCCCCTCTCACCAGGGGCCGCCTGGGGTCCAGCTGAGCCAGAGGCAGAGCAGGAGAGGAGCTGGTCCTGCCCCCGCCCCCCGAACAGCCCGGAGCTCACGCCAGGGGCACAAGCTGGGGTCCCCTGACATGCGCAGTCCTGCACCTGCTCTGGGTCCTCGGCTTTTCCTCCAGGAAAATGGGTCGGCCGAGAGGCAGGGGGGGATCGTGAGGCGGGGCATCAGGGAATCCGCTGGCCCAGCGCAGGCTGGCATCCTGGGCGGCCCCAGACGCAGTGGACATCACGGACGCAGCCAGCGTATGTGACACGCAGGCGCCGAGAAGCCCATCTGGCTGCTCCAGCCGGCGACACCGGGCGCACGGGGCCGGGGGCTTCTCCTCTCAGTGCCCCCGTCTGTGAAGTGGGCAAGGTCAGCCTACAAGACCCCAAGGGACTCCTCCCGGATGCGGAGACCAAGAGGTCCTTGGCTCTATGAGGCCCAGCGGCTGCTGTGTGACCCTGGGACTCACTTCCCTCTCTGGGCTCCCGTTTCCTCCTCTGTCAAAGGCGGGGGGGGGGGGTCAGACAAGCGATGTATCGCCAAGGGGCTTTCAGTTCTGAAAGAAGGTTCTAGATCGTGGGGAGGAAGGAGAACAGCGTCCCACTTATCAGGGAAAACAACGAGGCGCCCGTTTCCTCCACTGCAGGCAGGAGCAGCGTCTTAGGAGGACCTCGGCTCAGACGCCAGAAAAGCTTTCGACGCAAATAAACCCAGCGCCTCCCTCATCAGGGGCATCCAGAACATGGAACAAAGGGGGACTATTACGCGAATGGTGGCGCATCCACCCAATTGGAAAAGCCTGAAGACCTGAACTGCCGTGTTTGGGGAGAGTTGGTTACAAAACAGGAAAGAGAAAGGGGGGGGGGCCGTCAGCGCCAGCGAGGAGAGCAGGATCCAGTCTGAATACAGAGAGTATGCCCACAACTGTGCAAAAACCAACCCACCCCCCCAGCCCCGGTGGAAAAAGACGGCGGGGAAAGGCGTCAAAATAGTCCCACTGTCACAGCCCAGACTGTCAGGACCTTGGGCATTTCCCCCGCCTTTCAGATTTTCTATTCAACCTCTCCTAAGACATACATGTTATAAAAGTCTTTTTTTTGTTGTTTAAAGGAAAACAAGGACTACATGCCTCCAATTGAGAAACTTTCTCTTTTCATTCATTTCATTCATTCATGACGGATTCATTCACGCCCGTCTGTCCGGCCGAAGCCAAGGGCCCAGCGTGTGCCAGGCCCCGGGCTGTCACCTGCAGGAAACCGGTGGGGAAGGGAGGACGGCCCCTCCAGGAACTGCACCACGAGGCTTGTGCCATAAAGAGCGGAGCGCAATCCTGCCCCAGCTGCCAGGGTCTAACGCCCCTTAACTGCCGCCTCCAGCTGGGAGTGGGGAGTGGGACCAAGTGGCCACCCCACCCCCAGGGCGATTTCGCACCGGGGCGCTGGCATATGCAACCTCTCCTCCCTTGGGGCCACACGGCCACTGTCTGGCTTCATCACCTTCTCTGGGCTCGGATTTCCACCCCCCCAGGGTCCCCGGAAGAGGCACCACCCCTCCAGGTCTGAGCGCAGGGTTGGGAATGCGCCCGTGACCAGTGTCCAAGTGTCCACACTGCGTCCTGCTGTGTAGGGGCTGACAGGTTTCTGGGAGGGTTAACTCTTTCTACGCCTGGGCCCAGCCACAGAACAGCTTCCCCTCTCCCCCAGGAACCTGTTCCATCAGGAGAAGGATTCCCATCTCCTGACCAGGCTGGCGGGGGCCCTAGGGCCCTGGGCCAGGCTCCCGGCCCCAGGAGGACAGAGGGGGGAGCCTCCTTTAGCCCGCTAGGCTGCTGCCCAGAGCCCAACTAAGGCTGATGGCCACCGACTCTCCTCCAGCCCCACCGGCCTTGACCCCTTCCACCTCGCCCCCTCCTCCTGCCGAAGGAGCAGGGGATGGCGCGCTGCAGGCTGACAGCCTCTGACCCCGCGGCCCCCACGGTGACTTGAGCCCCCCCCCACCCAGGACTGCGGTCCCCAGAAATTCTCCGGGCTAGCCCTCCCTTTGCAGGGCCCAGGCGGGAAACGAGAAGTTCCCACCCCCTCCTCCCCTCCCCCAGCCCCGAGGGGAGGGGCGAGGGTCCGGATCTCCGGGTCAGGGAGCAGCGTCTGCTGTGGATCGCAGGAGACAAACACGCCGTCACACACACACACATCACCCTCGGGATCACCTCTGA
The DNA here is from genome assembly GCF_016906955.1 of Phacochoerus africanus. Taxonomy (NCBI): domain Eukaryota; kingdom Metazoa; phylum Chordata; class Mammalia; order Artiodactyla; family Suidae; genus Phacochoerus; species Phacochoerus africanus. The sequence goes on from NC_062557.1 coordinate 60,177,297, forward strand.
AGCCCGCATTGTACCGGAGGGGAGGCGGCGGGTGGGGGGCCTCTACGTGCCTGGAGTCACCAGCCAATCACCAAGCCGGAGAGAGGCTGGAACCCACGACCCGGGCCCCCGACCCAAGCCTCTGGCCTCCACCGCACACCCCGCCCCGCCTAGCCCTTCCGACGTCAACATCTCTAACCCAAACAAGGCCCTCCCCCGAAGGAGTTCCCCTCCCCCTCCCCCTGGCCGGGGTCCGCAGCCCCCGGAGGGACCGAGTCGCGACCCCAACCACCACCACCCCCACCACCCCCCCGCCGCCAACCGCACAGGCGCGAGGTTTCATTGTCAGCCTGGCCACTGGGGCGCGCGCGAGGCGGGGGTGCAGGGCAGGGGGACTGTCTCGACCGGTGGGGAGGGGTCTCCAGGGGAAGTGTTTGCAGCAGCTCCTCCCGCTCGGTCCAGATCCGGAAGCCGCAGGGAGAGGAGGAAGGCGGGGGTGGGGAGAGCGCGACCTCGGCGCCCGCGGGCGATGAGGAGGGGCCGCGGCGGCCGGAGGAAGCGCCCGAGGCGTCGAGGGCGCCGAGTCCCCCGGGAGGCTGCGCTCTCGGGAAGTTTCCCACCGGTTGCCCGGAGCAGGACAGGGCGCGCGCGCGGCCCTCCCCGCCTGACCAGCTCCGGGGCGCAGACTGCGAACTTGAGCAAAACTCCTTCCTTCTCTGCGTCCCTCCCCTCGGTCCGCGGCCACCAACCCCGCCATCTCGACCCCCAGCCTTCAAGCCAGTGCCACGGTCGCCAAGACCCCTCGCCAATGTGTCGTGGAGGAAACGGGGGGGGGGGGCGGAATCCCCAGCACAACCAAACTGCGGTCAAAAAAAAAAAGGGAAAGAAAGAAATTCCTCCTCCTGAGACCGATTCCCTCAACCGGTGTGGAAAACCCCAAACAAGCAGATCTGCAACTCCAGCCAAGATCGCGGCGGCGCACGGCGGGAGGGGTGCCGGTGGCGGGCGGCGACCCCCGCCGGCAGCCCCGGGAGCCCTCGCGCCCAGATCGGCCCCCCGAAGACACAAAGCTCCGCCGCCAACAATACCTGCGGGCTCCTCCTGGGTCTCCCGGGCGCCGGCGCTGCGCGTCTCGCCGCCTCCCTTCCCCGCGCCGCCTCTCCTCCTCCGCTCGCGCGCGCTCTCCCCTCGTCTCTTCCAGAACGCGGCGGCCGGATGAGATCCTTGGGAGAAAAAAATGTGAGCGCTAGCACGATTCCTTTCTCTCCGCCCGCCGCTCTCGGCGGCCCGGGGCTCGCTCCTTTCTCCCCCGCGCTCCCGCGCGCGCCGCGCCTCTCGCGCCCCGCGTTTCCTTCTCAGCAGCCCCTGCGAGCGCCCTCAGTAGCCATTATTCACGGGCCACCGGGGGACAGGAGGAAGAGACCGCCCCGTGGCCGCATCCACTCGGCGAGCGCGATGCGGGCGCGGGGCGCGCGCGGGGAGGGGCGCGCGATGAGGGGGCTTGGCTGCGCGCAGCCCGCGCCCCAGACGCGGGGGAGGGGAGGAGGAGGAGGGGGGAGAGAGGGAGGAGGCGGGGGAGGAGTGGGAGCTGGCGAAGGGGGCGGGAGGAGGGGGCGCCGGGGAGACGCTCCCGCGGCTGTCGCCGCGGGGGCCGGGGTCACCGGCTGCGAGGCTCCGAGGCGCTTAGGAACTGGAGTGGGGGGGGGGGGTGCGTGTCTCCGTGCGCGCGCCCGCGCGCGCGCCACAGATGGCTGGAGAGGGAAGGAACGTTTTAATATTTTCCCAGTGACTTACGAGCCCGTGGGTGAGCTCCTGGATGCGCGTTTTAGTCCGTGTGTGTATCCGTGTGGCTGTGTATTTTCTGATCCGCCTTCCGTGCGAATGTCACGGGGTTTGGGGGTCTGCCGAGAGCTTGTGAATGTGCTGAGTCTCGGGGGGACCGAGTGATGCGGTGCCTGCGTGGGGTTGTTTGTGTGCAATTGTTTATAGGGGGTTGTGGGACTGCGCCTGTGTGGGCCGTGTCTGCATGAGATTGTGCGCGTATGGGGTTGTGACTGCGGGGGCCCGAGTGTGTCTGCGGGGTGTCGGGGGCTTGTTGGCATGGGGCTGCAGGGGCAGTGAGCCCGCGCAGGGCTGTGGTGCGACTGCAGGCGGTCTCGTGTGCGGCTGGTGGGGCTGTGTTCTGCCTGCGGGGCCGAGGCCTGGCGGGGGGGGTGGTCCGCGTGGCGTCAGGGGCCGCACCGCCGCGGAAGAGCCGCTTGAGGCGCGAACAGGCCGCGCTGGGGTCGGGGCGCAGCGCGACGAGTAGAGGCGGAGGAGAGAAGGCGGGGATCAGAGGAGAGAAGGCGGGGATCAGAGGACCTGCATCCCGCGCCCCCTCCGCACCGGAGGCGCAGCTTGGGAGTACCCGGCACTGGCCCGCCCCGCGGTCCTAGAGGCACCGGGTTTGGAGGCCCTGCCGGGCCAGGGAGACGCCTGCGGGCTGGGGGCCGCGAGAACCGAGGCCCGGAGATCCGGAAGCAGGCCAGAAGCGCGCAGCGAGGGCCGCCCGCAGAGGCGGGTCGCGGTCCGGAGACAGCGGAGGACCCGGCGCAGACAAAGAGAAGCGGGGCCGGGGCCTCGAGGCGGGACCGTACCTCGGGTTCCCCCGCGGCCGAGGGGCGGCCCCTCCTCGCCCCAGTCCCGAGGCCGCCGGAACGGCTCGGGAGCCCCAGGGACGCGGAATTACGCGCCCCGGGCGGGGCCTCGGTGGCGGGGCGGGTGAGCGTAGCCGGCGGGCGCCGCGCCCCGGGGCTGTGATTGAGCGCCCCGCAGGCCCGCCCCTCTCCAGGCGGCTCACCGCCCACGCTGCCATTCATTCATTCATCCGTCCTCTCTCCATCCGCCCACCTTCTCCCCATACACGTGTCCGGCCTGTCGTCCGTCCACGCGATTATCGCGCCAGCTGGCTCTCTCCTGCTCGCCAGTCTGTCCTTGTCGCCCTCCTCGCCTGCCCCACGATCTCGATGACTGCCCGACCCGTCCCCACTCCCCACTACCGGCTTCCCACTTCTGTGCCCACCCCGCCTTCCCTGAGACCTGGTGACTCCTGAGTGGGCAGTGGCCAGAACTGCTGGGGGCCTGCTCAGCCCAGCCTCCGCCGCGCTCGGTGGAGGGGGTTAGGAAAGGGTTGCTTTGGTCCTGGGCTGAAAGCAGTGCAGGTCCTGGAGACACAGCAGCCACCAGAACCCCAGGGGCCAAAGCAGTCACTCCCAAGCCTGCCACTGGTAGGGTGTCAACAGGGGACCTAAGAAACAGGTTCCCTGGCCTCTAGCCCAGACCTCATCACTCTGAGTGCCCAGAGCCTTCGCCCACGTTGTGCCCTCCGGGAATCAGCATCTCATAGCCAGGCTCGGGAACCTCTTAACAGCCTACCCAGTCCTGAGTGTGGCCACCTGGGGCCTCCAGCAGGCCTCTTGCCCCAAAATGGACCCTAAACCTGCTCTCTGGCTGCCCAGGCTCACCCGGTAAGGCTGCAGCAAAAACAGGCTACCAGCAGGCCCTGAGCAGCAGACACCTCTCTGGTCTCTAACTTCCCATCTTTAAAATGCAGACTGACTCGTGTCCTTCTATTGCCTGGGCCTGGGAACTGGGGCCGCTCCATGGCGAGGCAGCCGAACAAACCAGAAGTATGCACCATTAGGCAAAGTGCCCCAATCCTGCTGGGACCTCCAACCCAGCCACAGCACCACCTGACCCTCCGCCTCAGACCATCCTTGTCACATCCTGACTCAGCCAGCTCCTCCAGGCAGCCACCCATAGGCCAGGCGGGAGGACGAGGACAGGAGTGGATGCCCCTTCCCCCCGGGGTAGGCGCAGGCTCCCTCCCTGGTTCTGAGTGATCCAAAGAAGCGGCCCTCCCAGCAGCAAGACTCCCACTCAGCTCCCCCCATCTCACCACCGTCCCCTTGCCGTCCCTTGTTCACCAAGCGTATTCTCACCCCAGGGCCTTTGCACTTGCTGGTCCCTCTGCCTGGAATGCCCCCGCCTTTCGCACGTACCATCTGATTCACTGATTTAGGTATTCTGCAGGCATTTTTGTCTTTTTGCTCACTAGCGTCCGCAGGAATGGTAGCTGGTACACATTCAGTAAGCATTTGCTGAGTGAGCGTGACCCGGCCCAGGGCTTTCTCCACAGTCCCTGGGTCCCTCTGGAGAACAATGGGGCGGGGTGAAGAATATCAGAGCAAGGACAGGTCACATGACCCATCCAAGGTCACTCCACAAGGGCCTTTCAGGGAGCACCTGTTCTGAGGGTCTGGAGGGAGGGGATGGTGGAGGCGCGGCTCAACCCAACGAAGGACAGAAACCCCCTACCAGCGGGGGCCCCTCCAGCGGTGACGCATGCAGGGTCGTGAGGACAGCCCCCAGGGCAGGGGTCTGCCCTCCTCTGCAGATCCGAGCCATCCGAGGACTTGTCAAGAACACACAGCAGGACAGTCTGGTCCCCACCTGACGGAAGCTTCGAGACCCTGGCTCAGTGCCAGGCCCAGAGGAGGCACTCGATACGCTTTTCCCAAAGGAAAGAATGAAGCGGCAGCACCAGAACGCACACCTAGGCCTGCGTGGCCCCCAACCCCTGGCTGGGTCCCCCGGGTCCTACCGGCAGGATTCCGCAGGATGGCGGTGGCAGCGGGTGGCACAGGGCGGGTCTCCGTCCACATAGAGCGAACAGCCGCTCCCTGCCCCAGCTGGGGTCTGACTCCATGCCCACCGTGAGTCCTGCTCCCCTCACTTGGCTGGCGGAGAGCCCTGTGAGCCAGGGCCGGGGGCATTCGGTCTCAAAGGGCCAATGCCTCCTGGGGATGTGGGGCTGGTTCAGAGCCCGGGCTGCACTGCGCCCCTTGGCTTGGCCAGCACTATCCGAATAGCCGCTTTCCTGCCAAGCAGGTGTCCACACGCCTTCTAGGGGCCAAGGAAGGGGCGCCAGGCCACCAATGCAGTCAGCGGGGCTGCCAGGTGCTGCGCTCACGTGAACACTGGGCCAGGGGCCATGCTGGCACGAGGCAGAGAAGAGGGTGGGGGATGCCTCCCGCTAGGCTCGGTGGGTTCTACCGAGACTCAGAGGTCACGTTCAAGTTCAGCCCTGGTCTGGTGACCCCCAAGCCCTCCTGGCCTTGGGGGGCTCTGATCCCCTACGAAAGGATAGGATGCCAGGCCCCTGGCCGGCAGGTGTACAGGCCAGAGGTCAGAGCAGGGCCAGCAAGTTTGAATCTGCATCTTTCCCTCCCATCGGTTCCTCCCACCGCCCCATTTCAGAGACGGGGGTCCCTGAGGCCCAGCGGGCTGACCAGCCCACCATCACACGACTGGAATGGAGCAGAGATTGTCACCCAACCGCTTGGCCAACACTCCCTGAGCACCTGCTATGTTCCAGGTGACAGGAGGCGGGGCTGAGAACAAGACAAGGCCTCCCTCCCCACGAGTCCCAACACAGTCACGAAACTGAATGCAAGTTACATGGGCCATGACGTCAGGCGACCCGTGCTGTGATGGACGGAGGGGGTGGGGGGCGCTGGGAGCATCGGGGGTGCCTTCCCCATCAGATGGCCTGGGAACCGGCCCTTGAAACAGGGGAGAACAGACCTAGACTCAGAAGTGAGGCAAGCAGCTCCCTGGGGGCAAAGCTGCAGAGGCCCGGAGCCCGAGCAGGCCAGCATTTTCCAGGGACGCCAAGGCCGGCAGCCGGCATGGAGTAAGAGAGGCGGGAACCGAGAGGTGACAGAGGGCCACCCACCGGCCCTGGTGCAGCTCTGTAAGGACTGGCTCTCCCAGGTCGTGGGAAGAGGAGTCTGCAGGGCTCGGAGCAGGGGCGGCAGGGACCCCATCGGGCTCCCCCAGGGGTGGGGCCGGGGCAGGAGCAGGTTCGAGGTGGAGGCCTGGCCAGGGCAGGAACCAGGGAGAGCTGCCGGGACGGGGACTGCGCGTTTATCTGGGGGACAGGGCTGACAAGATCAGCCGATGCGTCGGGCCGAGCAGCGAAGAGGGCTGAGCTGCTGCGGTCAGCCACTCGTCTGCCACTCGTGCCAGTGGGTGCCTCCTGCCCCGGTGACGGGCCCATGACAGCTGCGGAAGGGGCCCGTTGTCAGCGGGCGTGCAGGAGCCAAGCCTGCCTGGATCAGCACTGGCCTCACTTCTCCCTTTGCACGTGGGTCCCTCCCCACCACGGCCCCGTCCTTGTGTTTCAGGAGCGCCCACCACGTGCCAGGCCTCGTCCGGGTGCCAGGGAGACAGCAGGACAAGACAGTCCTGGGCCCGGCCCCCATGGGCCCGCGTGGCCTCCGAACAGCACCAGCCCTCAAAGCCACCCACGCCCAGCACCCCGAGCCTGGCGCACAGCGTGGGCTGAGGGCAAAAACCCACAAGAAGTGTTTTTCTTTGAAAGGAAGGAACTTGATGGCTGGCGGGGGACAAAGCGGGCAGCATTATAAACAGCCGAGTTCCCTGAAGTTTTTGGCACATTTTGTTTGTACACCCCTCCCCCATCCCAGGGGCCAGCTGGCGAGGTCACAGGGCATCGCATCTGGGGCCTCCTGAAGGGGGTGCCACCGCGTCAGGGCAGCGGCCCGCCTCCCTGGGGGCTGTTCACCAGAGCCTGCTGGAGGCCAGGCCCAGCCCATTTCTTGTTCCACCTGCCTCTGACCTGTGTGACTCTTTCTTTTTTTTTTTTTTTTTTTGCTTTTTTAGGGCCTCACCCCCCGCGGCTTATGGAGATTCCCGGGCTAGGGGTCGAATCAGAGCTGCAGCTGCCGGCCTGCACCACAGCCACAGCAACGCCAAATCTGAGCCGTGTCTGCGACCCACACCACAGCTCACAGCAATGCTGGATCTTTCACCCACTGAGCAAGGCCAGGGATCGAACCCGCATCATCATGGATCCTAGTCAGATTCGTTTCTGCTGAGCCTCGACGGGAACTCCCTGTGTGACCTTTAATCTCTGCTGTCTGTGGCTTTCTCTGCCATCTGTCTGTCTGTCCGTCCTTCCTTTCTAGACTGTGGGAGGCCACGTGACGAGATCACACAGCTCCAGACTCAGGCAGGGCAAAAGCACCTGCTAGGGCGCCCTCTTCCCTGGGTGGGTGACCTCACCTGGACGTGCCTGACCTCTGGCTCTCACGCACCTGCCGGCAGCCCACGCACGCCTCTGACCTTCCTCTCTCAGCTCCTGAAGATATTGAGCCGGGTCCCTGAACTTGGAGGGCAGGGCCTGGTGGCTGAGGGCAGAGGCTGGTGGCTGCAGGCAGGGCTCGGGCAAATGAGTGGCACAAGGAAGAGGGAAGGAAGACAGAGACGAGGAAGTGGGGACAGGGGACAGAGGGCGGGGAAGGGAGCAGGGTGAGTGAGAGAGGGAGCAGAATGAAGGGCCGAGGGGTGGTGAGCACGGAGGCCGGCGGCAGGGGTCTCCCAGCGCCTCACCTGCTCTGCGTTCCCTCGAAAGGTCCTGGGTCCAGAGGGCAGCCTGGTCCTGGCTATGACCAAGGCCACCTGCTCTTGGCACTTCTGGTCTGGCCATGGGAGCAGCTCCTGGCAGCCCCTTGCCTTGGCTGGCACCTGGCACGGCCCCACCCAGGGGCAGGGGGGCCACACTGGGGCTGAGGCCTCACCCGTGCTCTGCACCAGTGGCTCTAGACAGACTGACCCTTGACCCCAGGCACAGTGCAAGCACCCCGACCCAACCCCGCCAGAGACGGACACTCGCCCTCGGCCAAGAATGGACCTCTGACCCCAGCCCCAGCCTCAGCCTGAACCCTGAGGCTCACAGTGGTGACCATTTCGTGGACACGTCCCTCTGGGGACCGTGTGAGAAGCAGGGCCGTTCACCTGCGGGTAAGAAGCTCCATCGACGCCGCCGTGGCGCACACGGAGACCTCGGGGCCTGCGGTGACCGGCGAGGGCCCAGGGCGCTTGTGTGCAGGCTGGACGTACACATGCAGCCAGGCCCGGGGTGCAGCCCCAACAGGGGCAAATGGGCACGCGGAGCCCCACAGGTGTGCTGAGACGCACAGGCCAAGCAGGCCCACGCGTGCACACACACACACACATGCACACACACGCCCTGCCCTTCTCCCTGGACCACAGCCCCTCCAGCCCAGCCCAGAGGCTCCCCAGGCACCAGGAATGACAAGAGGGTTCCCAAGGGAAGACCAGCAGGAGGGCGAGTGCTGCCCCCTCCCCCAAACCCACTGCAGATCGGAGGCAGCCAGGACACGCAGGAACACAAAGTGCCCCCGTCAGACACACTCGTGTGCTTCTATGTGTGCAGGGAGGTGTGTACGGGGCGTGTGCACACATGCAAGGCCACAGAGCAAGGCCACGCAGAGACCCCTCTGCAAGAGAGCGGTGCACCGCTGCACACCCGCCACCACGCCACTGTCCGGAGTCGGGAGTGTGCGGCTGTCTACACCAGGTGGCTAACCACTCCTCGGGTGACCCTCCAGCCTCTTCCCAGCTCAGCCCCCCTCAACTTAGTGGCTCCAGGATTCTGGCCCAGGGGCCCTCCTGGCCCCCAGCCCCCAGCCCCCAGCCTCAGGCATGGAGGCCCACCAGGGTCCTGCTGACCACGTCCCGCAAGGACCCGGGCTGGCTGTGCACCCGTGGGCTTCGGCACGACTCGGCCATCCCTCCGGAGGGAGAGAGCCCCCTGCTCCAGCTTCTCCTGGGGACACGCAACTCGGAAGCAAGAATCCAGGAGGGCCTGAGTCTGCAGACATGGCCTCTGGAAGGGTGAGAGGATGGAGAAGAAACTGCTGATCAGAAAGGAAAGGGGGCAGTTCCCGTCATGGTGCAGTGGTGCAGTGGTTAACGAATGTGCCTAGGAACCATGAGGTTGCGGGTTCGATCCCTGGCCTTGCTCCGTGGGTTAAGGATCTGACATTGCCGTGAGCTGTGGTGTAGGTCGCAGTCGCAGCTCGGATCCCGCGTGGCTGTGGCTGTGGTGGAGGCCGGCAGCTGTAGCTCTGATTCGACCCCTAGCCTGGGAACCTCCATATGCCACAGGGGCGGCCCTAGAAAAAGGGAAAAAAAAGAAAGAAAGAAAGGAGACTGGGGATGGGAGGGGGGTCTGTGGAGGGGGCTGTGGAGACTGTTCTGGTGCTTCTCCTTCTGGTTTGGCTGCACCCCAAACTCCCCCGTGTGGGCAGGGGGCTGCCGTGCTGTACTTGCCAGCACTCCCCTGGAGTGGCCCCACAGCCTTGAGGCAGGTGTTCTTGGCCCATCTTAGAGGCACAAGGAGTGGGACCAGCTGGTACCACCCCAGTGTCCCCAGCACATCCCAAGGAGCTGTCTTGGTCCCCCGTTCTGCCCAGGACCCAACTCAGAGCAGTTCACCAGCCGGACCCCGGCTGCCGACGCCCGCTGGGCTCTCCAGGAATTGCTGGCGCTGAAGTCATGATCCCAGCCTCCCAGACACCCTGAGCCAGTGCAAGTTCAGCTCTGGGACACCCCAGCTGTGCGTCCCCAGGCAGCTCCGCACCCTCTCTGGGCCTGCTCTCCAAGCTGGGAAAAAGGATGGGGCTCCTGCTTATCTCATGGGGCAGGGGGCTGGGCGGCAGACTTCTAAGCGGCAAATCTCTCTCCCTAAACTTAGCAAAAAGCTCACCGTGGAAACCAGGAGACCCCACCCCACCCGGCGCGAGAACCTTCACGGGACAGGCTGACGCGGCCCGGAGTCAAGGCGCCCCCAGCCCACGGGTGTTTCCAGCTGCTGCCCCGCACTCCCCGGGGGCTACTGCCCTTCAGCTTGCTGCGAGGCCCGCACCCCCCCCCCCAACACCGGTGGGGGACTGCGCTGCTCGGCCGCGGTCTTTCCACCTTTAAAACAGGACCAACCGGACCCGGCATCTGAAGTCACTGCGGGACTCGCCCGCCTCACGCGCTCAGGGCTCTTCCCTCCAGACGCCGAGCTTTCACTGTCTGGGGCAAGGATCCAAGTCCAGCTCCACGGCTGAGCTCCTGGGGCGAAGGCCCACCCACACTCCGGCCCCGATCCGCGTGGCCACCGACGCCCGCTCCGGGCGGCCAACCCCCCACGGCCAGTCCCAGCCTCCCAAGGGCCAAGCGCCGGGCAGGGAGGAGGCTGGGAGCCCCAAGCCACAGACCCTGAAACTGGGGCGCAGAGAGGGAGCTGAGGGGGGTAGAAGCAACGGGAAGCCAGATTTCACCTCCATATAAGGAAGAGCCAGCCCACAGCAGAGCGGCCCAGGAATGGAATGAGCGGCCGCCTTGGGAGGTGGTGAGCAGCCTGTGGCCGAAGGCATGCAAGCAGGAGAAGGGGTCTGGGGGCAGGAGCTCATACAGGCGCTCGGACGCAGGCCAGGGCGGGGCCGAGGGGTCTCTGGTCCTGCGACTTGACCAAGGCCATGTGAGCAAGCGTGGACTTCCAGAAGGTCGGAGCTGGGGGCCAGAGCTGCCACGTGAAAGCCTTCAGACCGAGGACAGCCCCCGACAGGCTGGAGCGAGGGCCCAGCCCCCCAACCCATCCCCTACTCCCCCATCACAAAGCACTTAATTTTTTTTTTTTTTTTTGGTCCTTTTAGAGCCGCACCTGCAGCATATGGAGGTTCCCAGGCTCGGGGTTGAATCGGAGCTGCAGCCGCCGGGCCTACACCACAGCCACAGCAACGTGGGATCTGAGCCGTGTCTGTGACCTTCACCACAGCTCACGGCAACGCCGGATCCTGAATGCACTGAGCAAGGCCAGGGATCGAACCTATGTCCTCATGGATACTAGCTGGGTTCCTTACTGCGGTGCCACCACGGGAACTTCCGAAGCACTTAATTTCTACAAGACAATTCCTGCTTTTAGTTTTAGGAGTTGGAAAGAATACAAAAGAAGAAAGAAAAAAAGACCCAGGGTCCCTTTTGCCCTGGACCCGTCGCCACTAACACTTCTTCCCAATCTTCTCCATGTGCGTCGTTTTCGGCTAGAAATCCCAGCATGCGCTAAACTTCCTCAAAATGGAAATACAATTTACCCTTGCAATCTTTTTTTTTTGGTCTTTTTGCCATTTCTTGGGCAGCTCCTGCAGCATATGGAGGTTCCCAGGCTAGGGGTCCAATCGGAACTGTAGCCGCTGGCCTACGCCAGAGCCACAGCAACACGGGATATGAGCCGCGTCTGCAACCTACACCTCAGCTCACAGCAACGCTAGATCCTCAACCCAACCCACTGAGCGAGGCCAGGGATCGAACCCACAACCTCATGGTTCCTAGTCGGATTCGTTAACCACTGAGCCACGACGGGAATTCCTACCCTTGCAAATTTTTTAAAAATTGTTTTTTGGCCACACCTGAGATATGCAGAAGTTCCCAGGCCAGGGATGGACCCCGCACTATGGCAGCGACCTGAGCCCCAGCAGTGACATCAGGTCCTTAACCTGCTGAGCCACCAAGGAACTCCAAACATGCACCCTTTTCAAGAAGTTTTTGTAAATGCACAGACCTGTGCCAGCAGCCCTATTTTCAGAGCCTTTTCATCAAAAAGAAACCAGTACTCGTCGTTCCCACTGCAGCTCAGCAGGTTATGAGCCGGACTAGTGCCCATGACGGTGTGGGTTCAGTTCCTGGCCTCACTCAATGCTGGGTTAAGGATCCAGCACGGCTGTGGCTGTGGCGCAGGCCCGCAGCTGCAGCTCGGATCCCACCCCCCGCCCAGGAACTTCCATATGCCACGGGTGCAGCCCTAAAAAGAAAAAAGAATCCAGCACCCATTAGCAGTGACCCCCACTCTCGCCCACACCGCAGCCCATCAACCCCTGGTCTGCCCCCCACCTTCACGGACCCGTGTGTCATCGTCAGCTCCTCCTGGCCTCCTCGAACCCACCCCAGCCACCTCCAGCCCTGCGGGAGCCAGAAGGAGCCTACAAAAGCCAAGTCAGGCCACGTCCCACCCGCCCTCGGCATGCTCCATCCTTGGCTCTCGGCGCACACGAGTCTCAACCACACTTGTCCGGGGAGCCCAGTCCCCTGGGCCATCAGCCATCTACCGCGCTCCAGTTCCTCTTGCACCATCCTCCTGGCTCCCTCTGTGCCAGCCACACTGGCCTCATCAGGCAGGTCCTGCCTCAGGGCCTTTGCACCGCCTGCTCCTCCCACCAGGACCACGCTTCTCCCACGCTTCTCTCCAGCTCTGCTTTCTTCGTCCTCAGAACACGTCACCTGACAGCCCTTTGGTCTCCGCTTCTCCTCCGCTCAAGAGGCAGCTCGCACCTTGCACGGGGCTGCAGCTCCGGAGCATCTGGGCCGTTTCCAATAAGACGAGCGACGTAAAAGGAGCCCAGGCGGAGCGCGAGCAGCCCCGGAGCGGACGCCGTGACCCGGTGGCCCTCGCCTGCGGGTCCTCGCCCTGCAAACCGCTCGGTGCCAGGAGAGCTCACTCACACATCCACATCCCAGCTCCTCTTGCAAACACAGCTCCGCTCATCCAGGGCCACGCGGCCAGGGCCGCGCACAGACACGGAGGCCGGCCAGGCCCTGCCGCCCTGGGGCGCTGTCTGAGCAGCAGCCCAACCCCCCCCGCCCCCCCAGCCCCCCACCCCCTGCTCTCACATGTGGCCCTACATCCGCTAAGAGGCTCCGCCCTACCCGCCCCCTTGGGACCCCCACCCCTCTCCACCTGACCCGAGGGAACCGGGGGGCGGCCTCCCCACCCTCCTCCCTGCCCTTGACCGTATCCGGCACAGCACGCTGGGCCATAGGAGGCTTCCTTAGCGGGCCCACCCTGGGGGATCTACGCCAAGGCGGGGCCTGGAAGGGTCCGGTTGGGGTCACATCAGCACCCACATTTAGCCACCACTTGCTGTGCTCCAGGGCGCAGGGAAGCACGGCCTGGGGAAGGCCCGGGGGGCGGGGGGGGCCAGAGAAGAGGTGGGAGGGCTGCAGCCTGGACCTGTGCTGCAGTTAGGCCCATGTTCGAGCATGCGTGGGCGTGTGTGCACGTGTGTGTGTGTGTGTGTGTGTGTGTGTGTGTGTGTGATCACACAGAGGATGCCGGGTTCTACCGTGGGCAGTGCCCAGTCCCCCCAGGGCCTCAGTGTCCCCGCCTGCACACAGGGTCCCCCTGATGGCCAGCCCCTCTGGCCCAACTCCGGCCCCCCTCCCCACCCTGAGAGGTTTTCCGGGTACTGCGGCCCTGCCTTCTCATCCATCAGGATTTTGCTGCATTCCTGTGAGTCATTCTCCAAACAAACCCGCGTGAGAGAAGGAGGGGGAGGGAGGGGAGGCTGGATGCAAAGGGCGCCCTGCCTGTCCCCCTCCGCCTGTCCCCCTCTGCCGCCCTCCGCGCCGCAGGGGTGCGCTGGCATAAAAGGCTGGTCAGCCGTGCCGTGGACTTGCTGTGTGACCCTGGACAAGGCCCTTGCCCTCTCCAGACCTCTGGACAAAACGGGCCTGAAGGTCCCCGCCGACAGGACGCACAGGCTTCCGAGGAGCCTGTGGGTCTCAAAAGACGCAGGGCCTGGGGCTGTGTGCCTGGGTCCTGGAGGTAGCCCCTTCCCACTTCCTGTCTGTGTGCCCCCCCAGGAAGTGGGGAGGGGGCTGAGGCGCAGGGCCGGGCCGGGAGGAGGGTCTCTGGGCAGACCCCAGCGCCGAGGCTCGCCTCGGCCCGTGGACCTCTGGCCGTGTCTGTGTGCACGCGTGTGTCTGTGTCGCCTGTGCCTGCCCATGTGTGTGCACGTGTGTGAGCAGAGCGGCTTACCCCCAAGAGTCGGCGGCCCCTGAGTCACCGTCACTGCGACCGCCCGGTGGCGCATCCAGTGGCCCAAGTGCCTTTGCACATGTGTCTCCAGGGCTCCAGGGTCTGCAGAGCCCCCGTGACCTGTATGTGGTCACGTGGCCAAGCTGCTGACGTGTGTGTGTGTGTGTGTGAGAGAGAGAGAGAGAGAGAGAGAGAAACACAGGTTCTAGAGGGTGTGAGAAGAGTGCCCACGAGTGTGAGCGGCGGCTCTGCCACAGCGGGCTGCCGTGCGGTGAGTGTGCCCAGGATCTCCAGCTCCTGGAACTGCCCGGCCTCCTCCACACGCAGGTGCCCACCCCTTAGCTGCACCCGCCCCTGTGCCCCAGGCCCAGGGCTCGCCTCCGGGACCCCTGAGATTCGGAGCCAAGCGCCGGCCATCGACCCAGCAAAGCACAGACACGCAGCTCTTTGGACCTGGAGCCTGGGCAGGTCCCACCTCCCCAAGGCCCACAGGTGAGGCCTGGCCACCCCCATCTGGCCCAGAGGAAGGGAGGTCAGGGGAGGCCGGGGGCCTGGAAGGGCATGGGGGGCAGAGCCGGGGCTGGGCAGGACGGAGACCCTGCGGACAGTTGGGTGGTGCTCAGCCAGGACTCCAGGATGCTTACAGCTGGAGGGAGCGGGGCGACCAGAGCCCCTGGAGGCCTGGGTGGCGAGGAGAGTGGGGCAGAGAAGGGGCTCTGAGCGTGCAGGACACTGAAGCAGGGGGAGACGGAGAGGAACGGCCCCACGGGACAGCCCCCGCCCCGCAGCCCCCAGCTCCGCGGCCACCCGAGCTGGGACAGAGTCCTCCCAGGTGGGGGTGAGGGGCTGGCGCCAAGGGCCGTCTGTAAGGGTCACCCCAACAGGGGGATGGTCCCGGCTGCTGCCCCCGCTGCTCATGCAGCCCCTTCCCCCGTCGCAGTGTGCTCACCTGTGAAGGGGGCCCCCAGCCCAAGCCGCACCTGAGGGGGGGAGGCCCATGGGGCTCTGTGCCTGCAGCGGGGGGGCGAGGGGGGTTCACCTCTACACCCACGGCTGCCACGCTGGGCCGCTTGGGTGCTTCCGCACGGGCCGAAGGATCCAGCGCAGACAGCACGGGCTCCGGGAGCGCTGGCCCCCAGCGGGGACAGGACACCGTCCCCAGCCTCGGGGCCCTTGCCTGGACCTCTCACCTGGTCCGGAGCCTCTCAGTTACTGGAAGGGGGGTGCGGGTGGGGAGGGCCGCCGCTGAAGGAGGACATGGGGACGCGGAGCCCCCCGGAGGCTCTACGGCGACAAGCCGTGAGCTGCTGGGGACATCACAGCAGCAGGCACGCAGGAGGTGGAAGAGAAGGACCCACCTATCCCACGCGGGGGCTCCGGATTCCACCAGGTCCCCCAGCCAGAGCGGTGGCAGAACATGTGACAGCCGAGCCCTTCAACGCAGGAGCACCCACAGGCGTGCTCATCAAGGGGCCCCCCCACCTGGGCTGCAGGTCATATACCCTAGGAGAGGACCCGGAGCCACAGGCCGAGCAGTCCTGGGGGGATGGGGCCAAGGGAGCCGAGAGGAGGGTGCAGGGAAGCTGGGGCGGGGGGGGACGAGGGGGGAGCCTGAGAGGACGAGCACCCAGGGCTCTATTCCTGGGCGATGGGGCGAAACGTGTCCCTGCCTCCGGGCCTTGGCACGGCCCTTTCCTCGGCGCGCGGTGCCCAGACGTCCTCAAGGCTCCCCCACCTCCGTCGGGTCCCCTGCTCAGGGAGCCTTTCTCAACCCCCCAGTTGAAAGCCGTGAACGTCTCCCTGCCTCCTGAGCCGCAGCCCCGCGCGATTTTTTCTCACTGTCATTTCCCACCTTCTTCCCTCGAGCAGCAGCAGTGCCGGCTCCCCCAGAAGAGAGGCTCCACCAGGGCAGGGCTCTGCCTGCTTCATCGACCTTGTTCGTCGACCCAGAACAGCTCCCGGCATGCAGCAGGGGCCCCCAGAAATGCATGTGGAGTGAGTGAAGCACCCCGCTTTCTGAGACAGGAAAGCCTCCATTCCAATGGGGAAACCTTGGAGTTCCCGTCGTGGCGCAGTGGTTAACAAATCCGACTGGGAACCATGAGGTTGTGGGTTCGATCCCTGGCCTTGCTTAGTGGGTTCAGGATCTGGCGTTGCTGTGAGCTGTGGTGTAGGCTGCAGATGAGGCTCGGATCCCATGTTGCTGTGGCTCTGGTGTAGGCCGGTAGCTACAGTTCCGATTCGACCCCTCACCTGGGAACCTCCATATGCTGCGGGAGCGGCCCCAGAAATGGCAAAAAGACAAAAAAAGAAAAAAAAAAGGGAAATCTTTAAAAACGTTTCAAGTTTCTTTCCTCCTGAGACGGCGCTGGAAAGAAAGCCACGCCGCCTCCCAGCTCAGACTCACCCCCAAAGCCAAGGTTTGACCTGGGGCGCGAGGGGTGGTCGTCCTTCTCCTTCCATCATGACCAGCCTGCACGCTAGACGTCGCAAGGGCACGGCCCGCACTGATCCCCCACGCTCCCTGTCACCGTGCAGGGCGCCCCCATCCGCCCACGGCTCCCCGGGACCCCGTGTGGCCCTCGCCCACCTCGGCCCTCGTCCTGGCCCCCTACCTGCTCTCCCCCTCCAAC
Source organism: Phacochoerus africanus (assembly GCF_016906955.1). Classification (NCBI taxonomy): domain Eukaryota; kingdom Metazoa; phylum Chordata; class Mammalia; order Artiodactyla; family Suidae; genus Phacochoerus; species Phacochoerus africanus. The sequence continues at coordinate 60,193,641 of NC_062557.1, forward strand.
TGGCCTCAACCTGCGGCCCAGAGCGCTGGGCCAAAGGCCCAAGTCTCCCTCCAGCCTGGCCCTTATCTGCGTAGGCCTGCGACTGGAGCAGGACCAATGCCCATGCCCGAATCCCGGCTCCGAGCCCAGCAGGGGAGGGGCCCAGTCCCCTCCGAGGGCCAATTCCAGCTCCCCCTGCTCTGAGGCCTCCCTCGGGCCAATGAGACAGGTGCTCCAGGGACACCTGCTGCAGGAATGAACGAGGTGAACCACTCAGCAGAAGGAGAATGCATGGGTGAGAGTCTGAGGGCAGCGACCCGGGCACCGCGCATGGCATCGGTAATGCTCTTCCCTCTGCCGCACCTCCTCCACAGCTCCTGGGCCTCCCCACGCACTCCTGGGGGTCACATGGGACCATGACAATGACGCTGCTGTCACAAAACCCCTAAAACAACAGAGGTTTACGCTCATTCTCAACACAGGTTGGCGGGGAGCCTCCTGCTCCGGGAGTCACACCTGGGCCGAGGGAAAGAGGCTGGCAGGTGGCCCTGGCAGCAAGGCCCAGCCAGGCGGACAGTCTCATTGGCCAGAACCAGTCACATGACACCCCCAACCACACCTGTCCAGGCAGCTCCCCGCAGGCCCTTGGGGGGCAAGGAACTAAAGTCCGGACCCCAAGCGCTAATGACCCCCAGCTGCTGCGGGTGGGGGCGGGAGGAACCTTCCACCACCACGAACCCTGTGCACAGCTCACAGCCCCAGTCATCAGGCGGCCGCATCCATGAAGCACCGGCTACACGTCGCCCACCTTGCAAAGGACCCCACCCCCACCCCCGGTGGGCACAGTCCAGTGGAAACGCCACTGCCCTGGGGGTGCAGCCCTGCCCTGCGGGATCCCAGTTGGCAGCGACGCACAGACCCACCTCCCAGCGAGGGACTAGCCCGCGACATCACTCCAGCGCCTCCAGCTGTGCCACGAGGTGGGAGCAGACCCACCGCGTGGGCCGTCCCAAGAGCTTCACGCAGAGCCCGGCGCACAGGAGGCACTCCGCCCGTGTGAGCAGAACCCCGGGCGTGCCGGCAGACCTCCTCCAGTTTCCACCACCTGCGGGGCTGGGACGCCTCCTGACGCCCCTGGCAGCCTGCCCGCACCCCCTCCATCCGGTCAGCAAGGACCTCTGGGCCAGGATGGAGCAGGTCAGGTGTGCTGGGACCCCAGGAAACCAGAAGAGGCCCACCCGGCAGGCCCAACCGCCCCCGAGCCACACAGGGTCACGGCCAAGGCCCACCACCGCCACCTCCGTGCGCACACACAGCGGGCCCACGATAAACACCAAGGGGTGTGCTGGCAGATGGGCCAGGCTGAGGCCTGAGACAGGTGCGCTGAGTGCAGAGGGACTGGCTCTGGCCCTCTAGGCTGCACGGCGCCACTCAAGCTGCTGGGTGGCAAAGGGACCTCTGCCCGGGCCTCCAGGCTCAGGCCTCACCACTGGCGGTGAGCTCACGCCTTCTGTGGCTGTCCCCGGCCCCAGCTCAGGCGGTGCTCTGCCCCAGGCCGAGCTGAGGCCCCTCCTGACCTTCCTGGGCTCGGCCCAAAGAGCCTCTCTGCTTCCTCTCAACTGGTCCTTTCATTTACTTTTTTACTTTATGGATTTTTGGTCTTTTTGTCTTTTTACGGCCACACCTGTGGCACATGGAGGTTCCCAGGCTAGGGGTTGAATCAGAGCTACAACCGCCAGCCTACGCCACAGTCACAGCCACGCGGGATCCAAGCCATGTCTGCCACCTACACCACAGCACAAGGCAACATCAGACCCTTAACCCGCTGAGCGAGGCCAGGGATGGAACCCGCGTCCTCGTGGACGCTAGTCAGGTTCACCAACCGCTGCGCCATGACGGGAACTCAATTAGTCCTTTTACACGAGAGCATAATATTCTTGGCACGGCAGAGCCCCAACCTGACCCCCTTGACGCTGGGCGGTGGGGAGCCTCTGCCCCTGAGATGGCATGGAGTGCGGAGGCGGGAGACCCGGGGTGGTGTAGACCAGACGGGGGCTGGAGGGCAGAGCGGAGCGGCTGTGGAGCCAGGGAGGGGCAGGGGAGGGCACCTTGGGGAAACTGCTGGCCGGTCCCTCTCTCTCCTTCCCTCTGAGAGGGAGAGGAGAGGATGGAGGGAGGGACCCCTGGCCTGAGGCCCCTCCCCCAGGCCCGGGCCATCCCCAGGGGGCCTCGAGGAACTTGGGGGGGGCAGGACACACCCAGACTCTGCTCACCCTGGGTGGCCCTGCCCCCAACACAGGGACCAGACCATGGGGGTGGGGGGAACGGAGAACAAAGAAGCTCGCCCAGGAGGGGCAGGGAGGGGTTTTTTTTTGGGGGGAAACAGCTTCCAAAAGGCAAGGAGGGAGGCCTCGGCCTCGCAGAGGCAACATGGACCACCGTCCAGCACCTGGCGCGCATCACTGCTCGCGCGGAGAGATGCCCGGGCAGGGCAGCAGCAGGCCCCGCGGGGCCTTGAGTGCCGAGCGCACTGGAATCAGTTACGGGAACCTGCAAGCCGGACACACCCAGCAGCTCAGCGTGGTACCCCGCCTCCGTCCAGCCCCACAGCGCCCTTTCTGAGTCAGTGGTCTCTCGGACACAGGCCCAACTGGCCCCTGCCAGGCAGGTGCGATTAAACTCACATGGCCATGAAGCATAAAGGCAGCTCATTTGCATGAGAACAAGAAACCGCTGGTGGGCGCGGGGGGGGGGGGGGCGGGGACGGCCGCGGAGTCCCAACAAGAGCCAGGTTGGCAGGCCAGCCTGAGTGTGGGACCCCACTGACAAGCCCCAGCCACAGGGCCCCCCGCCTGGGATAAGGGTGGGTCTGGACCTGACCCCGGGGCCCAGTCCAGGTCCCAAGCCTCGGTCTTCGGATGGCGAGGGAGGAAGTGGAAAAGAGAAGGCAGGTGCCTCTACCCCAAAGCCACGGCTGGGGACACAGGCCTGGAGGCGGGTGTGACCCACGGGGTCCCCAGCGAGGGCGCCAGAACCCAGGCCGCCGCCTGCAGGTGGCTCGTTTACTCAACAACAGCAGCAGCCAACGCGCGAGCACCTAAAATTCTCCCGCTGAATCCCCCCGGCGCATCCAGGAGCTGGTGGGTCCTTACCATCGCTTTTATTTGGTTTGATTTGGTTTTTTAAATTTATTTACTTTTGTAGTTTTAGGGCCGCACCCGCGCATATGGAGGTTCCCAGGCTGGGGGCTGAACTGGAGCTACAGCTGCAGGCCTGCACCTCGGCCACGCCGGGTCCCTACCCCACTGAGTGAGGCCAGGGATCAAACCCGTGTCCTCACGGGTCCCAGTCGTTGCCTGTGAGCCTCGATGGGACGTCCAGGTCCTTGCGACTGTGACGCCCCTTCTGCAGAGAAGGAAACTGAGGCTTGGACGGGAGCGGGACTCGCCCGGCAGTCTGGCTCCGGGGCTGGGCTCACAACCAGGAAGCCACACCACCAAGTGCGACACGGCCAGGAGGACACGCGGGGTGGGGGCGGGTGCTGTGGCTACGAGGAGCTGTGCCATGCCACCCCTGCCAGCTGGTCGAGCTGTAGCCAGCGCCACCATCGTGGCCTTGAGGGAAGCAGACACAATAAGCCAGGTGAGCTGTGAATGAGAACTGGGGGTGGAATCTCACCTCCCCGGCAGTTCGTTTGCCCCCCACCCCCAAACACGGGTGGGCTCTCAAGATGACCCGCGGGTCAGACGTGGCAGGATCACAGCCAGTTTGGCCTGCGGTCTAAGGCGCAGCACGGTGCCTGGCAATAAATAGGCATCCGGGACCCTCGGGGGCACGTGCACCAACGAACAGATGCTCCCTCTGCTGCGGACGCAGTGGGGCCTGAGAGCAGACAGACTAAGGCAGAAAGACAGGTGGGGCCCGAGGCAGTGCAGAGCGAGGCTCCCGGCGTCCCCCGGGGCAGTGCCCCTGGCATTCCAAAGTCAAGGCTGTTGCCAACAGATGTCTCGAGGGCCCTGGCGGCAGGGGTGGGGGGGCAAAGAACTCGGGAAGAGGTGACACACACTGGCCTGAGTTCCATGCAGAGGTGACAGAGCTGGAAGGAAACGTCCAGTCCTGGGGAGCCCAGAGAAGGTGGGCGGTGGCCGGGGCCTCAGAGCAAGGATCTGGCTCTCCTGACTCACTCTTGTCCTAGCTGAGCCTGTCCGGCGCCCAGAGCAGCCGCCGGCCGAGGCCCAGGCCTCCCGCTCCGTCCAGGGGAGAAACCGCAAGCCTGCGCTCTGCCCTCTAAGCGCGTGACAGGCAGGCCTGCCCTTCGGGGATGCGTGTGAGGCCGGAAACTTATTTATTCCTGTCCTTCCCGGGCCCCAGCTCCCCAGGGCAGGGCTCAGGAACGCTCGGATCACGGCTGATTTCACTCCTGGCACAAGAGGCCGCGAACACACCTATGGGCCCGAGGTATTACAGCTGCCAACAGCAACGCCAAAGAAAGCGGTGTGCCAGGGCGGCCCCGCGCCCCCAGCCCACCCAGCAGGCTCAGGGGCCTGGATGGACCGGGCAGCAGGAGAGTGGCGCCCCCTGCCCAGCCTGACACCACCCCCGCAGCCGCAAAGGTCTCTGTCCCTCGGGCCTGGGCAGCCACATTAGAACCACAGTGACAGACACACGAGCTGCTAGGGGGCGGCAGGGGGTTTGAGGAAAACCCAACACCCCTGGGTGGTGTCTGGGCTGTGGGGGGGGGGTGCTTCTAGAGGAGGGACAGAGACGCCCCCAGAGCAGCCTCGACCCCTCATTCCTCACCGTCTTGCTGCCACCTCTGGGCTGGATCAACATGCGTGACCCCTGCCTCCTCCGTGCCAGGGCCTCTGTGCAGGCGCACGGCTGGGCCCAGAGCCTGGCACAGAAGGGCAAGCTGAGGCCCAGGCAGGGGCTGCGGAGCAGAGGGCTGGGGCCCGGCTTGGTCGCCACAGGCTGTGTGCCCTGGGCCTCAGTTTCCCATCCGGGCGTCGCGGACCGGGGCCACCTTGACCCGAGTTCCCTCCGGGCTGAGCCGCCGGGCAGGGAAGGTCAGGTCCCACCGGACGCAGTGGGGGGTTGTCAGCGGGCCTTCAGTCCCCGAAGCCAGGCCTCCCTGGCGTGAGGCCCGGCCACGCAGGGGCACAGGACTCGGTGCCCAGGGCGAGGGAAGGGCAGATGCCAACAACTCAGCCAGCGGCCACCGCCTGGGCCACGGATGTGAAGCCCTGCAGCCACTCCCCGTGTGTGCAGAGACAGGCCTCCCACACAGGACTTACACACGAGCCCGACACACTCAGCCGCACACGGGTCCCACCCACAAACACAGCCCCCACCACGCCGGGGATCCCACCACCCACGAGCACCCAGGACATGCTCACAAAACCCACGCCCTCCACCCCGCCTCCCAGCCGAGACGCGCGCACACACGGGCGCCCACCCAGACACAGAGTCAGACGCGTGCCTGGATGCAGTGACCACGAAGAACCACCACCCTCCATGCACAGAAGCCCCCAAAGACAGACAAACCCACGCCGCGCACACGCAGGCCTGGGACAACACACAGACACACCCTCGTCTTGCCACCAGATTCAACTCCACACGGCGGGCGGTGCCCAGCCAGGACGAGCGACTCCAGATGAATAAATCATGTTCAGAGCATCAATCTCAGCCCCAACCTGGCTGCCTCCTGCTACAGGTAAAGCGAAACGGGTCTTAAATATTTTATAACTGAGTAAACCTGCTAAGAGAACACAATTTACAGGGCCGTTGGCTACAGGTGCACAGCACCCCCCCCCCCGCCCCCAGGCCTACCCCAGGCTCTTTTCATCTCAGGAGCACAAGCTGGTGACAGCAGGTGGTGGCCAGTAGGCTCTCTGGTCCCCCTCCCCCCCGCCGCCCCCAGGCCTACCCCAGGCTGTTACTCCCGGGGAGAGGGGCACCTGTGATTCTTCCACGCTAAATCCAGCCGCTACTCAGGGGCCAGGCCCTGTGCTTTCTTGGAGGCCTTTTTTTTTTTTTTTTTTGGCTTTTTAGGGCTTTACCCACAGCATAGAGAGATTCCGAAGTTAGGGGCTGAATCAGAGCTACAGCTGCCAGTCTACACCACAGCCACAGCAACGCAGGATCCGAGTCCCATCTGCAACCTACACCACGGTTCACGGCAACACCAGATCCTTAACCCACTGAGTGAGGCCAGGGATCGAACCTGCGTCCTCATGGATCCTGGTCGGGTTCATTAACCACTGTGCCAGGACGGGGACTCCTCGGATGCCTTTTAAAAGCCCATCCATCCCTGGCAACGGTAATTTCCAAGGTCTGTTTCACGCAAGGCTGGGGTGTGTCAAAGTCGAACCACTCCGGAGTGGCAAAGAGAGGCAGCTGGGACAATGGGGGCAAGGGCGGCTTTAGCGAGGCTTGAGAGGCAGTGGGGCAGAGAGGTGGAGGGACTAGGGAGCCCAGGGAAGCAGAAATCTGCTCCCAGGAGGTGGAGAGGGAGCAGAAATCGGGTCCCAGGACTGACGGGGGCTTTGAGTCTGAGCATGGCTGGGCCAAGGAGGCCCTGGATGAGGCTGAGGTCTGGGACTTCAGTGCAGCCTTGCTGCTGGAGCCGGGATCTCACCGGGGCCACAAGCCTCCAATGTCCCCACAGAGGCGGGTGGCCCCGGCCCCAGCTGCTGATCCGAGTGAGCGTTAGAGGCGAAGGACAGGATGAGCACGGCCAGGAAGCAACCGTCCAGAAGCTCTCCCAAGACGGTTCGAGCTCTCTGCAGACTCAGAGACTGAAGGACAAGGAGCAGGTCACACAACACCAAGGGAGAAAGGCAGGACATCGAGTGGCAGGCTCAGGACCGCTCCAAACTTAAAGCAAAGACCCCATGAACGGGAGGCAAAGAAAACTCAAATGTGCTGCCTTTGGAGACTGGGAGTCTGGGTGAACTGCTTTCAATTTGCTGTATTTTCCGAAAGTCTATTATAAGCCTGCCCTCCTTTTATAGTGAGAAAAATAGCTATTAAAACCACAAAGAGGGAGTTCCCGTCGTGGCGCAGTGGAAACGAATCCGACTAGGAACCATCAGGTTGCAGGTTCGATCCCTGGCCTCACTCAGTGGGTTAAGGAACCAGCATTGCCGTGAGCGGTGGCATAGGTCGCAGATGCGGCTCCGATCCGGCGTTGCTGTGGCTGTGGTGTAGGCCGGCAGCTGTAGCTCCGATTTGACCCTTAGCCTGGGAACCTCCATATGCTGCAGGTACAGCCGTAAAAAGACAAAAAAAAAAAAACCCAACCCACAAGAGGAGCTCCTGTCGAGGTGCATTGGAAAGAAGTCTGACTAGGAACCAGGAGGTGGCAGGTTCGATCCCTAGCCTCGCTCAGTGGGTTAACCATCCGGTGTGGCTGTGGTGTAGGCTGGCAGCTGTAGCTCGGATCGGATCCCTAGCCTGGCAACCTCCACGTGCTGATGGTGTGGCCCTAAAAAGCAAAAAAAGAAAAAACCCAAAGGGCCTTACACAAACCAGATGACTCCATATCTTATATTATTACATCTGTCCTATGTTGTTTATCAAACGTCTAGAGAAAAACCATTACCCTGGTAGTGGATTTTCAAGGGGGGGGTTTACTTGTCTTCCCGCAGTGTTAGCCTTTCCTAAAAACATTTACGGCCTGGTGATTTCGCTGAAAACAGGAGGCTCGGGGCTGAGGAGTTCCTGTGGGTATCAAGCCGGAGTCTCCCTCCCGTGCCGCTGAAGCCCGTTCTCACCCTGGGATCCCAGCGAGCGTGCCCCGGGCAAGGGCAGCCGCCCCACGGACGGCGCAGGGCCCCCTTCCGGCCTGCTCCGTCCAGGTAGGAGCAGGCGGAGGTCAGCTGAGTGCAGGAGGGACTGGGGGGAGGAGGGGGCCGGCGGAGGACGGAAGGGGCGCAAAGCAGGGGGACGGGGGAGGGGCGGAGCCGAGCCCAGGCCTGGCCCGAGAGCAACGCGGCAGGAACGGTCGCAGCCTCCCGGCCCCGACACGGGCGCGGAGCCCCGCCCCGCGCCCCGCTTCCCGGAAGCCGCGGGCCCTGGGGGCGTGGCCTAGAATCCCCGCCCAGAGCCCCGGTTCCCAGAAGCCGCCGGCTGGCCCACCGAGGGGCGGGGCCTGGGAGGCTCGCTCCGCGGTCGCGCGGGGCACGCCGGGACGGGCGCTGCCATGGCGACGCAGCGGCCGCCCCGCCCCCGCCCCCGCCCCGCGGCCCCAGCGAGTCGCGGTCGCGGCCCCCGCCGGGCTCGTCCGGTTGCCTGCGCTGAGGCCCCGGCGCGGCGGCGGTGGGGTCGCCGCCGGGGAGCGGGAGGGAGCCAGGAAACGCGAGCGTTTGCCCTCCCGAGGTCGGGGAGGAGAGGAAATGGCTCCGGAGGTGATCCTGCAGCTGCCTCCACGTCTGGCCTGCTGGCTCTTACCAAGCCCTCCCCGCGGCGGGGCTGCCGCGCCTGAACAAGCAGGTCGGCTGAGGCTGCCCCGCTAGCACCCGGGACTTGACCCCCCCAAAACGGTCTCTCCACTCCAGTACCATGCACCCCGGCCTCTACATAGCCAGGCATCTGCTCCTGGACAGTGCGAACCCTTCAGCTCGGCTGCCGTCCAGGCCCCCCGCAGTGCCCTCCTAGGAGACCCAGGCAAGCTGGCAGCTCCCCGCACAGACCCTGACCCCCTTCTTGGCCTGCGTCCCCCCAAAGGGTGAGGGCTCACACCGACAGGCCAGTCCTAGATGTGAGTGGCTCTGCCCTGCCCGGCTAGGGGGCAAACAAGCCCAGATCTGTTAAGGACTGAAGAGGCAGGGCTGGGATTTGGCCAGACTGGCTCCAGACGCCTGTCCACACACAGTGGCACTCCTTCCTTGCTTTCTGACCACCCAGACTGGGCTGGTCCAGCCGCCTACCTCTGCCTAGAGCACTGGCCTGGCCTCCGTCGCTGCCTCCTCCTCCCCCCTCGCCACCAGCCGTCTTCTCTTCCCAGCCGCCAATCTGCAGACACACAAAGCCCTGTTTGTTTGCTTTCTCTGCTGCTCCCCTGGATCTGATGTCGTTCTCTGCTACCTGCCGGCCTGGCTTCCTCTCCAAGCCGCCTGCTCAGCCTGCTCAAGGGAAGGAGGGGCGGCCATACAGCAAGCCCTGCCTCTAGGCCACCCTGTCTTTCCTAGAATCCACCTCCTTAGCGCTGGGGGCACCCAGCCAGGGCATCGGAACTGACGACAGCTTTGCAGCCCCCTCACGGCATCTTAGAATATAGGGTGCCTTCTGGGTAGAGCAGGGAGGATGTCTGTGGCCAGCGGCTTGGGACAGGGACCGGGGAGGGGAGCCAGAGAGGTCCAGCCAAACGCCGCCCCCTTTTGTGAGCAAGGCTTGTTTTGTCTGTCAATCAGCAAGGCTGCCCCCACTTCCCCGCAAGCCAAGGGCCGCCAGAAGATAAGGCAATGAATGGGACCAGGAAGGCCCAATTCAAGAGGCAGAGGGACACCCCCGTTTCATGGCCTTCACCCACCATGCCTCTTTCTGAGCCAGGGACACCAGGGGCTGGGACGCGGGCTCCGGCTGGGAGCCTCACTTGGCAGGCCTCAGGCAGACCTCTGCACCGCAAGCACACACGGCTGTGTCTTGGGAAGCCCGCTCGGCCCGAGCCGAAACGGGCAAAGAAAAATAAACACCCGCATTCCACAGCAGCTTCTCTACCTGCAGAGTGGGGGCCGCCCGCTCTGCCCGTTCAAATAAAGAAACCCAACACTGATACTGCACAGAGATACCGCGTCTTGCCTGCTTCCTCCTACCCAGGGCTCTTTTATGGCGCCCTGCCTCGCTGGGTGGCCCGGGGCAGGTCCTGCCCGGGCCTCCCTCCTCCCCTTCCTGTCCCTTTCCACAGAGAGCTTAACCCTTCCAGTAACTCCAGGATAAAGGTGTGGCTAGACCCACCTGACAGATGAAAGGAGAAAGCGACAGAGGCTAAAACTGCGCCAGTCAGAACTCAAGCCCACGTCTGACCCCCGGCCCTAAAAACTTTCCACCAGGTCACCGTATGACGTCACGGCCAGAGACCTTCTGCTGAAGGGTGAGTGACCACCACGAGGAGGTGGGTGATGACAAGGCAGGGCCTGGCTTTGGTGCCCAACCGATGCGGTTTCCAGTCTCGGCTCTGCACTCGGTTGCTGTGTGACCTCGAGCAGGTCACTTAATGTCTCTGTGCTCGGTTTCCTTGAGAATCTGAATGGGACAATTAATAAGGCTTACAGAGGACTCCCCAGTGCCCAGCACGATCGCCGGCACTCATTAAGCGAGGGCTCTTCTCCGTGATCCCCTTCAGCATTCAGAGCCAAGCGGTCACCCATTAGAGGGACCAGGCCGCCGCCGCCGCTGCTTTCGTGCATCTGGCCCTGCGGCCAGCACCCCCAGTCACCACCTCAAGCCCTCTGGAACGCTCAGGCAGAGGCCCAGGGCTCCAGGGCTGGGCTCCCCAGGTTCCTGGTCTGCCTGGGAGACCAGGACCTCTCTGTTTAATTAGCCAGGGCGAGGGCCCCAGGGGTCAGTGTCACCCCAAGGGAACAAAGCCAGCTCCGTCCACATCCTGCTGGACTCGAGAAGCGAGAGCCACTCAACGAGTCTGATTTGGCAAAACGTCTGTTTTTGTAAGATGCTATTTCAGGCCGCGGTGGGGATTTCTGTGCTCGTCTCCAAGGCGCCCTAAAGCCAATTCCTTCCACCTCCTCATCCCAGTCGGTCGGTGCTTGAAACGAAAACAGGGTTCTTCGCTCTTCGCGTTTCTTCCTGCTTCTCTTCCCACCTATCAGCCGCGTGCAGAGGAGGGAAGGGGAGCAGGGCCGGGGCCCCTCGGAGGGGCAGCCCTCCCCCCGCCCCCAGGCCTCCGCAGGGCCCCCCAGAACTCGGTGGCAGAGAGGGCCTGGGCCTTAGGTGCCGGAAGCCCCTGAGGCCAGGTCACCGTCTGCAGAGGCGCAAGGGTGGCTGCCCTTCCCACCACGCCCCTGGCCCTTCTGCTTCTGAGCCCAGCTGGGGCTCTGCACCCCTCCCCCCCCGCCTGGAAGCCCCCCCCCCCGACCCCGCCCCAGGCCTCCCCTTGGAGCCTGAGCCCCGGCTGGGGCTCAACACAGCACCTTCCCAGCTGCAACACAGTCACAACTAAGTTAAGTCCACAGCTACGCGAGCCTTTCTTAAACGTCTGCTCAGCTGCCAGACTCGAACCTTCGAGGGGCAGGGGCGGTGGCCCCACAGGCAGCCCTGTTTCTCCAGAGCAAACTGGCTCAAGCCCTCAGCACTGTGGACGTTTGGGGCCAGACGATCTGTTGTGGGGGCGTCCTGTGCACCCCAGCGCCTAGAGCGGTACCCACTAGACGCCAGCACCTCCCCAGTGGATACAACCAAACATGTCTTCAGGCAGGGAGTTCCCATCGCAGCTCAGCCTTAACAAACCTGACTGGTATCCATGAGTAAGCAGGTTCGATTCCTGGCCCTGCTCAGTGGGTTAAAGGATCCGGCTTGGCCATAAGCTGTGGTGTGGCTCTCAGCTCGGACCCTGCGTTGCCATGGCTGTGGTGTAGGCCGGAGGCTGTAGCTCCGATTCGACCCCTAGCTGGGAACCTCCATATGACACAGGTGCAGCCCTTAAAAAAAAAAGTGGCCAGACACGGCCAGGGTCCCCTGAGGGACAGAATTACCCCCACTTGAACGCCACTGTTTTGAGGCCCCCCCCTCATGAATAAATGCCTAACTCTCCCTTTCTCCCCCAACAGAACAGGTGGTTTTTATTTTAATCTCTTTTCCTCTTATCATAATCATGTATACATTTCATTTTCCCTGTCAGACCAGAAGCTTCCAGAAGTCAAGCCCATTTGACCTCAGCTGTACAAGGGTGATGGCCTGGCACCATTCTCCGCAGAAATAATTTTCAAGGCAGCAAGAAGCACCTGACTAAACCCCGCCCCCATTCCCACTCACCACCACCCCCCGGGGGGGGGGGTCATGGTGTGACTTTGCCACAGTAGCTAAGCTGGTCTGGGCCTCAGTGTCTCTGTAGTCCAAATTGTAACAATGCTCCATCCTGCTGGGCTAGTGCAAGGCACACAGCTTCACATCTCTGAGAGGCTCCGGCCCCCACGAAGAACTCTTTCAGCTGGCTCTTACATTTTCTGGAGTTCCTGTCCCGTCGCATGGGAAACAAGTAAGACTAGGAACCATGAGGACACAGGTTCGATCCCTGGCCTTGCTCAGTGGGTGAAGGATCTGGCGTTGCCATGGGCTGTGGAGTGCGTCGCAGATGCGGCTCGGATCCTGCATGGCTGTGGCGCAGGCTGGCGGCTGTAGCTCCGATTTGACCCCTAGCCCAGGGAACTTCCATATGCTGCGATTGCAGCCCTAAAAAGAAAAAAAAAAAATGTACATTTTCTGAGAATTAGCATTACCAACAGGCACCATTTACTAAGCACTTTGCTATGTGCCAAGAACAGCTGATGCTTTGCAGGCATCATCTCATTCAATCCTCTTAAAAAGGAGGCACTTTTATTCTCACTGTCTGGTAAATGAGGAAAGAGGCTCAGAGAGCTGGAGGACCTGCCCAGGGACACCCAGAGACGGGCTGGTGGCTTCTGAAGACTGAGGATGGCCATCAGAAGACTTGCGGCTTCAATTCCTTTTTCTTACCTTTTTTTAAATTTTTCTGGCCCCACCCACGGCACATGGAAGTTCCCAGGCCAGGAACTGAATCTGAGCCGCAGCTGCCGCTGTGGCAGTGCTGGATCCTTTAACCCACTGTGGCCGGGGAGTGAACCCCAAAGCAACCTGAGCCACTGCAGTCAGAGGCTTAACCCACTGCACCTCGGCAGAAACTTCTAAATCCTTTTTTGTTGCTGTTGTTCTTTTTGCTTTCTGGGGCCGCACCCGCGGCACATGGAGGTTCCCAGGCCAGGGGTCCAATCGGAGCTACAGCAGCCGGCCTCCACCAGAGGCACAGCAACGGGGGACCCAAGCCATGTCTGCAACCTACACCGCAGCTCATGGCAACACCGGATCCTTGACCCGCTGCTTGGGGGATGGAGTCCGCATTTTCTCGGATACCAGTCAGGTTCATTTCCATGAGCCACAACGGGAACTCCAAAATTCCTCATTTCTCGATACGGAAATTCCTTTTTTGCCGCCCGAAGCCCGCCTGCCGCCAGGCAGTTAGACCTTCCCAGGTGGACAGGCCTCACCCACGTGGCTCCTGCGGGCAGAGACCCCCAGCCAGGGCTCCGCGGAAGGTCCGCCACTCCCTTCCCGGGTGTCACCCCTCTCCCCCAGGAAGGTCCTGGCTGCACAGGCCTAGGGACCTGCCCCAGCGCCGAGCGAGCCGGCGGTGACTCTCCCGGGCAGGAAGAAGGAGGACAGGAGGGGCCGTCCCCTGGCCCGTCCCGCTGCTTCTGGGTGGGCATGCAAACAGGCGCCGCCTACCTCGCTCAGAGGAACGACGCGAGTGCCAGAAGCAAGGTGGGAACTCCGGCAGGGGACCTCCGAGACACACACCGCCGCCGCATCCCCTCTGCTGTGTTAGAAACGGTGCCTGTCACCGCTGTGGGCCAGACCCTGGCGCGCGCAGTGGGGACTCCGGGCAGGATTTACGAACAAACGCACCAAGAAATGAGTGATTTCTCCTTATGCCAGCCCTCGAGTCCACCCACAACACCCTGGCAAAGCCCCTCTGGGGCAGAAACCCGGGCCAGAGAACGAATTCTTTTCTTTTTTTCTTTTGTCCTTTTGCCATGTCTTGGGCCACTCGTACAGCATGTGGAGGTTCCCAGGCCAGCGATCGCATCGGAGCCATAGCCGCCTGCCTACACCGCAGGCCACAGCAACGAAGGATCCGAGCCGCATCTGTGACCTACACCACAGCTCACGGCAACGCTGGATCCTGAACCCACTGAGTAAGGCCAGGGATCGAACCCGCCACCTCATGGTTCCTCGTCAGATTCGCTAACCACTGCGCCACATCGGGAACTCCCAGAGAACGAATTCTCACCTGCCCCCTGGGTAACCAAGCCCCACGAAATCCAGCACCTCCGCCTGGCTGGGCACGGAACAGGCCCCACGCGCCTTGCTGAGGCCGCTGGCATTGCAAGAAGGCTGGAGCGGAGTGGGAACAGCGACCTCCTCCTGCAACGTCCTTCGGCCTCGTCTGCGGAGCCCCCGCGCCGGCAGCCAGGAGGGGGCCGAGGCTGGGCCCACGCGAAAGGCACGGGGCCGGGGCCCTGAGAGGATGGCAGCACCCGGGTTTGATCGCGGGCCGGCCCGAGGTTCTGACGCCACGCTCAGGGCTTTCCAGATCCCGAGTCGCATTTCACAGCCACGACGGACCCCGTTCCGACGGGGCAGCGGTGGGGGGGGGGGGGGCGGATGACGTGCTCAAGGGGCAGAGCCTTTCCCAAGGCAGCGGGCTGCGCCTCAAACCCTGTCCTGACTCCAAACCCAGGGCTGCTTCACTGCTCCCCGTCCCGCCCGGACCGAGGCCCAGCCTCCAGGAAGGGGACCCCGGAGGAAAAGCAGCCCGTGCGGTGGAGGGAACCCCCCAGCGCCCCCACTGGGCCCCTTCCCCGCAGGACATCCCGGTCCCCCGGCTCCCAGCATCTCATCCATCGCTGGGCCCCACGAGCCCAGGGCCGGGAGGGGAGCCTGGTGGAGAGTGTCTGCTGGGGGAGGGAGGCCTGGGGCTGCTGCTGCCCACCGCCCCCATCCTTCCCTTCCCACGCCCTTTCCCGCGTCCCTCTCTCCTCCCGCCTCCCTCTGCCCCCACCCCGGGTCCCCTCACACACACACACACGCACGCATGCTATTCACACGGATTCTAGAACCAGCAGAGCAAAAGCTCTCTGGCAGCAGAGCCCGCCTGCGCCGCCAGCCCCTGGCACCCACTCTGGTGTCACATTCCAGTCTCAGATCCCAGCGACCCGCCCAGGCGCAGGGCACACAGGTCTGCCTCAATCCGTGGGGAAACAGGACCAGCCAGTTTCTCCTCGGCCCCCACAGGGAGAAGCCTGGGGCCACGGACGGACACGGCCCCCTGAGGGCGCCCCCAGAATCGCCAAGACCCGACAGGGGCCCCACAAGCCGCGCCCGCCCCATCTCCTCCTCCTCGTCTGGCCCTTCCTGCCAGGAAGACCAGGGGGCACCCCGAGGCCCCGGCCTTGCCCTTGGAGCAGGGGCTGCAGGGAGGAGGCTCTGGCCTCCCGGGGAGAACAGACGCTGTCGGAATTTGGTGACAAACGCCGAGCCTCAGCCTAGACAGAGGGGGATGACTCAATTCTACCGTGGAGGTCAGAGGAGGAGACAGGACGTCTGTCTCGGTCTCGGGAGGCAGCCCAGGTGGAAGGGGCTGCGCGGGCAAAGGCACCGAGGCAGGCACCCCGGGGCTCTGCTGCAGCAGGAGGGGAAAGGGCCTGGCTGGGGGCAGAACAGGCCCCGGCGGCCGGACCTCCCTTCAGAGGGCAGCGGGGGCCCTGGGGGGGGGTCGCTGGGGGCCTGAGAAACATCCCTCTGCAGTGTGACCCACACAGGGAGGGGGCAGCACGGAGGCAGGGAGGCCAGGAGGAGGCCCTGGCCTCAGCCTGCCTCTCCCGCCACCGCCACCATTCTTCCGGAGCCCACGCCTCCCTCTTGGCCGAGGGACACAGGCCATGTCCTTCATCGCCGCTTCCCTCGGCCAGGCAGGCCCCTCGTTCTCACCTACCTGTGCTGCCAGCCCCGCACCACGAAGCCCCGCCTCCACAGAGCCCCAACCCAGGCCAAGAACGGGCACACACACCCCTGGATCCTAAAGCTCAGGCCACGTGTCCCACCCATTCCAGAACTGACCCGCGAGGTCCCCTCTGCTCCTCTTTGGGTGGCCAGGTCCCCACCGCATAGCCGCCAGCACTTCCACAGGAGGACCTGCTTCCTGCCAAGACCTGGCACGAGCTCCCACTCGTCCCCTCGGTGCCATCTGGGTCTCAGTCCCCTGCTGGGCTGTGACCTTGCAGGCAGGTGCATTAAGCACCGGACTCCAAAACGGTGGCCCTTGCAAACGACCTGGGGGGCCAGCGAGCCCAGGTACCCCTCCTGCGGAAACGCTGCCCTGCATGCAGGGCTCCCCCTGCCCCTGCCTGCACAGCCCGGCGCCAGGCCGCTATTAAAGCAACGAGGTGCCAACATGGACTGCCATGGAAAGACAGTGGCAAGAATAATGGTGACAGCGGCAGCTGGCACTAATTGGGACAAACGCTTTCTTTTTTGCTTTTTAGGGCCGCAACACCGGATCCTTAACCCACTGAGGGATCAAAGCCACAACCTCATGGTTCCTGGTCAGATGCGCTGCGGCGGCAGCGGCGCCACAACGGGGACTCCAGCGACAAAGACTTCTCTCGGCTTCGTAGGTTTCCGTGGCTGGACCCGCTGAAGCCTCACTCCAGCCCCGTGAGGCCCAGACGGTCAGCCCCCGCCCCGGTGTACACACGGCACACGCAGGCCCAGGGAGGGAGTAACTCATTCAGTGGCCCAGCCAGGAGTCCCCAGTGGCCTCCCCAAGACGACAGGAGAGGAGAAGGGGGGCTGAGGCCTGAGAGCCCCGGGTGTGGTGTCACCTGGGACAAAAAGGAACCATGTCTTTGGATGTGTGATGCACGGACACACAAAGGCCCAGCAAGCCGGCTCACAGCATTGCCCTGTGCTTTTATTCCATGTGCTTCTGGGTTGTTTTCATTTTTCACAATGAGAACAAATCCATGTGTTACCTGAGTAACTGAAAAACAGAAACCGTCAGGGCCTCAGTGAACGTTTACTGAAAGAACGAAAGGCAGGGTCATTTTCTTTCTTTTTCTTGCTTTTAAGGCTGCACCTGCGGCGTGCGGAGGTTCCCAGGCTAGGGGTCCCATCGGAGCTACAGTTACCAGCCTCCACCACCGCTCACGGCAACGCTGGATCCTTGACCCACTGAGCAAGGCCGGGGATGGAACCCACAACCTCACGGATCCTAGTCGGATGCGTTTCCGCTGCGCCACAACAGGAACTCCCAGGCAGGGTCATTTTCTAGGCCTGTTTTTTTTCAAACCCTCTGTAGGACCTATCAGTGGCTGGTGAAATCAATTTAGTGGGTCGCAGCAAGCAATTTTTGAAAAAAATCTAATAGACCAGAACAGAAAGGACCAGAGCAGGGGACAAGACAGGGTAGACGGGTTCGCTAAACCTGTGTTTCAGTTACACACAGCGGATGCAAATGAAAGTGTCACCTAAAACCCATTTCTCACTCTAGGTCACAGGTGACTTTGGAAGCCACGGTCTCATCATGCTGAGTGTCCTTGTGGCTCTACAGGTTAAGGCCCTGCATTGTCACTGCCGTGGCTCGGGTTTGATGGCTGGCCCAGTGAGTTCCCCATGCCATGGGTGCCACCAAAAAAAAAAAAAAAAAAGAGTCTAAGGAGAATTAAGCAGGGGCCCTGCCTACGGGGCCCTCCTGGTCCCCAGGGAGGGAAAGACGCTTGCCAGGAAGGTGACCTCCTTCTGTTTAGAAGCTAGACAGGCGCCTGGCTGTGGGCTTCTGGGCCTCCACCACCCCTGGCACACTCGCCCTCCTTCCAAGCCTTCTGGCTGTGAGAGCCCTTGCCAGAGGTTTGGGGTCGAGCCTCCCCCAAACCAGAATGTCTGTGTCTTCTCCTCTGAGTCACCCAGAAGGCCACTTCTCCTAAGGATTCCCTGCTGGAAGCTCCGGGGGCCCTCAGACCCCCCGGCTGTCATGGGGGAGGGGTGGGAAACGAAGATTGCGTTCCAGCTTCCAGATCCTGAGGCCACGTCCCAGGGAAGCCTCTGGAAATGCAGCTGTGTGGTCAGTCGGGAGGGGCCTCCGCTGAGTCTGCATCGAGGGCTGCCCCCACCCAGGGTGCGCCCGACCCTGGGCAGAGCCAGGTCTGAACAGAGCCTGGGGCGGGAGAGGAGCAGAGCCCCGGCCTGGGGCGCCCACGGCGCTGGCGCCTCCACATCCGAGCTCGCCTACCCACCCACCCCCCCGCCCCGCTCCCCTCCCAGGGCAGCAGACGACTGAGAGAAGATAAAATAAAAAGTAATTCCCCTGCTCTGACGTCAGCGCGAGGTCTTAACAGCCCAGCAGCGGCATGAAACTGGATTGCAACCAGATGCAATGCCCTTGAATCCCCACCACGCCGCTGCGTTGCGCGACAGACGGGGCGCGGGGGGCGGGGGGGGGGCGGATGCGGGGAACCGCACGGGTCCCGCGTGGGTCCCGCGTGGGTCCGCATCGGCGCCTGCCGAGGCCCCGGGCGGCTCGGGGCCCGGGTCGCCGTTCCGGCGCTGCCTCCCCTCCCCCAGCCCCCCAAGAGCGCATTGTTACACTCGGCGGCCTCGGTTCAGGGCAGAGACCCCGGCGCCCGCGCCTCGGGGGCTCCCTGGAGGCGGGCACGGCTCGGGCCGCGCTCCGGCCCCGGCCCCCGGCGTGGATTGGGGGCGGACCGAGAGCCCAAGAAGGGAAACCGCTCGCTGGGAAAACAGGCGCCCAGGAAGCTGGGGCCGCCGCGGCCTCGGGCCTGCCTGGTGTTTCGCTTCCCCTCCGCCCCTCCGCGGCGGGCCCTGGCGACCAAGTCTCCAAATGTCACCCCCGCGTCCTGCCATCCCGTCGCCCCCGCTCGACGCCGCCGCCCGGCGCCCGGCCCCCGCGTCCTCCCCCCCCCCCCCGGGTCCCCTGCCTCCCGGGCGCGGGTCATGCCCTCGGCCGGCGCGCCGCCGTCCGGGGACGCGGGACTCGCGTGGCCGGAGCCCCCACCGTGACGTCACCCCTGAAAGGCCCGCGCGCCCGGGGCCTGGCCGCGTCCGGGCTCCCCGGCCTCCGGGGCCTCTTCCTGCCAGGTCGCGCGGCCTGCGCACAGGCCGCGGGCGCCGCTGCCCATTTGGGGGTCCGGCCGAGAACCCCGCGCGCCGCACCTCCCGGCACGGCCCTCGAGGCGCGGGCTCCCACGCCGTGGCCCCGCCAGGCCCCGAGTCCCCCCCGGAGAAGTCGGCTCCCCGCCCCCACCCGGACGCACTCACAAAGCTCGCCTCCGGCCCCCGCGCCGTGCGACTGCCCGGTCCCCACCCCGCGCTCGGCGGACCCCCCGCGCCACCGTGCGCGCACTGCCCCCGCACGCCCGACCCTCGCTCCTCGCGCCCCACGCCACGCACCGGCCCCGGCCCCGGCCCCGGCCCGCGGCGCCCCCACCCGCAGCTCCCGGGACGGCCCTCCGGTGACCTGGCGCCCCCCGCACACAAAGCGACTTCCTCGCGGCCCCCCGCGCGCCCGCCCCGGCGCTGGGTGCTCACCTCGGCGCGCGCTCACTCGGGGGCCCGGGCTCTGGAGCTGTGACTTCGCGGCCCGGAGGCCCGGGCGGCCATGGGGGTCGGGGCGCGGCGGCCCGGCCGGCCCGCGGCCAGGCAGGAAGGAGGGTGGGCCGCGGCGCCCCCTCCTCGCGCCCGCGCTCGGGCGGCGGGCAGGGCGGCCTGCTCGGCGCGCTCTCGCCCGGGCCGCGCCTCGCTCCGCACCTCGCCTTCCGAGCGCAGCCGCGGGCGGGGGCGGCGCCCGGGGCGCGGGGAGCGAGCCCTGGCCGCGCACCGCCGGGCCTGCTGGCGTCGCAGGGCCGCGGGGAAATGCGGTCCCCTCCGCGCAGGAAGAGCGGGCGGCGGGCGGCGGGCGGCGCGCGGGGGGAGAAGGCGGCGAGAGCGCGGGGAGAAAAGTTCCCGGCCGCCTGGCTGCGCTCGCTCGCCGCCCGGGCGCCAGGTGGGCCTCGCGCCCCGACAGCGCCCCCTGGCGGCGCGCGCCCGCCCGCGGGCCTGGGGGGAGGGGGCTCGGCGGGGGACCCCGCGGAGGCCTCAAGGTCTCGGCGGCCTGGGGTCGGGGCTGGAACCTCCGGCGGAGGCGGCGGCGCTGCCCCGGCTGGCCGGCCGGCCGTCCAGCGCTCCCGCCCTCCGGCCGGGTCCGCGGCCCTCCGTGTGCCCTCCGCTTTGCAGTCTGGGAAGCACTGCGACCTCTAAACTCAAGAGGCTGCGAACAGATTTCCTCGCTTGCTGGCACCTTGCTGGGCGCAGACGCAGCAGAGACAAGCGGTCCCTGCCATCACGGAGCTGGCATCCTGGCTGGAGGAGATAGACAGCATACAAATGCTTGCACACATCACGATGGTAATTCCAGGGAGTGATGCGTGCTAGGAAGAAAAGAAGCAGGTGAAGGGAGGAATAGGGGCTACCGAGCTGCGTGGGCGGGGAGGAGGCCCCGGGGAACTGACTGGCAGGAAGGAACCCTCCTGGCAGAGCCAGGAACAGCATTCCCGGCAGAAGGAAGCGCAAGTGCAAAGGCTCTGAGGCAGGAGAGAGCTTATTGGCAACCAGAGGACCGGCAGTGGGCACGCTGAGGGCAGGCCACGCGAAGGACCAAGGTTTTCAAGTCTACCCCAGGGCCCGGGGAGGAATCTAGACGCAGTTCTAGTGCCCCTGGCTCAGCTTAAGGGGAGGATTGTTGAATGAATGAGTGAACTTCCGGGCACATGACAGTCCCCCTCCAAGGCCTCGCTCAGCCAGCTCAGGCAGAAGACCCTCCACCCCACCCACCACCCCCAGGGCGCATTGGGTCCTATGAGTGGGGGAGGGGTGTCAAGGCATCGGTGCTCCCAGGGGACCTGGGGCTGGCCGTGAGGTCCCCTGGACATCAGCCTCCTCCCCTTAAGGTAAGACGACATGTGGCCACGGTGGCTTTACTCTGTGACAGGGACTGTCCCCTGCTACAGGTTACTGCCTCTGGTCCTGGAACCCCTCACAATTTAGTTATGGGGAGACTGAGGCACAGGTGCCGAAGTCATCTGCTCAGGGTCTCAGGCTAAAGCGACCCAGCCAAGACCTGCCTCCAGAGCGCTTCCCCCCAGCTCGGCCACCCACCTCCGAGGGCAGGTCAAGAGCCGACGGAAGCAGGGTCAGGGTGGACGGCGCTCTTTCAGTCTAGTTCGAAACACCTGCTGTGGGGGAGACAGACCCGGTTTCTAAGTCTGGCTCCTCTGTGCCAGCTGGGAGGCTTTGGAAAAACTAGCTACCCTGCTGAGATTCCGTTTCCTCATCTGCAAAATGGGGATAATAGTAGCACCTACTTCCTGGGTTCCTGGGAGGCCCAGAGGAGGCAGGAGTTTCACCTGGAGGCAGGGACCGCTGTTTGTGCTTTAGACCACAGGCTGGAGGAGAGGGACTGGCCCTTTCATTCCCCCAGGCTCTCTGTCCCTTTCCACCCCCTGCTGTCTCCACTCTCCTGCCCTACCTGCCTCCCCCCTCACCCCTCATCCCTGGAGAATCCAGGGAAGGCCTGGCACCAGAAGCCGATTTGACCCCTAGCCTGGAAACCTCCATATACTGCGGGTGCGGCCCTAAAAAAAAGAGAAAGAAAGAAAAGAAAGATTTTGAAGTTGAAATACCTGCAAGGGGAGTTCCCATCTTGGTGCAGTGGAAAAAATCCAACTAGGAACCACGAGGTTTTGGATTCGATCCCTGGCCTCGATCAGTGGGTTAAGGATCCGGCGTTGCTATGAGCTATGGTGTAGGTCACAGAGGCACAGAGGAGCCAGACTTAGAAACCGGGTCTGTCTTCGCCCACAGCAGGTGTTTCGAACTAGACTGAAAGAGCGCCGTCCACCCTGACCCTGCTTCCGTCGGCTCTTGGCCTGCCCTGGGAGGTGGGTGGCTAAGCTGGTGGGAATCAGATCAGCGTGGCTGGGGCTGTGGTGTAGGCTGGGCGGCTGCTACTCTGATTCAACCCCTAGCCTTGGAACCTCCCCGTGCCCCAGGTGTGGCCCCCAAAAAGACAAAAGAAAAAAAGAAATACCTTCAAGGAATCTCAATTCTTGCGGCCCTTCCACTACCCACACCTGTACTGAAGTCCCTGACTGCCCCCAAAGGCATTGAGTCTGAGGCTCAGCCCTGCAGCCCTGGCCTTGGCCTTGCACCCCATCTGTTTTCTCACAGGTCCTGCCTGGGGGGGGACAGAGATTCCCGGGGGCTGGAAGACAGGGAAGGGATGGCTCTACCTCGGGACGCAGTCCTGTCCCCTGAGGGACAGCCAGGCCATGGCTTGCCCACCAGAAGGCGACACCCCCGGTTCAGGACCCCCGGTGCTCACACGGGAGGCGCGAGACTGGGCTGCAAGGACCGCGGGGGTGTGCCAGGGCCCAGCCTGCCTCCCACAGCGGGACCGCAGGTGGCTCCCAGGCCATCCTGAGTCTCCGTTTCTGCCAGGAGCACAGTCTCGCGCACCTTAGGGCCCTTGGGGCTCCCCTCACCCTGTGAATGAGGCCCATCAGGCACCCCCAGCCCCACAAGGAAGGTGGAAAGGGGTGACTCACCCATCTGCGTGGGTCTCCAGGATGGAGGGCACGGCCACGAGGCCACCTTGGGCCTCCGACCTTCCCCAGAGAGAGAAGGAGGAGACCACAGCCCTGCCCAGCTCTGCGGGGTTGGGGGCTTCCTCCTGAGCCAGGGGCTCCCCCACCCCAGGGGGTCCCAGACCAGCCAGTCCACGCCACACTAGCATCGCTCATTCGAGGCACAGGAATTGAGCCACAGCCATTCCAGACGCTTCTCCATCACTGATGTGAGCCAGGCTCCCACCCAGTACCCGTCGTGGGATCAAGACAGACTCTGGACCCATGCTGGTGGCCTCATGATTCCAAAAAAAAAGCTGCTGTGGCCACAGAGCCCCTTGCAACTGGGAATCAGCCTTTCTTAGTGACTGAAGAAAAACGTTTAGTGGCAATTTCATTTTCGGTTTTTGTTTTGTTTTGTTTTAGGGCGGCGTATGGAAGTTCCCAGGCTAGGGGTCCTTTCGGAGCTGCAGCTGCCAGGCTGCACCACAGCGCACAGCAACACTGGATCCTTAACCCACGGAGCGGGGCCAGGCATGGAACCCGACTCCTCCTGGATATTAGTCGGGTTTGTAACCTGCTGAGCCACCGTGGGAGCTCTGGAATTTCATTTTGAAACAAATGAAGCTGAGGCTGCAAAAATATCTACGTTTTATCTCCCATGCATCAAAGTTTAGGTGACTGCGCTAATTCTTAGACTAAGGTGCTAATACTGGGAACGCAGAGAAACCGACTGCGCCAGGCGGGGTTTTGCCACAGGAACGCACTGTGCCCACGAGCCCCAGCCGCCCCAAGGCTTCGTCCCTGTGCTCCTCTGGCCGCTGACATCTGGGACGTTAAATCACTTTGGGGTGTTTGGTTTTTGTTTTGTTTTTGCGTTTGTTGGTTTGTTTTTGGCCATGCCCATGACCCATGACATGTGGAAGTTCCCCGGGCCAAGGATCGAACCCAAGCCACAGCAGTGACAGCGCCAGATCCTTAACCCGCAGAGTCACTGAGGAACTCCAGGGAAATTTTTTTTTTTTTTTGGTCTTTTTTGTCTTTTAGGGCCGCACCCACGGCACATGGAGGTTCCCAGGCTAGGGGTCGAATCGGAGCTGTAGCCACCGGCCTCCACCACAGCCACAGCCACGCCGGATCTGAGCCGCATCTGCGGCCTCCACCACAGCTCACGGCAACACCGGATCCTTAACCCACCAAGCCATGCCAGGGATTGAACCCGTGTCCTCATGGATGCTCTTTGGGTTCGTTAACGAAGGGAACTCCAGGAAATTTACTTTTAAAACTAATATTTAAATTGAAGTAGAGCGCACGTACTGAAACGAACACAAAGCCTAAAGTGTGTGGTCTTATTATGAGTCGCACTGGGGGACAAAGTTCACCACCGTGGAGCTCTGTTACAGAACCTTTGCTCCCCGTCACACACCTGGTCTTTTTTTTTTTTTTTTGTCTTTTTGTCTTTTCTAGGGCTACTCCCACGGCGTGTGGAGGTTCCCAAGCTAAGGGTCGAATCAGAGCTGTAGCCACCGGCCTACGCCACAGCCACTGCCACATGGGATCCGAGCCGCGTCTGCCACCTACACCACAGCTCACGGCAACGCCGGATCCTTAACCCACAGAGCCCCGCCAGGGATCGAACCCACAACCTCGTGGTTCCTAGTCAGATTCATTAACCACTGTGCCACAACAGGAACTCCTCACCTGGTCTTTTGGTGGTAATAAGACCTTGATTTTCCTGGTGGGAACATTGCTTCCCCATGTGGTTCAGCCTGGGCCAACTACCTCTGGGATGCAGAGATGTTCATGTGACTCTGGTTTAAGCAATCAAAGTGCCCCGTTTACCAGGCCATGGTGACTGGTTCAGGGGTGGCCGCGAGACCTAAGGCCATGGCAGCTTTTGCAAGAAACTTGGAGCTTTGCCGAAACCTCCAGGGACTGTTAAGCAAGCCGGTTGTGGGCCTGAGAAGAAAGCCATTGTGTAGGAGAGCAGCGTCAAAACACACACAGAGCTGTTCCCATTGTGGCTTAGTTAGTTACGGACCGGACTCGCATCCAGGAGGACTCGGGTTCAATCAGTGGGTTAAGGATACGACGTGGCCGTGAGCTGTCATGTAGGTCACAGACGAAGCTCAGATCCCATGTTGCTGTGGCTGTGCTGTAGGCTGGCACCTGCAGCTCTGATTCAACCCCTGGCCTGGGAACTTCCATACGCTCTGGGTGCAACCCTAAAAAGACAAAACAAACAAGCACAAAAACATGGAGACACCCGCTGGGCACCTGGATCCAGCTATGTCTGAAGCTCAGTTACACACAAGACAATAAGTTTACCCGTTTGCATAAGCCAGCTGAAGTTTTCTCTGTCATGTGTCACAAAGAGAACTGGAGCTGTTTTACTTGAAGAAGAAAAATCAGGGTGAAGAGGGCAGGACTGCGGGTTCCTCAGAGATCTGAAGGGCTGCCCTGGCCTGTGGAGTCACCTGCAGACGGTGTGTTTCCACTGGGTGGAAGGACCTGGAGCAGCATTTTGACCCCGTGTGAGCAAGACCTTTCCCACAATAGAGCTGTGCACCATACACTGCCTCGGGGGAGAGGAGGGTCCCTTCCCGGGGGCGTGCAAACAGGCCGGTCGAGTTGAGGGGACTTGGGCTGGCCTCAGGACCATGAGCCTGTCCTCCAGGGCCTCATATCAGCTTTAGTGGGAAGCTTCAGATTATCAGGGACTCCCAACTCTTTTCTTTGTTTGGTGGTCCCCGCGGCACGTGAAATTTCCCTGGCCAGGAATCGAACCTGTGCCACGGCAGTGAGGACACTGGATCTTGCTAGGCCACCAGGGAACTCCCTCTCCCTTCCTTTCCTTTCTTTCTTTCTTTCTTTTTTTTTTTTTTTGTCTTTTTGCCATTTCTTGGGCCGCTCCCGTGGCATATGGAGGTTCCCAGGCTAGGGGTCAAATCGGAGCTGTAGACGCCAGCCTACGCCACAGCCACAGCCACGCGGGATCCAAGCCGCGTCTGTGACCCACACCATGGCTCAAGGCAACGCCAGATCCTTAACCCACTGAGCAAGGGCAGGGATCGAACCTGCCACCTCATGGTTCCTAGTCGGATTTGTTAACCACTGCACCGCGATGGGAACTCCTCCTTTCCTTTCTCTTAGTAAATAAAAAAGAATCCCAGGAGTTCTCTTGTGGCTCAGCAGCCTAAGGACCCAACATTGTCATCGCTGTGGCTCAGGTAACTGCTGTGGCACAGGTTCGATCCCTTGCCCAGGAACTTCTCTATGCTTCAGGTGCAGCCGAAAAGAAAAAAAAGCAGTACAAAAGCAGTCCCCAAAGAGTTTTTCTCTTGTTTATATAAAAGCTCTTCCATTCCCTCCGGTCCGGCCCCCAGGCCCCAGCCGCCTCCCTCCCCTGTTCCCGGTCCAGTCCCTCTGTCTGCACAGTGAGAAGCAGTGTCAGGCTGTGAGGACCGAGGGGAGATAAGGCACTTCAAGCAGTCAGCACGTCGCCTGGCAGGGGTGAGAGCTCTTGCTAGCGCTAGTGACAGTCGTTGTCATTGAGGGGTTGCCCTGAGCTCCCCCCGCCCCGCTCACCCACCTCATCCAGGCTGGCATGAAATCCTGGCAGCTCCACCCTCTGTCCCGCCCTTGGTCACAGCCTCTGGAACTGGTCTCCTTGCCCCGTCCACCCTCTGCAGAGTGGCCCTTTTGGCATGCCCCTCCCAGCTTGCACCCCCACGTGCACCCCCAGGCTGGCCTGGCCTGTGCCCATCCTCTCCTGCTTGGCCCTGCAGGATGGCTCCCACATCCCTCAGTGGCCTTGTCCCTTGTTTTCTGAGCATCCGACACACGCTTAGCTGTGCTGGGACACCCTTCCCTCCTTCCCCTGTCTAGCTACTCCGTCCGCGCCTTTCCAGGCCTGACTCGAGAGTGGCCTCTTCCAGGAAGCCCTCCCAGACCACCTCTGGTGACCCGAGGCCCTGGTTCCCTCTCTCCCAGGGCCATTCTTCGTCTTGCTCCAGGGCAGGATCTTCAAGGCTCAGCAGGTTGTTTTTGCGCGTCATTGCTAAGACAATACCGCTTAAATCGCCAAGCTTTTGGCACCTGCCCCCGGGCTTAAGCCTCCCAAGGGCCCTGGGAGGGAGGGGGAGGGCTGTGCATTTCCTGTGGCCGCCCGGACAAGGCCACGCACCTGCCATCTCAAGGCTCCTCCCTAGGGTCCTGGAGGTCAGGAGTCCCACGCAGCCTCCCTGGGTGACACCCATGATGTGCTGGCCGGCCGCTCCTTCTGAGGCTCAGAGGACAGTCGTGTCCTGCCTTTTTCCGGCTCCAGAGGCCGTCCGGTCCCTTGGCTTGCGGCCCCTCCTGAGTCCCTGCTGCCTCCTGCCCCCGCAGCCACCTCCCCTCCTCTTCTGTGGCGGCACTCCCCTGCCTCTCTCTTCAGAGGACGCTGGTGATGACACCTAAGGCCACCTGGAGGAGCCAGGGTCACCTCCTCGTCCCAGGAGCTTTACCTTAATCACAGCTGCGAAGCCCCTTCTGCCATCCGAGGTCCCATTCACAGGGGCTGGGGTTGGGGTGCGGCTACTTTGAAGCTGTTACTCAGTGGCAGAGCTGGGACTCACCCCAGGTGCCCTGCCTCCCGCCCTGGCGGTTTGTGGCCTGGCTGACCGCGTGGGCCGGGGCGCCCGAGGTGGAAGAGGAAGGCGGGAGGAGAGTCCATGTGGCTCAGTGGGGTGGGGGCAGAGCGCAGGTTCCGGGGACCCACAGGGCATCCCGGTCCACCACCCACGGGGCATCCCTGTCCGTGAACCCAAGGGGCATCTCTGTCCACGACCCGCAGGGCATCCCTGTCCACGACCCACGGGGCATCCCGGTCCATGACAGGCCACATGGAGCCACAGCCGGGCAGCCTCCGCAGAGAGCGGGCCACGGCTGCCTCCACCCCACAGCTGGTACAGGCGGTCCTGGACGAGGGTCCTTGCAGAGAACGTGCCCAGCATCTCAGACCCGATGGTTCCCCGTCTCTCGTGGGGCCTTTACAGCCACAGCCGTGCGTGGCCCCTCTCTGTGGATGGGCAGGTTGAGGCGCATCAACACGGCTGGCATTCCTTGGCC
Source organism: Phacochoerus africanus (assembly GCF_016906955.1). Taxonomy (NCBI): domain Eukaryota; kingdom Metazoa; phylum Chordata; class Mammalia; order Artiodactyla; family Suidae; genus Phacochoerus; species Phacochoerus africanus. The sequence continues at coordinate 60,221,162 of NC_062557.1, forward strand.
GCGCCCTACTGTGCAGCCTCATGTGCGGCTCGCAGAGGCCCGGGGAAAGGGACAGGACCCCCCCCCCCCGACTGGTATAATGGTCACAGACACTGCAGGCAGTCCTGGCACCGGGACAGGGCCCAAGCTGGCCTCCAGAACTGCCCTCGGGTGCGGAAGCAGAGGGCCCCAAGGTCAGGGGTGGGTGGAGCGAAGAGCCCCCGGCCCCGCCCTCGCCGGCCTGCAACCTGGCGGCACGGCGGCCTCAGGCAGCAGAATGCGAGTCCTGAGCTGAGGGAAGGGGACAAGGGAGTGGGGGGCCCTGGGGGGGCGGGGCGGAGGGCGGGCCGGGAGGGGAGGGGGAGGTCCGGTCGCCATAGCAACGGAGCAGGCTTGGCGCTCAGGCCCGGCTGCCCCTGGGGAAGGAGATAAAACGTTTTCTATCGATTTCTGTCTGGAAAGTCATCGGTGGTGAGCTCCTTCAGCCAAGATGGGGCTGGGGGCCCGGCTGGTGGGAGCAAGCCCGCGGGGCCCGCTCTGGGGCCCAGAGGGCTCAGGTCGGATGGGGAGGCGACAGGCGCATCAGGGGCGGGGCTGGGCAGGAGCCACATCCTCGCTTGGACCTCCCACCTCGGTGTCCCCTTCTGCTCCCCCAGTGGAGCCCACGTGCCTGGGCTGCCTGCTCGCTTCCCCGGGCCCCGTGGCAGGAGGCGCGGGGCCAGGTCTGGCTGGCGTGCCCACAACAGAGCTGCTGTCCTCTGGGTCTTGTCCTTTCTCTCCCAGGCACTTGGCTGGAAGCCAAGGGCCCCACACCTGGCACCCACGTAGCCTGGAACGGCGACGCGTGTCCTGCTGACGGGTCCAGGGTCACCAGAGCCAGTTTCTGCCAGTTCCTGCCAGGCCGGGGGGCTGCGGGGAGAGGGGAGGAGGCCCCGTGTGCCTTCCTCAAGCTCATTCCTTTCTCCCCGAACCCAGGCCCCTCGCCCCTCGCCCCTGCGTCTGGGGGGCTCCCACCAGCCGGTGACCACAGGCCCACGAGGCTGTGACATCGGCCCCCGAGGGCATCTGCATATTAATGCCATGGAGATTCAATGCCCCACTCGGCTACTGACACCCGTTCCGAGCAGGCACCTCTAGGGCTGTAGGCGAACATGGTTCAATCTTGCTTTTGTCCCAGCCATGCACACGCGTGTGGACACAGCCCTGCCTGTGGGCGTTCTCCTCCCAAGCTCCCAGAAAGCGTGGGGTAATGACCTCCTGTGCCCTCCGGTCTGAGGCCAGGAGGGAATTTTCTGCAGGGAAGACCTTGGCTCGATGTTGGCTCCACCCCGACCTGCAGAGGGGCTGTGGGGAGGTCAGGTCCCCCCAGGCAGCCTTGGGGTCCTCTAAGCCTGTAAGATGTAAATCTGGTGCTCTGGGGGCCACCCAGGCCCGGGAAGGCTGAGAATAAAGGAAACCTGGCCAAAGAGGAAACCCAGGGAGTTGCTGGTTGTGGCTCAGTGATAACGAACCCCACTAGGATCCACCAGGACACGGGTTCCATCCCTGGCCTTGATCTGTGGGTTAAGGATCTGGGGTTGCCGTGAGCTGTGGTGTAGGTTGCACAGATGCGGCTCGGATCCCATGTTGCTGTGGCTGTGGTGTAGGCAGGCAGCTGCAGCTCCGATTCGACCCCTCGCCTGGGCACCTCCATATGTGTGGCCCTAAAAAGCGGGGGGTGGGGGGGTGATGACAAGGAAACCCAGAGGAAAGCTCCCAGTGATGTTGAGAGCTGGATCCAGCTGCTCCTGAGGCTAGTGTCTGCCCAGCTATGTCCAATAATTTTTTGTTCATTTGAATTCAAAGACTAATGAGAGGCCATCTCATTGGACCCATTGCCCCCCATGCTCGGTTCTTTTCTGTAGCCACTCTGACGGCTTCTGTTTGAATGCCACTCCTGACGGGGATCTCACTACCCCCCATGGGAGCTCCACAAGGGCAGAACCAACCCTGGCACTAGCGAGAGCTGATAATGGATTGCTCCTTCTGGAAGGACGCGCACAGAAAGATGAGATAAGGGTGGCCAAGCTGCTGCCGGAGAGGCTGTGCTGGCTGAGATGGAGCCCGGGGCGGTGGTCCAACTTTCAGTCCTGCTGGCAGCCTGCTTTGTCACCCTGAGAAAGAGACTTTCCCTCCCTCAGCCTCAGTGTGCCACCTGCGGGATGGGTTCCCTGGCAGCACTGATCCAGGGAGGACACTGAGACTTGGGAGAAAGGGCTGGGCCCATGCCACGCCCACACAGACCCTGGGGAGCCTGGACCCGCTGCACATAAGGAAGCACAGGTTCCAGGCACGTCTGAGAGGTCAGCTGGCGACCTGGAAGGGCTGGCACCAGGGGCCTGCGAGGAGGCCTGGCCACCCCTGCTCCAGGAAGCCGTGGTGGTGACACGCAGCTTCTCGGATGCTGCTGTCACAGTAGCGCAGGCCCGCTGGCGTCCTGGGCGGGCACATGGGCCTGCGTTTGGGGATGCGGGCGTGCGTGGTTTGTGTTTCTGCGTGTGCACGGAATCCCTGGGTGTGCCTGGCCGAGCGCCTGTGTGGGTGCGTGTGGGTGGGATTCCTGCGCACGGCTGTGCTGCGTGACCCTGCGGGCGGCGTGTGCGCATCGCGTCGCTGGGCCGCTGGCCCTGGGGCAGGTGTCTGACCACAGCCCTGGGCGGGCGCCCCTTCCTCAGGCGCGGCTTCCTCCTCCATGAGCACAGCCGGTTGTGAAAGGCAGTCACACTGCTGCTTCACATAATCCTGACAGGAGTCCCGGAATGGCAGTTGCTCACTGCACACGTGTTTACTGAGGGCTGACCGTGTGTGTGTCAGGCCCTGGGGACACAACGGCGATCAAAGTCCTTCCCTCTGGCAAAATCTCCAGTCTGGCGGGAGACCGACGGTACACAGGTCGGCCAGTAATTCTTTTCTGATGGCCGCCCCCTGGGCCGGGGATTGAATCCGAGCTGCTGCGGTAGCAACACTGGATCCTTTACCCCACTGAGCTGGGTCAGGGACGGAATCCACAGCAACCTGAGCTGCTGCCATCAGAGTCTTAACCCACGGTGCCACAGCGGAAACTCCACAGGTCAGCCAATAAGAGCACAGTGACACCAGGGCACCGTGGCATGGCAGGTGGTCAGGGAGGGGCCTGTGAGCAGAGGCCAGAGGAAGGAGGGACAGTCGTGAGAAGAATATGCAAGTGCAAAGGCCCTGGGGTTCGAGGGCCAGGGGCCAACGTGCTGGAGCGTGCGTGGGCTCCACAGCAAGGGGGCGGCCAGGTCACAAGCGGCGGGAGGGAGGGCAGGGGCAGGGGCTGTCCACAGGGCCAGGCCGTCCAGGGTTGGATGCCAGGCCGGGGAGAGGGGTAGTTAAGGCCAAGGAAGCCCAGACAGTTCTTCAACGTGGAAAGGCCCAGGGGGCCTGGGACTGGTGTGCAAGATGCCCGGGGGGGTGGGGTGGCCGAGAGATGGGTGGCAAAGGGTACTGATGGTCAATAGCACCCCACCCCCGCCTCCAGCTCTTGTCCCAAGGGACGCTGCTCTGGCCCCCTCTGCACGCTCTGCTCAGTGACACAAACAGAAAACACTGACCCCTCGCTTGGTAAGAGAACAAACAACGCAATGAAGATGAGCTGCCGTCGGAAGAGATGCTTCCCCGAAGAGGCACAGAGGGGCAGCCAGCACAGGAAACGGGGGCCAGCCACGGCCACCAGGTCGGGCACGAGGAACAAACGGTACCACCCGATTCTGGGGAGGATCCGGGACACGGGACGCCGCGGACGCTCACGGGAGGCCCTGGGAGTGTACGATGCACCGTCACTTCGGCAAACAGTCTGGCTGGCAGTTTCTTATACAGTTAAATATACACTTTCCATACGATCCAGCCTCTCCGCGGCTAGGTGTTTACCCGAGAGAAACGAAAACATATGTCTGCCCATATGCTTGCGGCAGTTGTACTTGCAATCGCCCCAAACTGAAAACAACCCAAATGTTCGTCAACTGATGCGCCGAGACGCAGCACGTGACAGCCGCACAATGAAATATTACTCAGCAATAAAAAGGAAAGCCTCGCAGGCACAGCCGGGACGCTCGGACTCTCAGGTGCATCGTCCTGAGACGGAGGAGCCAGATCGCCAGGCGGCAACTGCGTGATTCTACTTGGGTGGCCTGCTGGGGACCTCGAAATCACAGGGACGGAACGGGGACTGGCCGGTGGCTGCCAGGGACTGGGGGTGGGGAAGGGCTGACCCCAGGGGGCCCGCAGGAAGTTTCGGGGCTGAGGTAAAGGTGCTGTGTCGTGACCGTGTGGTGGTTCCACGGTCTTATAGATTTGCCAAAACTCATAGAAGGGGACACTAAAAACAGATGCATTTGACTGTATGCAAATGATACTGCACTTATGCGGCCACAAAGCTTGGGGCTGACACAGGGCCACCCTTCGCTAGAGCTCCGCAGGGAGCTCGGGCCGCACCTCGGGGCCTGGGCTTTGGTCGGGCTCTGTGCAGACGGGGTCCGCAGGAAAACGTCTGAGTGACCAGTTTGGGAACCATCCCCTCCCCGGATCGAGGGCCCTTGTTCTCCGCGGCTGAGGAACCACAGGGCACGGATCTCAGGGACGCGCCGAGGAGGCGCGCGCGCGTGCGTGTGCGTGTGGATCTCTGCAGCGTGTGGCTTCTGGGGCCATCAAGGGGTGCTGTGGTCCCCCTCCCAGCACCAGCCAGGGTGGCAGAGATGCTCTCTTTGCTTTGAAGTCAGGGTGACAGGTCACTTGCTCTGGCCAATGAAATGTCAGCGCAAGTAAGGACACCACCTCCAGGAAGCAGCTTCAAGAACAGGATTGCAGCTCTCTCCTTTCTCTTTGCCCAGACCTGCCCACCCTCACCGAGGCCGAGCTTCCGTGGGTCAGCCTGGGCCCCGGGGTGATGGACGAGGGGCGTCTCCCAGTCCCCGGGGCCAGATGCGCAGCAAGAGCAAGACGTTTCCTCTTTCCGTTTCCTCCTCTCTCCTGCTCTCATCCTCTCGACAGCAGCTTTCACAGCAGAGGTTTTAGAGTCTAATGAGGTCCAGCTCATCCAGTCTTTCTTGGATGGATCCTGACTTGCTGCTGCAGCTAAAAAGTCCTCGCTCTTGGAGTTCCTGTCGTGGCTCGGTGGTAATGAACCTGACTATTATCCATGAGGACGTGGGTTCGATCCCTGGCTTTGCTCAGTGGGTTAAGGATCCGGCGTTGCTGTGAGCTCTGGTGTAGGTCGCAGACGAGGCTTGGGTCCCGTGTTGCCGTGGCTGTGGCAAAGGCTGGTGGCTACAGCTCTGATTGGACCCCTAGCCTGGGAACCTCCATATGCTGCCGGTGTGGCCCTAAAATCACACACACAAAAAGTCATTGCTCAACTTCTGTTCTTTTAAGGCTTAAAAGCCACTGAGACTTTGCACCCTTTGCCACTGCAGCATAACCTCAGATGGAATTGTCGTTTGGCCTGAAGAATCTGGCTCCAGGATGGGCGTCCATGTCTGCTACAACCCAGACAGTGGGGGAACCAGGGAACCCCCCAAAACCAGTCAGGACACGGCTGCTTCCTCAGCAGCCTCTTAACACTCACAGACCTGGAGCCTGGGCAGCCCCAGCAGCAGCCCCCACCCCCACCGACCAGGGAAGGAGGAGCCCCTCCCTCGTGGTGGCCTTTCTGGTCTGGGGTCAGCACATCGGAGGGGCCAGAGCAACTGGGAATCCAGCCTGGCTGCAAGAGCACCGCGGGGTCATGGGCTCACTGTCCAGGGAGGCAGAGGAGGTGGGCCTGCATTGGCCTGTGGTCACACTATGGCAGGGGGAGGGGGACACCCCTGTAGAACAGAAGAGGCAGAGAGTGAGGCTGGGGGGCGCTGGCGGGAGGGGAGAGGAGGCTGCTTGGGGGCAGGGGGTGGGGCAACGTAAGAGGGAGCTGACGGGGAGGGCAGGGTGACAGCTGGCACTGGAGGGGGGGCAGGGACGTGGATTATTGTTTGATCCTGGCTATGGTGGGTTGACGCGTGTCCCCCAAATTCACGTCTGCCTGGCCCCTCAGAATGTGACTGCATTTGGAGTCAGGTCTCCGCAGGTGCAATTAGGTAAGGACCTCACGCTGAAATCATTGCGGATCTAAGATGAGCCCTAAACCCAGGTGTGGCTGGGACACAGGGACACCTGGAAGGCCCTCACTCCCGGTCACAGCCCGGTCAGTGACCCTGGGAGCAGGGGCCACCTGCCTGCGTGGCTGAATTGAGGGCAACTGGAGGGAACTGATCAATTCTTCCAGAATCCTAGCTTCTGAGGCCCAGGAATTCCTATAAGGGAACAGAATCGAGTCCAAGTGAGGCTTAAGCGCTTCGGCAGGGGCCCGGCAGTGGGGGGACACAGTGTGGCCTGCAGAGCTCGCTGGCCCTTTACAGAGGTTTGCGACCCCCGCTGTGACTGGCCATCCTCACCGGGCTCCTCCTGAGGGGAAAGGGGCCAGGACAGAGGGCATCAACAGGGCCACCGCAGGAAAGACGGGCGCGGCTGCTCTGGGCCACTCACCGAGGCGGGGGAGGGGACTGCGTGGGACTCATGGGTCAGAGGCGCCTCTGGGCTCCGGGTCTGTCCAGACTGGGACTGAACCCTGGGGACCTAGAGGTGGCCGCGTTGGAAGAAGGTCCCGGAAGCCCCCCTGGAAGGAAGAAAAGAGGAACCAGCCGCCAGAATCGTGGCCCAAGTGGGGTGGGGGGGGCGCGGGGGAGGCGGTGCCCCGGGGCGGGGCCGGCGGCGGGAAATGCGCGTCGTGCCTCTGCCTCCCGCCAGGTGGCGCTGCTCCCCCAGCCTTGACGCCCTCGCGCCCTTTCTAAAGCTCTGGCGACAGGAGGAGACCCCAGGCGCGCCAAGTCCTAGCCGACCTGCATCCCAGCAAGAGCCACCTCCTCTTCCACGTCTCCGACGGACCCTATGGGAAACCAGGCTTCTGGAAAAAGTACTGCTTCGTCCCCTCAGGGTTTGCCTTCCTTACTTGTTCTATGGGTAAAATAGAGATGCTTCAGTCTCTCCAAAGCAGCAAGTGTAGGGCATGAAGCCTTCATCCAAACAGAGCATTTCCACCATGACCATGACTGCCAGGCATCCCTGTGCAGGTTGCGCACCGCCTCAAGGACAGCAGACACGTCCAAGACTGTGCAAATGTACCCCTGCTGGGTTGCACAGTGCTCACCCTGTGCAACTGTGCATGGCGGCCCTGAGCCTCGGAAACATCTCCACTAGGTACTCAGGTGAGTGTACGCAAGGTGAGTGGTCCCCTGAAGCTGAGCGTGGGCAGGTGTGCTTACCTTCTCGTTGATATACACCCCACAAAAAGGACCTGGAGCCGCCCCTCCCCCCACGCCCCAGCATTGTGCGTGACCTCCTCCTCCCAGCCATAGAGGTGGGTTGTGGCTCAGTGGGTTGAAGACCTGACATTGTCTCTGAGAATGCGGGTCAGACGCTGGCCTCTCTCAGTGGGTTAAGGATCCGCTGTTGCTGTGGTTGTGGCAAATGCCGCAGCTGCTGCTCAGATCCAACCCCTAGCCTCGGAGCTTCCATATGCTGCAGGTGCGGCTGTAAAAAGACAAAAAAAAAAAAAAAACACTTCTTTTGTTTCTCAGAGAAGGTCAGCCCAGAGCTGTGGCAGCTTCACACCTGGAGATGGTTTGGAAATGCGGGGTCAAAGGGCAGCTGGTACGAGGGGTGATAATGGCCTGGAAACGGCACATGCGGCTGAGAAACCAGCTTCTGGTGTTAGGCTCAGGCTTTTTAGGGACCATCTTATCACAACGACCCCCTGAGGACGGAAGCATTATCAGCATTTGACAGACCGAGGCTTGGAGGGGTTTACCCCAATCACAGAGGGCTGCCTGGGGCCGGCATCCTGCTGTGCTTCTTCCATGTGCTAATGTATGGAGCTTTCCCAGTGAGCCTCGGAGGAAGGAACGGCCGCCTTTCCCGTTCTATAGATGAGGAAACTGAGGCTCGACGAGGTCAAGTGCAGCCAGGGAACAACAAGCTGGGAGACGCAGCGCTCGCGTTCTGGGCTTCATTTGCTGGCATTGCCGTTACCCCCCAAAAGCCTCGGTGTCCCTGCCTGTGGCTGGGGGAGGTGCCAACTTCCTCGGGCTGGCTGGAGGCTCCGACAAGACCCGACCGGCATGCTGTGGCATGCTCTACTCGGGACCTGGTGCACAGCAGGGGCCTGGCCTGCGCTGGCTGTCCTCCCCCTGTTCCTAGTCCCTACAGACTCGTCCTCTGCTTCCCACATTTGGCTAAACCTCTGCCTGGGAACCCATCTTCCTGCCTCTGGCTATTTTTAGTGCCATTTCCTTGGAATTCTGGATTCCGGAGGCCCTGGTGGGGGGGGGGGAGAGCAGGGCTTCTCAGATGGGAGTCATTGGGAATCCTGTGTTTATTCTGCAGAAAGCACTGACCCAGCTGCTGCCTTTGCTGGGCCAGTGACTCATGGGTTCTCCTCCATCTCCTGGGGACAGAGGCCAGTGTTGCTGAGTGACTGGGATGGTTTCTGCTGGGAGAGGCCTCTGGACAGGGTGTAGTGGACAGGCCAAGGCTTCCTGGGAAAAGGCACCAGGATGGAGCTATGGGTGGGTGTGGCAGGGTGGGCAGAGGAGCCAGGAACTTTCCCGCAGTCGTATCCCCACAGAGCTCAGGCCCACGGAAGACCAGGCCTGGGGACCCTCTTTGCCCTAGGAGAAGGGGATTTCTGGCAACAGCCCCAGAAATAGGACTGGACATTGAGGCAGACAGGTGTTGGCCTCTTTTAATATCTATAAAACCTCAATCAGGAGTTCCCGTCGTGGCTCAGCGGTTAATGAACCTGACTAGGAACCATGAGGGTGCGGGTTCAATCCCTGGCCTGGCTCAGTGGGTTGAGGATCCAGCATTACCATGAGCTGTGGTGTAGGTCGTAGATGCGGCTCGGATCTGCCGTTGCTGTGGCTGTGGTGTAGGCCTACAGCAGTAGCTCCGATTCGACCCCTAGCCTGGGAACCTCCATGTGCCGGAGGTGCAGCCCTAGAAGAGACAAAACCAAAACCCAAACCAAAAACCTCAATCAATTTGTGGTATAGTGTTCTAAGCGAGTCATCAACATTTGGTTGTCAAATTTCCCGTGGCTCATACTGGTCGTGTGGTCTAGTCCTGGTCAATCAGTCCTCAAATGGGGGCATTTCGGGAAAGCTTTTGCTCTCCTGATGAAAAGAGGCAAGTGCAGCAGTGTGGCTCTGGCCCTTTCCCCTACTTTTGGCTTGTTTGGAACCCGGGTGTGATCACGAGAGCTATGGCAGCCACTTTGGGTCTATGAGGCCAAAGCATTAATGCTGGAAGATGAATTAAATTAGGGATGGTGAATTAGGGATCCTTGGTGCTAGGACCTGCCTACCTCTAGTTGTGTTATTTGGAAAAAAAGAACTTCCTATTGATTTATCCAAACCTCTGTTGGTAGCATTTTGTGGGGTTTTTTGCAGGTAAACATGTTTCTAACAAATACAGACATGAAGGCAGGGTGGGCGGCTGTGAGGATCACCCCTACTCAGAGGTCCACAAACAGCTCCTGGGACTCAGTGACATCCAGGGAATCAGGCCCAGACCCTCCCCTCAGGGGGTCCCAGTCCACCAATAAAGGTGACCAGTTGGGTAACTGCTATGAACTGTTGCCAGCTCCCAGGATGCAGGAAATCTCTTTTCCTTGAGAACCAGACCGAACCCTGCTTGCAGGCCCACGTGCCGGGGTTGGGAAACAGCACAGGCCTGGGTCGGGGGAGGTGGGGTTGCTCAGCGAAATTCCTGGCCTTGGGGCTTCAGCTGCGAACAGCCCAGGGGCCTGGCCCTGCGGGCGCGCCATCCCCGCAGATTGGGTCCGGGTCCCCGGGTGGGTCTGGCTCCCACCAGGCCTCTCCGGGCCTCCCGCAGACTCTGGGAGCAGGGGGTCTGCTCTGCGGGAGGGCGGCGCGGGGCGGGGCGGGGGGCGGGGCAGCGCCTCCGCTCGCTCATTGGCTGGGATGCGTCACGTGGCCGTGGCCCAAGCCCCAGGGTCTCCCAGCGGGCCCGCCCTCTCCCCACTCTCACCTGGGCCTCCGCCCAGCCTGGGGCCGTGGTTCCCGACCTCGGCACTGTCCCCTTTGGCGCGGCATGGTCTTGGCTGAGGGGCTAGCCTGCGCGGTGTGGGAGGCTGAACGGCCTCCCGGCTTCTCCACTCCCCCGTCAGTAGCAGCTCCCAGCTCTGACCACCCCAGAGGGCTCCGCACGATGCCCAGACCCTGGGGAGGTGGGTATGTGGCAAGATCTCGCCGGTTGAAAACCCTGGATTGGCGGAGGGGAGAGGGGGCGCTCGTTGTGTCCCGCAGAAAAGAACAGCAGGATGGCAACTCGTTTCCCAGTCAGGGAAGGTGATGACTGAATGACATGGACGGTGTGATGGGGTCCCCGTGGGGCTGGCGGTGTCTCAAAGGCAGGACCAATGAACGGATCGGCTCTGCCCAGAGGGTGGGGAGCTTGGCAAGGAGGAGACCCCTCCACGAGGTCCAGTCTTGAAGGCTGGGGGGGTTTGCCAAAGGGCACAGGGCTGGGGTCTGGGCGGGTTTGCAAGGATCACAGGTGCATTCTGGGAGCTGGAGGGATTGATGCAGTTGCAGTGAGAGTGGGTCCCGTGGGAAGCCGCCTGCACCGTGGGTCTGGTCCCCTTCTCTGTGCCCATTGTCTGCTGCTCGCCCACTATACTGCTGGTCACCCTGTGATGGCTTGAGTCCCCTCAGAGCCCTATCTTGTCCTCTGTATCCTCGTCCCTAGGATAGGAGGTGCTCAGAAAGAATGCGTGAATCAAGAAATGAAGGCGTTCCCGTCGTGGCGCAGTGGTTAACGAATCTGACTAGGAACCATGAGGTTGCAGGTTCGATCCCTGCCCTTGCTCGGTGGGTTAAGGATCCGGCATTGCTGTGAGCTTTGGTGTAGGTTGCAGACGTGGCTCGGATCCTGCGTTGCTGTGGCTCTGGTGTAGGCTGGCAACTACAGCTCCGATTCGACCCCTAGCCTGGGAACCTCCATATGCCGCAGGAGCGGCCCAAGTAATGGCAAAAAGACAAAAAAAAAAAAAAGAAAGAAAAAAAGAAATGAAAGAGCAGGAGTTCCTGTCATGGCTCAGCGGTTAACAAACCCGATTGGCATCCATGAGGACGTGGGTTCGATCCCTGGCCTCGCTCAGTGGGTTAAGGATCTGGCGTGGCTGTGGTGTAGGCCAGCGGCTGCAGCTCCGATTTGACCCCTAGCCCAGGAACCTCCATATGCTGCGGGTGTGGCCCTAAAAAGACAAAAAAAAAAAAAAAAAAAAAAGGAAAAAGAGATGAAGGAGCTGATTCCTGGAGGGTCTCCCCTGCCAGCCTGAGGGTAGGGCGTTGGGCCTGGACATTAGGAGCCATAGCAGGGCTCTGAGCAGGAGTCACCTGCTGCTGGGGGAGGACACTTTGGAAAGGGCGGCGGCGGGGAGGCCAGCTGCCTTGGTGGTTCAGGTGGGAGCTGATGGGGCCTGAGTAGAGCCACTTCACAGGGACAGTTATGAGAGCCCAGACGGTTAGTTGTGGCTGGGAGGGAGGGAGAGGGACAGAAGGAGAGGGAGGGCGGAGGGAAAGGGAGGGGTGCCCAAGGCAGGGTGCCTGGGAAGGAGTCTGGAAGAGAGGCCTCAGGAGAAACGGAAAATTAGGACTCATTCATGTGTAGTGATTGGCAGGAATAGCACGCACAGAAGTCTATTTTTGAGAAGCCGGCTGTAGCTATTTCTGCATCACATGAGCTAGCAGCAGCACGGATGCTTAGAGGAAGAGCAGCTCTTCTCTGGAAAAACACTTTCAAGAGCTCGTGATGGAGTGACAGGCCTTAGGTCTGCCTGGAAGGGGCCTCCCAGGGGAAGCAGAGCTGGCCTGCCTGGGGATGGGGGCTGGAAAGGCTGTGTGTGGGCCCCAACAGGGGCTCCTGGGCAGCAAGGCTGACAGTCCTGAGAACTGAGAGGTCCCACCTTCCATGTTAACGATTCCTCAGGGGTAATTACCCTTTATCTTTTTTTTTTTTTTCTTTTAAAGCCTGCACCCGTGGCATATGGAGGTTCCCAGGCTCGAGGTCACACTGGTGCTCTAGCCACTGGCCACAGCCATGGTACCATCACATCCGACCTGCACCATGGCGCACGGCAACGCTGGATCCTTAGCCCACTGAGCGAGGCTAGGGATGGAACCCGCGTCCTCATAGGTGCTTGTCAGATTCGTTTCCACGAGGCACGCCAGGAACTCCAACCCTTTATCTTAGAATGCAAAAATAAAAAGCAAGTAACCCAGTTAAAAACAGGCAAAGGATCTGAACAGACATTTCTGCCAAGGAGACATACAGATGGCGAGTAGCTCAGGCAGAGATGCTCAAAAGGGCTGGCAACAGGGAAATCTAATCGAAACCACAAGGAGACGCCGCCTCACACCTGTGACAACGGCTGTCATCAAAAAAAAAAAAAAAAAAAAAAAAAAACAGAAAAGGGAGTTCCCGTCGTGCGCAGTGGTTAACGAATCTGACTAGGAACCACGAGGTTGCCGGTTTGATCCCTGCCCTTGCTCAGTGGGTCAAGGATCCAGCGTTGCCGTGAGCTGTGGTGTAGGTCGCTCCGATTCAACCCCTAGCCTGGGAACCTCAGCCCAAGAAATGGCAAAAAGACAAAAACAAAACAAAAAACAAACAAAACAAAACAAAACAAAAAAAACAGGGAGTTCCTGTCCTGGCTCAGTGGTTCAAACCCAGCTAGCATCCATGCGGATTCGGGTTTGATCTCTGGCCTCTCTCAGGGTTAAGGATCCAGTGTTTCTGTGGCTGTGGTGCAGGCCGGCAGCTACAGCTCCGATGATTGCGCCCCTAGCCTGGGAACCTCCATATGCCGCAGGTGTGGCCCTAAAAACAACAACAACAAAACCCAGAAAGTAAAAAAACCAACAAAAAGCCCCCAAAGTAGGTATGGACGGTGTGGAGAGCCTGGAGCCCCGTGTGCTGCCGGCAGGGACCGGAAATGGTTCAGTCCCGTGGAATCCAGTCTGGAGGGCCCTCAAAAGGCCGAATACAGTTCCCACGTGACTCAGCAGTTTCGCTGCTAGAGACGCCCCAGGGGAGAGGAAAAGTGTGACGAAGAACAGTGACTGGACCTGAGGGCCCCCGCCCCCAGGAGGGAGGTGCCCCCGCGGTATCCGTGGGCACATGACCCGGGGGACAAGCGGGGTCCCGCCACAGGACGAGGCGTCTTCCCGGGAGACAAAGGACCGGTGTCCTGCCACCTACTGCAGGGTGGGAGCCTCGGGACACGGGACACGGAGGGTGTTGCTCAGAGAGGAGCCACATACAGCCGAGTGTCTCCTGATGCTTTCCCAGGAAGCTCCCAGGACACGCGCACCCGGGGAGGCAGAAGGGAGCGTGACAGTCGCCAGGGTCGGGGGCAGGATGGAGGGAGCGCTGGGCGGTCGGCGTGTCCCCGTGGACGCCGGGGCCGTTGGCCCGGATGGTGCCGATGGGGCGGGCGGACGCTGTCAACATATGCTAAACCCTCCGAACTGTAAAGTTTGGTGAAAATGGTGCATTTTATTCATTTCTTAATTTTGCTTTTGAGGGCCACCCCTGCGGCATAGGGAGGTTCCCAGGCCAGGGGTCGAATGAGAGCTGTAGCCGCCAGCCTGCGCCACAGCGACACGGGATCTGAGCCGCGTCTGTGACCCACACCACAGCTCACGGCAACGCTGGATCCTTACCCCACTGAGCGAGGCCAGGGATCGAACCTGCAACCTCATGGTTCCTGGTCAGATTTGCTAACCACGGAGCCCCGATGTTTTCTATCAACCTTAAAGTACCCTGGGAGGGTCTCTTGGGCACACCAAGGGGCTGGGCCCAGGGCGGGGCTGAAGGAGGGGCAGCCTGTTGGGAGGGGCTGGCTTTGGTTTCCTGAGGCCTGTGGGTCACTGTGACCAGGCAAGGCCAGGCCTCCCCCCTTCGGGTGCTACTGGATGATGTGGGATCGGGGAGGGGCAGCTCTGGGGTGCAACAGGGTGCTCCTGGGGGCCACCCCTTAGCTGAGGTGGAAACTCATCAACCTCTGAGAGTCCTCGAGAGCAGAGGCGTGCTGCAGTGGGGACAGCAGTGTTCTGTGTTTTTGTTTGTTGTCTTTTTAGGGCTGCATTGGTGGGTTTTGCTGCCAAAAAAAAAAAAAAAAAAAAACCAAAAAGAAGTTCAAGTGATTTTTCTAAGACTAAGGCTCACGGTCTTTTTGAAAGAAGGCCCAAGAGGCATACTGGTCAACCTTGCCAATAAAACACCATTCTGATGAAACAGAAAATCACAGGTGATGCGGAAAAACGAGGTAAATAAGGGATGATTACTGAACAATTAAAGTCTGAACAGCGTCTGGAACGGTGAGTCTGCAGCACAGGCCCCGTGGGCCGTGGGGCTGAGCTTCTGGACCCGATAAGGGAAGAGCCCTAAACAAGGCTGCACACCTGGAGCTGCCCCAGGGCCAAGTGCCTGCACCTGCTCCGGCCGCCCGCCCGCGGGGCAGCCTTCACTCGGCTTGAAGTCCTGCTGGTGATGCGCTGGCTCCTGGAGCTCAGGCCCGGGGCTGTGGGTGTCCCCAGGGGCTCAGCCCCTCCCAGTCCCCCGCAGCCCTCTGACCATCCAAGCTCCACCCAGCCCGCTCCTCCACTCCTGACACCTGGGGTTAGACCGGAAAGGCTGCGTCTCCGGGGGTCTCTTTGCCGCGCCCCCCGCCTCCAGCCAGCTGGGTCCATGGCCACCTGGCTCGGGTAGAAGCACCTGTTTCTTAGCTTAGTCCCAACGTGTTTGGAGAATAGAAAATGTCTCCGCCTCTGAAATCTGCTGAGGTTTGCTTTACAGCCGGCAGAGGGTGCGTTTTGGCAAATGCTCGGAGCGACCTCATGGGAATGGATGTCCTGCTGTCAGTGGAGGAGGTTTTGTGGGGATCGAATCCCAGGCAGGTTGCCCTCACTTTTCTCACAGCTACCAAGATACATATGTTAATCCCCCGAGATAGTTCCATGCTGCAAACGGCTAATGTTTGTCCAGCTTTTTCAGCGCCCTTCACCCCCGAGTGCCCAGGCTCGCCTCACAGGATCACCTTCCGCCAGCCCGGGGGTGGATTTGTTGTCTGAAAACACACGGCGTGTGCAAAGGTCCTGAGGTGAGTGTGTGTCCGAGCTACTCCGGGCACAGCCAAGAGGCCGGCGGGAGGTCCTGTGGATGGTGGGCGGGGGCAGGGAGACCTGTCACATCCGGGCACTTGCTGGCGCTTCCTGGGTCTGGACCGCTGTGCCAGGGAGTCACTTCTTCCAGAAACAGAGGACGCTGGAAAGGCCTCCCCACCAGCCCCCAGTTGATGGAGGGGTTTCCTCTTTGCCAGCAGCTCTGCCCTGCCCCAGCTCCCATGTGGCTCCCGCTGAACCTGCCCTGGGCAGGGTGGGGGCAGTTGGGCTGCCTGGAGGAGGGGCTGCTGGGCATCGTGGCCCTGGTTTTAAAGAACTCCCGACGACCTGGTTTCTCTGGCTGCCTAGCCCTCCCCCTGTGTCTGCCCAGGAACTCTGGTCCCTGAGCTACCACCCTGCTCTCCTGGGCCCCGCGCTGGGTGGGTCCTAAACCCAGGGTCCATGGGTGTCAGGTGTGGGACCCTCACAGGCGAGTCTCCCTAGGTGGGGGACCTCGTCAGGCAGCCGTCGGGAACCTGCAGCGTGCAGGGTATCTGGTGCACCTTGTAGCCTCACCGCAGCCTCACTCTGGAGATTCTGCACCTTTTATGAGAGTAGACTCAGAGGTAGGGAAAGTGTAGGTTTTCCCCAAGGCCACCCAATAATAAATGTTCATTTTTAGTAATAAAAGCCCTTTTGGTGATGGCTGGGAGCCAGGCAGCCAGATCCGGTGACACAGGGGAGGGAGGGCAGGAGCTGGAGAAGGCAAAGAAGAAATGGCTGCTGGCTTTGATCCTCCCTAGCAAAGGTCAAACTCCCGGCGGAGAGGTCACCTGGAGATGTTTGCCCTGGAGCCGACGGGAGACATTCTGATAAACGGCTCCGGGAATCTGAAGAGCTATGAGGCTGAGGCAGAGAGAGATAACCCTGTTTGTTAAAGCTTCGGGAAGGGGGACTTTGGGAGCAAACATCCCGCCCACCAGAGCAGCAGCTGCCTCAGAAGTGACTCTTCTGTTTGCTGGGGATGCCGCAGAGCACTCGCGGGAGAGAGGCTGGCTGGGTGGCGTCCCTGCAAGCTCAGGCCCGGCTGTGTTCAAAGCACCAGGCGAACACTTCTGCCCCCAAATATCTTGGGCGGCAGGTTTTTTGCTCACGCTGGAAGCGGGGTCTCGCTTTTGCGGTCAGCGTGTGCCCCTTGCGGAGGGCGCGGGATGGCAGTGGACTCTTCCGGTTGCATCAGCTCTGGTGACCTCTGACATTTACCTTTCTTCGTTCCCAGACAAACCACACACAAAACCCAATTTCTCTGGCTTAATAAAAGAACGGGCGTAGGTAGGGAGAAAACGGACCTGGGTGGGTGGTGCTGGCTGGGGGCCCTTCCCCCTTGGCAGGCCCCCCAGAATTGGCTCTGGTTCTGGCACGCCCTGCCTGGACTCCCTGAGCGGGAGCATGACGAGCGGTGGTCGGTGGGCACACCGGTCCTGTAGCGCCTGCCGTGCGCGCAGCCCAGTCATGCCCAGTGGTTGTTAAGCACTTCCCACTGGTCCGCGTGATGGGTTTTACCAACAGGTATTTCCTTTTCACTTTCGAGGACACGAAAGTTGTCTGCAGTCAGAGAGCTAGTGCTCGCACCCAGGCCAGTGTCCTTCCTGTCTCACCGTGGGCCTGCCTATCCTACGGATGCTGCGGAGGCCACCGAAGGGGCCCGCACACCGGGTCTGCTCACAAATGCTCCAGACCGGCTGGTGCTGAGGGCCAAGGGGTGAGAAGTGAGCTTGAATCAGGGAGAGCTGGCTTTACAGAGGGGCTGCCTGGGCTCCCATCCCAGACAAGGGAATCTCCGAGTCCATTTCCCCAGGTACATGGCACCTAGCTAAAAGGGGCTGTCTTGGGGCCAAACCATCCAAAATCCCACCTACTTTTCTTTTCCTTTTTTTTTTTTTGTTGTCTTTTTAGGGCTACACCCACGGCATGTGGAGGTTCTCAGGCTAGGGGTCCATTCGGAGCTGTACCGCCAGCCTATGGCAGAGCCACAGCATCGCGGGATCCAAGCCACGGCTGCAATCTACACCACAGCTCACTGCAACGCCGGATCCCTAACCCACTGAGCGAGGCCAGGGATCGAACCCGCAACCTCATAGTTCCTAGTCGGATTCGTTTCCACTGCGCCGCGGCGGGAACTCCCCACCTACTTTTCCGAACTCCGTCGTTCCCCCTATCTCCCGTCCACCACTACTCCAGCCTTTTCCGGATTCCAGAAGGACCCCTCCGGTCTCCAGGCACCTGCAACAGGTGGTCTCACTTCCTGCCCCTGCAGTTTGCATGTCTGGCACCTCCTGCGCTCGGGCCTCCCTCTGAGACCTTCCCGAAGCATTCCAGGGCGGGGGCCCCGGTGACCATCCGACCCAGCCCCCTCCCCCCAACACACCCCGCTTTTCCTGCTAGGCTCTCTTCCCCCAGGCGACACGAGGGCAGCCCCGGTGAGTGCTCGAGGGGGAATGGAGGAGGGTCGCCAACCGCGGGGCGGGAGCTGCGGGGAGTGCCCGCCCCCCTCCCCCGCCCCCAGGCACAGGCAGCCTCAGGAGGGGCGGGGGGCCGAGCCGGCCAAAGTCCAGGTCCGCAGGGGCTGCGCAGCGCGCTACTTAAACCTACAACCCGCCGCCGCCGGCCTCTAGCCTGCCGCCGGCCAAGGACAGGGACACCAGGTCAGTTGGCAGGACAGGTGGGGAGCCGGGGGCCGAGGAGACACCGAGCCCAGCGGCCTCGAGGCCGCCGCGGGACTGGCGGGCGCCGCAGCGCGCGGCCCTGGGATTTGTAGTAGGTCTCGGCTCCGCGAGAGGCTTGCGCGAGCCCGGGAGCGCGGCCCTGCGCGGAGACGGGGACTACATTTCCCAGAAGGCCGAGGAAGCGGGGGTCACCGGGAAAGCGCCCCGCCGGCGGCGCTTCATGGGCCGCCATGGGGGCCGGTTCTGCGGGCCGGGGGTCCCGCGAGGCCCGCGCAGCAACCCCTGCAAGGCGGCCCGCGGCCGGGAGCTCTGGCGAGCGAGGACCATGCGGGACCCGGGGGCGGCGCCCGACTGCTGCGGGGGCTTCGGCAACCTGGACCTCAGGCAGGTACCGACCGCGCCGGCCGCTGGGCGGGAGAGGGCTCGCCAGGCCCTCCAGGTCCGCGGCTGGCCTCGCTGCCTCCGACTCCTGGGGGCGGGGCTGCCGTTACCAGGCAACGGGGCGGGGCGGGCCGGGGGCGGGGCTGCGCGAGCCCTTGCGGGGAGGCGGCGCCCGGGGCCGCTGGAGCAGCCCCTTCTCTTCCGAGACCCGCACGAGAGGGGCGGGGGGAGCCGGTGCCGGGGGCCCGCCGCCCCCGCGCTGTCCCACCCGCGTCCTCCCGCCCTCGCAGCCGCCTCTGAGCCGCTTCCTTCACCTCTGTCAGCGTCAGCGTTCTCCGTGGAGTCCCCAGAGGTCTCAGCTCCAGTCCAGTCCCCAGCCCAGCGGGTCCCGATTTAGAGCCAGGTGTTCCTGGGAGAAAAACCTCAGAGTTGAGCTCTGTTTCACTTGGGGGCCTTACTGAGGACTGTAGCCCAGGAAGCAGCCCCTCAGCAGCTCTGAGGGACTGTCGGGAGAGGTAAGGGAGGGGCCGGGATCTCTAGGAGTTTTTGCTGGGACACCCCCCCCCCCCCAGGGCAATCCCACATCAGAAGATGACTGCTGGGAGTTCCTGTGGTGGCTTAGCGGGATAAAAACCGACACAGTGTTTGTGAAGATGTGGGTTGAACCCCTGGCCTCGCTCAGTGGGTTGAGGATCCAGCCTTGCCGCAAGTTGCAGCATAGGTCGCGGGTGTGGCTCCATCACACATTGCTGTGGTTGTGCGGTAGGCCAGCAGCTGCGTCTGAGATTAGACCCCTAGCCTGGGAACTTCCAGGTGCCATAGGAGCTGCTGCATAAAGAAAAAAAAGATGACTGCTAAGCACACAAAAAACCAGACACCTCACTCACGATTTGAGCGCTTTTCTTTGCATAGGAAAATGCAAGAGCCTGGGCTCCCTGAAATTATTGCTTAGATTTGCATCTTAACTGTCGAGGGCCAGTGTCCAGTTTTTCCTCCGTTCTGAGTCCCCTCGGGCCACGTGGCTGGATGGGGGCGACATTCTTTGTTTTCTGGAATGGGCAGGTGACATTCTTCGTCCATTTCAGTGTTGGAGGTGGGCTCTCACTGGCCTCTCACTCCAGGGAGCCTGGAAACAAAATTCTGTTGGAGATAACGCTGGTTCGAGTTTTCGGGAGTAGCTGGTGGGGAGGCGGGATTGAGATCCGGATACGCCGGTTCCCCTTCTGAGCAGGGGCCTCTTCTCTGAGATCTGATCCGATTGGGAAGGTGCGGGGTGGGGGTGGGGAGCAGCAGAGCAAAGCCTCGAAGGGGGGTATTTGTTGGAGAACCAGGTGAAGCCTCGCATCTGTCCAGAGTGCAGGCCTGTCCCGGGGCACAGGCGGGACAGAGAGAGGAAGAGGGCGTTATTTCAGTGAGCTGCTGAGGTGGAACTCAGAGGGCGCTGGGGCACAGCGCCCAGCTCAGCCGCCTTCAGAGGCGGCCGCCTGGCGGGTGTGGGCCCGGCGCCAGGGATCCATCCGCCCCAACCATTGAGCCTTAGCTCCTACACGTAAATGGCCATTAGCTCTCTGGCCGCGCGGGGTTGGTGACAGGAGCCACAGCAGGTCTCAGCTGAAGGGCGCTTAGGATGGCAAAGGGGACCCTCGGCGTTCCTGCCTGGGGGAGGGGTCCCTGTTCACTGGGGGTGGGCCCAGCTGCAGGGTTGGGGTCCTGCCCTCCGATCTGAAGGAGGCCTGTGCTCTGGAGCTGAAAGGTGGGGGTGGGCGTGGCTGGGGCCAGGGGACATTTCTTGGGTGTGGGGGAGGCCTTTGCTTTCTTTCTCCCTTCGCCTCCACCCCTGCCCGGGGTGGGGTGGGGTGGGGTGGCTGTGCACTTGGAGAGGGCTGGCATCCTGCTGGGGGACAGGTCAGGGTGACCCCAGCTAACATTCCATTTTTCCTTGCTGCCCTCGTGGGTACAGTTAAGCTTCTTGTTGCCAACAACATCCAGTGCTCTGGGGTGTACGTGGCAGCTCTCCTTCCTCCTCAGGCGCGGTCTCTGGGTTTGAAAGCTGTCCTTCCCAGCCTGACTGAGCGGGAAGCTTTCTCCCCCCCACCCCACCCCCAGGCGCCTGAGCCGGAGGACCGCCGGGCCGGCCCAGCGCTGTCTGTGTGATGGGGAGTAACCGGTCCCGTTTAGAACTTCCTTTACTGGCCGCGGTTTAAAAATAGGAAGTCAAGGAGTTCCCTGGTGGCTAAGCAGGTTAAGGCTCCGATATGGTCACTGCCTCGGCTCAGGTTGCTGCTGTGTCGCTGGTTTGAATCCTGGCCCAGGAACTTCAACATGCTGTGGCCAAAAACAAACAAAAGAAATTGGCGAAGTTACTTTTTTTTTTGTCATTTTAGGGCCACACCCACGGTACGTGGAGGTTCCCAGGCTAGGGGTTGAATTGGAGCTGTAGCTGCTGGCCTACACCACAGCCCCAGCCACGCTCGATCTGAGCCGTGTCTGTGACCTACACCACAGCTCACAGCAACGCCAGATCCTTAACCCACGGAGCCTGGCCAGGGATCGAACCCGCAACCTCATGGTTCCCAGTCGGATTCATTTCCACTGCGTCACGAGGGGAACTCCAGGTGAAGTTACTTTTAACAGTGTGTTTTATTTACCCCAATATGTAAAATGTCATTTTGTCACGTGGCACCACCTGTCCAGCAGCCACACGTGTGCTGACGTGTAGCGTGGGCCCGGTGCCCTTCACCAGCTTCTGGGCCCACTGCAGCTGGGAGAGAAGCTGGTTTTGTTTTTAGCTTAAATGTCCCTGCTGGGCGAGGAGCCCCCGACCAGGGCCCTCCTGCCCTGCTGTCCTCCTGCTGGGGGGCAGGGTGCTTGAACTTGGCGGCCATTTGGGAGGAAACCACCGGAGGCCAATCTCAGGGCCCGGGAGAGATGGGTCTGCACGAGCAGTTCTTTTTTTTGGCTGCATCTGTGGCGTGTGGAATCCCAGGCCAGGGACTGAGCCTGTGCTGCTGCAGCGCCCAAGCCGTTGCAGTGGCCATACTGGATCCTTCGTCTGCTGCGCCACAAGGAAACCAACAGAAGTTTTTAAAACTCTTGGTGTTTGCACGTGAGTTAATATAAACGTCAGGCCATTTCATTGGGTGACTTATTCTCTAGGACACAATTTTTTTTCCTCTCTTGGGCTGCGCCTGCAGCATGTGGACGTTTCTGGGCAAGGGATGGCATCAGAGCTGCAGGTGCAGCAATGCGAGGTCATTAACCTGCTGTGCTCCAGTGGGAACTCCCTCAAGGACGCAAGTCTTGTCTTCAGTGTTTGGGGTTAGAGTCCAGACTGGGGCAAATCACGTGAACTTGCTGAACCTCAGTTTCTTCTGCCTCTGTCGTGTGGTCGCGGGGCTTTTCCTCCTCTGGCTGGCAGTAGGGTGTTATGTTGACCTGTCAAACCAGCCCTGTCTTCCTGGGGTGACCCCCACTTGGTCCCCTTGCGCATCTTGCCGGATTTGATTTGCTGTCATTTTTTTTTTTTGTCTTTTTCCGGCCGCACCTGTGGCATAGGGAGGTTCCCGGGCGAGGGGTTGAATCAGAGCTGTAGCCGCCGGCCTCCACCACAGCCGCAGCAACATGGGATCCGAGCCGCATCTTCGACCGACACCCCAGCTCGCGGCCACGCTGGATTGGTCACCCACTGAGCGAGGCCCGGGATCGAACCTGCATCCTCATGGGTGTCAGCTGGGTTTGTTAACTGCTGAGCCACGACGGGAACTCCGTGGACCGTGCGTCCTCTCGAGTGAGTTTTGGTGGCTGCCTCTCCAGGCCTGGGCGGTTTCCTCTGAGCTGTGGGCCCGGGGGGTCGGCTCGTTCTCGGCGCTGCCTCCTGACGGTGGTGTCTGGGAGGCAGCGGGTCGGCCGGAGGCCTCTCCTCTTCCTGGCACTTTGTCGCCTCTCTCTTTTCCCTCGGACGGTGTGGTGAGGCGCTCATTGATTTTATGTTTTCCCAAAGAACAAACTTTGGGTTGGATTTTTTCCCCTTTATTTTTCCATTTTCAGTTTGATTGATTTTTACTCTTTCGCAGTTTCTCTCTGCTTGCTTTGGGTTCGTTTTCCTCTGTTCTCCGGTTTCACAAAAAGGCAAAGCTTCGATTACTGACCTGAGACTTTTTTCTTCATGAAGATAAGCCACACTTTCCTCCCAACCTTTGCCTTTACTGTTAGCTCCATTTTTTCATTTTCGTTCAGTTCAAAGTATTTCAGAATTTTCCTTCAAACTCCTTTGGCCTGTGGATTACTTGGAAGTGTTGTTTTTTCACAAATATCTTTTTCTGTAATTGATTTCTAGTTTGAGTCGGTTATGGTTCAAGAACTACATACTTTTTTTTTTTTCCATGGCATGTGGAGGTTCCCAGGCTAGGGGTTCAATCGGAGCTACAGCTGCTGGCCTCCACCACAGCCACAGCCACGCCAGATCGGAGCTGCATCTGCGACCGACACCACAGCTCACGGCGACGCCGATGGATGCTTAACCCACTGAGCGAGACCAGGGATCGAACCCGCATCCTCATGAATCCTAGTCGGGCTCATTAACCGCTGAGCCACAAAGGGACCTCTTCTCTTTTTTGGCCACATCTGCGGCATGCAGAAGTTCCTGGGCCAGGGATCGAACCTGTGCTGCAGCAGTGACAATGCCAGATCCTTAAGCCCGCTGAGCCACAAGAGAACTCCCAAGAACATACATAATTTTAAACTTTCTCTTATGGGCACTTGAGAGGGACCTGCCTATTGCTGTCGTGTGTGAGCCTCAGTTTTTTTTTTTTTTTTGTCTTTGCTATTTCTTTGGGCCGCTCCCGCGGCATATGGAGGTTCCCAGGCTAGAGGTCGAATCGGAGCTGGAGCCACCGGCCTACCTTGAGAGGGACCTGCCTATTGCTGTCGTGTGTGAGCCTCAGTTTTTTAATCTGAGGAATGGGCATGCCTCCCAGGGTTGCAGGTAGACTCAGCCGCAGAGTCAAAACAGCTGCCTCGCATCCCTCCCCTCATCCTCTGATGGTCAGGAGGGAGGCGCTGCCACCGTGGTTTGCACAGGACAGAGGGGGGCAGGCGAGGCCAGAGGGGGGCAGGCGAGGCCAGCATGGGGCGGCCCCTGCACAGCCCTGGGCCAGGGCGCTGCCGGCTGGCTCCCAGCATCTCACGCAGAAGGCGTCCTTGGAGGAACGGGCTCCAGCACCGGTTACTGGGACCCGGAGGGTGAATGCAGAAGGGTCTTGGGCTCACAGGCCCCCCGGGAAGGGCACACTTTGGTGGGAGGGGGGCACACAGCCCTCAGCCTCGTGCACGCTCCTTGAGGTGACGAGGGAAGTGCCAACATTGTCCCGGGCATGTCACGGATTTGGGGACAGCTGCCGGTTCTGTTCATTGTGGGAAAGCTGGGTTTTCTGTCCGCCGACTCTGCCTCCAGACCTTTCCGGGGCTGGCTCGCGCTCCCTCCCAGTGGGGGTCTGGTTTCCTCGCGTCTTTCCCGGGGGTCTGTCTGTGGACTTGGATTGAGACGCAGTGGGGGGCCCTCTGCCCCTGCTAGGGTCGCCTCTGCTGTCGCCTCCATCCCTGGCCAGTCCTCTCACCCGAGGGTGGGAGCACCCAGCCCACAGACTCTTCTGAGCCTGGAGCCCCCCCCTCCTTGAGGTCGTGGCGGCCTTAGTACAAAACTTCAAAAAAAGGGAGTTCCCGTCGTGGCGCAGCAGAAACCAACCTGACTAGGATCCATGAGGACGCGGGTTCGATCCCTGGCCTCGCTCAGTGGGGTAAGGATCTGGCGTGGCCGTGAGCTGTGGTGTGGGTCGCAGACGCGGCTCGGATCCCGAGTTGCTGGGGCTGTGGTGTAGGCCGGCGGCTACAGCTCCGATTTGACTCCTAGCTCGGGAACCTCCATGTGCTGCGGGAGCGGCCCTAAAAAGACCAACCCTCGCCCCCCCCCCAAAAAAAAACCCCAAAAACCTTCTTGGTGGCCAGTCCTTCTCGGGTCTGTGCCAGGCACACCACTCTCCCGAAGGTCCAGGGAAATGTGTCCTGAGTCCAGGGAGTGGCGGGGCCTCTGCGGAGCCACCCCCAGCCCCCGCCCGCTGCTGTTAGTGCTACGTGGCTCCCACTTGTGGTCGATGCGACTTTGACTCCCTGGGTCCCTGCTGTTTGTTTGGATGGCACAACGTGGCCCTGGCTGTGGCGAGGAGCCTGCAGCGTCCAGTCCCCCAGCGTGGTGGCCTCTGCGGGCCTCGGCAGCTGAGCCCCCTCGGGAGTGCGGTGCCCGGGCTGCAGTCGGCAGCGCCTGTCCTGTCCTGTTCTGTCGCTGGGCCTCGGAGGGGCTCTGGCCTTGGAATTTAATAAGGTGGGGGGCTCTCCCCAAAGTGGAGGTGTCCACAGGTGTGCAGGGTGGTGGGGGCACTGAGGTCCCCCTGCTCTGCTCTCCTGGGCGTTGGGTGGGGGCCCCTTTCCCGTGGGTTTTGGGGGTCAGCCCCCAGGAGGAGAGGACCTTCAGGCCTCGGCCACACCTGACCTGTTAGTCATTCTTTCCTGCTCGCAGGCCCTTCTCCAGGCAACACAAATCCCCTCAAGGTGATACTTCCAGGTTGACAGGCCGACCGAGGGCTCAGGGGCCCGGGATGGGGGGGGGGGCGGACTCTGGGGGCCGAGGGTCCAGTTTTGACCGGTTCAGCCCTAACTGGGAGATCTGGCTGCTGGCATCCTGAGCCACGGTTGCTGATTAAGCCTCCTGTGCCTCCGTTTCCCCTTGTCCCTGCGCTGCTGAAGGTGAAGGAGCGTGTTTCTCCCGGCTCGTTTGCCGGCCTCCCCGGGAGGGTTCAGGACTTAGCCTGGCCCCAGGCCTGAATCTGGAACGTGGAATCTGGAATCCAGAGGGGCCCCTGGCTCACTCAGCTCCCTGCAGACAGGGGTGCTCATCTTCGGGGCCATTGCCTGAGGCGAGGCCTGAGGACCTGAAGCAGATGCGCATGGCAAGGGCTCAGCTGCAGACCCCGCTGGAGTAGGGTCTCGGGGCGCTTGGGGTCCGAGTGGAGAGCTTAAGCGAGGTCAGTGTTCCCCCCGGGACCCTTTGGGGAAGTAGCGCCAGGCAGTCTCCAGTTCCCTGGCTGACTCTCTTTCCTGAGGGGCCGGGCCACCTGGACCCCAGCTGAGCAGGGACGGCCACCCCCAGCCCAGAAGGTCCTATGCCCTTGCTGGCTCCCTCCTCCTGCCCTGCCCCCCAGGGTCACCCAAGGGCAGCAGCCACAGCCCAGGGCACGTGCAGTTGGCCCGGGGCTGTGGGTTCCCGCCCTGCAGAGGCCCCTCCGCAGCCCATGGCTCCTGGTGAGAAGCGAGGGAGCGGGAGGCCGTGATCCGCCGGCCACCTCCGTGTGCCTCTCCACCACGGGGGGCCGCCAGGGTGACGACCTTGGGTTCACAGGGTTGGTGAGACGATTGCGGGACGGGATTACCTCTCTGCTCCGCACGTATAGGCCGCAGCCACCTGGTGCCCTGGCAGCTGGGGGCCTTGGCTTCCCCGGGGACGCACGCCGGCTGCGCCCGCCCCCCACCCCGAGGCGGGAGAATTCCAGTTCCCAGGAGCCACCCCTTGGCTGGAACGCTCCTTAAAAGGGAGTCTGGCTGACACTGAAACTCATGTCTGCAGAGAGGCCGTATACATTCTAGAGAACTGTCATTGTCGCAAAAGTCCGCAAGAGATGGGAAGCATGTTTTGTGTGCTGGCAAATGCAGGGGGCGCAGGCGGGAAGCGTGGTTTATGGAGGTGGTGAGGGGCTGGAATTCGGGGAGGCTCAGGCCGTGGGACTCCGTCGCCGGGGCTCTTCCCGGCACACAGCCGCCCCGGCCGCACACCCGGGGCCCCGGCCTGACCAGGGAGGCTGAGCTGCCTTGAGCGGACCCCACTCCCAGTTTCTAAGAGACTGAGGGGCCTCCCACCCCCCCCACCCCCTTCACCCCACCCCCGCTCCTGCCAGGGCTCGCGAACGTGCTTGACCTCTCAGCCTAAAAGGCGCCGGAAAAACAAATACTCCTGAAGCTCAGTGCCTGCACAGCTGGTGAGTCGCTGGCCTCAGAAGCAGAGGGACCTGCTGGCCTCCAGGCTGCTGCCTGCAGGACCCCACACGGCCACCTGCTCTGTGCTCTGCCACCCGCCTTGGTCAGGAGCCCAAGTGGATCAGGGTGCCAGGAGCCACATGTACCTTCAGCCGCACGTTTTGATGACACGAGGGCCCCCACTGGCCCCCAGACACTGATGATGACACGAGGGCCCCCACTGGCCCCCAGACACTGATGATG
Source organism: Phacochoerus africanus (assembly GCF_016906955.1). Classification (NCBI taxonomy): domain Eukaryota; kingdom Metazoa; phylum Chordata; class Mammalia; order Artiodactyla; family Suidae; genus Phacochoerus; species Phacochoerus africanus. The sequence continues at coordinate 60,247,848 of NC_062557.1, forward strand.
ACACGAGGGCCCCCACTGGCCCCCAGACACTGATGATGACACGAGGGCCCCCACTGGCCCCCAGACACTGATGATGGCACGAGGGCCCCCACTGGCCCCCAGACACTGATGATGGCACGAGGGCCCCCACTGGCCCCCAGACACTGATGATGGCACGAGGGCCCCCACTGGCCCCCAGACACTGATGATGGCACGAGGGCCCCCATTGGCCCTCAGACGTTTGGTCTTTGTGCAGAAGAGGAGATGGGGAGCGGCTCCTGTCTGAGGAGGGACAGTTAGAAGACAGGGACAGGTAACCACGTACTTGTGGTGTGTCCTTGAGGTACGCGAAGGATGCAAGGGAGGGGGCCCTGGGTCTTGAGGAGTGAATAGGAGTTTGAGGGATAGGGTTTATTTCAGAAGCCCTCTGAAAGGGCGTTGAATGCCGTGTGGGTGATGGGTGGCAGGAAGGGTGGCGGGTGAGGTGGATGGAGGGGAAACCACCGCCTGCCCGTGAGTGCTGGCGAGGGTGAGGGGGACCTGCGGGGGCAGGGTGGGCAGGAAGCTCGGAAAACTGGCTCCATCATGAGGGGTGTGGACACCTGGAGCAGTTTCGCACGGGGGACCGTGGGGTGGCCGCCAGATTGGACTTGAGAGGAGCGAGGGGCTGGTGGCGAGGCAGGTTTCAGCTGGGAGCTGAGATGGCCCAGGGGGAAGGGCGGGGACCAGTGAGACGGAGCCGGCCGCCACCTGCCTTCACAGCGAGGCTGTCCTGGACCCCAGCCTGCTCCACAGGTGGCTGAGTAGGACCCAAGTGGGAGGCCGGTCACCCCTCATTCTCATTAGTGGATAGGGCTTAGCAGCCAGAGGTGCTTTAATCATTTCGGTGGATCCGCCCCCGTTCTGTAGGTTTTGGGGATGGGCCCGGGTCTCCCACAGGCCGGCAGCCAGTCCGTCCTCGGGGCTCCACTCTCCCGGCCGTAGCCTGAGCCTGGGCAGGTGCCACCTGGCGCAGATGGAGACAGGCTGGCGGGAGCACACAGGGTGACCTTGGCTGTGGTCCATGGGGCGAGGCCCTGCGTCCAGCCTCACTCTCCGCAGAGGTCACCGAGGGCTCTTCTTTGTGTCTGTCCATCGGTCCTGTGCCTGGGCCCGTTTGCCCAGCGTTCATGTAACTGCGCCTTTCTTCTGTCACATGCTGCCGTCCCCCAGCTCTGCCCTGGGCCCCGCAGAGGTGAAGCTTTGCCTCTGGGGAGAGCAGGCTGAGCGGGAGCGGGGGCCCACAGGCCAGGCATCCTCTGTGCTCTGCGACTTGCCGAATCTGCCGCGGCCACCTCGGGCAGGGGTCAGGCTGAGCCACGTGGGTAGCCGTCCCTTTGCAGGGACCCCAGGGCCGGGGGCCTGTGGGGCAGACCACCTGGGCACCGTCTCCTGAACTCTATCCCCAAAACAAACGAAACCCCAAACCCCAGCAGAGTGGACACCGTGGGAAAGACCAGAACTCTGATGACTTAGACTTGCCTTCCACTCGATTCTTTTTTTTGGTCATGTTGTAGCATTTCCTCATATATTTGAGGAAAAGAAAAGGAAAAAAATATAGAAAGCCTGACACACATAAGCGCATTTATTACTAAAGCATAGCCCAGTTTTAGTAACAATTTGTAAATGTACAATTCTGCTTACTCTAGAATTATCCCTTAAGGGTTTGTTGGGTTTTTTTTCTTTGTATTTTTTTTATTTCCCCAATACACTATTTTTTTTTTCTACTGTCCAGCATGGTGACCCAGTCACACATACATGTATACATTCCTCTCTCACATTGTCAGGCTCCATCCTAGGTGACTAGACCCAGTCACACATACATGTATACATTCCTCTCTCACATTGTCAGGCTCCATCCTAGGTGCTACACAGCAGGATCTCATTGCTCATCCATTCCAAAGGCAATAGTCTGCATCCATTAACCCCCAATTCCCAATCCACCCCACTCCTTCCCCCTTGGCAACCACAAGTCTGTTCTCTACGATTTTCTTTTCTGTGGAAAGGTGCCTTTGTGCCGTATATTAGATTCCAGATGTGAGTGATGTCACGTGGTATTTGTCTTTCTCTTTCTGACTTATTTCACCTAGTATGAGAGTCTCTAGTTCCATCCATGTTGCTGCAAATGGCATTGTTTTGCTCTTTTTTATGGCTGAGTAGTATTCCATCGTGTGTATATTACCACATCTTCCTAATCCAATCATCTGTTGATGGCCATTTGGGTTGATTCCGTGTCCTGGCTCTTGTGAGTAGAGCTGCAGGGAACATGCGGGTGCATGTGTCTTTTTCAAGGAAAGTTTCGTCTGGATAGGTGCCCAGGAGTGGCATTGCTGGGTCAGGTGGTAGTTCTGTGTATGATTTTCTAAGGTATCTCCAGACTGTTCTCCAGAGTGACTGTACCAGTTTCCATTCCCACCAGCAGTGCAGGAGGGCTCCCTTTTCTCCACCCTGGAGACCTATTTGTTAGGTGTGGACTTATTCATGACGGCCATTCTGACTGGTGTGAGGCGCTATCTCGTGGTGGTTTTGATTGGCATGTCTCTAATAATCAGGGATGCTGAGCATTTTTTCACGAGCTTGCTGGCCATGTCCACTCGGTTCTGAATTGCGGTCAGGCGCCTCGAGGCTCTAAAAAGAGCAAGAAAATACCAAGAGTGATGCGATTCTCTCTGTGAGCAAAGACTCACTGTGCGGAGAGTCGGAGGCACCTCATCTTCTTTAAAGAAAGGACAGCCTGGGAGGCGTCCAGCTGTTCCCTCCTCTTGTCCTTAGAGGTGGACGTCCCAGTTCTGTCCCCATGCACACCTGGGCCGTGTCTGGAGCTGGTTTGGGTTGTCACAACCGGGGTGGGCTCCAGCCTGGAGAGGATGGAGGCTGCAAATGGTGCCCGGCCTGAGGGTGCGTGGCACAGAGGCGGGGGTGAAGCAGGCCCTGTACGCGGGACGCTTGAGCCCATCCCCTGCACACAGGAGCGGCGCTCGGTGCCAAGCGACGGGTGTTGTTTCCTGCAGACACGCCAGGTGCTGGGCTTCTGCGGCTTCCTTCCTGGCCTGTTGGATGTGTGGGATGTGGCGAGTGGACACACGCCTAGTGTATTTAAATTCCGTCGTCGAGCTGCTTTGGGGACGGCGCATCTGCCTAACCCCGCTCCTGTAGCAGACCCCCGTTTCCTGTCTTTTCAAGGCACGCGTGCCAGGAGGGACAGCTTTGCACACGAGTGTGAATTCTCGGGCAGGTGTAGGGGCGGGGATGCTGGTGGTGGGACCCTCACCAGCACTCAGGACCAGTCTGGCAGGGGGCTGGAGGCCGTGGCTGCGCCTTGCTGGCTCTTTGAGGCTGAGCTGAGCAGTGTCCCCCAGATGTCGGCCCTCGGGTCTCCTCTGGGGCCTCTGAACACGCCTGCAGGGTCCTGTAACCCAGACCCAGGCCGCGGTGGGGTCCCTGCCCTGTCAGTGTGCTGGCCACTCACCCGCAGTCACAGGCCTCCTCGCGGTGCTTCCGCCGTGGGCCTGGCCGCCCTCCGACGGGAACGACACGGCCGGTTGGGTTTTGGCTTTGATCTTGGCTTTTGTGGGATTACACCGGAGTCACCTTCGCTGGACCTGGCTGTGCCCGAGCCGCCCGGCCTGTTCCCGGAGGGTAACTTTGTTTCTGAGCTCTGGGGGCTGCTGTCTCTTGGGCCCCGTGTCCGGGCCGGGCGGGTCTCGCGCTGACACCGGCCCTGTCCCCACAGGCAGACCTCTGCGTTATGACCAGGTTGCTGGGCTACGTGGACCCCTCTGATGCCCGCTTCGTGGCTGCAGTTCTCACCATCGCTTTCAATCCACTCTTCTGGAATGTGGTAAGTGCCCTCATGCCAACGCCGACGGCTGGACGCCTCTTCCCTCCCCTCCCCCGTCTCTGGTGGGAGCGCCGCCTCTGCTTCCCGGTCGGGGTCGGCACCCAGTTGGAGGACGCTGGCCGGGGGCCCCCCTCACCGTGAGGGTCCCACCACGTCTTGGCATCGGCAGATAGCCCTGGGCTTTGGTGGGGCTGCCCACGGGTGCCCGGCAGGGTCGCAGTGAGGTGGGCGGTCTTGGTTGGGGTTGGCTCCCCTCCTGCCACACAGCCAGGCTGCCTTCTTAGGACTCCCCGCCCCCCGCCCAGCCTGGTCGGCTCCCCTGGGCTGCGGTGTGCTGAGCAAGGGGGAGCCAACAGGAAGTGAAACAGGGGGCAGGGCGGCACCCAGGTCCTCTGTGGGTGCAGAGCCGGGCGGAGGATGGGGGGCTGGGGGGCCGGCCTGCTGGGGAGCACGGCATCCTTTCTGAGACACCCCTCCCCCGCCGAGACGTGGGGCAGTCCTCGGGGTCTGCGGCCTGCGGTCCACCGTGTGGCATCTCTGGGGGGTGGGGAGGGGCGCCCCCAGGCTCCTGCCCCGCCTGCCGACGCTGAGCGGAGGACGCCCTGCGAGCTCGGGCCGGGCTCGCCGTCAGCACACGCTGTTCCGAAGCGGTCGTGGGTGATCGCTTGCTCCCGGGCAGGACAGGACGTGTTTGCATCGTCGCTTCATCTGGGGACAGCAGGGTGGGGGCGGGGCGCTCCCGTCAAGGCGGCTGTGGTCGGCGCTGTCCCTCCCGACAGACTGCGCTCCTTTCGGGGCTGGACACGCCGCCTTTGCCGTGCGCTCCGCTGGTTTCCTGTGCTGCTGTCGCGAATCGCCGCGCCCTGGGCGTTTAGAACAGCAGGACCGTGTCCCACCCGGCTCTGGAGGCCAGAACCCGGAGTCGGCACCACGGGGCTGAAATCCAGGTGCCCCCAGCTCCAGGGGACCTGGCCCAGCTTCCGGTGGCAGCACCTTCCTTGGCTCCTGGCCGCGTCCCCCCATCTTCAAAGCCAGCGTCTTCGTACCCCCTCTGCCTCAGGGGGACAGGACAACTCCCCCGCTGAGCCCGGCCACCTCCCACGTCAAGACCCTGAACTCGGGCTGCTGGGCGTGGGCGGGTAAGCTCCACGGGTTCTGAGGTCAGGCGTGGACAGAGACCGATTCCAGCTGCACCCTCTCCTTTTCATCGTGTGGGGCTGGGGGAGGAGAAGGTGCCCCGGGGGGACACAGCTCTTGCCGGGCGCCAGGACGGCGCCCTGCCTGGGGCCTGCGTCTGCTTCGCTCTGACTGTGGTCAGCAGGACGCGGCTCGTGACGGTACTGGCCCCTCCATCTGTGACCGTTTGCCCGTCCTGACCCTGCAGAGAGGGACTTGCCTCTGGGCACAGACAGGCAGGAGCCGCCCCGGCCTGTCCAGCTCTCCCGTGTTCAGAGGACAGAGCTGTTCATGAGCTTCAGCGGCGCAGCCGTCAGAGGCAGCTTGCTTGTCACCGATGTCCAGGAGGATTGGGACACACCCGCAGATCGAGTGCCCAGGGTGGTAGCCAGCGTGACCGTGTGGTCAACCCTCCGCCCGGGGAGGGGCGCGATTGAAGGCCTGCATGGCCAGCAGGTGGACATGGGGCTTCCGGGCAGCTGGTGTCTTCTGCGTGGAGGGTTCCGCCCATCCGGGCCAGCCCAGCTCTCACGCCCGCACCCCTGCTCTTCAGCCCGAGGACTCCTCGGGAACCCCCACCCCCATCTGCAGGGAGCCTCCCAAGGGCGGCTCCTCCTGTCCAGGAAGTGGGGTGCCCCCCGTCCGTCTGGGGGCGCCCTGGCAGGGGTGTGTTTTGCCCTGGTGGCTGTGGGCCCTTGAGTGACGAGGCCAGTAGGTGGCACTGTGGGCCAGGCCAGGGGGCAGGGCAGGGGGCTCCCCCCCAACCCCAGCTTGTGTGCCCTTGTGCTCTGTGGCCTGAAGGTTGCCCATCTGGCTGCTCAGGCCCCTCCTGCCTACAGGGAATCACTGAGCACCTGAGGGAGGCCCGCCTGCCCTGTGCTCACCCCCAGGGCTTGGTTTCTGTGAGGGGAGGCCCTGCAGGCAGACTCTGAAATGCTGGCCCACCTGCCTGACCCAGGTGGCCCTGGGCAGCCGGGGGAGAGGACGGCTGGCTAGAGCCGGAGCCATCTGACTGCGGTCCAGACGTGGGCTCCGCTTAAGGAATCAGGCCGGGGCCCACAGGGGGTCTCGTGGTGCCAAGGCTCGGGGGCTGCACAGGGTCTGAGGTGCTGCTGGGCTTCTGGAGGAGCGGGGCTGGGGGATGAGGTGGCGGCCAGGCCGGCTGGTCCCTGAGGGAGGTCCAGCAGTGAGGGGTGTGTGAGAGGGGCACACGCGTGTGTACGGGCGTGTAGGGCACTTGGGCCGGGCTTAGACCAGGCTGTCTGACGCCCTGGGTCCTGTCTGGCTCGAAGGGCTTGGCTGCAAACCCCCACTGAGCTCTGAGCTGAGTTTCGGGACCAGCAATGTTCTCTGCAGGCAGGTGGGCTCGCCGGCCTCCCGTGGTGTTCCCAGCAGATCGGGCCTCCCGGCCCCGTCTTGCTGACCCTGTGGCCTTGAGGCTAGATGCGTGACCTGGGCCCACACACACCTCGCGGGGCGTCTGCTGTGACCCCTGGAGCTCTGGCGTCTAACCTCCGCCGTCCTCGTGCCATCTCCGCGTGCCCCGTGCCTTTGCTCCCTCCCTGCCTCCGCGACCCGCAGGTCTGTGGTCTGTTCTTTTTGAGTTTTTTTTTTTTTTTTGGTCTTTTTAGGGCTGAACCCGCAGCACATGGAAGTTCCCAGGCTAGGGGTCTAATCAGAACTACAGCCACAGCAATGAGGGATCCGACCCGTGTCTGCAACCTACGCCACAGCTCGAGGGCAACGCCAGATGCTTAACCCACTGAGCAAGGCCAGGGGTCAAACCCACATCTTTATGGGTACTAGTTCCTTAACCGCTGAGCCACCTCGGAAACTCCCTCCTTGTGAGTTTGTGTTTCACCTCCGGGATAAAACCAAGGGCCTAGGAGGTGAGGGCGGGCTGTGGGCAGGGCCTGGGGTGAGGGAGGTGCCTGGGGGTGGGGCCTGCGAGGGTGGGGGCCTGGGAGGTAGGGGCAGGGCCAGCCTGGTGTCATCATGGGTGAGCCCTGGGTGTCCTGGGGCGGGGTGTGTGCTGTAGTGGGGGTGGGTGCGGGCCAGGTAAGGGTGCCGCCCTTTCACCAGCCTGGCTCTGTTGTTGGCTTTGCCCATCCCTGGTCTTTTGAGAGCAGCCAAGATTCCATCGAAGACTTCCAAGGCTTGGGTTTTTGTCTCGTTTTACTGCTACCTTTGACCTGGGCCTCCCGCTGCCTCAGCTCAGGTGTGGAGGAATGGCCTTTACCTGCTTTCCCCAAGGGTGTGAAAGTGTCCAGGATGCCTGGGCCAGGAGGGGGCCGTGGGAGCTGCCTGGTTGCAGGCGCGTCCAGAGGGCTCGTGCATTCGCACAGAGGCCCGGGCCTTTTCTCTCCGGCCGCTTCCTGCGCTGTTGGCCGAGTGCTGGTCCCAGCATCGCAGCCCAGAAAAGGCCCGCGGCCTGGGGGTGCGCCTTGGAGCGTTTCTGTAGCTGCTTTCTCGCTTCCAGGAGTCAGGCATCAGCCAGGGAGAGGTTTTGAGGCACAGGAGGTGATGGCTGTGCTGGGGGTGGGTCTTGGGGGGGCCGTGCAGCACCTGGGCACGGTGTCGGCGCTCCAGGTCGCCAGGGCCCGTGCTGGTGGGTGTCAGTGCCGTGAGGGCCATTGCAGCACAACATTTGGGCTGACCCCAGCTGGCCGCGAGGGGGCCCGCAGCGCTGTGAGGTTCTCCCACCGTCCAGGGCCAGGTCCGCAGGCAGAGGGGCCGGCGGGGAGGGCCTGGCTCCTCGGCCGCCCTGACTGGACGGGCTCCCCTCCTTCAGGGGTTATCCTGCGGCCCAGATGGGAAAACAGCGTGGGAAGCTGTCCAGACCCGCTCTAGGCCCATGACCCCCAGGGCAGCCGGCAGGGGCTCTGCGCTGCGGGGCTCGGCTGCTTGATTCCTGATAAGGGCGTATCTTTCCTCAAACCCCGAAGGGCTGTGGTTGTCCGGGGAGGCGGGGGGGGCCGGATCCAATCCCTGCGTGCGGAGACCCCCAGGCTTTGGGAGCGTCCAGCTGGGCCGTCACCCGCGGAGCTGTGGGTCCCCGGTCTCGTCCCCCTGCTTGTTCCCCCGTTGGATGCTTTTGATGGGCTGGTGAGCTGCAGGGGGGCCTGTGCTCTGAGTTCTGCGAGCCCCTCCAGCAAGGTCACACCACCTGAGGAGGGTCCCGCAGCCCCGGGTGTACCGCCCGGTGATGACCTGGGCCTGCGACCGGGTCGGGGGCGGGGGCCTCTTGTGGGGCTGACGCCACCCCCAGGGGACCCGTGTTCATTGCTTGGTGGCGTTGGAGAAAGCACCCGTTACCGTCAGTTTCAGCTGCTCGTGAAGTTTTGGTCGCCTTTTAATGGCCCTTCTCCCCGGGAGGCCCTGCGCCTCTCCGTCCAGAATCCTGGGCTGTCCCGCGTTCTGGCGGCGAGCTTGGCGGGAAGTGGGACGGAGGCGATGCGGAGAGCGGGTTTGCTCTGCCCAGCAGGAGGCCGCCACCTGTGGACACCCACGAAATGCCCCATGGACTCAGGCCGGTCCAGGGGTCCCCCCTCCCGCCTGTGCGCGGCCTGGCCGCCCCCGAGCACCTGGTTGGGTTACCGGGGCCCCAGCAGCCGGGCGGGGTCTGTGCTGAGGGCGGCTCGGAGCCCCTGGGGCCCACAGAGGAAGGGCTGCCTTGGGAAGGCCTGAGCCGTGAGACGGGTTCCTGCGCGGAAGGCACGTCTGAGTTATGTCCCCCAGGGGCCTGTCCACGCCGCCTCTGGGACCCTCCCGCCTGCGTGCAGCCCCACCTCGCCCACCACGTTGCCACGGGGAAGGGTGGTGACCTTGGCGAGCTTGGGGAACCCCTAAGGGTGGGCTGTCTGACTGCCCGGCCTGGCTTTCCCTGTCGCCTCAGGAAAGGCGCTCGGCCTCAGTTGTCCCCATGGGGGACACGAGCGCCCTGTAGCGTCGGGGCGTGCGGGAGGAGGAAGGGCTCTGAGATGGTGCCGGCAGAGCTGCCCTGCGGGTCTTGGGCGGGGTGGCCGGGCGTGGGTGGCCCATCCAGGTCAGCCAGCTGATGGGTGTGGGGCCCCACCCTGTGTTTCTCCCGGCCTCTGGTGGACGGTGCATTGCGCTGCGGCAAGGGGGCAGCACGGCCCTGGTGCTGGGGCAGGGCATTCTTGACGACAACTGGCGGGGGCATCGTTGTCACCACCACCACTGAAGGGATTCGATGCCTAGGTTCCTGGGGCAGGGGTGGGGTGGGGTGAGCTGGGGGTGGGGGTGTCAACCCTAGGTTTTCCAGAAGCAGCAACTGCGGTCCAGAGAGGTGGCTTGAGAGCAGAGCTGGCCTGGCAGTGGGGGCTTCTGTGCACCACCCGCCCTCCACCCTACCCCTGAGGGCCTGCCTGGTGCAGACACAGCCCTAAGTGGCAGCCTGGACCTGGGCCCTTCCTGCTGGAGGAAGGGCCCCTCACAGCACTGGGCCCAGCCCTGCAGCCTGGTTCTGTGACCCGTGCTGGTGTCCTGGCTGGTGTGAACCCCGCCCCTCCTGTGTCAATATTATGACCGAGCATGGCCTTCCTGTAGGCGGGGATGCATGTGGCCCCTGCAAGGGGCAGCCACCTGGAATGGGTGCTTTGGGGCCGTGTGGCCCCTGGAGCCAGTGAAGCTGGCCTGGGCAGGATACACTTCTGAGCACACGAGCCTGGGCTGTTGCTGCTGTCACCTCCTGGCTGGGACCTGGGTGGGAGTTTTGGCTTCTCTGAGCCTCAGTTTTCTCATCTGCAAAACAGGCACAGGAGTCAGGGCCCCGAGGTTCAGGCGGAACCTTGCCTGGAGCCTCCTGTCTCCGGCGCCCTGGCCACTCCCTGTGGCCAGGCTGCCCAGGCGGTGATGCAGTCCTGCCATGGACAGGCTCCATTTGCCTGCCTAACTTGGGCCAGGCCTGCACCCTGCTGGCAGCACCCAACCTGCCGGAAGAGGTGCTGCATCGTTTGCTGTGCTCACATGCATGGCGGTGCCTCGGAAGCCCGTGGCGGTCGGCTGCAGCGGGGTGGGGGGGTACGTAGGTGTTGGTCCCACGGATTGTCAGGCTGCTCATGAAGGACAGAGGCCAGTTGGCACCTCAGCCGGTTGCGGAGGTGAAGGGTCCCCCAAGCCGTCTCCTTTTCCAACAGCCAAACCCCTGCATGAGCTTCCCCTGAGAAGCCACCAGGGATGAGGTAGGGGCGTGGGCAGAAGCTCCGGCTCTGTTGGCTGCAGGGCTGCGGCCCGAGGTCCTCCACGAGGCTGACTCGGTGGGAGGAGCCGGGCAGGGCCCTTCCTGGGAGCCCTGTGGGCGTGACGGGTATGGAATCCACAGCCCTGACTCACACGGTGCCCTTCTGGTTCCTTCAAGGGACCCGGAGAATCAACCACAGAGACCATCCGGGCCATCCTGGGTGAGGAGAAGGGGGCACCGCTCCCTGCCTTCCCATAGCCCAGCCCCCAGGCCACCCAGCTGCCGGGGGAGAGGGGGCCTGGCTGCGTGCTCTCTCTGGGGGCTGTTGGAGCCCTGACCCCGGATCTCTGGCCCGGGTCTGCATGTGACCCGCACAGAGGGCAGCTCTGGCTGCTTGGTCCCAAGGACGCGTGGGGACTCGAAGCCTTTCTAACCCCTGCCCTCCAGGCACCTTCACACTTAAATTTCTGGAAGTGGTGTGGGGGCTGGGACCCCGAAGGGACCTGGTGGCCGGGCAGGGGCTCCTCTGGCCACACAGGGTTGGAGCAGTGTGTTCAGAAGGCCCTGTTCCCTGAGTGCGGATTTGACACCTTCCCCGGCCGGTGCCCCCCCCGGCCCCCGCCCCCTACGGGGAGCTCGGAAAGTCAGGGGTGAGACCCAGTGCTCTAATTTTAGACCTTGGGTGTCTGTGTCAAAACAGCAGCAGGATAATGAAAAAGAAAGAGCGAGGACAGCCTGGCCTCCGCCCTCGTGAGCTGTGAGGCCAGCACGTTTCCCTGGGGAGGGTCACCCTGGGGGGAGGGCCGCCCGGCGGGGCCCCCAGACCCTCCGATGTCCGGGGTAGGGGCGGAGCTCAGCAGGCAGGTCTGACAGCAAGTCCCGGAGCGGGCTCTCCCAGCCCCTCCAGGGAGGAACTGCTTTGCACCAGTGAACCTGCCGGTTGTTAGGGAAGCTTTATCGTTGCTCAGGCCCCGCCTCCTGGGGGCCTTGGGGTGCCCTGTGCTTGTCCAGCGGCTCTGGCCACCCCCCCGGCGGCCATCGCGTCGCCTGCCCGCATCTGCCTCCCGACCGGCCCCTTACCTGCTCTTCCCTGCTGGGCAGGATGGTGGTCAGTGAGCCTCCGCCTGGGGCGAGGGCCACGGTTCCTACACGGCCTGGGGCCTCAGAGCAGCTGCTTGGCCCTCGTCACCTCACGAGCTCCCCCCGGGCCCCCGCCGTCTGCCCCGCCCCCGGCCGGGTCCCTCGATTGCAGCCGCTGCAGTTAGGACCCTCAAAGTTCAGATGTGGGCAGTGCCTGTGCCCGACACAGCTTGAGACGGGCCAGAGGTGGCCAGTGAGAGGGCCTCGCGGATGCCTCCCTGGGCCCCGGGCCCCGGGCCCCGGGCCATGCTCCGCCCGGGAGCTTCCCTGACCCCCTCCCGCTCCCACAGCCTTTCCTCGGCCGAAGCGAAGGCTGCTGCTTGGGGAGGAGCAGTGCCTGGCAGTGCAGGGGAGAGGGTCTCCTTGCTGCCCCTCCGAGTGGCTCGGTGGGCTCTGGAGACGGTTGACCCTTTGGCCTCGTGTGGACGTCCTGTCCCGCCCTCGGGGCTCAGTGGGGCCGAGCATCTCGTTTCAGACTTTGCCCCGTAAACAGCCCTAAAGCAAACGTGCTTGTCCAGCTTATCTGCTCGCAGGGCACGTCCCGGATCTGCTGGACCTGGCGCCTCCGGGTCACAGGACGGTGCGGCCGGGGTGGGGGTGGGCGGGGAGGCCAGCGGGGCGGCTCGTGCGTGACGTGTGGCCCAAGAGCCACGGGAATCCCTGGTGGGTCCCGGCTGGGTGTCTGCAAAGCAGCTGCTCAGGGAGCCGTGGGGTCCCTGGGGAGACAGCGCTGCCGGCAGGGAGCGTGCTGTTCTGTCTCCATCCTTGGGGGACAGAGAGCCACAGGCACCCCCCAGGTCCCCGCAGTGTTCCCGCGGGGGGTGATTAGCACAGAACACGGTATCTTGAGCCAGGCTGTACCCAGCGAGGAGAGACTGTTCCCAGCACGGCTCTGCCATGGGGTTGGGTTTCCATCAGGACGCAGCCCTTTGTGTTGCTGCTGCTGCTGGGGGGGTGGGGGGGGGCAGCTGCCTCCGGCCCCACGCTGCCCTCCGAGTTGTCACAGCCTCTGGGATGGCTCGGGCCACGGCTATGTGGCCGTGACCTGGACGTGCCTCCCTCCCAGTCCTCAGACCCGGAAGGACAGCACGGCTTCTGCCCAAGGAAGCGGGGGCTGGCCCAAGGCTCACGGGGACCCCTTGCTGTCTTCACAGCCTTGATGGGAACCTACCAGGGTTCAAAGTAAAAGGTAAAAGGTTATTTAAAAAAGGCCACAGCTGCTCTTGCTGTAGAGGGTTGGACCCGCCACCAGGTCAGGGAAACTTCTGGGCAATGCCACTGATTTGGCTGCATGTGGCCTGTGCCACCTCTGCATCCCATTGCCTGCCGGGCCTCCCGCCCATCTTCTGGGCCTGTGGCCCCCTTAGAGCCCTCAGGGACTCTCCCCCCTCCTCGCGGCCCCAGCCTCATACCTGCTGACCCCCTCCCCGGGCGCAGGCCCCTGAGTCTGGTCTGCGGGTGTCGGGGCTGCTCAGCTGGGTCCCTGTGGTTGGTGGGTGCTGGCTGCGTGGACGGAACCGCCGCCGTCTGCGCAGTGTGGCTGCCTCTGTCCGACGGCCCCTGGACTCGTGGCGTCCTTCCTTGCCTGGCTCCTCGGTTCCGCCTCCTCCCCCACCCCCACATGAGGCTTCCTTCATCCCAGCGACCACGCTGTCCCTCCGGCTGCCTCGGGCAGCCTCTGGCGGGCACAGCTTTCCTGCCGAATACCACGCCTGAGGTCCCGAAGGGAACCTGGCCTCCGGGGCCACACTCGGTCTGGCAAGACCGGTGCCCGGGGCCTTGCAGGTCACATGTTCCTGCTGGATGATCCACCTCTGTAGGGGCCTCCTCTGCAGCCCTCAGGGAGCCCACCCCGCGCCCCCAGTGCCCGTTCTCTGGCCATCCCATCCCCGGCACGGCCGGCCCACACTGGAGGCCCTGCGGGCAGAGGCTGTGCTGGTCCGGTCCCCTTGGTGCCCAGTGCAGCGCGGGGAGCCCGGCCTTGGCTGGTCTGTGCGTACTGCCACGGACCCTGGCAGCTGCGCTCGCCCCAAGGGCGTCGTGCCTGCCCTCAGCACCCGGAGCAGGAGGGCGCTCAGCCCTGGCCCTCAAAACCACCGCCCCTCAGCCTCAGTGCGGGGCCAGGCTCCATCCTGCTGATCACCCCGCCGCCCCTGGCCCCCTCATTTCTGTCCTTAAAACAGAGCCCGGGAGTTCCCGTCGTGGCGCAGTGGTTAACGAATCCGACTAGGAACGATGAGGTTGCGGGTTCGGTCCCTGCCCTTGCTCAGTGGGTTAACGATCCGGCGTTGCCAGTGAGCTGTGGTGTAGGTCGCAGACCCGGCTCGGATCCCGCGTTGCTGTGGCTCTGGCGTAGCCTGGTGGCTACAGCTCCGATTGGACCCCTAGCCTGGGAATCTCCAATATGCCGCGGGAGCGGCCCAAGAAATACCAAAAAAAAAAAAAAAAAAACAGAGCCTGGTGGATGGGCCGGGGTGGGGAAGCTGCAGAATGAAGAGTCAGCCTCACGACCCCAGCGGCTGCGAGGATGACAGGATGACGCGCGCCTCTGGGCGCAGCCTCGAGGCCGTTCCCCAAACTCACGGGGACTCAGGCCGGCCTCCAGGTTGTGAGCCGAGGGCCCCGGGCCAGCTCAGCACCCCCCAGAGTGGGAGCCCCTGACCCTCTTCCACACCGAGAGCCTGCTGCCAGTTCCCACCCTGTGCCCGCACCCCCCCCTCCCCCGGGATGCACAGCGGGGTGCCCTCCCCGCAGACCTCAGAGCCCCCCGGGGTTTAAATCTGTCAGCTCCCCGCCCCCAGCCTGGCCGTGTGCAAAGGGCCCCGCCTGCTTCTGTGCACAAGACCTCGGCACTCCCACGAGGCCTGGCCGTTGAAAGTGCGCCTGGCTGCTGGGCATGCCTGCCCCATGCTGTCACTCCCCTGCCCTGTGGACGTGGCTTCCCATGAGCCACGCGGGGGCAGGGGTGGCTGTGGGCCTGGGCGCTTAGCCGCTCTGGATTCAGCCCGTGTCCAAGTGCAGGTCGCCTAGGAGGTTCACGAGGACCCCCCCCTTGGTGTCCCTAGGCGGCTCGAGTGGGCGGCCTGAGTCCCACTGAGACCTTTCCAGGGCTCAGGAGATGCCACGGGGGGCAGAGCCCAGCCACGTGGCCCGGGGGCTTGGAGACCCCTGGGGACGGGAGGCTCTTGGCAGAGGGAATTTAATCGGCATACTGTAAGTATGAGGAACAGTGGCGAGAACGGCACCGTGTTACCTGGGCCCCAGGACACCCTGCACAGTTCCTGTCCCTGCAGCCCCGTGTTGTTGCGTCTCCAAAGCCGAGGACGTTTCCTGCCTCAGCACAGCCTCATTATCACCGGAGAACATTGAGAGCAAAAGTTTGGAGCAAGAGCAGGGCTTGCTCTGGGTTCTGGGTCGGAATGCGTGGGTGAGTCACTGGCTGCGGCCACCCCAGCGCCGCGGGGGCCGTCCCGGCCCTGCTGTCAGGAGTCTGGAGGACGTGAGGCCAGGACCCTGGACCCGGGGCGCGGGGGAGGGGCCGCCAGAGGCAGGCGAGGGGCAGAGGAGAGCCCCTCCAGGTGGCAGGAACATGCAGAAGCTGTGGCGTCCGGGTGGGTGGACGTGCTGGAGGTGTGAGGTGTGCGTGGGTCTGTGGGTGGCCTGGTCACGGTGGAACCTTATGGGGCGACCCGCGTGGCTGGGCTCCGTCTCAGTGGCCCCTGCCGACCTGTCCGCCGTGCCCAGGAGAGGTCAGGGACCCAGCGACGTGCAGCCCACGTGGGAAGCTGAGGACGCCCCGTGGCCCTGAGGACTGGGAAGTGCCCTGTGGGGCCGACGAGGGCTGGGGGCCCAGGCCCCCCAGGAGCAGCGCCTCCTTCCGCTGCCCACCCTGCAGGGGGCTGAAGGGTTCAAACTGCACTCCCGCCTTTCTTCCCCGAAAGACAGCCCCACCTAAGCGCGCGGCCTGGCCCTGGCCAGCTGTGTCCCGTTGTCCAGCCCGCGCCCAGAGGCTGGTGATGGCCAAGGGACAGGCCCCTCCCAGCTGCTGACGCACGACAGGCGCGTCATTGGAGGTGCGCTGGGGTGAGCGCCCTTGGTCACCTGAGCCGGCGACCTCTCCCGAGCCCGGCCCGGCGGACTGTCACCCCAGTCCATGGAGACGGGCCTCTTTCTGGATGACCTGCGAGGGAGCCCGATTAGGCGAAGCATACATCTCAGCGCAGCGCTGGCCGGCGGGGGACGGGGCAACCGCAGCCTGGCTCCGGCTCTGCCCATCCGATGGCCGCCGATGGGCCCCACGGCCCCGCGACACCTCGAGGCCGCACCGGCGCCTGGCCGTGCCCGCCCTTCTGTGCAGGGGTCCGCAGGAGCCCTGCAGCCCTGGGAGGTCCCGGCCCTGTCACTGTGCCTTGGGCAGGTCTGTCCCTCTCTGAACGTCAGGCGTTTCACCTGGAAAGCAGCTGCGGGAGTACTTCTCTGTCGCCTGCTGCTGCCTCCCTGATGCAGCCCAGGTCTCGGCTGACCTTTCCAGCCCAGTCAGCGGCCTCTTGGCAGTTGCCACCACCGTCTACCGTCCGGGACTGGGGACCAGACCCCAAGGGACGGAAGCTGGCCACACCTCACGGCTGCTGCGGTCTGGGGTCCCAGGGCCGGTGAGCAGACAGGTGGCGCAGTGGGTGACGGGACAGCCGCAGAGGCCCTGGCTCCTCGCTGTCAGCGCCGCGTCCTGCCGCGCCTTGACTCTGGGACATGTCCCCGAGGGTCCCCTGCCGTCTCCTGGTTTGTCTTTCCTGCCCACCCTCCTGGGGGTCGCACCGCAGGGTGGTGGGAGGGGTGGTCCTGGGCGCTCAGACCACTGAAGGCCTGTCTGTCTCCAGCCCAGCAGATGCGCATGCGCACGGCACCCCTCGGCTGGGGTGCAGGAACCAGCCAGGGTCCGTCCCTGCGCTGCCCACCCCGTCTGCTCTCGGGGTCTCCGTGCAGAGGCAGGGCGAAGCCGGCATGCTTGCCTGTGTACAGCCGGGGCGGAAACCAGGCTGGGGGCCTCGGGGGGGCTTCCATGGCAACGAGTGTGCTGTGTCTCGATGAGACAGCTGCCCCGTGACCGTGCGTGTGGTCAGAGCTCACTTTGCATTAAAACGGGTACATTTTCAGCACATGTGAATTTCGCTTTTACCTCTCAATCTGCCCGCACATCATCTCCCTGCTAACAGGAGCTCGTCTAACCTCAGAGGGAAAAAGGAGAAGAAGCTGGCGGCGGCGGTGCTGGTACTGAGTTGGTGTTGGGGGCGCGTCCCTGCCCGACCCCCCCCCCCCGCCCCCGCGCTGCCAGGGAAGGCCCGGCTGCGTACGGAACCCACATGTCCAGACAGCCGCCCAGCCCAGCACCAGCAGGTCCGAATTTCCTCTCTGAGGCTGAAGTTCACGTCAATATTGACCAAGAAGGCAGACCGCATTTTTTGCGCTATACTGGGTTATAGTTGAGGAGCCGCTCACTCCTGGGCTGTGGCTTCTTCAGGTGGCCTTGTTTTATTTAGAGCTTAGAGAAGATCCTGCAAAGCTGCGTGTAGCCCACACACTGTCGGTGCCGTAGGAAACCGCATTCAGGTCCGTCCTGAGCGGGTCTTCAGTGAAGAACCCGCTCTCCTTCCCCTGCAGTGACTCCTGACAAAAACCTGAGAACAGTGTCAGGTCTGCTTGGTGAGGCCGTGTCACTGGACACACCGGCCCGCTGAGAGGCCACGTGGCTTCCTTCAAGGTGGGCACGGCGCCCGCCTCGGCCACCGCACTGCCCCGTCCCGGGGCCAGGGAGAGAGAGCAGGTCACACTGGGCAGTCTGCGTGACGGGTCCTCCTGAGGGATGTGCCAGCTGAGAGCCCCTGGGCCTCTGCCCTGACTCCCGCAGGGGCAGGCTGCACCGGCTTCCACCCAAGCCCCTGCCTGACCAGCTTCTGAGTTGGCAAATGTGCCCGAGCCGCCTGTGAGGCTGGGGGCAGAAAGACCCTCCCCGGCCCCAGCCCCCTTTCGGGGCTCCCAGGGGTGGGGCCTGTTCCGAGGTCCCCGCTGCAGAGCCAGGGCTGCAGGGCTGTCTGTCTGCCCCCTGGGCGGCAGCTCCGTGGGGGCCGGGCCTCTGAGCCCCTTTCCTTCCCCCATCTTGTCTTTCCCCCACTGCCCCCAAAGGCAGGAGAGGGGGCCACCAGGCACAGCGTGACCAATGGACAGACGCGGTGTACAAACAGCGGGCCTGTTGGGGGCCAGCGCTGGGGCGGGGGGAGGGCACCCTGTGTGGGGGGGCAGCAGAGGGCGAGGAGGAGCGCGGGACCCAGGGGGCGGGAGTGGGATGGGCTGCCTGGCGCCCCCTCCGCTGGACCCCAAGCTTTGCCTCTCCTTCCTTATTTAACGTAGATGGTTTGTGGCTGCACGGGAGGCGTGTGGAGAGTCCCAGGGCTGGAGGTACCTTTGTGGCGCAGCGGAAACCCACCCAGCGAGCATCCATGAGGACTCAGTTCCACCTCTGGCCTCGCTCAGTGGGTGAAGGATCCCGCGTTGCCGTGAGCCGGGGTGTAGGTGGCAGGCGCGGCTCGGATCCGTGACGCTCCGGCTGTGGTGGAGGCCGGCAGCTGCAGCTGCGATGAGACCCCTAGCCTGGGACCCTCCATCTGCTGCTGGTGCGGCGGTAATTAAGACAGAAGGACAAAAAACGTCTGTGTGTATCTTAAAACTTCTTTATCGTGCTAAAATGTACACAACATTTGCCCTCTTAGCGTTTCTGTGACAGCAGGTCTTGGGCATGTTGCCTGCGCCCAGGCTCACGCTCCTGCCCGGCCCCACTCCAGCCAGCCGGTGGGTCTCAAGTTCCCCAAGCCCGCTGGGGGCCTCGGGGGGGGGGGCCGAGGGGCCGAGGGCGGTACCCCCTCCCCAGGAGGTGACCGCCGTCTTGGTCAGTCTGCTCTCTGGCGGTGCCCGTCACGGTGTATCTAAGACCGGGGCGCGTGACTCAGGGTCCCGCGGGCTCTCCAGCATGTTTCATAGCCGCGGGCTCATGATTAGATTTACAACCCGCCCGGGGTTCATGGTCGTGTGTGGTCTGAACTACCGGCTCTAACACGGGCTCTAGCAGCAGCTCACTATTATCTTGTGTGCGACCCCCGGTGCCATGATCCCCTTTGTCCTCTGAACAAGCTGCCGTTGCACTTGTCACAACCCGGGGCCCCGCCCACCCACGTGGGATGAGCTCTGGGCTCTGTCTGTCTGTCTGTCCGCAGTGCTGAGCTCTGGGCGGTGACACAGCCCCAGCCGTCGGCCCCCGCCTTGTTCTTCTTTTTCAGTTGTTTCCGTCATTCTAAGTTCTTGGCGTTTCCCTGCTCCTCTTACGCTGGCGACGGAAGGCCGGTTGGGGTCTTGGTTGGGGCGGCGCCGAGCCTACAGACCCATTGGGAGAAGGACGTCTGGATGAATTCTGAGTTTTCGGACCCGTGGGCCCCGGGCGTCTCTCTGTTTATCCTTGAGTCCTCAGCCCGTCTTCACCGTGAAAACCTCACTTGCTCGCGATTCTTTTCCTTTCAGCACGTTGTTGGATTCCATTCGCTCCTTTGTTAACGTGTTGTCTGAAGCTTTTGCATTTTGTTCGGAGGGAGCACTTCCCTCTCGTTTTCTTGTGATGTTTTCGTGGCGGCATCAGGGAACGCTGGCCTCCCTGAGCGAGCTGGGGAGTGCTCCCTTTCCACCTTCGGGAATCGTCTGCTCATGCTGGGCTTTACGTCTGTCTGCCTTCAACGTTCGTGCTGCCCTCTGGACTGGAGCTTTGTTTTTGCCAGTACGTTAAAATACGTTGAAGGATGTAGTGCCGGCCAGGCTCTCTGCTTGTTTTCCTGAGCGAGCTTTGGTGATTTGTGCTTTTTAGCTTTTTTTTTTTTGTCTTTTTGCCATTTCTGGGGCCGATCCCGTGGCACATGGAGGTTCCCAGGCTAGGGGTCCAATTGGAGCTGTAGCCACTGGCCTACACCACAGCCACAGCAACGCGGGATCCGAGCCGTATCTGCGACCTACACCACAGCTCACAGTAACGCCGGATCGTCAACCCACTGAGCAAGGGCAGGGACCGAACCTGCAACCTCATGGTTCCTAGTCGGATTCGTTAACCACTGCGCCACGACGGGAACTCCTCTTTCTTTTTTAACTGTGATAAAATACGACAGAAATGTTTCCCTCGCGACCATTTTTAAGCGTACGGTTCAGGGGTATGAAATGCATTCTCATTGTGTGCAACCCTTGCCACCGTCCACCCCCATAACTCCTGGTGTCTTACAGAACCGCACCTCCATAGCCATTAAACCCACCTCCCCAGCCCTTGGCAGACACCCTTCTGTTTCTGTCTTCGAGATTTTGACGACTCGGAGCGCCGCGCAGGAGTGGAATCACGCAGTGTTTGCCGTTCTGCGATTGGCTTGTTTCACTTAGCACGATGTCCTCAAGGCTCGTCCACACTGTATCTTGTGCGTTTTTTCTAAGCTACCAAATGCACGGGCACTTTTACCCTTCACCATCTCCAGACTCTGGTGATGCCATCTGGATGGTGAGAACCTGGGGCTTCTTCCTGAGCAGTCTGGCCAGAGGTTCAATCTGCTCGTCTGCCTTCACTGACTCTGCTCTGTTGCTCGCCTGTCCCCTGTCATTGATCGCGCGCCAGATGTTCCGCTGACACGGGTCTCCTTCTCTCTTCTTTGTCTAGTTTCTTGTGGGAGCTGAGCCCAGTGGCGGACCTTCCTTCTTTCTCTCCTGTGGGCGTTGACGGCCATAAGCCCCCAGCTCCGCCGCCGCAGCGGCAGCCCACACACGCGGGCACACACGCGGGTACGTTGTGCTTTCATTCTCATTCAATTCAGAGTCTCCCCCTCGTTTCCCTTTGACCTCTTCTTTCTCCCCTGAGTTGGCTTTTGGAAATGCGACACTTAGTTTCTAAATGTTTGGGGATTTCTGGTCAGATCTTTCTGGTATTAGTGGTCTGAGAATACACTTTGTGTCGCCTGCCATTCTCCTGACTTAGTTTTTGTGCGTCGTTCTGTCCCCTGCAGTGTGGTCTGTCTTGGTAAGTGCCCCATGTTACTTGAAACTAGCTCGTTTGGGGCTGTTTTTCCTTTATGGTTGTACCTGCCGCATATGGAAGTCCCCAGGCGTGGGATCAACATGAAGCCGCAGCTGCCGGCCTGCACCACAGCCACAGCAGTGCCAGTTCCAAGCCACATCTGCGGCAGCCCATGCTGCCGCCTGCAGCAGCACTGGATCCTTAACCCCCTGAGTGAGGCCAGGGATTGAACCTGCATCCTCAGGGAGATGAGTCAGGTTCTTAACCTGCTGAGCCACAGTGGGAACTCATTTTGTGCTGCTGTCGAGTGGAGTCCTTTACAGTGGTGTCAGTCGACCAAGTCGGTTGATAGTATTCAAATCTGGATCTTGTTCTATCCATGCTGAGAGAGGGGCATTGAAATACTGTTTCTCTTTTGCAGATGTATCCGTTTTATTTCGGATACCGTCAGATCGGGTATGGGGTGCGTGGGTATTTAGAATTGTCATGTCCTCTTAGTAAATTATAATCTTCTTTATTCTGGTAATAACACTTGCTCTGAAATCTGCTTGGTCTGAAATTCATACAACCCCTTGGCCTCCTTTGGACCCGTGTTGGCAGCATGTCGCTTTTAGCTGATGTGCATTCGTGTCAGTGAAGTGTCTCTCGCAGCCAGTGTGCCGTCGGATCCGGCTTTTTCAGTCCAGTCTGACGCTCTCCGTCTTTTACCTGAGCTGCTGGCCGTCAGCATTCAGTGATACCGACACGGTTATAGGGTTAAGTCCGCGTCCTTTACTCCTTCGTGCCCGTGTCTGGAAAGCGCTCATCCGGCTTCTGGTAGTCTCTGGTGAGGGGCTAAGCCCCATCCATCTTGGTAGCAGCAGAACAGACGAGAACCACACCCCTCCGTGCTCAGCCCGTGTTCAGCGTCGTCTGAAGTCTCAGAGGTGCCTTGTTACAGCTGGCGTGTTTGAATCGGGGGCCAGATAAGGTCCCCTCACTGCGCTGCGTTGACAAGGTGGCCGGACCCTCCTCACCCAGAGCTGCGTCCCGCCCCTTCTTTCCACGGCCCTTATTTATTGAGGAAAGGGAGTCGTTTGTCCCGTAGGAGTTT
Organism: Phacochoerus africanus; assembly: GCF_016906955.1. Lineage (NCBI taxonomy): Eukaryota > Metazoa > Chordata > Mammalia > Artiodactyla > Suidae > Phacochoerus > Phacochoerus africanus. The sequence continues at coordinate 60,269,404 of NC_062557.1, forward strand.
CCGCGTTCGAGCGAGTGTATCTTTGTGATGCTTTTTAAGACGTTCCCCTCGTTTCCTGAGCCTGAGTGTAAAGAACTCTTGGCGAGCGTCTGTGCAGGTGGCGTTGGTGGACTTGCCCATGTCTGCCTCTGTGCCCTGCACGACGGCTGGAGCTCCGCCTCTTACGCCCGTCCCAGCACGTCGGGAGGCGCTTCTCTGCGTGACCCTGAGAAGGGCCAGTGGAGTCGGGAGGTCAGCGTGACCCTCGAGGTCACGTCCTCTGTCCTGTCCTTGGTGATGGGGTCGCCTGGGCCCTTACTTCATTTGGGGGTGTTTCCATTTCGTTGTTCCTCCTGACTTGTCGGCCGTGGTTTGGTTCCCCTGAAGCACAGCGTGTTTAGCAATGGCAGGTAAGCGCTGCATTCCCCCCCTTTTAAAACTGCGCCCCTTTAAGTGTTGCTTTTGAGCCTGACGTTTTCCCTGGGGCGCTGACGTTTCCAGAGGCTTCTGTCATCGGGCTCAGCATCTTTCGTGTATCCTATTCTAGACCTGGACTTGGCCTCTGGACCAGGAGCTCTGGCGCCTTCAGTGGCAAATGATGTGTAGACACCACGGCCTGGGTGAACCTGGAGTGGCCCCTTCCTGGGGGGAAACATAGGCAAGACTGTCTTTGACAGATCACAGCCATGTCTCCTGGAGAAACGGAAATGAAAACAAAAATAAACAAATGGGACCTAATTGAACTTGAACGTTTTTGCACGGGAGTTCCCGTTGCGGCTCGGTGGTAATGAACCCAGCAGGTTTCCATGAGGACACAGGTTTGAATCCGGTGTTGCCATGACCTGTGGTGCAGGTCCCAGACATGGCTCGGATCCTGCGTGGCTGTGGCTGTGGTGTAGACTGGTAGCTGTAGCTCCAGTTCGACCCCTAGCCTGGGAACTTCCATGTGCTGCGGCTGTGGCCCTGAAAAGACAAAAAAAAGAAAAAGTTATTGCTCATAAACAAATGAAGGGACAGCTACAGATTGGGAGAAGACATGTGCAAGTGACAGCAGCAACAAGGGGTTAGTCTCTCAGACCTACAAATAGCTCATACAGCTCAACATCAAAAAGCAAACAACCAGGAGTTCCCTGGTGGCTCAGTAGGTTAAGGACCCAGCATTGTCACTGCTGTGGCTCGGTTTGGTACTGTGGTGCGAGTTGAACCCCTGCCCCAGGAACTTCCCACATGCTGTAGGTGTAGCAAAAAACCCCAAACAAAAACAGCTCAATCAAAAAAAAAAAAAGAGAGAAAACCCAAATAGATCTAAATATTCTAACGTTCTTCTAAATATTCTAAAGGGCCTCTGGAGGAAAGGCGTTCCACTCTCCCCAGAGAGAGAAGGGCCCAGCCCTGGAGTTCAGACACCTGAGTCCTCAGGTCGTTTCTGGGCTCGGCTTGGTCCCCACAGCTGCCCAGGCATGTCGTTGAGGTGGGAGGACCATGGGGTCTGGCCAGTTAGGGCCCTGGGCACACAGGGGATGGACTTGGCATGTCATGAGCAAAGCGTCAGCGAGGGTAGGTGAGGAAGCTCAGATACACCAGGGATTGCGTTTTGAAGAATCGGCTTTGTCCAGCTAGGGTGCGTCCGCGGTCGACCGCACAGGCCGTGATGCAGTTTGGGTCCTGACCAAGGCGTGTGCCTGCCACCGCCGCCCTCCCCAGCTCAGCAACCTCTGCTTGCCGCTGTGGGTGGGCCCTGCCGCCCAGGCCTCCTCCAGGATGGAGGTGGGCGGGCGGCTCCCTGCGCTCGGCCTGAAGGCCCTCTGGGTGGACGGCGCGGTGTCCGGGGGTCCCCTTCAGAGGGCGGCCCGCTGAGGCCGAAGGTGGAAGGCGCCTGCTCCCGCTGCGCCACGCTGGACGGCTGGACCACCGCTCCAGGGAGGAACCCTGCCCCCCCCCCCGCCCTCGCCCCCCCCTCCCCTCGCGGGACAGGCTGGGCACGCCTGAGGGGGGCTGGTGCTCCCAGGGGGCGTGAGGGCGTGAGGCCCTTGGTGACTCGATCAGATTGGAAAGCATCGTCTCGTTGGTTGGGAGGGAAGATCCGTGGTGATTCTGTAGAGCTGTCTTCAAGCCCCAGAAGCAAGGGGGGTGGAAGGAGGGCCAGCGGGCGGGGGGTGGGGGGGGGGGCTCTGGGCAGCAGGGCGAGCCGAGGGCCCGAGGGGCCTCCCGCTGCCCCTCTCTGGCCGAGACCCCGCCAGGCCCGGCCTCTCCACGCGCTCCTGGCCCCGGTCCCACCCGCTCCCTGGCTTGTTCTGCGCGTGGAGCTCGGGTGAAAGCACCTAGATCGGGAGCTGCCGCGTCGATGCTGTTGCATTGGTGGCATCGGCCTCTTCGGCCCGCCCCCTCCCCTGGCCCTGCGGCTTGAGTCCGGGGTGCACGTTTGCAGCCAGCTCGTTCCCCTGGCCCAGCACTTGGTCCACTTTGGCGCCACGGCCGGTCACCCTGCAAGAGCCCTTGGTCCAGCGGCCTGGAGGGGACGTCCCCCGGACCCCCGGAAGGGGTGCGTGTGATGCGCTTGTTGTGTTTGGTGGAAGAGGTTGCTTCTAGGAGGACCCTGTGGTCCATCCGCCCAGGCCCAGCCCGGGCGCTGGGCTGAGGCCGAGGATCCTCCCTCCCTCCCTGGGATGGGGGTTCGGGCCTCAAGGCAGAGGTGGACCTCCCGCCCCGCAGGCGTCTCACGGGGCTTCTCTCTGTGCAGGTCGCCAGATGGGAACACAAGACCCGCAAGCTGAGCAGGGCCTTCGGGTCACCCCGCCTGGCCTGCTACACCCTGGGCGGCGCCATCCTGCTCCTCAACTTACTGCGCTCCCACTGGTAAGGCCCTGGCAGGGGAGGGCCAGCCAGGTGGGTATCGGGTCTGAACACATGGGCTGCAGCGCCCCCCGCCCCCCCGCGCAGGGGCCAGGAGACTCCTGTTGGCAGAGGAGGCCCAGCCCCCGCGAGGGGTGCACAAGGCTTAGGTTGTGTGGGGGTCGGGCGTCAGGTAGCAGCTGGGATGTGGACGAGCAGGAGCCCTGAGGTGCTGGGGGGCCTCCACCCCCCAACCAATAGAGCTCCCCGGGAGCAGGCCTGCAGTGAGCTTGCTGGGCAGGGGCAGGGGTAGGGGCAGGGGGACCCAGGTGGGCCCTGAGGTGCTGCACACAAGCCCCGCCCAGTCGCCTGTGAAGACCTGGGTGGGGGTGGGGGTGGGGGCCCAGTCCCGGCCACCCGGTTCCCATGGGGTGGACCTGCGGCCAGTGGGGGCCTGGGGGCTGGAGGACGTCACCAGCCTCCAGCGTCTTCGAAGGGCCCCCAGGGTAACCTCGCTCCTTCGGGTGGTGACCCCGTGTTCACAGGGCAGCTCACCCCCAGGGTAGGGAAGACAGGGCTGTGCCGGGGTGGGTGCAGGGGGGGCGGTGCCTGGAAGGCGACGTGATCCTCGGACACGGTCAGTGCAGCGTCAGAGCCCTAAGTTCCAGGTGACTTTCCAGCGGGGTCACAGGAGAACTTAGGTACATGCTTACTTCAGTGGGTATTAGAGGAAGTTTCTGTGTGGTGCAGGGAGTTAAGGATCCAGCATTGCCGCAGCTGAGGCTCGGGTCCCAACTGGGGCACAGGTTCGATCCCTGGCCCAGAAACTTCACGTGCCAGAGGTGCAGCAAACCCCCCCCCCCACAAGTAAGCCCATTGGATGCCTACTGCTGTGGGTAGTTTTGCTTGGTGTGGGCTGAGGTGTGAAGAGGGAGGGGTCACCAAACTGAGACGGTGTGGCTGTGGCCGCATTGTCCCACCCCCACCCCCTGCATGGTCCATAATGCACTGACGGCCAAGAAGCCGGGGGCCTGCAGGTGAGCCCCACCTGGAGCAGGCAGTCAGCCTCTCCCTGCTGCCCGCGCACCCCGCCCCTTCCAGCATCTGCCAAAGCTTCCTGCTCCGTGGCCTCAGCTGCTGGGTCCCAGGGCTGCCCAGAGGCCAGGCCGGAGGCTTGGTAAGCTGGCACAACACTGGGTGTGCACGACCCTGAGCCAGTCCCGGCGGCTCAGCCTGGACTGCAGGTGACCCTGAGCCCAGGCAGCAGCGGGGCTGGGGTGGGGGGAGAGCCGGGGGTGTGGGCGGCGTGACCGGTGGCCAGGTGTGCCCTGACACACGTGTGCCCGTTTGACAGGTCACCATGCAGCGTCCTGTTTGCTGTTCACACAGACCCTTCCATCTTCCTCCTGTCGCCCTCCCTCACTTTGGGGGGGAGGGAGGGGGGGCTGCTCTTCCTCTGGTTGATGAATAGGCGCTGTACCCCATCCTGCCTGGCGCGTGCCGCTGCCAGGGAGATGCTGGGGGCGGGGGCGGGGGGCTCTGCTCTCCAAGGGCTGAACGGAGCTGGAGAGGCTTGCAGGGAGGCGGCTTTACAATCGTCTAGGTACCAGGGGGGGCGAATGAATGGTGCTTCTGCTGGGAGGAGCCTGGCAAGAGGCCGGAGGGCGGTGGGCGGCCAGCGGGCTGCGCCGCTGGGAAGTACCTGGCACAGGGCGAGTGCGGGTGGCTGCCCCACCTGACGGATCGGAGTGTCGGGGGTGTGGAGGGAGCGTGCTTCTGGAACATACGGGCACTTGCTCCTGCGCCCGCCTGCCCTGAGGCGTCCCCGCCGGTGCGGCCCCAGGCTCGAGGGCAGTTGGAGGGCCGGGCCGCTAAACCCTCAGGCCGCCTCCCCGCTCTCCTGCCGCGCACCGAGCTTGAGAGCCCGCGCTGGCTGCGCCGGGGGCCGGGGCCGGCGGCGGGAAGGGCAGGGGCCCCAGCGCGGTGCTGACGGGTCCCCGCGCCCCCTGCCGCGCAGCTTCACGCAGGCCATGCTGAGCCAGCCCCAGATGGAGAGCCTGGGCGGCCCCACGGGCTACCGCCTGGGCCTGGCGCTCCTGGGCGTGGGCAGCGTCTTCGTACTTTCCAGTTTCCTGGCGCTGGGCTTCACCGGGACCTTCCTAGGTAAGATCCCCGAGGCGGAGGGGGCGGAGGGACCCGAGGGGCCCGCCGGCTCAGGGACGGAGGGCACAGCGGCCACGTCCCTCCCACGAGTCACCCCACGGCAGGTTTCCGTGCCACCGCCTGCAGGTCCGCCGGGAAAAGACTCCCGCAGCCTCGCGCTCTGTCCCCAGGCGGCGGTGACGCCACTGCCCCTGCCCTACTTGAGCCTCAGGGCCCGAGCGACGTCCAGGCGGGGGCGGGCCCGGCCGTGGCCTCCGCCCGCACGCTGTGCCCGGGCGACGCTGTGGCCAGGCCTGCGCTGGCGCCTGCGTCGCTGGGCCTCTTGGGATGCGGGGGAAGGCGGGCTCTGACTGGAAGGGAGGCGGCCAAGGGGACAGGCCGTCTGTCCGAGCCGCAGGGCGGCAGCGGCGGCCGGGTTGGTGGGGCTCCCTCCGACCCCGGGTCCCGCCGCCTTGTCCACAGGCGACTACTTCGGGATCCTCATGGAGGCGAGAGTGACCCGGTTCCCGTTCAGCGTCCTGGACAACCCCATGTACTGGGGCAGCACGGCCGTCTACCTGGGCTGGGCCCTCATGTGAGTCCCCGCGTCGCCGGGGAGCCCAAGGACAGCGCCCTCCCTCAACCCCAGGGAACGGACGACACCCTCGGCCGGGTTGTTCCCTCTCCAGAGGGGGGCTCCCGGGGGCACGTGGGGCTCGAGACAGCAGGCCTGTGGGCCTGGCTGGGGCTCATGGGCACAGAAATTTGAGTTTCTTGAGATTTTCAGGAGTCACAAAATACTCTTTTGAATTTTTGTTGTTGTTGTTTTGCCTTTTCTGGGGCCGCTTTGGTGGCATATGGAGGTTCCCAGGCTAGGGGTCGAATCAGAGATGGAGCCTCTGGCTTACGCCAGAGCCACAGCCATGCAGGATCCGAGCTGTGTCTGCAACCTACACTGCAGCTCATGGCAACGCCAGACCCTTAACCCACTGAGCAAGGCCGGGGATCGAACCCGCAACCTCATGGTTCCTAGTCGGATTCGTTAACCACTGTGCCACGACGGGAACTCCTCTTTTGAACTATTTAAAAATGTGAAAACGACCCTTGGCGCTGGAGGCTGCTGGCCCTGGGCTGGAACGTCCGGCCAAAAGGCCCGAGGGCCAGCGGGGAGCTGCTCTGTGCGCCCAGCCAGGCCGCAGGGGTCCGTGCCCCACAGACCATGTGCCTGTGTCGCCGGGTAAATGGCCCCCGGGTCACTGAGGCCGGCACAGGGAGCAGCACGGGCTTCCCCGCGCCCTCCACAGCCGTCCCGTTTGTCCACTTTCTGCATCGGCTCCTCTTCCGTGGAAGGCGGGGCTTTGCTGCACCTGCGGCGCGAAGGAGTTCCCGGGCCAGGGACGGAACCCTCGCCAGCACAGTGACACCACCGGGCCCTTAACCCACCGAGCCACCAGAGAACTCCCCAGAGAACGTCCTTCCCTTCCGTAGAAAGTGTTCTTTTTTTAACGCTTGAAAACGTGCCTGGAAGGTTGCAGGTGCTCCCAGAGACCAGAAGGCGGCAGGACCCAAAGAACAAGTCTCCGTGGAGCCCCACCCAGAGCAAGAGTCCCCTCCAGGCAGCCCGGTATCCAGGCCTGGGCTTTGAGTGACACCTGTGGGTCTGGCTGGGACCCCAGCCCCACTTCGGACCCACCTGCCTTTCAGCCCAGCCCTTCACCTGGTCTCTGGCAGCGGCAGCCAGCAGTGGGGGGGGGGGGGCAGGCTCTGCGCCCCGACACACCCACTCCCGAGCAGCTCCCACCTGAGACTGGCAGGGTGGAGCCCATGCAGGTCCCCCCTGCAGCCCCTGCCAGCACACCCACTGTTCCCTCCCACCCACCTTCTGGACCCAACTTCAGGTGCCCCTCCAGGAAGCCCGCCCTGCACACACTCGCCGCCAGCACACACACGGGTACCTCCCCTCTGCTCAGACTGGGCTCCGGGCTGGAGGCCACCCGTGGGTCCTCTGTGGGCCCCAGCAGGGCCCGGCACCCGGGAGTGAGGGGCCAGCCCCTCAGGAACACGTGAGACCTCGGGCGGCGGGGCTCCCGCGAGCCCCTCAGTCATCAGCCCTGCGCCGATGAGGAGGGGTCAGCTGTGCTGGGGACGGAGCCCTTGGTCTGAGCCCTCATTAGAGGAGCCGTCACCCGGGCTGCCCGACGCTGGGCCAGCACGGCCGCCCCCGGGCCTCCACAGCCCATCTCTACCCCACCTGGGCCCTGATGGGGCTTCCTGCTGCCCAAGCAACCTGCCCTTGGGGGCCCCAGAGGCCCAGGGGCAGGGGGATTCCGGGGGGACACATTAGCCTGAGTGAGCCACCCCCTCCCCAAGATGTACGGCGGGGTCCCTAGGACCAGCTCGAGGCCAGTTCTGGGCGGTGGCATGCGCGTCACCCCAACCTCAGTTTCCTCATCTGCAGGTGGGCAGCCAGGGCCACACGGTGCTCAGGCGTGGCAGCACTTGGCTCTTCTAAGAGCCGGACCCGTGGCGTACGGAGGTTCCCAGGAGGCTAGGGGTCAATTGGTAGCCACAGCTGCTGCCTGCCTGCGCCACAGCCACGGGCCACGCCAGACCCAAGCTGCGCCTGCGACCTGGCCCTGCCGGATCTCCGACCCACAGAGCGAGGCCAAGGATCAAGCCCGCATCCCCATGGATGCTGGTCAGCTGTGTTTCCGCTGAGCCACGACGGGAACGCCTGGAGGCACTGTGCAAGGGGAGCCTTGGCATGGCCACAGCGCAGAGGCTGCCTGGCTCCGCCCCAGGCCCGTGCCGGGCTGACCAGGGCCTGGCCAGGTCGGCGGCAGCAGCTGGCCTCTGTGGCTCCAGGTTAACTTGGCTCCCCAGGGCCGGGGTCGTCAGCTTACGGGTACTGTGGCCATCGAGCCCCAGCCCTGGGGTCTCCCTGGCTACGGTGGGGAGGCTCTGGTCACTCCAGGAGGTAGGGAGCAGAGGCTCAGGAGGGCAGATGTCATTTCAGCCCCAAAGTGCCCATGGCCTTGGCATCGCCATATGGCAGTGCCAAGGGCCAGGTGGCTCACTCCAGCTTCGAGGTTGACTGAACGGAGCCCACGGAATGGGAAGTGGCGTTTGTCCCTGTCCCCGGATCCCCTAGACAGTGTGAGGCCCTGGGTGGAGGGAGGAGGCAGGACGGAAGGTCCCCGAAAGGTACGCGCCCCTCTGCCCAGGGCCCCTGGCCTGCTGCCTCATGAAGGAGGTGGTGCTGGGGGCACAGAGCCTCCTGGGCTCCTGTCCCTCCCCGACTGTCTGGACGCAGGGGACCAGCCCCTGCGGTGTCACTGCAGAGAGCCCGTGAAGGGTCCACTGGACACTCCACCTGGCTGGGGGGGCCCCGGGCCCACTTCTAGGAAACAGCCTGAGAAAAGGACGCTGGCCACGCGGGTGACTTGGGGAGGCTGGTTATTCCTTCCTCCCCTGTCACTCCTGCTCTGCCCTGAGCTCCCGGCCGGGCTGGAGCACCTGGGCCTCGGGTCAGGCCCGACCTGGGGACCCCCGTCCCAGAGAAGGCCGGGGAGGGGGCGGGGGGCGTCAGCGCTGGGCCTGCCCCTGACCGGGCGTCTCTCCGCAGGCACGCCAGCCCCGCCGGCCTGCTGCTGACGCTGGTGGTGGCTGCCACCTACAAGCTCGCCATCCTGTTCGAGGAGTGAGTAGGCGGCGTCCCGGGCCCGGGGCTGCGTCCGCTGTCAGAGTGACCCGCCGCCCGGCCACGCCCGACGGGAAGCCTAGAGCGGGCGCAGGGCGGCCCGAGGGCTGGGCGGGCAGCGCGGGACCCTCCTGGTCCCACACGGACCGCTCCCTCGGCCCGCCTCGGGTTAGGGGGCCCGGCTGTCAAGCTCGAGACCAGCTGACCAGAGCCCCTCCCGCCTGCAGGCCCTTCACCGCCGAGATCTACCGGCAGAGAGGCTCCCAGGCCCGCAAGAGGAGCTGACGGCGCCCCCGGCCCTGAGCACCCCGCCCTGCGAGAAGGAGAGGGCGCCGGGCACGGGCGTCCAGTGCTTTGGAAACGGCCTCGGGGGCCCTGGACGGGCGCCATGTGGTCCCCGAGCCCCCTGCCCTGCTGCCGCCACGTCCTGACTCGCCAATAAAGGCGCCTGACACCAAGCCCCTCCGTCTCTGTCTGTCCGGGTCGGCGAGGGGGGCCCTGAGCTGGGAGGGGCACCTCTATCCACACTGGACGGTGCCCTGCACAGGCCCTGCGGCCTCCCGTGCCATCCACCTCCCCCCACTTCTGCTCCTGGGAGCCAGCCCGGCCTCGGGGAGGTGACGTCCCAGCCCTGCATGCCAGGGGTTTCCCAGCCAGGGAAGATGACCACAGGGTGCCACATATGACGCCCAGGGTATTAGGAGCAATAAGAAAGTGCCCTGGTGGTCAGGGAGGGCCTCTCTAAGGAGGTGACATTGAGCTGAGACCCAGGGTCCAGAGGCACAGGAAGGGCCGGCGCAGAGGCCCTGGGGGGGTGGGGGCAGGGGCGGGCAGCCCCGAGGGCTGAGCTGGCCCCTCCGGGTCAGGCCACCAGGTCCAGCCCAGGTGAGCCGGTCTTGGAGACAGGTCACCTTTGTCGGGTGATCTGAGGGTTTTCAGCCAAGTCCAGGGTGCCTCCCGCCCCCAGGCTCCAGGCTCCAGGACCCTGCGCCCTGCACCCTGCGAGGGGACCCGGCGCATGCGCACACCCCAGAGGGTGTCGCCGGCCCCGGGGGGATGAAAGGCCTGCTGGTTTCTCAGTTGCCAGCAATGCTGACGCCCCCGCGCGAGGGGAAGGGGCTGCCCTGCCCTGGCTGCTTTGCCACCCCCGAGCCGGGTCACCCATAGGGTGGCAGCAGAGCCTGGGTGACACCTCTGTCCCAGCCTGAGCCCTTGCCTCCCTTTTCCCCCTCCGAGAGGGGTGGGGGCGGCTTCCTGGGAGGGAGGACCTGGCCCAAGCCCCTCCCCCCGCCTCCGCTCCCTGTGACTTTTCCCTCCAGAGCCCTGGTGGACCTTGAGGCCACAAGGAGCGGCCGTTGGACCATGCAGGGCAGGCTGAGCCCTGGGACTGAGCCAGCGCCTCGGCCCGGCCCCGCCCTCCCCGCCTCTCCACGGGAGACAGGTGGGCCCAGCCACACCTGTGCACGCGGCTTCCCAGCCCCCGGGTCCTTACCTGGGAGGTGGTGACCCAGGACTGGCCGCTTTGGGCACACGGAGCTGCAGGAAGTGCTGGCCACAGAGCCCCTCCAGGCTGCCCTCTGGTTTCTGGAATCCAGCGTGGCTCCGGGCGCAGGAGGCCACGGGAGACCTCGGGGCAGAGCTTGCCCAATGCCCCTCTGCGCACAGACCTCCAGGGGCAGGAGGCTGGCCCCGCCAGGCCCCTCTGCACACACACAGCTTTCCAGGACCTGCGGGCCCCCACAGCCCCAGCCACCCCTCTCTCAGGGCAGGACGGAGCACCTCCAGGCATCCGACCCACGGGTCACGCAGCCGCTGCCGCACGCAGCGCAGGAGGCGGGGCCGGTGGCGCAGCGGCCGCTGTGATGAGAACAGCTCGCAGCTGAGCAGGAAGCCGCCAAGAGGCTGGCTGAGGAAGGGAGCGGGTCAGAGGGCAAAGCCAGCTGTTTGGCCATGTCCTCTTCAGGCAGTGGCTGCGGGCCGGGGGAGCAGGGGCACAGGCCGTGTCCACAGGTCCCCTGATGGGGCCTGACCCACTTCCCAAACACAACTTCCACGGACCTTCCAAACCACCCTTTGCCTGCAGTCCAGGCGGTGGTGGACATTTCCCGCCCTGGGGCCAGTTGCCCAACGCCAACCAACCCCCAAACACTTGGCCGAATAGTTTAAGACCTTCTCATTCTGCTCGAAGCTGGAAGAGTGAGAGCTGCCGCACCGTGCGGCCGTGCTGTTTGCAGGCGGGTGCACCTCCTAGATGCCGTGTGTTGCCTGATGCCCCAGCACGGTGAGATCCTTGTAACATATAAACCCGGACAACCCAAAACAGCGGTGGAGGGAGGTCCAGGCGGCAGTGTTGGGAATTGGGGCACACGTCGCCCCTCCCCGGTGTGGGCCCTGGGTGTCCACAGCTGCCCCAGGGGGTTGCACGTTGTCCACCTGAGGCTGGCCTGGAGTTGGCAGGAAGGCCTCCTCAAAAAAGGACAAAGGGCTTCTGTTCACTGGGTCTCAGGCTGGGCCGGGGGCCCTGTGCGCTGGGTGGAGGCCTCCCCGGGAAAGCTCAGTCCCGTGGGCATGGGCGCGCCAGGGTCCTGCTTCCAGTCCCTTTCTGAACAGGTTCGGATGTTTAAAAACACGAGTGTGTTATTTTTTAAGAAAGGAAGCAAGGCACCCAGCTAGCAGCGGCCCCTCCTCCTGCTTCCTCCGAGTGAGGCCGGGCACATGGCAGCGGCAGGGCCGGGGGCGGGGGAGGGGGGGTTGGGGGGAGCAGGGAGGGCGTCACTGGGAGGAAGAACGAAGGACAGGTGTGCCCAGGGCTGAATGAACTTGGCTGACTTGGGAGAACCAGTCTGTGCAAGGGGACATGCCTACGTGCTGGGAATCAGGAATGGGAAGCCAGGCTGGGCTCAGGACCCGCTGCTGTCACCAGCTGGAAGGGGCCAAGGGGAGTGAGGTCAACCCAGCCTAGACATTTGACCTGCAGCAGGGAGGGAGGCTCTGAGGTAGGCTGCGTCTCTCCCCAGGGAAGCTGTTTGCACCCTCAGGCCTCTGCTGTCAAGGTGGGCCTCCTAGTGCACCCGGAGGAGGAGGGATTCCAAGTGGGACCCACCCGCCCCGTCCACAGGGCGCCTTCGTGAAAGGCTGAGAAAGGGCCCTTTATTGAATGCCCCGCAAGGGTCCTCAGCAGCCCTGAGCGGGGCACACACCGCCTCCCTGCTCCCCCACCCCCACCCCCTCCACCCCGACCCCCGCCAGGCAAAAGCCGCCTGGGACGCTTTGGGCTGCACGGGTGAGTTCTCAGAGCTGGTGAGAAGGCGCACGGCGCGCCAGTCCCTTGCTTGGCACCTGGCAAAGACCCGCCATCAGGCTGCCCAGTGTTTGGGAAGCTGCAGCCCAGAGAAAGTGCGTGTGCGCGGCGAGGGCAGGAGTGCCGCGGTCTGGGGGTGCTCCTCGCCCCAGGTCGGAGGTACAGCCAGAGCGGCGTCCCCGATGCCCTCGCAGCCGCTGAGCCCGCGCAGCCGAGAGGCGCAGAGTCCCGCGCGCTGGGTAGGCAGACCCTGGACCGTTCCCTTCCCGAGCCTGCGGGAAGGAGCGAGCGGCGGCCGGCGGACTGGAGGGAGGGCGCGGTGGGGACCCGCGGCCGTGACGCACGGAGGCGGGGCGGGGGCGGGCGCGGGGCGGGACGGGGCGGTCCTGCGGGCTGCATATAAGGGCAGCCGCCGGGCGGAGCGCGCCGGAGCCAGAGCCGGAGCCGGGGCTTTTGTCCAGGAGCTGGAGCCGAAGAGGCGCAGTCGCAGCCCGGAGCCCGGAGCCCGAGCCCAACCGCCCCAGCCACCGTCTGCGCGTCTTGCGGCCCCGAGCCCGACCCCGCGGTCCCTCTGCCCCATGAAACTGGCCGCGATGATCAAGAAGATGCGCCCGAGCGACTCGGAGCCGAGTATCCCGGCCAAGCACTGCTACCGCATGGTGGTCCTCGGCTCGCCCAAGGTGGGCAAGACGGCCATCGTGTCGCGCTTCCTCACGGGCCGCTTCGAGGACGCCTACACGCCCACCGTCGAGGACTTCCACCGCAAGTTCTACCGCATTCGCGGCGAAGTCTACCAGCTGGACATCCTCGACACGTCCGGCAACCACCCGTTCCCCGCCATGCGGCGCCTCTCCATCCTCACAGGTGGGCCCGGGCGCCCGGCAGCGGGCGGGGGCGGGAGCGCGCCGCCGGAGCGGCGGGGACTCTGGTCGGCGCCCCGGCCCGCGGCGGCCCCAAAGCGCGCCTAGGGGGCCCCCTGGCAGCCGCCCTCACCCTCCCCTTCTGCTTTGGCCCCCGCAGGAGACGTGTTCATCCTGGTGTTCAGTCTGGACAACCGCGACTCCTTCGAGGAGGTGCAGAGGCTCAAGCAGCAGATCCTCGACACCAAGTCCTGCCTCAAGAACAAGACCAAGAAGAACGTGGACGTGCCCCTGGTCATTTGCGGCAACAAAGGGGACCGGGACTTCCACCGCGAGGTGGAGCGGCGCGAGATCGAGCAGCTGGTGGGCGCCGACCCCCGGTGCTGCGCCTACTTCGAGATCTCGGCCAAGAGGAACAGCAGCCTGGACCAGATGTTCCGCGCGCTCTTCGCCATGGCCAAGCTGCCGTGCGAGATGAGCCCGGACCTGCACCGCCGCGTGTCGGTGCAGCACTGCGACGCGCTGCACAAGAAGGCGCTGCGGGGCAAGAGGCTGCGGGGGGCGGGCGGCGACCCGAGCGACGCGGTCGGCATCGTGGCGCCCTGGGCGCGCAGGCCGAGCGTGCACAGCGACCTCGTGTACATCCGCGAGAAGGCCGGCGGCGACGGCCCGGCCAAGGACAAGGAGCGCTGCGTCATCAGCTAGGAGCCGCCGCCCGCGCGCGGCCGCACAATCTTGGGAGGCCTTTCTGTCCAAGAGTCAAGGGTCCGGGCCGCCCGGGCCGTGGGCCAGAGCCGCCCGTGCGCGCAGGGGGGCGGCTCCCCTCCCCGCGCCCCAGGAAGACTCAGAGCAACCGAGAAGGGACCGTGGTCTGCTCGGGAGGGAAAGAGGGCGAGCTGGCTGAGGCGGGACTCCCCCCGCTTCGGACCCCCGTTGGCGCCGGCCGCCCCCACCACCCGGGGACACTTCCCCGGCACAGACCTAAACATGGGGGAGGGGGAGTCACGCCGCCACCGGGGGGCCTTTGGAAAGCGTCCCGCCTGGAGGAGCGGAGGCTGGGCACTAGCTGGCCTGTGATTGGCGGTTGCCATGACAGCCGGCGAAGCTGAGGGTGGGGGTCACATCCCAGTGACTCGTCTACGCGTGTGCCACGGCAGGAAGCAAAACAGAACACACAACCTGCACTTTAATGGTAGTTCTGGTGTCACTGTGGACAGGAACAGAATCTTCCCCAGGCGTCTGTACTGTTCGAGAGACAGTCTAAAGGTGTTCTTACTGGTTTTTTAATATGAAAAAATAAAACTTTAAAATGGAAAATCACGCTGCTTCTTTTAGAATGGCTGGAAGCGGGAGGGGTGAGAAGGGAGCGGCCAGTGAGCCTCTACTTCCGTGGAATTATGGAAAATTATCCCGGCCTCCTGAAAGTAGCTTCAGCCTCCCTAGGCAGAAGCTTCCCCCAAAGCTCCAGCTGACAGCAAGCCCTCCAGCTTGGGGGGGGGGGGGCTGTTCCTTAGGAAGCCAGGACAAGAACAGGGGATCTCAGGGTCCTTCTGGGGGCTGCATCTTTCTGGCCGTTTCCCCGCTTGCTTTTCCAGGGGCCCAGCCCCAAGGGCCTCTGCACCTGCCAGCGTGGTCCTACACTCAGCGCAGGCCCAGGGCAAAAAAAGGTCGCCGACCTGCACCTGGCCCTTTTCATGCAGAACCCTCGGCCTGAGTTGGCTGCAGGGTCTGCCACGCAGCATTCTGGACCGTCACAGTCAGTGGCCTGGCCACTCTAGCTCCAGCACCTTCTCGGGGTCGAGGGGACCCAGCTCCGTCTAGGACTGGCGCCCCTGAGAGTTTGGGGCAAGCCCCCGATTCTCTGATACAGAGAGCAGGTCACTGCTGCATGGGGACCCTGGGCGGGCCAGGAGTGATGTCTCAGTGGCCCTTTGGGTCACACAGTGACCCAAAGGCAACCACACTGTCCCGGGGAGGACTTCGACCCTGCTCTGGGAGACAGCTCCCTGCCAGACGGAACCCACCTCCGCCACGAGGGGCGGCCCAGGGGGCTGACTGCAGGCAGGACGACCCACCAGGCCAACGACACCCCTGGGGACAGGGGCCGCTCGGGGAAGGGGTCCCCCACGTTCAGGCTGGGGGAGGAGGTGCAGGTGGAGGTCCTCCCCACGCGTCTGTCTCCTCTGAGCGACATGAACCTTCTGGCCAACTGCCCAAAGGCACCGGCTCACCGTGAACCTCTGAGGACAAAACCCCAGACGTCCGACAACAGAGCACAGTTCTTTTAATCACATTCTTGAAAAGCGCCACAAGTCACACCACTGGGCCACAGGAGAGGCTCCATCCCCCTCCACACGCGGGGAGCCCGAGTCTCTGCAGCCTCAGGAAGACCGGGCCATCCAGCGTCGCTGGGCTTCGGGTCCCGGGGCATTTGATCAGAGCCTTAAAACCAGCCCCCCGCTGCTCTGAAACTCCAAGGAGCTAAGCGACTCCGTTAGTGACCGTCCCGCGCAGACCCGTCCACCAGGACCCGCCCGCTTCAACCGACACAGGGACCTCCTGTGCGCACGCCGCTCCCAGCGCGTCTGCCACCTGCGGACCCCGCCCCAAACTGCTTCAACCAACACTGCTGCCACCGAGGCCGATCAGCTGCATCTGCAAGCCCGCAGGTGGGTCGGCATGGGTTGGGGTTGAGCCCATCTCTCGATGTAGACGCTATCCGGGGCACTTCTCGGCTCTGCTTTGCAAGGCGGGAAGAGGCTGCTCGTGCGAACGCCACGGCCGCCTGCAAGGAACACAAGCTCACAGCCGCCTCGGCTGCACGACTCCAGGTCCGGCTCTCCCACCCAGGGACCCTCCGAACTGTCACTCAGAGCTGCCCTTCTCTAAAGGCGCAGCACGTCCACCTGTTTGCTGCAGTGAAGGCTCGTGGCTGCCTCCTCAGAGAGGAGGTCAGAGGGAAACTCGTTCCTAGACCAGGGGACAAGGACTCTGAGAGGCAGGAAGAGCGGGTGTGCCAGCCAGGAGACCACAGCCGAGGTGACCACGTGGGCTGAGGTGGCCTGCCGCTCTTGGGCATTAAATGGCTCAACGAGCGGACTGCAGGTGACACGGAACAAAGGAGCAAGGACGCGTGAGTGGCAGAGACCCCGGAGAGGGGGCCACCGTCCTACGGATAGTGACACCCAAGCCTCAGACAAAAGGAAACGACGATTCCAGGGCAGGAAGCTGCTGCCGAGTCTTTCGGGGCCTTCTAGCGTTTCAACCCTGGCGCCTGAGCGCAGGCCCAGCTGTCCAGGGAGTTCTGTGCAGGCTGCTGTTTCCAGAACGGGCTCCTGGAACAGCCACCGTCTCCGGGCAGGGCAGGAGGGCAGAGGGCTGCTGCCGCCTTCCTGCTGTGCCCTGCGGTCTGCCATCTGGGCCCGCAGGCACGGCAGAGGCCCCTGCCAGTACCCGGCCTGGGGAAGCTTGCTTCCTTCCAGCTGCAGGCACCCGGTCACTATGCGTCCGGACACATGGGACACGCCATCCAGGGACGCCAGGCTCCTTGGTCAGCGCAGGCGCAGCCCAGCAAGCCCACAGGAGCCCTCCCAGGGTGGAGACAGGAGGCCCCTTGGCTACTCCTTGGGGATCTCAAACATGCACAGGCTCTTGTACTTCTGCAGCAGCTGGCTCTTGGTGCGGACTTGCTCCCGGAGGCTCAGCAGCTGCTGCTGCTGCTGCTCGGGGCTCAGGTGGATGCCGGGCATGGCGCTGACGGCCTTGCGCATCTCCTGAAACTTGGTCTTGAGGGCGTTCAGGTCCTGGTGCACGTCAGGGCCGTCCTTGTCCATGCTGCCAGGGAGAGGGCAGAGGTTAGCACCGCAGCCTGGACGGCCCTCCGCACCACCCCCGCCCCCGGCCCCCGAGCGCAGGGCTCCCGCATCAGCCCATTGGGCTGTGTGCCCCAAGGGCAGAGGGCAGGGCAGGGCCTTGGCAGAGCAGCAGCTGCCCGGCCAGCCCCCCCCCCCCCGCTCCTGTGCCTGCAGTACGTGGAGCCCCCCTGCAGCACTGCACCCCCAGCCTGGGCCCGGCACGGAAGCAACATTCGCTCAAAGAGTGAACGCCCGGCAAACACGCGCCGAAGTGTCTGCCGAATGAAGAAAAAGCCATTACCAACAGTAGGTGACAAACGGCAAGCAAAATTTGCTGAAATACCATATTTCTTCTAATTTGAGACATTCTGGGCCCATCAGGAGACTTTATCGATGAGCCAGAGATAGTTTTAGCTCGTTTTCTGATGCTTGAACCTGTTTCCATAAAGGCTGATTTCCACAGAGCTGTTCATAAATTTTATTATTTTTTTCTTTTTTTTTTTTCTTTTTAGGGTCACAGAAGCAGCATATGGAAGTTCCCAGGCTGGAGGTCGAATCGGAGCTGCTGGAACTGCTGGCCTACACCACAGCCACACTGGATCCGAGCCGGGTCTGCAACCAACACCACAGCTCACGGCAACCCCAGATCCTTAACCCACCGAGTGAGGCCAGGGATCGAACCTGCGTCCTCACGGATACTAGTCAGGTTGGCTGCCGCTGAGCCACGACAGGAATGCCCATAAATTTTAAATTAGTTACAAGGTGCTGGAACTTTGCGGCAGCAGTGTGCTCTCCTGCACACTCGCACACACTCCTGGCCTTCACGTCATCTCGCCTTAAAGGCGGGTCACACGCTTCGCCTCACAGCCACTGCTCGCTGCCCAGAGCCCCGTGCCCCCGTCACCGCTAAATTCAAAGCAAACAAGAACCAACCCTTCCGCTAAGTTCAAGGGGACAGCCTGTCAGTGACTCGCACACATTTTTTAAAAGTGAGTCACTAGATGGATACGCTTTGAAAACAGGCAGTAGGGACAAAAATCCTAAAGCTGATTTGTAGGCTTTTTTTTTTTTTTTCTTTTTGACTTTTGTCCTTTCAGGGCCGCGGGTGCAGCATACGGAGGTTCCCAGACTAGGAGTCGAGTTGGAGCTGTTGCTGCCGGCCTACACCACAGTCACAGCCACGCCGGATCCTTAACCCACTGAGCGAGGCCAGGGATCGAACCCACAACCTCATGGTTCCGCGATGGACTCGTTTCCCCTGCGCCACGACGGGAACTCCTGTAGGCGGTTTTAAAAGTCACCCGCGGAGGTGTGAGGGGGGGAACTGTCAGGGATCGTGTCTTTCTTTCCATGAACGTTCTTCCCTGAGGGGACACCGCCGCCCAGATGGCGCAGCTCCACGTTAATCAGCCCCGCTTCTCCGCAGACGCGGACAGGACGGCCGCCTTTCCTGGTGACCCGCCGCTCGAGGCCCCTTCCTGGCAAACGAGATGCCTGCTCACTCTTTATCAAAAGCTGGAAGCAAGAGCTGGAGAGCCAGACATTTACTCCAGGGAGCGAACGGCCAGCCAAACATCTGCCATCTGAGGCCCTGGATGTACAGGCAGCACCCCTGGCACGGCTCCGGCACCTCACCCCCGCTTCCAGGGAACGGCTGATATTCTGAGTCTTAGGACTCAGCTGGGACCTGCGACTCTGGACAGACGCCATCTGGGCGTCTGCAGCTGGGCGGCACCGCGGGGCCTGGGGGCCGGCTGACCGGCCTTGACACCCTGTGTGGCACTGCCCATGTCTGAGGGAGGCCAAGGTGGCCGCACAGCTCAGATCCTAGGCGGGGAACGCCAGGCGGCGAGCTCCCCTGGTCCCCCTCGTTCCTCCCCGATTACAAGGCACTTCTTTCCATGATGCGGCTTCTGCAGGTACCGGGATGGGGAGCGCTTCTCCCAGGCACAAAACTGAGGTTTTTCTTTTCCCTGGTCTTTAAAAAGAACACAAATGTGTGGTTTTAATCACTAGTCAACCATGGGGAGGACACCAAAGGGGACAAGAGCGCTGTGGCCCTGGACACTGGGCAGCAGCAGCCCCCGCGAGGGCCACAGGACGGGGGGATCGCAGGGGTGGGGGGGGGACAGGGGGCGTCTTCCTGGGCCAAGGGGGGGGGGCAGCGGCAGAGGGACGACCCCACCCGCCAGGCCCATGGCCTTGAGTGAGGGCTGGAGGCCGGAGCTGGGGAACTCGGCACACAGGCTGGGGGTCAAGGAGCAGATGAGGCCGAAATGCTGGGCGCCCAACGCCTCTGGGCCAGGCTGCCAGGAAAGAGCCCGGCACAGCGAGCGCGTGCGGGCACGGGGGGCCGAGAGGGGGCGGGAGGGGGCCAGCCCACCGAGCTGCTGAAACGCCCGACTCCGGAGCTGGAGCTGCAGCAAGAGCCGAGCGGGGAAGGGGTCGAGGCCACGGAGCTCAGCGCGGCGGCGGTGGCGGGGGGCAGCCCAGGCTGCGGCAGAGCTGCCCTCACGCTCTCCGTCCGCGCAAATTCCCGAAGCATCGTGGAACTAAAAGTAAAGAGTGACCCCAAAAGGGTCTGAGGAAAAAGGGACCAGTTCCTACCATTTATTTATTTATTTATTTATTTATTTATTTATTTTTATTTCCTTTGGTCTTTTTGTCCTTTTAGGGCCTCACCCATGGCATGTGGAGGTTCCCAGGCTAGGGGTCTAATCAGAGCTGCATCCACCGGTCTACACCACAGCCACACATCTGAGTCCCGTCTCTTACCTACCCCACAGCTCACGCAGCACCAGATCCTTAACCCACTGAGCAAGGCCAGGGATCGAACCCGCCACCTCATGGATGCTGGGCGGGTTCACAAACCCCTGAGCCACGACAGGAACTCCAGTTTCTACCATGTATTAGAGTGGAAAGGCCCTTCTAACGAGGACCAGAACTCAGAAGCCATAAGGAAAAGCCTATCTGCCTACACAAAATGACACGCTTCTGAATGACCAAAAAAATCCACAAGAAGCTAAAAGAAAAAATACCAACAATCAGAAACAAAGTCAAGAGAAAAGCAACAACGGGGAAAAATTTCATTTACCTGAGAGATGCAGGCACACCCTCCTTACCGGACAAGGCGCTCTTGGAAAGCGGTGTGACCGAGTAGAAAAATGGGCAGTTTGCAGGGAAAAAATACAGGACATAGCAAGTTGCACACAAAGACACGCCTTCCCTGATGTGACAAAGGCCCGGATGAGTGCAGTTCATCACCGCTGACCCGCGGCATCAGCCCTCGGGGACAGGCGAGTGGTAACAGCAGGTGTGCGGGACACAGACTCCCCGCGCGGCTGGGGAAGCACGAACGGCTGTGGACGTGACCACACATCCATCCTACAGCCACCGCGAGAAGCGGGCTGGACGCGATTCTCAGGGTCATCAGACGGCACCGACGAAGAGGCTGACTGCGGCGGGACGGCAGGTGCCAAACGCCGAGACGGCGCCGACGGTGCCTTTAGGTAGGAAACGGTTTACCTAAAGGACCGCTCGGTCCTGAAAGAGAACGCGATGCGGTTTGGGGGTTTGGGGCCCCGGGCGGGGGCCGGAGAGGGGCTCCCTGGCCGTCTTGCCTCTTCAGGCTTGCGGGCTACATCCACGGCTGCAATTTTTTTTATTACTTTCTGGGGGGCTGATTTACGGCCTTTTCGGTTAGCCGAAGCCGTCCACCTACAGCGCGGTGTCTGGAGAGGGATGAAGGCTCGCGGCACCCTCGATTCAGCGAGAAGGATCACGACAAATGCGGCCTGGACTCCAGCAAGCCCTCTGCTGAGGATGCGCCTCGTCTAAACTCTCAGATACAAGGAGCTGACCCGGCACTGCTGCTAAAGGGAAAATGAGGAAAACCCACACACATTTACGCTGCAGCCGCCTTACTGGGGAGGTCCCACGTGCGAGCGTGGAAAAGAGTCCGGCACAGATCAGCATGTGACAAAAACAGTCGTGCCATGTGACCCCAATGGTCTAACGTTTGGCAAAGACGTTGCTTGTGTAAGTTACTAGAAAGGCACGTACAGTGTCACCAGCCTGACGGCAACTTGAGGGGACCGACTCCTCTTGGCATTTCACAAGGCTCGGAATCTGCAGCTGCTACTGCTTTTTTTTTTTTTGGCTCCTCAGGGGACGCAACTGCAGCACAAGGAAGTTCCCAGCCTCGGGGTCAAATTGGAGCCACAGCCACGGCAACACCGGATCCTTAACCCACTGAGTGAGGCCAGGGATCGAACCCACATCCTCACGGAGCCTAGTCGGGCTCGCTAACCTCTGAGCCACGCCGGGAACTCCCTGTTACTGTTTTTAAATTAACCACCATTCGATCATAATGATGCAGCACTGCGACTTCTTTAAGGAGGCCGTCAGGGCCTGGGGGACGGAGCCAGGCAGGTCCCGCTAGTCCCCGGCCCCGCCCGGCTGCTGAGAGGCCTCACAGCTCCAGGCACACCACCGGCATCAGCCCTCGGTGAGCCTCCTGCCCCCTGCAGGCTTCCGAGGCCTCTCCCCAGCACCACCCTGACGGTCAGCAGCGGAGCGCCGCCAACACATGGTCTTCCACCCGACCCCGGCCTTTCCTCGGGCCCCCTTCTCCCAGCGCACACTGGACTTCCGCTCTTCGGTTCCGGAGCCTCCTTTTTTTGGGGTCTTTTTTTGCCTTTTCTAGGGCCGCTCCCGTAGCATATGGAGATTCCCAGGCTAGGGGTCTAATCGGAGCATCTGCGACCGACACCACAGCTCACGGCAACGCCAGATCCTCAACCCACTGAGCAAGGCCAGGGATCGAACCCGCAACCTCACGGTTCCTAGTCGGGTTCGTTAACCACTGCGCCACGAGGGGAACCTCCTTTTCATTAGGAGTTTTCTTCATACGCCTGGTGGCCGTGGCTGTTCGGTCATCCATCTCAGAGTCCAACGCTCCTTGGGTTCCATGCACAAAGCACTGCTCTCACTGCGCTGGATGGAAGAGGAGAAAGACGAGGTCGAACGAACGAATGAGAAAACGCTGACTGTTATGATCTGGCTCAGACGAACGGCGAGAGAAGACACAATTACTTTATGCTCCATTAGCAAAACGCAGGCCATAAATAAATACTGGAGAATATATATTTTTTTTAAGTGAAAAGGCTGAGTGGACACTGCGTGAGTGTCCTTCACCGTCTTCTCAGGATGAACCAGCTTCTTTCCTGGGGAGCCCCCACGTCTCTGGGGTGTCAGATCAGACAGCCTGTCAATCAAAAAGCCGGGGCCGGGGCCGGGTCTCGGGTCTGTCTGAGGACTTGCTCTCAAGCCCTATTCTTAGGTTGGCCTCTCCCTCCAGCTCCCGAAATGGGCAAGTGTCCCCCCTCCAGAGACCTGTGCATTATTCTTTCCTAAAAACAAACCTTGGGACAGTGTGAGTCTTTAATTATCCACTGAGACAGAAGGGGGACCACCTGTGAGCTTGGGGTCTCGAGAGGACTCAGGGGATCCGCTCCTAAACAGCCGTCCAAGCAGCCCTCCCGTCCTCAGCCCTGTCACCCCTCAGTCACCCCTCACCGGAGGCCCTTGGCCCTGCCGCCTCCTGAGATCCGGAAGGGGCCGCAGCCAGAGGCAGCTGCTCCCGGCCGCTTCCTCGGGCTGGGAGGTGGCCTAGCCCCCGAGCCCTCCCTCTACGGCAATCATCCCCTCTCGTGTCCTTTTCAGTTTTACGCTTAAAAGACACTCCTCACTGTCCTCTCAGAGGGGACCGAGCAGGTCACACGCGGGACGGACACAACGTCTTTCACAGGAGAACGTTCTTGAGAACACCCCGCAACAGCCTTACGATTTCAGTGTTACTGCTCCCGGTTCACGAGAGAAAAAAGATCCAGAGAGACCGTTTGACCAAGGCCGCCCCACCAGCACACTACGAAGCTACCTCGGAAGCCTCCACCTGAGGTTCATTACCATTATTCACCCCTCAGCGATGAGAAAAAGTAAGGCCTAGAAAGGCTATGTATTTACCAAGATGACAAGGCGAGCAAGCACTAAGACTACCTCATCTCGGAGTTCCCACCGTGGCACAGCGGAAACGAATCCGACGAGAAACCATGAGGCTGTGGGTTCGACCCCTGGCCTCGCTCAGTGGGTTAAGGATCTGTACCGTGAGCTGCGGTGTAGGTTACAGATGCGGCTCAGATCCTGAGTTGCTGTGGCTGTGGTGTAGGCCGGCGGCTGTAACTCCGATTGGACACCTAGCCTGGGAACCTCCATATGCCACGGGTGCGGCCCTAAAAAAAGACAAAAAAAAAAGAGAGACCATCTCGCCTCGCAGCCCATGCTCTCTCTAGTGCACCTCAAGGACCCGTCTTTAAGGCCAGCCCAACCCGAGGGTCCTATCAGGACGCCAGAGTGTGTACACTTTCCAAAAACCAGGACAGATAAATCCGGGTTCATCTGGACAACGCCCTTCCAGCCCAGCACCGCCCTGGGACTGCAGGGTGTGCAGGTGGGTTGGGTTTCCTATGTCACTGCTGCCTACGAGTGCTACTTGCTGATCGCAGGCTCACGAGAAGAGTCGGCCTCACCAGATAAACAGTATGTTCACACCAAATGAAGCCAAGTTCTAATGTGAGAAAAAAAAGGCTTTGCAGTTGTCTGAAAAGTGGTGGAAGCGTCAGAGCGTCCCAGGCAGTGACTCTCTTCCACCTAAACTCAAAACAAGCTGGGCCACTGACAATACTTCGCTGTTGTGAGCGGCAATTTCATTTCAGCAAAACATCCAAGAGGACGCTGAGGTCCACCTGAGTGTTAGAGCAGAAGGAACATTGTTTTAATTCGCTTTGTTTTGGGTTTTAATGGCTAAACAGACGTGATAAGCTGAGGGGTTTACACCTTGTTACCATGGGGTCATAAATAACAGTAGAAACAATTTGGGCAAATGTGGGGACCCTGGCGATTTTGGTGGGGTTTTCCCCCCTCTTTAAGGGTCAGTCTGAAAAACTGGGTCCCCTGAAGACTGGCCTAAAGGAGACATCACCCCTGCGGCATCCTGTTGGGAACTGTGAGTGCGACCGGCTGTCTAGCGGCCATTCCCTGCCGTGGCCTTATCATCACCCCTAGAATCTCTTCGCGTTATGGGTTATTCCCGTTCACGACTTTGTTCCTTCTAACTGGTGAGCAACGTGGGCGTGAAACGTCTGCCCTTTCAAGTGTACATCCCCTGGCGCTTAGCAGTGTGCCACCCGCGAAACATGACCCACATCTGCTGGAAAAGACACCGAAGCGAGCATTCTGTCCTTCATTACGTGGGAGAAAACAGCCCCGAGAAGCCTGGCTGGCTCCGGCCACAGGGACGCTGCACCTGTGCACGTGGTGTCCAGGCCGGCTTCGTTTCCAGGACTCCGCCCGGCCAGCACGGGGCCTGGCAGCCCTGAGCTCAGAGTCCGCTCAACTCGGGGGGAGGCTCGCGGTGGTCTTCGCGAGGCCGCTCCCCCGGGACCGGCGGCGCCCCGGAGCTCGGCCCGCGACGGACAGCGGGGGCGCACTCGCGGGCACCCCGGGCTCTTACCACTTGATGACGTTGTGAACCAGCGGGAGGAAGGAGCAGTTCTCCTCCGCCTTCACGACGGCCGGGGACGGAGGCCTCGGCGCGGGCTGCGGCTGCGGCGCGGAGACCGGCGTCGGCAGCTGCGGCGTCGGCAGCGGTTTCGTTTCGGGCATCGGCGGCTCGGTTGGCGGCGGCAGGGCATCCTCGGCCTGCCGGCCGGCGGGCACCCCTACTGAAGCCATGGTGCCCCGCGTTTCCGCGGCGCGTCGGCGGGGCCGCGGCTCAGCGCGCCGGAAGCGTCGCGGACTCTGCACGTCACCACCGTGCGCCGCGGGGCGGGACCTAGAGGGAGGCTGGGAGCGCGCGCCCGGGGCCGCGGGGCGGGGCCTGGGCGTCCGTTACTAGGCAACGGGCGGCCGGCCGGGCTAGGGTGCCCTGCCTCGGGTTGTGCGTTGAGGCAGCTAAATTGTTAATAGAAATAGATGTATGTCAGAAATAACATTTTCTTCCTATTCACATTACAAAGAGGATCCAAAATCAACAAGTACGGAAGACTTGAGATAAATAAGGCCTCATGAAGAGCGGACGCCCCTGCCCAGCACCTGCTGGGGTCAGGCCCTGGGCCAGCGGGCGTGGAGAGAATCCCGGCGGAGGGACCCACGGTTCCCACCCGCGCGGAAGCCTTCAGGGGAGAGGCCCTGCGCCCGCCCTAAGGCCGCAGGAACAAAGAAGCTGCGAAGAACTAAGTCAATACTTAATATGCATCTTCTCCAGGACTTGCTGTACTGCCTGGGGGCAGGGGTGGGAGTTGCCCCAACTTCCACACCAGGCTGAAGGGGGTTAGTGCCAGGAATAAACATATCCTAGGAGAAGTCAGCGGCACGTACTCTCCTCCCCTGTGGGCCCAGCTCCTTAAGCCTCCAGGGCTCAGCATCCTCACCTCGAAAGCCTTCTATAGTTCAGGGGCCTGACCGTAGAAGCATAGGAGCCTAAACTGCTTCCCACCTTCCCACACGTGGCCCGCCTCCAAGCTCGCGTTTGCAGGGGCACTCACTTCCTGGGATCTCAGGCCAAAGCCAGGGGAACTCTGGTGGGTTTGTGGTTATGCTGCTCAAGACAAGTCCTCCCTGGCTGTGTAATAGATTCCTGGGCGATGAGGACACACGTTCTGAGCTTCGCTGGTGAGTGGAAGCCCTGCCCTTCCTCAGAGCTTTAGAGACACAAGGACACTGCAGTCAGGTGCCAAGATGAGAAGCAGCATTTAAGAGCAAGGCGGCCGTCCTAAGGAAAACGTCACTGCAAATGTTTCTAGATGCATCCAGAGGGGTCTGTGAAGGCAAGTCCTGGGGAGGCTTGGAGTGGGTGCTTTGGGCCTCAACACTGCTTTCTTGTAAGAACTACCCAGAGAACCCCCGAGGCAGCACATGGAGGGGGAGGTGAGGGCTGCTGCCCAGGGGCCTCTCCGCCCAAAGGAAGTGCCAGGGTCCTGGTGGAGAACCGGGAGGAGGACCAGATGTGCTGAAGGGGCTTCAGTGCCTGGAGTCCTCTGGGGAGGTACGGAGGCTGTACCGGAAAGAGGAATGACCACAGCTACTCTGCATCAAATAGATACAGGGAACGGAGCAGAGTCGTCTCATTTAATCGCCGCAGAAAGCTCTGGAAGGTGGATGTTCGTATCCCATTGTATCAGTGTGAAGACGCTGGCCCCAGGGTCACACAGCTGTCTGACCCCAAGCCTATGGTCTTCAGCAACGCAGGGGAGACCACGGGTCCCTCCCAGTTCTATGATTCTGAGAGTCAACATGTTAAAGAGAGGTTTTTATCCAGAATTTGAGAAGAATCCGAGGATCATCAGTAATATCCCCAAGGCGATGGCTCATCCCTCCCCCCCCCCGCCCCCCGGTGTGTTTATAGCTTCATCACCAGCCTCACCAGCCTCAGCTTTATCGTTGGCAGAATAATGAGGACATCTCTTTAAAAAAAAAAAAAGGGAGAGAGAGAAAAAAACACTTGAGGTATAAATAGATATGACTAAAGAAAATAAATTGAAAACATAGGAGGCATGAACCGGTAGGACGCATTGACGATCTGCCCTGAAAATAGTTCATACAATTAAGTAAAGAGTAAAGATGACCTCAGACCCTTGCAGGCGGATGTCAGAACAATCCTGCCTGTGCTGGCTTCATTAAAGCTGAAGTGACCACAAATGCGTGCCTGCTCAGAGCTGCTCCATGAAGTGTCAGAAGAAAAAAAAAAAAAAGGGCAGAAGCTCCACTGATGTGTAAGGACCGAGTGGTGCTGTCGTCTGCAGGGGAGGCTTTCTGCTGGCTGCGCTCCCGGGGGCTCTACCCACGTCTGGGAGCCGCCCACCCCACCTCCGGCCACTCAGCCTCTTGGAAGTTGCGTGACTTTGGACAACTACACATAAGTCACCTAGAAAAGTACCCAGGGGCAGTAGGTGCCACTTCTTACTACCCAGAATTCAGGCTCCTTCACCAGTGAACAAAACCCGGACTTGGGGCATCGAAGAGGAGCAGCTGTATCAGCATCTCCAGCAGAAGATAACTTGAGTCTTGCTTTCAGTGTTCTAGCAGCCGCTGACGTCATCCGGTTTACAAACCCGACTAGGATCCATGGGGACCGGGGTTCGATCCCTGGCCTCGCTCAGTGGGTTGGGGATCCAGCGTTGCCCTCAGCTGTAGTCCAATCAGAGCTGCAGCTGCTGGCCTACACTACAGCCACAGCAATGCCAGATCAGCGTCAGCAACCTACCCCACAGCTCATGGCAACGCCGCATCCTTAATCCACTGAGCGAGGCCAGGGATCGAACCTGCGTCCTCATAGGTACCAGTCAGATTCGTTTCTGCTGTGCCACAGTGGGAACTCCCTCCTGAGCAGATCATAAGAGGACTTGAAGCAAATAGGAGAAAGACCAACCGTTGCCAGGCAGGGGAGCCCAGGCTCCGTTCTCTCTGACTGTGGGACCTGGGGCAGCCCATTTAACCTTTCCTGCCTTGGTTTCCTCATCTGCGAAATGGAATTGTAGCAATACCTCCCTAAGGGGGCTGAGTTATTGTGGGGAGAGGGCTTCAACCTGCCTGACAGGTAGTAAGCTCTGAGGAAGCTTTACCTTCTGCTAACATTTTTTCCATTTCTCAAAAACAAACAAAACCAAACCCTCCTTCTGCAACGAATTGTTACTGTGAGAACACACAGAAGAACCAGGCTGCTCCCCCACTCGAACTTTCTGATGCTTTTAGGGGCCCTGCAGCACGAAGATCTAGCAACATGCTCCTGCTACGTTCCCTCTCTGTGACGTCCCAAGATAGTCGCTTCCCTGTCACCTAAACATGATGCTGGTTGCTAATCCGACCATGTCATTGAATGATGGGGCTTTTTCTTCAAAGCTGCTTCCTTCCACCTGATTCATCCTTTTCTTTCATTAACTGGAGCCTCAGGCGGGTCGGAAAAGCTACAGGATACTTTGACGGTAAAAAAAAAACAAAACAGGCAGCACTGACTGTTCCGGCCCAAGGTCTCGAGAGAAACAGGCTCCCTCAGCCACGACTCACGACTTGACCCTCCGCACAAAAGCCCGCCCCCGGATCCAGCCCAGCCTCGCCTTTCCTCTCTCCCAGCTCGCTTTGATTTTCTTCTTTTTATGGCTTTCAACCATCGGCCCCTTTGCCCTAAGACACTCCGTTCTCAAGTCTCTTATTTGAATGTTTCATTCTTCAGAAGCCCTCATTTGGGGGCGTTTCAGCTCACAAGTGTGACCACATTTCTGTCAGCCTCTTTTTTTGGTTCCAGACTCCTCCATCAGCTTTTTTTTTTTTTTTTTTTTGGCTATTTAGGGCCACACGCGCGGCATTTGGAGGTTCCCAGGCTAGGGGTTGAATTGAAGCTGTAGCTGCCGGCCTCCACCACAGCGACAACAAGGCCAGATCCGAGCCGCATCTGCGACCTACACCACAGCTCACAGCGACACTGGATCATTAACCCACTGAGCGGAGCCAGGGATCGAACCCGCATCCTCGTGGGTACGAGTCGGGTTTATAACCCGCTGAGCCACGACGGGAACTACCCCCATCAGCTCTGACAGCATAAAAAGGAGAGGCATGCATTCCAGGAGCCAGTTTTTGTCAAAATGGTTATTATTCTGGTGGCTTATATCATCTGATTGCTACACTAAATCATTTTTAATCAGATTACTTTAAGCCGGATTTTTTCTGTCAACCAGCTGCTTCTCAGCAGCCTCAGCCTTAACCCCTCCTGTTAACCCTTTCTCTCCCCTTCCTTCCTCCCCTCTTCTGGAATTTACTGTTTCCCTTATTGGATACATTGTAAGCCTTTGACTCATGAGTCCTAACTCCAGCCCCAGGATTAGAGCTAAAAATCAGTGTGCAACAGAGAGCTGGGAGCAGGGGCCACCGTGTGAGGCTGGCCCTCCTGCACTGGCCCCCCTGCTCTGGCCCCGGGGCTGGGTTTCCAGGCCTCTGGGGATGGGAGGAGGCGGCCGTAACTGCAGACATTGAGAATGTCCCCAAACTGTAGAGGCCAACAAGCCCCACCGGAACCCGGGGGGCCGCGCTGACAGGGACCAGCAGCATCTGTCCCACTTCTGTCCCCTCCTCACAAGTCCTGGCAAATGCGGTTCCGTGAACGCAAACATTTCCTGCGACTCTTTGGCTCAGACCCCGTGTGATCCTAGGAACCGTTACCACCCCCAGCCTGTCCACACACCGTGTTCTGGCACCAAGTCTGCCCCAGGATCGGCTCCAAGACGGGGTGCGAGGGGGACGCTCAGGGCCCAACCACAGAGGACAGCACCAGAGGGTCCAAGGCGGGTCCCCCAGGAAGGGACGCAGGGGCCTGGGGAGGCCTGTCGGTGCAGGACCTGGGGTTAGCAAGCAATGCGGACACGAGGAAGGAACCAGAACCCACAGGGGACAGGCCACTCGGTGGCAACGGGCCCTGCAGCCCATCCCAGATTCCTCCCCGGCATCTCGGCAGGACTCAAACCCACAGGCAGCCGAGTTGCTGTTTTTCCTGCCCCGGGGGAGATTCAGGGCTGGGTGCACGGTTGAGTGTGGCCGCGGCACAGACAGGAAAGAGCACACACAGGTGCCCCGTCTCTGGGAGCCAGCGCTGGTTTGGGTGAGTCGACTTTTCAGGTGGCCTTGGTGACACTTGACGAGGGGGACCTGTGTCACGGCCTGGCCAGGGAGAGGGGACAGGGTGGGAGACTGTCCCCTCCGAGAGGACCCAGGAGCTCCCTGCCCATCTTTTGATGGCAGCCACGCTTATGGAAAAGCCAGCAGCAGACTGAGGGCTCCTGGGGGACAGCACTGGCCTTGGACAGGGGGCTGGCACTGCCGGTTTCCTGGCGAAAGCCGGGCTTTCCTGTAGGGAGAATCGGCAGGCCAGGGAAAGGTGCAAAGTTACCATCAGGCAGCGAGAGGAGTCAAGGAGCCACAGGAGCCCCTGGTCGTGTGGCCTCAGCCCTCAGGGCCACCGCTGAACTGTGCCCCTAAGGGACAGGCCTGGAGAAGAGGCTCCAGTCCCACATCCACCATGTGCCAGCTCCGGGGCCTCGGGGCAGTAACTCCACCACCGCGTATGGGGCATCTGCCTGGTACCCGCCCCTCCAGACACCTGCAGGTGAGAGAACATCCTGGGGGGGTCGGGGTAGGGGCAGTATGATTCCTGCCCACTTCTGCAGGCGGTTTCCTG
This sequence comes from Phacochoerus africanus, assembly GCF_016906955.1. NCBI lineage: Eukaryota > Metazoa > Chordata > Mammalia > Artiodactyla > Suidae > Phacochoerus > Phacochoerus africanus. Next base: position 60,299,354 of record NC_062557.1, read on the forward strand.
TTCTTGCGCTGTCTCCACTTACGCAACTTGGGAGCTGACCCTACATGGTGCAAATTAGCCAGCGGAGCAGGAAAAGCAAGTCAGAAATCAGAACAGATAGAAGCCCTTTCTTGCCTCCTCTTATCGGCACTTCCTGAGTCTCAGCTCTGTTTCTGGTGTCATAGCCAGGCTTCCCATCCCGTCATCAGGTCATCAGTGTAACACCGCCCTGGGGACCAGAGGGTAGGCGTCAGGCCAGGCACTCAAGGCAGGAGCTGAGAGCGAAAGGACTGGGGTTTGGCTCAGGAACTGATGAGTCTTGGGGACCGGGGAGGAACAAGGCTGTCTGGCCTTAGCCAAGAATTGATTTCCCCAGAGGGGACCCGGGTTTACCCTCCATCCACGCAGGCAGAGGCCACGACGTTGGGTCCGAATGACGTGGGCCCTGCCCGGGGTTGGGAGGTTAGGCCTCCCCTGCGGTTGGGGTGGGAGCTCCAGCTCTCTCCAAATGGCCTTGGCAGGAACATGAGCGAGAAGCAACGGGGCCATCCTCCACCACCCAGCTCTCCTGCAGGGACCATCTCCTCGAATCTGCAGGGGTGTCGTTAGGGTGAGAAGACCAGGCCATGCTCCTTGGGCCAGGAGGTGGCAGCGGGGGCGGGGGGGGGGGGGGACTGAGCAGGGGGGGACGAAGGCTGACGTAATCCAAAGTGCAATGTGCACATTTCTTGTAGAAACATTTTTTTAGGGCCGCACCCAGAGCATATTCAAGTTCCCAGACGAGGGGTCGAAGGAAGCTACAGCTGCCGGCCTGCACCACAGCCACAGCCACACCAGATCTGAGCCACATCTGTAACCCACGCCGCAGCTCACAGATCCCCGACCTACTGAGTGAGGCAAGGGATCGAACCCACATCCTCAGGGATACTAGTTGGGTTCCTTTCTGCTGTGCCCAAGCAGCAACTCCCCAAAACACTTTTGTTCTTTTTTGGCTCAGAAGTCATCTGTTGCCCACATAGATGCTGCCCAGGCTCCAGCCCTTGGGGGTGAAGCGTGACAGAGCTGAACTAGTCACTGTCACCAGTCCCTTGGCCGCTGACAGGCCTGGAGGTGGCCACGTGACCCATATCTGGTCACTGATATGCCAGCATAAGTCTGGTGAGTGGAGCTTGCAGGAAGACCTCCGTTCTTCTGGGAAAAGGGATCCTGAACGTGGCTGGGCTGCTAGTTCCTCCGTTCTTTCTCCTCCAAAGGCGACGTAATGCCTGGAGGTGTGTAGCCAGACTGAGATAAAGGCCACAACACACAAAGGCAACAAAATGCAGATAAAGAGCTCAGGTCCCTGAGAGCAGCCTTCCGCAGCTGCACAGGCCAACCCCGAGCCCCTAGATGCATCCTGAATAGAAATTTCCTTAAGGAATTTTTTAACTGATTAAAAACAATATTTTAAAGCCTATTAACCACCCCCCCCCGCCGCCCCATATTCTGTGAAGGAGCTTTTGGAAAGTGCAAAAAACACACAAAAGGAAAGAAAAACTCTCTTTAAACACCCAGATCTCCAAATTTAACATTTTATTGTCTGTCTTCTCCTACATTTTAAATGTGTACAGGGAGTTCTTGTTATGGGGCAGGGGAAACTAATCTGACTGCTATCTGTGAGGATGTGGGTTTGATCCCTGGCCTCGCTCGGTGGCTCAGGGATCCTGTGTTGCCGTGAGCTGTGGCGTAGGTCGCAGATGTGGCTCAGATCCCGTGTTGCTGTGGCTGTGGTGTAGGCTGACAGCTGTAGCTCTGATTTCAGCCCCTAGTCTGGGAACTTCCATATGTCACAGGTGTGGACCTAAAAAGCAAAATAAAGTAAAAATTTAATAAAGTGTATGTGTTCTTTTAAGCAAATTTGGGATCATCTTGCTTTGTAATCTGTTTTTTTCTCTTAACAATTTGTGGTGTGAGCTAGTATTTCTTCATAACTTGGTTTTTTTTGGGGGGGGCAAGAAATAGATTTATTCAGACAGGACACCTGTAAGAGGTGGAAGGAGACTCCGCCCCCAGGATGCAGTGGGCTACAGTTTTATCCACAGGGAGTGGGGGGTCAGAAAAGACCGCCTCTTCCCCCTTAGTATCTGGTAAGGTGTATATTCAAATCATCAGAAGGGCGGTCCTTGGTTTTTAATAAAAGGATGCCTGCAAAACAAGGAAACAAAAGCAAAACCGAAAAAATCCACCTAACCTAAGCCCAAGAGAGAAAGAGCCAGTTCCTACAAAAGGGCAATAATCGCTGAGATTATTTGTGGGGCTGGCACCCCGAGAAGCCTCGCGTGGATTCTGGAATCATGGTGATGGCGGAGAACCTTTGGGGACCTTTTTTTTTTTTTTGCTATTTCTTGGGCCGCTCCCACGGCATATGGAGGTTCCCAGGCTAGGGGTTGAATTGGAGCTGTAGCCACCGGCCTATGCCAGAGCCACAGCAACGCGGGATCCGAGCCACACCTGCAACCTACACCACAGCCGGATCGTTAACCCACTGAGCAGGGGCAGGGACCGAACCCACAACCTCATGGTTCCTAGTCGGATTCGTTAACCACTGCGCCATGACGGGAACTCCTGGGGACCATTTTTATTGAAATGAAGCAGTTTTCGCTTCTTCTGGGATCCCCATTTTCTAAGCTGATCTGGAATCTCATTTCAGTCTCTTTGTCATTTTTAAAAGGAACATTGTTTATTCTCGGCTCCGCCATCCCTTTCTGCCAGCGGGCAAAGGCACTAGGTTCAAAGGGTGACAATTTCTTTGTGCACCACGCCGGGCTCTCCCCTGAGCGGAGCCGTCCCGCTTGCACGCCTGGGAGCAGCGCCCAGCGAGCCAGCCCTGGGATGGTGCAGCCTCTTGCCTCTGCCCGAGGACCGGTGTTGCCTCCGAGTGGGGGGCAGACCTGTCCCTCCTGGCATGCTCTTCCCTCCCCGATGAAGCCTCATTGACTCCAACAGCCGGCAGGCAGCCTGGTGTTACCTAGAAGGTCACTGGAGAGGGACGAGGGACAGAGCCACCCCACGGCAGCAACATGCAGCCTCCCCTTCGGGTTCAGCCAACCCTGCGAAGGGCTTGAAGGGCACCGTGTACAAAACAAACGTGGAAACACAGCTCTGCCAGGTGAATTTGCGATCCAAACACACGCCCCCGTGGGAAAGGGAAGATTAGGACTTACGCTCAAGGGCAGGGTGTTTCTTTCTGGAATTAAAAACAAGCCATTGGGATTCCCGAATAGGCCACCGAGAGGTCGGTTACCAGGGTTACCAGATAAAACCCTGGGTTTTGAAACGGGAGCACGTGGTCCAGCAGGCAGGCGGGTCCTGCGCGAGCCGAGGGCGGGCTGGCCCATCTTCAGTGTGGTTGGCGGTGGCCAGGTGTCTGGATGCGGGGACGCCGCCGTAAACGCGACCGGTCCCTGTGCTCCTGGCGCTCGGTGGCCGGGCTGAAGCCACGGGCTACTTGGCTTCCACAGGTAAAATCTCTGATGGCTATTTTGACTGTGAGTATCGCGTACAAGCAGAAGGCTTGTGAGACATAAAAGGCCCAGCCCGATAGATTTTCACAAAGCAAACACACCTCGATCGGGACACAGAACTCGGCATCTGGGAAGCCACTAGCTGACCTTCCAGTCACAGCCCCACCCCAGAGTCACCGCCTTTGACACCCTCGTATCCGCTTGTCTGCTTTTGAACTTTCTTTCTTTTTTCTTTTTTAGCGCCACAGTGGCAGCATATGCAAGTTCCCAGGCCAGGGGCTGAATCGAGCTGCAGCTGCCGGCCTCCACCACAGCCACAGCCACGCCAGATCCTTAACCCACGGAGCGAGGCCAGGGATCAAACCTGCTTTCCTTATGGAGACTAGTCGGGCGCGTGTCTGCTGCACCACAACAGGAATTCCTGCTTTTGAACTTGTAATAAGTGAAATCCTAAAGCCGGTGTTTTGGGGTTTTTTTCCCCCTGGCTTTTCAGTTCCTTGTGTTTGTGAGACCCACCCGGATGGCGGCGAGGAGCTGTAATCAGCACTGGGGCAAAGTAACCTGCTGTGTGACAGTCCCTCTGTGGGTCCCTCCTAAAGAGGATGCTGGGGGTTGGGCTGTTGCAGACAGAGCTCCCGCGACCCCAGCTGCAGGCCTGGGCACACGGTCCCTGGGCCACAGGTGTGTCTCCGCAGACGCTGCCCAGCACCTTCCCAACCAGTTATTCCCACCACACCCTCATCAGCAGCTCCACCCTGTCGCCAGCCAGCCCTCGACGACGACAACGCCTGGGGTGCTGATGATGTAGCCACTGTAGGTGTTACCGGCTGGGGTAGGTCAGAGGAGCAGTTTGTGGTGTCCTGAACCAGCTGCCACTGTCGCCCCTGCCCCCCACGGCTTTCTTACTGTGACTTTGACCTTCTGCCCATCGAGACATGGGATCTGTGTTCTCTCCCTGGAGCCTGGGTGGGCTTCAGACTCCCTTGGGCCTGAGTATGGCTGAGTGACGCCACATAGCTTCTGAGGCCATCACGGAGATGATACATCCCAGAAATAAACCCAGATGACCCCCGACGGGGTGACAAGGCCAGTCACTGGTGTTGGGAACCTGAGTGTCTGCAGGCAAAAGAATGAAGCTGGACCCTCGTCTTTTATCACATAAAAAACACCTCCAGGAGTTCCCGTCGTGGCTCAGTGGTGAACGAATCTGACTAGGAACCATGAGGACGCAGGTTCGATCCCTGGCCTCGCTCCGTGGGTTAAGGATCCGGCGTTGCTGTGAGCTGTGGTCTAGGTCGCAGACGCGGTTCGAATCCTGTGTTGCTGCTTGCTGTGGCTGTGGTGCAGGCCGGCGGCTACAGCTCCGATTCAACCTGTAGCTCCTGGGAACCTCCAGATGCCGCGGGTGCGGCCCTAAACAAACAAATGAACAAAAAGCCCTCCAAATGGATGAAAGACCCAGACATAAGATCTAGAACTACAGAACCGCTAGGAAACATGGAGGGAAAGCGTCACAGCGCTGGATTTAGCAGCGGTTTCTCGGATCTGGCACCAAAATCCCAGGGAACAGAAGCAAAAATTGACAAAATCTACCTCGACCTCAACACCTGTGCACTCAAGGGCACAATCAACAGAACACCAGCAATCTCTCTGACGGGAGAAAATACTCGTGAAGCATATATCTGATGAAGGGTTACTACCCAGAGCATGCAAAGACTTCCTACACCTCGACGGCAAAAATCTAATAAGCTGATTAGAGACGGGCGAAGGGCTCCAGAGGCGACGTGCAGATGCCAACGAGCACGGAAGAGACGCTCAGCGTCACCAAGTATGGAGAACTCAAATCAAAGCACCCCCAGGGCGGCTGCTGTTTATTTAACCTGGAGAAGAAGCGCTGGCAACGATGCGGAGAACCCAGGACGCTTGCGCACTCTTGGTAGTGCTCTTGCAAAATCACGAGCCACTAAGGAAAACAGCACGGACGATCCTCCCAAAATGACACAGAGAACTACCTGATGACCTAGCGATTCCACTTCTGGTTAAATATCCAAAGGAATTGAAAACAAGGTCCTGAAGAAATATCTGCCTGCCCACGTGCCTAACACTATTATTCAAAATAGCCAAGGGGGAGTTCCCGCTGTGGCTTAGCAGTAAGGAACCTGACTGGTATCCGTGAGGACGCAGGTTCGATCCCTGGCCTTACTTCGTGGGTTAAGGATCCGGTGCTCCCTTGCGCTGTGGTGTAGGCCACAGACACAGCTCAGATCCTGTGTTGCTCTGGTTGTGGCCTAGGCTGGTGGCTACAGCTCTGAGTTGACCTCTAGCTTGGGAACCTCCTTATGCCGCAGGTGTGGCCCTAAAAGACAAACAAAACAAAACAGCCAAGGGGCAGAAGCAGCTCCAATGTCCGCCTGTGGATGAATGCATAGCACAAAACAGACATATGCCGTGGAACGTTCCTCAGCTTGAAAAGAAAGACGTCGCGGGGGAACTTAAACGTGTGTTTTTTTCTTTTTTCTTTTTTTTTGGGGGGGGCCCCACTTGCGGCACATGGAGTTTCCCGGGTTAGGGGTCTCATTGGAGCTGCAGCTGCCGGCCTCCACCACAGCCACAGCCATGCCGGATCCGAGCCACGTCTGCGACCTATACCACAGCTCACAGCAATGCTGAGTCCTTAACCCCCTGCGCGAGGCCAAGGATTGAACCCGCAACCTCGTGGTTCCTAGTTGGATTCGTTTCCACTGCGCCACACCACGACGGGAATTCCTTAAACGCGTATTTTTAAGGGAAAGAAATCAAGTCGAAAACACTGCATGTGGTCGGATCCTGACTCTGGGACATTCTGGAAGAGACAAATCTATGAAGACAGGAAAAGGCCGGCTGTGCCGGGGCGGGGGCGGGGGAGGAAGAGCTGGAGCAGAGGGGACTGCGGGCAGTGGGGATCCCTGTGTGACTCCGCAGGGGCGGCCCCGCGTCCTGATGCATTTGTCCACGCCCACAGAGTGAGCAGCAGCGGGAGCGAGCTGCGGCGCGGTTTGCGGTTTGGAGACCTCGAGGCGCTGGCACAGGGCCCTGGGTGGCGTGCACGTCCCAGTTCTGGCTGCTGGGCCCATCCCGCCGCCTGTCGCGGGGCCTGGCCTGGCCCACGGGGTCCAGGAGCACCCCTCAGCGATTATTTTCTGCTGCGGAGCTTTGTGGGGGTTTGTTTCCAGCCACAGTGGCTGGAACAGGTGTCTCAGAAATCACAGGTGCCCAGGGGGTGCCTCCCTCACTCTGTGCAGGGTTTTAGGAAAAGGCCACGAAGGCAGGTGGTGGGAGACGAGCCTGTCGCTTCTGTCTGTTCACAGTTTCCAAGGACAAATCCTGGGTCTGGGTATTAAGTTTTATTCCCTCCCGAGCCCCCGGGCCCCCGGGGCTCACAGCCTAGGAACTTACGCAAGCCATGGGCACAGCCAATAAAAGAACCCCAGGTCTTTCTCCCTCACACCTTTTCTTTTGGCCACACCTGCAGCACGTGGGAGTGCCCCGGCCAGGAATCAAACCCACCGTAGCGGGCCCAGGCCACAGCCCTGACAATGCCAGATCCTTGACCCACGGCACCATATACGGGTCAGGTTCCTTACCACTGAGCCCCAACCAGACTCTCCCCCCTCCACTTTTGAACATGGTTACAGCTGCACATCTTTTTAAATGTTTTGGCTAGGTCTGACTCTGAGTTTTTAGTTGATGCTTTGAATTTGCCAGGCAGTCCAGCACACGGCCAGCAAAGAATGATGGATTTGTCTTTTCTTCCTAATTCTTATCACACATGTACTAGTGTTTCTGGTCCTGCTGGTTGGCTGGGACCTCCTGAAAAATGATGGGTCATAGCTGCTGTAGCTATGGATTGTTTTTTTTTTTTTTAATTACTCAGTGAATTTTATGACATTGATGGTTGTACAACCATCACCACAATCCAATTTTACAGCCTTGTTCTTGACTCAGGGAGAATACGCTGAATAACTGTTCGGTGGGAGGTTTGCTGTAGGTTTTTGGCAAAAGCACTGGAAGTTAAGGACACGTCCATCTATTTTAAGTGATTATCTTGTTCGTGCTTTTCCAATGAGATTCGTTCATTGTCTGCAATTCGAGAGACCATCTCTTGACTAGAAATGACCCAGAGTCTACGGCTGCTGATCGGGTTGGGAAAGACAGGTGGCCACGCAACCAAATTCTGCCTGAGCTGGAATCCTCCGATGCCCGCGGAGCCTGAGGGGCGGCTGGGAGGCCCAGCGGGGAAACCCTTGGGGGCATTGCCTCTGCTCCCTCGAGTAAGTTCCCATCAGGGACCTCTGACCCGCAGCCTCTCCGTCTGCGAAGTGATGGACTGGGTTTCCGGCCACACAGTCCTTGGCTATGAACCTCTGAGCTGACACAGGGACCATGAACTGGAAGGCAATACGCATTCAACCCCCAAACGGTTGTGTTTTTTAGTGTCATTAACTGGCCTTTCCGTAAAGAGGGGCGCGTGCGGTGGGGCGTGTGTTTTCACCGCAAAAGCTCGGCACAGCCTTCTGGGTTCGGGCTGGGGAGGACAGACCTGGGGAAACTGGATTTGACGGACTGAGTCTGGGGGATCACTGACGTGCGTGTCTTCCGCTGACCTTCTGGGGCCCCGCTGGGATGTCTCTCCATCCTCTTTGGGGGCTTCGGTCAGTCTTTCCCCCTGGTCCAGCCGCCAGCAAAGGGCAGGGTCCCTCCCTGCCCCGCCCCCGCCCGGACGGCTTACAAGCCAGGGTCCACGGGACAGCCCGGGGCAGCAGAAAATTCTCCTGAAAACTCGATCAGGAAATATTTGCTCCAGTCCTCCAGCTGCCTCGCACAGCAAGGTCCTCCTGACCAAAGGCTCACAGACCCTGAAGGTGGGCAGACTGGGTTCCCAGCCCCGCTGGACCACTTACCAGCTGTGCGAGCATCTCCTCATGAAAGAACCTGGGATAGAAAAAACATACCTGCCTCCGAGGGCTTGTGAAGAACCGCTGAGTTACTCCGTGAAAGAGGCCGGCGCAGAGCTCAGTAAATGTCAGCAGAGGCGATGGTGAGATGGAGGAGGAGGGGGCAGTGATGGCGGCAGTGACGGTGACGCTGGCGATGGAGGTGGCGCTGGCGATGGAGGTGGCGCTTGCGATGGAGGTGGCGCTGGCGATGCAGGTGGCGCTGGCGGTTGTAGTGATTGTTTTGTGCGGGTCTCAGCCTATCCACAGCGACGCTCTGGGCGAGGAATGCCCGAGGCACTCACTTTGGCCCGTACTACTTGCAGGGAGCCCCCGGAAACGCTTCCCCTCTTGACAGTAATAATGTGGCTGGATCAGCCCTGTGGTTCTAATTATGATTGCAAGAACCTGAGCAAGAACCATCAGGGAACTTTGAGAAAACAATGTTTAGGAGTTCCCATTGTGGCGCAGTGGTTAACACATCCGACTAGGAACCCTGAGGTTGTGGGTTCGATCCCTGGCCTTGCTCAGTGGGTGAAGGATCCGGCGTTGCTGTGAGCTGTGGTGTAGGTCACAGACGCGGCTCAGATCCTGCGTTGCTGTGGCTGTGGTGTAGGCCGGCAGCTGCAGCTCCAATTAGGCCCCTACCTGGGAACCTCCGTATGCCACGGCAGCGGCCCTAGAAATGGCAAAAAGACAAAAAAAAAAAAAAAAAAGAAAGAAAGAAAGAAAAAACAGTGTTTCATACTGACAATCCTGGAAGGTAATGGCACATCCGGGGCCAGCCAGCGAGGTCAGAGGGCACAAGGGCAGGGACCTGGCGTTCTGCCTCTGCTGGGGTAGGCGGTGGGCTTCCTGGGATTTTGCTGGTTTGCTCTTTGTTGATGAATTTAAAACTCAAGAGCAAGAACTAGGGTGCTAGAAGGGAAGGCAGGATTACCAGTTAGCTATCTGGGTCACCTAGGGCTCCTAAAAAGGGACCTCATGGGTGGGTGGCCTGGCTCTTTCTCTGCATGTGGAGCGAGTAACTGTGTCACCCAGCTGGCAGCATGTTTATCGGAGACGGACGTCTCTGCAGTGAATGCCTGGCCGTCCGAAGCTTATTGTCAGGTGCTGACACGACAGCGACAGGGGTGGCCTCCTTCGAGGTTGTTTCTCATCCATCTCTGAGGCCCCGTCAGGAGGCCCTCTGTGAAATCTTCTATTATTCATAGAATCAGCCCAAAGATATTAGCAGCAGGATGTGTCAGCAGCACCCTGGGGTCCCCCTTCCAGGCGGAGTTTAGCTTTTGTGGCTCACTCGGGCGGCAGAGCGCGGCCAGGCCTGCGTTCTCCATGGCTTGCGGCCCCACGGGTGCTGGAATGAGCCGCTGTGTCACGATCGGGCAGGGTCACCTGCTCCTCTGGGCCGGAGACGTACAGAACCGTGACCCAGGGGCCCCTCCGTCTCTCCAAAGGTGGGTCCCCTCCGTGCACTCACGCCCCTAGTGAACCGGCAGGTTGACCCCCGGGGAAGCCCAGGTGCCATCGGCTTCAGAGGCAGGCACTTTGCTGTTTGCAGTCACACGGCTGCCGTCCGAGTGGCTTCCCTCCTCGCCAAAGGCCTGGCTCCTGGAAGCACCTGTGTGGTCGCATGCACTGGCCTACAGCTTGACTTTGTGGTCCTCGCGGGGGTGCTGTGAGCTGGGGCAGGGGCCGAGGGTCCGCGGGCTGAGCTGCAGCGACCCGAGTCCTGTGACGGCTAATGTTGGCCAGGCACGGCCCTTGCCACCCCTCCATCCTCTTTTCCCGTGTCCAGCCCTGTGGACGGCGCTACAGCTGGTTCCCACGTCGGCGCCAGTGCTGGGCTGCTGGAAACAGGCTGCTCCTCCTGCTGGTGTGCGCACTTCCCGGGACTCATGGCTCCCGCCCGGACGCCTGCTCCTCCAGGGCTTCCAGGTGCTTCTCCGCACCTGCTCCCAGTACGTAGATGATGTGCAACCCAGTAGCTGACCTGCTACCCAGTCACTGCCTCACTTGCTCCCCACGCCAACCACCCAAGCGGCCCATCAACACGTAAGTATCAGCACTAAGCGCTCAGGACTGTTCTAGACGCACGGAGGCCACTGAGAACAAGACAAATGGTCCAGCTCCTGGAGCTGCTTCTCTTGTGGGGCTGAGAGCCCAGGAGAACAGGGTGGCCCTGGACCAGGCTCTTCCCCACGCAGGGGGCTCTGCCCTTGGGCAGTGGCAGAGCTTGGATGGAGTGGGGGAGACGCACAGGGATGCTCGGGCAGCGGGCTGCTTCCCGCCCGCCGAGGGCCCACAGACAGTGGCGCGCGCAACAGCCCTGGGAGGAGGTGGGCGGAAGAGGGGATTCAGGAACTGACCTGAATCCACAGAAATGAGCCCTCCTGGCTGCCCCCTTCTGCGGAGAAAAAATGAGGACAAGTCTTTCTAAAGATTTGCCTCACTCTGCAAAATCCCGTGGAATTAGTATTGTCTGTAATTCGGGCACTTCCAGGCTCCGGGCTCAGCAATCATTCGCGTGTGAATAAGGCCCATTTAGCTGGGCCCCCCTAGCTTCGAGGTCCAGGTGAAACCGGGTTTCTGAGGCTGCGAGAAGCACCCAGGCGGACAGGCTCCTCCAGCCTGACCCAGTTAGCAGAGCGGGGCAGGTGCAGATCCGCCCCCCCCACCCCACGCCGGGAACCCCAGGGCACCCTGTGTGTGGGAACCCGTACCCACACAGGAAAGCCAAACGAGAGAAGGGGAGAGCCCCCCACCCCCGCCCCAATTCCAGGCTATGGCGGAAGGTTCTCCAGTCCCGGTCAACAGCCCTGCCTATGTTGGGAGCTCCCGCCATGGCACAGTGGGTTAAGTGTCCCACCGCTGCAGCTCGGGTCACCATAGAGGCGCAGGTTCGACCCCAGCCTGGCACAGTGGCTTAAAGGATCCCGCGTTGCCGCAGCTGCGGTTCGGATTCATTCCCTGGCCCGGGAACTGCCACATGCCGCAAGTGTGGTCATGAATAAAAAACCCGCACTATCTCAAAAGCCCAAAGAGGGACCAGTCGCCTCCGCAGTGCTGCAAGTCCTTGCCTGGAGGCGGAGGTGGCAGCAGGACGAGAGTCTGAGGTCGAGCTTGCGGGGGTCGGGGGTGGCGGGACCTGGGCTTGACCACGAGCTCCTGCTAAGTCAGCAGCAGGCACATTATGAATCCCTAGGCAAATGGATTGTCTACAAATACTACCTAGATTGACTTCCCTAAAATTTACATTCCGGGCAAATGTGCTGCCTGCCACGCGTGGTTCCAGGGGCTGGGGATACAGCAGGGAGCGGGAAGGCGGTTGCGAAGGCTCGGCCTTTGCGAGACTTCTGACCGGGGAGGAGAGAGGCGTTCCCGGGGAACCGTAGCGGAAAGGAGTCCCGCTAGCAGCCAGGAGGATGTGGTTTTAATCCCTGGCCTTGCTCTGGGTTGGGGAGCCAGCATTTCCTTGAGCTGTGGGGTGGGTCGCAGATGTGGCTCGGATCCCGTGTTGTGGCTGTGGTGTAGGCTGGCATCTATAGCTCTGATTCGAGCCTGGGAACTTCCAGGTGCTGAGGGTGCAGCCCTAAAAAGCCAAAAAATAAATAAATAAATGAAAGGGGAAGAGAGAGACCGCGGGAAGGTGAAATAGCATCAAATGGTGGAAGTGTCAGCTTTGGTGTCCAAATGCGCCCTCAGGGCAGAGACTGCCCAGTTGTCCCCGATAGCGGTGTTGCCCCATAAGAGTAGAAACCCAGGTTTTACCTGCATGCACGGTCACTTCGAAGAGAGACTTCATTTTCCCAACCTCTATGTCTGCTAGGTGAAGCAATCGGCTAAGTTGTGGCCGATGGGATGTTCCCTAGCCTGGGAACCTCCATATACCGCTGAAATCATATATAAAATTTGAGGATGTGTCCTTAACGGCACAGGGCATGACCTTCCTCCTTTTTGCTGCCTGGAATGTAGACGTAATGGTTGGAGCTCCAGCAGCTCTCTTGGACCATGAAGGAAAAATAAACTATTTTGTTTAATCTACGGTTCTTCAGGGTTTTATATCTGTTATGCTCTCTGGCCCACGGCCAGAGAAGAGCCCGGAAGGTGGTGCCTGCTGGTGGGCGGCCTGAGCAACGGGCGGCCCTGTGACTCGTCTGAACGGAGGAATAGGCCAGAGGGCCGGGCTTGTGCACAGAGGTCCCTCCTGGGGAGGGGCCCCAGCCCCTCCACCACTGCACCCACAAACAGCATTTGAATCAGGCTCACTTCTCCATAAATCCGGGGGTCAGGGCCCCAGAGGCCCAGGAGCAGACACAGAGGAGTGAGGTCGCAGGCTGCTGAGACCTGTTTGAAAACCTTGGGCTTAGGTGTTACAACCTGCCACATTTCATAGCTGAGGAAAAGGAGACTCAGGTTTGTGAGGTTTTTTTTTTTTTTTCTTTTTCTTTTAGGGTCACACCCGCAGTATATGGAGGTTCCCAGGCTAAGGGTCCAATCAGAGCTGTAGCCACCGGCCTACACCTCAGCCACAGCCAGGCCAGATATGAGCCACATCTGCGACCTACACCACAGCTCACAGCAACGCCGGATCCTTAACCCACTGAGCGAGGCCAGGGATCGAACCTGTGTCCTCATGGGTACTAGTCAGGTTCGTTTCTGCTGAGCCATGACGGGAGCTCCAAGACTCAGAAGGTTTGAACCACTTGCCCCAAATTACACAGTTATCAGGAGGATCCAATGAGTTCAGATTAGGTTCAGCTGTGAATAACCCGCGGCGAGCAGGCCTGAGAAGCACTCCGGCCACGTGTACCTGTGGTCAGAAATTCGGGCCCAAGCCCGGGACGTCCTTTCTCCACCGGCCACTGCGGAGCCTGCCTCGTGTGCGGGGAGCCCAAGTTCTCAGAGAGGGCCCTCGCCTTGCAGATTCCCCGGGCAGACTGGTCCTCCCTGAGGGAAGCCAGGTGCCCGCTGCTACCACGAACCTGCCTGGGATGAAGCGAGCAGGGATGCCTTGCCCGCCCCTCCGAGCCTCTCCAGCTTCTCCGAGGGAGCAGGTGTTCACTGGTAAGGCTGCACCAAGAGGGTGGTGGGGGCGACACCTGTCCCTGACCCAGTGCCTAAGAGGGCAGCTCTGCTGCTCCTTAGCTGTGTGACCTTGGGCGAGTGGCTGAACCTCGCTGAGCCTCAGGTTCCTGCTCTGTAAACTGGGGATAATGATAGTGTCTAGTCCCCTGCAACCACCCCGGTGGTGGGGGGGTGCTGCCCAGATGCCCCAGGGGCTCCGATGTGCTGATCCAGGGCGGGGCCCAAGCTCCCAGATGATTCCAAGGTGAGCAGGTGTTGAGAACGACTGCCCGGGAATCTCTATATTTGAATCCTCAAAACTCGTTAAAGGGAAATGATGAATTGACCTGATAGCCCCGGAGCCTTCAGCGTTTCTGTCCCTCCAAATCCGGGGCTGGTAGACCTTGCTTTAGATGAATGGAAATAGGGTTCTGAGGCTCAGCAGACTCAGCCAGGGGCCCCGCTGAAGGACACGAGGTGTTAAGAGCGCTTAGGCAGTTCAAACGTGACTCAGTTCGCTGTATCCTAACTGCCTTCAATAATTTCCAAGTGAGGTGCGTTAGGAAAAAACAACAGGGTGTGTTTGAACGTGGGGGCGGGTGGGGGGGGGGGCTGCCCAGCTGGTTCTGACAGCTGGTGACCAGCTGGCCCTGCAGGACTGGTGCGAGGGCTGGACTGTGCTTGGGTTTCATGGAGCATTAAAAAGAAATAAGGAAATGAGCAGGAAAGTCAGCTAATTCTGGGAACAGAGCTGAGGTTGCCGGAACTGGGGAGGGGCCAGGTCACGGCTCCTCCTCCGGTCACTTCCGGCCGTTCCCTCCTGCCCACGGTCTGGGAAGTCACGTGCGTGGCCAGAGCTTCCTGCAGCTACCAAAATAAATCGCCACAACTGGAAGCTTCCAAGGTCACGGTTTACTCCATGTCCTAAGTCAAGGTGTTGGGGGCCCGCTCCCCCCACAAAGCTCCCTTTCTGCCTCTGCCGGCTCTGGGGGGGGGGGGCCGCGCTGCCCCGCCCGTGTATCTGTCGCCACTGGATTTAAGACCCACTCAGATCATCCATGGTGACCCCATCCTAACACCCCTCCTTCTTTCTTTCTTTCTTTTTTTTTTTTTGTCTTTTTGCTATTTCTTGGGCTGCTCCCGCGGCATATGGAGGTTCCCAGGCTAGGGGTCCAATCGGAGCTGTAGCCACCAGCCTACGCCAGAGCCACAGCAACGCGGGATCCGAGCCGCGTCTGCGACCTACACCACAGCTCACGGCAACGCCGGATCGTTAACCCACTGAGCAAGGGCAGGGACCGAACCCGCAACCTCATGGTTCCTAGTCGGATTCGTTAACCACTGCGCCATGACGGGAACTCCCCTCCGCATTTCTAACGGGTCCCAGTGACGCCCACACTGCTGGCCCAGGGCCCACACTTTTAGAAGCGAGGCAGTGGTGAATGTGAGAAGCACTGGATCCCCCCCCCCCGACCCCAAACAGGAGCCCATTCTGTCTAAATTCCAGTGACGGTGACAAATGGGCCTGAGCCCCAGTCTGCTCCCCACGAGAGCCACCCTGGGAGTCCTGGAGCCCGTGGCTCCCCTGCCTTGGTGAGCAATTCCAACAGAGCCAGTGACCTTCCAGGAAACGCCTGCAGCCTCCCCACCCCCAACCCCCTCCTTTTGCCCTTGGCCTCCTCGCCCACTGGGGGGGGGGGTGCCCCTGGTGAGGGCACATGGGGCACCCCTCCCTCCAGCCAGCCTGGGGTGCAGCCAGGTTGACAGGCACAGGGGTGACAAGGACAGCAAGGCCACCAGGAGCATGGAGGAGGCGGCTGGTATTTGAAGTGGCTCCCAGAAAACTGTGTTGTTCCCCCACTGTGTGAGCAGAGCACCCTGGGCGCTGTGGCCCGTGCATGCTGTCCTTGCTGGCGGCACAGGGAGGGCGGGGGTGGGGGGACTCCCACCCACACCCCGGGGCCGAGCAGGAGCTGAGGCCAGGCTGAGCTGAATGCAGCCGGGGCCCTGCTCCCCAGCTGGCAGACGGCGGGTCAGAGCCGCCCGGTCCGGCCCTGCTTGTCTTCCAGCCTCGAGGTCGCGTGCGCGGGTGAGAGGAGAGTGTAACGTATCCTCGTGAAAGAGCTTGCACGCCCTTTACCCTGACCCCGACCGTGTCCGCCTCCGAGCCCTCAGTGTGACGTGAGCGGGGCCGGCGACGATATTATCTGCGGCAGCTGAATTCCTTGAGGGGAAAGTCACCTCCAGCAGGAGTCGCCTGAGCGTGGTTCCCCCCCCCCCCCCCCCCGCCATCATTAGGCCCGATGCCTGGCTGCTGAGGTCGACACTGACCTCCCAGGAATGTCTGCAAGCCCGGCATCTTCCGACGGCAGCTTACCCTCTGCTCCCTGCCTGCCTCCCCCAAGAGGAAGTGGCTGTTTTAGGCACGGAGAGGGCGGGGGGGACAGACTTTCCCCAAAGGCAGCGGTGCCTGACTCCAGGCTCGGCGGCTCCCTGGACAAGGCCCTGGGTGCCCGGCGCATCCTTAGACGGCTTATGGGGAAGGGAGGGGGCAGGGACGCCACGCCTGGTGACTAGCGACCCCGATGGGTGACAGGCACGGAGGGGAGGCCGGTCCACAGGAGGAATTACTTCCGGAGGAGGAGTGATGAGCTCCCTGTCGCAGAGGTATGCGAGCAGAGACGGAGGAGGGTGCAGGAAGGCACGTGGGCTCGCCCTGCTTTCAGACTAGTCTCCCTTGCAGCCCCGTTTCCTCTGGGAAAGTGTCTCTCTGTGCACCTGGCCCTGGGGCTGCCCTGCCTCCTGGACACGAGGGAGGAGCCCAAGGTGGAGCCCGGCCAGCGGCCACAAGAGCCCGGGGAAGCTGGGTTTTCTGCGGGTGGTGGTGGGGGAGAACTTGGGAGAATTTCCCAGAAGCACTTGTGGGGGGTGGGGGGGTGGGGACCTTTGGGGGAGGAAGAGGACACAGGGGGTGAGGAACCTGTGGGGGTTGAGGGGCGCTCCTCAGTGGGGGGAGGGTTTGCAGACGGGTGCCCAGGAGCTTCGCGGGACCAGGCAGGAGGTACCTGGGGACTGTGCCGTTGTGGAGCCCTGCCTGGTGACAGCAGCTGCCATGTAGGAGGTCCCTAAGCCCCAGCTCGCTGGCTGGGACAGGCCGTGCTTCCGCCGGAGGCCCCCGGAGGGGTTCAGGACGGGGGACCCACTGGTCCCCCGCAGACATCACACCTGTTCTGCGGTCGCCGTGGCGTGTGCCACAGTTGCCCTTGGCAAGGCAGAAGGCACTTTCCCGGTCAGTCGTCGTCCCCTCCCCCGCGTCATGCAGGGGGCAAAGCTGCCGGGCAGCGTGTGGCAAACTCCCCCTGGAGACAGGAGCCGCCCGGTGGTGTGGGCGCCAGCCCACCTGGACCTGGAGGGTTTGTAACCTTTGCTGCTACTTTCCAAAGGACTCTGTCGCCGTGAAGTGAGGAGGCCATGCAGGCCTGCATCCGTCACCCTCACTGTGCAACAAGCCACCCCACACTTAGTGGCTTGACACAGCCAAGAACGTTTACCACCTCCCGGGGTTGCTGTGGGTCAGCGGGTCAGGAGCCATGAGCTGGTGGTTGTGCGATGGCAGCCAGGGTGGCGCCGGGGCTGGAGGGTCCAGAGGCCCAAGGAAAGCAGGGCCCAGCCTTGGGGTCGTATCTCTGCCTTATTGGTTCCGATCCCCCCCACCCGACAGGCAGGATGTGAACGCAAGTCGGCTGAAGATCACGGCTGCCGCGGAGCTGCCGCCCTGGAGCCGCGGGGTCGGCCACGCGGGGTCACCTGCTCGACGTTCACATGGTTTGATTCAAGAACAATTGGCAGCACCTCTCTTTGCACTGCCAGGAAGCAGGCTGACCCTTCCAAGAGTGAGATGCCAGGCCCGCCCTGCTGAGCCCCATGGGTGAAGGGCCGGCACAGAATGCTCAGCCTGGGTCCCTGGGAGTCTTGGGGGTAAACAGTCTTGTCTGCTGCAATGCTCACTTGCCCCACGTGGGTCCCCTGGGGTTGCGGCCACACCCTCCTCCAGCTGCTGGGGCGAGTGTGGGACCCAGGTCTTACCAGCCACGGTGCCCACTTCCCTGCCCAGAATTATGGGTCCAAGGAGAGGGGAGTGACCGAGCACGGTCGTGGGAACCCCTCTGTGAAGTCCAGTGTGTGCACTCTGGAAGAGGGCATCTCTCTCTTTTTTTGCTTTTTTTAGGGCTGCACCTGTGGCACATGGAGTTTCCCAGGCTAGGGGTAGAATCAGAGCTACAACCGCCAGCCTACGCCACAGCCACGCCAGATCTGAGCCTCATCTGCAACCCACACCACAGCTCACAGCAACGCCGGATCCTAAACCCACTGAGCAAGGCCAGGGATCGAACCCGCAACCTCATGGTTCCTAGTCAGATTTGTTTCTATTGCACAACAGGAAATCTGAGAGCAGCTCTCTTAATCTTCAGTCACTAGTGAGGGCTTACAGCGTAGCCTGCAGCTGCCAGAGGATGAAGACGGAAAGGAGAGGGGCCCCTGGGGAAGGGTTCCAGCACCTGGATCCAGCTATGACTGAAGCTGGCAGCATCCAACTGCACTCTCCCCAGTTACATGAGATGGTAAATGTCCTTTCAGGGGGTTGCTTGTCTGCTTTTGTTTCAATTCACATGAAGGGGAAATTCCAGCATCACCCCTAGAAAGTAAAGGGTTTGTGACGATAACGAGCAAAGAAGAAGCACGCAAGACAGCCCTTCCTCCACACTCAGGGAAAGAAGCTAACAAAAACGAGGAGCAAACCCACTGCAGTTTGTCTCCTGGCTTGTACCAAATGTCCTTGTCAAGCTGATTCTGGCTGGGATGGGTCTGGAGTCCCAGCTGTCCTCAAAGGCTGTGTTTCCTGTTTTCACAGGCAGCTCCTGCCCGGGCATTTACCAGGAAACAGTTAAAAATGGCTTCTGAAATGGGCCGAGACGCAGACGGCTTGTTCTTTTAATAAGAGCCAGGACTGAGTGAGTCCTGACTACGCACCGGCATCGGGCCAAGCACTTTACCCGAAACATTTCCTTCGGTCGCCAGGCCCGGGAGGCAGTTTCTATTATTGCCTTCATTGTACAGGTGATAAGACCGAGGCCCAGAGTCGGTAACGTTCCCAAAGGGCTGCCACCAACTCATGATACTCGCTTCTTCCCCCGAAACGTGGACACACCTGCTCTCTTATCGGCCGCTGCCTGGTCTCGCCAAGGGCCCCAAACCAGAACACGGTGTCGGCTTAGTCCACTGGCCGTTATCATCCCAAGGAGCCCAAGCAATGTCCTGCGGAGGAAGCCCGGGGGGCTCTGCGGGAGCTGGGCGTCCAGTGCCCAGTCGGGCATTTCTTGGGCACCTGTGCGTGTCTAATCGTGTTTTCTGTGTCAGAAGGGCGGGCTGTGCTCATCAGAAGCCCATTAGGACGCTGGCCAAGGGGTTGTTTGTGATTTCAGGGCCATTGAGCAAAATACAGGGTGAGGGTTTTGGCTCCGGGTGGCCCCCCGCGGCATCGGGGCGGCAGTCGCCCCGCCCCACTCCTCTATTTTCCTCAAGCTTCTGTTTATTTTACTCCTGCAGACAGAAGCCAAAGTGAATATACAGCTCCCAGTGGACGTGGGCAGCAATTTTCTTGGTCCTTCCAGGAGCAGGGCAGGCAGGACTCGCCCCTTTCTGTGGGGATCGAGCTGAAAGCAAAGACCTTCACCTGTCAGCACCTGCTCAGTGGCGGCCGCCAACAAGCCCGCAGCCTGTGTCAGGCACCTGCCTAAGATGCTGTGCGTCCCCCCCCACCCCCGAAACTCTGGTCAAAGCTGCCTCAGCTGCGGGGGAAATGCGGGTACTTGGCGGACCAGGCCCCGGGGAGGGTGGCCTTGCGGGCAGGGCAGGCACCGGTGGGTCCACAACCCACTAGGCACTGATAACACGCTCCCCTGGGAACTGGGGCCACACAGGAAACGACAGTGGGATGTGGTCTCCCCAGGAGCCAGGCCACGTGGCCAAGCAGCGCAGAATGGCCCCCGTGGTGGGAGGGGGACGGTGCCCTGTGCACGTGCCGAGCCTCAGGACTGTGCCATTCGGGGAATTAGAGAGGGCAGTGGTCCTGGGAGAGGCCGGGGCCCCCCGGGGGACCCCCTGTGTCGGCGTGTGGGTGCTGGGGGCCTGAAGGCACCCACCCCTCTGCCTGTGTCAGGCCCCGTGAGAGCCGACGCTGAGATCCGCCCCCCATCCCCACCCCTGTCCTCTCCTCCGCCTGGGATCAGCCCTGCTGCCCAGGCTGAGTCTGAGCCACAGGCTCCTACACACCCCACAGGGCCCTCCAGCCCAATCCGAGGGGAGGGAGGTGGCGGCCTCTGCGTGAGCTGCCCCTCTGGGAGGCGCTGTGCGGGCAGAGACCGCCGTGGCCCCCGCACTCCCCGTGGCCGCCCTGGGCCTGCTGCTGACCCACAGAAACGCTTGTCACACTTGGACCTACAGGAAGAGCAGAGGCTGAGCGCTCCTAGGAGGCGGTGACCTCTGGACAGGCCTGCGCCTCCATCCTGGGCTCCCAGCACGTCCCCTCTGCACGGCCCTGACTCATGGACAGGCTCCGCCTTGAAGAGCAGGCGTAGGAGCCCAGCACGTCCGTGCGGGCACACTCTGTTCTCAGCGAGCCTCGGGCACGTCGGGGCCACTCTCTGACCCCATCCCATGTGACAGGACTGCCTTCCTGCAGGGCCGTGTGGGAATCACAGCTGTTCAAACGCGGCACCAAAATCGCGGCTCCGTCGGCAACACGGGTCCCGAATCTCCTCCTGGTCCGCGCCTCCAGCGTCACTCCCAGGACCCTGCCTGTCCCTGCGTCCTCCCTTGCCCCCACGGGCCTCACTGCACCCAGCAGCCCCTGGGGCTCAGAGCCGGTCCCCTGGGCCAGACCCACAGTCCTTGCCGTCCCCCAAAGGCCCCACCTGCACAGTTTCCCGTGGCTGTGCCCTCCGCTCCCATGTCCCTCTCACTCCACTTAGCCCCACTGGCTCCCTGGTGATTTTTCCAAACAAGCCGGGCTCACTCCCGCCTCAGGGCCTTTGCACTTGCTGTTCCCCCGGCCTGGAATGCTGTTCCTCCAGAATCTCGGTTGCCCCCCTCTCCCCACATCCTGTTTGCTCAAATGCTGCCTCCTCCGTGAACTGTTCAAAGTGTAAGCACGGGGCCGTGAGTTCTAACCAAAGGTAGATTGAAGCACACACAGCCTTTGGGGGCAGAGTTAGCTCTTGGAGCAGAAAGGGGACCAGGCTTGTTGAAATCCAAGAACTAAGACCATAGAGAACCTTGTGCTCCAAGGGCTGAAGGGCCAGCCAGACTGCAGGGCAAATGCCTCTCCAGGAAAGCTTTGAAAACAAGAACTAAACCTTAACAGCCTGTCTCGGGCCCTGGACGCTTCACCTGTCCTCTCTGGGCACCCCGAGCCTTCCTACTCCCGTGTGGCCCCAGGCGCCCTGACACCAGCCACCACCCTGCCAAGCAGCTGCTCCCTCTGCCCAGCAGAGCGCCCCGCAGGGAGGCTCTGGGGGTTTCCGGCATGGGCTCCCAGAAACCTTAACAGCGCGGTTTCCTGCAGAGCCCCAAGAGAAGGCCAGGCGGCAGGGCTGCGGTGACTAACTCCTGGCTTTTTGTCTTGTTCCTCCGCATCGAAATCACACCCGTGGTTTGTAACTCATTCGGTTTCTATTCCCGCCCCCAAAATGCTAAGCAGAACACAATAGAGAGTGTACCTGTTCTCCTAGCGGATCTGACCAGCAGCCCGAGCGCGGGGAGCCCTGGTGCAGGGCCAGGCTCTGTCTGAAGCCCTGCAGTGGCGAGCCCTGCCATGCCCAGCTCGTGACCTCAGGACCATGCCGAGACCACGCCGTGCAGCCTGCGCGCCTCACGTTTGCGAAGCATTCCTGGATTCCTCATGCCCTCCCCATGACTCAGCATCCGCCTCATTTGACCTAAAGCTGTTTTAAACCCAGGACACCTGGAAAGCTGCCTCAGCTAAGACGTCCTGCTTGGATCCCCCTGCAGACCCGGGGCCGCTGGCAGGGAGTCCACCCTGCAACGTGAATCACCATTTAAAAATCAGGATTTCACCTAAAACCGCGGCAGACACGCATGGTTCCCCATCCGGGATCTATTTCCCCTTATTTTTTGGTTATGAATCCTGATTTTTTTTTTTGTCTTTTTAGTTGTTGTTGTTTTTGTTGTTGTTGTTGCTATTTCTTTGGGCCGCTCCCGCGGCATATGGAGGTTCCCAGGCTAGGGGTCTAATCAGAGCTGTAGCCGCCGGCCTACACCAGAGCCACAGCAACGCGGGATCCGAGCCGCGTCTGCAACCTACACCACAGCTCACGGCAACGCCGGATCGTTAACCCACTGAGCAAGGGCAGGGACCGAACCCGCAACCTCATGGTTCCTAGTCGGATTCGTTAACCACTGCGCCACGACGGGAACTCCATGAATCCTGATTTTTAGACAGAGCAGAGACGTACCAGCTAAAAGACTACATTTCCCAGCCTCCCTTGTGGCAAAGGAAGACTGTGGGATTCCCCATAAGGTGGAAGTGGAGTGGGCGGTGGGTCTTTTGTCACTTCCCCCCTCTCGGCTTCCTCCTTGGGAACTAGGATGAGTGGCTGGCGCTCCAGCAGCCACCCTGATCTACGAGTTCACTTTGAGGATGGAAAGGACGTGCTGGGACGACGCGGGAGGAAGGCAAGAAGCCTGAGTCTCCTTGGTGACTCCACGAAGCCAGGAAACTACAGCTGAACTACCTGCCCCTGACTTCGTTTCTATGAGGCTGAAAAAAACCAAACAGTCAGCTGCTTCCTTACGTGAACCACCGTACTGGTGGGTGTTTTCTCTTTCACGTAGCCGATCTAGTCCTGAGACACTGCTTCTCCTGAAAAATCACAGTATCTAGTAAGCTGGATATTTACTTTATAACAAGCGTTATTGAGCTGTAACTCACACACCGCACAATCCCTCCTTTGCAGGGGAGCCCAGAGCTGAGCTGCCAGCCCCGCCGTTCACTTCCAGGA
Source organism: Phacochoerus africanus (assembly GCF_016906955.1). Classification (NCBI taxonomy): domain Eukaryota; kingdom Metazoa; phylum Chordata; class Mammalia; order Artiodactyla; family Suidae; genus Phacochoerus; species Phacochoerus africanus. The sequence goes on from NC_062557.1 coordinate 60,321,956, forward strand.
CAATTTCACCGCCCCGGCAGGGACCTTATTCCAGAGCAGTCACGCCTCGCCCCCCCCGCCGCCTGGCACAACCCACCCTCTGTCCCCGGGGTGACATCTCCTGCCCGTGGCCACCCCCCCTGCTCGGCACGGCACTTTCCGGGCCGCTCCACGCGGCTCCTCTCCACGGCGGGCTGGTCTCTCGCCTCTGGATTCCTCCACATCCGGGCACTCCTGCTGGGCTGCCACCAGCGGGACTGAGTCCCAGCCGAGGCCAGACGGGGTGCAGCTCCCCGACCTCCCAGCTGGGCCCCTCACCAGGCTCATGCAGGTGGCCGACACCATCGCACTTGCAAGCCTGTCTCCCCACAGATGAAGGGACCGAGGGCAGCCCAGCTCCTCCGCGCCCTCTGCGGCTGGCTGGTGTCCCCTCACGGGACAGGAGGGAGGCAGGTGCTCGGGGCCTCTCTTCCCCCCATCACTTCACACACTGAGAGCTGAGTGACAGATGGGGATTTGGGTCTCCGTTCAATGCCATTAACGGATGGCACAAGAAGTGGCAGCCTTAGGGCAGGCCCCAAAGCGTTTTCTTTCATTATCGTTACGATCCGGGAACCGCCCCGCACGCAAGAGAGCTGGAACCCTCTGGTCTTGATCCTTGGGAAGAAACTGTGACGGGGCGGGCGGGCGTCCTCCCCGCTTTCCAAACGAGACCGGGCTCCGCCGGACGGCGGACTGGCCCAGAGTCCCCAGCAGGGCCCGGCCCACCCCGTGCTGCTCCGAGGGTCTGTCGCACAGAACAGCGGGAAACGAGCACTCAGTCGTCGTCGTCTTCAAGGTCTGGGCACCCCCAGATCCGTGACCAAGGGCAGGTGGGGGGTTACACCCTCCAGAAACTTCTTGAGGGTCCGCGGGGCCGGGAGGCAGGCAGGGGGCCCACCCTGGCGCCCAGGCCTCCTGGGAGCTGTGCCAAGGCCTCTCGGGGGAAGTGAAAGCCTTGGTTCAGCCTGAGTCAGGCGTCCCGTCCCCTCTGAGCCTCGGCCCAGGCAGCTGAGTCTCGTGGCGGGACCGGCACTGCCCCCTCGGCCTCTTCCGTCCGGTCTCTCTCGGGCAGATGGACGGCCACCTCGTCTCGGGCCGGCGAGGCTGGGCCAGGCTCGTTGGGATGTGGCCGTACAAACCAGTGCTTTGCAATTCTTCCTTCCCAAGCCTGGGAAATGCCAACAGTTGGCAGCTTTGTCCTCTTTGGGAGGCCGCAGAAAGCTCCCGGGTGGGGGTGGGGCAGCGCTTAGGCGGCTGATGCCGCTCGATGCTGAGCCCAGCTGCCGCCCATCTTGTCACCTGCAGGGCATAAACCCAAGGTGGGAGAGAGGAAAACAATGCCGCTGGGGCCCAACCTTAGAGGAGGCACCTGGTGGACAAGGCCGAGTGGGAGAGAAAGGCTGACTGGGACCTGGTCCCCCCAGGATCTCGGGGCGCCCATGGTGGGAGACACGGACCGTGGCTGCGAAGGCAGGAGTGCAGAGGGTGACTGAGGGGGAGGAGCGGTCCGTTGCAGAGCATGAAGGAAGGCTTCCTGGAGGAGGTGCCCTTGGAGCTGGTCCGGAAGTTGGGAGGAGGGGTTCCGCAGGGTATTCTGGAATGAAGAAGGAGCTTAAGCCAGAGCAAGCGCCAACTCCTACTGAGAAAGGACTGTGGGAGAGAAATTGGGGGGCAAGAAAATCCTGGGGAACAGGGTCAGTGCAGCAGCTCCTGGGCTCACAGAGGGCGCACCTCTCACCCGCTCCTGGTTCAGAGAAGATTCAGACCCACAGACGCTCACCTGCCGGGGGAGCCAGCGGTGGGCCCGGCTCAGCATTGCCTTTCTCCCCAGGACCCAGGACCCAGCCATGACCAGGCCTGGAGGCCTCCACGGGCAGCGGGTGGTCAGCAGAGCGCCTCCTGTGGCCACTCGAGTGGCCCGGGCCTCCTCGTGGTGGAGGCCGAAGCCAACAGCGGTGTCCCAGGAGGGCTGGGTGGTGAGTCCCTGGGCCTGGGGGCAGTGCAGCCGGACTCAGGGACGGAGCGCAGACCACCTCTTCATGTCAGAAGCTGCGAGTCCGGGATTTTGGAAGACACCGAGGTTGCACGCCAGGGCTGCACCGCGGGGCCCTCGGGTGGACCCTCCCGGGCTGCACTCACGCGGCTCTCAGGTGTTGCTGTCTCTGCATGCTGCTGTCAGTGTGGACAGGGTACCTTGTGTCTCCTGGCCTTTGCTGGCCGTGTGAACACGTACAGGTGAGGCTGGGCTGCTCCTTTGGTGCCGCAAGGACGGCAGAGTCCGGGGGACTGGGGGTTGCTCCAGAAGGTGGGGGATGGGGCACAGGTGAGCCCCCAGGAGCGGGGCTCTGGGAAGCACCCTGATCAGAGCAGGAGGCCCAAGTCCTGCCTGCTGCTGGCGGTGGGCACGTCCTGGACCCCTGGAGGCCTGGGGCCCTCGTCAGCTCTAAGATGCTCAGTGTTTCCTGAGCGACGCGGGTCCTTGGCCCCAGAGGTACCCACGTGCTCGCGTTTGGGTCTGTTAACCCCTGGCGGCATCACGAAGCGCGGCCCGGGCACAGGCGGGGAAACCGAGGCTCTCCTGGCCCCTTGCTGGGGCGCCACCCTGAGGCGGGAGGAGGGTGTTGGGAGAGTCCTCCAGGCACCAGACCCGGCGTGGGGTGAACAGACATCAGCCAGGCAACCTCACTGGACCCCTGAGCCGGAGGAAGCTGCGTCCCAGTGAATTGATTCACAGGGAGGAAGAGGCGTGTGCGGGGCACTCACCTCCTCCTGCCTCGCACGCGCCCTCCTGGCCCCAGAGCAGCGGATCCACAGCCCAGAGACGTGTGGCAGGACGGGGAGGGCGTTTCTGCCCGGGGCGGGGGCGCAGGGCAGGTATGTGCGCCCCCCACCACCTTAGGGCTTTCCCCCAGAACCTGCGACCGTGGCTGCCTCAGGACTGGCTCTGTATCAGGGCCGTGGCGGGTGGACGGCTGTGCCCTGCTTTTTCTCTCTTCTTCCCCAAGATGTGTTTGGCAACTGCGTCTGAGGCCTCCAGCTGCACCTGGGCACAGCGTGTCCCCGTGGGCACCAGAGGTTGCCAGATAAGCATGGGGTGAGCTCGGATCCGCGCCAGCTGACACGAAACCTCCCTTGACACGGCCAAGTTACGTCACCCGGACCAGCAGGTGCCCCCAGACAGACAGCACGGGGCCTGGCAGGGACTCCGCCTCTGCTGGCACCTCCGCTCCATGGCCCCTGCTTTCCTGCTTCCCCGAGGTTCCCTGCAAGATTCTGCTGGAAGAGGCAGTTCTAAGAGGGGAGGGTGCAAACCGCCCGGCTGCCACCCAGTCACACTGCTGGACGGAAGAGGACGCGGCATTGCCCAGGGTCCCCGCCCGCCTGCACAGACCCAAGAGGCACCCCCCACCCCGGCTCATCTCCCTCCATCTGACCGACTCTGACCTGGCTGCGGGCACCCTGGCTGCGGGCAGGCTGCACCTGGCAGAGTTGTCTCCCAGAGAGACTAGCAGGGTGTCCAGTGTCCGTGGGGGCCCCATCCTTCCCCCGGGCCCCCTGTCCAGTCTCTCCAGAACCCAGGACTCTGGCTTCCTGATTTGCTCCTCCCCCCAGGTGCCAGGCTGGGACAGTGGTAACAGCCGCGCTCCCAGCGCGGGGCCTGACTTCCCGAATCTCCGAGCGAGCGGCTCAGACACACCTGTGTGAGCTCCCGGTCCCCTTTCCCAGGGGGAGGGGGGTCCTCAAACGAGTGGGAGGAAGGGAGGGAGGGTGGGGGTGGGGACAGTCAGAAGGCTCATGGGGCAGACGCCTGCTCCTTCCTGGCTGGGAAACTGAGGCCCAAGAACCCACCACCACGCTCCAGGACGTGCGCGAGAAGCCGCCTCCGACACCTCTGCCTCCTTGCCCCCGACCCAGGCTGTTTGGGGTCAGCAGGGGAGGTGGGCTCCAAGGGGGCTTGAGGCCCCAGAGCTTCGCCCACCTCCGCAGCTGCCTGGATCCTCGGTCTGTCCCTCTGTGTGAAAATGGGAAAGACGGCCCCCCCCTCTCCGGCAGTTGGGAAATTCAACTCCAGGCACAGGTCGCAGGTCATGCCAGACCCTGCAGCCCCCCGCCTGAGTCCTGGTCTTGGCTGGCGTCGTGCTCACCACCCTGAAAGGCTGATGCTGCCTGACCTGGCACCACCTAGCTGCCCTGGGAGCAGATCTCACAGCCTCGCACTCAACAGGGCCGGCGGTGGGGGGGCGCTGCCGTCAGGGTCCGGCAGGAGTCAGGGCGCTCACAGGAGGGTGTGTGAGGCTCACTGGTGACACACCAGAGGAAACATGCCCCAGGGCTGGCACCACCCCAGGCCTGAAAGGCAAGAGGAAGGGGCAGACCTGGAGCCCAGGAAGAGCAGTCACACAGCCCACCTGGCAGGGAGAGGCCCCCCCACTCCCTCCTCCTGCTGGTCAAAGCCGGAGGGCACCCAGAGCAGGGGGCTCCCAGCAGGCCAGCCCTGGGAGCCCGGGAGGGGCAGCAGCCGGCTGTCACCTGCTCCTGGCTCTGGGGGTTTTTTAACTTCACTGCCTGCTGGAGCAGGTGGCTTCGCCCAGCTGCCAAGGCCCTGGCTTGACCTTCTCCACCCCCTCTCCTTCTCCCCCTCAAGCTCCCGTTTGGAATCTGAAAAGGTAACTGGAAGGCAGCTGCTGCCAAATTGCCCCCTGGGCTCAGAAAGGGGAGGAAGCTGTGAGGCTGAGCCCTCACCCACCGCTGAGCGACAGAGCAGGCAGGGGCTGCAAACACCCCCCAGGCCCCCTGGACCCGGCTTCCACTGCCGCCCCCACCAATGCACCTGAGGCTGAGTGCGGACACAGGACGTCCATTTGCCCAGGTGTATTTTTAGAACCTCAGTCGTTCCTATTCTCGGCGCTCAGGCCTCTTTTCCAGCTTTTCCAGCTGCTTCGGATAAATGATCAAAGCTGGAAGTCCAGCTAGACAGGGGTGGCTCCAGGCCGGGGCCTATATTCCCTTCACACAGAGGGTGGGGCTCGCTCCTGCCTTGGCTCACCTCCACGGTGTCCAGTCCCAGCTCAGAGTGCAGACCAGATGCTCCGGGCAGTGGTGCCCCCTGGGGTGTGAGTGTGGGGACCCCCCCTCCTCCAGGGCACAGGTGACCACAGCATGAACCAGCCTGCACGGCTCTGGGCCTTTGCACGACGCCCCCAGCCTTGCCCTGCCTCGGGTCCCCCACTCCCACATTCACACAAGCTGATCTTGGTCAATGTCTCCAAGAGCCCCCCACCCCCAGGACCACCATGTACAGCTGTGTGGGCCGTGCACTGCCCAAAGCATCAGGCCCAGGGCTCCAGTGGTTGAAAGGCAGCCCCCACTCTGCCCTCCAATCCTGCATCTCTGGATGGCACCCACCTGCAGGGGGTGCATTTTTACCTTTGTACACTGGCACCTGTGGGCAGATGGCAGCCCTAGGCATGGGTGGGCTGTGCCCTCACGCTCTCCCCTGGCACCAGGCAGCTCTGCGTTCCCCTCATTCACACGTGACCTTCCCTCTCACCTCTGCGTGCCCTGCCTTGACCTGGGCTCCAAATGGACAGACAGATCACCCCCACCCCCTCAAGAGGACTCTTTGCCCCCCAGCCCCCACCCCCTGGCCTCTGGCCTTATCCACCCCCTCCAAGGGTTCTAGGCCCGAGCACCCTCGAGGTTTTCAGGAGGATGCACTCCCACTGGCTCCTGAGAGCTCCCCCACTTACTCCAGGCCCAGGAGGTGCAGCTCAGACCCCGACAGGGCCCTTTCCCACCCCTGCTTCTCCCAGGGGCTGTTTGCCAGGGGTGGGCCCTGCAGGTCCCCGACAAGCTCAGTACGCCTGCGTGCCTGTCCCTGAGCAGAGGGCCTGTGTAAACACCCCCATCCAGACCTCAGACACCCACGTGCACGCGGCTGTGCTCATGCAAGTGTGCACCCAGGGCCTAGTCCTTCCTTACCCTCGGGGAAGGGCGTCTATGGATAAACCTGGCGTTTGTGGGTCGTGGGGGAGGTCAAGCCGCCTCTGTACCTGCCTCTGGGCCCCGCCGAGTGACGAGCCACCGTCTGTTGCAGCAGCTCGTCCCGGGTGGTCTTCCAGGGCCTGAGGACCCTGGGGGGGGGCGGCGCAGGCAGGGGAGTGAGACGGGGCGAGGCCGCATCACTGGGCTCCCCTCGGCCATCCGCTGCTGGCAGCCTCTCCCCGCCCAGAAGAACGTTCCTGGCCTTCGGCTTCTTTGAAACCCCCTAGGTCCTCCCTTCACGTCTGGCCTTTCCTTTGTCGGCCGAGGTGAGCCCCCTTTCCTCGAGCTGTGGGGACCTAAGGAGAAGATAGGGCAATACAGCTGTCCCCAGCCAGGCTGCTCCCAGGGACAGAAGAATCGCCCGCAGACTGAGCTCCAGGGAAGCCCCTCGAGTGTGGACACAACCTAACCTAAACTTTCCGGCCACAAGGGTGGCCTGGGAAGGTCCAAGCGGAACTGTCCACCTCCAGGAGGCGACTTGAGAAACCGCCCAGGCAGCCTTGGCTGCGGTCACGCCGGTCCAGTCACAGCGCCGAAGCCAGAGGCCCTGAAAGAAGGAACGGCCAAGCTGGACTTCAGCAAAATGGAAACCTGGGCAGAAGACCACGGGAGGAGAGAGATGGGCTCAGCCGGAGGGAGGTGTGCACAGAACACACGGGACCAAGTTCTTTTTCTCAGTGCGACTGGGCGGCTGTAAGTGCAGCGTCACTGGGCGGCTTCCGACGGCAGGGCCTCATGGCTCACGGGCCGGAGGCTGGAAATCTGAGGTCGGAGGGCCATGCGGACGCATGAAACCGGGGCCACAGGCCTCTCCCTGTGCCCTCCCGCCGTGGGAGTGCCAGGGAGCGGGCTGGGGTCTCTGTTAGAAGCACCCGATCACCATGAGGGCTCCACCACCGTGACCTCAGCATTCCCCCCTCTGATGCCATCACCCTTAAAGTTAGGGCTTCGACATACGAATTGTGGGGGGAGAGGGGGCCGTGGAAACAGCCAGACCATAACAAACTCTTATGCAAAACACACAAGGACTCTTGGCGTGCTCATCGTGGCGCAGTGGTTAACGAACCCGATGAGTATCCATGAGGTTGCGGGTTCGATCCCTGGCCTCGCTCAGTGGGTGAAGGATCCGGTGTTGCCGTGAGCTGCGGTGTAGGTCGCAGACACGCCTCGGATCCCGCATTGCGGCGGCTGTGGCGTAGGCTGGCGGCGACAGCTCCGATTCAACCCCTAGCCTGGGAACCTTGGGGGCAGCCCCCCGCCAAAAAAGACAACAAATATATACATACAAATACTCTTAAAATGCAACAAAAAACCAAACCGACTAAGAAGCGGGCCAGTGATCTTAACAGACACGTCCTCAGAGGAGACAGCGTGACGGCCACCGTGAAAAGTTGTTTTACGTTATAGGTCGTCCGGTAAATGCAGATTGAAACGCCTGTGAGACCAGCAAACTCCGGAACCCGGATGCCCCCGCGCACTGGCGGGGACGTGGGGCCCCAGGAGCGCGTGTTCACCGCCAGGGGCGTGCGACTCGGGGCGGCCGCCGGGGGTGGGGACAGATGGGCAGTTTCTCGCAGTTAAACACGCTCTTGGCCACAGGAGCAGCTCGGCTCCCCTGATCCTTGGCATTCACCCCCTAGAGCTGAAAACGTGGTGCTGACGCTGACGCTCGGAGCTGGGGTGTCCTCACAGTCTCTCTGGGAGGGGCAGCCCTTGGCCAGCGCCCAGAGGCCAGCGCCCACACGCCAGCGCCCACACGCCAGCGCCCAGAGGCAGGTGCACTGCGTGCTGCTGCTGCACCCGTTTTGCGGACGAGGCTCAGGGTGTGGGGACACTTGCTTGTCTGAGGGCACACGCAGCACCCAGAAGCAGGATCTGAACCCTGAGCCAAGGGCGGAGAGGCTGCATGTGGGGTGTGCCGTAGCCCAAGCAGCCCCCGTCCGGCCCTGAGCAGGGACAGGGGCCTGGCCAGCCGTCAGCGCTGACGTTGACAACTGCGCTCATGTTCCCGCACCCAGGGAGCCTTTCGCTGAATCTCTTGGCACCGCCCAGCCTTGAGATGATGGCAATTAGCCCCAGGCCGGGTACTGGCTGTGGGGGAGGTGAAGCTTTGGCACCAAGGCTCACGGTGCACGGCCCCCCTCCCCGCTGCGCCCGCCCCCCCAGCCGGGGTCAGACAGTGCTCTGGGGGGGGCCCTCTCTGGCCTCTGAGCTGGGGACTCCATCCAGCCAGCAGTTGCGGGGGACTCATCCCTGTCCAGACGGAGACCGGCTTTCCCTCCTGCCCCATCCCCACAGCCCGAGCAGACGCACCGTTTGCCCCCTGAGGCATAGACACCGTGAGAGTCCTGCTCCCCCCAGGACAGAGCTGAGCCAGGACTCCGACCCTGGGGTCCCGACTCCAAGGCCTGGCCCCTTCTTCCCTGCCGGGGCCTCTGAGAGGGGCGGTCAGGAGACGGAGGGCCAGGGAGAGTGGGTAGGGACCTGGCCCCGGGGCCTGGCTGCTCAGCTCAGTGTCTTCAGCTGTAAAATGGAAATACTTGTTCACAGATTTCAGAGCAGCGCTAATCCCAACATCCAAAAACGGAGACAAGCCAGGGTCCATCGCCCGATGCTGGGTGAACAAGGTGTGGTCAGGGCAACAGTGGCTCCATTGAGCCCCAGAAAGAAGGAAGCCCGGATGCCAGGAGAAGGAGTGTGGCAAACACAGTGCCAGTGAGAGATGCCAGTCACGGGGGCCACCGACTGTATGATTGCGTTGACATGAAACACCCAGAACGGGCAAACCCACTTACAGAGAGAGCCGGCTGCCGCGGGCAGGGCGCTGGGAGAGGGGCCTAAGCGGGGCCGGTGTCCCTCGAAGACGATGAATGGTCTAAAACGGATCACGCTGGTGGCTGCCCAGCTCCGTGAATATACCAAAAGCTGTTGATTTGCACACTTTAAGTGGGTGGATTGTATGGCTTGGGACTTATTTCTCTCTAGCGCTGTTATGAAATATGGAAATGCTATTAATAACACCTGCCTCTTGGTGATGAAATGAGGCGACACAGGCACTAGGCCTGGCACACAGCGACCCTCGGCCGGAGCACCTGCAGGCTCGCGGCTGGGTGTGGTCCAGTGACAGCAGCAGCCCTGCATTTCTAACAGGGTCTTGGGCTGCCCTGGTGCCTCAGCATCCAGGTTTTAGCAGCTGCCCAGGCGGGTCCCGGGCAGGTAAATTTGGAAAGCACCAAACAGCAAGGATACCTCTGCCATCACACCAGGGCACACTCTCAAACTGAGAGAGCCCATCAGAACCCCAGAGGCTGGGGCCCACCTGCAGACTTTCTGATGATTCTAGGCTCTGGGGCTGCCCTGAGAATATGCATCCTAACGCCTCCCCAGGTGCTGCTGCTGCTGGTCCAGTGCCCTCACCTCCCTGGGGACCGAGTGAAGGACTGAAGGACACTGGGCATGACCAGGGCCTCACGTCACATCCGGTCCAGGCTTGGACCCTGAGGGCCCCACTTCCGGCCCCTTCCCAGAGCTGACCACCCCCGCCCGAGGAGGGGAGGCAGGCCACCCTACAGAGCAACCGCTCTGGGTTCCAAATAGGAAAGGGATTGGGGTGGGCGGAGGCCCTGGGACAGAGCGAACCAGTACAGGCTGGGCCGGCACCTGCCGCCTCCGCGCCCTGCCTGCTGAGTGTCTCAGTGGCCCTCGGCCGCCTCCCAACCCACTTGTTAAAACCTCCCACTAGGAAATGCTCTCTCGCCTGGATTGTTGGGATTTTTTCCTCTTAATGGAACAATGTCTATGAAGCAGATTCTAAACAGAGCCCTTGAAGACAGGATATGATTTAAGCCAACCCGACTCTACGGGGCGTGGGGCTGGAGGCGGACTCTGTGCTAACTGCGTCTTGGCCGCTAGGAGTCCACTCTGCAGCCGGGGGCGTGACCGCTGCAGCTGTCCTTGACCGGTTCCTCTGACCGGTTCCTCCCGGGCCTGACCACTGGCTCACTGTCGTCTGCCCCGCCCCCCTATCTGGAAGATCAGTGGCCCTGACGTCCAGGGCTGGCGGCCTGCTCCGAGACCCTGTCCCTGCTGGTTCGTGCAGGCCTCTCTCGGGCCACGCCCCTTCCCTGGGGAGCTGCTGGCTTCCTGGAAGGCCCAGAGGACATAGCCAGGGCCTGGGAGGGGGGTGACAGGCAGGAGGATGGGGTCTTTTGTGTAAATGAATGAAGACCAGGCTTGGCAGTAAAGACCCCCTCATTCACGCAGCCCCTTGGGGCAATTTTGGAAAGACGTCTTTCTCCCAAGTGCGGCTGGTGGGACCAGTACAGGCCATCTCGGCTCCTCTTGTCCCTGGGCCAGGCAACTTGTGCAGTGCACCATCTGAACAACGGTACTGGGAGCCTGTGGGCACGCCTGCCTCTCCTCCTTGGCACCATGCCAGTACAACACATGGGCAAACAGGGACCATCAGCTCATCACGTGCTCCTGTCAACCACATGCTGGGGAAACAGCCGAGAAAGGTCTGCTTCTCAGACCTTAAGCCCAACCTAACCCTTAACCCTTAACCCTGGCGGCCACCTCCCCCACCTCTGCAGCATCTCATGTGGGTCATGGGCCCACTGCCAGGGGCTCCGGGCTGCACGTTTCTGTCTTTCTCTGGGAAGGACTTCAACGTGCCAGTCAGCCAAGGAGTGCCAGTGTCAGCCACACAGAGGGAAGGCGAGCCATTCCGGCCACCATGGGGGAGCAGGTAAGGACCCTGGCGTGGTGAGAGGAGGCTTCCGTGCAGGATTCGCACCCAGGCCTGGATCGTGCCTCCCCCTCCACCGCTGCAGGGGAGGGCTCTGAAATCGCCCGAGTCAAGTGAGAATCACCTCATCCAAGCTCCTTTCTCACATGGTGGCAACTGTGGCACAGGAGGGGCAGTAGCCTGGCAGGGACCCCTGGGGGCGAGTGGGGATGCGGGGCCCGCGTGGGGTCTCCGGAGCTCCCGGCCCCGAGACGGGGCAGGGGCAGGGGATAGGATGCCGTTCAGTCAGACGGAACACAGGTGCCATCCTGCTTTCCAAACGAAACAGCTGGTACCCGGCTTTTACATCTTTAAATTCGGGTGTCTTTTTCAATGTTTTCGTCAGCCGGCTGTAAAAATAGAGCTGCACAGACGCAGGCAGGGCTAAGCCGGGAGCCAGCCTGAATATTCAGCTGAAGGGCGCGGAGCTCAGGAAAGCGTGAAGCCTGGTGAGTTAACCAGTGCCCCTGAGCTGGGCCAGCTGCTCGTTCCGTTTCCACTTCCCGTGCTTCCTCCCAGGCCTGGGAGCCGAAGGAGGGGAGCCGCTGCGGAAGGGGCGTAGGCTGCGTCTCTGGGTCCCAGCAGGAGTGGACTTGCCTCTTCCAGGAAGCCCTCCAGGTTTCCAAGAAGGTGCTTCACCTCCCAGGAGAGCCGTGGAGACCTACGTTCTCTTTCTCCCCGTCTGGGTCCTTCAAATACACTCTTTGCAGCTGGAAGCCCGCCTGGGGGCGGCCCTACCCGTCCCAGGAGTTCCAGGTGAAAGCAAGGACACAGGTCCTCCATCTCACCTCATCCTGGTTTTCATCTCTGTGAGGTGGGCAGGTTGATCCCAGCATCTAGGTGTTTATCTTCCCGCAGAGGCTCACCCGGCGTGACCAGTCCCGAGCCGGGCGCAGGTGTCGCTGAGCCAGGCGGGCAGGGACCTGGAACTGGAGGCCAGCGGCCTGAAGACCATGAGCTGAGGCTGGGGCAGGTGGAGGCCGTGCCCACCTCCGTTTCCTGCCCCACCCGCTCCGGTCGCTGTCTACACTCGCAGCGACTCCGGCCGTGCTCTAGCCCCCCTGACCAGTCCTCACATGTCTCTCTCTCTCTCCCATCACACCTACCACTTTCTCTGGTCTCTGTTTTTTTTTTTTTTTCTTTTCGTTTTTTTTTTTTTTTGTCTTTTTAGGGCTGCTCCCATGGCAGATGGAGGTTCCCAGGCTAGGGGTCGAATGGAGCCCTTCATCAGGGGAGGGACTCGTGGACTGGCTGCCAGGTTGGGTGTGTGCATGGTGCGTGGGCACTACCTCCTACCTTCACCCCCTGCCTGGGTCCCCGCATCGCACTGTGGGTTCTACACGCGCCCAGCCGCCAGGTCTGTGGTGATACAAACCACGTGATGGAGAAAGCGCAGGTACACATTCAGGCCAATTAATGGCATAGAAACAAAACCATAGTCTCTCAGCCGTGGCTCTAATTCCCCTGGGGTCGGCTCAGCAGTTCCTTTAGGGCTGCAGCCGTCGGGCAAGGTAGGGTCTAAAGACCAGCCCTGCAGGGAACCTCGCTCCGACCCTCCCCTGCAAGAGCCACCCTGGCTCCGGCCTGGCTGTGCTGGAGGCAGAGCTGTAACCCATGACCTTCTTCTCCCAAAGTCAGGGCCTTGCTGCTGTTCCCGGGTGCCCAGGGTTCTGCTTCAGCCCTGAGGAGAAGGCCTGCCTGTTTCAAACCCTCACTCCACCACCTCTGAGCTGTGTGCTCCTGAGCCGGTTGCTGAACCTCTCTGAGCCTTCATTTTCACATCCGCAAATGGGGACCATATGAGTATCTGCATCACAGGCTTGCTCTGAGGGTTAAACAGGATGAACTGGGCAGTGAGACCACTGCCCATGGAAGATGTGCCAGCCTCACCCTCGAGCAGTGCGGCACGGCCATGTGGTGGAATGTCCCTGGGTGGTAAAAGAATGACACTCTGACACCTGCTAGAGCACAGATGCACCACAAACAGCTTCAAACCGGCTCAACAGGCCTGGTTCTACTCCCACGAAACGTCCAGAACAGGCCAGTCTGTGGAGACGGAAAGCAGGCTGGTGGAGGGTTGGGGGAGGAGAGTGGGTTTGACACAGCGGGGAAGTGCTGGAACCGTGGATGCTGTGGTTCATGGCCAACAGATGCCCGGGGAATGTGGGGCCCTTCCCTCTGCTCCCGACTCTCTTTCCACTTCCCGTGCCAGGGGAAGGTACCCCCCACCCCCACAACACACACACAAGGGTCTTGGTTCAGGCAGTTAGTGCCAAGGAGGTTGGCAGAGGGCAGGCCTGGGGCCGGGCAGCCCTTGCTCAGGTCAGAGGTCAGGAGCTCAAAACTGCAGGGTCCAGGAGTTCTGGGTCGAGGGGGTGGGGACGAACCTTCAGCTCGCCCAGGAGTGAGAGCAGGAGCCCTGCCAGGCCCCCAGGCGTCCCAGTGCCAGGGCGCAAATTGCCCTGTGTGTCGGCCAGGACGTGCACCTCTGGTTTGCATGGAGCCCTGTGAAGGAGGGAGCCAGGAGGCGAGGCTGGGCCCACCAAGGGGTCCCCAGGAGAACAGGGACCCTCGGGGTCTCCAGCACCCCTGTCCTCCCTGGCAGTGCCCTCCTGGGCTGCCCACCTCTCCCTCCTGGTCTGTCCCTGGGGCCCGAACTGCCCCCAGCTCTGCTCTTCCAGGCACCATCCACTCAGCGGTCAGAAGCTGGCCGGGACCTGGCACAGGAGTTCTCAGAACCGGGAGGCAGGTCTGGTCCAGGTGACTGGCTCCCCGGGCCAAAAGTGGGAGCAGCCAGAGCTGGTCCTCTGGCACCATCTGGTGTCCATCTGTGTGAACTGCAGCTCCCGCACCACCGGCCCTTCATCCTTCAGGCAGGTGGAGCTGGGCAAGCAGGCGGCTCTCCAGGCTTCTCCACCTTGAACACCCGGATGACTTCCGGTGTCCTTCCGCCCCAGCCTCTGGGGCCAAACCAGCTTTGCCCAATGTAATCAATGGTGTTTTTCCAAAATTTCACCCCAGTTGCCTACAGTGCCAAGGATGTTGGCCCTTCCTTGAGTCACTTCGTTCCATCTAGTCCTGTAAGGAGCACCGCCTTGTGAGCCTGCAGGCCTGGCCCTCCCACTCCGAGACCCAGGCCCAGCACAGGGCCGCTCTGCATAAAAACCTGCGAATGCTTCTGCTGCCCAGACCTGCCCTTCATTCCTGCAGACAGCACAGGGCTGGGAGCCAGTGAGTGGCCCGACTCCCCACAGGAAGGTCAGAGGTCGGTGGGTGCAGAAAATCCTCCAAGTGGAAAGCAGAAGCCAGACACAGGAGAGAGGCACCCCAAGATCGGGGGTGGGGGTGGGGGCGTCTGGGGGGCGGTCGGGCACAGACCGAGGCCGGCCAGGACCCGCCGACACTCCTGACCCTCGAGTAGAATGATGGCTCGGTTGCCTGGAGGTCGTGAAGGGGTGGGTGTTCGAGGTCTGTGGCTGGAGACAGGTTTCCTGCTGGCCAGGCAGGCTGGACACAGGGTCCAAACGTGCCCGCAGGAGGCGCTGGACCGGGCGGGGCAGCAGGGAGCTCACGGAACCTGCCCGTCCTTCGCCGCAGCTGCCTCTGCCCCACTAATCACCCGCATCTCCATCGCGCAGGCGCACGCACGCACGCAGGCGCCACGCCCACGCGCATGTCTATTTCACCGCGCGCTCCCGCACCTGGTGCCCGAGTCCGGACCTGCCTGCCGTCAGAGGCTCCGGAGACCTCGCCCCGACTCCTCCTCCGCCACCCAGCGCCACCTTGTTTCACCGAGTAAGTCCCTTTCCTCCTGGAATAAACGTCCCTATTTCCTGCAGGCCTTGTGGTGGAGGCTGACAGCTCTGGAAATGGCTCAGGGAGACGTGGCTTTGCCCAGGCCCCACCCTCCAGGCTCCGGGCTCTCTGCCCCGCTCACTGCCCGGCTGCCTGCTGGCTCTTCCTTGCAAGCTCCGGGGGCTGAGCTCCGACCCCAGCCCTGCTTGCTGGGTGGCCCCAGCTCACCCATGACCCTCTCTGAGCCCTGGCTTCCTGGGCTGGTCGTGGGCAGGACCGAGCATATAAATACACTGGAGCAGAGGGCAGGTTCCTGACGTTATTCGCTACAGCTGATCACTGTTTGGACAGAAGGACGGTCTCTTCCCAGCCGAATGGTCTTTGGTGTCTAACTCAGGTCCTTCCCGGGAGCCTTCCGTTCACGGCGCCCACTCCCTGGGGGGCTGACACCCTCTGGGGAGGGTCTCCCTCGTGGTTGTCCCTGGCGAGGCTTGGTCATGTCGCCCGGTTTCCCGCCAGGCCCTGCGGTGGGGATGGTGAGAGTCCGCCCTTGGCCCCGCCAGCATCCCCATCCATCCTCAGCACCCCTTTCACAGGCACCCAAGGACCCTGAGTTCTTTCCTTCCACCACCAGAGGGAGAGGGGGGGTCTTGGGGGCCCGCTCCGGCCTTGGCCTTGCTGTGTGGGAGCTGCCTCCTCAGCCAGCTGGGGTCTCTGCTGGAATGTCCAGCCTCTTTCTCACCCTTTGCGGGACCTGGCCCACCCTCACTCCGCTCTCTCTAGGGGGGCAGTCCCCCACCAGCCAGCACCTCCATCTTCACCCCGCGGGCTCCAGCCCCCCCTTCCCAGGGGCACCGAGACTCTGGCCCAAGGCTGACAGTGAAGGGTGTCTCTCCCCCAGGTCCCCTGCCTGGGGCTGGAAACAGAAGGCCCATCAGCCAGCCCCCTGGGCTTCCGGGACCTGTGTTCCGCTTTCTCTGTCTCCCCTCCAGACCAAGGCGCAGGCCGAGCCCAGACTCTGCTTTGTGCTGGACAGCTGAGCCCGCAGGGGATTCTGGGTCAGGGAACCGTGTCAGAGCGCGGCTGCACCACTGCCTGGCACCACCGCCTGGCATGCCCTCAGCCCACCGGGTGTGTGGGGGCAGACACGAGAGGTGGTTACGAGGCCGGGCAGGTGCTTGTCAGCGTGCAGGAAGCGGCGAGGGCTACGGAAGGTCATTCCCGGGGTTGTGATGTTGGGACGGGTCCCCTCTGGGCCACTGTGACCCAGAAAAGTGAAGAAACCATCCCGAGTCTTTCTGCCCCAAAGCCCGGCTGGTCTGGGGCCACTGCTCCTTCCAGGGGCCCTGGTCCTCGAGCCCAGAGCATGGGCACTGTTTTCAAAGGGGTCCGTCTCCACTGAGCTGAGGCCTGCAGAGGCAGCTGGAGGAGGACAGGGACCCGGCTGACCCGTTGCCCACACCCCCACCTCCAATGGGGGAGGAGGGGCCGTAAATGGCTCAGAAGCAAAACATGTGCCTCTCAAGTTTCATGTAAATCAGGTGTGCCCTGCTGGACCCAAAGGAGCCTTAAAGCTCCGGTCCCGGCTGCCGCCACCTGGGGCTCCCTGCACCCCTCCCGCTGCCCCAGGACCGCGGCCAGGAGGCCTCTCCCCTCCACCACCCAGACCTCAGGCGGTGCCACCTGGGGGGAGGGGCGCCACCTGCGTGGCGGGTCCACACCCTGCAGTGTGACCAGACTCTCGCCCCTGCCTGTGGTGGCCTCTGCTCCTTAAACTCATCAGGCAGCCGGAAGAGGCTGCTGCCTCAGGGCGAGTGATTCCAGCTGAGGGCAAATGCGGCGGGTCCTTTAAGATCTAGGGCAGCGATGGCTTGCAAGGCAGGTCTCCGAGGAGTCAGCCTCCCCAGGACTGGGAACCTGTGCCCTTGCCTGGGCCTGGCTGGAAGCAGACCGGAGTCAGGCCCCGCCTGGGTGGGAGCGGGTGTGAGGGAGGGGCTCTGTGCTGCGTGGGCCCCCCCACCCCCGCCTTGCACCAGAGGCCAGGAGTGCAGGTCAGGGGATCTCACTGTCCCCAGGAGAGCACTGTCCCCCTGTGGCTGAGGGTCCAGTCCCCCGACATGGGGTCCCAAAGCCCACCTGGGGAACAGCTATCCCAGCAGGGCTGGCACGCGCTGGCCCAGTGACTGCCCCCCTCCCCCCCGGGAGTGGGGAGGGGTGGCCTCCCCACTGAGGTCTCTGCCTGAAGTGCCCCCCGCCCCAGCCGTATGTGGCCGAGAGGACCTGTCAGCGGCAGCAGGAGCCCCAGGACTGAAGCCAGGCCAGAGTGGGCTGTGGCTCCCAGCAGGCCGAGGCCGGGGTCCCAGGAAGTCCGGGGCTGGGCTCCACGGTTTGGCGACTGGCAGCAGGCGGGGAGCGCAGAGGGAGCGAGCCCAGGAGGAAGGTGATGCCCAGCGAGGTGCCTGGGACACACTCTGCCATCCCTCCTGGGAGCAGCACCCAAGTCCTGCTTCTCCCAGACTACAGGTGGGGACGCCCAGGACTCCTGCAGACTCTGCCCTGCTCGGGCCAGGCGGCCTCTGGACGCAGCCCCGACACACTCCTCGTCAGGACTCACCTGCCGTGTCACTCGCCCTTCCTCCTGCCCCCCCGACCCCGGGGCCAGGGTGCCCATCGCAGAGGCTGAGGGCCGGCCAGGGGGTCCCTGGAGAGCAGCAGGGGAGCAGGAAGTGGGCCAGGAAGCCTGGGGGTGGTGGCCGGTTAGAGGGCTGCTTCCCAGAGCAGAGGCCCTGACAGCCTGCTCCCCCGACTCGGCTCCTGGGATCCTGCAGGAATGGCCCTGCGGTGGGGGACCTGTGGGGCTGCAGGCCTGGGGGCAGCTTCAGGAATCCGGCACCAGTCAGCTCGGGAGGCGGGCCCAGGGGACACGGTGGCTGCCAGCTCCACCACCTCAGGGCCTGTCCCCTCTCCCGCCCCCAGAGCACCCAGGTGCCCGGTGAAGCTGCGGCCCCATCCCAGCCTTGCACCCGTGCAGGGACAGGCCAGAGCTGGAGGACCTTGCGGCAGGGGCTGGAGACCAGTGTTTATTGTTCGTGCCTCCAGCAAACGTCCACATCTGAAGGGGGGGGTCCGCTGTGCGGCGGGGGCAGAGCCCTCTGGGCAAAGGCAGGGCCCTGGGGTGGCCCCAGCCCAGGGCCTGGCGTGACGTGGAACTCGCTCGGTGTCCGCGGAGCCCAGGGCGGGCGGCAGGGGCTGTGGTGAGGGTGTGATGCTCAGCCCTGCGTTGCCTCTCGGACCAGGTGGCCGCTGGCACCCTCTGTGGACGGCTGTGGGGTGGGGATGGGGGCTTCCCTGAGGGAGGGGCCTGGAGCCCCTGGTGACAGCCTGGCCAGGCCCGGGCCGCCGTGCCCCGTGCAGGACCCTGGGCCAGCCCTGCCCCGAGGTCCGTGTAAGGCCCTGAGGGGGGACGCCGGGGGAGCCGGGGGTCAGCGCAGCTCAGCGGGGCCGCTTGCTGTCCAGGATGGCCCTCCAGTCGTCTGCCCACGAGTGTAGCCTGCGGCTGGGGGGCTGCAGCTGCGTGTGCCTGTTGTGACAGGCGGTGAAGAGGACGTGTTCCCAGCTGGGGTTGGGCTCGGCCCCTGTGGAGGGAAAGCAGCATCTCAGTCCTGCCCGGAGCGTCCTCAGTCTGCGGCTCATGCCTGAGACCAGGTCCCCCACCCGCCCCGCCCCCGCCCCCGCCCCCGCCACACAGCAGGTGCGCGTCCTGCCAGGCCTCTGCTGGAGGCGGAGCCCCACCAACACCCCGCCCTCCCTCCCCCGAGCCTGCGCTTGGCATGGGCCCCACAAGCCCCCAAGCTTAAACCCCTCGTGTCCACGTGCCCACACTGGCACTGCCCGTGGTGGTCCCGCCCATCATGTTTGGGCCTCTCCCCCGCTTCCCACGGAAGCGGGGTGTGCCCCTGGCCCCTCAGGGTCACAGCTCCCTCCGCCCACACTGTGCCCAGACCCTCCTTGGGAAACCATATGGTTTGGGAGGTCAGGGGTCGGCACCCCTGTACCCGTGGACTCCAGGTACTGACCGGTGTCGAGATGGGCGTGTTTCCCAAGCCAGCTCCAAAGTCATTAGGGAGGAACGCTGTGTTCCCACTGGAGGGTCCACAAGCATAGGATTTAGCCCCCAAATGACTGGTGGCTGTGGGCAGGGGAGAGTCTGCCAGAGTCCGCCAGCAAAGCGAGGAGAGCAGAACCCGGAGACAGAGAAACTCAGCTCTGACTCATGTGGTTTGAGCTCCTGGATCCAGCTGTGTCTGAAGCCCTCTAGCTCAGCTTTTCAGTTCAGTGAACCAGTAAGTTTGCTCTCTGCTTTTTAAGCCAATTCAAGCTTGGTTGGTGTGTTTGGGGGGACGGGGACACCCATAAGCCAAAGGGACAAATCCAGCTCCAAAAGCACCTTCCCCTCGAGAAACCAGGCTCGGCTTTGCTGCTCTACATCTTAGGTTCGGTCCAAATTCCTTTTGGAAAAAAAGGGTTCTGTTGCTGAAAACAAACGTTTGGAAGCCAGAGTCTGGCCCTCATTTTACGGGCGGGCCAGGCTTCCAGGAACTCACCCGGCCTCTCATCCAGGGCCGGGACCCCCGCGTCTGGACCCCCAGCGCTGCCCCTTCTGAGGCCGGCCGCCAAGCATCGTCCCCCAGAGGGAAGAGGCTCAGTGCCAGGCTCAAGGCCAGACAGGACGCCTAGCACACATCTGGCGACTGGGGTGGGGAGCCCCCGGGTCGGGGCTCGCGGCCTGGCCCCCCACGCCCGCCCCTCCCCCTCTGCGGGCCACTCGCCTGTAATGTCCACCCGGTCGTCTATGAGCAGGTCGGCAGAGACCACGGTCTTGTCTCTGGTCAGCACGATCTGCTCCAGAAAGTCGGAGCCCAAGTGCTTCTCCACCCAGGCGTACTGGAACGAGACGGCAGAGCGGGAAGAGGCCGTGGGGCCTGGGAGAGGGGCCTCCGCCAGGGCGGCCGCCCCCCCTGGGGACACCGTGGGCTCGCCCGTCCCCACGGCTACACAGCAGCAGAATCACGGCTCCAGGGGACGCCCCAGCCCGCCCAGCCCCCACGCCTGCTCCCAAGGGTGCAGGTGCGGCGCTCCTGGGAAAGGAGAGGAGGACGGAGCCCAAAGCATGGGATGCCCTCCAGCTGCCCTCCTGGCCACCCGCTGAGCTGTCCTCAGGAAGCAGCAGGTGGCGGCTGCGTCTGCACGTTTGGGGCGCAGGGAGCAGGGCTGGAGCCCCCACACTCCTTTCTCCTCAGTGGTTTCTCCCAGCAAAGGACCCCAGCAACTAAGCACGATGCCCTCTTCTTAGAAAGACCCCAACACAAAACAACACACTGTCCCCAGTGTGTTGGACTGCCCACCCGGCCAGGGCGAGGGCCCCCGTGGGCCTCTGAAGGGGGCAGGGCAGCCCTGGCATGGCCACACGGAGGTGGGCTGGCTGGGGCTCCACGTCTGCTCTCATCACCCCCCATTTAAGCCTCATGACATCCCGTGAAGTGGATTCAGGCCCCGGATTCATCCAGTTTCGTTAAAATCCACGAAGGATGCTTAGAGGAACACGTGGCCTACAGCGAGGACTCCATCGACGTGGCCGGAGCTAAACCTTAATAGCCCCAAATAGCACATCAGAAACTACGAGGGAGTCCCCGTCGTGGCTCAGTGCCTAACAAACTAGCATCCACGAGGACGAGGGTTCGACCCCTGGCTCAGGATCCGGCATTGCTGTGAACCTCCGTGCAGGTCGCAGACACGGCTCGGATCTGGCATTGCCGTGGCTGTGGCGTAGGCCGGCGGCTACCGTTCTCGTTGACTGGGAACCTCCATTTGCCTGGGGACCTCGCTATGCCTCTGCTGTGGCCCTAAAAAGACAAAAGACGAGAAAAAGAAAAGAGAGAAACTGCTAGAACTAGCAGTTTAGCAAAGTGGCAGGTCGCCGGGTCAATGTACATTCTCCAGGTTTGGACAAACGGAGACACACGTCCACTGGCAGGTGTCACACTGTGCAGCCCCCATGTTAACAGGTTTTGCTCTCTTTTTAGGCCGTGCCCGAGGAATGTGGACATTCAGGGCCAGGGATTGGACCTGGGCCACAGCAATGACAACGCCGGATCCTTAACTCGCCGCGCCGTCAAGGAACCCCATGAGCTGCAGCACCGGGTGGAATCTGCGGATGCAGGACTGCAGACCCCGACGGCTGATGGTGAAGTCACGCGGGTTTTCAACTCTGTGCGGGTCAGTGCCCCTGAGCCCTGCGCTGGTCACGGGTCAGCTGTGTTTTGGCGGCGCTAAGAGCCCTCCGAGCTCTGCCCAGCTCCCCGCCCAACCCTGGGAAGTCGCTCGTCTTTTACTGTCTGCGCAGTAACCCCTTCTCCCCAAAGGCACAGTTTTCCGAGCTTCACTGTGAGGGAGAAGCTGGGAAACCCACAGGTCGGTCACACGCACGGAGCCCGGATAGCTGAGCCGCGGGAGAGGGTTCCGGGCCGCGGCCTGGTCTCTGAACGGATGGCGGTGGCAACTCTCTTTACGGAGGTCCGTTTCCCTGATTTGAAGTTGTATCTCAACAAACCTGAGGAGGAGTTCCCACTGTGGCGCAGTGGTTAACAAATCCAACTAGGAACCATGAGGTTGCAGGTTCGATCCCTGGCCTCGCTCAGTGGGTTAAGGACCCGGCGTTGCTGCGAGCTGTGGTGTAGGACGCAGACACAGCTCCAATTAGACCCCTGGCCTGGGAACCTCCATATGCCGCGGGAGCGGCCCTAGAAAAGGCAAAAAAAAAAAAAAAAGAGCAACCCCCCCCCCCCCAAACAAACTTGATATAACAAACAAATAGTAGCAGGGGCACTGTTGAAAGGCTTCTGAGATTTCTGCCAAAGGGCCAGCCAGCCGGGCTTGGTCAGTTCATGTCCCACAGTCGTGTCTGCAACTGCTGGTTCCTCCAAACCTCTGCCATCCCTAGTTCTCAGCACTTTTAAGTGATTGTCACCCCCAGAGGGAGAGGTCACCGCTAGCTGAGTTTCTTTACCCGTGCAGTTAAAGGGATCTCGCGCTACCGCCCTGTTCTCAGGGAACTTTCTGTTCACGTCTGCAGCATCTTTTCCACGGGTGTTTGCCGTTTCTCCAGCATGTACAGCATGCCGTTTTCTCCTTTAAATCACCCCGCGGTGGCTACTTGGTGCACGTGGGCCTCTGTCACTGTCTCGGCCACGGCCCTCAAACGTCCCGCCTACATCACTGCAGCGGTGTCTGCGTGGGCTCCAGGCTGGGGGGTGTCCCACCGCCGCCCCGCACCCTGCCACAAGGAACCTCAGAAACACTGATGGGATTTACGACAGCTTGGCTTAAAAACCCTTAAAAGGCCTCTGGGTGCCCGTAGCTTTTGTAAAGGCCCTTCCTGCTCCCTCTGCCTCCCCCCCTCCAGTCCCCTCCCCCACCCCTTCGTCTTTGCTCCCCGGGTTCCCACTCGGAGCTCCCAGGGCTTTGCTTTCTCGTTTTCGTGACTTGGCTCACTTCTTACTTTCCCCAAGGAGTCCGCTCTGGCTTCCTCCCTGTGTGGCCACAGAGCCTGTGACAGCGTGATAGCCTCTCTTCCTGCCACACTGTCATCAGCTCCTGAAAGCAGAGAGGGCGTTTTTTTTTTTTTCAGCCGGGGAGGCCTAGCGTTGTAGCAGGAGCCCAGCAAATGTTTGCTGAATGACTGCCAACCAGAAAGCATTTACTTTTTTATTGCAAGAGTAACGGCTTACCAAAGAAAACTCGGGGGAGTTCCCATTGTGGCTCAGCGGGTTAAGGACCTGACGCTTGATGTCTCTGTGAGGATGCGGGTTCAATCCCTGGCCTCAGTGGGTTAAGGATCCAGAGTTGCCGTAAGCTGTGGTGTAGGTTGCAGAGGTGGCTCTGATCTGGCATTGCTATGGCTGTGGCGTAGGACACAGCTGCAGCTCCAGTTCAGCCCCTGGCCTGGGAACTTCCATATGCTGCAGGTGTGGCTGTAAAAAAAAAATAATAATAATTCGAAAATCAGGGAAATTTAGAGAAACAGCTATAGTTGGCAGAATTTCCTTCCTTCCTTTTTTTTTTAACTGATCACTTTTTAAAACATTATAATTAAACTGTACAGGCAATTTTGCACATAATTTATTTTTCCAGGATCCAAGAATGCAAAAAAACCCAATCAACCATAAAACGCTGTGAGGGTCCCAGCCCTCCCCCAACACCCTTCCCCAGGCCCTGGGGGAAGCGAGGAGAGGCCCAGCAGCGGGCGACTGACTTACCTTCTCGAAGGGACAGTACTTGTACATCTTGATGGGGCTCGTGCAGATAAAGACCTCGGTGCTGGGGAAGAAGGGGAAGGGGAGGCTGAGCGGCCATGCCACCCCCAGAGCCCAGCCCGACCCCAGAGCCCCGCAGAGACCCCAGCCCGGCCAGGACCCCAGCTTGGGTTGGGGGCAGACCCCGAAGGTCAGCAGAGCCAGCAAGGTGCCGCCCCTGGGCTGCGACAGGAAATGCCCCAGAGAGAGGTGGCACCAGTGAGGAGGCCCTTCAGGACCAGAGCCAGGCATCCCAGGACACACGTGGCTCTGTGCCGGGCCGGCCCGAGGGGCCCCAGAGCCCTCCTCGCCCCCGTCCCCAGCCCGGCGCCTGGCAGCAGAGCCGGCTGGTCCCCATGGCGCATCGAGCTGGCATCTGCCTCCGGAACCTGCATCTCTTGTCTCATGAGGCCCAGCTTGGGGGAGACGCAGCTTCCTGGTCCTTCTCTCTGGCAAGTCAGTCCTGGGAGGCCAATGTCCGGTCTAGGGCCCTGGCCCGAGGACATGTGCCTCCCAGCCACCCCCGTGTCCCCAGCCTCAGCAACGTCCGTGCCAACCTCGCGGGGCGGGTCCCTGACACTCAGCCTCTCCTGCCTTCTCCCTCCAGCCCTGAAACCCGGCCTTCCGCCTGCCCCCCAGCCCAGTGTTTCAGGCACAGGGGTGACAGGAGCCTCCCCCACCAGACGTTTCTCTAGGCAGCCGGGGCCACGGCCACCCACTGCTGCCACCTCCTCTGGCCACTCCTGCCCGGCCCTGGATCTCTGCTCGCTCACAGCCCCGCACACCCCACCTCCTGGGCCACCTCAACTCCTCCCATCTGGAGCCCAGAGATGCCCGAGCCCTGGGCCCTCAGGTCACCGCACCTGTCGCGCCCGGCCCCACAGCCACCCCTCCCCACACCGGTCTCACCCACGTGTCTGCTCAGTCCGAGGACATGTGCCTCCCAGCCACCCCACTCCCTGCCAGACTGAGGAGGCCCCTGCCCGCTGTCCCCCAGGTACCAGGCTTGCGTCCTCCGTGGCCGACTGACACGTCCACGCAGACATCTCACCCGCATCTCACACTCGGCATTCGACCCGCCCCCCCAAACCTGTGCTGCCTTGAGTTAAAGGCTTTACTCTGTGTATCCTGCTGCTCCAGCCCAAAGCCTAAAAATCACCCCTCTCCCACCTTTCCTCCGCCCACAGTAGCCACCGCCAGCCCATGGCATGGCCTCCAGCTAGGTTTTGGCTATTGTCACATGTCAAGCGCTCCTTTCAAGGACAGTTCATGGTGCTGGTGACTGGGGCACCTGTAGTGGGGTACACCATGCGAGGTGCTGTGGGGAACCTCTGCTCAGTGTGTGTCACCAAGGAGCCAGCAGAGCTCTCAGCACACCTGGCTTTGGCCTCGCTGCTCTGCTGCTGCACAGAAACACGTGCACAGGAACCAAGGTGTGTACTGCAGCCCCGCTGCGCAGGGAAAGCCGAGAAACAACTTAAGTGCCTACATGGAAATCATTAAGAAATTGAGGATACTGGAGTTCCCGTCGGGGCGCAGTGGAAACGAATCTGACCAGCATCCATGAGGACGCAGGTTCGATCCCTGACCTCGCTCCACGAGTTAAGGATCTGGTGTTGCCGTGAACTGTGGTGAAGGTCGCAGACGTGGCTCAGATCCTGTATTGCTGTGGCTGTGGTGTAGGCTGGTAGCCACAGCTCCCATTCGACCCTGAGCCTGGGAACTTTCATATGCCACGGACACGGCCGTAAAAAGACAAAAAGACCAAAAAAAAAAGAAAAAGAAAAAGAAAGAAAGAAAATTATGATATACACGCATGATAAAATACTCCACATTGTTTAAAAAGAATGTGCGTTCTGTACTGTTGATATGTAAAAATACCTAACATGTTGTTAAACTACAGAGTAACACACGGGACCGCGTTCCTGTTTGTTTGTTTGTTTGTTTAAAACCCCAGCAACTATTATGTGAAGATTGACTCAGAAGATAGCTGAGTGTGTGCCACGCGGGACTGATCCACGGCTGCAACCGAGAGAACCCCCAGCCCCAGGGGCCAGCTCTGGAAAGAGGAGACGGAAACAGTGTCAGCTCCGAGCACACGGCAGGGCCATAGGCTGCGCGACTCCGCCCGGACACGGCCCCGAGGCTGCAGGCAGGGAGGGCTTCTCTGAGGCGGTGACTCCTAAGCTGCTCAGAGTTGAGGATGAAAGTGATGCGGCCGCTTGAGGAACGAGGGGACGACGGTCCCCAGAGGATGGGAGGACAGGGGCCGTCAGACCCGGCGGGTGCAAAGGCCCGGAGGGCGCGGGCGGGGCGCTCAGGGCTCCCCTGCGGTGCGTCGGAGGCGGGGAGTCTTGGGAGGACCAGTGGCCCGACGAGGCGGTTTAACAACATCGCCTGGCTGCTGGGTGGCCCGTGAACGGGCAGATCTCTACAGATGCGCAGGAAACGCATCTTGACAGGTCTGCGAGTGCACACCCCCAAATCTTCCAACGAAGGCAGGGAGGGCGCAGGGCGAGAGCAGGGGAGAACAGGCAACGCACAGCTTTTTTCACGCGTCGTCACGATTTTTTTTTGAGTTGCTCCTCAGAATACCCTCCGGCGGTCACTGAACAACGACGCCGCTCGTTCCCACAGAAGATGCTCCAAGCACGGCGGCCTCGGCTCCCGGCCTCGACCAGACCCTCTCCCTCCCCTCGGCCACTGCCCCTCGTCCACCATGAACTTGCCCTTGGGGACGAGCCAGGTCCGGACGCACAGCACCCGGTACGAGGCCTCCCGGGGCGCAGGTGCCTCGGCTCCGGGCGCGCAGCTGGCCGCGTGGCTACTGACCAGCCCCCTCTCTCTGTCCTCGCTTGAGGCGCTGACCGGCCCGAGGGACTGTCCACCCAGCCAGGTGCCCAAAGGGAAGTGAAGGACCAATGCCTTTCGCCGAGTGGAATTTCTGCAAACGCGCACACGGGGAAGCTGTGCAAAGATGCTCCAGGCCCGAGCACACGGGAACAGAACCGCACCCTCCGCCCCTGACGAATCCCAACGCACCTACGCTCACGGAAAGCTCTGGAAAGTCGCCCGGGAAAGAAAGCTCTCCTGGGTGTTCGCCACACTGCTCTGGTCAAAGAACACTCTTCTCCTGCAAGCCGGTCAAACCCGCAAGAGGACAGCGGGACTGACGCGCTGTGCGCGGCCGCCGGAGGACTGCCGCATTGTCCCCCCCTTGCGGATGAAGAAACCGAGAAACCCAGAAAGATCTGTGACTTGCCCAGCGGCGGAGGGGTGGATTCTGGAGAAGCAGTCCCACCCCAGTTCTGACCAAGCCTTGACGGCCTTGCTCTCCAGCTCCCCAGAATGTGGCCCAGGGAATGCGGATCCAGACCAAGAATGGCGCTTTTCACAGCGTGGGCGCCAAGGCACACACTCTTCTTGGCTTCACCTGGCGCCTGCTGCTGCTGCTGGAAGAAGCCCTCCAATGCTCCTCCAGTGCGGATCAAGTTCAAATCCTGGACCAGAACAAAACAGGCTACCTGCCGGGCCTGGACTCAAGTCTAAGATGAATTGCTAACCAAACAAGCCTGTGAGTCAGCTCAGACTCTGAGCAGTTGGGGTTTCTCCGATGCCTATTCCTCGGGCTAGAGCTCTGACAACTGGGGGAGGCAGTTAGGTGTCACATGAAGGCCGAGTCGCACCCTATGTTTGACCTGTCACCGAGGTTGCTAAATTCAAGCAAAACTGTGGCCCATAAAAGTTATACCAACCTAGCAGCTCGCTGGTGGCCCAGTGGGTGAAAGACCTGGTGTTGCCACTGCTGTGGCTCAGGTTCCACCTTTGGCCCAGGAACGTCCACATGCCTCGGGTGTGGCAAAAAAATGTTTTTTTTTAAAGAAAAAAAAGTTATTGATTTCCCGTCGTGGCTCAGCGGTCACCAAACCCGATTAGGATCCATGAGGATGCGGGTTCGATCCCTGGCCTCACTCAGTGCGTTAAGGATCTGCCAAGTTGCCTTGAATTGTGGTGTAGGTTGCAGATGTGGCTTGGATCTGGTGTTGCCGTGGCTGTGGTGCAGGCTGGCAGCTGTAGCTCCGATTCCACCCCTAGCCTGGGAACTTCCATATGCTGAGGGTGAGGCCCTAAGAAGAAACAAAACAAAACAAAACAAAAAACTTATACAAACCTAGAAATAAATCCCAAGCTTTAAGGTCAATTGACTTTTGACAGGGAAGCCGAAAACCACTCAGTGGAGCAAAGAAGAGTCATTTCAAAAATGGGGACGGCTGCCTTTTCCTCACGCCATGTGCAGACTTAACTCCAAAGGATCAAAGACCTAAACGTAAGAGCTGAAACTCTAAAACTCTTAGAAATAAATCTTTGTAACCTGGATTAGGCCAAGTGACGAAAGAAGCAGAGAGAGAAACTGAGCTATATCAGAATAAAAACCTTGTTTCCAAAGATACCATCAGCGACATAAACACCACCCACAGACCGAGAGGGTCCAGCTGCAGGTCACACGTCTCGCGGGGACGCGTTATCTAGGATATAGACGGCACTCGTGCAAGTTAACAATTAAAAAAAGACAAATAACCCATTTGGAAAAAAGTAGCCAATGATGTGAATACATGTTTCTCCAGAAAAGATCTAGAGGTATTTAAAGAGTTCCCCAGAGCGTGTGCTCCACACCACGAGTCATCACAGAAACGCGCATCAAAGCCGCGGCGAGATCCACGCCACGCCCACGGGGACGGCTGGGATGCGAAGGACCACGACCCGGGGTTCCCGTCGCGGTGCAGCGGAGACGCATCTGACGAGGAACCCAGAGGTTGCGGGTTCGATCCCTGGCCTCGCTCAGTGGGTTAAGGATCTGATGTTGCTGTGGCTGTGGTGTAGGTCGGCAGCTGTAGCTCCGATGAGAAGACCCCTCGCCTGGGAACCTCCATATGCCACAGGTGTGGCCCTAAAAAAAAAAAAAAAAAAAAAGGGCCATAACCTTTTTGGTGTGGGGAGACAGTGAGACCTTTGGATGTTGCCTGTGGGACGGGAAAATGGTGCAGTGTTTTGGAAACTAGTTTGGCTTTACCACATGACCCAGGAGTTCCACCCCCAGATAAATACCAGGGAAATGGACACATGCAGCCACAAAACCCGTATGTGTTGCTCACATCTAATGCTCACATCTAAAAATTGGAGACACCCCGTGTCCATCAGCTGAGCAGATGGACAAAACGTGGCCTCTCCAAACCAAACATCGGAGGGAGCGCGAGCCAGCAGGGACAAGGAGTGAAGGGCGATTCATGCTGCAGTGCACACGAACCTTTGCAAACATTAGGCTGAGTGAAAGAAGCCACAGAAGACCACACCCTGGATGAGACGGACATAAAACAGGCAGAACAGGCAAAGCCACGGACACAGCAAGTGGGTTGACGTTGCCAGGACCACGGGGGGAGGGCAGCATGGACAGTGACTGTTCAGGGTCCGGGGTTTCTTGCTGGGAGAGGGCGATGCTCTGAGGTTGACAATGGTGATGCCCAACAGCCCTGTGGGCACCTGACAGCTATGCACCTGTGCCCTTTAAATGGGTGGTCCTATGGGACTTGTACCTCAACGAAGCTTCTCTTTTTGTTTTTTTGTGTTTTTTTGTCTTTTTTGCTATTCCTTGGGCCGCTCTTGCAGCATATGGAGATTCCCAGGCTAGGGGTCGAATCGGAGCTGTAGCCACCGGCCTACGCCAGAGCCACAGCAACGCGGGATCCGAGCCGCGTCTGCAACCTACACCACAGCTCACGGCAACGCCAGATCTTTAACCCACTGAGCAAGGGCAGGGACCGAACCTGCAACCTCATGGTTCCTAGTCAGATTCGTTAACCACTGCGCCACGACAGGAACTCCTCTTTTTGTTTTGTCTTTTGTCTTTTGAGGGCCCCACCTGCGGCTTATGGAGGCTCCCAGGCCAGGGGTCCAATCGGAGCTGTAGCCACCAGCCTACACCACAGCCACAGCAACACAGGATCCGAGCCGTGTCTGTGACCTGCACCACAGCTTGTGGCAACGCCGGCTCCTTAACCCACTGAGCGAGGCCAAGGATCGAACCCACATCCTCATGGATGCTAGTCAGGTTTGTTAACCACTGAGCCACAACGGGAACTCCAACAAGGCTATTTTTTCAAGTCCTCGGGGAAGCACTGTAAGTGCTGCTGGGCTGTGGTGGGGGGTGTGCACTAGTCATGGAGCGGGGGCAGCAGACATCTCCCTCCCTCCCCGCCACCTCCCAGGGCCGCCCCCTTTCCCAACAGGCCCCCCCCCACCCCTTCACACACCCGGCTGTCCGTGCAGCACCCATCACAAGCCAAGGGGGGGTCTGCATGTGCGTGAGACTCTGTTTACCACCTGCCCTCTGGCTGGACCGCACGCTCCTCGCGAGCAGGGAGCGCGGCTGTTTGCATGTGTCGCTGGGGCCCAGCGGCGTCTACCGAGTCCTTTCCCGGATGTTTGCAGAATGAATGAACTCTGAACACCCACGGCACCGGGTCAAGTTGCACTTGACGTTGTCTCCGGGTTCCTGCATCCAAACATCTTAACAGCCCAGGGACCGGCGAGGACGGAAAAGCACGGCCGCTGCCCGGGAGCAGCCCGAGGGACAGAGGTGAGCAGAGGTGACGGCGGGAAGAGGCAGGGACACCGGCCGGAGACAGACTCACCTCTCCAGGTTGGCCATCTGCTTCACAGCTTCCACAGCCCCTGGGAGAGGCTCGAGGTCAAAGAAGAAATTCTCCGACTCCCATATGCTGATGGCCTTCTCCTGAGATGACGAGACAGGCAGGTGACATCCAGGGTCCTGCACCCCCTGCCTGCCCCCTGCTCCTCACCCCCCGACACCCCCGCGGCCCCAAGGACAGAGCTGGTGTGGCTTCCAGCCCCTCTCCAGGAGGAACTGGGCTTCTGCAAGGACCGCGCAGGAACCAGCCCAGGGGCCGGGGGCTGTGGACTCTGGAGCCGGCTCTGCCGGAGGCCGGGCTGGAGTCGGCCGGCACAGAAGCCGACCGTTGTGAACCGGCTCCATTCCAACAGCTAGAGGCACCTGCAGACCCGGTCTTGCCCCCGCCCTGAGCACACAGGATGGGCGCCGGCGGAGGCCCATGGGCAGAGATCCGGGCTCCCTGGATCAGCCAGGACAGCTCTTTCTCTGTGCTGTGCCCTGATGCCAATCAAGACGTTGCTTAAAAATGGAGTTCCCGTCGTGGTGCGGTGGAAACGAACCCGACTAGGAACCGTAAGGTTGCGGGCTCGATCCCTGGCCTCACTCAGTGGGTTAAGGATTCAGCGTTGTTGCTGTGAGCTGTGGTGTAGGTCACAGACACGGCTTGGATCCTGTGGTGTAGGCTGGCAATTGTAGCTCTGATTAGACCCCTAGCCCGGGAACCTGCATGTGCCGTGGTTGCAGCCCTAAAAAGCAAAAAAAAAAAAAAAAAAAAAAAAAAAATTCTGCTGCTTTTAAAGTTTAAAAGCCAAAAACCCAGGCCCTCGCTTTACACGTGAGAAAAGTGAGGCTCAGCATGGGGCAGGGATTTACTTGCTGTCACACAGCAAAACGGTGGCTCCCAGCTGCCAGGCTAGGCATGTCCACCTGAGGATGCCGCCCAAATTCAAGTCTGCAGGAGGCCACACCCTTCCAGGGCCACAAGGATGCTCTCAGAACTTGGCCTCAGGGCCTCTGTCTCGCAGGGCGGGAAGGCACCAGAAGCCCTATCTCGTGTGGTCAGCCCCGTGTTCAGAGCTGGCGCCCCCCCTGCTCGGTGACCAGCGCCCCAGCCTCCCTCCCCCCAGCCTGCCCTGATACCCTAGTCAAGGCGCTTCCTCTCTCTGGGGTCAGTTCAACTGTCCTCACTGCGTAAAATTCTAAGTCAGTTACAAGGAGCGCTTCCTTCCCTCCGCCCTGCTCACATGGTGGCCCGTGAAGATCAAAGGGGACACAGACAGAGCGGACAGGGTAAAGCAGAGATGCCTCCGCGTGTGGGCTGGGGGCCTGGCTGAGTGCTCTCAACCACAGAGGCTGGGCCAGCTCTGCAAGGGGACACTTGGGGGTGTCCCTGTGAGCGGTGCTGGGGGTAAAAGGCGCAGGCGGCTCTGTTAAAGCCCCGTGGCCGGCAGTGTTCCCAGGAGCTCTGCTCCCAGGAGTTCTGTTACTTGGAAGACAGTAACTGGTCCCCCGAGACCCAGAGTCCACACTCTGGCATAACAGCCCGCAGGGCTGCTATCCTTTGAGAGCTGGGGGTGGCTTGGCCTCATCCCACTAAGCAGACCTGGAGGAAATGAGGGTCTATGAAGGACACACACGGGGCGGGGAGGACGCTCCTGGGCCTGCCACCACCACGGGGGGGTCTTCTCCAGGTTTAAGTTATGATGAGGCGTCAGGGCTGCGGGAAGTCAGCACCCCGGGCTCGAGGAAGGTGGCCTTCTGAAGAGAAGGGGCCTTAATGAAGAGAAGGGGCCCAGGTTAGAGCAGGATGGAGGGCAGGACTTTAGGGGGTGGAAGGACCTTGGCAGGCAGGCTGTTCGGGTCCCGCCTGCCCCTTACGGGCTGTGACTGGGGACAGGACAGGTCCCCAGAAGAGAGATGATAACATCTGCCTCCCTGAGGAGACAAAGTGGCCACCCGGGTTACAAAATAGGCCCGAGCAGCGCCATCCACTCCCCTGGCAGCCCCCTCAGGTGGCCAACTGAGAGACAGCAGCACACACTGGCCCTTTAAGCCGGGTCTTGGCAAAACCCGTTCCTTCCATCAAGCAGTTTCAATTCACACGTCAAGCTCTCTGTCTAGGAACCTGCCGGGATATGCTCCCTCCACCCACCGCAGACCCAGAGAAGCGCACTGCACCGCACGGGTGGCGGGCGGTGTGCTGAGCTCAGGTACTCAGGTGGGCTGGGGTGGGGGGCAGTGCATAAGCCAAGGAGTTGATCTGGACCCACCGGACACTGACTCCCTCTGTCCTGGCGGGAAGGCTCACAACCTCTCTGGGCCTCAGTACTACTGGCAGCCACGCTTGTGCTGGCGAAGGGCAAAAAGAATACGGTAATAGATGTTCAGCAAATCACAAGGAGGAAGAAACGGGAATGGGACCTGATGCCAAGTCCACCAAGAACGAAAAAGTCAGTTGGCGATGGAGCGTTAGAGAGGTTACACGTTCCGTTCTCCCGAATTTGGGGAAGCCCTCGATGACAGCCAACAGCTACAGAGCGCTGGGTCCCCCAGGACCCCCTGCTACCAGAGGACCACCCAGGGCGCGGGCGGCGACCCCCCAGG
Source organism: Phacochoerus africanus (assembly GCF_016906955.1). Lineage (NCBI taxonomy): Eukaryota > Metazoa > Chordata > Mammalia > Artiodactyla > Suidae > Phacochoerus > Phacochoerus africanus. The sequence continues at coordinate 60,354,246 of NC_062557.1, forward strand.
GCCACGTGGGCCGGGGCGGGGATGCTCACGCTCAGCCCGGGCTGCAGGCGGCCGTACTGCTCCGACACCCAGAAGCCGCGCCGGTCCTCCAGCGCGATGAAGGGCTGGTCGGGGAAGCGCGCTCGGAACTTCCTGAGGAAGCCGCCCTCGAAGTCGGCCAGCACGCCGTCCATGTCCACCAGCACCCGGAGAGCGCGGCCCCCGGGCCCGCCCGACGCCCAGCGCTTCCCCGCAGGCCCCGCGGGCCGGGTCGCGCCGCGGGGCCTCCTCGCGCACCAGCCGCGCAGCCGGATCATGGCCCTTGCCGGGCGCTCGCCGCGGGCACCGGGGCCATGACGGCGGGAGGAGACACCGTTCGCCGGGGGCGCGGGATGCGGAGGATGCACACCGGGCAGGGTGCGCGCGGGATGCGGGATGGCGCGCAGGGCGGGGTGCGCGCACAGGGCGGGGTGCGCGCGGGGGTACAGGGGTGTGCGGGGCCGGGGGCGCGCGGGGTACAGGGGTGTGCGGGGCCGGGGGCGCGCGGGATGCGCGGGGCGCGCGGGGCGCGAGCGCGCAGGCTCTGGCCCCAGAGCGAGGCTGCGGCCTCCCTGTCCTTAAAGGGACACGCGCCGGCGGAGGCGGGCCGGAGGGGCGGGGCTTGGAGGACAGCCCTGGGCCCCGGGATCTCCGCTCGCCCCTTCTCCCAGGACCCAGGACCTGGGCTCGCCCTTCCCAGGAGGGCCAGGCCAGTCTGTCTCCGAGGCTTTTACTGGGCGCTGACGGAGTCCGCAGCATGGACAAAGCCCTGCCGGCCTGAAACTTACATCTTAAAAGGGGAGACGAACAAAAAGCACAAAAACCTACAAAAGAGACAAAACAGCCTAAGGCGGTGACAGTGAAGGAACGAATCCAGGGTTGCGCACCCTGAACGCCGCCTGCTTTTCAGTGGGATGTGGGAGAGGCTGACGGAAGAACAAACGCCTTGCAAGTATCCAAAGCTGGAAGGAAACCGGTGACTTTGAAATGAACCCATCTGCAAATGTGGCTATGTACCCCGACAGAGCTTGCTTCCCCCCCCCCAAAAAAAAACCCCAAAAGCAGGATGATGCAAGAATGGGTGGTCAGGGAAGGGCCCTCGAAGGAGCTGACGCTGCGGCGGAGGCACAATGATGAGAAAGGGGTGCCGAGGCCGGGGCCCCGCAAAAGCCCGAGGCAGGGCCGACACCGCGCTCTCCCGGTCTGCAGTATTGCGCTCAGGCTTGCTCCCCGGTGCTCTGCCTCCGTGGCTCCCACGTAGCCAGCAAGCCCCCACCCTCGTGGAACTGACATTTTCGGGTCTTTGCGCAAATGTGTGAAGGAAGGGCGGATGGGCCATCCTGGGGTCAGAGAAGCAGAGTGGCACAGCTGCGGGGTCCCTCTGACCTGGGCCCCAACCCAGGCCCGCGGCAGGTCCTCAGCACCCGGGCACGACCTGTTCTTCTCCCGGCAGCTCTGGGATGCAGGGCTGGAGACAAGGTGTGCCTGGTCCCGGTATCCAGAACAAATGCGGGAATGCGTGACTGTGACCCCTGGCCCTGACTTTGTCACCTGGCGTCCTTGTCGCCCTCTTCATTTTCATTACATCAGCATGCTTTTCTTCCTAGCTTCATCGTGACAACTGTCACACACAATGTGACAGAGCTGTGGAGTGAAGACACGTGTGCCGCCCCCTGGAGGCTCCAGTTGATGGTCGGCTGTATTCGCTTTAATTTCAGGGCTTCCTCTGTCCGTCCACCCTCCTGCCCGGACAGCTGATGCCTTGACGCGTTTCACTGCAGACAGCCGTTCGCTTCGCCCCTGACCACATCTGCCCAGGGCGTTTTGAGTTCAATATATTTAAAGGTTAGTTTTACAGGGAGTTCCCGCCGTGGCACAGTGGTTAGCGAACCTGACTAGGAACCATGAGGTTGCGGGTTCCATCCCTGGCCTCGCTCAGTGGGTGAAGGATCCGGCATTGCTGCGAGCTGCGGTGTAGGTCACAGATGAAGCTCTGATTCGACCCCTAGCCTGGGACCCTCCCTATGCCACAGGTGTGGCCCTTAAAAAAAAAAAAGTTTCTGCTTTGTTTACTGATATGCCCTCAGTGCCCAGAACAGCCCTGGCACAGAGCATGTGCTCAAAAAATTCATTCCTCGGAGTTCCCATCAGGGCTCAGTGGTTGACGACTGAGTATCCATGAGGATTTGGGTTTGATCCCCAGCCCTGCTCAGTGGGTTAAGGGTCTGGCGTTGCTGTGAGCTGTGGTGTAGGTGGAAGAGGAGGCTTGGATCTTGTGTGGCTGTGGCTGTGGTGTAGACCGGCAGCTGCAGCTCTGATTAGACCCTCAGCCGAGGAACGTTCATATGCCGAGGGTGCGGCCCTAAAAAGCAAAAGAAAGGAAGGAAGGAATTCATTCTGCATTTGCTCCACAAGCAGCTTTGAGTGCCTTGAGCAGCACAGACATTATTAATCCCAAAGATACGGTTACTTGACAGCTGATAAAATTGAGACTAAGTGGCAAGACGTCACCATGTCTGGAGCAGCTGGTCCCCAAAGCCAAAGGCAGCGGACACGCGTGGGTGCCCCACTCTGCCCCCAGCCCCCCCCCCAGCCCCCCAGGCACCTGGTCCCACAGGGTCTTCACACAATTACCATGAGGCGGCGGATGTTAATCCGCTTATGCGGTGGAAACATCCAGCACAGACAGATGAACGACGTGCATTTTAGTGTGGTTGTTTTATTTTATCTGTTTTTGGCTGCATCCACAGCATACAGAAGTCCCTGGGCCAGGGATTGAGACTGCACCACGGCAGTGACCTGAGCCACACAGCTCGGTCTGGTGGCAACACCAGATCCCTAACCCACTGAAGCACAAGGAAACGCCTGGCATGGTCTTCCGTCCTCCCTCCCTCCCTCTCTCTCTGTCTTTCTCTCTCTCTTTCTTTCTTTGCTTTTTTTTGGCTGCCCTGCAGCATATGGAGTTCCCAGGCAAGGGATCAGACCCGAGCCACAGTCAACGACCTAAGCCGCAGCCGTGGCAACACTGGATCCTTAACCCACCGTGCCAAGCTGGGGATCGAGCCTGCATCCTAGCGATCCCATGAGGCTGCCAATCCCATTGCACCACAGCGGACACTCTGTGGTCATTTTAAGCAACAGTTCTGACCCTTCTATCTTCAAGAGGTGGGGCTGGGTTCCCTTCCCTTTGGCTGTGGAGTTGATTTAGTTTTTCCCTTCTGATGAGCAGAGCAGTGCAAGCCATGGTCTTGGCCTTCCAAGGGCACGTCAGGCCAGGCTTGGGGCCCTCCTGGCGCTCTGGCTCAGGTCACTCACCCCTCCACGTCTGAGGAGGCTCAGGTAGCCCTATGGAGAGTCCCCCAGATGGGGCACTCAGGCCTCCCGCCGATAAGCAGAGGGGAACTGAGACCTCCATGCTCCATGGCACCTGTGAGGTGGCATCTGGCTGCAGGTCTGCCAGCCTCATCATGCTTTCAGATGAGGCAGCTTTGGCTGACTTCTAGGCTCTGGCTCAGGACACCCCCTCGGCTGCTCTCACCTGGTACCCAGGAGCTGTGAGATAACAGGTGTTTGTTGTATCAAGCCTCTACCTTTTCTGGGGATCTTTTCACGTCCACAGACACCAGCGCACAAGGTCACCGGGAAGTGTCAGGACTGGGACGGAGGGCAGCCCGTCTGACTCTAAGTGTCTCCGTGTCACCGTGATAACCTGTCTTCCCCTGAGCCTGAGCGACCCATGCCTGCCAGGCCCCTGAGAGGGTCTCCATGTCCTGGCCACTCGGCCGGGGGCTGGCTCCCCATCCTGGCCCTGGGAGGCAGCGACGGGGCCCAGACGCTGGGGCTCATCTGCCAGGGTTTTAATCGCTGCCGTTTTTCAGTCGCGACACTGACACGTGTCTTCACACTCCGCTTGGCTTCCATGTCAGCTGGAGGTGACAGTAGCGTCTGCCTCTCAGGGTTGTGATGGAATCACACGAGTTCTGACACTTAGAGCATGTAGGACTGAGTCTTGCCGGCAGCAGACACTCCATACAGGTCAGCTGAATTGCCTGAGTGTGTTGTCTTCTATCAGCCAGCTGTGACGACGCACACACACCACACGCAGAGCACTGCCTGCTACCTGCGAGATACACGCCATCGCCTCCCAGGGCGGAGGCAGCTCAGAGAGGTGGATGGACCTCTCCCAGGTCACACAGCTGGCATTCGCTCAGCTGCCCAAGTGACTTCAAACCAATCCTTCCCAACATGTGACCCTCCGGCCTCTGCATTAACGCAGGTATTCAGCTAACCGGTTCTGGTGGGCAGAGAAGTGACACACTGAGGGCCTACTGTGTGCCCGGCACTGCGCGAAGGGCTTTCCAGAAGCCTCTTTCTTCACCTACATGCCGAAGCAGCAATTCGCTCAGATTAGCACACAAAAGGCACATAAAAAATTCTTGTTGGAGTTCCCGTCGTGGCTCAGTGATTAACGAATCCGACTAGGAACCGTGAGGTTTGGGGTTCAATCCCTGGCCTTGCTCAGTGGGTTAAGGATCCGGCGTTGCCGTGAGCTGTGGTGTAGGCTGCAGACGTGGCTTGGATCCCGTGTTGCTGTGGCTCTCATGTAGGCTGGCGGCTACAGCTCCGATTAGACCCCTAGCCTGGGAACCTCCACATGCCACAGGAGCGGCCCTAGCAAAGGCAAAAAGACCAAAAAAAAAAAAAAAAAAGTTCTTGTTGAACTGAAAATAGCCCAAAGCACACAGAAACTGGTGTTTCTGATAAACCGAATTATTCTGCCCTAGTGCCCAAGGTCCCCGGCTCCTGACCGAGGCTGCTGCTGCGTGGACCCAGGGCCTCTTCCGTCATCCAGGCTGGCACTTTGGCACCTCTACCAGCCAAGGTGGAGGTGACGGGAGAAGAAAGCTTAGCATCAACCAGCGGAGGGCAGGACCATACCGGCTGTTCTTGCTCTCTCTAGAGGGCAGGGCTGCTTGTCTTCGGCCCTGGCCCTGCGCTGGTCTATACAGAGGGTGTGTGAGCCTGAGGGCCTTTCAGGTGCCTGCTGGCCTTGCTCTCAAGACCTGAGGCCCCAGCCTTTCACCTGTTTTCATGGCTCTCCCTGCACAACCGACCTTTCTGCTTGCAGCCCTGGATACACCTGAGTCACCAGTGTACCCGTGCAGGATGCCGCCTCCGGTCCACTAACTGTGGGCACATCCTTCAGATGTTGCCAGCCAGCAGGGGGCTGTGCTGACCCAGCACCAAGTTAGCAGGGGCCCTGGGAAGAGGTGCTGGTGGTACCATGGGCTCCAGGAGCACATGGTTTGTCACGGGCTACCCCGGGGGGCGGGGGGCGGGAGTTCGGCCCAGGGTGGGAAGCCAGGACCAGCATCCCCGGCCCCCTCTCTGCATGTCCTCGTGCGTTCCCAGTTCTAGAAGCTCGTCCCCATTTCTCCTGGTATCTGGGACCCTCCTGTCATCGAGTTCTCTCCACGAAGGCCTTGCAGCAAACCTCAGACAGAGGTTTTGCCTTTGGCTTAGAGAGGAAAAATTTGGAATTTAGAAATCTCAACCAAAAAGCTGACTTTGAGTCAAATAACTTTTTTGTTCAAATTGCCGCTATCTGGAGCTCCTGTCCTGGCGCAGCGGAAACAAATCGGAGTAGGAACCGTGAGGTTGCAGGTTCGGTCCCCGGCCTCGCTCAGTGGACTAAGGATCTGGTGTTGCTGTGAGCTGGGGTGTAGGTCGCAGATGAGGCTCGGATGCGGCGTGGCTGTGGCTGTGGTGTAGGCCGGCAGCTGCAGCTCCAATTCAACCCCTAGCCTGGGAACTTCCATATACCGCAGGTGCAGCCTTGAAAAGATAAAAAAAAAAAAAAAAAAAAGACAAAAAACAAGACAAGAACAAAACACAGTTTACCTGGTGTGGTCCCTGCCTGTCTTTCCACCCCCCCGTCACACTGCCCTCTCCAACCACTGTCATCTCCTGTCCTCCTCCCTCTCATGTGCTCCCCCCCCAGTGCAGGGAAAGTGCACGCGCTCCTCCCACTTAGGGAAATCCCTACTCATTCTTCAGAGATCATTCTGTGTCCTTTCCTCCAAACGAAAAAAACGTCCCTGTCATTCCCTGGGTAGGTCAGTTTCCTTGTGTTTTTGTTTTCTTTTGCTTTTTTTTTTTTTTTTTTTTTTTTGGCTTTTTAGGGCCCTAGCTGTGGCATATGGAAGTTCCCAGGCTAGGGGTAGAATCAGAGCTGCAGCTGCTGGCCTACACCACAGCTCACAGCAATGCCAGATCCTTAACCCGCTGAGCAAGGCTGGGGATCCAACTCATGTCCTCAGGGATACTAGTCAGGTTTGTAACCGCTGAGGCCCAAGGGGAGCTCCCTTGTTGTATCATCTTCAAGAACCTTGTTTTATTCCTTCAGAGCACTGGTCTCTTTGCTAGGGTCTTTATTTGCTTGCTAGCTGCTCAGCAGAAGGCCCGTGGATTATGAGGATTCTTGTGTACAGTGTATCTCTAGCGCCTGGCACAGAACACTGCAGATGCTCAGGAAATGTGCGTTGGAGGAAGTTTAAAAGGTATGTTTCTTTACTCATTCCCTATCACGCACCAAATCCTGTGCTAAATCCTCAGGGGGAACAGGGGTAAGACAGGTATCAGACCTCAGGAACTTCATGCCCTGTATGAGCCATGGACATGGGATGGGTTCTGAACACATTTCCGCAAGAGTGCAAGTGACAGGAACAAAGTGCTCTGAGAACTAGCGGAGGAGGGACGGGTCCATCCAGACCATTCCGCGTCTACCCTGAGTGAAGACACACGTCTCTAGGTGTTGGGCGCGGCTCGAAGTGCTCTACGGGGTGGTGTATCGTGAGCCTTTTACAGACGGGGAAACAAGGGAAAGCAGCCGAGGAATTCGCCCAAAGTCACGCGGCAACTAAGTGGTAAAAGAGGGAGGTGAGCCCAGGCTGCCTGCCTGGCCGGAGTCACAGGAAAAGCCTCAGGGAGGCGGTGGGCGGCGAGGAATGGCGGCTTGAAGGATCCGGGCAGGTGGAAAGCGGCGGCTCCTTCCCAGCGAAACCCGGAAAGAAGGCGCCTCCCGTCAACGACGCGGAGCGGTTTCACCTGCGCACCGGCGAGACGGAAGGGAAGGCGAGCCGCGTCCCGCGCGGCCGCACCGGAAGCGGCTCCATGGAAACAGCGCCCCGGGCGAGGCGAGATCTCGCGGGGCCGGGGCGGCGGAAGTGACGTCACCGCATCGAGGCCCTCGGTGGGTCGCCGGCCCTCGTCCCGCGCGCGCCGTCTCCGCTGCCGGGCCGCCGGGAACATGGCCTCCGCCCTGGAGCAGTTCGTCAACAGCGTCCGCCAGCTCTCCGCCCAAGGTGAGGCGGTGGGCGCGGGCCGGCGGCCGGGGCTCGGCCGGGGTCGCGGCGCTCGGCGTCGGGGCTGACAGGCGCGCGCGAGCCGGGGGCCCCTCCGCCTTCACGCCGACCCCCGCCGTCGGAGTCCGGCCCCCTCCTCCATCCCCCGCCGCCGGGGCCCCGACCTCGCGGCTCCCCGCAGCCCCTTCCGACCCGGCCGCGCAGCCCGCCCTCTCGCGCCTCGGGGCGCCCGACCCTCGGGGACTCTGGCTCCAGGTTCCCTCCCGGGGGCAGGGTCGTGACCGTTGTTCCTTTGCCTCTAATTTTCACGCCGTTGGCTCGTTCATCTCGTCCCCTGAGTATCGAGCCCGGTCCGGGAATTAAAGTAATTGGCCGCTGCTGTGAGGTCCTTTTGCTCACGTTGCTTGTTCGTGAAATAGCCCCTCTCCGCTGAGTTGTTAGGGCTGAGTGGGAGGAACCGTTCAAACTGTAGGAGCGCCCGTGACCTTGGACAGGCACCCCTCCTCTGCTGAGTCTTGGCCCCGTGTGTATGCAGGGCAGGTGCTGTCCAGCTCGCCGTCCCGAGGTTAGCTGAGCTGTGGCGCGTTGCTCAGCGCGCTGTTCTGTCTCTTTCCCTCGTTACTGGTAGGAGTTAGGTTGGTGGTTAAGGCACAGCCTGGGAGCAATCCATTCGCTCATTTGTGCCCAGACCTTAGTTTCTGCTTCCCGCGGTGCAGGGTGCCTAGACGCCTTGCCTTGGAGTCCTGTTTCAGTCACTCTGTGCCAGCCGCCTGATTTCCCTGGGCCAGTTTTCTTATTTGCAAAACAGAACTCAGGCGGTGGATGTGAGCAGCACGCGGGGGGGCAGGCAGCTGCGAGCTTTGCACACACGCTCTGTGCAGTTGCTGCTGTAGGAGCAGTTGGCCAGGCAGGGGCACCTTCTGTGCCTCTTTGCCGAATAGCAAACGTGAATGCCTTTCTGTTTGCTCTTATTCAGGATTTTCTGATGGGGACCTTAAGTGAAGGGAACGTATCAGCTTTCTCTGGCCACCCGTCTGGCTGGGCAGATTTCACATGCTCCTCGTGACACTCAGGTCTGCTCTCCCTGCTTCACCGCCTCACTGCCATGTGGCTTCATGGCGACCCAGCATTTCTCTTAGGTCTCAACTCAGGATTGCTTAGTTAACTAGGGGAAATAATGGACTTGAAATCCCTGTTTCGGAGTTCCCGTCGTGGCGCAGTGGTTAACGAATCCGACTAGGAACCATGAGGTTGTGGGTTCGATCCCTGCCCTTGCTCAGTGGGTTAACGATCCGGCGTTGCCGTGAGCTGGGGTGTAGGTTGCAGATGCGGCTCGGATCCCGCGTTGCTGTGGCTCTGGCGTAGGCCGGTGGCTGCAGCTCCGATTAGACCCCTAGCCTGGGAACCTCCATATGCCGCGGGAGGGGCCCTAGAAATGGCAAAAAGACAAAAAAAGAAAAAAAAATCCTTGTTTCTGGGTGATTCAAATCATTGCAAGTGTATGTAAATTAGTGGGGGTTTTTAAAGTGGTGGATTATTTAACTGGAAGAAGCTACCTCATTTCTGCCAGTGAGATCGATAGGATTATGATGAGTTGGGAGTTCCCTTTGTGGTGTGGCGGAAATGAATCCTTAGTATCCATGAGGATGCAGGTTCTATCCTTGGCTCTGCTCAGTGGGTTAAGGATCCTGAGTTGCCGTGAGCTGTGGTGTAGGTCGCAGACACGGCTCAGATCCCTCGTCGACTGGCTGTGGTGGAGGCCGGCAGCTGCAGCTTGGATGCGACCCCTGGCATGGGAACTTCCATATATATGTGCGGGCGTCCCCCCTCAAAAAAAATTACAGTGAGTTATCTCCCAGTTCATCTTGTATTGTTACCTTTGGTTTTGTGTTTGCTTTTTTTTAAGGGCATGTGCATGTTCCCAGGCTAGGGGTCGAATTAGAGCTGCAGCCGCCAATCTGCACCACAGCTCACAGCAATGCCAGATCCTTAGCCCACTGAGTGAGGCCAGGGATCGAACCTGAATCCTCTTAGAAACTAGTCAGATTCGTTACTGCTGAGCCACAACGGGAACTCCTTGTGTTTTTATCTTGGAAGATGATACCTAAAGAGATCATGGACTTTTTTGTTTTGCAGTGAGTGTGATAATAATGGAATGGTTCCTTTATTTTTGGTAAAAATTTAAAAGTATCATAAGAAGTTCTAGAAAGTATCAAAGTAACTACAGTCACTTGGATTTTAAGCATTATGCTATAGAAGTGTTTTTTTAATGGGAAAAGTCACTCAGCTACTAAGTGGAAATAGCTGGTCTGGGTAGCTTGACGTTCAGAGTCAAAGACAACTATTGCAGGAGGACGTTTAGGAGGTTAATGCTCACAGGCCTATGTGTACCCTGCATTGTCACCAGAAAGCCAGCTGCTGGGATTCGGGAGCCCACAGCCTGGCCCTGGGGTCTGTCGGCAGAATAACCCGCCGAAACCGATGCGTCTGCGCCATCACTGAACGTTAGGGACGCGCAAAGCCAGCCCCAGTGAGAGCACCTTACACCTGTCAGAATGGCAGCCCTCACGAGCGCAGATGACACGTGCTGGTGAGGATGTGGAGAAGGGGGGCTCTTGGTGGGAAGGAAATCAGTGCAGCCAGGTCACCACAGGGAGAGTGGTGTGGGGGTTCCGCAGAAAACTGGGAACAGAGCAGGCGTACCATTGGGCAGTCTCACTCCCAGATGTGCGCATGTGTACACACACACGTGCGCGCACGCACACACGCACACGTGTATGTATATGTACATACACACGCATAGTCAGAAGGAAACAAAGCACTGACTTGGAAAGCTCCCTGCACCCCAGGGTCACAGCAGCAGCATTTATAGTCGCCGAGGCAGGGGAGCCACCTCAGCGTCCGTCCACAAACGGATAGAGGCGATGGGCGCGCAGGTAGTGGGACACTGCTCGGCCGTCAGATGATGCAATTTCGCTGCTTGCAACAACGTGGATGGACCTTGAGGGTATTATGTTTAGTGAAATAAAGGCAGAGAAAGTCAAATACTGTATGTTATCACTTACATGTGGCATCTAAAAAATAAGACCAACCAGTGACTAAAAAAAATCGAACACCTGACATACAAACTGTTGGCTACCAGTTGCCAAATTTTGACATACACATACAAATACAAATACAAATTTTGTGTTTGTATTGACATACAAGCAGACTCTTGGCTACCAGTTGCCGGGGGTGGGGGCGGGTAGGAGCAGGGGATTAAGGCGTACGGAGCACTACGCTACACATCCGTAAATAAGCTGCACGCATGTATTGTACAGCACCGGGAATATAGCCCAAATCAACCGTATCTCAAAAAAGAAAATTCCGGAATTCCCTGGTGGCTCAGTGGGTTAAGGAGCCGGTGCTGTCACTGCTGTGGTGCCGGTTGATCTCTGGCCCAGGAACTTTCACATGCGGTGGACGTGGCTACAGAGAATAGAAAGAAAATTCCGTGGAGGGGAATCAGTGAGTCAAATTGTGGGCCGGTTAGATCCTGTGCCTTGGTTGCTAAGGCAGGAGGTTGTGGTTTGGGGAAGAATCAGTGGACCAGTTAGGAAACGGACTCGTTTGCAAGCTGGTCGTTGATCGATTGGCTGCTAAGCAAGCTCTGTGTTCTGAAGCTGGAGGTGAAGCTCTGCACCCGACTTGACCTTGAATTACCTGCTGGGACCATCCCAGGTGACGTGCAGAGAGGACGAGTAGCTGGGAGTAGCTGGAGCTGCGGCCGGGGCCACCCAGGCCGACAGACGAGCGCTGTGGAGGCTGGGGGAGGTGGGCAGGGAGCGCGCAGCTCGGAAAGCAGCACGCACAGGGGCACGAGGCGAGGATGCGGGTGCCCAAGGGGAGCGCCCACAGGCGCCAGTACAGAGTGCGGGCTGGCAGGCACAGGGGAGGAGGCAGATCCTCTAGAAGCTGGCGAGGCAGGCCCGGCAAGAAACAGTGGGCGTCTGAACTGAGGCGGAGGAGCGGGAGGAGTGGGGCTGAGGCCTGGTGGCGCTTTGGGTGTGAGGAGGGTGCGGTGACAGAGCGGTGGGGAGCAGGGCTGGAGGGACGGGGGGAGTGGGGCTGAGGCCGCAGACAAGGCCGTTGCCCGCCCGCACCCTCTGGGCGCTCACCCGCCGTCAGGAGGAGCAGGAGCCGTCTGGAGGCACCTGCAGGTCTGGGGTGGGACGGCTCGCGTTGGGTTCGTGCCGGAGCTGAACCGCGGTGTCACTCCTGTTTTCCAGGGCAGATGACTCAGCTCTGTGAACTGATCAACAAGAGCGGGGAGCTCCTTGCGAAGAACTTATCCCACCTGGACACCGTGCTCGGGGCCCTGGACGTACAGGAGCACTCCTTGGGCGTCCTTGCCGTCCTGTAAGGGCATCGTCCTCTGGGCTGGCGCTTGCTCACGCCGGACCCCGCGCTTTCTGGCCTGGCTCTCTCGCTGTAGGAAGTAACCTGTGTGAACAGCATTGAGCTCCTTTGCACAACTGAAGTCACACTGTGGTCATCCCAGCTAACCATTGCTTCTACATTTTGTTCTGGGTGGTTTGTTTGGTTTGGTTTTTTTCTGCTTTTTAGGGCTGTTCCCGCGGCATACGGAGGTTCCCAGGCTAGGGGTCAAATCGGAGCTGTAGCCGCCAGCCTACACCCGAGCCATAGCAGCTCGCTATCTGAGCCGAATCTGTGACCTACACCACAGCTCACGGCAACGCCAGATCCTCAACCCACTGAGCAAGGCCAGGGATCGAACCTGCAACCTCATGGTTCCTAGTCGGATTCGTTAACCACTGAGCCACGACGGGAACTCCCTTGAATTTTATTTAAAAAAAAACGAATGGCCGTCTCAGCTGCGGGTGCTGTAGTTTGCACTTACCTGAACACGTAGATTCCCGTGGGCCTTGGGATTGCCACATTTTCTAACTGAGAACAGAGGGACGGTGGCGGGCAGGCCTGGGGACGGCCCTGAGTGAGAGCAGCGAGCCAGCGCAGCCTTGCTTTGAACTCCCTTCACGCAAGTTTAGGCCCTGTCCCCCACTGTTTGTTACATTGAAGTGTAGTTGATATACAGGTTTAAGCTTTTCTTAGACCAAATTAAGTGACGTTATTTCAGACTGTCTGTTGAACTCATGCGACTGTGTGTATTTGATGGTTGAATTCTCTTCTCTTGATGTTTCAGTCTTGTGACTTGGGATTTCATGCTTGGCATGAAAGCCGAGATACTTTAAACAGACTGAGAAGCAGTGGACCTCGAGTGAGGGTCCAGCCTCGCTTGCTCGGGGACCCCCGAGACAGGTGCGTCCACTGTCCCAGCACGAGGTCTGGCCTGTGCACTGCGGGACGGAGGCTTCCGGCCACGCGTGCCTGTTTGAGCACAGACAGTTTGAAACAAGTCGAAGGTTCTCGTGTTTACTCCCCAGATGCACCCGCCCCGTCTCAGGGACTCAGGAGCTGCCGCAGCCACGGCTCTGGGCAGCGCAGGCGTGGGGCGGGCCCTGCGGTGGGAGGCTCTGCTGGCTGGGGCTGCTGCCGAGGGGTCACCTCTGTCTTCTGCCGAGAAGATGGGAGAGCGTGACGCATGCGTGTCGACTTCCACACGTGTGTCTGTCGAGTGGGGCGACGCGCGTGGAGGCGTTTTGAGGCTCCGGGGTGTTTGACGTTGTATGCGAGTTGAAGGAAACCTGGGGAGAGCCCCAGCTTGTTGGTGAGGCCCCTCCCGGAGCCTGAGTCTCTGTTTTGCCAGATGCCAGGCATGGGGCCCCGAGCTGCTTATCTTTCCTTCTTTCTTTTTTTTAGGGCCACACCCGCGGCACATGGAGGTTCCCAGGCTAGGGGTCTGATCACAGCTGCAGCTGCCGGCCTGCACCACAGCCACAGCCACGCCAGATCCGAGCCGTGTCTGCGACCTACACCACCGCTTACGCCAACGCCGGATCCTTGACCCACTGAGCGGGACCAGGGATCGAACCCGCAACCTCATGGTTCCTAGTCGGGTTTGCTAACCACCGAGCCCCAGTGGGAACTCCCCATAGAAAATTATTCTTAAGAATGTTTGGGGATTCCTGGCGGTGCAGCAGGCTGAGGCTCTGGGGGCGTTGCTGCCGTGGCGCAGGTTCAGTGCCTGGCCCTGGAGTGTCCGTGAGCCACGGGCTCGGCCAGAAACAACCTGGTTGAAGGTTGGGTGGATGACCTGATACGTGGCTTCACGTCAGGGAGTTTTCTTTTTCGAAAGTTCTCTTTTGAGCGTGTTTGTCGCAGCCTCCGCGCGCGCGCGTGCGTTCCGTGTCTTGATCACACCCAGAGCCGGGCCAGGCCCGTGTCCCGGGCTCGGGGTCTTCACTGCGAAAACCGCCGAGGCGCCTTGGCCGTCCCAGCGTGTCGGAGGCAGGGTCGGCCCGGGCGCACGTCGCTTCCGCGAGCTGCCGTCGAGCCGGCAGGGCGAGGCGCCTCTCCTCTCTGCTCCAGGTTCGTGAAGTTCTCCATGCCCAGCGCGCCCGACTTCGAGACGCTCTTCTCGCAGGCTCAGCTCTTCATCAGCGCCTGCAACGGCGAGCACATCCGCTACGCCACGGACACTTGTAAGCACCGCCGTCTTTGCTCCCTTGGGCGGCTGTGTCGCGCTCTCGTCGCCCGTTCTCACTGTGTGGTTGTTGTTGTTTCTAGTCGCCGGGCTTTGCCACCAGCTGACCAATGCGCTCGTGGAAAGAAAACAGGTAAGGGTGCTCCTCGCGTCCCCGGGGTCTCGCGTGCCTCCAGCCGGCGCCGGACCCGCATCGTGGGGGTCACAGCTCGGGGCTGAGCGTCTCTCCCTGGAGAGCGAGGTCGGCGTGGGGGTTCCACGGGCCGTGCGGAAGCGCCAGGCCTTTGCCGAGGGCGCCGCCCCGACGCAAGCAGCAGCTGCTGCTGCCGGAGTTGACAGCTGCCACTCTAGTGCCCTTTATGTCGTAAAAGGCCACTTTTTACTGCGTTCCGCCTTTTAACTTGCGGTGCTGAGATCCTCTCAGGATAGCGGAGCGAGTGGCCTCAGATGCCCCTGCCCCGGACCCCCGGGCGGGTGCCCTCACCGGCTCGTCCTGCTGGCCTTTCTCTCCTGAGCCGTTGGAAGAAGGTTGCAGCCCGGGCGCCCCCGCCCTGAAGCTGCCATGACTGTTTCCGAAAGCTCAGGACGACCTCTCCACGACCTCGGGGTGGACACGGACGGAACCTTGACCGAGCCTGCCCTTGGTCAGAGTCTGCCCGTCGTTTCACTGACGTCCTTTAGAGCAAAGGAAAATCTCAGACCACAGGTTGGATTATGTTATCCTGTCTCTCTCGCCCCTTTTACTTATTTATTTTTCTCTTTTTAGGGCCACACCCTTGGCATGTGGAGGTTCTCAGGCTTGGGGTCAAACAGGAGCTGCAGCCACCGGCCTACGCCACAGCCACAGCCACCGCCACACCAACCCGAGCTGCATCTGCAACCTACACCACAGCTCACGGCAACCCTGGATCCTTAACCCACTGAGGGAGCCCCGAATCGAACCTGCGTCCTTATAGATACTGGTTGGATGTGTTTCCGCTGAGCTACGACAGGATAGTCCCTTTTAATCTGATAAAGTCTTTATCTTTTGTGGTAGCGACACCAGTTATAATTTGAATGTTGGAAGTTGAGCTTTAATGCTTGTGGTGTGAGCGAGACTGGAAGCTTGGAGCCAGTTGGTGTTTCGTAGGAGTGACACATGATTGTGCTTTGAGAGAGACGATTAGAGCAACTCGACAAGGCTTTACTGAAGAAGACGTGTTGGTGACGCCACGGTCTTGTGGTCACGCCTCCTCCCAGGCAGCCCGTTGAACCTGCTTGATTCTCGGTCTGGTTATTCCTGGTCTGGGCAGGAAAGCGGACTGTTCGCGTCTTGTGGTCTCACTGTGAACGGTCAGTCGCTGTCAGGCACGGGATGCTGTTGGAGAGAGTGTGCAGGCTGGGACTGCCCCGTGGGCAAGTGCCGGCTGCTCCGTGGGCAAGTGCCAGCATCCTGACCCACAGTTATGTTTCCTAAGTGTAGGTCTCATCTCTTGTAAATAATTGGGAAATTTCTGGAGTTCCTGCTGTAGCACAGTGGGATCTGAGGCATCTTGGGAGCCCTGGGACCCAGGTTCGATCGCCAGCCTGGCACAGTGGGTCGAGGATCTGGTTGCCACAGCCGTGGCTGGGGTTGAAACTGTGGTTCGGATGTGATCCCTGGCCCGGGAACCTCACTTGCCGCAGGGCGGCCAAAGAAACAAAGCAAAACAATAACCTGGAAATTTTTGTTTAACTGTAACCAACTGTTGAGTGTGGTACGGCTTTTGACTATTGACCTCCATTAATTTTGAAGCTTTGTGATTTTAAACAGTTGTGCTGAATTACTTTATTTTTATTTACGTATTTATTTTTTGTCTTGTTTTTTTAGGGCTGCACCCACAGCATGTGGAGGTTCCCAGGCGAGGGGTCCAATCAGAGCTGCAGCCGCCTGCCTACACCACAGCCACAGCCACACCGGATCCAAGCCGTGTCTGCAACCTACACCACAGCTCACCGCAAGGCCGGATCCTTCACCCACTGAGCGAGGCCAGAGAGCGAACCTGCAACCTCAATGATTCCTAGTCAGATTCATTTCCGCTGCGCCACGACGGGAACTCCCATGCTGAATTACTTTAAGAAAACAGTCTCTGGGTGTTCTCGTTGTGGCTCAGTGGTTAACGGAACCGACTGGGAACCATGAGGTTGCAGGTTCGACCCCTGGCCGTGCCCAGTGGGTTAAGGATCCGGCGTTGCCGTGAGCTGGGGTGTGGGTTGAAGATGCGGCTTAGATCTGTGTGGCCGTGGCTGCGGTGTAGGCCGGCAGCTGCAGCTGCGATTGGACCCCTAGCCTGGGAACCTCCATATGCCGCGGGAGCGGCCCTAGAAAAGGCAAAAAAGACCAAAAAAAAGAGAAAACGTTTTCTGACTCAACAGGGACAGAACTTCCTGTTGTTGCTCAGAGGAACTGCCAGTCGTGTTGCTTTGGTTTGTGAGTGGCAGCGTGGGGTCCGCGGTGCTGACAGCGGTGTTGTTCCCGGCAGCCCCTGCGCGGCATCGGCATCCTCAAGCAGGCCATAGACAAGATGCAGATGAGCGCCAACCAGCTGACCTCAGTCCACGCCGACCTCTGCCAGGTGGGCCGCCAGGACGTCGCCTGTGGCAGAGTGGGCGGTGGCGGGGTGGGCGAGGACGGTGGGAGTCCGCAGGGGTGCGTGTTGCCAGGAAGGGCGTCTTCAGGCTGCGGCAGGTACCTGTGGACGGCCGCTCAGCCGCTCAGCCGGGACCCAGTCGAGCGTGGGGTGCTGGTGACCCGAGCTGTTTTCTCGTGAGGGGCTCTGGCCCCCGAGGATGAACATGGTGACTTCCTGCGCTGTGACTCCAATCCTGAAGGCAGAGGGCAGAGGGCAGAGGGCAGGGGTGTAGGGAGGCCTCCCCCGACCCCGCTCTCAGCCCAACCCCCGCTCCCCAGCCCCCTCTCCTCGCCAGCCCCCACCCCTGCTCTCCAGCCCCCACCCCCTCTCGCCACCCCCACCCCCGCTCTCCAGGGTAAACCTCAGATGTTGCCTGCATGTGCCCTGGGCCTTCCCCTGGCACGGCCGCCTGCTGCTGCCCTGGGGCACCGTCCCTACCCTTAGCTGGGGGTCCAAGGTGGAAGAGGAGGAGCTGAGGAGAAACCTGGCTGTTCTCAGTCCACCCGGTCGGCAGAGGCGCGGTCAGCGTGGACCGTCGCGCCTCCTCGCGGCGGCGGCTCTTGCGAGGAAGGGCGGCGTGCTCTGAGCGCCGAAGGGAATGAGTGGCGCCTGGGCGCTTAGCTTCTCTTCCTCGGTGGAGCGGGAGCCCCGACTTGACTGTTGGGAGTTGCGGGCTCCGGGGCGGCTCCTCCCGCTGGCGCGGTGACTGGGCCCCTGTCCCCCCAGCTCTGCCTGCTGGCCAAGTGCTTCAAGCCCGCGCTGCCGTACCTCGACGTGGACATGGTGGACATCTGCAAGGAGAACGGGGCCTACGACGCCAGGCACTTTCTCTGCTACTACTACTACGGCGGCATGGTCTACACCGGCCTCAAGAACTTCGAGAGGGCGCTCTACTTCTACGAGCAGGTGGGCGCCCCGAGGGCCCTCGAGGGGCGGGGGGCCTGCCCTGCTGCCCGCAGGGCTCCGCCTGTAGCAGACAGACGCTCTCGGGGCCCGCGTTCCCCCGGCCTCCAGGAGTGGACGTGACGCCTCCCTCCCACCCTTGTGTCTGGAGGGCCACTTGGGGTCTGAGGCGGGCTGCAGCGTTGGCTCAGACCCGTGCCGCGAGAGGCGTTTGCCTGATGTTCCTGAGTCCTGCCTCGTTCCGAGCGCCTGTGAAGGTAATGAGACGCTCCTAGCCTGGGGGAGCTCACATTACTGGGGGTGCCAGGGTACACACTCACGCCCACACCTGTCACTGGGCAGTGCCTGGGCGAGTGGGGTTGTCGAACACGGCTGGGGGCCTAGGGGCAGTGACAGCACTGGAGGAAGCAACGGATCAGCTGAGGCCTTCCAGGCGACTTGACGTTGGAGCATAGTCACCAATGCCAGTTCTTCAGAAACCTGCAGACACGCACTGCACAGCCACCGAGTGCCAGCCTGTAGGCCAGGAGCCGGCTGGTGGGCGCACGGGTGGCCCTGAGGGACCGCCCCGGGCCCTGGAAGGTGTGCCGAACGCTCAGAGCAGGCTTCTCTCCGAGTAGCTGACGTGTAAAAACACCGCCTCTCGGGTTTCCAGATGGAGACTCTTAGCTGAAAACCCACTTATTTCCTCTTTCACCCGAGTGACAAGCACTGGCCCGTCTCCTTCACGTCGATGTGGGGTTTTTGTTTTTATTTTCTTTTGTCTTTTGTCTTTTCAGGGCCACACCCAAGGCCTATGGAGGTTCCCAGCTCCGAGTTGAAGCTACAGCTGCCAGCCTACACCACAGCAACAGGGGATCTAAGCCGCATCTGCGGCCTACACCATAGCTCATGGCAACGCCGGGTCCTTAACCCATTGAACGAGGCCAGGGATTGAATCCCCAACCTCATGGTTCCTAGTTGGGTTTGTTAACCACTGAGCCACGACGGGAACTCCTCGATGTGGGTTTTGTTTATTTTTATTTTTTTTGCTTTTTTAGGGCTGCACCCATGGCATGTGGGAGTTCCCAGGCTAGGGGTCAGAGCTGCAGCTGCCGGCCTGCACCACAGCTCATGGCAACGCCTGATCCTTAACCCACTGATTGAGGCCAGGGATCGAACCCGCATCCTCACGGATGCCAGTCAGGTTCGTGAATTGCTGAGCCACGACAGGAACTCCGGGCGCGATTGTTTTGAATTCTTAAGCTTCAGGAATCCAGGTGAGGGGGGTGGAAAACCAGCTGCAGAGTGGGAGGCGCTGTCTGCACGTCGCATTTCTGATCAGAGGCTGACATCCGGGGTGTACAAAATGCAGCAGTTCGAAACTAAACTTTGAACACGGGCAGTGGACGTTTCTCCGGAGATGTGCTGGTGGCCAGCAGCGCTAGTTATCAGGGGAGTGCAGCTCCGGGTGCCCTGCCCCCGGGCAGCGGGCCTTAAAGGGAGGCGCTGTCGGGAGGGAGCCCTGGAGAGGCGGGCCGTCGGCTCCCCCACCCCTGCCCGCGGGGACGGCCAGTGCTCTGGCTCCTCATGGGCAAAACCTGAAACTGCTGCAGGACCCAGCATGTCCACCCCTGGGAATCCGCCCAGGGGTCCGCTCAGAATCGGACGGGAACGTTCCCAGCAGCCTGGGTCTCCACCCAGCCCGGCCCTGGAGCCGCTGCAGACGGGCGTGCCCGGAGAACGTGGGGCGAAGCCGCTCTCAAAAGGGCCTGCCGTGCCGATCGCGTGCCACGGCCCCTGGGGTGTGGAGTAGAGGGAGCTTGTCTGGGGCTGGGCTCTCCTTTCAGGGCTGTGAACATGCCTGCGCTGGGGCAGCGGTGACAGTGGCACAGCCTGGTGAACTCACCAGACCCCGGGGAGCGGGACGCCTGCAAAGCGTGACGCCGCCGCTGCGGTCTCGGGAGGTGCCGTGTGCCCCGCCGCGGCCCTCACCGCGCTCTCCCCGCCAGGCCATCACCACCCCTGCCATGGCCGTCAGCCACATCATGCTGGAGTCCTACAAGAAGTACATCCTGGTGTCTCTGATCCTGCTCGGCAAGGTGCAGCAGCTTCCGAAGTACACCTCGCAGATCGTGGGCAGGTTCATCAAGGTGAGCCTCTAGGGAGGATGGGCGTCCTCCTGTCTGTCTCGGGGCGGCGCCCGCAGCGTCGGGAGGGCCCCAGGCGAGGGGTGGAATCAGAGCTGCAGCCGCCGGCCTCCACCCCAGCCGCAGCAGCGCCATTCCGAGTCGCATCTGCGACCTCCACCACAGCGCACGGCGACGCCAGATCCTGAACCCACTGAGCAAGGCCAGGGATTGAACCCGCCACCTCATGGTTCCTCGTCGGATTCGTTAACCACTGCGCCACGACGGGAACTCCCGCAAACTGCTTCCTTAGAGGACGTGTTGTGTCTGTGAGACCCTCTGCTTCGTCTGGAGGGTCCGAAATCACAGGCGTGCACTGGACGCCGGGAGGCTGGATTCCAGCCCGCGCACCCCGCTCTCTACTCTGCCGCCCGCTGTGCTCTGGGCGATTAGAGCTTTAGGTGTTTGAGGGCCTGTGCGGTTGGTCGTCTTCCACCCACGTGAGCCGAGATGCTCGTGGCCCCCGCCTCTGCTCCCCCAGCCCCGCTCCTGGGCCTCCTACTCCCGGAGCTTCCGTCTGTTCCCTGAGGACCAGCCTTGGGAGCACAGGAAGAAGTGACCTTTTTATGCTGCCTTTCCTGTACGGAACCCAGAACTTCAGGAGATGACTTTGAAAGCCTTGGTGACGAGAAGGCCTCTGCGCCCCTCGTGTCCTTGGCTGAAGAGGCTGCGTTTCGGGGGGTGGGGAGCGGCCCTGGGACCCCACGGGAGGGAGGGAGGGCGGGGCTGGGGCCGGCCTGCACGGCCTGTCGCAGGGGGAGTGCTTCTGTCCGCTGGGCCCTCGCGACTCGAGGGCGTCGGGGAGGGTGCCCAGGTCGATTCTGACCTGAATCCACGTGCGCCCGTGCCCTCGGGCCCACTCGCCTCCTCGGGGCCCTGCCCCCGGTTCTGCCGTTGAAGCAGGGCACCGTCCAAGGCACCTAAAGCGGCTCGGCCCCAAGCAGGCCCTCCGCCCAGCCGCCTCGTTCCCGGCCTCTTACCGAAGCCCGGCCTCTCCGCGGCACTTGGTGAGGCGCGCGCGAGCAGGTGGGGCTGAGAAGGGTGGCGGAGGCGTCTGTCCCAAAGGGGCTCCTGGAGCCGCTGCTGGAGAAGCCCCGCGGGCCGTGACGGAAGCCGCACACTGTGTGCTGCTGGGCAGCGGATTGCTTTGTGCTGCAAAGTAGATCATTGACCGCAGACTGCTCCGTAGCGAGAGTCTCCTTGGTTTGCAAACGAGGCGTTTGCTCTGGGTGAGTCATCGCCCGTTTGCTGACAGTGAGCACTGGTGAACGGGCCTGCTCCGATTGCGGGGCCGTCAGGTGTTCCTGTGCTTCCTGTGAAGGGTTCGTGGCTCTAACCCTCGAATCCGGCTGTTTTCCCCTCCCTTCGGGCCTGCAGCCTCTCAGCAACGCGTACCACGAGCTGGCACAAGTTTACTCGACCAACAGCCCCTCGGAGCTCCGTACCCTGGTGAACAAGCACAGCGAGACCTTCGTGCGCGACAGCAACATGGGGCTGGTGAAGCAGTGCCTGTCCTCGCTGTACAAGAAGAACATCCAGCGGCTCACCAAGGTGCGCGCCCCCGACCCCCGACCCCGGCCCCGACCCCCGGCCGGCGGCCCTCTCGTCCCACCTGCTGCCGAGGGCCGGGCCGGGCTGAGGACGGCCGAGTCCTCAGAGGGTGCGGTCGGTACCTGTGGGTCTCTCGGGGGCAGGTTCGGGGTGTTTGGAAGAGGGGGGGAGACGACTGGGGCAGAGGTGACGCGGAGCCCGTGAGCGGCCCTGGGGCTGACCTCTGACCCGTGACCTGAGAGCGGGCAGTAGGTGAGCCTTTTGAGATGAAAGTAGCGCTGGTGGGTTGATTGTGGAGAACATGCTCATCATCAAGAGTTGAAACGGGCAGGACGACGCGAGGAGGGAAAGCCTGCGTGGGCAGCGGGCCGCGGGCAGCTGCGGGGGGAGCTGCGGGGGTCGGCGGGCGCAGAGCAGCGGGGCGGGGGTTGTCTTGTAGTCGACCTAGCTCGGGTCCGGGGACGCAGCGGGACGGGGGGGGGGGGGGGGGGGGGGGGGGGAGGGGCAGCCGGAGAAGGGGAGGGGCAGGGGCAGGGGCAGGGCGCTTGGGAAGGAGCAGCCTTCCGCTGGCTCCAGGGAGGCCGCCCCAGCCTCCGGACCAACAGCAGGCAGCAGAGAGGCTGTGAAGTTACTTTGTAAGAGGAAAAGGAGGAACAGGAAAGACAGAACTCAGAGCCGTCAGAAGCAAATGTCCCCTGTCCGCCTGGGGAGAGCCAGCTTGACCCACAGGCTGCGAAGAGCGGACCTAAGGTTCAGGGTCGCCAGCAGCCTCACCGCCCGCGTTCTCCGTGCGGTCCGGCTGCCAGCACAGCCCCCCTGAGCCCCCGTCTCACCATCAGGAGGAGCCGTAGGCAGACCGCTGCACCGGGGGCACCGTTGCTGGGGTGCAGGTAGAAATGAGACCCCGGCGGGGATGGAAGACAGGCTTGTCCTGAAATGTGTTCTGCGGCGACTCTCAGCAGACGTGAAAGGAGGGCCCCGGGGCCTGAGCGGGGTCGCTGCAGGGGGATGACGCGGGAGTGAGCGCACAGCTGGCCCCGAGAGGTCCGTGTGGGACACGGTTTTCTGTGTTGGGTCCGAGAAGTCCAGAGCGGGAGCTGGGCCCGGCCGGCCTGAGGGGCCTGTCCGGTCCGTCCAGGCCGCCGTCCATGTGCCGATGAGCACTTGGCAGGGCCTGGGGAGGCCACCGCGGCTGCTGGTGGGCAGGGACGGTGCCAGGTCATGGAAGGGAGGCGGGGTCTCTGAGCCAGGTTAGGGGTCTTCCTCGAGAGGCCTCAGTGGGTGCCGGGTGCCTGCCTGTCTTGTGGCATTGCTGGCCGCAGGGCAGCGGGGGCCGAGGGGCTCTCGTGGGGTGTCGGGTCTGCTGCTCCATTTCCGTGTCTCAGCGAGCATCTTCTAGATTCCTTGCCTGTGCTGCCACAGACGCGTGGTGTGCTGGTCTGGCCGTGCCTTTCCCCTGTTCTTCAGCTTGTCGCCATGGCAGCGGGAGCCTGTGTCGTGTGACCTTACTGCACACCCTGGTCATGATTCACTCGGCCGGCCCTTGGGGTGGACGTTCCCGTGAGGGTCTACGTGTTTTTGAGGCGGAAAAAGGATAGTTCTGCGTATTCAGAAACGTTGGCTCTTGTGCTGAAGTCCTTAGATCTTTCTTAGAAGTAACAGTAGTTTTCATTGGCTGGGGCTCTGCTACTCTGTCTGAACTAAACGACATCTAGATGTTTTGGTCATTGGCTTATCAAGAATTTTCTTTCTTTTTCTTTAAATGTTTTTGTCTTCTTAGGGCCACAGCTGTGGCATGCGGAGGTTACCAGGCTAGGGGTCAAATCGGAGCTGGAGCTGCTGGCCTGCACCACAGCCACAGCCACTCGGGGTCCGAGCCGTGTCTGTGACCTACCCTGAAGCTCAGGGCACTGCCGGATCTTTAACCTACGGAGCGAGGCCGGGGATCAAAGCCGTGTCCCCATGGGTCCTCCTGAGCCACAGCAGGAACGCCTTATCAAGAACTTCCAGCATCAGAGCCTGCTCTGAAAATGCCGCGGTTGTGGATACTGCCAGCTGCCCTAACAAAAGAGCTCCTTTAGTCTGTCCCTTAACGGGGCGTTTGCGTCACGTCCCTGGCAGGCCAGTGGTCAGCAGTGATTCCCCTCAACTCCCCGTCTGTCCTCACATTCCGCCTTTGTCTTTCGAAGGATGAATGTGATTTTTTCTCGGTTTCCTGTTGTTTACTAGATGGCACAGAATTCGCAGGTACAGAGCTCGCCGTCCATTTCGCACGCCGCGGCCACAGCGTTTCTTTGCCCAGAGGCAGCCCGGCGCCACCCGGCACCTGGGTGTCCCCCCCCCCCCCCCCCCCCCCCCGAGACTGTCTGCGCCCGCGAGCACACCCGTTGCCGTGCGGTACTGGCGCACGGATGCGCTCTCGCACGGATGCGGGCGGGCTTGCTGCAGATGATGTTCGATGGCGCACAAGCCCCGCGTCGCATCCCCTGCGGCTCTTGAAAAGCATCCCTGCCTCAGGGCGTCTTTACAGGCGTGGGCGGAGCTGTGCTGCGCTGCCCTTGGCCAGCCTGCCGCCGGACGTCGTGGTGGCTCTGGCCTCTGCTGTCGCAGACAGCGCCCCGCGAATGGCTTGCATGCCGTTGACCTCGGTCGGCGTCGTCCGGAAAACCGACCCCGAGCCCTTCGTTCCTCCGTTTCGCGTCCTCTTCACAACGAGAAGCACCTTAGACGACAACGAAGAGCAGGTTCTCACGCCTCAGTGGAACTCTGCGCACTTAGCGAAGGTTCTGTCCTCGGTGCTTCTGTCTCCATTAATCGTCTCCTGCATTTCAGACCTTTCTAACGCTGTCGCTACAAGACATGGCAAGTCGGGTGCAGTTGTCCGGCCCGCAGGAGGCAGAGAAGTACGTCCTGCACATGGTGAGTGCCGTTCTGGTTTTCAAAAGTTAGCGAGTGGGGTTGGTGCTTCTGAAGGTGGCCGGTGTTGGTTTTGGGGGGACGCTGACGTGGACTCCCTGCCATCTTTGGGGTCTTCCAGCCCCGGGGACTTGTGTGATGGATGTGGTTGCGTCCTGTTTGTGCTGCTCGTTTGTGGTGTCATCGTAAACTTCGTCTAAACACTCCTGGATGGGGCAGATGCCTGAGGAGGAGGGGGCTCTGGCTCTTGCTGCCGAACGCCGGGGGATTCAGGCTCGGGGCGGCACCTGGTTGTAGCTCAGTCATCCTCAGGCTGCTCGTTCTCCTCAGATGGGCACTGGAGTGTGCCCAGTCCTGGTTGTGATGGGCAGCCTCTTTACTACCACCCGGCTGCCTGCTGGCGCATAAACAGCGCCATCCTTTCCAAGGCCGGCGGTGATGGGCAGTCTGGGCAGCTCAGCTGCACCGTGACAAGTGGACCGGTCACTGTCTCCTGCCAACGGCTTTGTTAGGAGTAGCAGTGCCAGGCTGGGATTTTTTAATTGGCGTCTCACTGTGTAACTTCATGGACAGGCTTTGGCTTGAGGATCCACCAGACAAACCCCTGGCTGTTGATGCAAATGAAGCTCACAGACCTGGAAGCTGCCTTGGAATCAGCGTTGGCAGAAAAAGCACCAGAAGGTGATGTCTGTGGCCGTGGAAGAAAGATGTGTCAGGGTCTCACATTTTACATGCAGATGTGTGGAGCTCCCATCGTGGCTCAGCCCGTTGAGAACCCAGCTAATATCCATGAGGACACAGGTTCGATTCCTGGCCTCGCTCAGTGGGTTAAGGATCCGGTGTTGCTGTGGCTGTGGTGGAGGCCGGCGGCTGTAGCTTTGATTCAACCCCTAGCCTGGGAACCTCCCTATGCCGCGGGTGCAGCCCTAAAAATAAAACCAATAAATTGCAAGGGCAGTGTAAATTGTATTGCACTGAAATTGTTTAAAGATGCAACCCAGGCACCTACGGTCAACCAATCTATGACAAAGGGGGCAAGAACACACAGGGGATGAAAAATAGTCTGTTCAGTAGATGGTGCTGGCAAAACTGGAAAGTTCCATGTGAAAGAATGAAATTAGAACCTTGTCTAACACCGTACGCAAAAATAAACTCAGAATGGAGTCAAGACCTCAAGGGAAGGCCAGCTGCTATCAGACTCCTAGAGGAAGACGGCAGAAGGCTCTCGGACATGAATCGCAGCAAGGTCTCGTTTGATCCACCTGCTGCAGTGATGACAGGAAAGACACAGAGAAACCAGTGGGACCTACTTAAACTCAAAAGCTTTTGCCCTGCAAAGGAAGCCATTAAAAAAACGAAAAGACAAGCCACAGAATGAGAGAAAATCTGCAAATGATGCAACAGACAAGGGCCTCATCTCCCGATACACAGACACGTCATACAATTCAACAGCAGAAAAACAACGGTTTCCAAATGAAACCGTAAGTTTTTCGATGACCTAAGTAGACATTTCTCCAAAGAAGGCATGCAGATGGCCAGCAGGCACGTGAAAAAATGCTCAAGATCACTCATTACCAGCGCAGTGCCAGTCGGAGCTCCAGTGAGTACCACCCCACACTGGTCAGAATGGCCACCATCAGGAAGTCCACAAACAGCACATGCTGGAGGGTGTGGAGCAGAGGGCGCCTCCTGCACTGCAACCCCCGTGGAGACCAGTGCGGAGATAGCGCGGAAAACGCGGTGTGGGGCTGCCTGTGAGCCCGCAGTGCCACTCTCGGGCGGCTGTCAGGACAGAACGCCCACGGGAAAGGTCGGTGCCCCCGCCCGTTTGTTGGTCCGAGTTCGTCCTAGCACCGCATCCACAACGGCCGAGACGCGGAGACGAGCCGGGTGTCCTCTGACAGCACTGGAGTGAGGGGTGTAGGTACGCACGGGGGAGTAGGCCTCGGGCGTCGGGAAGAGAAACGAAACGTGGATGCAGCTAGAGAGCCTCCTACTGAGCGCAGTCAGTCAGAGAGAGAGAGGCCGACACCCTGCCACAGCACGTACGCGCGGTGCCTGGGCCCTGGCACCGAGGAGCCCGTCCGCAGGCCAGGCCAGGCCAGGCCAGGGCCGAGGAGAGCAGGCCCGGTTCCGGGGCGCGGGGAGGGAGTGTGTGGAACGGCACGTCGGGGCCTTTGGTGGGGCTTTTTTTTTAGGTTCGATTGCTCCGTGAATTTTATTTATATTTGTAGGTGTACAGTGAGCATCACAAGGCAACTTTATAGCGTTTCCCTCCCACACCCTCGGTGGATCCCCCCACCCCCCAGCTTGTCTCACTGGGAAACCAGAGGCTTTTCAGTCTGTGCGTCCGTGTCTGTTCTGCAGAGAGGTTCATTGTGCCCTTTTTAATTTATTTATGTATTTATTTATTTTTACTCAGTGACTTTTATTACGTTTATAGGTGTACAGTGATGATTACAACCCAATTTTATAGCGTTTCCCTCCCACACCCCCAGCCCATCCCCCCACCGCCAACCCGCCTCCTTCGGAAACCAGAGGTTTTTCTAAGTCTGTTGCGTCCGTGTCTGTTCTGCAGAGAAGTCCATTGTGCCCTTTTGCCAGATTCCACATGGAAGGGACAGCATGTGGCGTTGGCGTCTCACTGTCTGACTGACTTCACTTGGCTTGATAGTTTCTAGGTCCATCCATGTTGCTGCAAATGCCGTTATTTCTTTCCTTTTAATGGCTGAGTAACTGGTGGGGTTTTGTTTGTTTCTTAGGGCCGCGTGTAGGGCATATGGAAGTTCCCGGGCTAGGGGTTGAATTGGAGCCGCAGCTGCTGGCCTGCACCACAGCCACAGCCATGCAGGATCTGAGCCTCGTCTACAGCCTACACCACAGCTCATGGCAACGCTGGATGCTAAACCCACTGAGTGAGGCCAGGGGTTGAACCCGCATCCTCATGGATACCAGTTGGGTTCATTACTGCTGAGCCACGATGGGAACTCCAGTTCGGGGTTTTTGGATGCAAACTGTTGTATCTTGAATGTGGGCAGTGCGGCCCTGCTGTACAGCACAGGGAGCTGTGTGATCGGGAGACTTTGCTGTACAACAGAAATTGAAGAAACTGCAGATCAGCTATATCTTAGTTAAAAAAAAGTTTTTTTCTCAAGATTAAAAAAACAAAATGGTGTAGAGGCTGGTGGCTCAGCAGGTTAAGGATCCGGGAGCTTCCGCATGCCCCAGGTTTGGCCAAAAAAACCCCCAGAAAACAAAAGACAAGGGGACTTGGCAAACATCCCATTATAGAAGCAAGACACAAAAGAGCGCGGGTTGTGTGATTGCGTTTCCGACACGTCAGGGTTGGGCACAGCCGCAGAGAGACGAGCGGTTGCTGGGGCTGGGGCTGGGGGTGGGGTGGGGGTGGGGGTTCCTTCCAGGGGCGGTGGAGCCTTTGGAAGCCAGGTAGGTGCTGGGCCTCCCACGTGTCATTTAATCTGCCCAACTGTTCGCTCTAAAGTGGATCACTTTCCTCCTGTGAGTTTTACCTCGGTGAAGTAATTCCAGGGCGGGGCGTGTGCCTGCGAGCGTTGCACCCCTTGGCACCTGGAGGGGGGGCCTCAGCCGTCCCAGGGGTTCCACGAGTGCGTGTTGACTAAACAGATGGCGCGTAGAAGCACACGCAGGGATTTCAGCTCTTTTCTGTGGTGTCCGCTGATGTCCGTGTCCCAGCCCTGCGGCTCCCAGTGCTCGGGCCTGAACCGCGTCCTGCCCTCTCTCTGGTAGATAGAGGACGGTGAGATCTTCGCCAGCATCAACCAGAAGGATGGCATGGTCAGTTTCCACGACAACCCTGAGAAGTACAACAACCCCGCCATGCTGCAGAGTATCGACCAAGAGGTAGGTGCCAGCCCGGCTTCTTGGACCGGTGCTTGTGATTTTGTCTCACTTTATGTGTTTGTTTATTTCTTGTCTCTTCTGGGGCCGCACCCATGGCACATGGAGGCTCCCAGGCTAGGGGTTGAATCTGAGCTACCGCCACCGGCCTATGCCCCAGCCCCAGCCCCAGCCACGCAGGATCCGAGCCGTGTCTTCGACCTACACCACAGCCCATGGCACTGCCAGGTCTTAACGTCCTGAACCCACTGAGCAAGGCCAGGGATCGAACTCACAACCTCATGGTTCCTAGTCAGATTCGTTAACCACTGCGCCACGACGGGAACTCCCGGTTGTGATTTTGTATTTGAAACACCGCCTCTGTGTTCCAGGGTAATTTTAGTTTTAAATGCGGCTCCTTTCTAAGAATGTCCTATTTCCCAGAAAGTCCATTTCAAACGGACGGCTTCAGACTCTCTCGGGTTGTATGTTCCACCGAAGTGGTGGGTTAGACTGCTCGCCTCGCTCACCAGAGCCTCCTTCAACCCTCAAGACACCTGAAGGGGCTTACAATTCGCACGGGGTGTTACTGCTGTTATACTGTCCACCCTCGACTCTTGGTAAAATGCTTCTGGGGCTCCCCGTCTCGAGTCAGGAGGCCCTCCCCCCGCGGGGCGGAGGCGGCTGGAGGAGGCTGGGGAGCTGGGGCCCCTGCCCTGCGGAGCTGGTGCTGCGCCAGGGCCGCTCTGGGTTCCGGACTGGCGTCGGGACTGGGCGGCAGCCTGTGTTTCTCAGCTCCGCCCAGGGACAGGATCGACGCCGCCGAGGCGGCTCAGAACCCGGAAGGCGGTGCTGCATGGCTCCCTGTGGCGCCACAACCCCGTTGGCAGTTCACAGGTTTTGAAAAACCTGAAGACGGGAAGGTTTTTTTGGTGACTCATTGGGTGGCAGATGTCGCCTGGACTGACACTTAGTGTGACCGTTTCTAGGTTCCACTGCAGGGTGCTCGTGTGTTTGGGGGCGCTGCCAGAGAGCCTCCTGGGCTGGGAGGCGACATGCACGCCCTCTGCAGTTAGCTTTCTGGGTCCAGAAAATTCTGGCTGCAGAGCCTGAGGGGCCCCGGCGCTGTGGCCCTGTGGCTGCCGCGTTGACAGTCTGGCAAGAGGGATGCGCCTGCCCGAGCTGCCCACTGAGCCCACGCAAACCCGCCCTCTGTGCAGATGCTGAAGTGCATAGAGCTGGACGAGCGGCTGAAGGCCATGGACCAGGAGATCACCGTGAACCCCCAGTTCGTGCAGAAGGTGCCTGGGGCCCTCCTTAGCGGGAGGTGGGCTGGGTGGAGGAGGAGCGGTCCCCACACCAGGAGTGTGAGCTTGGCTCCAGGTTGAGCGTTTAGTCCCGAGTTTCTGAAAAGCGCGGGGGCGGAGCTCACGAGACATACTCGCTGGGAGCGTTTTCAGACTCCAGGCCGGAAGTGAGTTTAGGGATGGGGTTCCTGGCATTGCCTCTGCTGGGGGGGACGGGGCGCGGGGCAGGTGAGAGACCGTGCCTGCCTCCCTCCCTCCCAGAGCATGGGCTCGCAGGAAGACGATTCGGGAAACAAACCATCCAGCTACTCGTGAAGCCGGCGTCCGTCTGGGTTGAAGAGCAGCCGTGGCCCTGGCCGAGGCAAGTGGGGTGAGGCCGGCAGGGAGGAGCAGCCTGCCTCGCCCGGACCTGGAGACCGGACGTCGCGTTTGGCAGCTCCAGTCCCGTGTGCTTTGGGAAGGCGTCCTCTCTGCAGACAAAGGATAACCTGTCAACCTTGCAAGGCCGGCCTGGGTTTATTTACCCTCAGGTCAATGTCATGGCATTAAATCCACCTTTCTGTTTAAATTATTGGAACACTGATGTGTCTTCTGTATCACTTTTTTTCCTCCGAGAAGTTTCTGCAGAACGCGTTCTTTGTGCGTCGAGGTAGGTCTTAGGAACCACAAGCTTTGCGCCTCAGGTTGCTGTCGGTTGTGTCAAAGGAAAAATAAAGCTGGGCGAGTCCCTCGGGCAGGAACCAGTGCCTTGCGGTTAGAAGCGACTGCGCTGGAACCCGAGCGATGCTGCCGTGCCCCTTGTAACGCGGGCGAGTGCTGCCCTCTTTGTCATCTTGAGCAGGGCGCTTTTGTGAGACAGGTGCCGGGTTTCCCCGCTTTTTCTTCAGAGGCGTCTTCCGATCATCCGCACATTCACGTTTTGATTATATGTCGGGCTCCTCCTCTGCAGACTCTGAAGCGCATCTGACTCAGGGTCACTGACCTCGCCCCCTCGCCCCGGAATGGTGTGGACGCTTGGTAAAGTGGGGTCAGATTCACCTGGAATTTGCAGTCACGTTTTCATGCCTAAAAAGTTGCCCTAGGAGTTCCCTGGTGGCTTAGCGGGTTAAGGATCTGGCGTCACTCCTATGGCATGGGTTCGATCCCTGGCCCGAGGAAGGGAGTCTGCATGCCGTGGACAAGGCCAAAAAAGTGGGTTTTTTGCCGTGGACCCTTGTGGCAAGGACTGCTTTGCTGTAGGAACGCAGCCGCAGACCGCCGGCTCCGTAAATGACTGGGTGAGGCTGGGGTCCAGCACAGCTTAGGGACAGACAGGCGCGGGCTGGCTGTGAGCCCGCCCCGGGACTCGGCTCTCCAAGTGAGCTGTGTCATTTTCACTTGTACGCCTGTACACCTGCCTGTTCTTGGGAGAGAGGAAACGTTTCTTCCGTCAGTGCGGCAAACGACAGCCCCTGAGTCGTTTTGTAAAAGCAATTGGACAGTTCCTGAGTTGCCTGTGCCTGAATTAAAGTTGCCTAAAATGTGTTTGAGGGGCCTAGTGGCTGTCGGCCATGAGTGTTTATAGGGAAAGGGTAACTCAGTGGGCTTCTGATGTGGATACTTAGTTTTTTCCCAAAACAGGGTTCATCGAGACACCACATCATTTTGACGCGGAACTCCCCACGCGCCCCGGCCGTCGCAGCGCCCGGGGGGCGCCCTCCCACGTCCTCTCCGGTGGTGGGGCCCTAGCTCTGCAGAGCCAGGGAGTGGGGCGCAGGCCCCGGCTGCGGCAGGGCTCCCACATGCACAGGTGGGGACCCAGGTCTGCCTGGCGCCTCGGCCACCCCCTAAATCTGCTCATCCCTTGGTGAGCCTTTTCCTTTTCTAATGCCTGACTAGTGCGTCCGCTAGATTGTTCTGTGAAACCGGTGGGTGGTCTCTCTCTTGACAGGTGTTACTCTTGAAAGTTCTCAGGGAGGCTGGTGGGCTCATTTGTTACAGGAAGTGACACTGAGACTCCCACCTGCTGCGCCCGAGGAGCGCGTGCTCTGGCTCTGCCTGTGCCTGTAACAAGTCACAGCCTCAGCTGCTCCTTCGAGGTGGTTCTCAGCGGCAGGTTGTTCTCTGAACACGCGCACCTACGAAGACCTGGAGCGTCTCGAGGGAGCGTTTGTGCCTAGGGAGTGAGGGCAGGTTCCGAGTCCCGAGGATGTGGCCCTCTGGATCCTGGGTGCTCCGTGGCTCGGCAGGTTACGGATCCAGCCTTGTCACGGCTCTGGCCCAGGAGCGTCTGTGTGCTGTGGGCGTGGCCGAGCAAATAGAAAATACTTGCTGTGGGTGAATGAGAGCCACTCGGAGTTCAGTACGTGGTGTGTGTGTGTGTGTGTGTTTCTGTCTGTGCCCGGCGAGCCCCCAGACAGTGTTCAGCCTCCAGTGTCGACTCTCAGGGGAACTTGGCCCAGAGTCTCCAGTTTGGGATGAGCTGGTGTAAAGAAACATCTCCGAGTTCCCGCTTTTGAAATGGTGGCAGGTGTTTTCGGAGCCAAAGACCGGCAGACGGGCCGCGAAGGGCTGGAGCTTCTCTGCCCTGCACAGAGTGCAGCGCGCCTTCCTCGCTTTGTTCAGGACATGGGAATTGCGGGTGGAATATGACCCCGTGAAAGATACCCCTGGCCGCAGTAATGGGAGGAGCCTCTGTACTCCGGCCGGCGACAGACCCTCTCGCTTCTCCAGCACCTGATTAGGCAGAGGGTCTTAAAAAGTGAAGTCCTGGCTCGTGAGCCATGATGTTCGCGGGGACCCCCCGTTCAAATTCCGCCACGGGTCAGTTTCTGATTCTCTCCTATCCCTTCTTTTCAGAAATTCAGTTTGGGGTTTGTAAATTTTTTTTTTTTTTTGGCCACACTCAAGGCATAGGGCAGTTCCCAGGCCAGGGGCTGAAACGGAGCCACAGTGGGACCTACGCTACAGCGGTGGCAACGCTGGGTCTTTAACCAACTGCCACGATGGGAGCTCCTGGATTTGTAAATTCTGAGTTTCTGGGTTGCACCATGAAAGCAGTGAATTTGTAGAAGAAAACTGCTATTTGTATGTACGTTCGAGCAGTTGCAAAGAGCCCAGAGTAAATAAATGGTAAATGAGGTACTTGTGAACAGGAAAATGGGGCAGGTACTCTTTGTAGGCACTTAAGTTACTTAATGGTGACATTGCTGCACAAAGACAAAATCCCATCTGTAGCCTTTCCTAAATCAAAAGCTGAAACCAGAGCACTTAGGCTAATTGTAAAAGGCATTTAATAAGCCTCCATCCTCCAAGGACTGCTTATTATTATCATTAGACTGAAAAGCAACCAGTTGGGATTTAACAAGCAGCTGGTATTGGATTAAGATACCAACAAGCTATCATATGGATTTAATTGGGGAGGAGAGATAATTTTTAAAAGTTTTCTTAAACTGCTCTGATAAAAAAAGGCAAAATAAACACTCGTTTTGTTTTAAGAGATAATATTGAATGACTAGTTCTTGCCTTGCAACTGGCCGGATACTTAGATTTAGATGCATTTGTCTGATAGCCCAAACCTCTGCAGGACGTACAAGTCTTGCGTGAGTTCCACCTTCTGACATATGACCCGTCACTTGCTTGCTGTCAAGCATAACTGAAAACCCAGGAAATACTATTGTTGCTGGAAGAGGTGAAAGCTTGGATTACTATTTATAACAGGAGATCTATTATAATACTCTTTAAAAAATGACGTGATTAGACATATTCAATCGAGGAGTTCCCAGCATGACTCTTGCGACTCAGCTTGTGACTTGGGGATTAATGAACCCGACTAGCATCCATGAGGACTCGGGTTCAATTCCTGGCCTCGCTCAGTGGGTTAAGGATCGGGCGTTGCTGTGAGCTGCAGTGCAGGTCAGAAGCCGCTGGGCTCCCACTTGGCTGTGGCTGTGGCGTAGGCCAGCAGCTGCACATCTGATTCAGCTCCGAGCCTGGGGACTTCCATATACTGCGAGTGCAGCCCCAAAAAGACCAAAACACAACAAAACACTAAAAATTGTAAAAGAACATTTGTCTTCTCGGTTGAAGCAGCAGGATATGCAATGGGATTTCTTCCCTTTAAGATGTTAAGCTCCCGTTAAATAAAAGCAGCATGGCAGCAAAGTTTGGGAAGGTTGTGTTAAGTTCTTTACTAGTGTGGAAATCAGTTGATCAGATTTATATTCAGAATTGCTGCTGTGTCATTTTCAGGGTGAATTTTGTTCACTGTGACAGATGTGGGAAATTTTTCTTTTAGAAATTGAAAGGGCGCAGACTAGGAGGCCGCAATCATTTCTTGCACCTTTCCACTAAGGCTTTCAAAAAGCATTTCACAAACTCAGTAAAACTCAGGCGTTGATGACAGAAGTAAACCTAGAACTCCAAATCAGTATATCCTTGTGGGGGTTTTGTTGTTGTTGTTGTTACATCCCCCACCCCCACCGCTGCCGCATTTTAGGGCCGCAAGTGCAGAATACGAGGTTCCCAGGCTAGGGGCGGAATCCAAGCTCTAGCCGCTGGCCTACACCACAGCCACCGAAAAGCCAGATCCCAGCCACCTCTGCGACCTACAGGAATCCGAACCCGCGTCCTAATGGCTTTGTTTCTTTCTTTGTTTCCGCTGAGCTGCGATAGGAACTCCTGTGTTACTGTTTGCTTCGGAAATTAGTTTTTGACTTATCAGCCAGTATGCTAAGTTCTTGGCTGTCCAATATCAAGAGGAACTGGATTGCTAGGACTAGTTAATAATGTAAGGGCAATAACTAGCCTCAAAACTCCATCCCCTGTAGTCCTTAATCTTCTACCACAAGGTGCCCATCTGCTCTTTGCTCGGCTCAGAAGTGACTCCCGTGATTTTTTTGTTTTTCTGCCGCGCTTCTGGCACGCGGAAGTTCCTCGGCCGGCGGTCGATCCCACAGCTACAGCAGCGAGGCGAACCGCTTCAGTGACAACACCGGATCCTTAATTTCCTGAGCCACCAGGGAACTCTCAGACCCGGTGATTTTACCCTTGGTCTGGGGCGGTCCATTGACACCCCCTCACTCTAGGCCGCCTGGCCTAACGCACTGAAGCCTTTCGGACTGACCACTATACAGTCTGAATAAAAGACGCCCAGGTTTTAGAAGATTATCTGTGGATAACTACAGTTTTTAGTGGCGCACACGCTTTCCCGTCCCACTTTCCCGGAGGCGCGGGCTTTCTGCGTCACTCGACGGTCTTCTCCCTCGGCGTCGCCCTATGTTTACGTCAGCGGGCGGACGGCCCCATGCTCGCACGCCCCACCGAAGACCGGTTCAATCGGAAATTTAACAAAAACTAATGGTGCAAGCAAAGGGAATTACAGCGCCCTTTATGGAGTCGCGACGTTCCCTTTTTTGTTTCTTTGGTGTGCACTGGGAATTCTAGGAGAGCTATATTTTTCAAGTTTTTTTTTAAAAGGTTCTTTAATTGAAGTACCCCTCTGTCCTGTAATGGTTTCCTCCGACATCCCCCGCCCCCCGTCTGAGCGGGCGGAACCACTCCGGAATTTTCAGAGGGTTAGCGGGCTGGGGGTAGTGGCGACGGCGTTCTGCTGGACTTCGGGGCCGCCGGGCTCTCCAGGCCTTCCCGGGGTGTGGCTCCGCGCGTTTCCTCCGCGGCCTGGGCGGTGGTACGGCCATCACCCCCTCCGCGAATTGGCCATGATACAGTCCGCGCCCCCACCCGCGGCTTGGGCGGTGGTGTGGCCCACGCCCCCACCGCCTCCGGGACGGGTGGCACGCACCGCACCCCCTCCGCCAGCCGGGCCATGGTACGGCCCGAGCCCCCACTACACCTCTGGGCGTTGGTACGGCCCGCACCCCCACCCGCGGCCAGGGCGGTGGAACGGCCTGCCGACCCTCTCCGCGGCCTGGGCGGTGGTACGGCCCACACCCCCTACCCGCGGCCTGGGCAGTGGTACGGCCTGCCACCCCCCGCGGCCGCGGCAGTGGTACGGCCCGGGCGAGTCACGCGCCTGGGGCCGGGCGCCGTGCACCCGCGGGGGGAGGAGGTGACGGCGCGGCCCCGGACCCCGAGGGCAGCCCCAGGGGCTTCGGGACTCCGCCGGCGCCTGGCGTCGCCCTGGTCTGTCCGGTTAGTTGACCCGCGGGTTCGGGGCGAGGGGAGGGAACCGGCCGGCGAGGCCGGGCTGAGGGGCGCGTCGGCGTCGCCGCCCCCGCCCGGGGTCCCGCGGGCCCTGGAGGTGAGGGGCCGTCGGGTGTGGCGGGTGCGGTCCGGCGCGCCCGGTCGGGGGAGGCAGGTTCGGCCCGGGGGTGGGTCGCGGCGGCTCCGGCGGGCCGGGGGCCGGGAGGAGTCCCCGCGGGAGGCGATGGGTCGCCAGCCGGGGGACACCGGGCACAATCCGCGGGGGCCGTCGGGGCCCCGTCTCGGGGCGGACGTGCGGGAGGCACCAGCTTGTCGGCGGTTGAGTGCCGGTGCCCGCGACGCCGCGTGTGTCCCCTGTGTGTACAGCGAGGCTCCGGGCCGGCAGCCGCCCTGCGCCGGGTCCTCGCAGCGTCGGTCCTCTGCGGCGGCTGGGGTTAACCCCGGGCCTGGGGCGCACCCCGGGAGGGCGGCATCGTCCCGCGCGCCGGCCCCGGCGGGAGGGCGGGGGTTGAGCTTTTGCGTGGAGTGTGAAGGGGAGGAGGCCGTCGGGCGGGCGGATGTTTCTGCCTTTTGCTCGGATCCTGGAAAGCCCGTCGGGCGCCCGGCGGAGACGGGGGTGGGGAGGGGGTGCCAAAGAGAGCTGCCCGCTGTTCTGGCCCCGGCGGCGGTTCCCTCCCCGCGGTGAGGCTTGGCCTGTGCTGCTCAGCTTCGGGCGGTGCCCAGGGGCTTCGGGCGGCGCCCAGGGGCTTCAGTGCCTCCTGGCCGTCGCCCGGCCTGGCTGGAGACGGGCCTTTTCCCGCTTCCACAGGCCCTGCGGTCTGAAGGGTGAAAGTGGGGGGATGCGGCCGCTGCCCCCTTATGACCAGGACTAGCAAGGAGCAGCGAGGACTCTGTGTCTCTAAGTATCTTACACTTTAGAAGGTCCCTTAAGTTTATTGCAAGAGATCGTTTGTGAAATGTTCCTGTAGAGGCGTGAACTCAGGCCTGTCTTTGACCCCAATGTCCCTTCTCCGTCAGTGGCTGCCTGAAAAGTGAGAACCACGGGAATCGCCAAGTCCTTTTTGGGGACATCCTAGTTTCATGTTGGCTGTGAGCCACTTGAGTTGTTGCTTGTTGCTGTTAGAACCTGCTGTGATTTTTTTTTTTCCTTTATCTAGAAACCCTCAGGTCCCAGGGCTGAAGAAAGACTGCTGTTGGGAAGCGGCCTGTCTCGCTTTGGCCTAGGCGCCATGCGCGTCCCGTGACTGCCAAGCACGGAGGTTGGTACTGCTGCTCTGCAGACGGGGTGAACCTCGGCCAGGTGCTGCCGCCGCGTGCGCCTCTCGCTGGCGAAGGTCTTACTCGTCGTTCTTTTTTCGTCTCTCACAGGAAAATAGGGTCTTTTCAAGCTTGCTGCCTTTGATTACTTTGGGTCTAGGTACCTTTTCTTTCGAGGTTTTTTTATTTAGGGGTCGAATCAGATCTATAGCTGCTAGTCTATACCACAGGCACAGCAACGCAGATTCCGAGCCAAGTCTGCAACCTACATCACAGCTCGTGGCAGCCCACGGAGTGAGGCCAGGGATTGAACCCACGTCCTCGTGGTACTAGTCTGGTTTGTTACCGCTGAGCCACAGCGGGAGCTCCTCCTTCCGAGGTTCTCACTCCATCGTGTTGCCTTGCTCCTTCTTCCACAGTGGGTTTGTTTTTTTTTTTCCCCCCATGCCCACGGCCTGTGGACGTTCCCGGGCCAGGGATTAGACCTGTGCCACAGCAGCGAGCCAAGCTGCCTCAGTGACAACGCCGGATCTCCAACTTGCTGCACCGTAAAAACTCTCACGGGAGTTCCTGTCGTGGCGCAGTCGTTAACGAATCCGACTAGGAACTATGAGGTTGCGGGTTCGGTCCCTGCCCTTGCTCAGTGGGTTCAGGATCCGGCGTTGCCGTGAGCTGTGGTGGAGGTTGCAGACGCGGCTCGGGCTCGGATCCCACGTTGCTGTGGCTCTGGCGTAGGCCGGAGGCTACAGCTCCGATTCGACCCCTGGCCTGGGAACCTCCATATGCCGTGGGGGCGGCCCAAGAAATAGCAACAATAACAGCAACTACAAAAAGACAAAAAAAAACTCTTACAGTGGGTGTTTCAGCCATTTACTTCAACCATGTCGCTTTTACCTTTTTTTTTTTTCGTCTTTTTTAATTTTATTAGGGTTGCACCCGCGGCACATGGAGGTTCCCGGGCTAGGGTCGAATCGGAGCTGTGGCTGCCCACCTACGCCACAGCAACGCAGGATCCATGCTGCGTCTGTGAGCTACACCACAGCTCATGGCAATGCTGGATCCGTAACCCACTGAGCGAGGCCGGGGATTGAACCTGCAACTTCACGGCTCCAAGTCGGATTCTTGAACCACTGAGCCGTGATGGGAACTCGGCCCTTAGCCTTTTAAATCTGGTCTGTTCAGCTTCTGTGAGTCCAGTCCTTCCTTGGTGTCCTCCGAGCCGGTGCCCCTCAGTCTGGTGTCTGCAGACCCCGCAGTGACCCTTCCACCCTCTGTGGCAACAGCAGTCCTTTCTGCTCGGCTCCTGAGTTCCTGTCTTTCTCCAGCGGCAGCGAGCGGGTGTCGCCTGTGTGGGAGACCTGTTGTGGAGGAGAGGACCCCTCCCCTGTCGGGGAAGGGGGACGGGCGAGCCGGGCCCCGGGGCCGATGAGGGGCCCCTCCGAGCAGGGCCCTGCGGGGGGGGGAGGCTGAGGGGTGACCGGCTGGGGTCCGTGGGGAGGGTCCTGGCCCTTTACCCTCGGCGCTGCCCTCTAGTCCTGCAGCCCAGCCCAGACTCTCCCTGACCTCGGGGCCCTCCCGCTAAACCTAAACGTCCTCCTGTCAACTGTCTGTCCCCGCACCCCCCCCCCCCCCCCCCCCGGCGCCGTCCAGGCCGGGGCCTGACTCACTGCCCACGGGCCGCCTCCTCAGAGGCCTGTCTCGTGGTGGGTCCTGCGGCTCCTGCTGTTTGGCAGGCACGGGCCGGTTGGCCCAGCGGGCGGCTGCGAAGCAGGTGGGCAGGCTGGAGAGCGGCCCTGAGCTCCCGGCAGCAGGAGGGCGACGCCGGCCCCGCCGTGCGCGCTCAGGCCGCTTGGTGCCTTGGCTCGGTCGGCCCTCTGCGGGGGCCTGGCTTGCTGGGCGACGCGCGCAGGGAACCTGCCCTTTGACTCCGTGGTGGGGGGTGGTGTCCCCAAGAGAAGAGGGCCGGCGCCCAGGACTCTCTCAGACGCCAGGCGCCTGAACGGTTACCAATGGAGCAGGGCTGTCTGGGGCACTTCCTGTGGTGACAGAAATGGTCCCCAGTCCACCCTGTTCCCTTAAAACGGTGGCCGTGAGCCCCGCGAGCCTGTGAGACGAGGACAGGGCTGCTCGGGAGGGCGAGGCTCCCGCTCCCGTCTCAGACGCGTGGGCCCAGAGAGTCCTCGTCCCTCCTCGAGCCTGGCTTCCAGGCCCTGCTGTGTCACGCGTGGCAGGTACGCTGGCCCGTCACTGTCCCCCTCTGGGCCTCCTCTGCCCTTGGGGGCCCGCTGGGTGCCCTGCTGCCCCCGCTGCTCCGCCAGGGCCCTGCTGTCCCTGCGGTCACTTTCTGCGCACGGGGTCTCTGTGCTCTGCCGCCCTGCCTGTCGTCTGTCACCTCGACGAGCCCTTCTTCCCCTGCGTCTAAGCTCTGGGGGCCCAGGTCCCATCGAGGTGCCCCCCGCGTAGCCCACCCAGCTCCACGTCGCCTGCCTTCCTGGTCCAGCCGCCCCCGTCTCCGCGCGCCCCAGTCCCGCTCTGTTCCACCCCCCCCCCCAGCCCCAGGATCCGAGTAAAATTCACCCTGATGCCGTTTCTTACCAGACCCCAGCAGGGGCGCTCTAATCTCTGAGAAAGAGTCGCGGGTGTCCTGTGGCCCAGAGGGTCCCTGGAGTTCTTGTAGTGTCCCGCCCCGGCCCCGCCTGTGCAGCCCCCACACCCCCGGGAGCCCTTCTGTCTAAACCCCTCCCGCCCCCCGCAGGCATCCTGCACCCGCGGGCCTGCCCTCCTGACGCGCTCACCGCCCGTGTGCCCCCAGGAGGTGAGCTCCGAGGGGCGGCCGCGACGGGCGGGTTCCCGGGGCCTGGGCCGCAGCGTCTGGTTCTCGCTGGGGGTCTGTCCTCGGCGGCCGGCTCGGCCTCCGTCCTCGCAGCAGGGAGCCTCCCCGTGCTCCGGGGCCGGCAGTGCCGTCGGGTGGAGGTGCCGGTCAGCACGCGGTGTTGCCCTCTCCCCACAGGCCTCGCGCCCGCCCCCGGACGCCATGAACGCCATCGTCGCGCTCTGCCACTTCTGCGAGCTCCACGGCCCCCGCACTCTCTTCTGCACGGAGGTGCTGCACGCGCCGCTTCCGCAGGGGGCCGGGAGCGGGGACGGCGCCGGCCAGGGTGACCAGGCCGAGGAGGAGGAGGGCGGCATTCAGATGAGCAGCCGCGTCCGCGCGCACAGCCCGGCGGAAGGGGCCAGCGCGGAGTCCAGCAGCCCGGGGCCCAAGAAGTCAGACATGTGCGAGGCGAGTGTCCCCTGGCCTTGGGCGCCTGTTCTCGGCAGGGGCTCGTGGGGCCTGGCAGCACGGCCCTGGGCCCTCGCGCTCGCTGCTCCCCTCTTGGTCCTCTCCTGTCGCGTGAGCTCTCGTGTTTGCGCCCTGCCCTGGCAGCGCGGTTGCCAGCCCCCCGCACACGCGCGTTCGCACACTGCGCCTCTTGGGCGTCTGGCCCCGGACCCTGTTGTCAGGGGAGTGTTCTCCTCTCGGGCCTGCCCTGCCGGCCGGGCCTCTCGGTGCAGCTTCGGGGCTGTGGATTGGAGATCACGTGTTCTCGTCAAGCCGCGGCTCCTCTCCAAGGACCTGGGCCGGGACTCGCGGTTGGGCGGGGTGGACCTGTCAGTGCTGTGTGAGAAGCATGCCAGCCGCCCTGGCTTGGTTGTGCCGAGGAGCCGACGGCGTGACGAGGTGGATTGATGCGTTGCTGGAAAGCACGGGGGGCCTGGGGGAGGGAGCAGGAGGTGACCGAGTGTGTCCCCTGGGGCGGGGTCCGGGCTGGAAGAGTCTTGGAGGACTCCGAGCCCTTGAGCTGGAGTGGCCTCGGGGGGTCCCGCACAGCACTGGCCTCAGTACCCCCCGTGCTGGTGGCTTTGTTTTATTGACTTCGTGTTTTAGGGCTGCACCCACGGCACGTGGAAGTTCTCAGGCGGGAGGTCCCGTCGGAGTTGCAGGAACTCCATGCTGGTGGCTGTGGAGGGCCCCAGCTGGACCGCGCAGAGGGTCTGGGTGTGTGTCCCCGGACAGCCGCACCGACACCACGGTCCCGTGGCTTCTCGGGGACCTCTGCCGCACAGTTGTGCTGGGACCCAGGACAGGCCGGCACGTCTGCCAGCCGCTCCTCGGCGCTGCCCCCCGGGAGGGGTTTCTGGGTCACGCGCCCAGGGCTCGCCCTGCTGCTCGATGCTGGTGGGTCGGGTCTGCTGCCCTTCGTTCCCTCCGCGTCCTGCTGCTTCCTGGTAGGAGGTGCTGGGGTCTTCGGCTGGTGGGGCCGCAGGACCCGGTGACCCCCTCGTGAGGGCAGCTCGTCTCCTGCGCCACGCTTGCGCGAGCGGCAGGGCGCATAGCTTGCTCCCCTGCCAACCGGCCTCCCCTGCTTTCTCGCGGGCAGGGCTGCCGGTCCCTTGCCGCCGGCCACCCCGGCTACATCAGCCACGACAAGGAGACCTCCATCAAGTACGTCAGTCACCAGCACCCCAACCACCCCCAGCTCTTCAGCATCGTCCGCCAGGCCTGCGTGCGGAGCCTGAGCTGTGAGGTGAGCGGCCCGGGCCCCTCGCGCTCCACGGGCCCCGGGCCCTGGGGCCAGCGCCGCCTCCGTGACCAGCGGAGGGCGGCTGGTGGTGCTGCCAGACAAGGCCGGCCGGGCCGAGCGGGAGCGGGCGGCCTCAGGGCTCCGTGTGCGCCCTGCCCTGCTGGAGGCTGGCCTGTGGCCAGCTTGGCGCTTGAAGCCCCCGGCCCTCGGGGAGCGGCTGTTCACGGACACGCTGCTCACGTCCGGTGTCGCCTCCCCCCCTCGTTGTCCCCGTCAGTCGCCGTGTGCTCTCCGAGCCGCCTGGCGGGGGTCGGTACGTCTCAGATATGCAGCTGCCGATGTCGCGTTCCCGCCTTAGCCTGTGTCCTCGTCACAGAGGATGCAGTCTGGGGGCAGCCGCTCCCTGTCACGGGGTCCCCCTGCTGAGAAGCACCAGGCTCCCTCGCTGCTGGTCCTGGGCGCCGGGTGCCCGCCTGGCTGCTCCCTGCGCCCCTGCTCCCCTGCTCAGGGCGGGTGTGTGCTGGACGGGGTGTCGGGAGCGAGGCCCATGTCTCCTCCGGGTTTCGTCACACGGTCGTCGCTGCGGGGCTGTGTAGACCTGCCAGCACTCCAGGGTGGCCCCGCGGAGCGAGGCTGCGACCTTGCGTCGTGGTTTATGGCTCGAGGTGGGAGGAGGGAGCCCGCCGGCCCTCGCGGTTCTCAGGGTCGCGTGTCATCTCTAGGAGGCGCCTTCCCTCTGTCCCCTCGCCCTTCCCGCTCTCCGCGGGGTTCGCCGAGGACGGCGTCCCGGAGCAGGTGTCCCCGTCCCGCAGGTCTGCCCCGGGCGCGAAGGCCCCATCTTCTTCGGGGACGAGCAGCACGGCTTCGTGTTCAGCCACACGTTCTTCATCAAGGACAGCCTGGCCCGCGGCTTCCAGCGCTGGTACAGCATCATCGCCATCATGATGGACCGCATCTACCTCATCAACTCCTGGCCCTTCCTGCTGGGCAGGGTGCGAGGGATCATCGACGAGCTCCAGGGCAAGGCCCTCAAGGTGACCGCGGACGGCTTGTCCCAGCCGTCGTCTCCCGGCCGAGGCGCGGGCGCCTCCTCCTCCGCGGGCTCTCGAGTCTGTGGTTCTGGTCCTGTGGGCTCCGACTTTGCTGCACGGCTGGCCTTGCCGTCTCTGGCCGTGACCTTGGCGGCCTATGTGCACGAGGTTGCAGAGCCACGGCCGACGTGCACCTGCGGCAGCAGGGCTGCGGCTCAGGACAGGCCGGTGGCACTCTGGTTACAAGCTCGTGTCTCGTTGATGTTCTGCAGCTGTCGGCC
Source organism: Phacochoerus africanus (assembly GCF_016906955.1). NCBI lineage: Eukaryota > Metazoa > Chordata > Mammalia > Artiodactyla > Suidae > Phacochoerus > Phacochoerus africanus. The sequence continues at coordinate 60,396,864 of NC_062557.1, forward strand.
GGGGGGGGGGGGCGGGCAGCGGGGCGGATGGTCGATGGTCAGCTCGGCCGAAGTCGTGCTGCTTCTGCCTGCTGCCAGGCTCGGGGTGGGGCTGGAGGCCTCGCACCTCTCGCCCCTCCTTTCCCCGGGGCGGTCACGTGTCCCACCTCTGCAGCTCTGAGCGGGGGTGGGGGAGGGGGCCTCCCCGGGCCCGTGGAGGGAGGGGGACCCGTGCAGGGGCGGCTGCAGGAGAGCTTCCCGGCCGAGCCTCGTCTCCGGCGCCCGTGGGCGGAGCTGCTCTGCTCGCCAGAGTCTGGCGGCCGCCTCCAGGCTGGGGTGCCAGCTGGGCCCGGGCGCCCAGCCGGCTCTGACCCCCGGCCTGTGCGTGTCAGGTGTTCGAGGCGGAGCAGTTCGGGTGCCCCCAGCGCGCGCAGAGGATGAACACGGCCTTCACGCCGTTCCTGCACCAGAGGAACGGCAACGCCGCCCGCTCGCTGACCTCCCTGACCGACGACGACAGCCTCTGGGCCTGCCTGCACACCTCCTTCGCCTGGTAACGCGCCCCGCACAGCTGGCGGGGGCGGGCTCGGGGTGGCGGGGGGCCGGGTCGCATTTAGGTGGGACTCGCTTCCCGACGTGTCTTGTGTTTGAGCAGCCCCACCTGTGGCACTTGGCGGTTCACGGGCCGGGGACTGAACTGTAGCCTCGGCCCTGCTGAGTCCCTGCCTCCGCTGCCCCAGGCCGGGGGTCAGCCCCAGGCTCCCCAGCATCCCCGGCCGCCGCGGCCTGGCGGGAACTCCCTAGTGGTCTTTTCAAAGTGACGTTTCTGTGCCGGGACGAGCGGTCTCCCCTTTCTCGTGAACAGCGGGGTGCGTTGGTCTTGCACAGCCTGGGGGTCTGCACTTGCCAGGAGCCCCGCCCGGGCTCCCAGCGGAGTTGCTCTCCTAAGTCTTGGCTCCCTCTCGAGGCTGGCATGTCGTCGCCGGCTGTGTGGGGCAGTTGGATGGGACCTGCTTGCTCTTAGGACCGACCCCGGCAGCCCCCTCCCTGTGCTTCCTGCACGCGCTGTTTGTCACCAGTGTGCCCCTGTCGCTAGGCGCTGCCTGGCGGGAGGAGAAGGCTTGTCTCCGCCTTTTAGAGGGAAAGCGTCACCAGATCTGGGAGCGTGTTTGGAAACCACCCCGGTCTGTCTTCGGGCCGCAGGGGGTTTCTCCGCCCGCTGCAGGCTGCGCTCCTTCCAGGGACTCCCCCCCCCCCCCGCCGACCCGCATCCCTGTGCAGCGTCCCCATCAGGGCCTGGTGTGGAGGCTCCTCTCAGGTAGACCCCTGAGTGCAGCTCCCGAGAACCTGCACACTAAGGCGGAAGCACCTGGCACACAGTTCCTCCTGTCTTTTTTCCCTAATAAAGCGATTTTGAGAGAACAAGAAGGGGGTTCCCATTGTGGCTCAGCAGAAACAAACCCAGTTAACACCCACGAGGACACAGGTTCAGTCCCTGGCCTCGTTCAGTGGGTTGAGAATCTGCTGTCGTCATCAGCTGGGGTGTAGGTCCCTGCAAGGCTTGGATCTGGCGTTGCCGCGAAGTGTGGTGTAGGTTGTAGACGTGGCTCAAGTCCCGCGCTGCTGTGGCCGTGGTGGAGGCCGGTGGCTGCAGCTCCGATTTCACCCCTGGTCTGGGAAACGCCGTCTGCCTCAGGTGCGGCCCTCAGAAGCAAAAAATAAAAACAAAAATGAAAAGGCAGGAGGAGCCAGGTCAGGTGAGGCAGAAAGATTCTTTTTCTCTTCAGTTTGCAGATTCTCAGGAGCCTCACTCAAGGACTTCCCTGTCAGAAGTGTCCTCTTATTTAGGGAAATTTTCACACGGACTCCACGTGTAACGAGCAGCCCAAAGAGCTGGACGCTCCCATTGTCCTGCTTTAGCAGCTCCCTGCGTCTTTACTGCCCTTTTATGTTCTTCTCGCCTTTTCTTTAAATCCTTTCTCTTTTTTTCCTCTTTATCTTCTTTTTTTTTTTGTTTGCGCCTGCAGCGTATAAAACGTCCTGCTACAGCAGTGAATTGAGCCCCTACAATAACAGTGTCAGTTCCCTAAGCTGCTGGAACTCCCTTAGGATTTTGTGTGTGTGTGTGTGTGAGTGTTTTTGCCGTTTCTTGGGCTGTTCCCACAGCATATGGAGGTTCCCAGACAAGGGGTTGAATCGGAGCTGCAGCCGCCAGCCTCCGCCAGAGCCACAGCAACGCGGGATCCGAGCCGCGTCTGCGACGTACCCCACAGCTCACGGCAACGCTGGATCCTGAACCCACTGAGCAAGGCCAGGGATCGAACCTGCAACCTCATGGTTCCCAGTCGGATTCGTTAACCACTGCGCCACGACGGGAACTCCAGCCTAAGTTTTTTTTTAAAAGCGAGTCTTGGTTGTGTCGTTTCAGCCGTAGAGCCGCGGTCACATCCGTCCAGATGAGTGAAGTGGCCCGATAAGGCCACACAGCCCAGGCCGCGGTCCCTCTGCGGGCCCTGCCGCCGGGCGGACTGTGTGGTGGGGTCAGCGCCCCGCACAGGCGCTGGACCGTGCGGCAGGCTTCTCCGTCTAGACCCCGCCACCCCGACTTCCTGCCTTTGGTTGGAGGCCTGGGCTACGTGTGCTGTAGGGTCCGCTCGGGGCTTGCTCAGCCCCTTCTCTTGCGGCCGTGCTTCCTGTTAACCGTAGTCGGGGCGAGAGGCTGGCCTGCCCCCGGTCCAGTTCTGCCCCGGGGAAGGCGGCGTCAGGGACGCTCTGTTCCGCAGGCTCCTGAAGGCGTGTGGCAGCCGGCTGACCGAGAAGCTCCTGGAAGGCGCGCCCACTGAGGACACCTTGGTCCAGATGGAGCAGCTCGCAGGTGAGCGGGCGCCGCGCCTGCCGGGGCCGGGGCCGCGGGGCCGTCTGCACCCCGCCGCCCAGCGGGAAGCCCTCGCAGAAGCTGGCTCTTCGCACTTCACCTCTTTCTCGCCGTTTCCTGTCTCGTTTTCCTTGACGGCCGCTGGCGAGGGCTGTCGCTCGGGAGAGACTCAGGACGGCTTGGAGCTTTCGCGTCCCTGTGTGACGTGAGCAGCCGCTTGGCCTTTCTGACGGTGATGCATCCTTTGCCCGTTTCTGGCCGCTGCGTGGCAAACAGAAGTTCCCGGGCCAGGGGTCGAGCCCAAGCCACAGCAGCTGCGTCCTTAACCACCGGGCCACCAGGGACCCCCGTTCTCTGCGTTTAAACAGTAGAACCTTGTACGTCACTGCACGTGGCGGCTCCCGAGCCTTTCGGCATCGGGGCCACCCTCCCTGGGTTCCTGGTCTGCCGCGCTGTCTGGCCCGGCCCAGGGGCGCTGCTCTCCTCCGCGGTGAGGCGACTCCCCGCGGTGCAGACCCAGGGCTCAGTCCCCAGCCTCTCTGGGGTTGTGCAGGTGATTGGCTGGACGCCCTGGAGCCGTTCCCAGGTTATTCCTGGAGTCGGGGGACTTGCATCGTGTGGGGGGCAGCTGGTTCAGCCAGAGCGGGACCTGGTCAGGACACAGCCTCGCCTCCGGATTTGTGCCCACACGGGGTGGCCTCAAAGTGGGGGTGAAAGTTCCCAGCCTGTGAAGACGGCAAGGGCTGCCTGCGTCCAAATGTACTCAGGCGGGGAGCCGGGCGTGCGTGTCGGGGGGAGGGGACGCCCGCGTGCGGGGCTCCCTCTCAGGTCTGGGACTGTGTTTGGCCGCGAAGGTGAGCAGAGGGGCTTAGAGCACACGCTGGGTGGGACAGAGCCGCGTGACGTCCTGGCTCGAGGGCACTCGTGAGGCCCTTTGCCTGTGACGTGGCAAGAAGACGCTGTCATTTCCACGGGTGGGGAGGATTAGGTGACCTGACAGATGCTTCCTGTCTGTGAAGTGACCTCAGGACAGTAGGATGCAATGACACCAGGTGTGGCGGCCCTTGGACACTCAGTAACCACAGGCTGGTGTCGCCCTGTCGCCGGTGGCATCTTCCCGCCGGCTTGGCGGCCCACGCCGGGGCTCCGGGGTCAGCGAGGAGTGCAGACGGCGGGAAGCTTCTGGCCGGTTGAACCACGCGTGTCCTTGGGCCGTGGTGGCCGTGTGCAGGGCGCAGGGGACGCCGGCGCCCAGGGCAGCGCGGTGGGGACTGAGTCGGCGTCTGTGTTGCAGACCTGGAAGAGGAGTCGGAGAGCTGGGGCAGCCCCGAGGCCACAGAGGAGGGGGAAGGCCCTGCGCTGCCAGAGGCCGCGGGCGGCCGGGAGCTGGCCCAGCGCCCCCCGGACCCGGCCATGCTCTCCGACCGTGGAGCCTGGCAGCCGCGGAAGCCCCCCGTCTTCAAGTCCCTGCGGCACATGCGGCAGGTAGGTGGCAGGTAGGGGAGCCGGGTCCCCTCCTCGCGGCTTCTCCGTATCCAGCGCCTTGTCCTTCGGGCCTGTCGTGCGCAGGAGACGCAGGAACTTCCTGGGGGGCGGCTGAGGGTGGCGGTGGCCTCTGGGACGTCATTGAGGATACGGCGGCCTTTTTCAGGAAAGGCCTTACCGTTGGCGTCTCACGACGCATCATTCTAGACCCTTCTAAAGGAGTTGAACAGCACCGTGGGTTTGTGCACAGCCTAGGTGCCTCACACATTGAAAACGGCGTCCGTTCTCACAGGGAGTGAGAGACCCCTGCCGTGCCCACCCCAGTGCCGCAGGTGCGCCCTGGGCCGTGAAGCACGGGAGCGGAGCCTGCGGTGCAGCGCGTGGCGGGGGCCGGCGGGGCCGGCGGGCGGGCGGACGGCGCGCTTGCGGAGGCGGCCTGTCCCTTTTGTCGGGTGGAGTTGACTTTGACATCGAGCGTGAACCTATCAGAAAAGGGTCGTTTCTCTTCTGGACAGTGAAGTGGAGACTGACCTCAGGGCAGGGGGTCTGCGGGGCCTTGGGATGAAAAAGAGCCGCCCGTCAAAATCCACCCTCGATGCGGCCGCTCGCGTGGGTTAAAGCCGAAGAGGCTTTGATCCCGCCGGCTCGCGCTGACGTGATTGGGCAAAGCCTCAGCGTGTAGAGCAGGAGAGAAATGGACAAAAAGCCAGCACTTAACTGCCTCAAGTTTTTGAGAACAGCGTCGGGAAAAAGATGTTAACGTGCGCAGGAGCCTCGGGGTCAGCCTGCGCCCTCCCGCCCTCGGGCAGGTTCGCCCGGCCTCCCGGCAACGCTGCCTGTCCTGACCGGTCTCCGTTCACGCTGCGGAGGAAGTTTCTAGACCATCGACCGTGTCTTGCAGGTGCTGGGGGCCCCGTCTTTTCGCATGCTGGCCTGGCACGTGCTCATGGGGAACCAGGTCATCTGGAAGAGCAGAGACGCGGACCTCGTCCACTCAGCCTTCGAGGTCCTCCGGGTGAGCGGGTCTTTCTTCTTACGTGTCGGCCTGGCGGGTCGCCCAAAGCCGGGGGAGGATGCAGCAGAGACCGGGCGCAGGGTCGCGCCTGCGTCTCGGGTCCGCGTGTGTCTCCACCACTCCCAAGGGCGGTCGTCCGTGGTTTTCACTCCAGCCCGGGGTCCACGCTGTGCTGACGGGTGGCTGACCGTCCCGGCGGCCGCGCCCCCCAGCCCAGGGCCTCTGAGAAGCCGTCGCTCGGGGAGGCGGGTCTGGGCCCCCGCCATCCGCTGCTCAGGGCTCGCCGAGAGCCCCTGGGGCGAGGTGTGGCTGCCTCCCCGGAGGCCGAGGGGGCGCAAGGCCCAGGTCTGGCTTTGCGAGTGTGCGCGAGTGTGCACGCCAGCCCCTGCCGAGGCCCCCGAGGGCGCAGAGTGAACCGGCCTCTCCAGAGCCTTAGAGGCTTTTGGGGGGTGAGGCGAGAGACGGACGCCTGAGGTCAGGGCAGCGGGAGAGCTGACGTTGCCCAGCGGCGGGGGACCCGGGGGCTGCGTTGGCGGGGCCGGTTCTGAGGCGCCCTGTCCCCCCCAGACCATGCTGCCCGTGGGCTGCGTCCGCGTCATCCCCTACAGTGGCCAGTACGAGGAGGCCTACCGCTGCAACTTCCTGGGGCTCAGCCCGCACGTGCACATCCCCCCCCACGTGCTGGCCTCAGGTGCGTGCCCTGCGCTCTCCGGGCCCCGGAGCCGAAGTGTGGTGACGGGATCTTGGCTGTGGGTTCGAGGACGGCGCCTGCCGGGAAGACCCACGTTGCAGGACCTGCTCTCCCGGGGGCGCTGGGCCCGTTTTCTGTCCTTGAAGTGGGTGAGGGTTGGACGGCACAACCTCCTGTCAGGGTGGCTCGCTGGGGAGCGGTCCTCCGTGGGGGCAGGTGCCAGGCCTGGCGGGAACCCCTGCGGTGGATGGGGGGGTGGATGGCAGGGACGTCTGTGGTGTGGCCGAGTGAGGCTGCCCAGGTCCAGGCCTGCGGGACTGAGGCCTCCTTCCCGGGCCCCCCAGAGCGCAGGCCTGCGGGGCTGCCACCCCCTGAGCACCCCGGCTGGGGCGTGAGCGCAGGAGGCAGCGCGGAGAAGGCAGGCTCTAGTCCCAGAGACCCCCGCAGGCTGCGTGACCCCCACACAGCCCGTAGCTCCTCTGTGTCAGCTCCCGGTCGTGCGCTGGGGCCGGCCGGCGCCAGAGTCGGACATAGTGATTCAGTAGTTAATCCATGGGCAGCGCTGCTCTGTGGCCTTAGCTTCACGAGGCAGACGTGCGCCCTGGACGCTCACGATACACACAGAAGACGCTACACCCGGAGCGCAAACCTCCGACGGGAGCCCTGCCCCGTCTGGGTGGCCTGAGGTCGCGGGGGCCGTTGGCCGGGTGTCAGGAGCCCCCGGGCAGCGCCTCTGTGTTGCCGCAGAGTTCGCCGTCATCGTGGAGGTCCACGCGGCCCCCCGCTCCAGCCTCCACCCGGCCGCGTGCGAGGACGACCAGTCCCTCAGCAAGTACGAGTTCGTGGTCACCAGTGGAAGCCCAGTGGCCGCGGACCGAGGTGGGCGCTGCTGGGCAGGGCGGCCTCTGGCCGCAACGGGGCGGGGGGCTGCGGCTGCCCGCCGCCCGTGCTGACGCCCCCCGCTCTGCCCCGCCGGGTCCGCAGTCGGCCCCACCATCCTGAATAAGATGGAAGCTGCCTTGACCAACCAGAACCTGTCCGTGGACGTGGTGGACCAGTGCCTGGTGTGCCTCAAGGAGGAGTGGATGAAGTAAGCGCCGCCTGGGCCCCGGGCCGCTGCGGGGGAGGGGGCGCCGCTGCCCCGGGAACCAGGACCTGCTTCCGGAAAGGAGGCGGCCGCGGGGAGGTGGCGCAGGCACGAGACCAGGCGCTCCGCGGGAAGCGGCCGTTGTGTCCCGCGCGGAGTCGCGTGTCGTCGGGTTTAACGGGTCAGACGTTGTCCCGACTTCAGGGGATTGATGCAGGGAGGCCCCCGAGCAGCCGCTTCTTCTCCGAATGTAGGGCGCGGTTTCCGCTGTTGTCCTCCTGTTTGGACGCCCCAGCGTGGGTGCCGGCGGGCAGGCGAGGGACCCCGCGCCGCTTCCAGAGCTGCTGCCGGTCCGGAAGCCCCCGGGGCCCCTGGGCCCCAGCCCTGGTGAGGCTGCTGGGGTCGCTGAGTGTTCGGTCTCGGTTTCCTGCAGCAAAGTGAAGGTGCTCTTCAAGTTCACCAAGGTCGACAGCCGGCCCAAGGAGGACACGCAGAAGCTGCTGAGCATCCTCGGGGCGTCCGAGGAGGACAACGTCAAGCTGCTCAAGTTCTGGATGACCGGCCTGAGCAAGACCTACAAGTCCCACCTCATGTCCACCGTCCGCAGCCCCACGGCCTCCGAGCCCCGCAGTTAACCCCGTGGGCACCTGCTGGGGAGCGGGGGCGGCTGTCCTGGCCACGGAGCTCGGGTGCGCTCCCGGGCCGTCGCGGGCCGTCCCCCCGCGTCCACACGGCCCATGTGGAGCTGCTGCCGATACGGAGTGGGCGCCGCGGTGCCTGCGCTTGGCCCTCTGGGTGGGGGTGGATGGACCTGGCGCCGTTCTTGGCGCCACCCGACAGACTGTCAGCATTGTCCGGCCCTGAGGGGGGCGGCGGGAAGCCTGTGCCCCGGAGCCCCCTGCCCTCGGGCACCTCAGGCCTGTGGCAGACACGGATCTCCCAGCTCACGGGGGGTCCGTCGGGCCGCCTCAGCCTGAGCGCCGTGGCCGCGGTGTCGCGTCCTGGATCGAGGTCAGCGCTCGGGCCTTTCTGTCCCGGGATTCAGCACGGGTGTTCCGGGTTCCCAGTGTGTCCGCGCCTCTCGCTGTGGTGGTGGAGGTCAGCCGGGGCCCGATCCGTAGGCCTTGCTGGCGGTCTGGTCTTGGGTTCGGGCCTGGGAGGGGCCTCGGGGGTGGGGTGAGTGTTTCCCCAGCTTCGGGTCGTCCGGAAGTCACGCTCTGAGGTCGTGGGAGGCCGCCCAGCACGGCAGCTGGAAAACCACCCTGCAGCCTGAGGCCAAGCCCCGGTCTTGTGTGCGGAGGTGGTGGTTTGTGGAAAGGTCGAAGGAGCTTGAGACGGGCCCGGCTCTGCGTGGAGTTGAGAAACGCGCGTGGTTTCCGTCCGTGTCACTCTGCCCTTTGCTGCTTCTTGAGACACTGAGGTTTGGCGGCAGGGAACCCTCCGAGTGTCGGGGGTGGCTTGCGACGATTTCGTCGTCCCGGTGTACGTTTGGAAGAAGGAGTCACGGTTAGAAGCTTTCCCAGTGGTTTTGCTGATTGGTTCATGGTTTCTTGTGTTTAGTCTGTAGTTAACGTGAAGGCCGTGTTTGTATGAGTGGGCATCTGTGTCGTGCAGCAGCATCGAAACAATAAAGGTATATTTTTCTAAACGGCCGACTGTGTTTTCATCGGTCACGTGCCTCAGAGTTTCTTGCGGTCCGTCCCGGAGAACAGCACGGCTGAAGCAGTTCTGGCGGTGGAAGTGCTTCGGAGCTCTTCCCGGCTGGAGGCTCACACGTCCCAGGAGAGGACTTGGCAGGTGCTGGGTAACCTTCCGTCAGTTTCGCTCTTCGTGGAGGGTCCCACCTGCAGCCATGTGCACGTGCTCCTGGAACAGCACGCGTGGAGCTTGTGGGAGCACGAAGTGAGAAAGCCCCTGGCCTCCAGATGCCAGGGCTCCGTGCTCCATTGCCAGTTGCTGTTTTATGTATTTGGCTGGGGGTGGGGGCTGCCCCCACGCATGTGGAAGCTCCTGGGCCAGGGAGCGAACCCATGCTGCAGCTGCAGCCTGCACCACTGCTGCAGCAACCCTGGGTCCTTAACGCACCACACCACGAGGGAAATCCTGATGGCTGCTTCTGGTCAGAGTGCAGACCCAGAGGGAGGCAGCCGTGGGCTGGCACCCCCCCAAGGAGGCGAGTGCCGGGGGGGCTGGCACCCGCTCCCCTCCACTGTTTCGCTTTCCCCTCTCGGGCCAGACATTAAGGACGAGGACGCTCAGAAACCATCGCACGTGGAGTTCCCGTCGTGACTCAGTGGAGACGAGCCTGACAGAGGTCTGAGAGGATGCAGTGGCCGTGGTGCAGGCCAGTGGCCAGGCTCCGATTGGACCCCTGGCCTGGGAACCTCCAGGTGCCACGGATGCGGCCCTACGAAAAAAGCCGGAGAAGAAATTTGCGTGTTTGAGAAGGTTAGCAAGTGTCTGCTGCATACGCCCAGGTGAGGACTCAGCAAAGACCTGAGAAAACCCGGAGGCTCCTCTTCTGGCTGGTTCTTGGCAAGGAGCCTATAACAGTAAAAACAAAACAGACCCCCAGCAAACCGCAGGGGAGGGAGAATCTGGTGCCCAGAGCTGTCACGTTTTTAAATGTCCAGTGTTCAACCAAGAAGTTGGAGACCTGCAAAGAAACGGGAGGGTGTGGAGAACCTGTTGAAAGGAACCAAAAACAATTCAGAATCTGTCCCTGAGAAAGAAAGACTTTAAAACAAATCTCTTTTTTTGTTGTTGTTTTTTCATTTTTAGGGCCGAACCCACAGCATGTGGAAGTTCCCGGCCTAGAGGTGGAATCAGAGCTGCAGCCGCCAGCCTACACCACAGCCACGGTGACACCGCAGCTCCCGGCAACGCCAGATCCTTAACCCACTGGCCAGGGATCGAACCCGCGACCTCGTGGATGCTGGTCGGGTTCGTTCTGCTGCTGTGCCACAAGGGGAAACTCGGGGAAACAGCCGTCTCCCAGATGCTCCAAGAGCTGAAAGAAGGTGCGGAGAACGTCTTGTGTGGACAGAGCGAAACTCCCGAAGGGAGAGAGAGCCGAGAGTCAGAATAGTCTGCACCTGGAACAACCGTAACGGAAACGAACAGTTGAGTAGAGAGCCTCAAAGACGCCGCCGAGCAGCAGGGAGCATCTGGGGCCCTGAGGAGAGGCGGGACCAGAGCCCTGCCCGAGGCTGAGGAGCCGCAGCTGCCAGGCGGAGGGACGCCGTCCGGAGGGATGTGCTGCGGGAGCCTGAGGGAAGGACGCGACGGCCAGGAGCGAGCGAGGTTTCTCGAGGTGTGACTGTGCACGCGCACCGCGGAGACACTGCCTGTGAGCCCGGCTCCAGGCCCCTCGGGAAGGCAAGCACCTGCCAGGCGGGCTCACACGGGTGCTTTGGTTTCCCAGTGCACGTGAAAGAGGGTCCCACGGGGTTCCTTTCGTGGCTCCGCCGTTAGCGAACCTGACTAAGATCCACGAGGACGTGGGTTGGATCCCTGGCCTTGCTCCGTGGCTGAAGGGTCCGGCGTGGCCGTGAGCTGGGGTGTGGGTCGCAGACACGGCCCGGATCCTGCGTTGCTGTGGCCGTGGTGCAGGCCGGCAGCTGCGACTCCCTTCGACCCCTGGCCTGGGAGCTTTCGTATGCTGCAGGTGCGGTCCTAAAGAGAAAGAAAAAGAAACTTATGTCCACGTGATACTCTCGTCTGTTAAGTGTGCGACAGCGCCATCGTCTTTATAAAGCAAGCGGCGTGCGCGCTGTCCATCGGCGCGGCCTTCAGTGGGTTCGGGTCAGACGGCACTGATCACAGGCCCCGACACAGGAATGAAACGTTTGAAACACTGCACGAGACACCAGCGTAGGACGCACAGACCCAGCGTGAGCAGATGCCATCGGGATGGTGGTGTCCGCCGTCTGGCTTGACGCGAAGCCGACCGTCAGTCTCTAGAAAACTCTCGGCCGAGCTCAGTAGCAGAGCGAGGAAGGACCGTACGGAGCCGAGCAGGCGCCCAGCCGGTCTCCAGGAGAATCCCACCGAGACGCGTGACCAGACTCTGCAAAGACTCGGAGCAGGGCTGAGGGCAGCAGGAGGGCGTTGAATCGTCGTGGACACGAGAGGTCCCCGGGGAGGCGATGCGCAGGTTTCTGCTTGGGGCCGGGAGGCCGCAGGACAGCGGGCCGGCGGACGGGAGGTCTCAAGCGTCAGCCTCGACTCTTCTGTGGGGCAACGTGCCTGCCCTTCCACGTGAGGGGGCAGCGGAGACGCTTCCAGAGGAAAGCGGGGAGGTCGCGTTCACCAACCTGTCCTGCCCGAAAGGCTCAAGGGAAGCCTGCAGGGTGACACGGGAGCCGCGAGATGGCGTCTCAAAGCCGTGTGGAAAGTAAAGAGGTCCGCAAAGACGAATACCTAGGCAGTTGTGACACCGAGAATCACCACGACCGTGCCCTGCAGCTGTCCATGCTGTTTTCTATACCTTAAGGTACATTTAAAGAAAAAAATTAATGTAAAAGCTAGGGTCGCTATGGAGTCCCTTGGTGGCACAGTGGTTAGCGAATCCGACTGGGAACCATGAGGTGGCGGGTTCGGTCCCTGGCCTTGCTCAGTGGGCAAAGGATCCGGCGTCGCCGTGAGCTGTGGTGTAGGTCACAGACGCAGCTCGGATCCCGAGTGGCTGTGGCCCTGGCCACAGCTCCGATTCGACCCCTAGCCTGGGAACCTCCATATGCCATGGGAGCGGCCCAAGAAATGGCAAAAAGGCCAAAAAAAAAACCAAAAAAAAAGCTAGGGTCACTATAACTTTGGTTGATGACTCGAAATTGTATTGTATACACAACTCAGGGGACTGTACACTTAAGAATTATTGCTGTTTCGTGGCACATGATCTGTAAGGATGCAGCAGTCAAAAGGGTGGGGTGGAGCTGCGGAAGAAGCAGCATCGTCTGTTGTTGAAGTGAAGCTGCTGTAAGTTCAAATGGGAACGTTGCAACTTTAAGATGTTCAACAGTCTCCTCTCGGTAACCACAGAAAAGTTATAGGGTGTACGGAAGAGGAAATTAAGAAGTAATTTAAACATTTCACTCAAGAAAATCAATGGAAAAGAAGACAGGATGCAAGAAGTGAGAAAAATGCCTTAGGGCCTGTGGTAAAACTAACACCGTGACAGCTTAGTCCCTCCGATGCGTGATGACTTCAAATGTAAATGGACTAAACTCTAATCAAGAACAGTGGTTGGTGGGGGGAAAATGTAATTGTAATGTATACATGTAAGGATAACCTGACCCCTTTGCTGTACAGTGGGGGAAAAAAAAAAAAAACACAGTGGTTGGGAGTTGCTGTTGTGGCTCAGCAGCTTAAGAACCTGGCATCTATCCATGAGGATGCGGGTTCGATCCCTGGCCTTGCTCCGTAGGTTAAGGATCTGGTGTTGCCGTGAGTCGTGGTGTAGGTCACAGATGTGGCTCAGATCCGGTGTCACTGTGGCTGTGGTTTAGGCCAGCAGCCTTATCTCCAGTTTGACCCTTAGCCCAGGAACTTCCATATGCTGTGGGTGCAGCCCTAAAAAGAAAAAAGGAGAAGAAAAAAAAAAGATTTGTGTATTTACCTGGTTATATGCAGACACGTAGACTTTAAGTCAAAAAAGTTTTCAAGAGGGAGTTCCTGCTGTGGTGCAACTGGACTGGTGGCGTCTCTGTATTGAGGGGACAGAGGTTCGATCCCTGGTCTAGCACAGTGGGTTAAGGATCCAGCTTGGATCCAATGCCTGGCCTGGGAACTCCATGTGCTATGGGGGATTTTTTTTTTTTTTTTTTTTGCAGGATTCAAGACCATTATATGTTAGCAAAAAGCTTTCTGTAAAGTACAAGAAGACACGACAATTATAAGCATTCACACAACTAATGTGTGAAAAGGCAGAATCGCAGGGAGAAATAGTTCTGCACTAACAGACTCCGTCTCCCATTTATAGTAACGGGTATCGAGAAAACAGAAGATAAGGAAGCGACCTGACCAGCACAGCACACCAAGTGCCTCTAACACAGCACAGACCACTCTGCCAGCAGCACGCCCGGTCTCAAGTGCACGCAGACGTGTTCCACGACAGTCCGTGTTTTAGGCCACAAATGAAGTCTCAGTAGATTTTATTATTTTTATTTATTCATGTTTTGTCTTTTTGCCTTTTCGAGGGCCGCTTCCTTCGGTATATGGAGGTTCCCAGGCTAGGGGTCTAATTGGAGCTGCCGGCCAACGCCAGAGCCACAGCAACGCAGGATCCGAGCCGCATCTGTGACCTAAACCACAGCTCACAGCAACGCCGGATCCTGAACCCACTGAGCAAGGCCAGGGATCGAACCCACAACCTCATGGTTCCTAGTCGGGTTCGTTAACCACTGCGCCCCGATGGGAACTCCTCAATAGATTTTAAAATATAATTATACAAAGTATCTTCTCTGACGACAAGGCAAAGTTAGAAATCAATTACATAAAACCGGGAAATTCATAAAATTGTGGAAATTGAATAACACCCCCCCCTTTTTTTTTTGGCCACATCCAAGGCATAATGGAAGTTCCCAGGCTGGGGGTCATAGCAGAGCTGTAGCTGCTGGCTTATGCCGCAGCCACAGTCACGCCAGATCCTGAACCCACTGAGCGGCGCCAGGGATCGAACCCACATCCTCATGGATACTAGTTGGATCACTACCACTGAGCCACAGCGGGAGCTCCTAGACAGCACACTTTTACGCAACTGAGAGAGAAAAGCAGGAATCACAGTGGACATCAGAAAACCCTTGGAAATGAAAAGGATGTGCCGAAATTTCTGGGATGTGGTGAAGCCGTGATGAGAGGGCAATTTATAGCTACAGATGCTTCTGTTAAAAAACAAGAAAGCTCTTGGGAGTTCTGTACGCCAGCATCCTTCTAGGGGCTGGAAACAGAGTTACCTGTTCATTGAAACGTATCATCTTGTGGAGAGGGTAAATGATAAACAGCTTAAACCAGTGAAAATATTCCCTATGAACAAGCAAGAGGGAGCTCAGAGAGAGAAAGCAGTGCATCCGGCACTGGGGGGTGGGGAGCCCACCCCCTTCACCGGGCAGGCTGAGGCCTGAAGGAACGGAACGAGGAAGGGGCTGCGTCCTCCTTCCTGGGCTTGTCCCTCTGCTCCGGCTCATGGACACAGATGCGGGTATGCGTACATGTATTTATGCAGAGGGAAAGTAAGTTGAGGATAGAAAAACAACAGAGAAAGTCAAGAAAGCACGAATTTGGTTCTTCCAAAATCAAAATGGAGTTTCCATCGTGGCGCAGCAGAAAGGAATCCGACTGGGAACCTTGAGGTTGCGGTTCAATCCCTGGCCTTGCTCAGTGGGTTCAGGATCCCTCATTGCCGTGAGCAGTGGTGTCAGTCGCAGACGTGGCTCGGATCTGGCGTGGCTGTGACTGTGGTGGAGGCCGGTGGCTGTAGCTCTGATTGGACCCCCAGCCTGGGAACCTCCACATGCCGCGGGTGCGGCCTAAAAAGCAAAAGAAAAAAAGGCAAAACAGTGTGGTTTCGGCATTGGGACAGACCAGCGGAGTAGATGCAAGGGCTCGGAAAGACGAAGCCTCGCACACAGGACCAGACGATAGCCGAGAAGGGCCACGGCCACTCAGTGGGGACAACTGGGTAGCCACATGCAAAGGAGCAGAACCCACCCCAAAGCGTATGTAAAATTTAACCCAAAATGGCTCGGGGACCTAGATGTGAGACCTAAAACAGTACAACTCTTAGAAGAAAACAGTAAAATTCATCGAGCAGTTTTAAAAACAACAAGAAGAAAACGTAGGAGAAGATCTTGACATTGGATTTGTCACGTCTTGTTGGGTGTGACGCCGAAGGTGTAGATGACAGAAAAATAGACAAATTGGACTCCTTGGACATTTAAAAATTTTGCGCATCAGAAGACACCATCCACTGAATAAAAAGGCAATCCACAGGATAGGCGAAGATATTTGCAAACTGTTTATTGATAAAGGACTAACATCCAGAATGCACAGAGAACTTCTAAATTTCAACAGCAAAAAATGCCCAGTGATTTGAATGGACACGTCTCCGAGGGTGTCCAGGTCCCCGAAGGAGCACTTGAAAGGATAACAGCGTCACTAATCGTTGAAGACGAGCAAGTGCCCACGACCATGAGACACCATCTCGGACCCGTCAAGCGGGCCACCGTCAAAACACACGACGGCAAAACCGCGGGAACCAGCAGTGCTGGCGCGGGTGCGGAGGAACGAGCCCTTGTGCGCCGTTGGTGGGAGTGGAAGTAGCTGGGGGTGAGTGCCCGTCGGGGCACAGTGGAAACGAATCTGACTCGCATCCGTGAGGACGCAGGTTCCATCCCTGGCTTCGCTCCGTGGGCCAAGGAACCGGCGTGGCCGGGAGCTGCGGTGCAGGTCGCAGACGCGGCTCGGATCTGGCGTGGCTGTGGTGGAGGCCGGCGGCTGCAGCTCCGATTGGACCTCTGGCCTGGGAACCTCCACATGCCACAGGTGCGGCCTTAAAAAGCAAAAGACAAACACCAAAAAAAAAAAAAGAGTTCTCAAAAGATTAAAAATAGAATTGCCTTGTGAGCCGGTAATTCCACTTCTGAGTGTACACCCCAAAGGTCTGAAAGCAGCGTCTCCAAGAGACAGCCGTTTACCTGTTCATGACATTATCATCACTCTTACTGCTTTTCTACGGCCGCTCCCGCGGCACGTGGAGGTTCCCAGGCCAGGGGTCGAATTGGAGCTGTAGCCACCAGCCGACGCCAGAGCCACAGCCACGCGGGATCCGAGCCACGTCTGTGACCCACACCACAGCTCACGGCAACGCCAGATCCCCAACCCACTGAGCGAGGCCAGGGATCGAACCCGCAACCTCATGGCTCCTCGTCGGGTTCACTAACCACTGCGCCACGACGGGACCTCCCTAGAACAGCATCTTTAACGGCAGGCAGAAGATGGACGCAGCCCCAGTGCGGGTCAGCCGTTGAGGGGACAGCGCAGTGCTGGGGATTCACGTAGGAACCTATCGGTCGTCCTGGAAAAGGAGAGAAATTCCGTCACGTGTCACCACGGGGATGGACCTCGAGGCTGTCACACAAGGACAAAGGACTCCACTTACACGAGGAAGAGTCTGCATTACGGAGACAGAGCAGAACGGTAGTTGTCGGGGGCTGGGGTGGGAAGGGCAGAATGAGAATTCCCTTTGGCAGGAACAGAATTTCAGTTTTACAAGATGAAAAGTTAAGGGGGTGGATGACGCGTGCAGTATCTCTGACCTGTACACTTAAAAGTGGCTCAGGAGCTCCCGTCGTGGCGCAGTGGAAATGAACCTGGCCAGGATCCATGAGGACGCAGGTTGGATCCCTGGCCTTGCGCAGTGGGTTAAGGATCCCGCGTGGCTGTGAGCTGTGGTGTCGGTCACAGATGTGGCTTGGATCCCCCGTTGCTGTGGCTGTGGTGTAGACCGGTGGCTACAGCTCTGATCAGACCCCTAGCCTGGGAACCTCCATATGCTGTGGGTGCCGCCCTAAAGAGACCAAAAAAAGAAAGAAAAAAGAACGTGTAGGCAGGCCCTATACTGACTGGTTTTTCTGGAAAGCTTCGGGCCCCACCCCCAGCGTGAGGCAGGCCTCTAAGACTGTGCTGAGACCCAGATGAGCTGGACGGCGGCTCCGGGGACGGAAGTGGTTTTGTGCTTTTGCAGCGCCGCACACGCGAGCATCTCCTCCGTGCTCAAAGGTGGTCAAGGGCTTCCTGTTGCTACGTTACAGACGCAGTGCACACTTTTCCAAGGAAAGACCGTCTGGAGTGTTCGTTCAGGCTACTGGGCAGTTACCTCGTCTCTCCTAAGTTCTTCCATTTGTAATTCTTGAGAATAAACCACAATTCCTCGTGGCATCTCACACCTCCCGCGGCACACGGAGGGTCCCAGGCTGGGGGTCGAATCAGAGCCGCAGCTGCCGGCCTGCACCACAGCCCCAGCCACGCCGGATCTGAGCCGCCTCTGCGCCCTACACCACAGCTCAGGCAATGCCGGATCCTTAACCCGCTGAGCGAGGCCAGGGATCAAACCCAGATCCTTACAGACACTCTGTCGGGTCCTTAACGATGGGAACGCTGCCCTTTATGAGTTGCTTTGGAATCTCTTTCTACTAAATCCAACCTGAGTCCAAAGTTAGTTTCTCTTGGTTTGTTTCCCTGCATGTGGGGCAACCTGTCTTGCTTCTTTGCGTGTCTAATAAGCTTTGGTTGAAAACTGGGCTTTTTTTTTTCAGACCCGCACCTGGGGCACGTGGAGGTTCCCAGGCTAGGGCTCCGCTCGGAGCTGCAGCGGCCAGCCTGTGCCTCAGCCACAGCGACACCAGATCCTTAACCCGCTGTGCGAGGCCCGGGATTCCCCCCGCATCCTCATGGTTCTTAGGTTTGTTATCCCTGAGCCACAGTGGGAGCTCCGAGAGCTGGACGTTTTGGGTAACCGAGTGGCGCCACTCTGGGTTTTATTCTGTGTTTCCGAAGCTTGTTCTTGGGAAACAGGCCTGGACTGGCACTTCAGCACGTTTCTCTCTGCCGTGCGCTCGCTGGCGCGACTGCCCAGTGGTTTAAGTTCTTTTCATTCAGGGTCGCCCCTGAGTCTTTCTGATGGGACAGTCAGCAGGGATTTTAGCAGAGGGCTTACCCAAAGTCGCTGAGCCTGCGGGCCTCTGCCGGTCACTCTGGTTGTGGGTCAGGGGGTGCTCACGTGCCAGCTCCCCACTTGGCCAGGGAAGTGCCGAGAGCAAACTCGGTCCCTTCCTGATGTTCTCACTTCCAGGATCTCTGTCACGTTTCTGACTGATCTGCTGCTCGCCCCAAGCGCGACTGCCAGCTTGGTCAGGCGGCTTGTTCTCATTCTTTCACAACTCAATCTGCTTTTTCTTTCTTTTTTTTTTTTTTTAGGGCCGCACCTGCATATGGAAGTTCCCAGGCGAGGGGTTAAATCAGAGCCACAGCTGCCGCCTACACCACAGCCCCAGCAACGCCAGATCCTTAACCTGCTGAGCCACGGCGGGAGCTCCGACTCTACCATTTTTAGCCAGCAAAACTGCAGGGTTTTGCAGCCGGCCCCACACGGCTGAGAATACCGCTCTTGGCACCCGAGCCTGGGGCGGGGGTAGGGTGGTGAAACGTTGGGGGCAGCCCCAGCCACCAAGGCCACCTTCTCCGCTGCTCCAGCCTAAGTGGCTTTCCATGCCCTGAGGTGGTGTCGTTGACTCTTTCCCCCAGCTCCGTGTTCTTGCTTGTTTTTGTTTTTGTGGCATGTGGAAGTTCCCGGGCCAGGGATCAAATCTGAGCCGCAGCTGTGACCTGGGCCACAGCTGCAGCAACACTGGACCCTTGAACCCACCGAGCCGGGCCAGGGAATCAAACTTCCATCCCAGAGCTGCACACACACTGCCCGTCCCGTTGCGCCTCAGCAGGAACTCCCACCTTCTCAGTCTTTACTCTGATTTCATAAGACGGTCTCAAAAGAGGAAGCCACCTTGGGACATGCAGTGAGGAAGTAGGGGAGCCAGAATTAAACTCAGGAGCTCTATTTAACACGGTTTTATTGACGTACGGTTGACATACAATCAATTATGCTCTTTAAACCTTGTAACCTGGCACGTTTCACTTATGCGCGTGCCCGCGGAACCATCATCACCATCGAGGTGAAAACACACGCCCGCCACTTCGCGTCTCTCTGTACTTCCTCCCACCCCCCTGTCCCCCGCCTCTGGGCACCACGGATCCTCTTTCTGTCACTACAGTTTGCGTCTTCGAGGGTGTCATACAAAAGGAATCACAGAGCACGTGCTCTCTTTGTGAGTGAAATTCAGCCACGTTGTCGTAAATACGAAGTTTCTTTCTTTCTGTTGCGAAACAGCATCCCGTTGCCCAGACGCGCAGACGGTTATCAGTTGCCGGACATTCTGGCGTTTCTAGATTTGAGTGATTACACAGAATCCTGGCGTGAACGTCTGTGTGCGAGTCCTCGTGTGCGATACTTGGGGTTGTAGCAGGAGCGGGACAGCTGGGCCGTGTGGGAGGTCCATGTTTAGCATGTTAAATACGCTTTTGATTCGGAGTAACTTCAGCTTTACCCGAAAGCCGCTCCCACGCCCTGCGCAGCCACTCCCTCACTTGCGTGAGTGTCCTGCGTTGGTCGCAGTGCAGAAACGAACGCCGGGTCCTTTCGGTGAATCCCAAATGCAGATGCTATCTGGACGTCACCGCTTATTCCACCAGCATCGTCTTTCTGTCCCAGGAGCCAGTCCGGGGACCGCACTGCACTTAGTTGTCACGTGACAAGTCTGCCTCTCCCTCGTCTGCTCCGGTCTGTGGCAGTGTCCAAGCTGTTCCTTCTTTTCATGACCACGGCGTGAAGACCAGCCCGATGTCCCGGGGAATGTGTAACACGCTCTCCAAGCCGGCTCCTGAGGTGCCTCCCGTCAGGACGGAGCTGCAGCCTGGGGCTTTGGGAAAGAGCGTGCAGAGGCGGTGTGACCTTGTCACTGCCTCCCGTCTGGGCTGCGTGATGCGCGCCGCCGGCTCTGGTGACCTCAGCCAGCACTGCGGAAGGGGCTGCCTGCAGTTCTTTTCAGGGAAAGGTGACTCTCCTCTTTCCCCACTGTGGGCACTCAGTCCTGCTCCCGCTCGGAGGGCAGATCCCGTGATGCCATTCTGGAGGCGTGTCTACGTAGATTCCTTGGAATTCTTGCCTAAGGCATACCGTTTTCGCTCCAAATTTTTTTTTTGCCTTTTTTTTTTTAGGGCTGCATCCGTGACATAGGGAGTTTCCCAGGCTAGGGGTCAAATCAGAGTTGTAGCCGGTGGCCTACACCACAGTCACAGCAACACGGGATCCGAGCCAGGTCTGTAACCTACACCACAGCTCACAGCTCATGGCAACAACGGATCCTTAACTCACTGAGTGAGGCCCGGGACGGAACCTCATCCTCGTGGTTACTAGTCAGATTTGTTTCTGCTGAACCACGATCGTAACTACTATGATTTTTTTTTTGGTCTTTTTTCATTTTCTAGGGCTGCTCCTGCAGCATATGGAGGTTCCCAGGCTAGGGGACTAATTGGAGCTATAGCCCCCAGCCTACACTACAGCCACAGCAACACGGGATCCAAGCCGTGTCTGCGACCTACACCGAAGCTCACAGCAATGCCGGATCCTTAACCCACTGGGCGAGGCCAGGGATCGAACCTGTAACCTCATGGTTCCTAGTTGGATTCGTTAACTGCTGAGCCGTGACAGGAACTCCTACTACATTTTTTTTTTTATTCTGTCCGTTCCATCATTATAGAGTAGTATCTCAGGTTTTTTTTTTTTTTTTGTCTTTTTGCCTTTTCTAGGGCCGCTCCCTCGGCATATGGAGGTTCCCAGGCTAGGGGTTGAATCGGAGCTGTAGCCACCAGCCTACGCCGGAGCCACAGCAATGCAGGATCCAAGCCGCGTCTGTGACCTACACCGCAGCTCACAGCAACGCCGGATCCTTAACCCACTGGGCAAGGCCAGGGGTTGAACCGATACCTCATGGTTCCTAGTCGGGTTCGTTACCCACTGCGCCGCGATGGGGACTCCTAGAGTAGTATTTTATTCTTGGGTTATAATACAATTATGCATTACTTGTGTTGTTCCTCAAATTGTCCCTTATCTGTCGGTTGCCCCTGTGCCCTCTGGCAGCGGCCACAGGTGGACGGCAGGTGGGTGCACAGAGGCAGTGGGCTAGTGGGAGGTGAGCTCAGACACAAAGGGCGATGGCTGCTGAATACGCAGGCGCCGTGGGCGGCAGGCATCTGTTCCCAGTGGAAAGCCGGTGCCCAGGTGCGGTGCGTGACGAATGCACGGGCGTTGGGGGTAGTGCGAGCCAAGGCCAGCTGGCAGGCAGCTGAAGTGGGCGGCCTGTGGGGGAACGCGCAGGCGCAGTAGGTGGCGGGTGCGTGGCCGCGAGGTGCGAATGCGCAGGCGCAGTGTGGGCGGGCGCACCTGGATGCGCAGGCGCAGCAAGCCAGCGGACGGTGGACGTGCTGTCGCAAGGGGCGGCGGGCGCTGAGTGCGCAAGTGCGGTGTGTCGCCGGCGCACGTGGCCCGCGGGAGCGCAGGCGCAGGCGCAGTCTTCGGCGGGCGCACGTGGTGGGCTGGGCCTCGCCGGCCTTAGCAACATGCGGCCGTTACGCTGGCAAGTAGCGGCTGTGGCGGTCGCGGGCCTCGCGCTGGCCCTGGAGGCGCTCCCCGCACTGCTGCGCTGGCTGCGGGCCGGGCGACGGCGGCCGCTGCGCGAGGTGCTCTTCTTCCCGTCGCAGGTGACCTGCACCGAGGCCCTGCTGCGGGCCCCGGGCGCCGCACCTTCCGGCTGCCCGTGCAGCCTCCCCCACGGGGAGAGCTCGCTGAGCCGCCTCCTGCGTGCCCTGCTGGCCGCCCGCGCCAGCCTCGAGCTCTGCCTGTTCGCCTTCTCCAGCCCGCAGCTGGGCCGCGCGGTGCAGCTGCTACACCAGCGTGGGGTGCGCGTCCGCGTGATCACCGACTGCGACTACATGGCCCTCAACGGCTCGCAAATCGGCCTGCTCCGCAAGGCAGGTAAGCGGGGCGCAGGGCCGGGGGAGGCAGAGGCGGAAGTGGGGGGGTGTTTGTGGAGGGGTCTGAGGACGGGGAGGCTCGCTCGCGTACCCTGGCGGCTTTGCAAAGTCTGGGGAAATTCTAGGGCCTTATGAGCAGCAGCTGTGCAGAGCGTTTTACAAGGAGACCTGGGTGGGAGCCCCGGGGGAAGCAGGGCCTGTGATTCCCGGGGTTCGGTCTGCTGCCGCCTTCCCCTGACCCAGACGGCTTTGGGAGCCGGAGAAGCCTGCGCCTTGGGCATAGATCTGGGGGTGCAGCCCTGCCAGTTCAGGTTTTGGCTTTTGCAGTCTGAAGTGCTGTTGGTTTAGTCGGAAAGCACTTAGTAAATAGAGGGGAAAGGCTAGAAGCAGGTCTGCAAACGGAAGCTGTCGGGGCTGAGAAGTCTTTGTGTTCAGGGCACAGGTGCGCGGGACCAAAGGGAGGAAGAAGCTTTTCACCTTAAATTCCCCGGGAAACTTCCCTTTAGAGCTTCTGAAGCGACAAACTGTAATACAGTAAAGCGTATTTAGTTAATTTGCTTCTCCAGTTGCAGAACGACAGGGAAGTTAGGTCTCTCTTCCTGCCTCTCTTCTTGGAGTGGGGCCAGGTGAGCTGGAAGTTGGGTCACTTTGAAGACCTCATGCATCCTCCTGGGCCTCACCTGTGAGTCCTCCTGCTGCTTCCGTGTGGTGCGGTCCTGTGCGCTGCCCTCCACCATGGAGGAGGTACCGAGAGGGTCATTCCTGCACCGGCTGCCGCCTGACCTGTCAGTTCTGGTGGCCGCCGAGACCCGAACACGCGTGGGGCCTTTAAGATTTGTCCTGGCTGCTCTCAGCGCAGCCCCGGCCTCGTGCTGACCCGGGGAGTTGGCTCTGCGGGTGAGATCACTTGAACCCTCTGGTACTCCTCACAGGGTTTGAAGCTTCGTTTAAATACCGAGGATGCCCCCAGGCAGTCATGAGTCGCTCTGGTCTGTCCCTGCTTTTGATGGGGGAAGCTTGGGGGGTTTAGGCAGAGTGGTTTTATTTACTCAGTTTTTAGAGAGGTCTTGAACCTCAGGTTTGGGGGAACCCTCAAGGGTCCCTCGTCCAGACTCCATGTGCAGCTTGATCTTCCTCTGCTGGCACCCCGGCCATGGCTCACCCTCACTGGGCGAGCCAGGAATCTGTGAGCCATAGCTGCCAAGACCTTCCGGGCCTGGGACCCAGTGCTGAATGAGGAGGTCCCGCTGGGGAGGCTGAGTGGACCCAGGCGGGTCAGGAGGCGTGGTAGCAGGTGTGGCTGCGTGGAGAGCGGGCACAGCTGCTGGAGAGCCTTTCGAGCCTCGCGGGCGTGAGGAAGGGCAGGAGGCAGGAGGGGCCGCAGGGCGCACTTCTGCTCCTTGCCCTGGACGGTCGGAGGGGCTGGACGCGAGCTCGGCTTCAGGTCAGCCTGATCCCCCACCACCAAGGGCTGGGGCCTGCCCGGCCCAGCGCTGCCCATGCAGGCAAGACAGTGCTCGCAGGGGGATCCGGTTAGGGGCGTGAAACCGCAGCAGATGCTTTTTGCTCTGATGACCACTGGCTTTCCGGAAACCAGTAACTGCCTTGTCGGTGTGGTGGTGGGCCCGCGGGGCTGGCTGGGGGCCCACCCAGGTCAGGGGGCTGGGAGCCGGGGGTGGGACTTTTCCGCAGAGGAAACTGAGGAACCCTGAGAGCAGCGGATGGGCAACCCTGGAGCCTTCACCCCCCCCCCCCGCCACACACCCATGCTCCCTTTCCTCCGCGTCGCCGCCCCTGGGTGGGTTGAGGTGGGTCCCAGGCTGGCTCAGCCGCTGTCACCAGGCCAGGCGTGAGGGGTGCGTGGGGAAACTGGACCCGAGCGGCCGTCAGCGCCGTTGCAGCGTCCGCTCCTGGGAAGGAGCCCAAACCCGGCCGAGGGGCCGCGACAGGGCGGGGGGGGGGGCGGCGGGACAGCGGCTGCGACGTGTGGCTCTCCGCAGGCATCCAGGTCCGGCATGACCAGGACCTGGGCTACATGCACCACAAGTTCGCCATCGTGGACAGGAAGCTGCTGATCACCGGCTCGCTCAACTGGACCACGCAGGCCATTCAGAACAACAGGGAGAACGTGCTGATCCTGGAGGACGAGGAGTACGTGCGGCTCTTCCTGGCCGAGTTCGAGCGCATCTGGGAGGAGTTTAACCCCGCCAAGTACACCTTCTTCCCGCCGCAGAAGCAGCGGAGCCGCTGAGGGCGCGGGGCGGGGCCGGGGATGGGGCCGGCCCATTAAATTCTCCTCCTTTATTTAACCCGGCGGCCGAGAGCAGTGTTTGGGGGCGGTCGGAGGGGGCGGTCGCGGGGCGGGAGGGTCGGGCCCGCGCCCTCGGGGGCCTTCGCTGCTGCCTGCGGACACCTCCTGTTCTGCGCTCCGGTTCTTCCGTCCCCCCCCCCCCCCGCCCCCCGCATTGGTCTCCTCCGCGGCACCGGGAAGGCCCTGGCGCCGTCTGACGGGTCGGTCCGTGGAGCCGGAGCCCGCGGCTGGCGGGTCCGCTGCGCCTGGGCTTCGCGCCTGGGTCCGTTTTGGTTACTTTCGTCCTCTTAGTGCTGGGAAAGGGAACCTCCAAGTTGGACGTAGGCGTTCCCGTCGTGGCTCAGTGGTTAGCGAACCCGACTGGGAACCCTGAGGTTGTGGGTTCGATCCCTGGCCTCCCTCAGTGGGTGACGGATCCGGCGTTGCTGTGAGCTGTGGTGTGGGTCACAGATGCGGCTCGGATCCCGTGTTGCTGGGGCTGTGGTGTAGGCCGGCGGCTACAGCCCCGATTCGACCCCGAGCCTGGGAACCTCCATATACCCAGAGGGTTCAGCCCTAAAAGACCAAAAAAAAAAAAAGTCTGAGCTAGTAAGTAGCCTTCCTGAAATATACTTGCAATAAAATAAACTTCCTGCAGGGGGTTGAGGAGGCGGGACTAAAATGCACCTCCAAGGAGGCTGTTTTGTCCCGTTTTGTTTTGGTCGATGCCCAAAGAGACCAGCGCCCCGACCCGCGGCTGGCCTGTCGCGCTGGCCCTGACCCGAGGCAGCAGTGTCCGGGGTGGACCCTGCAAGTTCATTCGTTCATCTGAAGCGCTGTACTGGCTGCACGGAACTGGCTTTTAGAGGGACTGATTGCCTTAAAAGTAAGACTTTGTCGGGGAGTTGCTGTTGTGGCTCAGCGGGAACAAGCCCGACTAGTATTCATGAAGATGCCGGTTCGATCCCCGGCCTCGCTGGGTGGGTTAAGGGTCCCGCGTGGCTGTGGCTGTGGTGCAGGCCGGCAGCTGCAGCTCTGATCTGACCCCTAGCCTGGGAACCTCCCTATGCCTCTGCTGCGGCCTTAAAAAAAAAAAAAGGCTTCGTTGGGATTCACACACCATAAAAGTCACCGTTTTAAAGTGTGCAGTTCAGTGGTTCTCCGCGTGTTAACAGAATCATACCGCCGTCACCACTAACTTCAGAGCGTTGTTGTCACCGCAGAAGGAGGCCCTGTTTGTGGATTTCCCTGCTGTGGACGTTTGCCAGAAATGGGCCCCATGGCACGCGCCCTGGCCCTGCTCTCGCCCATCCGCTCCCCCGGCCTCACAGCTGAAGGGCCGCTCATGGTGCACAGAGACCACGCGTGCACACCGTCCTCACCGCGGACGTTAGGGTGGTTTCGCAGATAATGGGGCGGGGTCAGCGTTCACATCCAGCTGTGTCCATGGACCTGCAGCTTCGTGGCTTGAGGAGGGTGCACCTGGGGCTGGAATCGCTGGCTTCTACGACTCTGTTTAAGCATTTGAGAAGCCGCCAGACTTTGCAAAACAATTGAACTGTGTGTTACCTTCCCACCGGCAGTGTTCCAGGCTCCACATCCTCACCCACAAAAAAGGTGTTACCCTCCACTGTTACAACTTAACCCTTTCTGTCCACGCCGGTGGCATGCGGGAGTTCTGGGCCAGGGATCAGATCTGCGCCACAGCAGTGACAGTACTGGAGCCTAAACCGTGAGGCCACCATGCAGTTCCTGTTATTTACTTTTTATTACTCAGTTTATTCCATTTGTAGGTGTACAGTGAGCATCACAGGGCAACTTTATAGCGTTTCCCTCCCACACCCTCGGTGGATCCCCCCACCCCCCAGCTTGTCTCACTGGGAAACCAGAGGCTTTTCAGTCTGTGCGTCCGTGTCTGTTCTGCAGAGAGGTTCATTGTGCCCTTTTTTATTTATTTATGTATTTATTTATTTTTACTCAGTGACTTTTGTTACGTTTATAGGTGTACAGTGATGACTACAACCCAATTTTATAGCGTTTCCCTCCCACACCCCCAGCCCATCCCCCCACCGCCAACCCGCCTCCTTCGGAAACCAGAGGTTTTTCTAAGTCTGTTGCGTCCGTGTCTGTTCTGCAGAGAAGTCCATTGTGCCCTTTTTCCAGATTCCACATGGAAGGGACAGCATGTGGCGTTGGCGTCTCACTGTCTGACTGACTTCACTTGGCTTGATAGTTTCTAGGTCCACCCATGTTGCTACAGATGGCATTCTTTCACTCCTTTTAATGGCTGAGTAATACTCCACTGTGTGTATGTACCACCTCTTCTCGATCCACTCCTCTGTCGAGGGGCGTTTAGGTTGTGTCCGTGTCTTGGTTATTGCAAAGAGTGCTGCAGGGAACGTTGGGGTACATGTGTCTTTGCGAGTCGTGGTTTTCTCTGGGTAGAAGCCCAGGCGTGGGACTGCTGGATGCAGGGGGAATTCTGTGTTCGTTTTCTGAGGCATCGCCATCCTGTTTTCCAAGTGGTTGCACCAGTTTACATCCCCACCAACAGCGCAAGAGGGTTCCTTTTCCTCCACACCGTCTCCGGCACGTATGGTCTGTAGACCTGTGGGTGATGGCCATTCTGGCTGGTGGAAGGTGGCCCCTCGTCATGGTTTTTGTTTGTTTGTTTGTTTTGTTTTTGTCTTTTGAGGTTCCCAGGCTAGGGGTCTCATTGGAGCTACAGCTGCCGGCCTACAGCACAGCCACAGCAATGCCAGATCTGAGCCATGTCTGTGACCTACACCACAGCTCACGGCAACGCCGGGTCCTTAACCCACTGAGTGAGGCCAGGGATCGAACCTGTAACCTCATGGTTCCTAGTCAGATTTGTTAACCACTGAGCCATGACGGGAACTCCTTGTAGTGGCTTTGATTTGCTTTTCTCTAATAATGAGAGCTGTTGAACATCTGTGTTTTTTGGCCATCCGTGTGTCGTCTTTGGAGAATTGAGTGTTTAGATCTGCCCATTTTTTGATGGGGTTTGTTTTTTTGGTGTTGCACTGTGGAGGTGTTTGTAAGTTTTGGAGATTAATCCCTCGTCGGTCGATGCATTTGCATGTATTTTCTCCCATTCCGTGGGTTGTCTTTTTGTTTTGTTTAGGGTTTCCTTTGCTGTGCAGAAACTTTTAAGTTGAATTAAGTCCCATTTGTTTGTTTTTACTGTCGTGACTCTAAGAGGTGGATCTGAGAAGATGTTGCTGTCGTTTATGTGGGAGAGTGTTTGGCCTGTGTTTTCCTCTAAGAGTTTCATAGTGTCTGGTTTTATAATCTAGGTCTTTAATCCGTTTTGAGTTTATTGGTGTGTGTGGTGTGAGGGAGTGCTCTCATTTCCTTCTTTTCCACGTGGCTGGCCAGCTTTCCCAGCACCACTTATTGAACAAGCTGTCCTTTCTCCATTGTGTATTCTTGCCTCCTTTGTCATCGATGAGTCGGCTGTAGGTGCGTGGGTTTAATTCTGGGCTTTCTATCCTGCTCCACTGATCTAGATTTCTGTCTTTGTGCCAGTACCGTACGGTTTTGATGACTGTTGCTTTGTAATGTTGTCTGAAGTCAGGGAGCCTGATTCCTCCAGCTTCATTTTTCTTTTTCAGGATGTTTTTGGCTATTCTGGGTCTTTTGTGCTTCCAAACAAACTTTAAAATACTTTGTTCGAGTTCTGTGAAAAATGTCCTTGGTAGTTTGATAGGGATTGCATTGAATCTGTAAATTGCCTTGGGTAGTGTAGTCATTTTGACAATATATTGGCTCTTCCCATCCAAGAGCATGGGATGTCTTTCCACCTATTTGTGTCATCTTGGATTGCTTTCATCAGTGTCTTATAGTTTCCAGAGTGCAGGTCTTTTGTCTCTTTAGGTAGGTTTACTCCTGGGTATTTTATTCTTTTGGATCCGATGGTCAACGGGACTGCTTCCCTAATTCTCTTTCTGCTCTTTCACTGCTAGTGTATAGAAATGCCGTCGATTTCTGTGTATTCATTTTGTATCCTGCGACTTTGCCAAATTCATGGATGGGCTCTAACAGTTTTCTGGTAGAGCCTTTAGGATTCTCTAGGTATAGTGTCGTGTCATTTGCAAATAGGGATAGTTTGACTTCTTCCTTTCCAACTTGGATTCCTTTTACCTCTTTTTCTTCTCTGACTGCCGTGGCTAGGACTTCCAGAACCATGTTGAAGAGTAGTGGCGAGAGCGGGCATCCTTGTCTCGTTCCTGATCTCAGCGGGAATTCTTTCAGCTTTTCACCGTTGAGAAGGACGTTCGCTGTGGGGTTGTCATCTATGGCCTTTATCATGTTGAGGTGGGTTCCCTCTATGCTTCCCTTCACTTTCTGAAGGGTTTTTATCAGAAATGGGGGCTGGATTTTGTCAAAGGCTTTTCCGCGTCTATTGAGAGGATGATATGGTTTTTATTCTTCAGTTTGTTTGTGTGGTGTATCACACTGATGGATTCACGGATATTGAAGAACCCTTGCATCCCTGGGATAAATCCCACTGGGTCATGATGTACAATCCTTGTAATGTCATGTTGGATGCAGTTTGCTAGTGTTTTGTTAAGGATTTTTGCATCGATGTTCATCAGTGAACTTGGCCTGTAGTTTTCTTTTTTTGTGGAGTCTTTGTCTGGTTTTGGTATTGGGGTGATGGTGGCCTCATAGAGTGAGTTTGGGAGTGTCCCTTCCTCTGCAATTTTTTGGAGTAGTTTCAGAAGGAGAGGTGTCAGCTCTTCTCTGAAAGTTTGATAAAATTTGCTTGTGAAGCCATCTGGTCCTGGACTTTTGTTTGTTGGAAGTTTTTTTCATCACAGTTTCAATTTCAGTCTTGTGATGGGTCCATTCATCTTTGCTGTTTCATCTTGGTTTAGTCTTGGAAGATTGTACTTTTCTAAGAATTTGTCCATTTCTTCTAGGTTTTCCATTTTATTGGCATATAGTTGCATATAGTAGTCTCTTAGGATCCTTTGTATTTCTGTGATGTCCGTTGTTACTTCTCCTTTTTCATTTCTAATTTTATTGATTAGAGTCCTCTCTCTTTTTTTCCTGATGAGTCTGGCTGGGGGTTTATCAATTTTGTTGATCTTTGCGAAGAACCAGCTTTTCCTTTCATTGATCTTTTCTATGGTTTTCTTTGTTTCTAGTTCACTGATTTCTGCTCTGATCTTTCTGATTTCTTTCCTTCTACTCACTTTAGGTTCTGTCTGTTCTTCTCTCTCGAGGTGCTTTAGATGTAAAGTTAGCTTGTTTATTTGAGCTTTTTCTTGTTTCCCAAGATGGGCTTGTATTGCTATAAACTTTCCTCTTAGAACGGCTTTTGCTGCATCCCGTAGGTTTTGGAGTGTTGTATCTTAGTTGTCATTTGCTGCCAGGTATTTTTTAATTTCCTCTTTGATTTCTTCAGTGATCCATTCGTTGCTTCATAGCATGTTGTATAGTCTCCACGTGTTTGTGTTTTTTTTGCAGTTTTTTTCTTGTTGCTTTCTAGTCGTATAGCGTGGTCGGAGAAGATGCTTGATGTGATTTCAATTTTCTTAAAGTTACCGAGGTTGGATCTGTAGCCCAGGATGTGATCAGTCTTAGAGAGTGTTCCATGTGCACTTGAGCAGAATGTGTATTCTGTTGCTTTTGGATGGAATGTCCTATGAATATCTGTTAAGTCCATCTTATGGACTTCAGGGCCTGTGCTTCATTCAGGGCCTGTGTTTCCTTGCTGATTTTCTGTCTGGATGATCTGTCCATAGCTGTAGGTGTTATTGTCGATTTGTCCGTTTCAGGTCATTAGCAGCTGCCTTATATATTGTCATGAACCTGTGTTGGGTGTGTAGATATGGAGAATTGTTCTACCTCTTTCTTGGACTGACCCTTTGATCATCAGGTACCGTCCCTCTTTGTCTCTCATGGTGTTATTTTAAGGTCTGTTTTGTCTGATAGGAGCACTGCTGCTCCAGCTTCCCTTTGACTCCCGTTTGCGTGGAGGATTTTCTTCCATCCTCTCCCTTTCAGTTTGTATGTGTCCCTAGAAGTGAAGTGGGTCTCGTGAAGACAGCGTCTGTATGGGTCTTGTTCCTATTATCTTATTTTATTTAATTAATTTATTTATTTTTTGTCTTTTGTCCTTTTAGGGCCGCACCAGCAGCCTATGGAGGTTCCCAGGCTAGGGGTGAGTCGGGACTACAGCTGCCGGCCCACACCACAGCCACGCCAGATCTGAGCTGCATCTGCTACCTACACCCCATCTCACTGCAACGCCGGATCCCCAACCCACTGAGTGAGGCCAGGGATCACACTCACAACCTCATGGTTCCTAGTCAGATTCGTTTCCACTGCGCCACGATGGGAACTCACCTATTACCTTATTTTAAAAAATTATTTAAGTTCAGTTATAGCTGAGGTGTACTATTATGTAGGTTTTAGGTGTACAGCAGTGAGTCACAATTTTTTTTCTTCTTTCTTTCTTTCTTTGTTTTTTTGCTTTTTAGGGCCACAGCTGTGGCATATGGAGGTCCCCAGGCTAGGGATCCAGTTGGATCTGCAGCTGCTGCCTACGCCGTGGTCACAGCAATGCCAGATCTGAGCTGTGTCTGCGGCCTACACTGCAGCTTTCAGAAACACAGGATTCTTAACCCACTGAGCGAGGCCAGGGATCAAACGCACGTCCTCATGGATACGAGTTGGGTTCGTTTCCACTGAGCCACAACAGGAACGCCCTGATTCTCGACGTGTAAAGGTTGTGTTCCGTGTGTCGTTCTGAGAAGACGGTGGCTGCATCCCCTGTGCTGTGCTCAGCATCCTGTGACTTACTTTTATACACACAGGGGTCCGCACCTCTGGATCCCCTGCTCGAGTCTCGCCCCTCCCCTCCCCACTCCCGACTGGTAACCACTCGTTTGCTCTCTGTGTCTTTTTTTGTTTGTTTTCTTGTCTTTCTAGGGCCGCGCCCACAGCACAAGGAGGTTCCCAGTCTAGGGGTCCAATGAAAGCCACAGCTGCCGGCCCACACCACAGCCACGGCCACGGGGGATCCTTAACCCACGGATCGAACCTGCGTCCTCATGGACGCTGGTTGGGTTCATTAACCGCCTGCTTTCTGCGTCTTTGGGTCTCTTTCTTTTGGGTCATGTTCACCAGTCTCACTGATTCTGTAGATTCCACACAGAAGTGACGTCACAGCGTTTGTCTTTCTCTGACTTACTGCTTCACCAGGCAAAATATACGCCATCCATGTTGTTGCAAATGGCAACATTTTATTCTTTTTTTATCACTGGGTAATACTCTACCATGTGTTTATATGCACGTCTGTGTGTATGTGTGTCACAGTTTTTAATTCAGCCTTCTTTCCATGGACAAGCTCAGGTGCTTCCACATCCTGCTCTTGCAAAGGCTGCTCTGAAATGGGAGTGCACGTATCTCTTCTAATGCGTGTTTTCAGTTCCTTTGGAGATATTCCCGGAAATGAAATCGCTGAATCGTATGGTGGCTCTGTTTTTTTTTAGTGATTTGAGAACCCTCGGCCCTGTTTTCCCTGGTGGCTGCGAAGTTACACTCCCACCACCCCGTGCCCCTTTGGTCGGCGGCCCTGCCGCCACGTGTGATCCGCGGCCTTTCTGACGGTGGCCGTTCTGCCAGGTGTGAGGTGGTAGCTCGGGTGGTTCGCTCGGCGTTTCCCTGATGCCTAGCGATGCGGAGCCCTCTCTGCGTGTCGGTTGGCCAGCTGCGGGTCTTCCATTCAGGTCTCCTGCCTGTTTTTCACTCCGGTTGTGTGTGGGGGTTTTTTTTCCATGTTGAATGGTATAAACTCTTGGTATGTTTTGGATATTAACCTACTGCCACGTCATTTGCAATTATTTTTCTCCTCTTCAGTCGACTGTTTCGTTGATGGTCTCCTTTGTTGTGCAGTTTTTAAGTTTACTTAGGTCTCGTTTGTTTATTTTTGCTTTTGTTTCCTTTGCTGTAGGAGACAGATGTCAAACTATATTGGTACGATTTATGCCAGTCTTCCGCCTCTCTCCGTCTAGGAGTTTCACGGTTCCCGGCCTTCCACTTAGGGCTTCAGTCCATTTTTTAAAACTCGGGTGGTGCGCGTACAGAGTCCTGTTCGTCTCGGGTGGGCGGCCTCTGTCCCGCTCTTTTCCGCCAGGGTTTATCCCAGGCCGTGGAATCCGGGTCCCCGCGCCGTGCGCCAGGGCCTCCCCTCGAGCAGAACCGTTTGCACCTGCGAGTCCGCCGCCTTGGCAGCCGCACGCCCGTGCGGGGTTTCTGCTTTGTAGCTCAGGCCGAATGTGTCCACCTCAGACCCCGCCTGCACGAGCTGTCACGGACTTGACGTCACTCGGCGTGGTCATTCTAGGTCCATCCGTGGTGTCGCACTGGCATCGTTTTGTTCTTGGTCACGGGGAGGCTGTTCCGCTGGGTGCGCAGCACATCTGGGGACCTGCTCCTCCACCGTGGACCCTGCGGTTGCTTCTCTGGCGAGGCTGCTGGGAGGCTGCGGGTCACATGGGCGCAGGCACCTCTTTGCGTGGTGGTTTTCTCTGGGAAGATGCCCAGGACGGTGCGTGCGGGCTGTGGAGGGCGGTCCTGGTTTGGAGGGACCCGCCACACTGATCTCCGTGGGGGTCGTGCCGTCTGCGCCCCACCAGCTCTGGCGGTCCTTGGTCCGCGTGTGTTGGGGTTTGTCCTGCGAAGGATGGTCTGATTTCGCGCTTTTCCGGGAAGCGGCCTCTTCCCAGCACCCGTCTGACTCGAGCTGTAACCTTGCGGGACTGCGCTGCTGCCTCGGTGTGGGTTCTCCTTGCAGTTTCCGGATGACTGATGATACCGTCTTGGCGCGTGTCTTTGGAGATGGGTCTCTTCAAATCCTCTGCCCGTTTTAAAGGGGGTTGCCTTTTCCTTGCTGAGCTGTAAGAGTTCGCTGGGTGTCCCGGATGTAACCCCCGGCACAGGTGTGCTTTGCAGGGAGTTCCTCCCGCCTTTGAGAACCGTTTTCACGTTGTCTTTTCTCTTTCGGCCCCCCCAGTGGCCTGTGGAAGGTCCTGTGCCAGGGACTGAATCCAGGCTGGAGCTGCGACCTATGCTGCAGCTGCAGCAGTGCCAGCTCCCTGGCCCACTGCACCAGGCCAGGGATCAAACCAGTGCCTCCACAGAGACAGCCCGATGGTGAACCAGCTCGCCACAGTGGGAACTCCTCCTTGTACTTTCTCGATGGCATTGTTTACAGCATGTGTCATTTTGATACAGTTCAGTTTACGAGCTTTTGTTTTACCTGTTGGTGCGTGGGTGTCCTGAAAAACCATTGCCCAACCCGAGGTCACAAAGACTTGCTCCATTTTTCCTAAAAATCTCATAGCGAGGTCTATGAACTAACTTAATTTTTGTATGTGGTGTGATTGTAGGGGTCTAGCTTTATTCTTCTACATGTGGGTAGCTAGTTGTCCTTGCACTGTTTTTTGGCTGTTTTTTGGTTTGTTTTTGATTTTTGCTTTTTAGGGCTGCACCCACAGCATATGGAGGTTCCCAGGCTAGGGGTCTAATTGGAGCTACTGCTGCCGGCCTGCACCACCGCCACAGCAACGCGGGATCCGAGCCACTTCTGCGACCTGCACCACAGCTCCTGGCAATGCCGGATCCTTAGCCCACTGAGCGAGGCCAGGGATCGAACCTGAAACCTCATGGTTCCGAATCAGACGCGTTTCCGCTGCGCCAGGATGGGAACTCCCAGCACCATTTGTTGAAGAGACACTTTTTTCCCTGCTGAACGGCCTTGACACCCTTGAAAACATCCAGGGCTTGTGGATGTCACTGGCCTCTTGGCTCCGTCCCAGCCCCTGTGCATCCTCCCGCCAGGGCCCCACCCTCTTGGCGGCTGAAGCCGGGCTGTGTCCCCGCGCCCGGCTGTGTGAGCCCCCTTGTTCATTCCTCCCAGGACGGCGCTGGCTGCCCTGGGTCCCTGTGCGTTCCCACGTGGGGCTCGGGACCCGCTGGGCAGCTTCTGCACACGCAGGTGGGCTCCGGTTCGGGCTCCTCGGATCTGCGACCAAGCGGGAGACGAGTGCTCTTCCAGCGTCACTCTTCTTTGCGGCCCACGAACAGGGGGTGGCTTCCCGTTTAAGACTTTGATTTCTTCAGCTGGTAGTACGTGTGAGTCGTACCTTTCTTTTCACCTCTGCTTGCTTTTTATGGCTGCTGCGGTGTCACATGAGGTTCCCGGGCCAGGGATGGGGTCCCAGCCACGGCTGTGGGAGGTCCTGTTGTGGCTCAGCAGAAACGAATGTGACCAGCCTCCATGAGGACACAGGTTCAGTCCCTGGCCTCACTCAGTGGGTTGTGGGTTAAGGATCTGGTGTTTCGCCGAGCTGTGGTGTAGGTCGCACGCAGACGCGGCTTGGATCCTGAGGTGCTGTGGCTGTGGTGTAGACCGGCAGCTGCAGCTCCTATGCAACCCCTAGCCTGGGAACCCCCACATGCCGTGAGGGTGGTCCCAAATAGCAAAAAAAAAAAAAAAAAAAAAAGTGCTCATTTCACATTGTTGCCAGTGTGGAGAAATGCGAGTCTTGACTCCTGGGAACTTGCCGAGCGCCTTCATTAGTTTCAGTAGAGTTTTCGGGTGGATTCCTTAGGATTTCCCACCAACAGTATCCTGCTACGTGCAGGTGGAGGTAGTTTGGCTGCTGCTTTTTCCGTATGGGTGCCTTCCCTTTCCCTTCCTCATTTCTCTGGCCAGACCCTCTAGCCCAGCGTTGGACAGAAGCGGGAGGACAGACCGCCTCGTCCTGCTCCCAGCCTGAGGGGTGCGCCCGGCTCTCACTGCTGGGGGAGCTTAGCTGCGGGTCTGAGAGGTGTCCCCTCAATACCGACGGTGTTGCCGCACTGCTCGCTGGTCGGGTGTCCCGTCACTTCCACGAATACCAACTGATTTTATAAATGGCACTTAGGTAGCTTTAAAAAGGCAGCCCTTAAAACCATCAGGACACAATTGTATTAGACCAGCGTCCCAACGAGTGTGTGTGTACGTTTGAAAGAATAAATTTTAAAAATGGGTGAAACA
The DNA here is from genome assembly GCF_016906955.1 of Phacochoerus africanus. Lineage (NCBI taxonomy): Eukaryota > Metazoa > Chordata > Mammalia > Artiodactyla > Suidae > Phacochoerus > Phacochoerus africanus. Next base: position 60,432,006 of record NC_062557.1, read on the forward strand.
CCTGGGAGTTCCCATTGGGCTTAGCAGGTTAAGAACCAGACTAGTGTCCATGAGGTTGCGGGTTCGATCCCTGGCCTTGCTCAGTGGGTTAAGGATCTGGTGGTGGTGTGAGCTGTGCTGTAGGTTGCAGACGCAGCCTGGATCCCGTGTGGCTGTGGCACATGCCTCAGGTGTGGCCCTCAAAAGGCGTAACAACTGGGAGGTCTTTTGACAAGTGGAAGAGCACGGAAAGTGTGTGTTCTGAGATGTCTGTACTCAAGTTTATTTTCGCAAAGTTGTACGGATCTCCTACAGGTAGAGGCTGCCTTTAACTTCTCGGTCAGAATAGAAGTTTGGACCCTCACAGTCATTTTCGCATGCTGTATTTCAAAGGTTGTGACATTTGTGACGATGTTGTGGGGGGAAAAGCACTTTCTTCTTTTAAATTTATTTACTGGGTCACAACCAGAATCTTAAAAAAATGGAGTATAACAGGCGTTCCCATCGTGGCTCAGTGCACACGAATCTGACTGGTACACAGGAGGGCGCAGGCTCAATCCCTGGCCTCACCTGATGGGTTGAGGATCCGGGGTTGCCACGAGCTGTGGTGTAGGTCACACATTTGGCTCGGATCCGGCGTTGCTGTGGCTGTGACATAGGCTGGCGGCTACAGCTCTGCTTCGACCGACCCCTAGTCTAGGAACTTCCATGTGCCTCGGGTGCAGCCCTGAAAAGACAAAAGGAGAAAAGAGAGAAATAGCGGTGTGAGCACCGTGCTGTGTGTGAGATTGTAGGTCGTGGCTGGTGTGGGTGTGTATTCATGCTGGGTGGTCATGCTGTAAGGTGCGTTTCTCTTTTTCAAACAAAAGCAAAACTGTTGTAGATACGTCTTTTGCTCAAGGGACAGGCAGGGTGACAGGTATGGGAGGTTATAGGTCCTTTTCCTTGTCAGCATTTCCTGTTGTCTTTGGCCCCCGAAAGTTTCTGTAACTGAGCCAACAGACCTTGAAATTAGATCAGGTTGAAAAATGTGTCTTGACTCTTTCTTGTGTGTGACCATGTAAAATCACCTCATTTAAAATGCTGACAACCGGAGGTCCTGTCACGGCTCCTCTGAAACAAATCTAACTGGTATCCGTGAGGACACAGGTTCGATCCCTGGCCTTGCTCCGTGGGTTAAGGATCCGGCGTTGCCACGAGCTGTGGTGTGGGTCGCAGACGCGGCTTGGCTCTGATGTTGCCGTGGCTCTGGGGTGGGCCAGCGGCTGCAGCCCCCATTCAACCCCCAGCCTGGGAACCTCCATTTGCCGAGGGGGTGGCCCTAAAAAAAAAAAGCTAACAACTAACCCAAAACTTAAAAAGCAAATTATAAAAGTAAAAACAAACAGCTTAGAAACTTCTGTGATACTGGCCAGGTTTCTTATTTTTTTACCTCAAGCGTACTTTGTATGAGTCTTCCCGTGAAACAGACCTTACCCACAGCATGCAGAGGGTGATGCAAAAATAGTTTATTATGACATCGTTTTTGTAAAGTTAGGTCGTATTTACAGAGTAGAAATCGGCGACACCCATGGGACTCCAGCACGTCACACGGGAATAAACAGCTTGGCGGGGTAGCCCTTCGGGTGCAGTGAACAGCTGATCTGCGTCCTCGGAGCCCCAGCCGAGTCACGAAGGGCCCGCGAGCAGCTCCTCCCGCAGAGGCCCCTGCGCCCGGCCCCGGCGGCCCGCGAGCCCCGGGAGCCGCGAGGCTGGAGGCCGAGGCCCCTGCGCGGGACCGCAGTCGGCAGGCTGGGTGTGCGGGCAGAGGGTGCACACCCGGGGGTGACCCGAGCTCGTCCTTGGAACGGAAGCGCCCGACGGCCGAGCACCGCGCTGTGCTGGGGGTGACGGCTGTGAGCTCGTCCCAGGCCGACCGGGAACCTGGGCCCCGTGGCCGCCGTTCCTGCGTCCTGCGCCCGCTCCCCGGCAGCTCGCGTGGATGCTGAGCGGGGACCGCCGCCTGGCGGAAGCGCTCGCGCGGCTGCGGCGGCCTCCGAGGCTTCTCCAGTCCGTGGGCGGGCCTCGGGGAACCTCCAGGATGCCGCTCGCTGCTCGCCTGGCTTTGGGTCCTCGCCGCGCGGCGGGAGGTCGGCGGCTGCTGCGCGAAGGGAAAGCCGAGGCCGCGTTCCTGGCGCTCGGGGCGTGCACATCCGCAGGCGGCGCGCCGAGGTCTCTGCGCCCCGCGCCCCGGAACCCCTGCAGCGCGCGGCCCGAGCCGCTCTGCCGGGAGAGGAAGGCGGCGCGGCGGCGGCGGTGGCGGCACAGGCGGCCGGGCTGCGGGGGCCACAGCTCCGGGCGTGGGGGAAGCGCGGTCCCCCGGGGCAGCCCCCGGGCCCTGCGGCTCTGCGCGCGGCCCCCGCAGGTGGCCGCCGTCTGCTGAGGGGGCTCCGGGTTAGAGCAAGACCCCCACGACCCCCGTTCTCAAGCCCCTGCTGAGGACGAGGGGCAGGTGTGACAGAGGCCGTCGGGGCGGACCAGGGGCCCCTGTCCTCGGAACCATCCACTGTGGTGCCTGAGGCTGTCGTCCCAGCTTCCAAAGCCACGGGGCGTGAGGGGCAAACCGGCACTCACGTGCCACAAAAGCCCGCACCCTAACTCGGGAGTGCCCTTGACGCGGCTCCTGGCAGCGCCTTCCCCTTCCCGGGGCGGCCGCAGGGCGGAGGGAGGCAGCTGGGCTCCCAGCAGACGGAACTGGGTCCTCGGCCCCACGCGGCCTCGTCCCGCCCCTGCCCAGACCCCCACTCCCCTCCGGGCCCCAGGGGTCCCCAGGGGTCCGGCCCTAGGTGCCGGGAGCGGTGAAGGACGTGACCTTGGGCGGACCTCCGGCGAGTCCCAAGGCCTTTCCCGCCTCCAGAGCGGAAGCCTGGGCTCCAGCCTCTCGGCGGCTCGAAGGGAGAGCCCCCGGAGGGACGGCGTCGGGGCCCTGGGACGAAAGGCGGAAAAAGGGTGTGCAGGTGCCCGCCTCTGGAGGCTCGGGGGTCGGCGAGTCCTCGGCCGCGCTCCTTGCTGAGGCTGGAGGCCGCCGCGCCGGGCACCGTCTCCGACTCGGCCCAGGGGGCGGGGACGCGAGGGCGACAGCTGGGAGCTGAGATCGTGTCCAAAGCCAGTTGCTGTTGCGCCTCCACACCAGGGCTCAGCTGGCCCGAGCTCGGGGTGGGACACACTCAGAGTCGCTGGAGCTGGCAGAGAAGGGAAGCGTCCAGGTGACGTGCGGACAAGCCTTTTCTTCGCGTGTGGACTCCTCCGGCTGCTCCGCGGCCTCGTCCTCTGCGACCCCTCGGCAGGACTTGGGGTTCCTCGTCCTCTGTGACGATGGCGGCCCGCGATCAGGGTTTCGTTTCTGTGGTTGTGTCTCTAAAGGAAAGCGTTAAATGCCCAGCCTCCTCAGGACGGTGGCGAGCAGACTCGTTTTCGGGACGGTGACTGTTGATGGGCGCCCTTCTCGTCACTCTGAGTAGGAAGAGCTCTGAGCTCCTGGAAGAGGCAGGGCTTTACAGCGGAGGCCTCGCTCGGGGCGGCGGTGGCGGCGGCGGCGGCGGGGGACCAGGGCCACGCTGCACAAGGCGGGAAGGCGCGAGGCCCTCAGGCCCCGCCAGGCAGCGGGTAGGCGGCGTTCAGCGGAGCTCGGTGGAAACCTTCAGGCCGTCCGCTCTGCGCCGGGGCCTCGCCCGTCCGAATTCCGCCAGGCAGACAGGATCGCAGCGCGGCTTCTCAATCCCACAGGCCCCGCTCTTCCCGAGTCTGGCCCCAGGTGGCCTTGGAGCCGAGCGAAGGGGCCCGCGAGCCAGCGCCTGGGTCTGGACACCGCCAAGGCCAGGCTCCGCTCCGCTGGCCGGGGCGGGCCTGCCTCCCCTCGGTGCCCACCTCCCAGCTGCTGGATCCGTGTGACGTGGGCTCAGCTCTTCTCAGGCCCCCACTTTCCCAGCATGGCCTCCACCAGTCACCCCAGCATGGCCATGGCTTCCTCCCAGAGTCCCACGCAGTCCGAAACCTTAGACCACAAGCATCAACCTCCGACGGCCAGATGCCGTCTGGGGCCTCACACGGCTGCCCCGCAGCCAGCACGGCAGTTGGGAACAGTGGCTTTCAAACCCGCTGGGGCCCAGGGGGCCTTTGCAAGCAGTGGGGCAGCCAGGCCGGCGTCTTGCACGGTCACCGAGCAGGTGTCCACCCAAACCGCCGGCCGACCCGAGACGGTCGCGTGCTGCCCGCGGGATGCTCGCCAGGGTCCACTGCGGCGGCGAGCGGAGCCACACGAGGCGGCACTGACCCGTATGAACGTCTTCCTTCCAGGGGACGTGGTGACCCTCCCACCACGTGGTTTGTGCCACGGAGCACCCTGAGCTCAAAGTGTCCCACAGCCCCCACCCCCCCCCATGGCCCTGTCTCTGCCAACACAGGCACCAAACCATGCCCACGAAGGCAAAAAGGAGAAACACACCGCTCGGCCTCTGCGCGTGCATCCTTTCTTCCAGTGGCAAAACCCCTCCCCAGGGGCTGGGGCGCTGAGATGCTGACCGTGCTGTGCTCTCCTGCCCGCCTGCTCCCCTGGGGGAACGGCACTTGCCAGCCCGGAGCGCAGACCTGTCCCCAGCTGCAGGCGGACTTGGGTCTCTGGCACAGAGGCTGTGGCAGTGCCGGCTGCGTGCCCCCCGCAGCCCGTTTCTGCGCCCTAGACCTGACCGTCTGTCGCAGGAGGGGTGAGGGTGCCTGAAGCCTCACAGCCAGGGGTACCCACTGCAGACAAGTGACTAAGATGCGCGCCTGATCTTCTCCAAAGGCCCCCCCCCGCTCCCACACTGGCGGCCCAGTCCAGCGGCGGGGCTGCCTGGAGAAGGGCCTGCACAGGCGGCCCGGGAAGTCACGGCACCCCGCCTGCCCCTGCCCCGGACGACACCCCTGTTCTGGGAGCACACGCCCCTCTGAGCTCGACACCAGATGTCCCGTCCTTACTAGAGGCGACGCCAGCCTGTGTGGCTGGGGCATCTGCAGAGCAGAATTAAAAAAAGCTAATGTTCCCGTGCTTTCACAGCCACAGAAGGATAAGCAGCAGCCACGAGGGACCAGCATGGCTCATGAACAGGGAAGGCTGGGTGCCAGCGAGAGCTCTGCTTGTGCAGAGAAGCGGTCGCACCCCGGGGCCTCTTCCCGCACCAGCGCTTTCCCCAGGTGACCCGGTGTGTGACCCTGATCTAGAATCAGAGCAAGACGGTGCCTCCGTTTTCACCCCGCGGAAGCCGCGTGCCCAGGTGCTGCAGGGCCGGCTCTGGCATTCATCTGGAGGGGAAGATGCTGTGGGCAGGACTGGTGGAGAAGAGAGGCAGCAAGACCAGACTGACGCCCCCCACACCTTCTGCCACACCGCCGCCACCTCACTGCCAAGGTGGCCCCCACCTTCACAGCAGGGTTGCTCGTGCTCCGGGTCCAAGCAGAACTCATTTTCGTGGGGCTGTGGTCAGGATTTCAGCAAGTGCTGCAGCGTGGTGGCAGGCGACTCAGACCGCCAGGAAGGCAAGGCTGCTGCTGCAGGGGCCTCGGCTCCGACGGGCCCCTCAGGGGAAGAACACGTCCCAGGGGCCGGTTCTCATCTGGTTCCGACATCCTCGTACCTTCCCGACTCAACGCAGGGCTCCCGTCAACCTTCTCTGAGGCGGCTGGAGGCGGCTTTTCAGGAAGTTCGAAGAGACAGACGGTCTCTTTCCTCCCGTGAGTCTCTGCGAGCGTCCGTCCTGGTCTGCGGTCGCAGGCCGAGACCCCAGGCTGCGGGTCAGCTGTTGCTCTGGTGTGAAAAGACCAGGCTTCCTCATAACCGAGGAGGTGAGCGGAGGAAGGAACGAGCGGGGCCGAGTTTTGTGCAAGATTTAATAAAAAACAAAAATAGGAATGGCTGCTCTCCACATTTTCCAGGTTGTGGAAGGTCTACCACGGCTGTCCAGGGGGTGGGGGGGGGGGTGGTTCGAAGCTGCATTAGTGGAACAGGTGTCAAACGCTGTCCTTCTCCCAGGCCGAGAGGTGGGACGCGGGGGTCACCAGCCACCCCGGGGCCGGACTCCCCTGCGCCCCGCCACGTCGTGCCCTGTCGGCCCTGGGACCCGCCGCCACACGTCCCCGTGCTTGTCCTCTCCCAGTGACCCGCGTGGGCCCGGCCCCGCAGCGCACGCGGCGAGACAGAGCTAGCTTATGGACAGGCTGCTGGGCCTTAATACTGGCGGGAGTGCGGCGGCGACGGAGGGAGCCGCGGGGAAGAGCTGCTTCGGGGCAGACGGCGGGGGCGGGGGAGCGGCCCTCAGGCCGGGCTCTGGCGCATCCATACCCACAGTTCACCAGGACGACGACGACGACAGTGACGACGAAGGTACAGACACGAAGCCGCGCTGGGCGAGCCGCCGGGGCTGGGGAGGGTGTGCGTCCGAGGTGAACGGGGCAGCTAGTCTTGCTCCAAGTCCCTGGACTCAAAGAGCTTCAGGCGGTCGTGCACCGTCAGGCCTTCCTTCAGACTCTGGGGGAGAAAGAGACGGGCTCTTAGCCGGCGACCAGGCCAGAGGCGGCGCGGGGCGGCTGGGGCGGCTGGAGCGTTGAGGGCAGGCCGGGGAAGCCGCAAGCAGAGCCTTGGGCTCTCTGGGCAGGCGGGGGTCAGAGCGCTCGGCCGGGAGAGAGGACGGTGCTGAGAGCCAGGAAACGGCCTGCTCGGCCCTGCATGCCCCCAGGGGAGGCCCCGAGCTCGGGCAGGCCTGGCCTCCCTGTGCCCTGGCAGCACGTGCTCCGCAACCGGAGGCCCCGGGCGGGGGGGGGGGGCGTCCACTGGCTGCCCTGCAGGTGTGGGAACTCGCCGAGGATCCACGGAGACCGAGCACAGAGACCCGTCTTGTCGGCGCAGGACCGGGGTCAGGGGGAAGGAAGTCTCGCTAACGGGGGCAGTGGCCCTCGCCCGCCGGGCCCTCGCCCTCGCCGGCTCTGCAGCGCCGGGTATTGGGGCCAGAGGAGGAGCTCGGCTGGGAGCTGCCCTGCGTCCCCCAGTTCCCGCCTCCGCCCAGAACAGCTCTGCTGGTTTTCTAAATGAAGCTGCCACCGAGTGGTCGGAGGCAGGGGCCCAGACCCCACGGCCCGTTCTGGGGTCCTCAGCACACACAACCGCCACGGACGCGCGCCAGTCTCTTCTCAGGAGCGCACCTGCTTCAGGCCAGGGTCACGGTCTGCAGGGCAGCCCTGCCCCCTGCCACGCTGCCCTAGCTGGGGACCTGCCCTGGGTGGCAGGGGGCACTGTGCTCCTTGGCAGGAGCGTCTGCGAGGGCTGAGCCTTCGCGGGAGGCCCCCCCAGGAAGCATCCTCTCTGCCCACCCCCCCCGAAAAGCCGCCGACTTTCTGACCCGGTGGGGGCCAAGCCTCTCTGTCCCTCCGCGGGAGGCAGGTAGAGAAGCGCACACACAAGACACACATCGGTACCATCGGAGCTGCCTCGGCACCAGTTACAGGTTTGGTTTCCGGGGAAGTGCGTTCCTGTCTCCTGTGGGGGTGGGAGGGTTTCCACGCGCAGTCAGGACGAAGGGCCGCACAGACTCGGGCCCCGCGTCTGCTGACAGCACACCGCAGCCCCGGCAGCTCCGCCCGGGGCCTGAGGACAAGTGTCAGGGCCCTGTCCGCCTCAGGGCCAGCAGGGCTGTCCACACACCAAGTGCCAAACACGGACTCCAGTACGGCTTCGGGGTCCGTGGCCACACTGCCCCGACACGACCGATCTCGGCAGATCCTGCTTCGGGGACCGCCTCCTGGGCTTCCTCCCAGCCCCGCGGGGGCCTGGCCTCGCCCAGAGCCCCAGGCACAGCTCGGGGGGGGGGGGGGAGCCTGATGCGTCCCCCTCGCTTCCTGCCTCTGCTGTAGCCCTCTCCCACCAGAGCAGAGGTGTCCCCGACACACCGCGCCGCAAGGGCCCTCCCTGGGGTCCTTCCCCAGAGCCTTTCGTCTGCTGCACACGCCGTCGGCGGACAGGCCCTGCCCCAGGCTCGCCCGAGCAGGGTTTCCTCAGAAGGGCCTAGCAGAGCACTTGCCCTCTGTCACTTGGAGACAAAAGGCCCAGATCACTCGTGGCAAACTTACAACAGCCACAGGTCAGCCTCCAAGAGCAAGAAAAAGCAAGCCATCAGTAAGAAGACCATCAACCGAAGCGCCAGTTTTCCTTTGGCTGAACAGGCTGCTTTTCTGGTTAAAGGCGGAAGCCCACAGTCTTCAACATGCCTAGACCCTGTTTGGTTGTAAGTGACTCAAGACTGTAGGAAAATGAATGAAACCAAAATCAGTTAAAACTACTGAGAGGTTTCTTTTGGCTGCGCTGGTAGCATGCACAAGTTCCAGGGCCAGGGATCCAACGCAGGCCACCGCAGTGACACCAAGTCCTTAACCACTAGGCCACCAGGAAACTCCAACCTGGACTTTTTTTCTTTTTTGTCTTTTTAGAGCTGCACCCGCGGCATATGGAGGGTCCCAGGCTAGGGGTCTAATTGGAGCTGCAGCCGCTGGCCTGCACCACAGCCACAGCAACGCGGGACCTGAGCCGCATCTGCGACCCACACCACAGCTCACGGCAACGCCGGATCCTTAACTCACTGAGCGAGGCCAGGGATTGAACCCACAACCTCATGGTTCCTAGTTGGATTCATTACCCACTGAGCCACGACGGGAACTCCCAACCTGGACTTGCTTAAACTTTGTAGAACAAACTCCTCAGCCTGCCACAGACTCTGGCCCTGCAGCCAGGTTTGTGTCCCTCTGCGGAGCCCTCCCTGCTGCCCTCAACCTGGAGAATCAATTTGGTCAGACCACTGGCCGAGCTGGTGAGCCCACTCTGGAGGGACCCAGGGGCCCATGTCCTGTTCGGACGGCCTGCTGCTTCTCAGCCGGCATGCCGTCCCTGCCTCCGGCGGCGCCAGCCCCGTCACGCGCTCGTCCTGTGCCACTGAGCGGCCCCTGAGTTAGGTGCACGCAGCATCCGCTCCCTGGGCATCTGGGCTCACCGCCGCGGCTGCTTAACTGAGGGGGTGCTGCGAGGATGGGGGGTGCTGTCAGGCCCGCCTGTCAGTGGGGGCGACGGTGTCCCCAGAGGGCGTGCGCGTGCACACACACCCCGTCTGCCATGCACGTGGCAGAGCTGAGATGCTCGCTCTGTGTGGGCAGCCCGTCCAGCTGGGGGGAGCCCCCTGCTGTGGGGTCCCCCCTGTCAGGAAGTTGCGGGGCGAGGTTAAGAACCTCGGCTTGGGCTGTGCGTGGCTGGAGGGGGAGGGACGAGAGGGACGAGGAACACAGGTGCTCGCCTTGGAGGTGTGAGCAGTGCATGCAGGTGGCACGCCCTCGAGGGCGGTGGGCAGGCGGGTGGTGGTGAGAGGTGGTTTACCTACACGACAGGGGACCTGGAAGCGGGTCGCTTCAGTTTTCCCATGAGACCTGCTCAATTACGGACTGTCGGAGGAAAGAGCAGAAAACAAGACACACACGGTAAATCCTAAGTGCACCATGCGGGTCAAGGCAACCCCCCGCCCCCGCCGCCCGGCCTTCCCGCGGGGGTCGGGGGTACACGCTGAGGACGGGAGAGCACCAGGCGGGGGGCATCCGTGTTCAACAGGCCACAGGAGGAGCAGCCCAGACAGAGCAGGAGCGGCCACCGGGCGCTGGTCCGAGGGGAGCCTGACCCTGCGCCTCCACCGTGGCCGTCAGGAGACGGTCCCACAGCCTCGCCAAGGTCCCACAGCGTGTGCCGGGTAAGCGCGTGGCACCGGGGGGACCCTCCACTGTGACCCAGGGTGGGCTGGACCCCAGACTCACCTTGGACCGGATGCTTCTGATTTGTCGGCTGACACAGGATCGGTCTTTCTTCAAGAAGTCGGGGTTGCTTTTAGATTTCATTATGTCTGAGGGAGGAAGCAGACCCCGAGCTCATTCTGTAAACGCCCACACTTAAGATGTCCCCTCAAACAGGTAAGGGCACCCCAAACCCCCAGCCCTAAACCCCAAGCCCTCTGGGGCGGCTCCCAGGCTTAACTGAGGGGGTGCTGTAGGATGGGGGGTGCTGTCAGGCCCGCCTCTCAGTGGGGGTGACGGTGTCCCCAGAGGATGCGCGCGCACACACACACACCCCCCCGTCTGCTTGCTCTGTGCCTCGGGCAGCAGCGCTCCGCAGGGCTGGAGGCTTGGCCACGGGGCAAGCCCGCCGCCTCCCGGGAACCCCAGGCTGTTCTTGGGGTTCTCAACCGTGTCCCGCTCTCGTCAGAGCCGTGAGGTGTTTCCCCCTGTAGCGATTCCGACCGCGACTGCTGAGGCGGCCCAGTCCCACTCCCGCACTTAGCGCTGGGCCTCCGGACATGGGCTCCCCCGTCCTGAGTCCTCTCCTGCCCCCAGACCCCTCGTCTTGCCCGCCTGCCCACACAGACCCTCCAGCGGAGACACAGTGCGCTACGGGGGCCCTTGCAGGCCGAGGGCCAGAAGGGGCGTTTCTGGACCTCAGGGAGCCAGGGCACCTCTTCGGCGGGCAGCACCCCCAGCCTGCCCCTCATGGCCTTCTGCACATTTTACAGCAAAACCCCACGATCGGGAGTTCCCGTCGTGGCGCAGTGGTTAATGAATCCGACTAAGAACCATGAGGTGGCGGGTTCGGTCCCTGCCCTTGCTCAGTGGGTTGAGGATCCGGCGTTGCCGTGAGCTGTGGTGTAGGTCGCAGACGCGGCTCGGATCCCACGTTGCTGTGGCTCTGGCGTAGGCCGGTGGCTACAGCTCCGATTTAACCCCTAGCCTGGGAACCTCCATATGCCGCGGGAGCGGCCCAAAGAAATAGCAAAAAAAAAAAAAGAAAAAAGAAACCCCTCAGGATCAGGCAACCTGTGGGAGCTGCTTCCACCAAGTGAGTGGGTTTCTCAGGAAAAGGGGGACACAGTCTGTCGTCTTTGAACGCACGTGCTGTGTCCACCCCAGCCTCCGGGGGCAGGAGGGCGTCCTACCCAGGGGGCGCCGAGCTGGGGAGGGGGTCTGGCTGGGAGGCGAGTGCCAGCGACTCCACGCCTGAAGCACCCCTAGAGGCTAAGTGAGACCCCAGAGCCCAGGACTCACCGTATCCGGCCACGGGCGCGTCTTCCGGGGGCTTCTCACCCAGCGCTTCCGTCGCGGCCTTCAGCTGCTCCTTCAACCTGCCGATGTCGCAGTCAGCCTTCGCCCTCACGATGCTCAGCTCCGTGTAGATGTCTTTGTACTTGTCACTGGCGTACTTCTTGTCCTTGGGGGCAAAGACAGAGCAGAGGGTGCTTGCAGCCGGGCCCCGAGCTGCAGCCAGGCTGGTGCAGCCTCGACCCCACGGCTTGGATTCCTAAGTGACTCTGATGCCAAGCGCACCTGCGGGAGAGGGGGGGCCCCGCGGAGCCCACCCCAGGGCCCAGCTCCCCATGCCTGCGGGCTGGCGCTCCAGGAGAGCGGCATTCAGAACCACCTCGTGAAAACGAGATTTACTCCGGAGAAGCCTACGTGGTTCTCCGCCCGCCTGCAGCCCGTCTCCCAGGTCCGCCCGCGGGGAGACACGTTACCCGCAATGCCGTCTGCAGCTCGTCCTTGAGAGAGCTGATCTCCTGCTTTAGGTACTGAATTTCTGATTCCTTCACCCGCAACAACACCTAGAAAGAGCGAGAAGTGAGGGTCTGACGTGCAGCAGCAGAGAGGCTGCCGGAGTCCTGGGAATGGAGACAGGGCACAGAACGGCCCTCCCGCACCCGGTGGGCATGCGCGGGCACCTCTCGGCCCACCCCTCCTGGCACACAGCCCACAGCCGGGTGGGTCAGCAGACAGAACTGCAAGGCTGCTGACGGCTGTGACAGCACAGAGGGAAAGGGACAAGGAAGACACAGCCTTGCCCCGCCGCCCGAGCCGAGAGCCTCTTCCTCAGCCCGGGGCTGGGACCCGTGAGGGTGTCCTGCTGAGACCGCAATGCGGCCTCGCGCCCCCCCCCCGCCACTTAGGACGGCGTGTCAGGAAATTGTAATACGGAGAAGTTTAACTGCTCTCCTAAAAGGACGCCTTTTGTGTAAAATCCCATCATTCTGTCTTGAACCGGGCCTCCCGGTGCTGGTGACTCTGCAGCGGCCCCAGCCGTCTGGCTTTAGGCCGTCAGCGTTCACGGCGCGGGAGAAACGGGGGGCGGAAGGGTGGGCTAAAGGGCCCTCCACTGCCTGGCGGCGGACTTGTCCCCATGCGGCCTGGCGCACGCCACTTGGGGCCCTGTGCGCTCGCCGTCCCCAAGCTTGGGCTGCCCCTGGCCCCCCACCGGGCTCATGCGGTGGACCGGGGCACGCGGCCCGGCTCTGAGTACCTCTAGCTCGTAGGCGTCCTTGCCCTGCGCGAGAGGCGAGCCGGCAGCCTCGCCACTGGTGTCCCCAGTCAGCAGTGTCCGCAGCCGTGAGATCTCTGCAGCCAGGCGGTTGTTCAGCTCCTGGGGACGGCAACACAACCCCACGGCGCTCTGCACAGCTGCTTGGGCCCCCGTCCCACAGCAGCCAGGGTGGTGCCTGGGACACCCTCGCGGGAGCCAGGGACACAGGCTCGACCTCTCGGTGCAATGCACGTGCCACCCTCGCCACTTGCTTTCTGTGCCTTCTTTACAACTGACGGGGTCACCTCAGGCCACTGCAGTGACTAAGTGGGCCCCATCCTGCTGGCATGAAGCTCCATGTGGGCAGTCGTGAGCCCACGGGGGCCCCGAGCCCAGGCCCCAGGCCCCAGGTCTGTCAGCTTCCTGCCTCGGGAGGATGAGTGGTCCAATGCTGAACCCACAGAGAAGCTGTTTCTGTTTTTTGTTTTACTTCTTTCTCAGGCCATACCTGCGGCATGTGGAAGTTCCTGCGCTAGGCATCAAATTGGAGCTGCAGCGAGGCCACAGCAACACAGGATCTGAGCTGCATCTGCGACCTACACCGCAGCTTGTGACAAGGCTGGATCCTTAATCCACTGAGCGAGGCCAGGGGTTGAACCCACAACCACACAGACACAATGTCGGGTCCTTAACCTGCTGACCAGAGCGGGAACTCCCAGAGACACTTTCTTCAAACTAAACCTTCCTTGAGCTACTCTATCAGCCAGGTTTACGTGTACCTGAGTTTTCTAAGGAGCAAAAGCCACCTCTGAGGGAATAACGTGACAAAGACGAACGGGGCAGTGCACGGTCTCGAGGGGAGGCAGGCAGCGTGCCTGGTGGCGGCAGCAAGGAGGAAACCGACACGCCGGGGTCTCCAGAGGCCAAGGGCAGCGCGGCGGCAGCAGGAGGCCCCGGCCCCACCGGCTGTGCCACCCTGGTGGTGACGGACACGGGCAGATGCGCGGGGACGCTCGCGGCAAGCTGGATGCCGAGGCCCGGCCCCGCTCGGGCGGCTCACCTGGTTGTGGGCGTTGAGCTCCTGGTTCTCGCGCTGGCACTGCCGCAGGGCCTGCCGCTCAGCCTCCAGCGCCTGGGCCAGGTGGGCGTTCTCCAGGCACTTCTGCGAGTACTGCTCAGACAGCACCTCCAGCTCCCGCTGCACCGACTGCAGCTCCTCCCTGGGGAGAGGCCAGTGCTCAGTCCTCGCCCCCCCCCCCGCGTCAAGCACGAGGGACGACGAGACCCAACTCAGAAACAGCTCCGAGCGGGGGGGGGGGGGGGGGGGTGCAGCCCCCGCCTGTGCCGCTGGGCTCAGGCAGCTCCGGCCCATGGCGGGGGGTGGGGTGGGGGGGGTGGGGAGCTGACCAGTCCTCGGACAGAGCCCCCGACCTGGCCCACACCTGCCCGAGCACACGCTGCTTCGGGGAGAGGTCAGACTCATGACTTTCCAGCGCTAACTGTGGGGCCTCATGGATGCCTAGAACAGGGAACCGAGGACGAGGGGCCTCCGGCCGGGGGAGCACTCCCACCTGCACCTGGGAGACCCTGGAACAGCTGGTGCCGCCAAGGCCCTCGCAGCGGCCGACCAGTGGGGTGGTTCCACCAAGGGCAAAGCCCCTCCTTCACCCCTTGCCTCTGCAGAGGGCACCGGCGCACGGATTTCTTTTTTTTTTTTTGCTATTTCTTTGGGCCGCTCCCGCGGCATATGGAGGTTCCCAGGCTAGGGGTCAAATCGGAGCTGTAGCCGCTGGCCTACGCCCCAGCCACAGCAACATGGGATCCGAGCTGTGTCTGCGACCTACACCACAGCTCACGGCAACGCCGGATCGTTAACCCACTGAGCAAGGGCAGGGACCGAACCCGCAACCTCATGGTTCCTAGTCGGATTCGTTAACCACTGCGCCACGACGGGAACTCCCGCACGGTTTCTTAACAACTGGGGGCGGGGGGCTGTGGCCGATCAGGCCGAGTCCCCGCATCACGCACTAGACTGCGTTCCCCACGCATGAGCTTCCAAAGCAGCAGCGGCCAGTGGAGGCGTTCCAGGCACGGCCTCTGAGCTCGGGCCTGAGGACCGGGGTGGTGCTGAGAAAGTCTCCCGTGCTGCCTTGTGTTCGTCTGGTTTTACCGCCTGGTCTGTCTCAGTAACTGGCGCTCACTTGGGCTGGGACCCCAGGACGCTGCTGCCCCTCAGGAAGAAGGCTCTGAGCAGCCTCAGTGCCAGCCTGGGGACCCATGGCTCTGGCTCTTACGACGACACGGGGAGGGCGCTGTGCCCCACCAGCAGGGCCACCTCCTGCGGGCAGGGCCCGACTCACAGGTACTGCCGCCGCAGGGCCTCGATGTCGGCGTTGACGCTGCTGATCTGGGAGCGCTGGCTCTTCTCCAGCTCCCGCTCCATCTCCTCGCGGTGCGCGTTCTTCATGGCTTCGATGGCTGCGGACGGGCCGGCCGTCAGCAGCGGCCTGGGAGGCGAGGCGGCCCCCACGGCGCGTGCTCTGCCCGGTGGCACTCGGGCGGAGGGAGGGGTCCCCGGAGCGCCCCCCCCCCCCCCGCCAAAGGGATGCGGGTGTGCGTGCCGAGGTTCAGAGGAAAGCAAACTGAGTGAATGTCAACACTCAGGTCAAGCTGGAGTTTATGAAGAAAGGCCATCGGGCTGGACTGGCTTCCTGGAGCCAAGCCCTGAAGCTGCCGTGGGGTAGGGGGAGGGACACGAGCCCACAGCGGCCACCCTGCTCGGCCCCAGCTTCCTCGCCAGGGAGGTGCCGGCAGAGGCCCGTGCTGTCAGCGAAGGGGCCAGCGAGACTGGGACAGCCCCTCACGTGCCTTGCGGGGCCGGCTCTGGGCTCGCAAGCGCTCAGGGCGCCTACGCCCAGCCTCTGCTCCAAGGGAGCGGCCAGGGAATTCTCGTGGATGCCGAGGGCGCATCGCGGCTGTGAGGCAGGGTGGACGCCGGCCACCGCTCAGCGTGTGCCCGCCACCCTCCGACTGCGGGCCGGCTCCCACCTGAGATGGTGGCCGCGGTCTCCTCTGCCAGCAGGCGGTCTTTCTCCTCCCGCAGCTTCTCCAGTTCCCGCTGGTGCTGCCTCTGAAGGTCCTCGATCTTCTTCTGATGTGTCTCTTCCATGGCGGCAAACCCGCGCTCACACGTGGCCTGCAAGGTGCAGAAGGGGCTTTACCGACAGCACGGAGGCTCCGCGTCGGGCGTGACGACCCATCACGCCGCGATCCTGGCGCCCCGGGCTCCGGGCACGAAGATCACGCTCTCTGGCGCCGACGGCCACGCCGGGGGCCGCCGGGAGGTCGCTTGTGCTCCTACACCTTTCACGTCCTCCGAGTTATTTTAGAAAAAGGTGTCAACACCGTAAATTCTGCCTGATTTCTGTGGTCGCTCTGAATGCCTTATCTGTGCGGACAGAGAAGCGGCAGTGGACCGTAACATGGCTCATCTTGGACCTTCTGGAACTACTGCCAGGGAGGGCCGCTGGGCGGCGGTGGCTGGGGAGGCCGCGTCTGGACTGGGTCACACAGCTCGCTGCCCTCAGCACCGTCACAAACGGGGTGTCGGCAACAGCCGTCCACGGCGACGTGCCTCGGTCAGCTGCAGGGCGCCAAGGCTGTTCTGTGAATGACAGGGAACCAGGCGGCCCTGCCACTGGCCAGCTGGCCACCTCACCTGGTCACTTAACTGCTCGGGTGTCCACTGAGGGGACGAGATGAGGGCTTCTTTCCGAAGAGGCACGAAGGGGGGCCCTTGTCGGTGCCTGCACCGACTGCACCGAGACCCGGGACGCAGAGCCGCAGACGCGCTCTCCACACGTGTCTGTGCTGGTCTCCCGCCCAGCCTGAGCGTGGGGAGGACACCGGCGCGCGCACAGCCGCACGGAGCCGCCAGGAGCCCGGGCCTGCTGACCCGCAGGCCGGTGGGCGTGCCCGCGGCCGTGGGGCGGCCGGGCAGCTGCTCCGTGCACGGAGGCACGCTTTGGGTCTACACCCTTGCAAGGTCTGTTTCAAAGGAGGGCGGTGCCTTTGGGATCTTTATTTCTTAATTTTTCCATTAAAAGTATAGTCGATTCACAAGGTCGTGCCACGGCTGGTCTTTAAAACCTGGAAGGCGAGCCTGCAGGTTCGACGTGGGGAGGGGGGGTCCCCTCCCGACCTCCCAGCACGTGGTTCAAGCAAGGACACGGAGTGACCTCTGACCGTGCGTGGGAATCCAAGCCCGCGGTCAGGGCCAACCTCCCTGCATCAGACCTGCTGCCTGGAACGTGGCCTTCCCCGCCGTCCACTCCCCGGGCACCCTCCCCCGGGGCTCCATCTGGAAGCTGGCCGTCTCCTCTCAGGGCCCTCGCGCCCAGGACCTGCGGGCTCAGTGCGGCCTCTCAGGCAGCACAGCTGGGAGATCTGGTTTGATCTCAGTGCTTTAAAAACAAGGGTCAAAACTTTTTCTACAGAACCACTAAGGTATCTTTCAAGACTGGCTGCTTCTTCGGAAAGGACACGTGTTTAAAAAATGGCAAATCTATAAACAAATCTTAATTTTTAAACCAGTAATCCCTAGGGCCAAAGTTCCTCCTCCACCAGCCTGCAGCCATCCTAAGTGGGCCCTGACCCAGGCCAAAATCTGTACCAGCCATGGCTGTCGGCTGGGCCCCTGCGAGAGCTGTCTGCTGTCACGTCTGCATGTCCCACGGGGGCCAACCAGAAGGGGCACGGGCACGGGACAGAGGGCGCACAGAACAGGCACGTCTGAGCCCCAAGCGCAGCCATGTCCCTGCGTGTCCAGTGTCAGCACAAGGGGCCCCTCCCTCCCGGGTCCTCGCCGACTGGTGTGAGGTGCCCACCTGGGCCTCGTCTCAGTTGCCCCCCATGCAGACTTGCGGGGTGTGTGGACAGTGGCCAGGAAGCTACCTTCTCAGGCGCCCAGCTCTGCAGCCGTGCCCGCATGTACCGCCCGCCACACGAGGAGGCAGCCCCTGAAGCCCCCTCAGGCTTCACGGTGGCTTTCGAACCATTCTGACTGAGCAGTGGAAGTGCTCCCTGCCGCTGGGCACAGGCCAAGGGGCTGGCTCAGAGCTGGCAGAAGGGCTCTGGGACCCGGGGTAGCATCCTGTGGACGGCAGCGTCGGCGTAGCATTTGGCTGGAGCTGGCTCTGTGTGCCTGAGCCCTGGGGGGGCGGGGGGAGGGGGACAGAGGGCACGTGAGGAGACAGGTTGGTGGGGTACGCGGCAGGGTGGCGAGAAGCCCAAGAGGACGAGGCCCAGAAACCCTGGGCAGCACAAACTGGACGGCCCCACCCAGCCCAGAGCACCAGGGACTGAGGATCTCGCCCACCAGGGGCGTGAGACGGGGCAGGGGTGCGGGGGAGAGGTCACGTCTCGAGCCTTGGAGAAAGGAAGGCCGTGCCCACTTGGAAGCAAAGCCGCTTCGACGCAGCGCTGCCACCAGAGCCAAGCTCTTGCGGAGCCAGGGCAGGGGCGGCCCTCGACGCTGGGTGGCACACGTTCCTTTGGAAGCTCAGGTCTGCTCTCCCGGGACAGGAGAGGAGCTTCTGCAGGCCCAGGTCTGCACAGCTGGGAGGAGGGGGTGGGAGGGCTGCGGGGCAGCTACACGCCCTGCCTGGCCAGGCAGCCCGCGGAGGTGGTGGGATGAGCTGGGCTTCCACTCCCTCTGCCGGGCAGCGACCCCGAGCCAAGAACCGCCTCCCAGCTCCGCCCCGTGCTTCTCGGGATCCCCCACCGCCCTGCTTCAGCATCAGAACCTTGAGGCTCTCAAAGTCCCTCTGGCGCTCCTCCTGCAGCGTGACCGCACTGCCGGCAGGGCCCCTGTGCTCCAGCTCCTCCCGCGTGGCGTCCAGCTGGGCCTCCAGCTCCTGGATGCGCTCTCTCAGCCCCGTCACAGACTCGGCCTCCCCGGTGGCCGCCCGCCCCTGGCAGTGGTGCAGGGTCTCCTGCAGGCAGCGCAGGGTCTGCGCGTAGTGCTCCTGCAGGGTCCGGAGCTCCTCCTCGTGAACCGTCTGCAGCTCCCTGATCTTGAGCTGGAACCTGCCCTCCAGGGTCTGCACCTGCTCCACGGGGGGCCGCTCCAGGCCCTGCCCACCCCTGACCGGGGCACCTGACTGGCCCAGGACCGTGCCGGGCTCAGCCTGCGGCATGCCCTCCACTCTGCTCGGCTGCTCTGCCACGCTCCTGACCCCCTCCTCGTGCCGCCCTTGCGGGGCAGACAGACGCGCGCCAGGCTCGCTCTCCGCCTCTTCCAGGCGCCGCCGCTCCTGGCCCAGCTGGGCGACCCTGGCCTTGAGCTCTGCGTTTTCCCTCTCGACGATGGCAATCACTTGCAGATACTCGCTCTTCTGCTGGCGGAGAAGCTCCTCGTACTCTGCCCTCAGGGCCCTGACGGCTTGCTCGTGCTCCTGGCAGGGGCCCCCGCTGCCTGGCCGGGCCCCCTGGAGGCCCTGGCGCTCCTTTTCGTACTCCAGCCGAACCCGGCAGGCGGCGTAGCACAGCTGAGCCTGAGCGATGGCCCCCTTGACCAGGGAGGAGGAGAACCGCCCGAGGCCCCCCAGCCGAGCACTGCAGGAGCGGGTCCGGGGCGCCTGGAGGAGCTCCCGGCAGTCCCCCTCCGACCCCCCGGAGGGAAGTGAGGCCAGAGCGACCGAGATCTCCCCTAAGAGGCCGGCCTTATCTTTAAGCTGCAGGGCGAGTTCCTCCTGAATAGCAACGAAGGCCCCGGAGCTCTGGCGGCACCAGGGAGGGGGCTGCTGGGAGCCAGCGCGGTCCTGATGACCCGGGAGCTCTCCTGACGGGCTCCCGGCCCAAGGCGCCTGTACACCGAGGGCTTCTGGGACCCGCTGCATCCCTCTGTCGAAGTCGGGGGTTTGGTGCGCTCCCAGGATCTCCCCCAGCACGCGCTTGTGCTGCTGCAGAGCCAACTGCGTCCCCTGGAGAGTCTCCTGGATGCCCTGCAGCCTGCGGTGCAGCGTCTCCCTCACCGCGGGTGCGGCCAAGCTGAGCTCTGCCCTGACCCACGCGGCGTCGGCCCGGGCGGGGACCTGGGCCGGCGCGGCGCCGGCTGCCTCTCCGCCCTGTGTCTCCAGGTGCTTGCTCAGGGACTCGACCTGGTTCCAGAATTCTCCATCCACCAGCACCTTCTTAGCCCAGGCGTCTGCTGGGGCCCCGGGACAGACCTCGGCACTTCCAGACTCCAGGGGCAACCTCGCTGACGGAGAAACCTCAGAGAGGATGTGCGAGATATCTGATGTGGTGTTTTTCAGGGCATCTGATATTTGATTTATCAGTGCGGCCTCCAGAGCTATCTGATCAGACAGGAGCCTGAGCTGCTCCTGCTCCGTCGCTTCAGGCAGGTGCGCGGGCTGCCGCCAAGTCACCTTCCCTTCCTCCGAGAAACCCCCTTCCCCTGGCTGAGCCTGGGCCCCACCGTCTGCAGGAGCTGGCTGGTGACGCAGGGCCTGGATGGCGCCGACGAGCAAGCTCTCCACGCTGGCCAGGGGCCCCGCCTGGGCCTCCCGTGCGTCTTCTGGGCCGGCCCCCGGCAGGGACCGCAGCTGTTCCCGGCAGCTTTCTAAGCAAGCCAGGGCCTGACTGTTTTTCACCTGGAAGTTACCAAGCTCCCCGACGTGCTTCTGGACGACCTCTGCCCGGGCCTGTCTCTCCTGCTCCAGCTGGGAGGCCAGCGCCGCGACCTGGCGCAGGCTGGCGCGGAGCTGGTCGCGGAGCCGCGCCTCGGTGCCGGCCCACTGCTGGTGCAGCGCGAGCAGGGCCTCCTGGCTCTGGCCCTGCTGGCTCTCCAGCTTCACCGTCACGTCTTTGAGCTTCTCCTCGGTGACATAGAGCTTGGTCTCCAGCGAGTGGATGATGGCCAGGTAGGCGTCGGCGTCGCTGGTGGCGGGGAGGGAGCCGGGGGGGGCCTCTGGTGACACGCTTTCCTCCGAGGGCGACCGGTCCGGACTGGTGTCAGAAGACGTGCTGCTGGTCCAGGTCCTCTCGGACCCGTCAGGGTGGCTGTATTTCTGGCACTGGATCGTGGAGAAGCGGATTCTTTGCCTTTTCACACCCGGCGCTCCCAGGTCGGGTTTCGAGGGGCTCGGCGGGTGCCCCTCCCCGTCAGAGCCGTCTGGCCGCGGGGCCGCAGCGCTCTCTTCCCCCCTGGGGCCGAGGTCCCCGAGCTCCTCCCCTGGGGCCTCGTCCTCCCGCTTGGCGCGCCTGCCGCTGGCCGCCTCTGCTCCTTCCACAGGGCCCTGCGGCTCCTCCGAGTCCTCGTCGGGCTCCCTGAAAGCCTCGTCTTTGGGCCGGAGCTTCGCGTCCGCGTCCTCGAAGCCGCTCCCCAGGGCCACCGTGTTCACCAGCGCCTGCCTGAGGTCCTGCCCCTTCCTCTCCAGGGCCTGCTCGTGTGCGTCCCGGATGCGCCGCAGCTCCTCCTCCTTCTCCTGCAGCCGCGTGTGCGCGCCCTGGAGCTGGCCGGCCACGCTCCTGTAGGAGTGCTCCAGGCTCCGATAGTCGGCCTCCCGCCCCCTCAGCTGCTCCTGCAGCGCGGCCACATCCCCGTCGGACAGGGCCATGCGGCCCAGCAGCTCCTGGAAGCGCTGCCGGACCAGGTCCCGCTCCTCCCGGAGGCTCTGCACGTGCTCCGCCAGCTTCTGGATGCTGGCCTCCTTCATCTCCAGCTGCTCCTCCAGCCGGTGCACGGCCTCGCTGCCCTCGGACTTGGCGCTCAGCTTCTCCCTCTGGAGGACCTCCAGCTGCTGCTCGTGGTCCTGGAGCCGGTCCTCGAAGGCGCTGGCCCTGTCCTCCGCCTCCTTCAGGCTCTGCAGCAGCTCCTGCTTCTCCCTCTCGCAGCTCCCCAGCAGCAGCTCGTAGTTGCGCTGCAACTTCTCCTCCATGAGCCTCTGGGCCTGCTCGCTGGCGCCGAGCTGCTGGCTGAGGTCGGCGATGCGCTCCTGCAGCCGCTGCACCTCCTTCTGCCTGTCCCGCTGCAGTGCCTGCTGCCTCTCCAGGTCCCGCAGCTCCTGCGTCCTCCCCAGCAGCAGGGCCTCGGCGCTCTGGAGCTTCTGCTCGCTGGCCTGCAGCTGGGCGCTGAGCGCGGCCTCGCTCTGCTGCCGCTCCTCCAGCTGCTCGCGGACCTTGTCTCTCTCCAGCTTCAGCTCACCCTTGAGCTTGGCCAGCGCCTGCTCCTTGATGGCGAGCTCGGCGGCGGCGGTGCTGAGCCTCGCCTGGAGGCTCCGGATCTCGGCCTCGTGGTGCCGGATCGCGTCCTTGGCCTCCCCGTAGCTTCGCTTCAGGGCCTGGATCTGCTGTGTGATGAGCTCCTGGCGCTGGCACTGGGCCTCCAGCTCACTGTGCAGGTCCTGGTTGACTCTGTGGAGCCTCTGCCAGGCACCGGATGGGGAGGTGGCCACTTCAGTCTTAAAAAAACCGATTAAATACTGGTTAGTAACACTCGGGCCTCCCAGTTCTGAGTGTCACACCTCTGGCCAGGGTCAACCACAGAAAGGCTCCTTGGTGGGTCTGCCTTTTATCCTTCGCACAATTTGTTTTTCGTTAGAAAAAAATCCCAACAAATCATCTTAATTTTGGGTAAAGCAGCTGCTTCCAGGTAAACGGAAAACATGGACATTAGCATCAAAACAGCACTAACCGAATAGCTTCTAGGAGAAATAAACCAAACAAAACTGAATAATGGAGCACGCCGATAACAAGCAAACAAAGACTGCGGGACAAGAGACGGGGGGGGGGGGGGCATCGCACCCCTTTGTTTGTTTTGCAAAACAAAAGGCACAGCTCTAGACAACGAACCCCACGAAAGCGCAGGACCAGGACCGGGCGGTGACGAGGCCGCTTCCTTCTAGGACAGGGCAGAAGGAAGGGAGGCACCTGCGGGGGGATGTCAGCAAGGTGACATCGCCAGGCCTCCTGCGCCAGCGGAGCCGGTCCTCTACAGTGACAGGAGGAACTACTCTACCTGCAGGAAGACAAAACGAGGGGGAGAACGGAAACCGTGGGGCACACATGAGAGGGAGCAAACCAAACCAACCTTCGTGGCGTGGAACAGAAGAGAGGGAAGCGTGCAGAACAAAAGAAAATGCAACACAACGGAAACAAAACTGCCCAAACTGAAAGGCGTGCACACTGGACAGGATTAACTCAGAGGAGTGAGAACAGCTCAGCCTAGACGGGCCTGCCTGTGGCTCCCTCTCCGTGCGCTGGCGGGAAAGCCACAGATGTGACACTCAGTTACGGCAAGTTAGAGACACACTTCCCGACGTCCACACCGTGCCAGCTCCTGCTCCCGGCCGTTAGCGCAGTGCCCACCCCGAGCTGCAGGTCCTCCCGACCCTCAACCCCAGAGGCCCTCGCTCATTCGGACTTGCGATCAGAGACCTTTCAAAGCAATACATTCGACCCGGTGGGGAGGGGTCGAGGTGCCGGCTGAATGACGGGCTGGAGCGAGCGTCCAGGTCGGACCCGGGGCGGGTCCTTAGGTCAGCACCTGGTGTGAAGGGAGTTCCCGCAGGATGGTGGCCCACCCAGGGTTTAAAAGAGCCTCCCCAAACCTGGAGGGTCTAGGTGAACGACTCAGAAAGGCCTGGTGAGACGCACCCATCGCCAGTCCCTGGTGCCTCAGGGTCTGCAGAGGGCATGGCAACAACGTGGGCACCCCGGGCCGCGGCCACAGCGGGGAGAGAGGAAGCAGAGGGAGGCGCGAAGCCGGGAGGCAAGCGCGCCACCGTGCAGACACGTCTGTGGAGGAACTAGCACGGGATCTGGGCCCGAGAGGTGAAAGGGCCCCAGGGGAGCAGTGCTAGGTCTACACGGCAGGGCCCTGACGTGAAGGCCGGCGGCTCCAGTTCTCCGCCCCCTCGCCCGTCCTGCTTCTCCCCCAGCACTCACCCGGCGGGCACCTCCCCCAGCACAGCGCTGCCGGGGCAGGACTGCCATCCCGAGCCCTGACCCAGGGCAGGGCCTGGCCCGCAGATGCGGAGGTTTCGGCAGACTTTGCAAAATGTCACATGAGGAGAAGCGCCCAGGACCGCCGCCCGGAGAGCCTGCTCCGCCGGCAGGGTCGCCCAGAGGCCTGGCGCTTGGATTTGCATTTTCCCAGCCTGTACCCCACGGGCGCCTGGGGAGCTGCAGCAGCCCTCAGCCCTACCTGCAGCACGTAGCCCTCCCGGGCGCTCTGCTCCCGGCCCAGAGCCACCCTCAGCTGGTCCTGCAGCAGCCGGTTCTGCTCCAGAAGGTCCGAGGCCTCCTTCTGGCTCTGCTCCAACTGTTGGCAGAAAGACACATTTTAAAGCCGAGTGACAGTAACAGAAGCAGCGGCAGAGCACCAGCCCGCGGGACGTGTCTGACTGCAGCTGGGCTGGGCTCGCCAGACTCGCTGCGGGCCTTCCAGGGGCTGGCCCTGCAGTATCTGGAGTCGAGGGTCCAGCTCGGGCCACAGGCCAACCTGGCACCCACGTGATTTCCAGGCCTGCTTGAGGACCAGCAGGCGCAGGCCCCACCAGGAGATGAGGGCTTGGTGCTCATGGCAGAAGGAAGCCTTCCACCCGCCGGGTGCCCTGGGTGGCCTCCGCGCAGTCCAACAGGCCCCTGGGCAGGCCTGACTCCAGGCTCTACCTCAGCTTCGACACAGCCACGCCGTCTAGCAGGCTGACGGGAAACGCTTCCTAGGAAACCGTGTTGGTGAGACGGGGTCCTCAGAAGCGAGCTGCTCCTCCCTCCTGCTCTGAGTGGTTTTGAGCCCGGGTATCCCCTGCCTGCCCCCTTCCTGGACGTTCCCCGCGTGTGCCCTGGAGGTGAAGGAGCTGGGTATGCCGCGGGCTGTGCCACAGGCATGCACGGGGCCTTGGCTTTCAGGCCCTGGCCTGCCAGGTCCACTGCGGCCTGCTGACCGGCAGGCTCCTTTTGGCTCCTGAGAGCAACCCGGGTCGGAACTGTCGCTCTACTGCACTCTGCCTCTGTGACTGCACGAGCAGGTGCAGAAAATGAAGACAAAATCTCTGTGCTGATGCTAGTGATTAATGCCAGCCACCTGAATTTCACAAAGTGTGAAGGTGGGAAGTGGAGACAGGCCAAGGAGGCCAGGCTGTGACTTCCTCGGCTGCTCTCTTGCTAAGAGCAACTCTGAAGCGTGTTCTTTTCACCCCAGAAGGGGGCCATAATGCTGCACCTCCTTGGGCACGAACCTCTGTTCAGACTTACAAAGCCAGGGTCCAAATCCTGCAGACAGGCTTTCTGGGTACATCTTCACGGAGGAAACGGATGTCACAAAGGCGGGGACCAGCCGCCTCACCTCTCTCTGGGGAGTCTCGCTGCCCCAGCCCCAGCCGCCTGCCCTGCACCCTCGTCAGGTCCCCGAGGTTCCCAGGGCTGCCTGGTGTCCAGGGAAACCCAGCTCTGTTCAGCCCCTCTTCCACCCAGACCGCCAGTTCATGCCTGAAACGGGGCCCTGCAAGCCCACCAGCCTCAGCTCTGGCACCCCCGGCTCTGCATGGTCGACTCTGGTCCTTGGCAAGGCCCGGTGCTCCTCCCTGCCCCCTGCACACCCCTGGCCTGCGCTGCCTTCTGGGGACCTGTCTGTCCACCTGTCTGTCTCCCCGTGGGGGCCTCGGCAAGCCTCTGGTGGGCGGGCCGTCTCTCTCGCGGAGTTGGGCACGGGGGCAGCTGGGGAAGGCTGCCGCCTGGAGCCCGCCCGCCCGGCCCCAGCCGCCTCGGCCATTACCTCCTTCTCCAGCAGAGAGGTCAGCTCGTGGGTGGAGAGCCGGTCACCCCCGTCCTCAGAGGACAGGTGCAGGGGGGCGATGGGCACCTGCTTCTCCTCCCGGAGGGGCGTGGTCTCCACCTGATGCCAGCGCTGCTCGATCTCCACGTGCACATTCTGTGTCCGGAGCGCGGTGGTCACCGGCGGGCCCGGGCCCCGGTCGACCTCCATGCGCAGGGCTGCGTCGTCGGCGCCCAGCCCCTCGGCGCGCTTGCGGCGCTCCTCCCGCCGCCGCGCACGCTCCCGCTCCAGCTCGCCGGGCTCTGTCTCGGGGTGGGCGTCGGGGGGCCCCGGGGCGCCGCCAGCCCTCTCCTGGGCCAGGGCCTGCTGGATGGGGCGGAACTCGGCCCAGTCGAAGGTCTTGGAGCGGCCTTCCCGCCGGCGCTCCCGAGCCCGGCTCCTCTTGTGCTCTGGGTCTGGCTCCCTGGGCTCCCCGCCCTGCGTCTCCCGCGGCCTCGGGCAGGTCTCCAAGGGGGAGCTGCTGCGCTTCTTTTCCTGTGGCAACGAGCTGGGACACACACACAGCCTGTCAGGCGAAGTTCCTGGCGGCCGAGTGCCGGGCAGCGGGCCCAGCTCCCTGCGTTCACCACGTCCTCTCTCTGTTTGGCCGCGGCTCACGCAGGCAAGGGGAGGGCCTCGGCCCGGCGGAGCGGCCTTGGGGGACCCCGGCCCGGCGGAGCGGCCTTGGGGGACCCCGGCCCGGCAGCGCGGCCTCGGAGGGACCCCGGCCCGGCGGAGCGGGGCCGGCGGAGCAGCTGCAGATGGCCCAGGTGTCCAGCGGGGCCACCCTGGGAGGCTCCCCTGGCGGCAACGACACCGACGAGCGTCATGATGGCGTCTCCGGGATGATGGGGCAAAGGAGCCTGGCCCCACCCGGAGCCGAGGCCGAGAGCCCCAGCAGGCTGTGCTGGGCAGAGCCACCATCCAGTGAGGTCGTGTGGGAGGTGGCCTCTGTGGCACAGGTGTCCTGGGCAGTCCGTGGTGGCAAACAGAATGAATGAGACCAGCCACTCTCCTCAAAAGCAGGTAACATGCTCAGGCCTGTGTCTTCTCTAAACTACTCTGGTGGCTGGTGTGACAGAGGGATCAGAGGAACAGGCCCCGGACCACCTGTGGGCAAGTGAGCTTGATGGCCCAGGTGGCACCCACAAGCCCATGCCACACAGGGGCTCTCCTGAACTCCCACCTGGTGCAGGGGGCCAGAGGGGACAGAATGCTCAGGGTGCCTCCTGCCACCTGGCCATGCCAAGGAGAGCCCCAGTCTGTCCCCACAACAAGGCTTCCTGCACAGGGGGCTTGGGGGACCGGGGGGCGGGGGGGGGGGGGGCTCTGAGGATAAGATGCCAAGACCCCAGCCTGAGCAAAGGGGCCTCTGGACCGGCCCAAGCCCTGAGAACAGGGCTGGAAGCCCCTCTGGGCACAAGGGCTGGCCAGGGTGGAGCTCCAGGGAGCGCCTGTGTTTACGTGTGGCCAGAAGACGGGCCCGTGGAAGGGTGACCACAGCAGAACCCTGTGGCCTCCTGTGCCAGAGACAGCAACCCACGAGCTTCCGATTCAAAGCCAGGACTGACCTTCCAACGATGACGCTAAACTGACACCTCAGCCGTGTGAGGTGTCTGGACGCCACAAAGCCAGACCCGCCACTCCCTCCAGCAGAGGAAGCCCCCTGAAGCTCCCTGCAGACATGGGGCTGCAGTGCAGCTCGCTCCCACACCTGACACTGGTACCTACTTCTAGTACATTGATGCACTAAAAACCCATCTTGCCTGCAAACTTTAAAGGCCCATGAGGAAGAAGCGGGGTGAGGGGAGCCCTTCCAACCCTGAGATGCGCGGACCCTGGAGTTGGCTCCAGCAGGTCTATCCTCCCACACAAAGGCTACACCTGTCCCCGTGGGCTGTGTCCCCGACGGCGGGAGGTGCACCTCCTGAACCACGTGTTCTCGAGGCCGACCTTTGTGCTCTTCCGAGGCCAGATCCCCTGCCTGCCCCGGGACACCCCAGGCCATCGTCCCCCCGGCCAGGCCCCAAGCTGCCGCATGGGGCCTCCACATGCCCGCAGAGAGCCCTGGCCTCTGCTGCTGGCTGTCCAGACTCAGGAAGAGCCAAGCTCCTGTCATTTAACAGACAGCGGGGTGGACAGACAAGGTTGGGTGAAGAACGAGTGGAACGCGGCCTCCGTGCTGAGCGCGGTCAGTGCCCCCAGGAAGCGGGGGAGGACCTGACAGAGGTGCGACGCGGCCCCAGGAGAACTCAGGGACGCCACCACCCACGTGGCCTCCGACACAAGACATCGCTCGAGAAGCATTGCAAACTCCAGGCTGAACTGCGTGAGCCAGAGGCACTCAGGACCGATGAGGGGCCCCGAAGCGGCCCGGAAGCGTCTCCTCCGCTTCTAGTAAAAGGACTACAGCGGGTTTCCAACCACGGCCAGGAGGGGGCACGTGGCGAATCACAAGGCTCACGACGCACGGATGTTCACACAGGGAACAGTGTGGCCTCCGGCACCGAGGGCTCCCAGGAGGAGTCTGTCCTGGCTGCACAGGAGCCCGGAGACGGGGGAGCGGCAGGGAGAAGGAAGTGCTCGGGTGGGCTGTGAACGCGGCGTCTGGGGCTGCCCTCGCCCACCGGGGCTCAGCCCCGAGGCCCGGCGCCCACCCCAGGGAGACGCTCCGCTGCGTGCAGCGCCCACAGCAGCACAGATGCGGGGTGGGCAGCGGACGCTGGGGCGGAGGGAGCGCGGGGAGGCAGTGCCTGGGGCACCGGGGCTCACCTCGTCACGTCCGGGGCGGAGGTCGGGTGGACGTGCTTCACGATGGTCTGGATCCAGTTCCGCCGGATGCCAGACGTCATGGCAGACAGGGTGAAGGCGCCCTCCTTGGTCTGCACGAAAGACGAGGTGTCGGCAGGGACCGGCACCTTCCCGCCCCAGGAGGTCCCATGGGGAGCACTGCGGCCAGGTGGCCGTCCCCGGAGTGCACAGGGGCCCCCTCGGGTCAGCAAGGGCCAAGGGAAGAGCACACCCGAGGACGCCCGCTGCTGCCCCGAGGCGTCTGCACCAAGATGCTCCCTGTTCTGCCAGGGGCTCCCGACCAGAGGAAGGCGTGTGCGTGGGGCAGCAGCGGGAAGGGGGCTGGGCGGGCCTTGCAGGCCGAGGAGGCTTGGCGGGTGGCCGGGCAGGGAGCAGGCCCAGCGGAGGGCAGCCGCGCACAGCAGGCCCCGGGGGGGACCTGGGGGAGGAGAGAGGCAGGCACGAGGCTGGGCTCGGGGGCCGCTCCACAGGCTGAGGGGTCAGACGGAGGCGGGGTGTGCACAATGTCCCCGACTTCATGCACCCCTGCTTGGGTGAGCTTGTGGGGTGCCCGCCAGAGGGGCTGAGGGAGGGGACTGCATTCCATGGGAGCGGATCGCGGACGAGGGGGCAGCACAGCCAGCAGCTGAGGTGCGGCCTGGAGACACAGTCCCCGCGGTGCCACCAGGGGCGAGGGGGCAGGGGGGCAGGTGGCGGGCTGCGCGGGGCCCATGTCCTTCACTGCCTTTGCGGGCTCCTGCCAAGCAGGAGCGAGGGCGTCAGAACCGTTCCTCAGGCTAATCGTGAAAGGACCACGCGAGCCGTCAGCAGCGGGAGAGGGGAGCTCGGCACGGCCCGTCTCTGCTGGCGGGGCCCTCGGTGACGGCTGGGGTCGGGGGCTGCTGAGCTTGTGCGCACCGGCTCCCGCTCCCGGTGTTTCTGGAGTCTGATCGGCCGGCCTCCCCCCCACCCTCCTCTCGCACCTCTGCCCAAGGCCCAGGCCTCCACGTTCTGGTGCTTTCCACAGCCTCTCTGCAGGGCAGGCTCCCAACTCGGAACTCAGGGCTCCCATCGTGTCCCTCTGTGCCCTGGTGGGTGCCACTAAGTCTGGTGGCTGGGCCAGTGACAGCTTTGCCACTTGAGGTCTTAAAGCTCCCTAGTGACCCAGGCTGAGCCCCTCCAGGAAGCTGACACCCCCCCGCCCCCCGACGTAGACCTCTCAGTCCACGGGGCTCACGGAGAAGCACCTGAACTTGGGCTAAGCCACGGTACCCACCCGTGGGAAAGTGAAGAGGGCTCGGCTGATGGGTGAGATCAGCCAGGCAGCACGGGTGACTTGGAAATGCCCGGCCTGTGATGGCCAGGAGGGCACACTGGCACCTGTGTGGCCTAGGCCTTGGCTGCACTGCACATAAAGTGTCCCTAGAACAGTGAAGCTGCAGCCTGATCACTGATGGGAATGGCCTCGTCCCGGCAGGAGGCCCTGCCCAGAGGAAGCTGCTCTCGAAGATGGTGGGGTGGGGGGGTGAGGGAGGGGACTCATCGTGCGGCCCGGAGAGCCCAAACTGGGCGCTGTCCACAGAGAGGAGACCAGGGTTCCAGCTCCCCAAGCACATCCATTCCTCCTGCAGGGACGCAGGGCCGAAGGGCAGCACAGGCCACCGAGATCAGTGCCACCTCCAGCTCTGGCTTGGGGCCCCGCAGGCCGAGTGCTGTGACCAGTGGCCTGGGGGCTGGAGTCCTCTGAATGACTTCACTGGCCTTGGGGTCTGAACCTCAGTCTCCCCCAAGTGTCATTAACATCAGCCACTGCCACCTGCCAGAGCCACGCCAGGTCCAGACACAGCTGAGTCTGGCACCAAAGAGCAGACAAAGCGACGCTGCTGGGGTCCTGGCGCCGGGGGGGGCAGGCTCGGTGCTGACCAGCTCCTGCAGCCCTCGTGAGGGAAGACTCGGCTTTCCCCAAAGAGAGGTCTGGCCTCTGTCCCAGCTCCTGAGCCCATTGTCAGAGCGGGAGCTGGCCGGGCTGCACGCAGTGGGCGGGCCTCTGGGGGCAGGGCTGGACCTTGTGTTCCACCACGTGGGCAATAACCCGCCATGCAGAGGCCTCGTTCGAAACTGGCACAGAGGCTTGGGCCCTGTGCCAGGCCCGAAGCTCGAGCTGGGAACGCGAGCCTGAGGAGGAGCAGCTTCGCGTGCGGGGCCTTGCCACGCAGTCCACTTCTCCAGGCAGAGCCTCCCTCTGCTACTGCGACCCGACCGCTGGTCTCAAGCCTGGCTGCCTGCAGTAGCCCCTAAGCCGCCAGCGGCGATGAAGCAGCCAGTGCGAACCCTTGCATCTGTCTAATCAGATTTTTTTTTTTAGGGCGGGGGAAGCGCCTTGCTTGTCTGAGTGTTCTTCACAAGACTGTGGGGGAAAGAGATTTGTGGGCGGAGGCGTGACGGGACCAGGGGCAGAACGAGAGGCACCCCTCCAGCAGCCTGAGACTCAGCTCAGCGCCCTCCTCAGTGGCCCCAGCCCCAGCGCTTAAAGAGGCAGAGGAAAAGCTAAGAACCTCCAGTGACAAGAGGCTTTTAGACAGCCTTGACAGAAAGATGCTCACGCCTGTTTTTAGTTCCGATCACAGACTGGGGGTGGGGGCGGAGAGCTACAGGGCCGACGAAGGGACGGGACCGGACGCCCACACCGGCAGAAAGGCCCGAGGCCCCGCCCGCCTCTGAACCCCACCGCGACTCACGTGGATCTGAAAGCCGTAGTTTCTCTGCACGGGATACTCTGTGACGTCGCAACACGTGGACAAGTCAATTTCCCCGTCCAGGTCCGCGGCCTGCAGAGGAGGCGAGAGGTGCTCGGTCAAGGCCAGCGCCTGCGAGCGCTGTGGCTGGCGGGCTCGTGTGCTCACCGGCCAGGACGCTGCCCGCCCCTCACCGCCTAGGAGCACCAACACTGCCGTCTGCCGGGGTCCTGCCGAGGACCTCCCTTGCCGGGGACTCCCAAACCGCCCTAACCCGCCTAAAAACCGAGGACCCCAAAGAGCTTTCGTTTATGTGGGCTTTGTCGATGAGATGAGCCATACTTGAAATGAGCTGGAAAAAAGTACCTATTTACTTTTTAAGAACACAAATAAACCTATTTCACTTTTGAAATAAAAAGCATCATCTAAAAAGCCCGTAGATGTCTGCAAGGCGCTGTGATGCCTCGCGTCTGAGGCCAAGTGGACTGTCACGCGGCCCTGTCCTCCAGCTGTCCCCGCTGTTTGGGGCGAGGTCTATGTGGACGGCCTAGGCTGACGCGGGTCGGAAAGCGGGGATGTATCTGCACCGTCGTTTCAGGCCCTCGTGGCTCTTCTTCTTCGCCAGGCGGCAGTTCTGTGCTCTGCTCGGGTAAAGCCACGGCTTCCCCTGCTCTGGGTGGATCTCTTATCCACACGGGGTTTGGGGACGTCTTGTCGCCTGGAAGGTGCTGAGCTGTGCATGTCTCGCAGAGACTGATGCTCCACAGGTCAAATACCACGCTGCCCTGTCACCACCTACCCGGCAAAGAGCACGAGCCCAGGGAAGCCGGCAGGCTGGTGAACGAACACATCCGCAGAGGACCGAGTCTGCTGGGAAGCTCAAATTACTCTGTCACTGGTAACAAATCTGTTCAGTCGTTTTCCTGGAAGTAGTAGCCTCGCTGGGTTTATTTTCAAGAAAACAGCTGCCCAGCACCCAAACCGCGGGGGCTTCGGTCTGTCCATTGTTCTTCCGAGCAGAGGCAGTGCTCCCCGAGGAGAGGCAGCGGGCACGGTGGGCAGGGGCACAGGCCTCCCTACCAGACGCGGTCACACTTGGACATGCAGGACAAACGACCCAGGCAGACTTCCCATTTTATTATTTTTCTTTTTAGGGCCACGCCTGCATCTTGGGGAGGTTCCCAGGCTAGGGGTCGAATTGGAGTTGCCGGCCGACACCACAGCCACAGCCACACGGGGTCTGAGCTGAGTCTGCGACCTACACCACAGCTCACGGCAACACTGGATCCTTACCCCACTGAGCGAGGCCAGGGATCGAACCTGCCTCCCCATGGATACTAGTCAGGTTCTTAACCTGCTGAGCCACAGTGGGAACTCCAGAGTTCATATTTTAAAAACAGATTGTGGGAGTTCCCGTCGTGGCTCAGTGGCCAACCAGTCCGACCAGGAACCATGAGGTTGCGGGTTCGATCCCTGGCCTTGTCCAGTGGGTCAAGGATCCGGTGCTGCTGTGAGCTGTGGTGTGGGTCGCAGACGCGGCTCGGATCCCGCGTTGCTGTGGCTCTGGCACAGGCCGGTGGCTACAGCTCCGATTCGATCCCTAGCCTGGGAACCTCCATATGCCGCGGGAGCGGCCCAATAAATGGCAAAAACACACACAAAAAACCAAGCAAACAAACAAAAAACAAACAAACAAAAAAAAACCCCAAACAGATTATTAAACAGATGGGTGCTCAAGGGTCGAGCCCTAATAAAATCGGTACTTTTACTCTTCCGCCAAGGCCCTTTCTTCAGCATTGTAAGAGTGGCCGTGAAGGACTATGGCCACTGGCCATCTGCTACTGTGGCCGACGAGGCCAAGGCACAAATCATCAGTGCAAACGCCAACACAACAGAGAAAGTAAATGACAGCAGAGTTTCATACCAGTATTTTTGTTATAAAAAGCCCTGAATGGCTCCCCAGGGTCTGCAGATGCCTCTCTGAGATCGGCTAAACCCTTACCCATGCTCCCTCCGTCCCCGACTGCAGGTGCGCCCAGAGGCCTGCCACCCACACTGACGTCCCTGACGTCCCGCCCCTGCAGCTGCTTCGGCTCTGAGCACACGAGCAGCCCTCTAGTGCTGCACACTGAGGCGCTTCCGACCCCTTGCTCCTACAGAAGTGCAGCAAGGGCTAACGCAGAGCACGGATCTCTTTCGGATGTGAAATTAGCTGAAGGATTCCTGGATAGGAATGCAAGCAGTAAGATTTGATTTTCCGTAGGTGAAGAAAGCGCCCCTTCTGGTTGGTTCCACAAGGGAGTCAGAACGCTCAACTGGGACAGCCATGTTCGCGGCTACTGCCCGTCCTTGTCAGAAGACGAGGGACAAGATTTAGTTCAGTTCTTTAAAAGGCTCAATTCACCACAAAACCTCCTACAGAAAAAACAAAACTGTTTATCTTGACTTTTAAAATAAGACGTCTTTATTTATTTATTTATTTATTTTTGTCTTCTTAGGGCTGTACCCACGGCACATGGAAGTTCCCAGGCTAGCAGTCGAATTGGAGCTGTAGCCGCCAGCCTACACCACAGCCACAGCACCGTGGCATCTGAGCCATGTCTGCAGCCCACACCACGGCTCACAGCAACACTGGATCCTTAACCCACTAAGCGGAGCCAGGGGTCAAACCTAAGTCCTCATGGATACTAGGCAGGTTCGTTAACCACTGAGCCACGACAGGAACTCCTAAAATAAGACGCCTTTCAGGGTTTTTCAAAGAACAGAGAAGAGAAAACGCCAGTGAGAGCCCCTGTGAGCAGACGCCTGCATAGGTCCAGAGGGCCAACGTCCCTGCAGGGATGGGTCCTGGGAGAGGCGGGCCCTCTCGGGAGCCAATGCGAGGGGACTTGAGCCCTGGAGCAGCAGAGCCTCCTGATGCCCATCCGCCCAGAGGAGTGGAGCCACTCACCTCCTCAGCCACCGAGTCCCTGTAGAACCTCAGGCTTTGATCAGCAAGGACAAACCAGTGCTTCTTCCACTGAAAAGGAAGGGAGAACCAGCACTCAGCTCCCACCTTCTGCTCCGAGGCGACCCAGCCAGGGTCCTGGGGGACCCCCCTGAGCACAGCTAAAGCAGAGGGCCCCTCCTGCTGGTGGTTCGCACACACGGGTGACCTCTCCCTGGTGACATGGCAGCATGGACAGCGGGGGTGGGCGCTCGACCCCACAAAGTGGCTGGTGAGCAGTGCTGCAGCTCCAGAGGCTGCAGCTGCAGACGGAGCTGGGCCCCCGCAGTGGCAAGGGGGCTGCCAGTGGCCCCGGCCACCCCTTGGCTTAGCCGGGGGGGGGGGGGGGGGGGCGCCCACCTGCAGCCAGACTCCCAGATCTTCACTGTGAGTGGCAGGGAGGGAGCTCGAGTCTTCACGCACGGCCAAGGGGTTGACAGGGGGCGAAAGAAAAAGAACGGCTTGGCAGGCGCTCAGAAAGCAGGGTGTGGGCTGGGGCTGCGGGCTCGGGGGCCTCCGGGTGTGGCCCAGCAGGCTTGTCCTGACACACTCCCACCATCCCAAGCAGCTGCGAGTGGCTCCCTCCTCCTGCTGCAGCTCCCGCGCCCCCAGCCCTGCAGTTGCTACCCCACAGGCGGGCTGCTTCCTCTCCTGGGAGCCTGTGCTCTGGGGTCTGGAGAGGATGCTGGGGGAGGAGCCAGTGCTGGGGCCACACCCACGGCCTGGGGCGGAGACCCCGCGGGAGCGGGAGTGTGTCGGCACACGCGGTGCAGGGAGGCCGGGCTGGGGCTTCCCTGTTGCTGCCCCCGCCCCGCCCAAGGCCTGTCTTTCCAGGCAGATGGGCTCTTGGCCATGGTCCTGGTCCAAGAGACGAGGGGGTGAGCTGGAGGTGAGGACAGCTGGTGCCCCCACGCCCACTGGGGCCAAGGATGGCTGGGCCTCACACCTGCTCCCTGGTGCCGCAGGCCACTCACCTGGCCATCCTCGTACTGCTTGGTCAGCCAGCCTTTCTTGAAATTCAGCAGGTCGGGCTAAGAAAGGGAGAGGAAGAACAGTTCAGAGGAACGCCCCGAGTACTGCAGCTGCCGGCAGAGGGTGACAAAGGCGGCAGGCGTCTCTCCAGAGGACGGGGGCTCCGGGGAAGGGGCTCTTCCCCGGCCAGACCGGCCCGCGAAGGCCCTCCACAGGCGCCCGTCTGGAAGGAAGGATGCTGGGCCCGGGCCCTTTCGCCGTGAGCAGCACAGCTGGGCTGCCCGGGAGGCAGAGAAGATGGGCCCGCACAGAAGGGCTCGTCTCATGTGGAGGGAAGATGGGCAGCCATGGCAGAGGGGAGAGCGGGAAGTCCTCTCAGAAGCCACGGGAAGATGAGCAGAGGCCACGCCTGGCGTGGAGCAAGATGCGAGTCCGCCAAGACCCTCAGGCCACCGGGCCAGCAGGATGAATCCGAGTGTCCGCTTCCCTACAGAAGAACCCGGGCAGGGCGCTGTCCCTGCGGGTCCTCGGGCACCTGGGTGCTGGGCCCGAGGAGCAGCACGAGAGCACCTTCAGGGCCACCTCAGCCCAGCAGGGCCCGGCGGGGTCGCACACCTGGGCGCCAGCAAGGCCAGTGTGTAACGAGACGGGAACCATTGCTCCCCTCAGCCCCACGTCCACGTTCCTACAGCCTCCTTGACCACAACAGGGCTGTGCTGTCTTCTCCCTCCCTGTTCTGAGGACCCAGGACCACAGACCACAGTGGCGCTTGAGACAGCGGGTGCCACGTGGCAAGACACCTACCAGGCACACATGCTCTGGAGCCTCTGCTCCAAACGCACGCAGACTCCGGGGAAACCAAGCTTCCTCCAGGAAAGAAAGCCGGCTGCCCTGGCCCCGCCTAGAGGTCAGGGCGCGGCTGAGGTCCCCGCCTGCAGGTCAGGGCAGGACCAGCCCCGGGCTCCTCAGAAGGGTGAGGACAAAGCAGAAGGGCGTCTCATCCCAAGGCTCTGGCCTGCCACTCGGGGCTCCCTGAGGAGCGATGACTGTGCTGGAGCCGCCTGACCACCCCTAGCCGATGGCCACAGCTCCCACGCCTTGGAGCAAAGGCCGCTCTTCCTCCGCAGGGACCCCACGAACCAGACAAACACCCAGGGAGGGGGTGCTCCTGCCTCCAAAACATCACAAAAACAAACACTCAGAACAAGAAAAATGGGTTCCCTGCTGCGGCCCCGAGCCCCCAGAGCCGAAATGGTGCAGCCCAGCCGGACGGGCGCATCCACTGGACCTCGTGCTCAGGTGCCCTCGGAGCCCAAAGAAAGGCAGAAACACGGCCTCCGCCTCCCACGCAGACACGAGGGCCCATGTGCAGAGGGGGCAGCCTGTGAGGAGGTGAGGACAGAAGCGGCAGCGTCTCTGGGCCTGGGCTCACCGTCAGGGAGGACTCCGTGGACCTCCTGTCCAGTGACTTGGCTCTTCGGTGTGGAGACAGGGGGGAGGCCGAGGTGTCCGGGAGAGGCGCGTCGCTGGGGAGGTCCTGCGGCAGAGAGCAGCCGGTCAGCACCAGCCAGCCTGCGGCGGCCGGAGTCCTGGGAGGGAGGGCCGGGCTGCAGGGCCGACTTCCAGGCGAGGCGGGGGCGGGGGGGGGGGGAGCGCTGCGGCGTCCCGCTCCCCGGGGCCGATGGGACCTGCGCCCGGACTCCTGGTCCGGCGCCTCCAGCTTCCCGTGGTGGCTGCTAAGTCGCCCTTCCCTTTCCGACGCACTGGGCACCAGCTTTCCTGGCCCCCTGCCCCCAGCTCCGAGGCGTCACGGAGGGAAGATGCAGGGCCCCGCTGAGACCAGAGAGAACAGGGAGCAAGATGAAGTCGGATGCGGCAGGGCCACGAGAGGCAGGCGGCCTGGAGAGGCAGGTTTCAGAAGTGGAACCCACCGTAAGGACCGAGCAGAGAAGCGGGGCCGTAGCCTCTGCCCGAAAGAGAAAGGGAGGAAGGCGGGCCGCCCCCGAGAGCAAGAGAGGGCGTTGGCCGCGGCTCAGGATGGCAGCAGAGGCGCGGACGCCGGCGGGAAGACCCAGAGGGCAGGCCTTCCCTCGAGAAGCTCGCTCATCCGAGAAGGAGCCGAGAGACACGAGAATCGACGAAAGGGGCGCCCAGTGGGCTTGGGGCCCGAGTGCAGCCCCGTGGTGAACACGCACCCGCTTCCTGGGAAACGCCCTCTTCTCGCTGCGGCCCTGGCGCGTGTCGCTCGATGGCGAGGGCCCGGCCGACGCGTTGGTCTCCATGTGCTCTGCCTTCTCGATGTCCAAGGCCTCAAACTTCTCAATGACCTGAGACCTCCTGCAAGAGAGGACATGAGGCTGCTGAGGTGGAGACAGGGTCCCCAGAACCCGAGGGGACATGGTCACAGTCTCGGGGGCTCCTTGAGCCAACACCCCCGGCCTGGCCCACACGCGCCTCCGGGGCCGCGCACACCCCTCGCTCAGCCAGCTCATCGCCGCCGCCGCCGCTCCCCCACCCGCCCCGCAGCGGGAGCTGCGCAGGGGCGGCAGCAGCTTGCGGGCAGGGGCTGTCCTTCGGCTGAGCCCGTCCCCGTCCCCGTCCCAGCTCATCACCCCGTGTGTGTCCCCTCCCGAGCCACAGCTGGGATCGCAAGGCAACCACCACCTGGGAGGGCGCGCCACCCTCGTCACGTTCCAGAGCAGCCCAGGATGCAGCCCCCACCCCAGGGCGCCCCAACTGAGCAAGAAAAAGGCCCATGAATTAACATTTACTGCCAACAGTCAAAAGAATCAAAACCCAAATTAAAACGAGAACAAAGCGAGTTGATTTCTGTGAAAGGGTGGGCGGCATCGTCAGGCCATCTAGGCTGGAGCCGGAGCTGAGATGGGAGCGAAGCAGGCGGAGGAGGGGCGCGGAACGTCACAGCGACACAGCGCGAGGAGGTGGGCAGGGGCAAGACCTGAAAGAAAACAAGGCTGGAGAGTGAGTACACAGCAGAGGACCGCGGGTCAAGATCAAATCATGGTCAGTCAAAACCATCCAAAGAACTAAAGAAGCAAAAACCCGAGGTGACGACCGCGGAGGGAGACCAGCCTTGCCCCCGCGTCACGAGGGGCTGTGGGGGATGCGCCCCTGTGGGCTGCCCGCCCGTCACCGGGCCCGAGGCCTGTGCTCCCCGAGATGCCCCACTCCCCTGGTGGGAGGGCTCTCCCGCACCCGGGACCAGGGCCAGGGCAGCAAGGGCCAAGCCGCTGAGCCCAGGAGACGGAAGTCTAGCCCCCCAGGAAGGAGGTGGTGGGGGCCCAGGGCGGCTCTCCCTCGGG
The DNA here is from genome assembly GCF_016906955.1 of Phacochoerus africanus. NCBI lineage: Eukaryota > Metazoa > Chordata > Mammalia > Artiodactyla > Suidae > Phacochoerus > Phacochoerus africanus. The sequence goes on from NC_062557.1 coordinate 60,469,990, forward strand.
TGGGGCGACCAAGCGCTTGGCTCCTGGGTTCCTCCGGGAAAGCCGTGATGCTGGGGCAGAGCCCAGGCACCTGGCTCTCTGCTCCCACCCATGCCCCCAGGCCGAGCCAGGAGCCAGCAGGGCAGGCGCGGCCGAGGGCGGCCAGGCGGGTGGCAGGAGAGGGCGCGTGGCATGAGTGCAGGAAGCCAGGTAGCGGCGTAAGCAGGCTGGCCGAGGCATCCCGTCCTTGACGGTTGTGGGTGGTTTGGAGGAGGTCCCGGGCCCGCTCAGGCCTTGGAGCCGCATGTGCAACAAGAGCTCTCCCCATGGGCCCCGGCCTGGCCAGCCCGGAAGGGCCCTGGGGAACAGCGCCCGCCGGGTCACATGCGAATCGCCTGCCGCAGCACTGCCAGGGCCGCGCGGGGTCAGCTGAGAGGAGGGGCGCAGCCCCTGCGGGGCTCTGGTGAGCTGACCCTGGCTGACTGTGCCCAGGGGGGGCCTTTTAATCGTGGGTCCCCTGGAGTCCTGCAGGTAGGACAGCAGAGCCTCTCGGAGGGGCTAGTGATGGACAGATCCGCCTCCCCGGGTTCTAGCTGAGGGGCAGCTGGGACCACGGGCAGCTGGCCCTGGTGCGGGTCACCAGCAGTGCAACAAAGGCCACGCCTCCCCACGCTCGCTCGGCACTGGCTCACAACCCAAGAAGTGTTTCACAGGCTCCGGGGTCCGTCGGCGGACCCCTTCAGGGCCACGGCCCGTCCAAACTAAGCCCCGATGTCCCCCAGCCGGGCTCCTGGGCAGCTGCGCCTCTGGGGACGGTGGCCGACCTCCTGTCATCTGGGGTTCGGTTCTACACAGACATTGCAGGGCTACTCAGGACCAGAGAGCAGGCCTCGGAAAGTGACAACAGCCAGTCAGATGTCATCGGGGTCAGTAAGGAAGTGACGTTACAGCGTTAGGACACAGAGGTGAGGGGCTCAGGGAGCCAGCACAGGGGAAGGCCCACCCCCACGGTGGCAAAGAGCAGGTGGAAAGCAAAGCCCCAGAGATGCCGTGTACCCCGCGCCGCCAGCCGAGAGGGATTTAAGCCAAGCAGGTGTGCTGAATGTTAATTCTTTGGTCACCGCCAAACCAGGTGTGGCTGCCCACTCAGGGGCCTGCAGGACGCAGCGAGGAGGCCCCGTGGCCTCCTGCAGCCGGCAAGCCGTTCACGTGCAGTTACGTGAGTTAAGGACAGCCTTGGCCTCATCCCGGATCTGTCCCAGGAGCAGGGCCCTCCCGTTCCCGGGCCGGGCCTGGGCTCGGTGGCACAGCTCTGCTGGGCCAGGCTGTCCCCCTGAGGTGTCCCCTGCTTCTCGACCCCGTCTCTGCCCCCATGTGCTGGGATGGCTGCTGATGCCCCGGGCAGACAGACTGGCTGGGAGGGCCCCTCTCATGAGGACTTAAGCACGCAGTCTCCTTCTCCCCCTAGTCACGGGTCCCCAAACCTGGAGGGGACACCGAGGAGGTGGTGGGTGGTAAGCAGCAAGGGGGCAGGAGAGCAAAGCATCCTGTTCCCAGCCGGCCTCCTGGCAGGGAGCCCGGGCCACCCTGGTCTGTCCCTAGAGCGTGCCCCAACTCTGAGCTGGGCTTGAGCTCGGGGTGGACGGGGAGGACATGCTGCAGGTGCTTCTGGAGCCTGGGTCTGAACCTCCTTCCTAGAAGCAACCTCTTTGAAAAGGCGCAGAAAACTACAGCTTTGCTCTCCCTGCTCCCTGAAAGCATGCAGGTGCTCCAACGGCGGCAAGGTCCCCGCGCCTCCGGTGGCCCCCCCACACCCCGGGCAGAGGCTCCAGTCCAGCTGGGGGTGGACGCCCTGGCGGGAGGGGGCCTCGGGCGCTCTGGGGCAGGCCTGGGCTCGTAGGCCTCAGGGACGGAGCCACACTCCCTCCCCAGCTCTCGGGGACGCACAGGGGCCCCCACCCTGAGACCCAGTCCAGGCCCACGGCTCCACCTGACCCAGTCCCGGACCCACCTCCAAGCCCTGCCTCTCCCCAGGCTCTCGTGTGGACGAGGGAGGGCAGGGGAGAACACGTGTGTCACTAGCGTGTGAGAGTGTCCACAGAAGGCCCTGAGGGTGGGGAGGGCGTGCGCTGCGGTGCCCGCGCCAGACCCTCCAGCCCCCTCTTACCTCCGCTCGGTGCCAAACAGACGGGCCACCTCCTCCCTGCCCGGGCTCCGGGCCCGTGTCCTACGCTCCAGCCGCCTTCTCTCCACCTGGAAGGCTTCTCGGTGGCTGATCCTGATGGCCTTGGGGACGTCGGCCAGGGTGGCGTACTGCCTGCTGGCTTTGAAGGCGGAGGCGGGCCCCAGTCTCTCTGCTCCCTGCCCGCCGGTGCTGCCGGAGTCCACGTGGGCCTGGGGCCGGCGGGCCGCGTCCAGGGAGGAGCTGCTGCAGACCCCTCGGCCCAGGTGCTGTGGACCTGGTGGAGGAAGGGGACGACCCGGCTCCGGGGAGGGCGGTCCGGGGCCACTGTACCTGGTGCTGGGGGCGCTGGGGCTGGGAGGGGAGAGCGGCGGAGGCAGCTGCTGCTCCTCGGCCTTCACGTCCTGCTTGGTCTTCTCCAGGGAGAAGTAGCCGCTCTCCACCCGGACTTTGCGGCCACCGTCCACGCGGTCGCTGCTCGTGGCGCTCTCCTCTGGAAGAGCGGGGACGGGAGACGTGCTCAGCCTGCCGCCACCTCTGGTCCTGAGGCTCTTTCAAGAAGGGGTGCAGCCCACCCCCGGCCCTCCCTAACCAGCTCCCCAGTCAGACCAACAGGGGTCGCGGAGCTCCTGGCCACACACCCAGGAGGACCCCAAGGGCCAGCCGGCCGTGCAGGCTGAGCGCACGGTCTTGGAGGGCGGGGAGAGGGCTTGCGGCAGCGGGAGGGTGAACGGGCTGGACGTGGGCGGTGTGCGCTGCCAGAGGAGGGCCGAGCCGGACCAAGTGCATTCTGCCTGAGGGGCCAGGGCCAGTCTCGCTGGTCCCCTCAGCCCTAGTGACCTGCTTAGACAGGAACGGGGAGGCCAGCCCGGGTCGTGCAGAGCCCTCCCAAGTGCACGGAGGCGGAGCACCAGTGCCAACCGTCTCCTCCGCGGGGCCTTCCGCCCCCGCCTCATCCAGGGGCCGGGCAGGATGGGACAGCGAGGGCAGCGGGGCCTCTGGTGCTGACCAGCCCTGACACGAAGCAGCACCGGGCACAGGCCCCAGAGGCCCCCCGTACACGACCCCGAGGCACAGCGTCGTGGTCTCGCAGCCCCTGCTGGGCCCCGAGCAGGGACGTCCTCCTGCCTCACTGACGGGACCCAAGAGCTGGAAGGCGGGTCGGGCTCCGGGCCCCGAGTCCCAGCACCGACTCCGTCGGGAGGCCTGTACTAGTGCCGTCTCTGCGCTCTGGACTTACCGTCTCTGCTCTCCAGCCCTGGCTCCCGCAGGGTGCTGGCGGCAGGAGGCTGGCTCTGGCTTGGACTCTGGGCCGGACTCAGGCTGCTCCCATCTGACTGGTCCTTGGCCCGCATTTCTTCCTGCCAGAGTGTAGACTTGGTAGGGGGGACCTTCTCAGCACTGGGGATGCTGCTGCTGCTGCTGGTGACAGCCACCTTGGCCGGGCCTGGCTCCTGCAGGGGACAGTGGTGTCTGAGCAGGCCTGGGAGGACCAGGTCTGGGCTGCCTGGCTACCGAGGTCAACCACACAGCGTCAGAGGCCCGGAATTTCGGGAGGGAAGGCTCAGAACAGAGGTGTCCTGGAGTTCCCTCCATGGCTCAGTGGTTAACGAACCCAACTAGGATCCCTGAGGATGCGGGTTCGATCCCTGGCCTCGCTCAGTGGGTTAAGGATCCAGCATTGCTTCGAGCTGTGGTGTAGGCTGGAAGCTGCAGCTCCGATTCAACTCCTAGACTGGGAACCTCCATATGCCGCAGGTGTGGCCCTTAAAACAAACAAACAAAAAACAAAAAATACCCCAGAGCTGTCCTGCTTGGGCTGGAAGCTGTAGCCCTCGTGCGGCCCCAGCTTTGGGTGCCCTCGTGCACCCAAAGTGGCTGTGTCGGTTGGATGGGAGCCGGGCCAGAGCTGGCACGGAGAGAAGCACGTGTGGGAGGTGCTGGGCCAGACACAGGCCAAGGGCAGAGCGCACACAGAACCTCGACTCCAGGCTGCGAGCCTAGAACTCAGAGGGGCAGGGCTGGGATCCCCGCCGCCCAGCAGCGTCTGCTCACACCCTGGGCCCAAGCCCCTGCCCACCCAGGGTACCCGGGTGTCTGCTGCTGAGGGGCTGCCAGCAGGATGGCTTTGGGGCCCCCCAAAGTGAGGCACGTGTCAGCTGTCTTCCCCCAAATGTAGGGATAACATACAAATGGCCACTTCCCACTCCCGAGGTGGTGGCCAAGCCACATTCAACAGGAACCCGCCTTAATGCACCTCTGCCATGGACCCCGGGCAGGAGGCGTTAGAGAGGCCACAGGCGGACCTACCAGGACCACCCGCTCACTTATCCACAGCCACAAAACGCTGACCGCCCGCTGGGCTCTGGCTGCGCAGCACCCCCCAGCCCTCACCACGCACCCCGCAGGAGAGGCGGCCTGGGCTGAGGGGAGGCAGCTCACCGACTACGATAGGCCGAGTGGGGCTCTGAGCCCTGCCCTCCACCAGACGCCCCCAGGAGCAGGACAGAGGCCCGGGCGGGGCTCCACCTTGGATGGGCGGCCCTGAAGACACAAGCCCAGGTGCCCTGTGTCCCCGAATGAGAAGACAGGCATTTCGCTGGGTCCAAAGCTCCCTCCCTTCACTCTGCCAGGATCTCAGACCTGCTGGGACGGGAAGAGGCCGGGCTGGCCCTTCCCACGGCCCAGGACACACCCCGGCGCTCGTTCCCGTCAGGGTTATTTGCAGGCTGCAGATGCCCAGAGCCCTGACCGACGTGAAGGTTTGGGCTCCATGAGCAGAGCAGCGGTTCCCAACAGCTTCCCGAGGGCTCCACCACGACCAGCTCCAACCCCCCAAGGAAGCCTGGTCTTGGGGCGCCTGTTCCTGCGGTCAGCATGCCACCCTCGCTCACAGCCCAGAAACAACGCACCCGGGCAGAAGTCCCTCTGCGTGCCCTGCTGTGCCCCTTCCCGACAAGCTGGCGCCCCTGCTTCAAGGCCAGAGACCCGAGCTAGGATCCCTGCTGCAGAGCTGGAGGGGGGGGGGGGACCTGAAGACCACGGTCCCTCTGTTGAGGGCAAGCTGCCAAAAGGGGCCAAGGAGGAAGGCGCGGGCGCTGCGGCCATGATGCAAGCGCTCCCTTCTGCTGGCACGCTCAGAACCACGCTGTGGGGGCGGCACCGTGGTGCATGCACAGCCCTGATGCCTGGAGTGACCTCGGCACTGGGCTGGCAAGGGTGCCTGAGAGGCAGAGAAAGTCCCAGGCCTGAGATGCAAGGAGCCGTGACTGAGCTTGGGTACCAGACACAATTCCTAAGGGCTGCCTCCTCGGCCTGGCCCCCAACCTGGGCAGGGCTGGCTGTCCCCACAGGCCCCTCCCGACTCCTACTTGCGGGGCCTTGTCCCAGGAAACAAGGACCCTGGATGGCAGCCAAGGTCCACAGGGAGCTCACTCTCTTTCCTGCTTTTATGCTAGGCCTCACCCAGTCAGTGGGACGGAAGGTCAGTCTGGCAGCAGGAACAAAGCCACGCGCTGGCTTCCGGGGTGGGTGGGGAGGGGAGCCTGCTTTCTAGGTGAAGTCACTTTTCTTCTCCAGAGCAGATGGCTGGGTGGAGAAGAGGCCTTGCACGGGCCAGGCCAGGGCCACGTGGCACCGCCTCCACTCCCCACACTGTCCCTGCTATGGGGGAGGGTGCTGGACTCACGCCGACACGAACCCAAGGCCCCCCACCCCGTGCCAGTCGCTATGGGGCCGACACAGCTGCACGCTCAGGGCTGGCAGTGCCGTGATGGTGGGCGCCATTTGCCTGGCTGCTCAGAGGAGGTTCCCAAGCAGAGGGAAGGGAAGCAGCGGACCTGGTCAGGGGCCGCCATGGGCTCAGCAGGCCCCTCTCTGGAGGGTTCCACAGAAAGCCCTCCTCCCAAGCTCCGCAGCACGAGCCCTGGGCAGGTGCTCGGCGAGAAGGCAGGCTCTGACCTGGAGCAGGTGTGGCAGCGGGCACCCGTGCGGAAAGAGGAGGCCGCGGCTCACGGCACACACGTGGGGCCTCCCTCACGGCGAGAGGTCTGCTATTTTACATGTCTCTGGAGGACAGGTGAGAGACATGGGCCAGGAGCCTGAGCTGGGGAAGAGGTGGCAGGGCCAGCCTCCCAGAGTGCCGCCTGAGGACCGGAATGCCCTGCCCTGCACACCGGCTGGGGGACACGTGGCCCCTGGGCCACCTGAGCCCCAGCTCTGGGACTGGGGAGGGGAGGGGAGCGCTCCACCAGGCCCGGTCTGCTCGCACCCAAGGGGGGCTGCTGCTGCTTTCCTCCAGGCGCCTCAGCCCCAGAAAGGCCTTCCTCCCGAGCAAACGACTCTCCCGGGAGCCCGTGTCTCGCCCGCCTGCCTCCTCCCCACATCCTGGGCTCTGCTGGGGCCCCTGCCAGAGCCCGATCCTCATCCTCCCGCAGGCCTGGGGTCGGGGTGCCTCCATGGCCCCAACTCCCAAATGCCTGAACAGCCTTCTTGAAGCAGGACCCTGGGCTCTCCGCCTGCCTGAGCTCCCGGAGGGCAGGGGCCGCACAGCGATGCCCCCAGCTCCATTAGTTTGACCTGAGACGTTGTGGCCATAGGGCTCTCCCCACAGGCCTGTCTCAGGCTGCTGAGGGGCAGCCTGCACAGAGAGCCAAGCTCTCCCGTGGAGAGCCCCCACGGGGCTCACGGGACGCCCCCCAGCGCCGCTCCCCCGCCCCCAACAGCAGGCTTGTCCCTGACGAAGGCTCACAGCCCAACGCAATGCTCGGCAGCAAGGGGCAGGAGGGAGGGAGACCCCGCCACCAGACGCTGCATGGAGGAGGCTGGGCCCTCAGGCACCCCAGGGCTCTAGGAGACCCCCAGGGAGGTGGGTGAGCTCCCCACCCCTCCCCCCGTGACCACACGGCTCCTATTACCAACCCAAAGTGTGAAGCAGCGTCTGGGGGGACAGGACATCACAGGGGAGGGGACAGCTGGGAAGCGGGACAACCAAATTCCTGATCTGGGCCGGAAGTGATTCTGCACATGGAGTTGCCTTATTTGGAGGCAGGAGCTCTGCTCTGGTGCTGCTGCCAAGCCATCCCCATGGAAACGCAACATAACCCTAAACACCGTTATTCTGCCGGGCATCTTTTTCTCTCAAACCAGAAGCTCTGGGGGATCTGCCTGTGCCCGCTGTTCCCCGGCAGGAAGTGCCACTTTCGGTCTCCAGAAAGGACTCCGAGTGCACGCTGCCGACTTCTTGGCGGGGACACCACGCTCCAGGCGGGTGCTGGCCTCGGACCCCTTGGGGAGGCGGGGGCAGAGGGCAGACAGGGCCGCAGGCCAGCAGCAGGAGGGCCTGCGCAGCAGCCCAGAGCGGGCACGCCCAGGGGAGTCTCAGGGGCCCGCAGGAGAAGAGGGGCAGGACCCTGGCCACACACGTCCCTGTCCCGCCCAGACCTCGGCCGCTCAGTGAGGTCCAGAGGTGTCAGCAGGGAGCCCTGAGTCCCGGGGGAGGCCGCTTCTGGCAGGGAGGGTTCCGTCAGGCCCTGGGCTTGGGAGGTGCTCCTGGGAGCCCAGCGTCCGTCCTGTTCGCTCAGGCGGCCATGAGGTTCGAGCAGGGAAGGCAGAGCACAGAGCATAGTCAGGGCAGGGCAGAGAGGGAGGGTGGCATTCACAGCCGCCCTGGAGCAGGTCAGAAACCCAGCACGCTCAGACTGGCCTCAAACCAGCCTCCGCGGCTACCGATCCAGGAGCACCGCGGTGCCTACTACTAAACAAAATCCGCGGAGGAGCCGCCACGCAGCTCAGACCCTGCAGTCCCAGGGCCAACCGTACGGAGCACCAAGGCGAGCCCGGCACCTCCTTCCCTGTGCACAACAGCCCCAGAACTAGACATCAACGCCGCAAACCAGCGCCCCGAGCCCCTGCAGACCCCCAGGGGCGGGGAGGAGGAGAGCGGCCTCTAGGGAAGGCCTGCTCCTGGTGGGACCACCCAGCCACCTCCCACTCTGGTCCCCTGGGAGCTGTGGCCAGCTCAGAGCAGGAACAGGGTCCCCCGAGAGCCCCCCACTTGGCCAGGACACTCTGGGATCCTGCTGCCCGCTCCCCCTCAGCCTGCAGCCTGCAGAATCGTCTCTGTGGGACGTGGAGCTGAGCTGAGCCCCCTCCTGGACTGGGGCTCACAAGGGCCCTTGCTGGCATGCCCTGGGCCCCCCAGCGCCTGCTGGGACACACCCTGAGCTACTGCCGCATGCCTCCCGCCTGCGGGCTGGATGCCTCCCGGACCCACCTACGGCGGGTCCCCTTGTCCCTGTGGGGTCCTGTCCTGCGGCTCCGGGAGGAGTGTGCAGACCGCAGCCCACAGACCATCAGAAGGAAGCAGAGAGCACACATGGCTGACAGCCGCCTCGGCCCTGACACGACCCCTTCCGGTGCCCTCACCTGTGGCGTCGGGGGCTCCACCTTGCGCTTCTTCTTCTGGTTCTGCTTGTTGGTCCTGGGGTAGACCGCAAGCATCTCCAGCCACCTGGAGAGAGGAGTGTGCCAGTCAGAGCCTGCTCCCGAGGCCCAGGACTCCGCCTTGACGCTTTCTGCCTGGAGGTGCCCACCCAGCCTCCAGGCACCCAAACCGGGCAGGGCACCACTTGAATCAGAGCTGCCCCTGCCAGGGCAGCAAGTGCGGGCAGCACAGCCCAGATAAGCACAGGTCGTGCCAGGACCACACCTGGGCGCTGGCCCCGCCTTGACCACAGCACAGGTGGCGCGGGCTCTGTGCCAGCCTGGAGGAGGGCAGCTTCTGTTCCTAACTCTCCTCTGAGGCGGAGACCCTGCTCTATAAAGTCGCCCTCTCGGAGCAGAGCTGGCACGTGAGCAGAGAGGCCAGGGGCTGCACTGCCGGCCTTTGGGCCGGAGGCCATAGCGACGACCAGCACCCCAAGCCGGGGCAGGGAGAAGCCTTGTGTCTCTAGCTCTCAGAGGCGCTTCCTCGGCCTGGGATGGGAGCTGACCGCGGTCAGAGGCCTTCTGGGACAGCCCTGGGGGAGCAGCACGAGCGGCAAGCCGACTGCTGGTGGCTGGGGAAGCAGATTTGGGCGTGCGAGTCACGGCGCCCGAGCCCAGAGCAGGTGGTTCTCAGTTGAGGCACAGGACCCGAAGCCAGAAAGGTGGCCACGGCTGTATCTGCAGGGCAGCCCCGAGCAGACGCCCCCCCCCCCGCCCAGACCTCACGCAGCCTGAGGGGCTCGCATGCACATGTGGGGAAAAGACGTGCTTTCTCGCCCACCACAGCGGCTCAACTTCCTTTGGAAAATTCGCTCCGAGGCAGTGCACCTGCAGACGGCCCCCCTCAAAGCTTTCCCGAGGAGGGGAGACGTCACCTCATGCTGAGTCGGGGGCCCTGGGAGCAGGGGCCGTGGCCGGGAGGAGCAGCGCCCCGGCGCTGCCCTGCACCCTGTACCCGACGGGCTGGCAAGGCCAGCGAGCAGGGCGAACCCGTGAGAAGACGCGCACTGCTGACGAAACGGGGCTTGCGAAGCCCCCGGGCCGGCCCTGCCCCTCTGGGCGGTGCTGTGGCTGGAGGCTGAGCGACGCCGAGCCCGGGCGCAGGCGAGGGACCGCGGTCCTCGCGGGGACCCCTCGCGGAAGCCCAGCAGCAAGAGCCCGAGGTCATCCGGATGGGCCTCGGACGGTCTGCGTCCCCGGGAAGGACACGCGAGGTGAGGAGGTGTCAGGACACCGTGGCGTGGGCTCCTCAACTCCGAAGGCCGAGCCGAAAGGCAGGGGCGCGGGGCGGCTGGGGGCACGGGAGAGCCCCCGGGGTGAGGGGCCGGGCAAGAGAGCCGCCCACCCCCTCCCTCCGCTCGGCTCCCCTCAGAGAAGACCCCCGAGGAGGTCGGGGGCGATCGCCTGCTCCTGCCGGCCGGTCAGCCCGGAGGAAGGGCCTGCGCCTCCTCAGGGACCCACAGGGACCCCAGCCAGGCGGTGAGATGCCAAGGGCACCTGGCTCGCCGTCACCTGCCCTGTCACGTACTGTGTCACATGGCGCGTGTGGCAGGCCGCAGAGAGCGGGAGCAGGGCTCCGGAAGGCAGATGCTGCAGGGCCCAGAGCCCAGGCCCCCAGCCTGTGGGCTCCCTGAACACCAGGGCCCTCCACCCGCCAGGGCGTTCCCGAGCCTCTGCCGGGGCATGCTGGGGGGCAGGGGTGACCCGGGACTTCCTGTTCTTTCCTCTCAGAGGAAGGCACTGCCTCCGGTCGCCCCGCAGTGACTCCTGTCCCTGTGTGCAGGCACTGGGGACCTGAGGGAGGCGGGCACGGCTTCCACCCTCGAGGGCCCAGCACTGGCCGAGGCCGGACGAGCACGCGGACAAGCCCCTTCTGTTGTGGGCGCTAGCCAGGGGAGCCACATGGCTCGCGGGGAGGGCGTCCCGGAGACCTAGCAGCCGGCACCATGCAGAGTGGAGGGTCGCTGCAGACGCGGGGGGTGGGGAGGGGGGCAGCGAAGACACAGGGAGGGCGGCCCGGCCGCGGCCCAGGCGGGAGGGCTGGGAAGGGCCTTGGGGATGTGGGGCGGGAGGCAGCCGAGGTGGGACACGCTGTGGAGACTGAGCCCCTCGTGGCTGAGGGCGAGAGGCTGGGGGGCAGTGGAGCCGGGGAGACTGGTGAGAGTCCAGGAGGGGCTGCCAGGGCCGGCAGAGGGTGGCCCGGGGAGCTGGGTGGGCGGAGGCAGCGGGGCCAGGGTGTGGACAAGGGGGATGACGCGGAGGCGGGCAGGGAGCGAGACTAGAAGGGGAGACACGGGGCAGAGGGCGAGGGCCATGCCACCCAATGTGCCCAAGAGGCCTGGTCCAGGGACCTGCTGGCGGGGGGGGGGGGGCACACGACACGCGGCGCCAGCTCACCCGCTGATGATCTCCTTGGTCTCTGCCCGGATGAAGTGGTCCTTCTCGGGGGTCAGAATGCACAGGGAGAACTTCTGGCCGGTCCGGGCCTCCCCGTCCACCACGTCCGAGCACTGGTTCATGTTGATGGTGCCCTGAGGGAGCGTTGTGGGCTGCAAGGGCGAGATGGGAGGGCACTCAGAGGCCAGACAGGGGGCACTCAGACACTAGGCGGGGGGCGGGGGGGGGCCCTCAGAGGCCAGCTTGGGCGGAGGAGGCAGGGGCATCCAGCCTCGCCTCCCAAGGTGCCTCCTGAGCCTCCACAGCCGTGCAGACCCCAGTCAGAGCCGGGCACAGGGTGCGCCACCTCGGCCGGCCCTCACAGCCCACTTTCTCCTGACCCCTGCCCAGAGAGGCGCGGTGCCAGGCCTGCTCGTCCCAGGACATCCCGCTGGACACGCCTTCCCAGCGAGAACAACATCCCCGCTGGTCCGGGCGGTGGGGCTGCGATGGCAGAGGAGCCGGAAGCCTGGCTTCCGAGGGCACCTGGTCTGAGAGAGCAGGGAGGAAAGCTCCAGGGCAGGTGGTAGCAGAAGAACAGGAGTCTCTGTCGTGGCTCGGCGGGTTGCGAACCCGACTAGTATCCACAAGGACGCGGGTTTGATCCCTGGCATCGCTCAGTGGGTGAAGGATCCGGCGTTGCCATGAGCTGTGGCGTAGGTTGCAGACGCGGCTCAGATCCTGAGTGGCTGTGGCCGTGGTGGAGGCCGGCAGCGGCAGCTCCCATTCGACCCCTAGCCTGGGAACCTCCAATATGCTGTGGGCGTGCCCCCCCAACAAAAAAATTAGCAGGGTTATCTTGAGAGGCAAGGAAGCCAGAGAGGTGCGCGTCCTTGACGGTGGGCTGTGGGGCAGGCCGGAGCCACGGGCGTCATGAACGCTTCAAAGGCAGACCCCCTTGCAGAAGTGCCGCCAGGCTGCCTGGCCGGGGCGGGAACAAATAACACCCATGCCCCTGCCGTTTCTACCAGCCGAAGTTGTTAGACGCTGATACGAAGGACAGAAAACCATCAGCAAGAAGAGACAGTTTTAAGAAGTTCCTACTGAGGTGAAGGGTGAGGACCTTCCTAACTCGCAAGTGCCCCACAGGCTGCCGTGGGCAGGAGGCAGGTGGCCGTGGCTGCTGCCACACCAGGTCCAACGACGCTGGCTGAGGGCTGTCACAGGGAGGGGCGCCTCGGCGGCGACCCACCTCCACCGCCAGCTTCCCCACTGGGCCGGGCACTTCCTCTGTCCAATCCTGGAGAAGCAGCCGGGGAAGAAAAGGCTGCGTCCCCAGCGCCCCCTGCTGGCGCTCTGCCAGCAGCTCTTTGCCCTGGCCCAGGGACCCTGGGTTCCCGGAGTCACCCCTATACGGCCACTGGCTCTCTGGGCCACTGCAGGGGAAGAAGCGAGCCTCCCAGCTCCAGCCATCCTCCCTGGGTGCAGCTCAGCGAGGGAGTGGGGCAGGAGGGCCAGTGGAGAACCAAACCCACAGCGGCGGAAAGAAGATGCAGCCTCGCAGCACATTCCAAGCACGTCCTGCCTCATAACTGACCCCCGCCCCCCCCGCCCCCGGTTGGGGACGCGAGAAGGGATGCACTCCAGACCAAGCCAAGCAGCATCCTGGCCCCTCCCCACAAGCCCCCGGTGTGGGCAGGCCCAGGTCTGAGGGCTACCCACCCCCACCCCATTCCATCTACTGGAATCGAGTCGGGGCGATGGCAGCGTCGAGCCCAGGTCTGCTGCGGGCGCAGCAGGGGGCCCCATGGAGCCGGCCCCTCAGCGCTGCTCAATGGCAAGAGCCCAGGGCCGCCTGGCCTCCCCAGGATCACCGAGACTGGCCCCAGCCCTGCCTCCTGTGGCCAGAAGTGGGGGTGGTGAGGCTGCAATGACTTCATTCTTGCCGGCGGGGTGTCCAGAGGACGGAAGGAGACGGAAGGCACGCCCGAGGTCGCCCGAGGCTGGGGAGGGCTGGGGGTGACGGGGGCGACGGCTGGGGAGGACGGAGCTTCTGGCCAGGATGGAAACCGTTCTGAATTGGACTGTGGTGACGCTCGTACACAAGGCTGCTGCACTGGTGTCTACGCTGAAGGACAGTGGCTCACATCAGCACACAAGAGGGCTTCCTGTGGTGGCAGCAGGCTAAAGATCGGCACTGCTGCCGCTGTGGAGTGGTCCCAGCTGCAGCTCGGGTTCGCTCCCTGGCCCGGGAACTTCCATATGTCCCGGGGGCACCAAAGAAATAAAACAAAACAAGGCACGATGATGGAAAACAACGCAGTGGGTGTGCGGCCGGCCCTTCGAGGGGCCTTCGGGGCACGACCAGGCTCCTGTGGGGAGAGCAGCTGCCTGGGAGGTGACTGAGTCCTTCCTGGTGTCCGACTCCTAAGCCGCACCAGCACTGCCTCTTATGGCAAGAGCCAAGGAGCAGGCAGCTTGGGCAGAGGGTCCACAAGGGCCAACTTCAATCTCCTGGCCCTGAGGACATGAGTCCACCAGGAAGTCCTCCTGCCAGAGGTGACACTTGCTGAGAAGACACTCCCATCCCCAGGAGGCCCACCTTTCAGATCTGGCCCCTTCCCCATCCAGGGCCAGTGTGGGCATCCGTGGATCCAGCACCAAGGGGCCCCCAGGATGCAGGACAGGCCCACGCTGGGCAGCAGCCTTGCGGATGCAGGGAGAAGAAAGGGACAGAACCCCCCACGACACAAGGGCTCTGGGCAAGGCAGCAGCTGCGGCGCAAGCCACCTGCTCTGGGCATTGGAGGAGACGAACACAGGCTGACGCCAGGACGTTCCTTCTCACACCTGCAGGGAAGGACAAGCCATCGGCCCCCAGCCGGGGCCCATCTGCTCCTCAGATGGGCAGGGGGCACAGGGAAGAAGCACTCACCCCACAACCAGACCGAGTGCCTGCCACCCAGACCCTGCAGCTCACTCACTGGATCAAAGATCCAAACACAAAACACCACGAGCCTCTTAGAGACCAAAGGCAACAGCTTCGTAACAGGGACCTGACAGTGATTTCTTGCACACCAAAAGCACAGGCAACAAAAGACAAAATAAACTAGACTTCACTGAAATTAGAAACTTTTGTCCATATAAGGAAGGACACTATCAAGAGAGCTAAAAACAAACAAACAAACAACAACAAAAAAAACACTTAAAAGACAATTCACAGAATGGAAGAAAATATTTGCAAATCACATATCTGATAAAGGATTAGTATCGAGAATACACAAAGGACTCTCACAACTCAACAACAACAAAAAAACAAATGACAGGGGAGTTCCCATTGTGGCACAGTGGAAACGAATCTGACCAGGAACCATGAGGTTGCGGGTTCGATCCCTGGCCTCACTCATTGTGTTAAGGATCCGGCGTTGCCGTTGAGCTGTGGTGTAGGTTGCAGATGCGGCGCGGATCCTGTGTTGCTGTGGCTGTGGTGTAGGCGGGCAGCTGTAGCCCGATTGGACCCCTAGCCTGGGAACCTCCATATGCCGCAGGTGCGGCCCTAAAAAGCAAAAAACAAACAAACAAAAAAACAAACAATAAATGAACTAAAATCATTAAAAAGCCTTCAGGTAACAGATCTGGAGAGGGTGTGGAGAAACGGTAACCCTTCTCCACCGGTGGTGGGAATGCAAACTGGTGCAGTGACTGTGGAAAACGGTATGGAGGTGCCTTAAAAACTAAAAATACTTATGATACATTCCTGCAATCCTACTCCTGGGCATATCCTGAGAAAACTCTAATTCAAAAAGATACATGGCCCTCAATATTCATAGCAGCACTATTCACAACAGGCAAACATGGAAGCAACCTAAATGTCCACCAGCAGAGGAAGGGATAAAGAAGATGTGATGTATATTATCATGGAATACTACTCAGCCATGAAAAAGGGTGACACAATGCCATCTGCAGCAACATGGATGGACTAGAAATTATCACAGCAACTGAAGTCCGAAAGCAAAAGACAAATACCATAATATCACATGTGGAATCTAAAAAATAATACAAATGAACTTACTTACAAAAGAGAGAAAGACTCACAGACATAGAAAACAAATTTAATGGTTACCGAGGGCGAAAGAAGGGTGGGGGGAGAATTTAGAGGAGTTTGGGATTAATAGACATAAACCACTATATAAAAAAATAAACAACAGAGACCCACTGGACAGCACGGGAAATGACATTCGGCATCTTGTCAGAAACCACAATGGCAAAGAGGAAGAAAAAGAATCCGTATATACGCGTAACTGAGTAACTCTGCCGAACGCCAGAAACGAAGACAACATGGAAACCAACTACGCCGACATTTTTTTTAAAAGAGAGACAGAAAAAAAGGGGCTACCTTGACTGGCACTTCCCCCAAGAAGATAAACGACAGCTAAGAAACACATGAAAAGATGCACAGCACCGTCATTTATTTGGAAAAACGCCAATTAAAACCACAATGAGATACCAGTTCATACCTACGAAGATGGTTGCAATTAAAAAACAAACCAACCCTGAAAATAAGCGTGTTGATGAAGGTGTGGAAAACCTGCGGCTCTTGGATGCTGCTGGTGGGAGAGAAAAGGACGTGCCGCCACTGTGGAAAAGAGACCGGCCGTTCCTCGAGACCCGCAGGACCCTCTCATCGTCCAGTGACTCCACGTGCAGGCACGTACCCAGAAGGCACCCAGACAGGCGCCTGGACATCCGCGTTCCCAGCAGCATTATTCACAGGAACCAAAAGCTGGAAACCCCAAGAGTCCACTGAGGGATGAACATACAACAAAGTGTGGCCCGGAGTTCCCACTGGGGCGCTGGGGGTTAAGAACCCAAGTGCAGCAGCTCAGGTCGCTGCAGGGGTGCCGGTTCAATCCCCAGCCCAGGGCAGTGGGTTCAAGGAGCCAGTGTTGCCACCACTGCGGCCTGGACTCAATCCCTAGCCCAGGAACTTCTGCGTACCACGGGTGGGGCCGTTAAAAAAAAAAAAAAAAAGGCGAGGTCCACCCAACTATGGAATAGTATTCATTATAAAAAGGAGGAGTTCCCATGGTGGCTCAGCAGGTTCAACACCTGACTAGTATCCACGAGGCTGCGGGTGTGATCCCCTGGCTTCACTCAGAGGGTTAAGACTCCGCCGTTGACGCAGGCTGCCACGAAGGTGGCAGATGTGGCTTGGATCTGGCACTGCTGCGGGGGGCCGGCAGCTGCAGCTCTGATCCGACCTCTAGCCTGGGAACCTCCCTATGCTACCAGTGCAGCTCTAAATAGAAAAGAAAAAAAAGAAGCGAAGAGAAAAAAGAAAAGAGAAAATGAAAGGGGAGGAAAGAAGGCATGAGATTCTGACACCTGCTACCACATGGGTGAAGCCTGAAAACATATGTTAGGTGAAATACGCCGGACACGAAAGGAGAGACGTCAGTTTAGCTGGCACGGAGTTTCAGTTTGGGAAGACGAGCAACTTCCGAGGATGGATGGCGGTGACAGCCACACAGCAACGTGATCTGTGTGACGCCACTGAGCGGCACCCTTGAAAATGGTTAAGAGGTTAGGTTTTACGTTATCTGTTCCTGCACCCCAAGATCCAGGTGCCCAGGCCCGCCTGGACCCTCGCACTAGGAAGGACACCGTGGCAGGCCTCGACGCGGGGAGCCGGGCACCAAGAAACACCTGCGTGGGCCTACAGAAGGAGCCGGGCCAGCTCCGGCCCAACGCAGACCAGTGGGCACATACCTCACCTCCCACCCCAGCTTCCTCCTCTCCCCACTCCCAGTCCTCAGCTCAAGCTCAGGAGCAGCACCTCACACAGGCAGCAGGCACCCCAGAATCTTGCTGCTCCCTCGCCCATCGGGTGTCAAGACCACACCCCTTCTACCTGCACGGCAGAACCATTTTCCTGGAAGGCGTGGTGACCTCAGGTGCAAACAGCGTACAGGAGAGCACCCGGCAGAGGTGAGCCTTCTGACCTCAGCAGGGCAGGAGCAGCGCAGCAGCCAGGTCCGCCCCGGCCCCTGACGTGAGCCCGCCTCCTTCCCCAGAGGCAGAACCACCACCATCTGCCTTGAAGTTCTGCCCCGCTCCTCCTGGCTCCTGGGCCGGCCTGCACCCTGTCTCCACAGCCACCTCTGCTCCTGTGACTCACACCGTTTCGGAGGCCAACCTAGAAGCCTCCTGGGGGAAGGACGGACGCCTCACCTAAGCTCTGGGCTCAGACTGGCTCCACTTTACACCGAGAGAGCGCGCAGCCCCAGCACCCTCCTGGAAGCCCACGAGGTCACCTGGGAACACACCGGGCAAGTCTGGGTACAACACCGGCTTGGGGCCAGGGACAGTGTAAGAACGGGACAGACGAGGGCCACCCTCACAAAAGCTCACTTGACCCCTGCGGTGATGAAGGGCAAGAGAAGAAAACGACTCTCCCGCTGCAGGTCTGGGCGGGCGGCAGGGACAAAAGGGAAGCGGGCACAGGGCTGGGAGCTCCCGGGCAGGGGGCCGGCGTGAGCAGGGAGGCCCCCAGCGGGGATGAGTGGGGTCTGGCCTGGGGAAGCGGGAGGGCCGGCCTGCCTGCTGTTCTGGAACAAAGGGGCCCCAGCTGGCCCCAGCTGCGGGCCCCGCAGAGCCCAGAAGAAGGAGGTGGCCTGGCTGTGGCTCACAAGAGCACCCGACCCCGGGCGAGGTGCTAAGCTGATGAGCTCCGAGGTGGACAACAACCAGGGCTTGGCACTGGGCACAGCTGGATTCAGATCCCACCTCCAGGACGGACCACCTGTCTAGCCTGGGCAAGGGGCCTCGGCTTTCCTCTGTAAACTGAGGGAGAGAGATCATCTCTAGACGTTCTAGAAAATTTGTAGAGTTTAGTGTGAGAAGAAAAAGAAAACTCCTCTTTTGTTCCACGTGTGGCCTATATCCCCCGCCTTTGTAACACACAGGTCCTTTCAGACGAACAACACGAGGGACGGGGCTCCGACAGGCAGGGCGGCAAAGGATGGAGGCCAGGGGCCGTCTGGACGGCAAGATCACCAGTTGGCTCGGTGAAGAAAGCACGCTGCCACCTTCAGCCTTGGCTCCAGCCACCGCTGGGGCACAAGACAGGGCTGGCAGCAACCCTGAGAGGCTCCAGACGATGGCCCCACAGGTCACGGGAGCGAGGGAGACGAGCCCCAGGCCATCTGCCGTTGGAGCTGGAAAGGCCGCTCGGAGGCAGCCCGGGGCGGAGCACAGCCTTGCTGGGGCAGGAGCACGCCAGGAAAAGGCCAGGAGACAGGCCGGAGCCGTTCCGAGGGGCAGAGCTGGGCAGCTGAGGGAGGCCCCGAGGACAGACGTCGAGGAGGGCTGGGACTCAGTGTTCGTCTCAGATGCAGAGGAGAGGGCGCATCTGCGTCCCCGGCCCCATCACTTCTCAACACAAGCAGCTGTCTTGGGAGCTCTCCTGTGCGGCAGCAGGTTAAGGATCCGATGCTGCCACAGCTGAGGTGTAGATCCCTGGCCCGGGAATGTCCATATGTCTTGTGTGTGGCCCCCGCAAAACAAAAAACAAACAAAAAAAACCCCAGCTGCCTCTGGCAAAGACTCCCATCCATCAGACTGGAAGGGCCTGAGACAATCAGGTAGCCAGGGGACAAGGAACAGCCCCGAGGGGCCAGATGGCCCAAGGGCACACAGCAGCTGGGCAGCACAGGATGGCTTCCTGGAGCCAGGGAAGAAGGACGTGGCAGGGTGGGAGCCGAAAGGCATGCTGGCACCACCAACAGAGGCGCAGAGCCTCTCCTGAGGCCCGCGTGCCCTGGGCAGGTGCAGAGCCAGCAGCTCTTCCTTCCCTTTTCCAGCAGGGGGGGTGCAGGGCCGAGGCTCACACAGGTCAGGACTCAACAGAGGCCAGAAACGAACCGAACGTGGTTCCAGGGAGTGGTACGTGGTGGAGACCAGGTCTCGAGCTGAATCCTGCGGGAACAGGCTAAAAGGCCTCGGCTGGCTCCCTGGAGGGGGCGTTGCTCCGGGAGGGGCCGGGGATACAAGACAGGCCACTGCCTGCCAAAGGCATCAACTCCACACACATACACTGGAAACCCGGCCCGAGGGCACAGCACCCGCCACGGAAAGACGAGCGCAGACGTCAAGTCTGACCACAGCCTTCGGGAAGCACAGGGCAAGGAGGCCGGGCACAGCCCAGGCGGGTGGTAAAGGCTCCTCGTGGCCCCAGGACCAGGCTTGTCAAGTGAGGCGCCTGGGAAGAGCCAGGCTCAGAAGACGGGCTGCAGAGACAAGCTCGGCCGGAGGAAAGGCGGCACAGACACCGGGGGCTTCGGCTAAATGAACGCTCTGTCCCCATGACCTGAGGCTGGCACCACCTCCAGAGCAGACACATGACCATCAATGTGCCACTCAACAGTGATCACCCAGACAGCAGGCGCTTCTCAAGCACCTACCATGTGCCAGGCCCTACTCTGGGCACTGAGAACACAGCAACAAACACAACTTGACAACAATCTCTGGCCTGACCAAAAAAAGGCTCCTTAATGGCGCAGCTGGTTAAGGACCCGAGGGTGCCACTGCTGTGGCGCGAGCTCCGTCTCTGGCCCAGGGAAGCCCCAAGTGTCAAGGGAGCAGCCGCCTCTGGCCTCACAGAGCCGACCGTGCAAGCGAAACGGAGGAAGCACACGCGTGGGAGGTGGCGGTGAGGGGCTCGGGGGAGGTGGAGGTGGTTCCCAGGCAGCAGGGAGGGACTGAGGTGCAGGTCGGGGACAGAGGGACGGAGGGGGAAGTAAGAGGGGAGGCGCCAGTGGACTCAATCCTGAGTCGGTGCTGCTGCCTTGGCTTTTTTGTTTTGCTTTTTAGGGCCGCACCCACGGCACATGGAGGTTCCCAGGCTAGGGGTCAGATCAGAGCTGCAGCTGCCGGTCTACGCCACAGCCACAGCCACAGCCACGCTGGATCCTCAACCCACTGAGTGAGGCCAGGAATCGAACCTGCGTCTTCATGGGTTCTCGTCAGGTTGGCTTTTGTCGCGCCACGCCGGGAACCCCGCCGCTGCCTTGGTTTGATCAGCGTCTGAGAGAGAGTCCTGCAACCACAGTGCAGGTCTGAGAAGGTGCTGGCTCAGGCCTCAACAGCCAGTCCCCAGCGCCACCTCTGACTCGCCGCCGCCACCAGGCCTCCCACCGCAGAGGCAGCGACGGAGGGCCCTGGACACAGGTCACGGCGGCGGGTGCCAGGGCTCAGGGAGGAATTTCCGACCGTGACCCGAGCCCACTCTATCTGTGGCGTCGCTCCTGGGATCCCAGCCCCGTCCTGCGCTGGACGCCGGCTGGTGTCCCGGCTGGAGGTCAGGGTCCTCCCGTCCTCCAAGGGCGACTCCGGCGGCCCCTTTCCCAGCCCTGCCCGGCCGCCTGGCCTAGAAAAGCCTGCCCTTTCTCCCGTTTCTTCGGTGCTACTCCTTTACTTTAAAATAAGCTTTTAGCTCCGTTTAGATTCCCGGGACGCCGTGAGGAGCGCGGAGCTCTCCGTGTCCCCCGGTGCTGCCCTCCTGCCGGGCGTGCTGTGTCCGCCACAGGCTGACCCGCAGCAGGTCACTAGAGGCCGCCCTCCGCTCAGCTCTCCCTGTGCCCTCCGTCCGGGTCCGGGCCGGCACCCGCAGGCCGTTTCGCTGTCCTGTCCCCCCAGCTCCTCTCGCTCAGACGCGCCGGACTCAGTGGGGGGCCGGGGCCCTCCTCAGGGTTACACTGGGTGGGGGTTCGGCCAGGGAGCAGGCCCGTCCCTCTCGGCGCTGACCTCGGGCGCCTGGCTCAGGTGTGTTCGTCGGGCTTCCCTCCAGGGGTGTCCCCGTCCCCACTGTCCTCCACGCGGGAGGGGTGGGGAGTCAGCGCCACCTCCTCGGGGGTGGAGTCGCCTCCTGGATGGGATGCTGGGACTCCTCCTGCTCAGGTGACTGTTTGCTGCCCCCTTGCGTATCTCTGTGTTCAGTCAGTTCCCGGGGGCGGTGTGGACGCACAGTGTCTGTCTTACAGTCTGGATTATAATCCGACACTGCATCACGAGAGGCGGTGCTGTGGGTGCCTGGCACTCAGGGCTGGGTTAGCACCCAAAGGCCCCACCAACCACATTCAGAAAGAAAATGAAACCTCGGGCAGCCTGAAGGAAGGGGGGGATGGCAGGCCTCTCTTCTCCAGGGACACTGAGACGCTCACAAGACCAGGAAGGGGGACCATGTCAGGCGACTGCACCCCGACGAGAGCTGGGTGGGAGGTGACAGCTGGTGCCCCAAGAGGCCCCAGGGGACCAGCAAGGCAGAGAGACTCCCGCCTCCACAGCCTGGCCAAGAACACGGCAGAGGGGACGCAGCCAGCACAGGTGCTGCGCTGACCACAGGGCACACAGGCAGACACATCCTTCTGGTCAACCATGCTGCTGGGCCTTGAAACCAAGCGGCCTGGGCTGAGCAGGACCCACACGAGCTGGAAGCCCAAAGGGAAAAATCCTAAGACTTATTCCAAGAATCCAAAAGATCTAGTGACAGAGAAACTGGAACCTGAATCACAGGCATCCCCAGCCGGCCAGGTCTGCCGGGGGGGGGGGGGAGGGAGACAGAAAGTAACGAGAGCTTCCGGCAGGGACCCTCGCCTGCGGCCTGTGCACCGAGTCTGCCTGGAAACCACCAGGCAGGGCCGAACCCAAGCCCTTCCCTTGGCCCCCAGGATCGAGGGCAGGGGAAGACCGCTCTGTGGGCAGGTCCAGCACAGAGTCAGAGCAACCTGGACAGGGCCCAGCCAGCCTGGCTCCTCGCCCTCCTAGCGAACCTGGCAGCAGGACCGCGTCCCCGTGCTCTGCAGGCTCCTGGGCTCCTTCCCGGGCAGAAGGGGCGGCCTCGGACTAATGCCGGACCCGAGGCGGGATCCCCTGGGCCCTCAGCACCCAGCTCAGCACGGGGGCAGCAAGGGACCGCTTGGGAGGGGGTGCCCAGAGTGCTCCTGGGCCCTCCCTCTGAGACGGCCACAGCTCGTGCGCTTCTCCCCTGCTCACCATGCAGCCCACCAAGCCCTCGGGGCAGGGGCACTTCTGTCAGGGGACCGCAGGAGCCCAGGAAGCAGACACGCCCCAAGCCAGCACAGGCGGCTGTGAGACCCAGAGCGAGGGAATCACGGCTCCTTTCACTCCTCTGGCCACTGGATGGACAGTCCTGAGCACCGGCAGGGCTGGAGGGGATGCGGATGGGGCGCCAGGGACAGCAGCCCCCCGACGTCTACTCCAACGCGCCAGGCACCCGAGGTACGTGCAGACGCATCGAGCCGCAGCCTGGGACGGGTGTGCTCGTCCGTCCGTACGGTCGCCCCAGTGATTAAAAACCTCCCTTTGGGTGGAGGATGCCCGAGCCGGGGCTGGAATGATCAAAGACTAAAGCGTACCAGGGAGCCCTGCCAGGACACAGAGCTCCCTGTGCTGCACAGCCACGCTCTTCCCCGAGGACTGGCCCTCAGACAGCCAGAAACAGCCTCCCCTGGCCGGGGCCTCCCGAGGAGCACCACCTCCAAGTAGCTGATGCCCCCCAGGCCTGTCTCGGACGGGCCTCCCCCATGTGCCCTAGTCCCAGAGGGCTAGGGCACCCCTACCTCTCTGTGCCACAGACGGCAGCTCCCACCCCAGGGCATCCTCCGCAGGGCGCCTCAACCGCCCTGGGGATGGAGGGCAGGGCTCCCAGCGCGGGTGGGAGTGCACGCGCACCTCAGCTGACGCAGGACGAGATCCGCGTCCACTCGCGGACGGACAGTGAGTCCCCCTCTACGCTTCTGTGTGAGGCTTGTGGAACCCGCAAGTGGGGAACCCAGGACACGAGAGGACACAGAGAAAGCACGAGAACGCGGTGGGAACCTGAGCCTGTCCCACAGACGTACTGCAGAGCAACAAGGCCCCTTGCAGCCCCTCCCCACACAGGAAGGACCCCAACAGAACGAGCTTCTCTCCAGACAGGGGGCCATGCCAAGGGGCCCACAGTGGGGCCCAGGGAGTCTTCAGGAAACCAAGGCGGAGGCTGAGAGCAGAGCCGGGGAAGACAGGCTGACACGGGAGGGGTGGGCAGCCACCCCTGGAGCCAGCTGGCTGCCCCCGCCAGCCTGCTCGCCGCACCCCAAGGGTGACCCCAGGGAGACACGGCTGAAGGAAAACCATCGGGTCTCTGCCCCGGGATGCGGGACAGGTGCTTTGCCGTGGGTGGAGGAGGGATGGAGCAGCGGCTGGGCCTCAGCGGCCTCCCACCCAGAGCTGACAGCAGCCTTGGTCCGCTCAGCAGGAAGGAGGGAAGAAAGACGCAGCCGCCCAGTGACGAGGACAGCTTGGATGTCTTTCCGCCTGAACACAGGAGTCATTCTCTATCGGGAAAAGTAAAACAAATTCTGGAAATCCACAAGGCCAAAGGCTCGGGGCGGCGAAGCCATGAGTCCACGGCCCGAGCAGGCCCGCCCGACGCATCTCAGCACATGCATCCAGGAGGCTCTGGGCACCCTGTCGGCTACTCACACAGCTGCAGAGCAGCGTGGCCTTGAGCAAGGCACCTAAGCGCTCCAGGCCTCTATTTTTCCAGCTGCAAAATGGCTTCGTAAATGAGCCACAGGGCACAGAGCCCTTAAGAGCAGTTTCTGGCACACAGCAAGTGCTGTAAGAGCATTTGATAAGCAAATAACATACGCATTCTTCCTTATCACCCCAAGTTCTGCTCACAAGAACACATGTTCGGAGCCCCGTGAGAGGCCACTGCATGCCCATGAGGACAAGCACAGCGAGTGCAACGGGGGAGACGGTCAGTGCCATGCTGGGAGGACAGCGAGAGCCCGACGTTCTTATACCCACTAGTCAGATGGCGCAGTCGCTGCGGACACGTGCGAAGGCTCAAGAACGTCACTGGCACAGTAGGATAAGGATCCAGCACTGTCTCTGTGGTGACATGGGTTCAATCCTTGGCCCGGGAACTTGCACATGCTGCAGGGGCAGCCAAAAGAACCACCAGTGAGAGACACCACCCCACCTGGCAATTCCACTCCAGATACACATCCAAGAAAATGCGCTAGGGGTGTCCAGAGAAACCTGTCGTGACGTCCAGGGCAGCTCTATTCACAACAGCCAATGTGCGAGGAGCCCGGATGTCCACCAGCAGGTGAACACACAAAATGTAGCCCGTCCACACCACAAGCTGTTCTGCTTTAGGCAGGAATGAAATTCGGACACTGAGCTGAACACGGGTGACCCCTCGACACTCAGCACCGAGTGGGAACAGCAGACGGCAAGGCTGCACGTCGCGTGGCTCCGTGTAGGCCCACGGGAAGAAGAGGGAAGGCCACGGGTGGCTGGGGCAGCTGGCGGGGAACGGGGGGCCTGCTGAAGGGCTCAGGGCTCCGCTCTGCAGTGAGGACCGTGTTCGGAAATGGACCGCGCTGACGGCTGCTGGACGGTGTCCGCGCAGGTACGACCTGCGTGGTGTCTGAGCTCCGTCTCCACGGCACAGCGCGACAAGCGCTTTTGTGTGAGTGACGCGAGGAGCAAGCAGCCAGGCCAAGGCTTCCAGGCCACCCTCTCGCACCCCACTCCCGAGCCCCCTGGGCGCAACGGCCGCTTCTCCCTCACCTGCAGGTGTCAGCTGGGAGGACTGCGTCTGTCACGGGAGATTTTATATTAACAGCTAGGCCTGCCACCCTGCGCGCACCTCGTCTCTCACTGAGCTTCTGTCCCGGAGGCTTCAGAGACCCCTCCCGACCACCACGAGGCCCTGGACCGGGGTCCTCTCTGCAGCAATGCTAGCAGGCTGGCATCCAGGACACAGTGGCTGGGAGGAGGAAGGGGGGAGACGCATGCACACACACACCCGCTCCCGTGCATGCGCACACACGCGCGCGCGCACACACACACACACACACACACACAGGCCCTCACACCTCCCCACACAGACGGGAAGGGGTCTCCTCCTCACCTTCCCGCTCAGACCACAGGCCCCTGAGGCTCCTCCAGGCCTGATGCACTCCCAGCCCGGCTCCACCAGCGCCAAGGCTGCTCAGGCTCTCCTCCCCCCTCCCCGGTACCTGTGTCTGTGGGGAGGTTAGCCTGGAGCTGCTGGTGGTCGGGAGGAAGAGCCCCTCCCACGTCCTGGCTCAAGAGAAGAGGTGTGCCCAGGGTGGCGCAGCAGTTAACGAACCCGACTGGTATCCACGAGGAGCCAGGTTCGATCCCTGGCCTCGCTCAGTGGGTTAAGGGTCCGGCATGGCCGTGAGCTGTGGTGTAGGTCACAGACGAGGCTTGGATCTGGCCTTGCAGTGGTTGTGGCTACAACTCTGATTTGACCCCTAGCCCGGGAACCTCCATGTGCTACAGGTTCAACCCTAAAAAAACAAAAAAAAAAACAAAAACAAAAAAAAGAATTGGACTACGGCGGCTCAGGCTGCTGCTCAAGTTCAGTCCCTGGCCTAGGAACTTCCAGGGCTGTGCTGCGGGTGCAGCCATTAAAAACAAACAAACAACAACACTGGAGATGTCCCGAGACTGCCAGGTGACTGAAAAAACAAGCAAACAGCAGGGGACTTTCTTTCCAGCAGAAGAGCGATGGCTTGCATGCTGAGCTCACTCCACTACCACAGAGCCGGGTCAGGGCCGCCGCCAACCACAGGGCACCAGTGGGCTGGCCAGAGTGCATCGCTGTCCAGCCAACAGCCCTGGGCCAAGGCACAGGGGCATCGGCTGACCTTCCTTCAGCTTCCCCAGCCCTACATGCAGCCTGGCACAGGCAGGGCCTGACCCTTGCCTTGGGGACAGAGCGTGCCCGGGAAGCGCAGCTGCGGGACACTTCGATGTAGGGGAAGAGGTGGGGGCTCTGGTCTCGGGGGGCCGGGACGGCCCTGCACAGTTAGGAAGCAGCAGAGCTAGGCTTACTTGAGAGCCAAACGCCCACAGGGTGCCCGCCGCCCACAGGCCACGGGGACAGGCTGATCCCCAGAGGCATCAGGCCGTCCTCTCCCCTGTCACTGCCCCCAAGGTCCTCCTGGCCTTTAAGGACCCGCCCCAGCACAGCACACACCTCCCCTCCGAAGCTAATTAAATGCCTTGAGTTAATTTCAGTCTCTGGAGCTGCGCCTGGGATGCGCTACGAGGCGGGAGGGGCTCACTGGGTGACCTGGATGGCCACTGAAATGTCGGCCCTCAGCGCCAGTCGGGGTTGGGGGTCACGGGATGAGACCCCTCACTTGGGCTGGGAGTGCACCGGGCACGCTGGCCCACAGCTGCTGGAGTCACAAGACCTCCCTTCTCTTTAGGGACAAGTGGAATGACGGCTGTTCCCAAGAAAACACCCTGCCGCACGTCCTGCGAGATGCCCTGTTGCTAAACAGGAACAAAGACGCCTCCCTCGAAGACTGGATTATCCCCAGCTTAAAACACAACGAGGGCATCAGAAGCCGGGGAAATCGTGTGCAAAGGACCGTCGTCTGAGGCTAGGCTGTCAGGGGAGCGGGTGCGGGAGCAGGCGCCGTTCCCGCAGAGAACCAGGCGGCTGTCTTTCTCCGCAGTCGTCTCATTCCCGGGCAGCAGATGAGCAGGGAGACGCCGGCTCACCCCGAGGGACCCTGCTGGGATGGGCGCAGCCTGGACATCACCCAGCGAGCAGCCGCGGCCGGGGCAGGGGCAGGGCTGGGGCGGGCGGAGCAGGAATGGGCGCGCTCTCCACGTGAAAAGGGGGAGGCGGCAGGCAGGACCAGGGCCCTGGGCTGCCTGGGCGAGCTGGGGTACCTCCACTTGGGCCTCCCGTTTACTCAAAGTCGAGGCCACCGCCTCCCAAACAGCCAGAGCAGCTGCAGGGCAGCGGCAGCGGCGGCCGGAAGCCCCCCGCCCCCCCAGCGGCGCCCGGGAGGAGTCCCCGGGGCGACAGGAAGGCGGCGGGGGGGGGGGGGGGGGGGGACAGGAAATGGAGCTCCACGGAGGTCCTGTCCCGCATCACACTCATCGGAGAGTCCCCTCCTCTCCCCATCCCAGGGATGCCAAAGTTTAGACGTAGTGAGGGGCCAGCCAGCAGACGGCGGAGCTGGAGTTCAAGCCCACACACATCCGTCCGTGGATCCTCTGACCAACTGTTGTGAGGACAGAACAACTCAGGTTGGTTCTGACAGTTCCTCGAGGTGACAAGCCAGCCGACACAAGCTGTGGGCCTGCGCTGCCCGGGCTGGCACGCTGTGCTCCCCCAGGCCAGGCTTGTGGGCATCCAGGAGGGGTGGGGCGGCCCTACAGACCCTTCGGGATGCAGCGCCACAGCTTTCCAGAGTAACCTGTCATCACCCCACACCACACCCACCTGTGCCGCTCTCGGCCCAGGACAGCGGCAGGGCAGAGGTGGAGTCTGGCTGGGGGGGGTCACTGAAGGGCCTCTTTATGCACTGAATGTCCCCCCTCAATATTCCTACATTAAAATCCTACCCCTCGGAGTTCCCGTCGTGGCTCAGTGGTTAACGAATCTGACTAGGAATCGTGAGGTTGTGGGTTCGATCCCTGGCCTCGCTCGGTGGGTTAAGGATCCGTCGTGGCCGTGAGCTGTGGTGTAGGTCGCAGACGAGGTTCGGATCCCGCGTTGCTGTGGCTGTGGTGTAGGCTGGCGGCTACAGCTCCGATTCGACCCCTAGCCTGGGAACCTCCACATGCCGCCGGAAGTGGCCCTAGAAAAGGCAAATAGACCAAAAAAAAAAGAAGAAAAAAAGAAAAGCCCCTACCCCTCAACGGGAGAGCATCACAGGTGGGGCCCTGGGTGACTCGACCGGATGCGGTCACGAGGGTGGAGCGCTCGAGGATGGGAACCCGCGTCCCCTCTCTGCCAGGTGAGGACCCAGGAGCCACCTGGAAGCAGGGCCTCACCTGACCCTGGACTCTCAGGCTCCAGAACAATGAGAAACAAACAGTGTGGTTTATAAGCCACTCAGTCTGTGGTACCCGCTGCAGCAGCCTCGATGGAGTGGGACAGGCTGGCAGCAGGGAGGTGACGCCTGGACGGATTCCTCTGAACAAGCAATAAACCAAAAAGAGCCTCTCATCATTTCAACCCCCACAAGTTCCCATCAGAGAATTTTTCTGAATAGTCGGTTGGTCTTTTCATCTTTGTGGTGTCTTGTTTTTACAAAATTTGTACAATGAGTAGGTTACTTTTATAACCGGGAAAGACATTTGGAACAGCAAGCAGTTTTCGTGGTATTTGCTCTCTCGCGTGCGACCAAGCCCCTTGGTTTCAAGTCCAGTCCAGTCTCTAGCATTTTGCCTTATCTCCATCTTTGCTACAGATGTGCTTCATTTTAAGAAACCTGAAATTGGCAAATTCAAAGCTACAAGAAAAGTAAATGCAGGATGACTTCGCACCAGGATCCGGCCGCCACGGGTGCCTTTAGATGCGGCTCGGTTAGTCCGGGGCTTCCCTGTGGGGCCAGTGAGAAGGCAGTACGGGTGGCTCAGCATTTCTACGACAAGGGGGAGCTCAGAAAGACGGAGCTCGGAAAGGCCTGCGAGCAAGAGGGAGGGGCTGGGAAGCGAAAGGCTCTCAGCTGGCTCCAAGCTTGCCTGCTCAGCCGTTAGCATGGCTATTTTGGGGTTTCCGACGGGGAGGGGCGGGGGAGAGACATTCTTCCCACCACTGACAGCCCTGCTGGGCAGCCCCTTTTGCCCCGCTCCCCTCCCCGCCCCTCCCCTCCCCAGCCCCCTGGGAGGACGGAAGCCCACCCGGGAGTATTGCTCTCCTCCCCTTCCATCCCTCCCTCCCCTCTCAGGAGCTTGGCGGGGGCCCGGCCCACTGGCTGGTCTCTTCATACAGAGCTGGGAAAATGTGGAAGTCAATAGAGCCTCAATCAGGCAGGCATCCAAAGTTTGGGGCGGGGGGGGGGGGGAATGGGGAGGGGCCTGAGCTCCATGCAGGGAGACCCGGGGTGGACGCTTCCCACAGACTCCTCTTGGTCCGCACTGGCCAGGCCGCCGGCCCCCCTGCACCACCCCACTGGCCGAGGGAAGGGGGCTCGTCCCCCTTTTCTTCCTCCCGGGGCTCTTCTTGGAGCAGCAGGCCCTCAGAGTGTGGGCCTGGACCCGCGCGCAGTGGCAGCCCTCCAGACTCAACAAAGGCAGTTTCCCCTCTTAACTGTGGAAACTCGGCATTTCTTATTTATTCCATTCTGAGCCTGGAAAGAGCAGTGACGGGGAGGTCTGATTTCTTCCCCGAGTGGAGGGTGGGGAGAGCGGCGGACTCTGCAGGGAGGAGACTGGGCCGGAAGAAGCCCACAGATATTTTTAGAGACATGGGAATTAAGCAAGCAGGGACCTTCTGGGGCCAGAGACGCTTTTGTTTCAATCCCAGTGCTCCAGGCCTGGAGGCAGAGGGTGGGAGGGGGCAGCAGAGCCCAGGTAAAAGGCCAAACGCCCAAGAACCGAGAGCTCTGCCGCTGTCCAGTCTGCTCTGCGTTTGTGCAGGGCGGGCGCACGTCACGACTGCCCAGCAGCGCCGGGTGGCCGAGCACGATGGCCCCCGGCCCCTGCAGGGCCGCCCCCTCAGCAGCCTGCTCCCAGCCCCCAGCTCTCCCAAGTGCAGGGAGACTCGCCCCCCGCCCCCCACGGCTGCTGGTTCTGACCTGACTGCGATGGAATGAAATGGAATCTAAAATAAGGCTTTTCAATTATCTTCAGGCTGCCGATGAGTCAGGCTATTTCCTCAGCCCACTGAGGCCACAAATATGGTCTCGAACATGGGTGCCTCACTCAAAAAGCATCTCTACAGCCTCCGGAACAGCCACACAAGTGCGGGTACAGGACGTGGAGAGAAGAAAACGGAGAAGAAAAGGGTGACCTTGGACGCCCTCCCCGCCGAGGGGGCGAGCAGCGCTTCTGGAGCACGACCAGCGATCGATCACACTCCAGACCCAGCAACTCTGAGTCTGGGAACTTGTGCTGAAGCACTTTTTTTTTAAAAAAAGGAGGAAGGAAGGAAAAAACTTGAAAGCAACCTGAATGCCCACAGTCTGGAACAGTGAATACAGCTGCCTGGTGGCACAGTGTCCCTATCAAAGACTGTCCTTCCAAACCGGACGCAGGGACTGCGGCGTCGCTTCGGTGGAGATTCCTTCTTTCCACGCCCCACACGAGTCTCCAACTACACCCTGAGCAAACTGTACTTCTGGCCTTGGGGGCAGAAATCACCACTCCCCCACCCCGGCTTTGAGTGACCCCGCACCTCCAGGCCCCACCAGTCCTTTCCCAGGACACCCCTGAGCGGGCGGCGGGGTGGGGGGGGTGCTGTCTCTCTGGGCACGTTGCGCCCCACCCCCCTCCCCCGCGGTGGACCCCTCCTTCCCGACCAGAGACTAGGAGACCTTGGAGGGCAGGACACTTTCTCATCTGTATCTTTCAAACCCCAGCCTGCCCATGGCACACAGCGCGTGATAAGCGAACGAATACATTCAACCTCCCCTGGTCTGCCGAGGTTCCAGAGAGAGTCGTGGGCAGCGAGCTGGGAGTGGAGAAGGAAACACGACCAGGAACGCGTCCTGGGGTGAGGACGGGCCCGAGCCCAGAGCTCCCCGACAGCCTTTCTCAAGTCCGCCAGCGGGTCAGGCACAGAAGTGGCCCAGGCCGCGACCAGGGTCTTCGGGCTGGTGCACGGAGGTGACGGGGCCAGCCCGGCCCGCGCCTCCTTTGCCAGAGGAAGATCAGCGGGTCGCCCTCTGACGTCTCTGGAAGGGCCGTCATCTTTAACCCTTGGGTATCCAACCAGAGAATCTAGAATTTCAACTACCTGTGCAAGTGCCTCTTCCTCATGAAAGGTGTTAAAGCAAATTACAGCTGGAACATTTAATTCAGGAGGCAAATACGCCCCCAGTAGGTGTGTGAACACTCGCTCCCATGCACGCCACACACAGCCCAGCAGGTACACACAGAGCTATGTAGACCCAGGGACCAAGAGGCCCACGCAGGACCAAGCAAGGCACAGAAGCTAAGGGCAGCCTGGAAACAGAGCCACGGGGAAGGCGGGAGGAGGCGCCCACAACGGAAACCTGCATATGCCCCGAGCAGACTGACTCCTAAAATGGGGGGGGGGGGGCACCCGACAAAAGTGGCCAAAATCAGAGTCCCCTGGTGGTGCAGTGGGTTAAGGATCTGGCGCTGTCACCACAGTGGCTCAGGTCACTGTCGTGGCGTGGGTTTGATCCCTGGCCCGGAAACTTCCACATGCTGGTGTGGCCAGGAAAAAAAAAGTGGCCAAAATCACAGTAGCTGGTTCAAGTTGCCGATCAAACCCTAATAAAAAGACCACAGATCATTTTTTAAAAGTATAAACTCTCAGAGACAAGCTGGAGGGGCAATGTGGGATATTAAACAAATTTTGAAACACAGGAAGTGGCTGTGCAGGCAGAGTGACCGGGTAAAGCAGGAAAGCGCCCAGAGGGAAACCAGGAGGAAGCAGGCAGCCACCGTGCAGAACAGCAGCAGGCTCAGGGCCCAGAGGCCCCAGGAGGCAGGGTGAGAGCCGGTGGACAGGACAGCCCCCCGGTAAGGCGCAGTCAGGCCTCGGGCCGGCTCCCACCAGCGGCAACCAGATGCTCTCTGCAAAGGCTCTGGACCCAGGCCAGCCGGGGACGGGGGCAGGGGCTGGGGCTGGGGCTGGAAGAGTCCATGGACGTCTGCATCCTGAAAGCGAGGGCTCCTAACACCAGGTTCTTCTGGGTCCCCAGGTCTCCTCAGACTGCACACGGGAGGACACGCCAGCCCCCTGCCTGCCTGTCAGCCAGTCACCCACACACCCTACACACAGGCTTGTTCTCAAAAGCAGAGGTACAGCCAAGGGTCACCACTGAGAAAACCCAAGACCAAAACGGGCAGAGAGGGAACCGAGAAGAAGGCGGGTCAGGCCAGAGACAGAATCTCAACATGACTGAAATCCGAAGAGAAAGTACTGCATCCGTGAACCAGGAATAGGAAAGTACAAAAGGTGACACTTGGAGAACAGAAAGAGGAGCCCTGAGAAACCAAAAATATGATAGCTGGCGTAAGAACCAGCCTAGAGGTAAGCGAACAGGATATTCTGGAATCGGCAACGGAAGGGCTTACAGGTAAGGGTCGTGAAGTCTCAGGCATGACAAAGCGACGCAGGAAGACCGAAAAATGAGAGATGGCCCAAGAACCCAGGGCCCGGTGACAGGAGTCAAGACCAGGGAAGAACAGGACAAAGGAAAAAAGTACCAGAGGAAAACACACAAGACGACGGGCTGGGCCAGAAGGACAGGACCTTCCTCGCCGAAAGGTGCACAGGCTTCCGGCTCAGTGAGAGAAAACACATCCACACCGAGACAGAGCCTCCGGAAATTTTCGAACCCATGGGATAACGAGAAGCTCCTGAGAATTTTCAGAGAGAAAAGTCCATTTGATTACAAAGAATCGGGATCCTTCGTACATGGACTTCTCAACGGCAATGGTAGAAATTTAAGACAAAGAATGGTGCCATCAAAATTCCAAGGGAAAATTATTTCCAGCCTGACATGCTCGCAGTCCAGCTACCACCAATCAAGAGCGTGGGCGGGAAAGGCAGTTCCAGACACGCCAGGTGAAAAGCCCTTTTTCCTTCATGCCTTTCTCAGGAGGCTTCGCCAAGTGGAGAAGTAACCCAGGGAAAAAGAGACGGTCTGAGAAACTCGGGAGGAGGCGGGAGGCAGCTCCCGGTCAAGAGCGAAGCGCCAGGCCTGCAGGAGACCCGGTCCAAACAGGAGCCAGGGAGGGAAGGCTCCAGAGGGACGTGGCCACGGATTCAGAAAAGAGCCACCGACCTGGGACTTGCCCCCACTGAGAGGAGTTTTATGGTTCTGTCCGAAAGCTCA
Organism: Phacochoerus africanus; assembly: GCF_016906955.1. Classification (NCBI taxonomy): domain Eukaryota; kingdom Metazoa; phylum Chordata; class Mammalia; order Artiodactyla; family Suidae; genus Phacochoerus; species Phacochoerus africanus. Next base: position 60,502,902 of record NC_062557.1, read on the forward strand.
GAGTTCAATTAAGGTTAAATATAAATCAAACAAATGAAGGGAGGAGGGCAGTTATTAACTCAAGAGAAACCAACTGTGAAAGGAGCCCTAACGTGCTCTGCTGCAGGGCCACGCGGGCACCACCCACTTAACCCCAGGCGGGACTGTGCTGAACCACACCGGCAGGACGAGGGGCTGGGAGGAGAAAGACCCAATCCTGTGCCTGGTGAGCAAAGCCAACGAACACCTCCCCAGACTCTAGAAACAGCGGTACGGATGTGCCACCGACAAACGCGGGAGCGCCCAACCAGTCGGGCCCCCAGACCCTAAGCGGCCCCTCTGGGGCAGCCCCCGGCGGGGAGGGCACGCCTCTGTGCAGCGAGTGCTGTGGTTCTGCAGCAGACGTCCCACACCGCCCGACAAGGCTCAGGGTCCGGGGCAGCGGAAGCCATCTGGCTACCAGACCGTGGCAGTTCAGCCGAAAGCCGTGGTGCTGTGCTTGCCACACCTGGCACTGTGACCAGGCCTGCCCTCGACGGGGAGAGGATGCCGCGGAGGACACGCTGCAGGAAAGCAAGGAGACGACGGGGCCACCCAAAAGGCGGGGCGGAGCGCGTGCCAGGCACGACCGGCGGAGGGGGGAGGGTTCCGGGTTACTTCCTAGGCCCGGCCCCGTGCCTGCCCCTCCCTGTGTGGCCCCCCCTCCCCACGTGCAGAACAGGGGACCGCATCCGCGTGGAGACCTCGCTGCGCCTCTCCCTGGGCTGCGGCGATTACACAGAAACCGCGCTGGGTACACGGGGGTGAGGCCGTCTTCCTAACCTCCTCTCACAGAGCGTGAACTCTGTGCAGGGGACCCCAAAAGATCAGAGGTTGCCATCCTCCTGACACCCAGGCCACTGCTCTTCCCCCCCCTGCCCGCCCGACGACACAGCTCCGTGCCCACGATGAGTGCGGTGGACCAGAGCCACGAGGACCGCGCCTGGTCACACGCGGCCAGACTCCAGGCAGCGGGCGGCCCTGCGTGGAGGCAGAGGTGTGGCCCTGAAAGCTGCCCTCCTCCCCTCGGGCCTCAGCCCCTCATCTGTTGGAGGCGGGGTAGCCTAGCCCAGGTCTCCAAGGAGCTCAACCCCACTCCACACCCACCACCCCCGCCCCGCCAGGTCTGCTCCCGACACGGGGGCTAAGTAGGGCCAGGTGTGGCCAGCACACCAGACACGAGGCCAAGGCCCACGTCCAGGGGATGCCTCAGACACTGGCTGCCTCACGGGATGAAGAAAAGGAGGCACCCTAGCCCTTCACCTCCCTGGCACTTCTCCACGCCAGCGGCGAGGCTGTGGGCACTGAGTGCCCTGCGGCAGGTGTCAGCACCCACCACACCCTGAGGGTAGGACGACCTGCCACACCAGGGCCTTGGAACATGAACCAGTCAGAGCTGTGGAAGCGGGACTCTGCCCCCAGGCTCAGGGCAAGAAGCTCAGCTCTGCTGGAGGAGACCCCTCCCTGGGGCAGGTGGCCACTCCCCGCACGGGACCACTGGGAGGACTAAGTGGACCCCGTGAGAGGAGCTGGCACAGCTTCTTGGCAGGGGCCTGGGCACCGCAAGGCACTGTCAGGACAGCAGATCCTCACGGGTCAGCGGGGTGACGGGTACAAGCCCTACCAGCGGGTTCGGTGGGAGACGGCCGGCCCATCACTCACGGGAAACGCTGAAGGACGGCCCAGCTGCCCAGCCGCCCAGCCGCGGGTGAGGGACAAGCGGAAGCCCAGAGGGAAGGTCACCTGGGTGGGGGCGGGGCAGACGGCAGGTGCGGCCGCAGCCCAGCTGGGGCCCCGGCCTTGGAGCAGCACCTCACAGGCCCTTCTCTGCTCGTGGACCAGGGTGTCCCGTGGGGCCAGAGGTGGTGACCACGGCGACTGAGCCGTGCCTTTCAGGCCCTGTGGCTCTGGAGATCTGCCCTCCTCCCACACCCAGCCGTCCCACCGGCTCGGGGAGAACACCCCCCCCTGCTGAAGTAACACAAACCCATCTCGCCAACAGGACAAGCTGAGCGAGATCCCTGCTTCCCTCACCTCAACCTGCGGGCCAGCTTGATGGAAAGGACGCCGGTCATGCCATCTGCAGAACCGTCCCCTTTGAAAGGCTTCGCCAGAGCGACCATCAGAGGTCCCCAGTGCAAAGTTCCACCCGCCGCACACCACCTGGGCCAGGTCACTTCTCTGTCTCCTGACCTGGGGAGAGCCAGTCCTTACCCACGCTGCTCCTGCGCCCAGCTCCCTCAGGAAACGCGTGGTGCCCACGGGGCCGTGTGGACGCCTAGGTGGGACCCGGGCCCTCAGGATCAACCGAGAGCGGCCCATCGCTCTCCTTGCCCGCCGTGCCTGTCCCGTGCCACCCACCCCTGCCCAGACCTGGAGCTGAGAGGGGATGGCAAAGTGAAGAGGAGGCAGCCACAGCCTCTGGTCACAAGAAGTTCTACTTCCACCAGGAAGTGGCCGGCCCTGCCTCTGTCTCCAGCCCCGTCCAGGGCAGGGAGAGTGACTCCTGGTTGCCTGCAGAGGGCTTCCCGCCCACCTGGCAGGCACTCCTCTGTCCCACCCACCTGGCCCGTTCCTCGCTCACCACCGCTGTGGTCTGTCTCTCCTCTACGAGGCTCAGGCTGCCGCGCCAGAGATTCCCATGGAAAGCACGGAGCATCTGCACCGCCCCCGATCAGGCCCCCAGGAAAACCGTCAAGCCCTTCCTCGCCCTCTCTCCCCCTCCCCAGAGGCAACCCGTGAACCTGACCGCTCACCCGCACCTACTGGCTGGGCACCTGCACTGGGCCTCCCCGCCCGTAAATGACGTCCAGGCCAGGCCAGCTCTAGAAACCCCTCCGGCCCAACCCCCGGAAGTCTGCTGCGGTTTTCGCCCCCAAACAGCCTGTGATCAAACACCAATGGCTTCCATCCCCCGGCTGTTCAATACTGAGAAATGTCACCCAGGCCAGCACATGGAGTTGTAAGTGACAACAAAAATCTGCCAGAGGCAGAACAGTGCGCTGCAGTGTCTCAGGCAACCTGCGTCCCCAAGCCCCGCCCCAGCCTAGTGCAAAAGGCTCAAAGGTGCGCCCCTGTGTCCAGGGAACACCATCCGTACAGAAGGCCCCAGAGGGACAACGCGTGGAGCCCCTGGTCCCAGCGAGGCCAACAATGAAAGGAGTGTGAGACTTGGAAGCTTCAGCACTGCCCCCGACCTTATGACAACAGGGCAGCTCCCAGGCCCATCGAGGGTCGTCAGGGTCCCCCTCGGCTCTCACTGCACCATCTCCAAGCAACCTGGAGTTGACCCAAAGATGCCCTAGAGCAAACCGGCCTGCAGGCAGCCCAGAGGCAGAGCCTCGGTGGTCATCCACACCCACCCCAAGGGACCACACCCACCCGCGCCCACGCCTACTGCCTGTGTTCTACGAGTCATCAAGGAATGAACTGCCACAACACCTCTCCCGAAGTGGCGGAAATGATTTGCAGTTGTCATGATTAAGCAAAGGCAGAGCAAGGGATTCACCTCAGAGCCCAGGTCTAGAAAATTCCAGTGGACAGGGGTGAAGTACCTTCCAAGCTCCCCTGGCTGATCCCTCAACTCTCCCTGACACCAGCACCGCAGGCCGGGCCCTGCCAGCAACCCCTCCCGCCTCCCTTCAACTCTCCCCTCCTCACAACCTGGAAAGCTGGGTGTGTACTCGCCACTTCTGCAAGTGTTTATTTTTAAAAATTTTATACAGGGCCGCACCTGGGGCACATGGACGACCCTGGGCTAGGGGTGGAATCAGAGCTACAGCTGCAGGCCTACACCACAGCCACAGGGTTCTGAGCCACATCTGCAACCTACGCAGCAGCTGGCGGCAATGGCAGATCGTTGACACACTGAGCGAGGCCAGGGATCCAATGCACATTCTCCTGGATGCTAACTGGGATCGCTCCCGCTGAGCCCAAACAGGAACTTCTGCAAATGCTTCTTATTTTATTCTTTAGTTGTTATTATTATTATGATTTTGCTTTTGAGGGCCATACCCACAGCACGTGGAGGTTCCCAGGCTAGGGACTGAACTGGAGCTACAGCTGCCGGCCTACACCACAGCCACAGCAACGCCGGATCCTAACCCACTGAGCGAGGCCAAGGATTGAACGGGCAACCTCATGGATCCTAGTTGGATTTGTCTCTGCTGCACCACAACGGGAACTTTTTTTTTTGGCAAATGCTTTTTAGAAAGTTCATTACGTTGGGGGCTTCCTGTTGCGGCTCAGGAGGTTAAGAACCCAACACAGCAGAGCTTCTGAGCCTGCCCTCCTCTCACAAGCATCCTATCTTAACAAATCTATTTTTTGCCTATCAAAAAAAGAAAAGAGCCCAACACGGTGTCCATGAGAATTTGGGTCCACCCGGCCTGAGGAGACAGAGGGAGGCACGGGACCACTGCGAAGACTCCATCATTCTCCAACATCTCACGTGTTCACAGACCCCAGTTGTCAATGAAGTTGAGGGACGCCCCCATCTGTCTGGGCCTCAGTTTCTCCTTCTGTGAAATGGACACAATATCTACCAAGCAGGCTGCTATGCGCAGCACTCTAGAGACTGTGCCTCAAGAACAAACCCTGAGTGTTAGGGTGAGCACGCCATCCCCCCAACCCCTGTGACAAGGAGGACGGCCAATGCCCCCTCTTCCCTCCCAGAAGACTCCTCTGACTCCCCAAACCACCTAGCGCGCTGAAAAGCGGGCAGACCGTGGTCTGGATTTGCATTTATCTTCACGTGTCCACAGGTGGGTCCCAACAGGCTGTGAGCTTCACCACAAACCAAGAGTGACCTCCTTTTGGCCACAGGTCCTCCCCGGTGGCTCTCTCCTGCGGACACAACAGCCACCACGGTTACCACGAGTCAGCGGCATTGGGCTGCTGACAAGAGCTCCAAGCACGGCCGAGAGGAGCCCCGGTTTAGAACAGCGCTTCTCACGCCTATGCTTCTTCACACCGCAGGGAGTGGTGGCGTAACTGCAGATCCCGCGGCCCTGCCCTCGGGAGGTGCTGACGCAGAGGCTGCAGGGGGCCTGGCTGCAGAGGAGCGGGAGAACCTCAAAGACATCAGCAGGGCCGAGCTCAGTCCCTCCCCACGCTCCCTGGGGGCACAAGTGCATCCTGGCATCAAGCAACCACTAGGACTGCATCCCGTAGGAAGAAAACTGTACAGAAGCCAGAAGCCCTGCCTTCCAGCACTCAACGGCCCCCGAGAGTGGTTGGGCCAAGCCCACGACTTCACGTGCCAGCACAGGGACTGGGGGCGACCGCCCCATCCTAGGGGCTGACGAAGCCACAGCTGTCCTCGAGCAAGACCCGGCTCAGAAGGCCATGAGGCCTCCCTGCTGTGTGCAGCTCGGCCTCTGGGAAGGCGCAGGGTCCTGGTCTGTCCTGACTTTGCAGGAATCACTGGGGCGGGGAGTGACAACATGCCCCACGCGCCTGCCCCAGAAGCTTGGGTACGACTCCCCGCTGTGTCCACCTAGGAGAGACCCAGGAGCAGTGTGCTTAGGGGCAGGCCAAGTTCAACAGCACGAGACCTTCCAAATCTCTTTCCCAGGAAGGACATCCCGACACAGGCTCCGTCACGGAGGAGCCCTGAAGACGTTATGCTCCGTGAGATCAGCCAGACACAGAAGGACAAATACCACACGACCCCACTTACAGGAGGTCCCTAGAGGCGGCTTGTGCGGTGGGGGCTGCGCAAGGGGGTGGGAGGTGAGGGTTTCCCGGGGACAGAGGTCCAGCCTGGGAGGATGGACAGGGCTCTGGGGAAGGAGCTGATGGTGGCGCCCGACAATGTGCGTGCGCTCAAGGCTACAGAGCTGTCATCTTAAAAACGGCTGCAAGGGCAAATCTGGGAGTGGCTCGGCGGGTTCAGAACCCGACTAGTCTCCACGACGACGCAGGTTTGACCCCTGGCCTGACTCTGTGGGTTAAGGATGCGGCATTGCTGCGGCGTAGGTCTCAGATGCGGCTCCGATTTGACCCCTAGCCCAGGAACTTCCAGATGCTGCGGGTGTGGCCCTTTAATTAAAAAAAAAAAAAGGTAAATTTTTGTTACCTATAGTTTACCAAAATTTAAAAGCAAACAAAAAAATCCCTAGACCCTGTTTCCGCCTGGCTTCCAGGCGGAAAAAGAGAGAGAAGACGACAGCCGGAGATGAGACCGCCACAGCTCATCAGGCACAGTCCCCCCGGCGCTGCCGGCCTCCCAGCCCAGTGGGTTCCACCTGAAACCGGGGTGCCCGCACGTCCTCTGGACTGAGTGCTTCTGCAGTAAAGTCTTCGAATGACCCTGGGCCCTGCTGACACCAACACCCTAGCCTCACATCAGCCACCAGGAAAGAGGAAGGACGGGTGCAGCGCCGGGCGGAGCATGGCCGGCAGACGGAAGCAAGGACGGAGGCTGCCGTCTGGGTCTCCAGAGTCTCCACTCTGTCCGCTCCTGACACTCCAGAGGCCCAGCCAAATTACTCTGGCTCCCACTTGTCTGGGAGGCCGCCCTGAGCCCACCTCACCTCAGCTTGCATTTGAGAAATTTTTTTTCCTTTTTTGGGCAATTTGCCTTTCCTCCACACCCACCAGTTACAGGGTATGTGGGTGTATCGAGAAAGAAATTTCCCAAAAAAGGAAAAGTGATTCCCAAAGGTTAGTCCCATCTCAGAGCCGCCTGGAAGAGAAAGGCAACAGTCTGCCCCTGGAGCCCAACTGCCAGGCCCCAGCCCTCCAGGCAGGCACCCGCCAGGGAGCGCAGCCTGTGCTCTGCAGTGCCCAGCCGCCACCGCGTCCCTCTTGTCCCCACCTCATTCTCCGGAGCCCTCGGGAGGGCGCTCTCCCTTCTGCTGAGGAAGCATTAACAGCTGCGAGGCAAAACATCCTCAGACCCGCTCCTAGGAGCGCCCAGGCCCAGCTCCTCCCTGAGCCCAAAGAGAATCCGGCGGCACCTAACACACCGACACAGGGCATCATTTCAGCTCAACGAATATTTACGCGCTCAGAGCCACCAAACCCCAGGCCAGACAGTGCAGAGGTACTAAGATTCATGAAGGATCCAGCAATGAAAAAAAGTTACAGTCTACTCAGTAGGATGATATTGAGGCAAATCAGAACAAGTAGTCACAGTGCATACATGTCCAAGTAACAGTCTGAAGCAGATTGCGACTGGGTGTTAGGAGCCCAGCCATAAAATGCTACAACTTATTACATGCAATCCATTAGCTGGGAGGGACGGGGTGGCCGGGGCGCGAGTGGCTGCTCAGAGCTGCCTCTCCAAGACCCAGGCCAAGGCAAGGCGGTTAGGCAGGCCCAGTGGGCGGAGCTGCTGCAGGAAGCAGGACCTACCCGCCCACCTCGGCCCCAGCCCGGCCCAGGCTCACAGCCCGGCCCCCACAGTTCTGCCGGCCCTGTGGTCACCCCATGCGCAGGGACACCCGACAGAAGCCTCTCCACCCCAGGAACGAGCCAGCTCCCCCCCCCAACCCCCGACACCAACACACACAAAGCCGGGCCAGTCCGCAGGCTAGCCCTGCCCCCTCACCTCCCGCCCTCCTGGGAAATCTGGTGGGGGGGGGGGGGCTTCCCCACCTTTTAAGAACAGGGATGATAGCAAGTACAACACTCGAATTTTTTTTTTAATGTAAATAAGCCACTGACCAGGTCACCCAGGGGCTCTCAGCCTCGGCGCTGCGACACTCAGGGGCAGCTCACTCTCGGGCGTGGAGCCGGCCTGCGCCTCACACGCTGCCCCAGGCCGCTACCCACCAGCTGCCAAAGGCACCTCTCCACCCTCGTGCAGCTGTGAGAATCAAGGGCGACGCCAGACACTGCCGGGCAGCCCCGGGCAGTCAGGCGTGGCGATCCCCAGTCGAGGCCCACGCTCTGCTTCCAGGACCCCAAAGCAAGGAAAGGCTGGGATGCAGGCAGTGGGATCCGCCTGTTTCACGCGCTGTGAGGAGAGGTTCTTCGACAGCCCCGGTTCAAAACGCTGCCCACAGAGCCACACACGCCCAAGGCACAGGAAAAGGTGCTCAAATCTTCCGTCTCCAACCTTTTATAAAGCTTAAAATTCATCCTACCTCCAGCGAGTTAGGACAGACCCACCTCCTTCAGAGAAAAAAATCAAGAGACGAAATGGGTGGGAAAAGAAAAGCCAGAACCTTGCACCTGGTTGGTAAACAGTCAGTCAGTCCAGGAAGCAGGAAGCAAACCAGGTGAGCGGTGGGGCAGGACGGCGCCCGTACACTATGGCTGGGTGACCAGAGCACTAGCCCTACGGCCAGGAGGCCTCCGAACATCTAAAGGCACAGGCCACGCCAATCTCGGCAACGGCTCTGAGAGGAGCCCTGGGCTGCAGGGAGTGATCCGCGGCGCTCAGCCTGCACACGCCTGCCCAGGGCCACCGCCGCCTGCCCCTGAGGCCTGCAGCCCGGCCCGCTTTTCCCAGAGCCAGGTGCTCTGGCTGGGCCCAACCCCATCGTCCTTGAAAAGAACGACTTCCTCCCTCACCACCGACTCTCCCCCGGGACCACTGAGGATGCTCGGAGCAAAGGCCCGGGCTGCAGGCATCACTGCAACCAGCTGCCGCGGGCCCTTCTACCCTTCCGGGCTCCCGAGTAGAAGCTGCGTGAGAGCACAGAGCTGCGGTGCCCACCAGGCAGCCCCGCCGCCGGGAAGGGCCTGGCGCAGGCTGGGGATGAGGAGGGCGGCGCAGGCACTCACCATCTCGTCCAGGGCGTAGCGCAAGAGGCCGTGCTCGTAGAGGATGAAGAACCGGCGCTGCCATTTCTGCAACAGAACACAAGGGGGCTGGGTCCCGGCCCGGCCCCACTCGCCCAGCCCGAGTCCGACAAGCCGGCATCTGAGGGATGCAGGCTGCACAGCCATTTCTGGGGTAGATGGCAGGGAAAGCAGACCCGGGGTGGAAGAAGGTGCATTGTGAGCCAGGACTGGGCCAGGGAAGGGGCCCAAACACGCAGTGTGCTCCCCTGACCCTGACCCTAACCCCCTAACCCTAACCCCTGACCCTAACCCAAACCCTAAACCATAACCCTAAACCCTGACCCTAAACCCTAAACCCTAACCCTGCCTGGTCTTTTCTTTTGCCTTTTTAGGGCTGTACCCGAGGCATATGGAGGTTCCCAGGCTCGGGGTTGAATCAGAGCTGCAGCTGTCAGCCTACACCACAGCCACAGCAATGCAGGATCCAAGTGGCATGTGCGACCTACACCACAGCTCACGGCAATGCCAGATCCTTAACCCACTGAGTAAGGCCAGGGATGGAACCCGTGTCCTCATGGATACTAGTGGGGTTCGTCACCACTGAGCCACGACGGGAACTCCGCCTGGTCTATTTTAATGTGCAAGCTCCTCGCAGCGGCGATGACGTCTGGGTCACCCTCCTGTACTCCTTCCGCGGCAGGCGCAGAGCTTACCGCACACTACTGCCAACACTGGTTTTCTCCTTTACCTGACATGATACGGGATAACCTGACAATGCCAGGCACTGATTACCAACTTCTGAAAAAATCTGGAAAAATGGTATAGAAGACTTGTTCCAGTGATCCAGGGGAGTGCGAGAAATAGAAAAAGATGGCCAGCTGCAGCATCCACTGAGGAGGCATCAACAAACAAGATTCAAAACCGAGGAGGAGTGAGGCCGAGGAGGAACAGCCCCGACATGCAGGGAGGGCCCCACTGGCGAAGGGTGTCCCTCTCCGCCCAGGACCCAAAGGCCAGGCCACCGGGGGCCGATGGAGGCCAGGTGCACTGCCAGGGGACCGGGAGGACCTTCCCCGCAGGGGGCACCTGTCTAGAGCTGGTCCCTGAATCCCAAAGATCATCATGAAAATCCAGGACCTATTGTCAACATTTCCAAAAGCCCAGCGGAATTCGTACTTCCACCGGCAACAAGGCCACAGGAACGAACTAAAATACTGTGTCTCTGCTTTGGGCCAGAATTATATCATTTACACTAATGATTTTCCCATCAGAAATGGCAGTTCTGTATGATCTAAATATAAAACAGGAATGAGGGCTGCTCCCTGGTTACTGCAGCACTGGGACACAGTCGCCGCTGCTATCTTCACGCCCAGGCGGCAGCAAGAGGACACTCACACGGCCTTGCAAAGGGGACCTGCAGAAGGCTAGTTCCATACCGGGTGTTCCGACCTGGCTGGGAGAGGCAGCCTAGTCCAGGGAGAGGCCACCTGGACTCTGCCTGAGAAATATTTCCAACGCCCCTGGGTGCTGTCTTTAAAATCAACCACCTTCCAGAAGGAAGCCCAAAGACCCGAGACACAAAGCAAGTTCTGTGGGGTGTACCATTCAGGCCAGGGCGGCAGAGTCCCAGAGGCAGGACTGAGGCTCTCAGGGGAGCAGGGGAGGAGAAGGGAGCAGAGCTGGAGCAGCGTGCAGAAAACAGGTGCCTGGAGGGGAGCACGTGGGAAAGGAAAGAGTGACTTAGCTACAAGCCAGGACAGTGCCGGTCGACCACCTTGCTGCTCCAGCCCGGACCTGCCCTGGGCTGGTCCCCAGGAGACAGGGGGCTGATGCAGAGTCGGCTCTCAAGGCCCACATCCCTTTACGGGTGCTCCTGTGCTGAGCCCCCGGCTGGGGAGAAGGATGGGAAGGAGGGGCTTCGGGAAGCAGGGCCCCCGCTCTGAAGGGACAATGCACAGGCGCGCTGGACCACCCCATGGCCTTTTCCATGAGCTGTTTCTAGGAAGTGCGTTCTCATCCTGGATGGAGGGCCAGCCTAACTATGGACCTGAGGCTTTTCCCGTGGGACCCACTATCAAATAGAGTTCAGCAAACAGGGGTTCCCTGCGGATCCAGCCATCCCCAGATCCACGGTTCAACTCCCCATCCCCCTCCCCTCCACTCGGTCTACCTGCCCTTAGCAGCCCCCCCCCAGACTCCCCCCAAGAGTGCACCCTGATGCCCTTACCCGAGACCGATGCACCGGGTTGTCAAAGTCAGTCCCATCTGGAGCCAGGAGCAGCCAGCCGCCGTAAATGGGTTTTGCCTGGAGAAAAAGGCAGGGCAGGTCATCAGGGGACTTGGACAGGTTCAAGCTGGGGACAAACTGACAGGGACTCACTGGAAACAGAATCCACCTGTGCTCAGCACACGCCAAGCATCTCATCGCCTGGCCCAGCCCACCTCCAAGAAACACGGTCCGGAGCCAGAGGCTTGGGTGGGTCTGCAGCAGTGGCTGTGGAGCAGGGGATGCAACACCCAGGGGGAGCCTGAAAACCGGGAGGACACAGAAACACCCAAGACACAGCCACCTTCCTTGAGTTCCTGATCAAGCTACCAAGATGGGGAAACGGTAGCACTGTCTGCAGTAACCTGTGAGCGCCAGTGTGCAGGCAGGAGGCACACGGGCGGACAGCAGCAGTCGCAGGCCCTCATCCTGATGGTGCAAAACGGAGCGGAGGCTTTAGCAACCATGACGAGCTCTGGCCCCAGAGTCGTCAACCTGCCGGCCGCAGGGCCTTGGGCCACGGACCCTGGACTTCCTGCCTTCCCCTTTGATAGTGAGAGTAATGAAAATTTCACCTACGCCTCATGACATCTACGGAGGACTGATGCGATAATGCAAGGAGAGCACGGCACAGCACGGGGACGCACGCGGCCCCTGGGGAAACCAGTCCGGCAGGTCCTCAAGGGTACACTCAGAATTCCACAGGGCCAAGAACTCCACTCCCAGGTACACAGGCACCCAGGGAGGACGCCCTGTCATGGCTCAGCCGAAACGAATCTGACTCGCATCCATGAGGACGCAGGTTCGATCCCTGGCCTCATTCAGTGGGTTAAGGACCCGGGCATTGCCATGAGCTGTGGTGCAGGTTGCAGATGTGGCTCGGATCCCGAGCTGCTGTGGCTGTGGTGTAGGCTGGCAGCTATAGCTTCTATTCGACCCCTAGCCTGGGAACTTCCACATGCCACGGGTGCAACCCTAAAAAACAAAACAAAAACAAAAAACCACACACCCAGGGAGACTGAAAGCAGGTGATCAAGCCAAAACGTGGACGTGAAGTTCACAGCAGCACTATTCACAGCCACAGGGGAGAAACAGGCCAGTGTCCATCAACAGAGGAACGGATAAACGACACGTGGTCTAACCACACGATGGAATACTATTCAGTGATAAAAAGGCAGGGAGCACCGCCACGTTACAATGTGGCTAAACCTTGAAGGCATTATGCTAAGTGAGAAAGAGAGACCCAAAAGACGACATCTCGCAGGATTCCACTTCCATGGAAGGCCCAGAATAAGGAAATCCACGGAAAGAGAAGGCAAGAGTGGTTGCCAAGACGTGGAGGGAGCAGGAAATGGGGAGCGGCTGCTAACAGGTGTGGGGTTTCTTTTGGGGGTGATGAAAAGATTCTGGAATGAGATAGTGGAATTAGTTGCACGAACTTGTAAGAATAGCTGAAAACTACAAAATTGTATGCTTTAAAAGGGTAAATTCTGGAGTTCCCACCGTGGCACAGCGGGTTAAAGATCTGGTGTTGTCTCTGCAGCGGTTTGGGTTTGATCCCCAAGCCAGCACGCTGCACTGCTGAAGATGGCAGTTCCCTGGCCCGGGAACCTCCATATGCCGCAGGTGTGGCTGAAAAAGAAAAAAGAAGAAAGGAAGGGTGAATTTTATGGTATGTGAATTATCCCAGAAAAACTGCATGAGAAAAAAATAAATAACCCGAGCATTGTCTGGCTTATAAGAACTGAATAAATGTCAGCTATTCTTACACTTTTTTAGAGCCGAAGAGTCCCTCCATTCCGAGGCCCCTGGCCACAGGGCTTCCTCAGGAGCTGAAAGCAGAGACAGACTCTCAGGCTGCAGCTCCCGGTTCAGCCACGCCCAGCTCCTGAGGAAGCGGCAGGAAAGGCACAGGCAGGCCCAGGGCCCCGCCGCCAGCTGGAGGCCAGGAGCACAAAGGAACCCCCCACCCCACCCCACCCCCGCCTGCTGATTCCACACCGCGGCCATCTCTGGGGAAGGCCTGGGGGTCCTCTTAAGAGACGTTCCATTCGATGCTTCCAAACTGGAAGGCCTTGTCCCAACACCTCATTCTGAAAAGCTGCGGAATCTATCAGAGGTCACAGAGCATGCGGCTGAGCCTCTCTTCTTGGTTTCTGCAGGGTCCTCAGGCCCCCTGGGGAGACAGTGGCTTTCACCCAAGAACAGAAGAGGGGGACGAGGGGGCTGATGGAAGGAAATGAGACTGGCTTGGACAAAACCCGGGAGTGGGTGCCGGCAGGCAACCAGCGTCAGAGGGACTGCCCTGGAGGGCCTGTGGGGTGCAGGGCACGAAGCGCCACCCGGGCGGGACAGCAGAGCGGAGAGGTGGAGAGGTGTGTTTCCTCAGCCAACAGCAGAGGCACCCGGCCTCCCCGCGGCGGGCCAGTGCACTGGGCCTCTCTCGGCGCCACTGCACACCCGGAGCAGAGCCGCCACCGCCCGCACACAGGATGGCGGGGTCAGTGCCGGGGGACGACTCCCTGTGCAGATCTGGTCACGTGACTTCCCCACTTGGCCGCTCTGCTGGCAGTTCCCTGACCAGTGAAATCTGGAGTTGGATGCCAAGGTCAAGTCTCCTCTGATTCTGTCTGCTGGGACTGCACACCACTCTCCTGATTTTATAGGACTCTGGGGCGATTTCCTACCATCAGCTGTGCTGACCTGTCCTGTTCTCAAAAGGGGCAACAGGAGACCTGGGACTGGCACACGTCCCCCAGAACCGGGCCCACAACGAGCACCGTTATTCACTCAACAAACTCAGAGAGGCTGCCAGCCCACACCTCCCCTGGCCATGACCTCTTCATATGGATCACTGGATCACTGCAAAGGGGACCCTTTCCGGAGAGCAGGCCGTCCTCAAAGGTGGGAAGGCTGGGCCAGCACAGGGTGGGGGCAAAAAAAGAGGTGCTCCAACAGGCTGGGAAGCAGAGAAGGTTCCCCAAGAGCCCTGACCAGGGCAAATCCAAGTGACAGAAGGCAGGCAGTGGGTGCCTAGGGCAGGGGATGAAAGGATCACGGAGGGCGACAGCTACAGGGCACGGGCTTCCTTTGGGGGATGAAGAAAATGTTCTAAAATTGATGGTGCTGACAACCGGGAAGACACCACAAGTCAAGTGTACACGGCATGAGAGTTACATCTCAGTACAGCCGTTTCAAGGTCAGCGGGGCAGGGAGTGGAGCAAAGGGCTCACAGTTGGCTGACCCGGTGCTCACAGCTGCATGACAAGGACCTCTGAACGTCCAGCGTGCAACTAACTGCAGGGTCCTCAGGAGACAGGAAGGCACCTGCCACCCTGCACTGCCGTCTGAGGGAGGGACCTATGAGCAGAGGGCGGCCTGGGGTGGAGAGGACTTGCAGGGCTAAAGCACAGCGAAAGCAAAGCTGTGTCTGGCAGCGCGGAGCAGCTCAGGCCGGGGCCCTCCTTCAACCCATCTGTGCCTCGCCGACAACCTCCAGACCCTGCAGCCCACTTCGAGAGCCTGGAGAGCAAGCACGACCACCCCCCGGCCCCCACCGCAAGTTTCCTTTGGCTCAGGGGACCTGCAGTCCCCACCCACTGACTCTGCCTCGTCCCAGAGGTGCTCTGCTTCTCCCACCACTACTCAGACTCTCCGAAGGCGAAAGGAGCAGACCCGGCCACATCAGCCAGTCAGAAGCGCCCACCACAGCCTCGGGCCCCGTGGGAGAGGCTCACAAGGGGGATGGAAGGCTCCATCTCATCCTCTCCGGGGCAAGGTCTCTGAAAGGGCCAAAGGCTTCCTCTTCCAGACGGCCCCACAGTGACCTGAGCTGCCGACTCTGGTGGCCCAAGAGGGAGCCGGCCCTGGAAGCGTGCAGTCCTGTTGGTGTGCTCTGGCCGGGGGCTGGGGTTTTACTTTGAAGGCTGGGGTACAGGCGAAGCAGGTAGCTCTCGTCCGTGCTGAGGACCCAGAGCAGGGACTGAGCTCTGCTTCCTGCAGGCCGCCCGGGAGGAAGCGCACCCGTCCAGACCCCATGTAGGAGCCTCCCCGGAGAGCAGCCCTGCGCCTTGGCCCGGCCCTCACGCCCCCCCCCTCGCCTGGACGCTGCACTTCAGGCGGGGCTCTGGGAAGAGCTGGCGGCCGGGGCAGGGTGCTCAGCCCAGAGCCCCTCTGAAAGCGATCGCTGGAAATGTCTGCTTCCTGGGAGACGGGGTAGAGAGATGTACTGTTCACTATACCTCCACCACCTGCAAATAAGACCCTGGATCCCGCACATAAGACAAACCTGCGCAGACTGGAAGAGGCAGAGAGAAGGCAGAGGGGCTGGGGACCCCAAGACTCCAGGAGCAACATGGAGATGGGCACCTGTCCCAGACTGGGGCCCGAAGGAGGGGCAACCTGCAAGTGCCAACGGGCACAGATGAGAAAAGCCCCAATAAAAGCCTCTACTGAGCTCAAGGACCAGGGATGGGGGACAACCTGGCGAGGCAGAAAACGCTCCGATGACAACCACCTGACGCCAGCACACACAGAAGAGACGCGGCCCCACCCCCACCAGCAGAGGCCAGACTCCTGCCCACCAGCTAAGAGGTGTCCCGGAACCCCTACCAGGGCGGGCTCAGGCAGCCCCCACCCGCAGGAACAGCTCCCCTCCCTCTACCTGCCGGGCAACATCAGAGGAGGACACGGGGGGAGCTGAACCCCCCTCCCTGTGGCATAGCAAGGAACCTCCCGCCTCAAGCGTCAGTGGGACCCAAGTGAGGAGCCAGACCTCCACTTCCATCCAGAGGTAAAAGGCAGCAGCCCTGCCCCTGCTGGAGCAGTGTTAGAAAAAGCCAACGGAGAGAGAAGGGTCCAACACAGCCCAGAGTCACCTAACGGGACACAGAAATGTCCAGCTTTCAACGGAAAAATCGCCCTCATACCAAGAACCAGTAACTGAATGAACACAGACTGCTGACAGATGCCAACACCGAGGTGACAGGCAGGTGGAGTTATCTGATGACGATTCAGAGCAGCCACGCTAAAGACTGCAACAAGAAATTATGAACATGCTTGGAAGAGATGAAAACGAAGCCTGAGCGAAGAAACAAGGTATGAGAGCCAGGGCGAAAGTCTAAAACTGAACAATACAGTACCAAATAAAAGAGCGAAGCGGAACGGCTCGACAGCAGAATGACAGAGCCATGGAACGAACAAGAGAACCGGAAGACACGGCAAAAGAAATTATCCAGTCAGACGTCAGAAAGAAAACAGACTGGGGGTGAAAAAAGGAAGAGAAGAAGAGTCCGAGGGACCTGTGGGACTATAAAGAAGATCTAGCATTTGCGTCATCAGAGTCCTGGAAGGAGACAAGACGGGGGAGGCAGAAGTACACTTGAAGAGACAACGACGGAAAGCTTGCCCAATGTGGCAAGAGTGGCAACCTAGCAATTCAAGAAGCTGCGTGAACGCTAATGGATAAATCCAAAGAAATTCACACCAAGACACATCAAAATTATTTCTGAAAACTAAAGACAAAGAAAAAAATCTTGAAAGCAGAGAAAAACAATACTCATATGCTATAGGTACAGCCCCCCACCCCGAAGTACATAGTCTAAATATACCAATTAAAAGACAGACACTGACCAAGAAGATTTTTTAAAATGACCCAACTGCACAAGGTCTACAAGAAACACACTGTACATGTGATCACATGGGCTTGACAGTAAAAGAATAGAAAACACACATCTTGCAAATATTAATCAGAGGAGAGCAAAGTTGCTCTATTAGGATCAGATGAACTAGACTTAAAAATAAAGAAAATGACCAGAGACAGAAATGCATCGCACATAATGATAAAAGGGTAAATTCACCAAGAAGATAAAGCAATCCTAAATATATATGGTCTCTGCAACATAGCTGCAAAGTAATGTGACGTGAAAACTAAAAGGAGAAATAAATAAATCCACCATGATAGCTGGAGATTTCAACATCCTTCTCTCAACAATTGATAGAATAACTAAACTGGGAGTTCCCATCACGGCGCAGTGGTTAACGAATCTGACCAGAAACCATGAGGTGGCGGGTTCGATCCCTGCCCTTGCTCAGTAGGTTAAGGATCTAGCGCTGCCTTGAGCTGTGGTGTAGGTTGCAGACGTGGTTCGGATCCCGCGTCGTTGCTGTGGCTCTGGCGTAGGCCTGTGGCTGCAGCTCCGATTTGACCACTAGCCTGGGAACCTCCATATGCCGCGGGAGCGGCCCAAGAAATAGCAAAAAGACAAAAAAAAAAACCAATGAAACGAGAGCTGGTTCTTTGAAAAGATCAACCAAATTGATACACTTCTAGCAAGACTGACAAAGAAAAAGAGAGAAGACACAAATTAAAATCAGGAATGAAGCAAGAGATATCACCACAGACATCAAAAGGACAGCAAGGATATGCTACAAACAATTCTACAAGCTTTAATTTGACAACCTAGATGAAATGGACAAATTTCTTAAAAAAAAACACACACACAAAAAACAAAAACACAAAGCAGAGATCCCGTCGTGGTGCAGTGGAAACGAACCCGACTAGGAACCACGAGGTTGCAGGTTTGATCCCTGGCCCCACCCAGTGGGTTAAGGATCCATTGTTGCTGTGAGCTGTGGTGTAGGTCACAGACGTGGCTCGGATCCTGCATTGCTGTGGCTGTGGTGTAGGCCAGCGGCTACAGCTCTGATTCTACCCCTAGCCTGGGAACTTCCATACGCCATGGGTGCGGCCCTGAAAAGCAAAACAAAAACAAAAACAAAAACAACAGCCACCAAGGTTGTAGTACATAAGATCAGTATACAAAAAGCGACCACATTTCTATGTATTAGCAAAGAATATGTGGACATCAAAATTAAAAATAGGGAGTTCCCTTGGAGTTCCCGTCGTGGCGCAGTGATTAACGAATCCGACTAGGAACCATGAGGTTGCGGGTTCGGTCCCTGCCCTTGCTCAGTGGGTTAACGATCCGGCGTTGACGTGAGCTGTGGCGTAGGCCGCAGATGCGGCTGGGATTCCGAGTTGCTGAGGCTCTGGCGTAGGCCGGCGGCTACAGCTCCGATTCAACCCCTAGCCTGGGAACCTCCATGTGCCGCGGGAGCGGCCCAAGAAATAGCAACAACAACAACAACAACAACAAAAAGACAAAAGACAAAAAAAAAATGAAATGCTTGGGTGCAAACCTAACGAAATATGAACAGGATCCTGCATATGCTGAAAACTACACACTGCTGATGAAAAGCCAAAGAAAGTCTGAACAGATGGACTCGCTGTGCTCGCAGGCTCAGAGCGCCTAAGACGTCAATCATCTCCAAACTGATGCACAAGCTTAATGGAACTGCTAACAAAAGCTCGCGAGACCTTCTGCAGATATGGGTAAGATTACTATAAAATTCATATGGAAAGGCAAAGGAGCTAGAACAGTTTTTAAATAGGAACAGGAGTTCCCACTATGGCACAGTGGGTTAAGAACCTGACTGCTGCAGCTCAGGTGGCTGCAGAGATGTGAGTTCAATCCCCAGCCCGGCATAGTGGGTTAAAGGATACAGCACTGCCAGAGCTACGGCATAGGATGCAGCAAAAAAAAAAAAAAAGAGGAAGAAGAAGAAAGAGGGAAGAACCCATTCGTCTAAGTGAAAGGATAAACCACAGTAACCAAGACTGTGAGGTTTGAGAAGGTTAGACACAGAGATCAATGGAGCAGAAGAGAGAGCCCAGAAACAGACCCACATAAATATGCCCAATTTAACTTTTAACAAAGGTGCTAAAACTTCAGTGGAGGAGTGAGTCCTGCAACAAATGGTGCTGGTGCAACTGGGCATCATAGGCAAAAAATAAATAAATCTCAAACTTACACAAAAAAGTAAATCAAAGTGGAATACAAATTGCCAAACTGGACATTAAAATTAAAACTATTTGCCCAGAGTTCCCGTTGTGGTTCAGTGGAAACAAATCTGAGTAGTATCCATGAGGATGCATGTTCAATCCCTGGCCTTGCTCAGTGGCTTAAGGATCTGGCGTTGTCTTGAGCTGCAGTGTAGGTTGAAGATGCAGCTTGAATCTGGCGTTGCTGTGCCTGTGGTGTAGGCCAGTAGCTACAGCTCTGAAATGACCCCTAGCCTAGGAACCTTCACATGCCACAGAGGCGGCCCTCCAAAGACAAATAAATAAATAATAAAAATATTTGTTCTACTAAAGGTCCACTAGAAGAGTGAAAAGATAAGCCACGGAGTGAAATAAAATATTTGAAAACCACATATATAAAAAAAGACTCGTATCTGGAATATATAAAAAACCTCTCAAAACTCAATAACCCAATTAGAACCACCCAAACAACCCAATTAGAACATGGGCAAAGGCCACGCAAAGACGTCCCACAGAAGACACACGAATGACAAATCAGTACTGAAAAGCCGCTGAACATCATCAGCTACTGGCGAAATGCAACGTGACACCACGCGACACGTCACTGCACACCTATCAGAATGGCCCCAATTTAAAATGATGACAACTCCGAGTGCTGGGAAGGATGCGAAGACAGTCCATCACCCACACGCTGCTGGAGGGGATGAAGAATGGCACAGACGCTCTGAAAACCATTTAGTAGGTTCTTAAAACCCAAACATGCAACTACAGTATGATCCGGGAAATGCATTCCTGGGCACTGATTCCAGAGAAACAGAGGCTTCTGTTCACACCCAAACTGTGCATGACTGGTTACTGCAGCTTTATTCGTAGGGTAAAAAAAAAAAAAAATCCTGGAAGCAATGAAGACGTCCCTAGTGGCCAAGTGGTGCACGCCGTGGATCACGAGTAAACAGTAAAAGGGAACCAACCAGAGATCAGTGCTACCTGCGTGACTCTCCAAAGAACGATGATGAGTGAAAAAGCCGATCCCCAAAGGTTACATGATGTATGATTCCCAGGACATAAGTCTTTTTCTTCTTTTTTTCTTTTTTCGGTCTTTTTAGGGCCCTACCCATGGCACGTGGAAGTTCCCAGGCAAGGGGACGAATTGAAGCTGTAGCTGGTGGCCTATACCACAGCCAAAGCAACGCAGGATCCAAGCTGCATCTGCAACCTACACCACGGCTCACGGCAACACCAGATCCTTAACCCACTGAGTGGGGCCAGGGATCGAACCCGCATCCTCATGGCTATTAGTCGGGTTCTTAACTCTCTGAACCAGGATGGGAACTCCTGACATAACATTCTTGAAATGTGGGATTTCTAGAAATGGAGACCAGATCTGCGGCTGCCAGGAGCTAAGGAGGCAGTGGTGGTGGGTGGGCAGGCGGTGTGGCTGTGAGGGACCCCGCAGGGACTGCGCGATGCTGCTGGCCTGACTCTGATCCTGTGCTCTCCCCTTACAGGATGCTACCCCTGGGGGAGCCGGGCAGAGAGCACGTGGGATCTCTCCGGGTTACGTCTTACAACTGCAGGCAAAACGTCCATTACCTCAAAGGAAAAAGGTTACTTAAAAAAAAAAAAACCTCAAACCTATTACTTCCTAAATACTCCCTCTACCCACGCACAGGCCTTTACTGCTAGAAGGAGACTCATCGCAGCCCCAGAGCACAGAGGCTCCAGCCACCAAGGCCTCTGCAGTCCACAGGGCTCATCTCTAGACAAGGCCAGCCCTCCCTGGCTGGGCTGCACTGCCTGGGCCCACTGGCCTTCCCAACAGCTCCCTCTGGGCCCACGTGCACACATGCGTGCACCTTCTCTCGGGCCTGTGACTTGACTGAGGTGAGGTTCTCTGGCCCCCTTCCTCTCCCCACCGTCCTCGGGCAGATCTGGGCTGCATCAGGGACGGCCTGACGGTCTCGACTCAGGCCAAGTGGGCGGGCCGCAGGCAGCAGGGAAGGCCTTCACCTCCTGGCCTGCCTCCCACAGAGTCATCAAGCTGCCACACTGACGCTTCCCAGACACAAACAGGCCTCTGGACACAGCCGCCGAGCACAGCCCACTCCAAGGGTCCAGAACATGACACGCTCGGCTCTCAGCTGCACGTGGCCCGTCTGAGGCTCACGGAGTCGAGGAGGCAGTGAGAGGGGCTGAGCTCGCTCTTCTGTCCCCTCGGGTTCACGTACCCTCAGCGTGCACAGGGCACGGAGAAGGGCGAGCAGACACACCGCCGTATGGCCCCAAAGAGGGAGCACCCAACACTGACCAAGCAAGAACGCGCGCTGCCCCCGTCCTGAGCCCTGGTCAATGTCCCGTCATCCTCCAGGCCTTCCATCCCATCCTCTGGGGCCTCTCACTTCCAAAGCTGCCTCCCCCCACAAAACCCAACTACTCCACGGAGCAGGGCACCGCACTGTCCCTACACAGGTCCCCTCAAAACCCCACAGCCCCTCTGAGTACAGGAACCGACCCAAAGCCAAGTGTCCACGGAGCACCTCCTGCGGCTGCTCCCACCTCCCCCACCCCAGCTGCTCTCATCCCTACGCCCCCCAGGGAAGGACGCCACCCCCCCCACCTCTGGCAACACTCTGCTCCCCCGCCAAGGCCCATCTCCCTACTCCAAGCCTCCTCTGTTCCCGTCCTCGTCCACACCCCAGCTTGCCACGGACCGGAATCTCGCCCTGGTCGAGCGAGGTGTCCAGCGCAGGGCAGGGCCTCGTGACTGGGAAAACCATCGCGGGCGTGAGTCAGTGACACACTCGGGCGTCACACCGCACAGCTGAGCACTGTTCCCTACGTGCTCACTGGGTGCTGCTGGGCAAGCCTCCAAGCCACGGCCTGCGTGATCTGGCTTCCACCCTCGGAGGGCCCAGGTCACCAGGAGGAACCGGGCAGCACCCAACACTGGGGGCAGCCGGCACGCAGAGGCACAGGCGGACAGGCTGCATTGCAACCAGGCTTCTCCCTTTCCTGAAGCCAAGCTCCAACCAGGCCATCCCATGCACCCCACTGGCAAAAACCAAAGGCAGAGACACTGCAGGAACCTGGCTTCTCAGAGAGCAGCCACGTGGCCACGCGTGCGAGAACTACGACGTTTCCATGCTCCTGGCCCAGGAACCCCACAGCCAGAAACTGCGCCTGAAGAAATCACACAGACAGCAGCACAGAGCTCTGCTCAGGACTGGGGAGGAACTGGTGTCCAATAAGAAAATGGCTAAACGACTGCTGATGACTATTAAGCCACTATAACACTCACAGCCATTCAGTGGAATTAATAACTAACTAGGAGGAATTCAAGAAACCCTCTATCTACCTATCTATCTATTTCTTGCGCCCTCAGCATGCAGAAGTTCCAGGCTCAGGGATCGAAGCAGTGCCACAGTAGCGACGAGGTTGGATCCTTAACCTGCTGAGCCACCAGGGAATGCCCCAAGAAACCCTCTAGAGTATGGGCCCACAAAACTCCATCAAGCAGTGCTCCCTGCACAGAGCCGGGTGGCTTCCCTCTGTCTCCTGGGCAACCAGCCTCTTCTTGAGGCGTTTGGGAGAATTTCCCCACAGGCTGCTGTGAAACTGGAATCGGTCAAGGAATCAGAGATAAAAACATGAAGCGTGTTCAGTCCCCAAGGGGCTCTCAGTCTAGCAAGAGACCAGTCATGTGAACATGCAACCAAGGGAGGATGTGAAAATGTGATCCGTGGATTAAAAAATGCAGCAGGATGGAGTAAGATTAGGAGGCAGTAAGAAAATAGCTATTGTGGGAATTCTGTGGCGCAGCAGATTAAGGATCCAGCACTGCCACTGCAGCAGCTGGGATCACTGCTGGGGCGTGGGTTCCATCCCTGGCCTGGGAACTTCCATGTGCAGTAGGCATGGCCCAAAAAGAAGAAAAAAAAAAAGGAAAGAAAACAGCTATTGCATTCACTATTGGAATCATGAACAAGTCTTGAGTGTTTTATTTTTCTCCTTTTTTGTAAAGTAATGCTACTACGTAGCACTTTCCAGACATTACTTTTGACGAAAAGGAAGGGCAGAGGTTTTGCCTGCTCACGCCTGCCTGCATCCTGCCCAGGGCAGGGGCTTGATCACTCCTGACAGAAGATGAGTGAGGTCAGGGCACCCCTACACCTTACACTGCATCTCACCAAAACGACCTAACAGCTCGGCACAGTCAGTGGAAAGAACCCAGCCTGGGGGGCTCCCACTGTGGCTCAGCAGTAATGAACCCAACCAGTAACCATGAGGATGCAGGTTCAATCCCTAGCCTTGCTCAGTGGGTTAAGGATCTGGCATTGCTGTGAGCTTTGGTGTAGGGCATAGATGTGGCTCGGATATGGCGTTGGTGTGGCTGCGGTGTAGACCGGCAGCCGCAGCTCTGATTCAGCCCCTAGCCTGGGAACTTCCACATGCCACGGGTGTGGCCCTAAAAAGAAAGAACACAGCCTGGGAACCAGGAGGCTCAAGTTCAAGCCCTGGTTCTATGTCTTTATCACCGCGTGGCCCAGAACAGGACACTGTGTCTAAGAATCTCAGTTTCATCATCTACAATAAAAGGAAAATACATACATCCTTTCCATTAAAAAAATTTTAAATCACATCAGACACACCCACCGAGTCACTGAACGACCAACGCCTGAGAGTCAGGGACATAAACCCCAGCACCTCCTCAGGCCCAAGCACAGGGCCAGTGCTGAAACCAGGCAGGCCTAGAGCATTCGAGGTCAGGCAGAGGGACTCCAGGGCCCCTGACTCGGAGGGTAAGGGCAAAGCATGCGACCCCGCACAGGCTTGTCACATCAGGCCGCGGCTATAAACCCCACGCAGAGTGGCCATGTGCACAGCAGTTCTCAGGAACAGGCCCCCGCAGCTTCAGAGAAGAATCCCACCTGCGGGGGCCAGGATTTCAAGGAGGTGGGGCGTTGAGGAGCTGCCCTGAAGCATGAGGTGGGGCAGAGAGCCCCTGGCAGACGCCTCGCTGAAAGGTCTGTGGGCAGAGGGAGTGTAAACGCCGGCTAATCCGTCTTCTGTGGTTTGGAGGTTGGTTCCTTGCCCTTCTTTTCCCCAAAAGAGTTTCTGTGGAAGCGCTTCCACTCGCAGAGAAAACGGGCTGTGTCATAGTTTCTGCATTTCGATTCCAAAAGGAGAAATGAGGCCTGGGTAGCAGCCGTCTGGCCGTCTTCATACGCTTGTAAATAAATCACGAGCGATTCCAAGGTCGCCTGTCTTTTCTGGGCCGCGTGGATGGAAGTCGGTCAAGAGAAACGCGAGCCCACGTCCAAGTCAGTCTGAGGCCGTGCCCTCGCCAAGACCTCACCGCGTCCTGGCCGCTGGAAGCGCGCTCTGTCCAAACCCGCTGAACACAGAGGCTCTTCGGCGCGCGGGGCCCGCCTCCCGACCCCGAGCGGGCAGCACGGGACCCTCCGCCCAGCACAACCGGCATCGGCCGCCGCTGCAGACCCGCCGGAGGCCACGCACCGGCTCCTCCCCCCGATGCCACGTGGGCCGGACGGTGCTGGAACTCACCTCCAAGACTGGCCAAGAGCTCTCGGGCCCTGGAGAAAACCGTCCTGCAGCAGAACCCCAAGCCCACTCCTCACGCGGGCGCCCCCTGCCAGTGCCAGCGCCCAGGGCCTGTCACCTGCCACGGGAAATCAGCAGAGGACCGTGGGCCACTGCGAGGACACCCAGCCACGGGGCGGCCACTGCACACGATTCGGCACCATCAGCACCCAGGGCGTGTGACCAGGCTTCTGAGTGACAGAGGCTGCTGCTCCCCAGCTGTCAGGAAAGCATCAAGGCTGGCTCTGGGGACACACACACCATCTGACTGGGCACACCGAGAAATCATCTGAAGTGCCCGTCAGTTGCCTCTCTTAGTCACAGCTGTCCTACCCCTGCTGTCACCACAGCCAACACTCACGGCTTAGGAGGCGGCCGCTGTTCCAGGCCCTCTGCGCCCCCTCTTCCCTCCATCTCACACCCAAGGAAGCTGCGGGGCCTGAGTCAAGGCAACCTGACCCTACATCTTGCCTTGAACCATGAGCCACCTGTCAGCGAGCCGCGTCCAGAAATAAAGGCTCGCACCGTCCCTGCAGAACGTACGTGCTGGTCCAGGACTAGACCCCCAAGGAGAATGTGTGTGCAAAGACCTAACTGTGAGCACAGGCACCCACCTCCACCCAGAGGAAGCAGAGCCAAGTGAGCAGAGCACCCCCAGATTCAGCATCCAAACTGGGACACTTTGGGGGACGGACAGAGAGTCCACCAGTTACACCAGGACACGAGGCCCGGAAGAAAGTTGCAAGAAATGCAGTTTAGGAGTTCCTGGGCTGGCTCAGTGGGAGGAAATCTGACTAGCATCCATGAGGATTCAGGTTCGATCCCTGGCCTTGCTCAGTGGGCTAAGGATCTGGCATTGCTGTGAGCTGTGGTGTAGGCCAGTGGCTATGGCTCCTATTCGACCTCTAGTCTGGGAACCTCCATATGCCTCAGGGACAACCTTCAAAAACAAAAAACAAAAAAAAAAAAGGAGGAGTTCCCGTCGTGGCTCAGTGGTTAACAAATCCAACTAGGAACCATCAGGTTGCGGGTTCAATCCCCGGCCTCTCTCAGTGGGTTAAGGATCCGGCATTGCCATAAGCTGCGGTGTAGGTCACAGATGTGGCTCAGATCCCATGTTGCTGTGGCTCTGGCATAGGCTGGCAGCTACAGGTCCAATTAGACCCCTAGCCTGGGGACCTCCATGTGCCATAGGAGTGGCCCTAGAAAAGACAAAAAAAGACCGAAAAAAAAAAAAGGGAAAAAAGAAAATGCAGTTTACCCATTTTTGCTGCCAAAGATCAGGAGGCAAAGACAACAGAGCCACTGAGAATACCCAAAACGAGACAACACAAAAAGTAGAACCAAGGGGGAGGAACTCGGCTCCAGGGAGCAGAGTGGAAGGGTCTGGGAGGCCCCTGTGAGGACCAAGCAGGAGCAAGCTCAGCAGCCCACGTCGCCGAGTTCCTGCCATGGCACAGCGGTTAAGAACCCGACCGCAGCGGCTTGAGTCGCTGCGTAGATGTGGGTTTGATCCCTGGCCCAACACAGTGGGTTAAAGGATCCGATGCTGCCATAGCTTCGCCACGGGTCACAGCTGCAGCTTGGATTCAGGGCCTGGCCTGGGAACTTCCAGATGCCACGGGTGCAGCCATGAAAAAGAGAAAGAGAAAGAAATGGATGTCGGGGACATGCACGAGCCAGGGAGGCTGACGCCACAGGGCCTCATGCAGTGCCATCCATCTGGTAGCACGCCAGGGAGCAGGGCTTTAAAGGGGAGAAGGCAGGTCCCCATGATGCCATGAGGCCTAGCATCTCCAGGACCGCCTCCTCCAGAGCCCTAAACCTCGGGACAAGCTGCTGACAGTCCTACCTTTCAGCCAAATCACAAGTAGCATAGGGTTGAGACAAAGACACTATCTGGTGAAACAACGACCCAAACTCCAAATGATGTCATGTGATGCCCAGCTGCTTTCAGGACAGAACACAACCACGCTGCTGCCACACACGGGACCATGCCAGGCCCTAAGCCGTGTGTGTACAGACACGCACACAAAGGTATGAGGACAAGGCCAATGCCAGGTCCATACAGCATGCTCTGGGGGGCCTGGGGCACCAGGATGGCACGTACGACAGAGAGAGACTGTGGTGCTAGCTACACACGGGGAGCAAATGTCAAACCAAAAATGACAGAGAGACAGGAAACAAAGATGTCCAATAATAGTTGGGCAAAATGTGAATTACAAGCACAAATCAAAAACGAGGTGGGGTAATAACTGTTCGGGAGTATTTCTGTAATAACTTACCCTTTTGTTGGCTACTCCACAGCATATGGAGGTTCCCAGGCTAGGGGTCGAACCAGAGCTGCAGCTGCTGGCCTACACCACAGCCACAGCAATGCTGGATCCGAGCCGCATCAGTGACCTACACCACAGCTCTTGGCAATGCCGGGTCCTTTAACCCACCGAGCAAGGCCAGGGATTAAACCCACACCTTTGTGGATACTAGTCGGGTTCATTATCACTGAGCCACAATGGGAACGCCATTCTTTTTTCTTTATATTTTTGGCAGCCCCGCAGCATATGGAAGCTCCCAGGCCAGGGACTGAACCCATGCCGCCGTCATGACCTGCACCACAACTGCAGCAGTGCCAGATCCTTAACCTCCTGGGCCACACAGGAACTTCCTCTAATAACTTACTTTTGAGGTCTAACTCACATACCATACAACTCAGCATTCAAAAGCGTACAAGCCAGAGTTCCCACTGTGGCTCAGTGGGTTAAGAAGCTGACATGGTGTCTGTGAGGAGGCCTCACTCAGTAGGTTAAGGATCCAGCACTGCCACGAGCTGAGACCCCACTGCCACGGCTGTGGTGGAGGCCTCGCTGCAGCTCTGATGCATCTCACAGCCAGGGAGCTTGCACGTGCTACGGCTGAGGCCATGAGGAAAAGATAAGCCAAAGTAAGTGTGCAAGTCAACGGTGTGTGGTGCCATCCCTCACCACGATCAGCTCGAGAGCATCTGTGTCACCCCAAAAGACGCCCCATACACTCGAGCTGTCACTGCCCGCAGCCACCCCTTCCCCAGCCCCCAGCAACCACCCGTCTGCTTTCCGTCTCGCAGACTTGCCTGAGCTGGATGTTTCACACAAAAGGAATCAGAGAGCATGTGGTCTTCTGCGTCTGGCTTTTTCCACCGAGCAGATGTTTTCAAGGGCCAGCCACACTGTAGCGGGGGCTGCTATCTCACTACTTTTCATGGCCAAAAATTACCCCGCTGCGTGGATGGGCCACAGTTGCTTATCCATTCACCTGTGGGTGACACTGGGGTCATGTCCCTGTTTCTGGTGGCTGTGCACATGCGTGTCCAAGTTTGGTGACTGTTGTTAAACCTCCTTCAGGGGAAACCAACAAAGTAAACACCACCTGTCAAAGGGAGTCTGCAGAGTTAGCTCCTCAAAAGCCACAAAGGCAAACAGGTTGAAGGGGGTGCTGGACGGGGGTCCTGGGGGGCTCCCTGTAAGCAGGCTGGGGGGCCCAAGCTGGAAATCTCCACGTGCAGGTCTTTTGACACCCCCGAGCTGGAAGCAGAGGGGCAGCAAGAGGACAAGAAAGGCCAAGATGTGTTCTTTACCAGATGCCCTAAAACACAGTCACTGCAAAGGCTGTGCTGTAACTGAGGCATCTAAGTCCGTGGGGGATAACGTCTCATTTAACTTTAAAGACAGGGAAATTCCTGTCCGGCTACCAAACCCAAGGGGCAGGACCTGGTGAGGAGACTTCCATCCCAAAGATAAGAGATCATTTTCTTTGGAAGAGGAAAATTCTGAAGGTTGATCCAAACTTCTTCCCAAAAAATAGAATGGAAAAATCCCTAGTGTGAGACTTGAGACCCCTGGGGGCCTCCAAGAGTCCCCTGAATTCCCTTCCCGCCCACGTGCTCAGAGGGCACACCTGGAGCCCGGAATGCGATCCTCGTCCCCACCCTGGCTTCCCACCCAAGCCCAGCCCCACGTCTCCGGGGTCCTAGAGTGTATCAGGCACATGCAGTGACCAGGGGAAGACGGAGGTGGTCTTGCTTCCTGGCGGCAGAGCCAGGCAGCGGCAGAGCCAGAGGAGGACCACCTGCCCTGGCCGGCAGTCCTCAGCCGCCCGGCTCTCCAGTCCCAGCGACACCTGCCCCGCCCGCAGCGGTGCCCAGACGAGAAAGTGACACAGAGCACGACTCCTCTGAGCCGCAGACTCCTGTCTGCTCGGCCAGAACGAACCGTCCCCACCATGAGCCACGTGCCGCACCTCAGGGGACCCTTGGCAGCAGGAGGCCGGGGGAGCCAGCCCTGGAATGTGCTGGCGGCCCCCCTCCTCCACCCTGTGCCCACCCCAGCATTCTGAGCGGGGGCCTCGGCCTCTGCTCAGTCCAGACACATGTCCTCGCCTCCGCGTCCTCAGGGCAGCTCCCATCGAGGCATTTGGAGCCTTCAAGCAAACGGCCCAGCTTGGGCCAGACCAGAGGTTCTCAAAGTACGGCCTTTTTCAGGGGGCCCTAAGACTCTTTTAAGGGGTTCATGAGCCAAAACTATATTTTTAATTGTCACACCCGTAGCATTTGGAAGTTCCCACACCAGGGATCAAACATTCACGGCCACAGAGACAAGGCTGGATTCTTAACCTGCTGCGGGAATTTCAAGTCAAAAAAAATTTTGTATGTGTGCTTTTTAGGGCCACACCTGTGGCATACAGAGGTTCTCAGGGGAGGGGTCAAATCGGAGCTACAGCTGCCGGCCTATGACAGAGCCACAGCAACTCGGGATCTGAGCCGTGTCTGCAACCTACACCACAGCTCATCCAGCCACACCGGATCCTTAACCCACCGAGCTGTGGCACAGGTCACAAATGTGGCTCAGACTCAATCCCTAGCCCAGAAACTTCCATGTGCCACAGGTGTGGCCTTAAAAAATAAATTTTGATGTCTCAGTTTTAATTTCTACAGTAAATACCATGGATGTAACCCACATTAACAAAAGCCCTGAGTAATCAGAAGCATAAAGGAGCCCCAGCCACCCAAGCGCACCCCATCAGCAACTGGCCCCGTGTTCCCCCTGGGACTGATCACACCCCCGGCTCTCTGTCAGCCCAACACAAACAAGCCTTCATGTCCGTCTCTAGGCTTCTACTCAGAGCCTTTCTCCTCAACAACACTTCCTAAAGGGAAGAATCTCATGCCAGACTTTCCCCTGGCGGCAGCCCTACCGACCATGGAAATGAAAGACTCCGGCACACGCTGGGCAGGGAGACCCTCCTCCTGAGAGGCGAGCTCTGCCAGGGACAGGGGCCTGGAGAGGGGGCCGGACAGGGGTCTGGACAGGGGCCTGGAGAGGGGGCTGGCTCTACAACAGAGACAACATGCACTTGCGGGCGCCCTGCCCGCGCCCTGCCCCAGGTCCCAGCGGCCCCGAGGCTGATACATCAAACTACTGAGCACCTCGGGCATCCGACAGGAGCGCGGCACCCGCTGCTGGAGCCATACACCACTCGAGTCCTTTCGGATCCACCAAATGTTCCACTCCACTAAAAAGTACTAAGGCAAGACTAGAGCAAACCAGTGGTTTTCCAAGAGCCCTTCAGAGCCCCTGCAGAGCACGGGTGGGGCAGGCAGCTGGGGTGGGAGCGGCCTCAGGGGGGCGCCACTCCTGCCCTGGACCTGGACTTCACATGGCTGAGTTCCGAGAGCCACTTCAAGGGGCTCCGTGCTCCACAGCTAATAAAGCTTGAAAACTGGAAACAGGCGCGAGCAGGCCAGAGACCTCTTCCTCCGACTCCAAGGCTCTCTGGAGGCTGCTGGCTCTCCGCCGCTTCCATGAACCTCCCCACTCTGGGGTGCACCAGCGTGTCCCCACACGGCCTAGCCTTCCTCTCCCACCCCCTCCAGCTCTGCTCCTGCTTGGCAGCTGCGCTGAACTCCAGGAGGGGAACGGGGCTCCAAGGGGCCTGGCCATCCCCGCACATGGGCACAGCCCCTCCAGCAGCACCTCGCAGTCGCACGCAGACCCCAGGTCTCCATCCTGGACTCCTCCGCCCGTCCAGCACCATCTCCACTGCCCCCCCCCCCCGCCAGCCTGCAGTGCGGATGTCTGGCTGGACGAGCTGATTCCAAACACAGCTCACTGACACATTTCCATGGGGCCCAGCAAGTCCCTCCTGGTCTCCACCCAGAAGAAGAGAAAGGAGGTGTTCGACAAAAACACGCACACGAGCGAACGTTCCCAGCAGCCAGAGGACAGAACAGCCCAAATGCCACCTCCAGATGAAGGGGCAGAATGCGCTCTCTCCACGTAAAGGAACATTCGGCCATAAACAAGCCATGGACACTGCTTCACGCGACCACATGAACTCCTGAAAACATGCTCAGTGCAAAAAGCCAGACAAAAGGTTGCAATGTCCAGACTAGGTAAATCCACAGGGACAGGAAAAAAATAAGTCCACAGGGACAGCAGACAGATGGGTGCTGAGGGCTGGGGGTGGGGAATGGGGCATAACTGCTTACAAGGTGTGGGGTATTCTTTCGGGGTGACGAAATGTGTGAAATGAGAGAGTACTGGTGGATTTGGCGTATTGTGAATGTGCTAACACAACTGAAATGTCCATTTTCAAATGATTAACTTGACGTTATATAAATTTTGCCTCAAAACAAAACAAAACAAAACACCCCACACACAGTGCTCACTAGATGCCAGGCATGGAGGGGGCAGCCCACCCTCTCCATTCTCCCTCCCACTCCCCAGCTCAGCCACCCGCTCACCCCTCTGCCCACACACGTGCCCTGCAAGCCCAGTCCCTGCTCAGGGCCCCTCCCTGGCCTGTAGCCGCTGGGGGAAGAGCGGAAGCCCCTGCCCTGACTGGGCCTGACGAGAAGCCCGTGGCCGCAGGATTTTTGGAACATGACGCCACTCGTGGCAAAGGGAAGAAAGCTGGAGAGTGTGTGGGGATAAATTTCAGAGGCCATGGCTTGGCAGGAAAGTCACACCCTGACCCTCAAAAAAGCAGTGCTTGCTGGAGTTCCCTCGTGGCTCAGCAGGTTAAGAACCTGGCATTGTCACTGCTGTGCCTTGGGTCACTGCTGAGGTGCAGCTTCACTCCCTGGCTCAGAACTTCCGCATGCCACAGGCGTGGCCAAAACAAACAAAAAAGCAGTGCTTCCTATAAAATGACAGGTAGGACAGGAAAATGCGAGGGAAGGGGGGAAAAAAGACAGGAAATTTAACAAGTTCAGCCCAAGCGTTATCCTCCAACCCACTCTTCCCAGCACACACACACCCTCTGGCAGCCCCCGGCTCCCAGACTCTAGGGGCTAAGGGCCACACACACCCAGGGATCTAACATCCAGAGACCCCATCCGAGCCGCTCAGGTGCGCGCGGGGAGCACTGGGAGGCGGAGGTCGAGTCAGATGGCCTAGGTTTGCATCCCGGCTCTGTGCCTTGCTGCCTGGCCATTAGGCAAGTTACAGGCCCTCTTCTCGTCTGTTTTCTTCTCTCTGCCTCATCAGGCGGCTCCGAATACAAATGAGTTAACAGTGGCCTGGCACACAGCGATTATTGTCAGCTATGAATGCCACCACTGCCACAGGAAATACTCCCAGAGCTAGTCAACTGCTCCTTCGATTTAAGTATAGAAAACCACGCCGTGGAAGGTTGCGTGGCCCTGCTCCAGGAAGAAGCTAAATTTATAACTGCAGCGGGTTTCGGAGGGGAGGGAGATGAGCAGGTGAGAGTCAAGGACGACTGGGTGGCCCCACTGCACCGAGGCCGGGGGCGCGAGGACGTAGATCCCATCAACTGCTCCCAGGGGCGACCGCAGGAAAAGCAGCTTCTCTTAGTCCCCCTCTGACACTCCTACCCAAAGTGACTTCCCAAGTCAGGACCTGCCACAGTCACGCACAGGACTTGCACCGGGCCCTGCTCTGGGCCTGGCAGGTGCTCCAGGGTGGCCGCGGGGCTGGCGGCTGCCCTCCGGAGCAGCCGCCACCCTCTAAAGGGAGGTCTCAGGCTGACAGAACCCGGTCTCTCCACTTCTTACACTCTGAAAAAAATTTTTCTCTTCTTTTTAGGGCCGCACCTGAGGCATATAGAAACTCCCTGGGCTGGAGTTTCAACTGGAGCTGCAGCTGCCAGCCTGCACCACAGCCACAGCCATGCCAGATCCAAGCCATGACTGCAACATACACCACAGCTCACAACAACGCTGGACCCTTAACCCACTGAGTGAGGCCAGGGACTGAACCCATATCCTCATGGATCCTAGTCGGGTTTGTTTCCACTGAGCCACGACGGGGACCATAAAATTCTGAAAAGTTGAATCTTTATACTGAAGCAAGCTAACTGCTTATGGCCCTTCCAAGCCCGAGGGGCTCCTGTGAGGAAGCTACTGGGGTGGTGCTAGGCAGCTCAGCAGGGGAGGAGGCAGCCTGGGCTTCTGCTCTGTGGGCGCAGGGTAGGCAGAATCAGAGTGTGAGTGCCAGCTGCCCCACAGAATTGCATCACAGAGGCAGCTCCCGCTCTGGGTCCGTGCCTACAAAGCCAGCCGCGTCCACAGGGTGCCCGCTCCACACTCAAGCAGTTATAATTTTAGCACCAGCTGTTTCTTGCACCTTCCAGCATCCTCACAGGCACCCAAAGACAGGGGTATTATCGCAGCCTCCCGTTTTTAGGGGAGGGACACAGACACTTAAATCCTGTTAGCTTGCTCAATCAGCATAAAACCCAAATCTGGGCTGAAAGCCCCCGCCCTCAACCACCCCATTCCCTTTCGTGAACACGTGCAAGTGAAAAGTGGAACCGTGTCAGATTTCTAGGTCAGCGCAGCCCCAAGCGGAAAGCAAATGAATGGCCCGGCCCTACTGAGACCCGAGGGTCCCGCACGGAAAAGAGGCTCTGAGTGTGGTGCCCAGGAGGCCTGGGCTCTTTCTCTGGCTCAACTGGAACTCAGCAGCTGCTGGCCTGCCTTAGGCTCTTCCGCTGCCACCAGGCCCCTGGGAGGTGAGAGGCCTGTCTAAGGCGCACAGGCGTCTCCCTGACATACCTGCCAGACCAGGGCTTCAGGACCAGAGAGATCAAGGACACAACCACTCCCTGAGTCTCAATTCCTCAGGGGAAAACCTGCTTCCTGCTCAGGGCTGGACCAAAGGTGTGGTCACTGCAACAGGCCAGCAGCCTGTTCAGGGGACACGGGACACCCCACAGCTAAGAGACGTCAGGACCCGGGTGACAAACCGCGAAATGCTCTGCTTGTCCCAACCCCGCCCCCCACTCCAGAAACTCAGGAATCCAAGTCAGGACCAGGCCCTGATTCTGACAGCAAAGGTTAACACTTGTCATCAGACACAGGGAGGCCAAAGGAACTTTGGAAAATTCCACCCTGGTCTTCCTGTGACCCAGGCTGAACCTCTCTGGGTCTCAGTGGACAGTCCCTTGCCTGCTTAATGGAGCGGGGGGGGGGGGAGATCTCCAGGCCCGCAGGCCCTCCTCCCAGGGCTTGGAGTTAGAAGTCCATTAAACAGCCTTCGTTTTGGTGGCAGTAGCCCGGCCTCCTACTGAAACACACCAGGTTAACAAGTCCAAGTGGCCCTCCCAGGAGAAGGGAGGACAGGCACCTGGTCGCATGAAGGCTGGCGTGGGAATTGTGTGGAACGCAGCCCCATCCATCCCCAGGGAGCTCGGCGGCCTCGGGCGGAAGGAGGTCACGGCGGACACACCCCCTGATCCCGTGCCATGCAGGCTCAGGAGGACGCATCAGGCCCATCCGCTCACTCTCGCCCTGAAGCCCAGGGCAGACCACCTCAGGCCACTTGCAGGGCAGGGTGCACACGCTAAACTGAGTGACAGGAGGCAGGAGCCTGAAGGGTTACAGACGCCAGGCAAAAGCCAGGCTGCGGTTTCATGTGAACTAGGATGACCCTGACTGAGAAACCCAGCAAGCGTTTTGGAAGCTTCTAGTTCCAGTCTCCAGAGACGATGTGCCAGTGAATCAACCCGCTGGCTCTCTGGCGCCCAAAGGAAGCGACAGAATAGTGGGAGCCGGAGGGCTGGGCATGCGGGGCGTCCTCCCAGGGCAGCTGCGAAAGACCTGCAGACCACTTCACAGGACGCTCAACTGCTAAAACCAAGGGACCACAAAATCTAGGGCCGCGTTTTCTTTCTGTTTTTAACTCTGTAGGGCCGCACCTGTGGCATATGGAAGTTCCCAGGCTAGGGGGCGTATTGCAGCTTCAGCGGCTGGCCTACACCACAGCCACAGCAACGCCAGATCCGAGCCGCGTCTGTGACCTTCGCCACAGCTCACGGCAATGCTGGATCCTTAACCCACTGCGTGAGGCCAGGGATCGAACCTGCGTCCTCACGGATACCAGTTGGGATCCTGACCGCTGAGCCACGACGGGAACACCTACGGCAGAGTTTTCAGACCTGCCCCTCGAGGCCTCAGAAATGACTAGAGGTCCCATGGGCAGAAAACAGAGGGGGCTGAGAGGCTCCAACTGCATGTCACCCAGAAACCATGTCTCTTTTTCATGCACGATGTTTCCGTACAAATTTCTTCGGGTAAAAGGCTCCATGTTCAACTTATTAAGTTTGAAAACCACTGACTTGGTCCAACTCTGTCCTCTCAGATGGGAAAAGGGTGCCTGGAGAGTGAGTTTCCAAGGACAAAAGCCTGTTTTTTCAGATCCAGTGCTTCGAAGTCAGCCCCCAGGGCTCCCCGCCCCGCCGCATATAGGGACCTGGGCGTAGGCCACACCGCCCCGCCGCCCGTCTCCTTTCCAGCTTGCAACTCTCCCTCCTCTCTTTCCATCTATCTGGCAGCTTGGGGACAATTTAAAGATAAACATTCCAAGCCAAATTTCTTTATTTTGGCTTAAGAGCATCAGGGAGAGCCCAGACAAAGGCCATTCCCCACAGGAGAGGTGGTCGCGCGCTTCCTGGAACAGCAGTTACCACAAAGGCCATCCTGGAGCCCCCACGGGCCTGGCCGGTGCTCTGCATCTGTTCCATCAGCAGAACACTCCTTGTGGAGAGAATGTGGGCGCCAGCTTTACAGGTGGGAAACCAGGCCTGGGAGAATGTAAGTGACCTTTCTGGGTCAGCCTGCCACATCTGCGCCAAGAAGAGAACACAGGTCTTCAACTGCAGTCCCTCTGGGTAGCACGGGAACAGGAGCTCAGAGAGAAAGCTCACGTAGCGGGCTCGAATGCAAGGAGAAAAGCAGCTAGGATACGGCTGCAGACACTCAGCACATGCAGAGGGCTGTGCGGAATGCAGTCGCCACGTCCGGCCATCTGCCTGGACAGGCAGGTAGGCCTGCCCCCTCCCAGCCCACCCGCAAGAGAGGTCCCCTAAGCCCTGACTGGCAAGCACCAGGCCTCCTTCTGCCCTGGAGGGGAAGTAGTGATCAGAGCTCCAGAGCTCTCGGACACAGCAAAAGGAGTCACCAAAAAAGAAGGGACATGCAGGAGTTCCCACTGTGATGCAGCTGGGTGAGGACCAGGCATTGTCACTGCAGCGGCTCAGGTCACCTCTGAGGTTCAAGTTCAATTCCCAGCCTGGCAACTTCTACAGACTGTGAGTGCGGCCAAAGGAGGAAAAAAAAAAAGAATGGTGACAAAGAAAGCGTACCCCTAAAGCTGGCCAAAGACACTGAGAGAGATGCACACAGGAGCAGGAGAAGCGGCGCTCCAGGAAGCTTCTGAGCCCAGGCTGTCTGCACGACAGCCCACAGAGGAGCAAGAGCTCACGAGCACAGCTTTCCCAGACGGCGCGTCCCCCAGGGTCTCAGGGACCCAGCTGAGGGCCAGGCCGCTGCACCCAGACCTGCCCTAGTCACCACTGCAGGCACCAGCCACACACAGCTACTCGGCGCTTGCCAAGTGGCTAAGTCTGCACTGGAGGGGCTGGGAAGGTGCAAGTGTGTACGACAGCTTCTTTACACGTTGAAATGATGATATTCTGGACACCTTAGGTTAAATAAAATATAACTAAAATCGATTTCACCTTTTTCTACTTACTTTAACATGACTACTGGAAAATTCTAAATTACACATATGTAATACAGTTCCATTGGAGAGGGCTGGTCTAACCCAGGGAGGGTTGGCAAGCTATGCTCCACAGGCCAAATCCAGCCCATTAGCTTTGTCTTTCCTTTTCTTTTCTGGCCACCCCAAGGCACATGGCCTTCCCAGGCCAGGGATCAGATCCGAGCCACAGTCTCGACCCAAGCAGCTGAGGCAACGTTGTATCCTTAACCCATTGTGCCCGGCCAGGGATTGAACTGGTGTCCAGTGCTCCCAAGATGCCTCCAATCCCATTGAGCCACATCAGGAATTCCCCACTGGCTATTTTTTTAAGGCTCAGAAATCAAGAATGGCTTTTAGGAGTTCCCGTTGTGGCTCAGTGGCTAACGAATCTAAGAACCATGAGGTTGCAGGTTCGATCCCTGGCCTTGCTCGGTGGGTTAAGGATCCGGCGTTTCCGTGAGCTGTGGTGTAGGTCGCAGACGTGGCTCGGATCCTGTGTTGCTGTGGCTCTGGTGTAGGCCGGCAGCTACAGCTCCGATCGGACGCCTAGCCTGGGAACTTCCATATGCCGCAGAAGCAGCCCAAGAAATGGCAAAAGGACAAAAAAAAAAAAAAAAGAATGGCTTTTATATTTGCAAATGGTTATGTAAGTACCTTTGCAAGCTCCTTGAATTTGCCTGTGGAATTACAAAACCTAAAATATTTACTATCTGGCCCTTTAAGAAAAAATTTGCCGATCCCTAGTCCAGACTCTGGAAAACAATCAGATATTCACTCCAGTAATACAAGGAGCAAAGGGTAGGTTTGGGAGTTGGGGGAGAAGGGGGTGTGATTCTTACTTTTTTTTTTTAATTGAGGTAAAATTCATGTAACCTAGAATTAATTACTTTACCTTTCTTCTTCTTCTTCTTTTAAGGGCCGAACCTGGGGCACATGCAAGTTCCCAGAGTGGGGATCAAATCACACTCTGGAGACATGGGACCCGAGCCTCGTCTGCGACCTACACCGCAGCTCACAGCAAAGCTGGGTCCCTGAACCACCGAGCCACGCCAGGGATTGAACCCGAATCCTCATGCATACTTGTGGGATTCATTTCCGCAGCGCCACAATGGGAACGCCATAGCTTTTTTATTGTTGGCTGCACCTGTGGCATGTGGAAGTTCCCAGGCCAGGGATCAGACCCACGCCACAGCAGCGACCCACGCAACTGCGGGGACAATGCCAGATCCTTAACCCCACTGAGCCACAAAGGAACTCCAAAATTAACTGCTTTAGGAGTCCTTGTTGTGGCTCAGAGAAAATGAACCCTATTAGTATCCATGAGGATGTCGGTTCAATTTCTAGCCCCACTCAGTGGGTTAGGGATCCTGTGTTTCTGAAAGCTACAGTGTAGGCTGCAGACACAGCTCAGATCTGGTGTTGCTATGGCTGCAGTGTAGGCTGGCAGCTGTAGCTCTGATTTGTCCCCTAGCTGGGGAACTTCCATGTGCTGCACCTGCAGCCCTAAAAAGCAAAAACAAACAAACAAACTGGAGTCCCCACTGTGGTGCAGCGGAAACAAATCTGACTAGTATCCATGAGGATGTGGGTTCGATCCCTGGCCTCGCTCAGTGGGTCAGGGATCCAGTGTTGCTATGTGCTGTGGTGTAGGTCGCAGATGTGGCTCAGATCCCGAGTTACTGTGGCTGTGACATAGACCGGCAGCTGTAGCTCTGATTTGACCCCTACCCTGGGAACCTCCATATGCTGCAGGTACAGCCCTAAAAAGCAAAAAATAAAAATAAAAATAAAAAATTAACTACTTGACGGTGAACACTTCAGTGCCACTTAGTACATCCATGGTGTTATGTAACCAGTGCTTCCATCTAATTCCAGAACATTTCATCACTTTCTAAATAACACCAACCCCATCAGCAGGCACCCCCTGCCCCCCACTAACCAGATCCCCCACTAACCGGAACCTTGGCAACCACTCGTCTGCCTTCTGTTTCCAGGGATTTGCCTCTTCTGAACATTTCATATCAACAGACAAATCCGTGACCTGTCTCTGATTCTTCCACTAAGCGCCATGGTCTGGAGGGTTAGTCATGTTACAGCATGGCTCAGTATTTCATTCCTTTTTATAACTGAATTACATTCCTCTGTCTGGATATACCACTGTACTGGATTTATCCGTTTGTTCACGACGGATACTTGGGTTGTTGCTACTTTTTGGCTATTGTGAACAGTGCTATTGTGAACACACACACAAACCTGCTTGAATACCTACTTTCAATTCTTTGGGTCCACGCTAGGAATGGACTCACGGAGTCGTGTGAAAATGCTCTTAAGGAACTGACAATCTGACTTCCTCGCCGGCGGAACCATCGTACACCTTCCCGTGAGCAATGCACACGGGCTCCAACGGCTCCACATCCTCGGGGTACCTGATACTTTCCCTTTTCCTTCCTCTGCATCCTAGTGGGTGGAAAGCGGCATCTCATCAGGGGTTCAATCTGCATGTCCCTAACCACTACGGA
Organism: Phacochoerus africanus; assembly: GCF_016906955.1. Lineage (NCBI taxonomy): Eukaryota > Metazoa > Chordata > Mammalia > Artiodactyla > Suidae > Phacochoerus > Phacochoerus africanus. The sequence goes on from NC_062557.1 coordinate 60,541,965, forward strand.
TGTTAACCATCTTTTCATGCGCTTGCTGGCCAAGTGTGAGGTCTGGGACTTCTGACATACCCCTTGCCAAACTACCCACCAATCTGTGAGGAATTACAAACCTTCTAAAAAGGGTGGGCACAAAATCCTCCCGCTGTTTCTGAGATGGCCATTAGGTCAAATGAGGACGATCCATATCCCGGAACTTCTAAGAAAATCATAGCAACGAAAGTTGATGAAATGATTCAAGAGATCAAGCGCTGGCCCCCCTACCTCAACATCTGGGATTCCTACCCCAAGGCCCCAGTAGCCCTGGCAGTGGCGCATGGGCCCAGCGAGGGGCGGAATTAGACCAGGAGGACTGGAAGAACTGGGCAAGATCCAGACCGACCCCCTCATTCTCCATGAGAGAAAAACCACCCAGCCAAGGTCCCGCAACAAAACAGCAGTAGACCAGGAACCAGAATTAAGTTTGGTGACTCCTCCCACAAAAATCGATGCCTACTGGTGCAGGAGCCAGCAAGAGAATGAAACATCACCTCAGGTCATGCCCCACGAGGAAGCCCAGGAACCCCAGCTGGGACAAGGACCTGGAAACCGAGCATCCTCAGTTCCAGACCTGCAGCTCCCACTAACCCCCAACCCCTCTGCTCCCCTCTTCCTGTTTCAGTCCACACAGCCTCCGGAGCCACCCCGCTCCCTCCCGTGCCAGATTCCACTCGGCCCTACTCCTCCTCCAGCCCCAGCCACCTCCACTTCCCTGATGGCCAATTTACCACATTATCTTTCACTCCGTCCCACTTGCCCAAACCTACTCCAAATATGCTCTCCTCGGCCACCGTTAAAGGGACTTTTACCCGGCCAGGTTTCCTCAATCCCCACCTCTGATCAACTGCCAACGTCCTGTCGCCCCGTCGCTGGTGTCTGGTGCCGCCTTCTCCCTGAACAGCACTGACCTGGAGACCTTTACTGACATTTGCATGATCTTTTTTTTTTTTTGTCTTTTGTCTCGTCTTTTTTTTTAAGGGCCGCACCCTCGGCATTTTGAGGTTCCCAGGCAAGGAGTCGAATTGGAGCTGTTGCTGCCCGCCTACGTCGCAGCCACAGCCACGCCAGATCCAGGCCGCCTCTGCAACCTACAGCACAGCTCACGGCAACACGGGATCCTTAACCCACTGAGCGAGGCCAGGGATCGAACCCACAACCTCATGGTTCCCAGTCGGATTTGTTTCCGATGTGCCGCGACGGGGACTTTACATGGACTTGTGGAAGAGCATCTATTAGAGCTTCTGCCTTTACCGAGAATTATTTTCCCAAAACACAAATCCAACAGATGAACAACCTAAGCATAAAAATAACTATAAAAGAATGAAGGAAATAAGAGGCTATACCATAAAGTTGCAAAGAAAACCTTCGTAAGCATGAGATTAAAACTACAAACTATAAAGAAAATGCAGACATTTAATTGCATTCACATTTAAAACTACCACATGAAAAAGAGAACTAACCATACATAAAATTAAAAACAGTATGTGACAAGTGCCAGATTGATATCTAGAGCAGGAATCAGCAAACCATGGCTCAAAGGCCAATCCCGCCAGCTGCCTATATGTGTATATAAAGTTTTACTGGAAAGATCCATACCCCTTAGTTTATGTCTTATCTACAGCAGCTTTACACAGAGGCTTTCGTGCTACAACGGCAAAGCTACCTGGGAGCCACAAAGATCTCGTGGCCCAAAAGGCTGAAATGTTTACTATGTGATCTTTTACAGACAGTTCACGGACGCCTCACCTAAAGTACATATAAAGCACCTACACATCAGTGAGGGAGAGAGGAGCCAATCCGAGAGAAAAATGGACAAAAAATATGAAAACCCACAAAAGAAACAAAATATACTCAATAAATATTATTAAAAGAGGCTTAAACTCACTGGTCATTGGGGAAATTATTAGAGAATTAAATCATTTGCTACCCAATCTTGGCAATGGTATGACACAGCCTTTTTTGGAAGACAATTTGGTGATTATCTGTTAAAAAAAAAAAATTTAAGGCATTTGATGTCAACCCAGCCATTCTATTTTTGGGTAACTGCCCCCAGAGAAATACTTACACTCGTGCGCGCATGCACACACACACACACACACACAAGCATGTAGAAAGCTGTTCGCTGAAGCAGTCACTGTTTATAATGACAAAACCAGGAACTAACCTTGCTGTGCATCCATAAAGGAATGGTTAAATTACGGTACATCCCTGACAGTACAAGATGCAAACAGTTTTGGTACGTTTATACATACGACCATGAAAGGGACTGTGAGATGTCTGTTAGGCAGAAAAAAAAATATGTTGCAGAGCAAAAATGCAGTAGAGTTTAGATTAAAAAAAGGTTTTTCAACTATACTTGAGCTAGTATGTATGCATGTCGAGAAACGCACAGGACTAGAGGAGAAACGCCTTAAAGAGGAGGTGGCCTCAGTGATTGCTGATCTATCCTCCAGCCTTGACGGTCTAAAATAAGCTCCGGGCGGGAGGGGCAACAGGAAGCAGGGACTTGGGGGAGACTGATGGGAACGGATTGGCTGAGGGCTTCTAATGGAGCCCTGAGGATGAGAGTAACAGGCTGGGGGAGGGCCGGATGCAGCGAGCAGCAGCTGAGGCTGCTGGCAGCGGCCCGAGTCTCTCTCCTCTTTTCAAGAGCAGCTTCTTCCTGAAAGATCCCAGGAGGTGGAAGCCCGGCCTAATCTCTCCCAGCACAAATAACCCCACTCATTTCAGAAACCACCATTCCAGTTGTGCCCTGGAGGGCCCCCACTTCTACTGGGAAGAAGGAGAAAGAGTAACACACTGGAAATTTGCTACACCTCCTCCTCCTCTGAATCCACCTAATAAACAGATTTTTTTTTCAACAGATTTAACTCGAATATGCAGATTCCATTCTAGTCCACCTAAATTTAAGAAATGGCAAACAAGCCCCATGAGGTGTAAACACGCAATTGAGGCAGCTGCCCGGGATAACCAGAAAACTCTCCGAGAATAACCTTGCCAAGCCCAGAAACTTCCTAAATCCAAGTTTACGGGTCTGTAAGCAACTTTCTGTTTGCTTATTCTTTGAAAAGTTTACGAAGGTCTCATGCCTTGCTTTTCACAACCGCCTGGAGAGGGGGGAGAGCCAGGGACCCCTGCTCCCAATTTATGGGAACGGAAAGGAAACTATCCAGAGGCGAAGGGACTTGCTCAAGGTCACGCGGCTCAAAGTGACAGCGGAGACCAGAAGCTGGATCTCCCGAGTCCCGGTCCGGGACCCGCATCACCGCCTCCGCGGCCGCCCGGAGAGAGGCCCGCAGCGCCGAGGAGGGGCCCTCGGAAGCCCACCGCACAGCCCGGAGCACGCCCAGCAAACAGCTCCGCGGGCCCTCGGGCGCGACCCGGGCTCCGCGGCCTGGCGGCTCCGCTGGGCGCGGGGTTTCAGCGGCCGCGAGTCTCCGGTCAGGGGGCGGCACGTCCCGGGCCGCCGCCGCCGCCGGCCCCGTAAGCGCCAAGGCCGGTGGGCACTCCAGCGGCGGAGGAAGGGCCAGGCCGGTCCGCTCGGAAGCAGCGTGTCCGTGGCAGGAGCGGCCGCAACTAGGTCAGCGGGGCCGCAATGGGAAGGGGGCTCCCCGGCCTCGCTCAGGGCCGCCCGGGGACGCTCGGGGAGCACGGCGGCCGGGAGAGGACGCGGGGCGGGGGCGGGCCGTCGGGCGCGGCCGGGAGCCCAGCCGCGGAGGGCCCGGCGCGGCGACCCCGGGGCGCCCGGGAGAGACGAGACCCCGCTCCGGCCGCGCCGCCCGGCCCGAGTGCGGCCCCGCGCTTTGTTCCCGCGCTCGGCCGGGCGCCTCGAGCCGCCGAAACGCATGAGTCACCGGGCGGCGAGCGCAGGGCGCCGCTTTGTCCGCCCCGCCCGCCGCCCCGCCGCCCGCCGCCCGCCGCCGGCCGCGGGCGCTCACCTGCGTCAGGTCCTCGTCGTTGAGCAGATGCGACTCGCGGGGCTTGAAGCAGTTCTGACACTTGCTCTTGTTGAAGATGTTGGCCTGGAATTTCCTGCACGGGTTCTCCTTGGCGGCCGACATGGCCGGGCGCGGGCTCAGGCCGGGCGCCGCCGCATCCCCGGCCGCCGCCTCCAGCCGCGCACGCAGGCCGGCGCCTCACAGAGCGCGCGGCCCCCGCCGCCCGCCCGCGCCGCCGCCGCCGCCGCCGCCCGCCGGCCCCGGGCCCATGGACGCGGCCAAGCGCGCCCGCTCCCGCTCCCAAAGCGCCCGCCGGTCGCCGCGCTCGGTGCCCGCGCCGCCCTGGGCGCCCGCGGCCGCAGCGAAGGGGAGCGGAGCGCCGGGCGCACTCGGGGGCGGCGGGCGCGCGCGAGGGAGCGACAGGCCAGCGCGCGGGGCGGGGCCGCACGCGGGGCGGGGCCGCGTCCCGGCGCGATTGGCGGCCCAGCAGGCCAATGGAAGCCGGGTGCCGCGGCTAACAAAGAAACCTTCCGGCGAATGGGAGCCGGGGGAGGGACAAAGGCGGCCGGGCGCAAGGTAACTTGTGTAGGCGGAGAAAGGCGGGGCGCGGCGGGACGTTCAGGCTTGGTGGACGGGCGCGCGGCCGCCGGCCCTGACAGCTGCGGGGGCGGGGCCGGCGGGGGCGGGGCCGGCGGGGCGGGGCGGGGCCGGCGGGCTGGTGCTGCAAACAGCTTTTCCAACCTGGCTCTCTTGCGCCCACGTGGAGCGGATTAGCTTGACACCCACCGCACCCACTGTGCGCGGGCCACGCGTGGCGGTCGGCAAGGCTGCAGAGTGTTACAAGTGCTTGATATGCATGAGCTCAGTGAAGGCGCACAGCCTCCCCATCACCATCCCGTTTTACACGGGCGGACACTGAGGCACAGAGAAATTAAGACGAGGGAGGTAGGGTTTCAGGGGGTGACTCAGAGACATCAGCCTGGAAGAGCTGTCAGTTCTATTGCGGGAGATTAGTAAGGGCTGACGCGGTGCCAGGTACTGAGCCAGGCACTCCTGCCCTCATTACGCACTTGAGGAAATTAAGGCTCCAACGCTTCCAAGCAATTTGTGCCACGTAGTTCTACCAGGTGGGCGAACTGTCCCTCCAGTCCTCCACCGTCCAGTCTCCGAGCCAGGAGACCACTTAGAGAAGACTGAAGGAGGTGTGGACAAAAGGCTCAGCAGCTCAGAGAGGGAGTCCTTGGGGCAATTAAAGAGGAGAGGAAATTCAGGCCGAGCGTGAGTCGAGAGGGGCTGGGGTGGAGGTGGAGGAAGAAGGAGCAGGACTGACCACGCTGAGGCGTTCGTGAGGGCCCGGTCATCCAGGGCCCTGGGGTCCAAGCCCAGGCTGGTAAGGTCATCCTACTGGCAGCGAGGAGCCCAACGCCGGGGTTTCCAAATCAGGGCTTGAGCCAGCTCAGCCCTCGCAGAGGAGGTGACACTGAAGCATGTGCTAGGGTCGGTGACAGCAGCTGTTGCTTAGAGAATGGAAGGTTTTCAGAGAAGCAGCGAAGGCTTCCAGAGCTGTGTACTTTTCCACTGAGCCTCCTGCAAACATCCCAGGGAGGCGGATGTCATGTTCGTGTAAGAAAGTACTTTGCTCCAAAGCGAGCTGAAGAACGGTGAATCCAAGTCCCGCGGCCGCCTGTGGGGAAGGCCAGCCCCAGCCTGGCCGGCCCTTGGCCCTGGGCGAGTGCCTTCACCTGCCTGCTGCCTCCGTTACCTCATCCACAAAACTGGCATGAGTGTGTGCTTGCTGTGAGTGTCACATGATATAATGCTTGTAAACGACTTAGCACCGTGCCAAAATGTTAATTGGTGAATCTAGGCAAAGGGTGTTTATTGTCCTACCCTCGCGGCTTTTCTGTGGGTTTAAATTTTTGCAAAATAAAAAAGTGTGTGTGTGCAGTGGGGGAGACAGACAATTCTTGCCTACACAGAATACTCAGAAACTGATACCACGGGTGGCCTCTGGGGAGGGAGCTGGGTGGTTGAGAGGTGACCTACTTTTAATTTTCACTGTGCGCCCTCTTCTTTCTTTGGATTCAGTGTTGTGTGCATGTATAACTTGTTCTAAAATAATTTTCAAAAGTCCTACCCATGCCTCAAGGTCATCTCACAGGCCCCGTCCCTGAAGCAAATGCCTGTCGTGTTCTGCTCAAGTCTGTGGACACATCCCCGGGCGGGAGGGTCTGCAGGGGGGGCATAAAGAGGCGTTTGATTCAGGCCAGCTTGGAAGAAGCTCACACGTGAGCAAATGGAGACGAATTAGAAGGCAGGAGTGCCCACTGTGGCACAGCGGAAATGGATCCAACTGGCATCCGTGAGGATGCAGGTTCGATCCCTGGCATCGAGCAGTGGGTGGGGGATCTGGCGTTGCTGCGAGCCATGGTGAAGGTCCCAGACTTGGCTCAAATCTGGCACTGCTGTGGCTGTGGTGTAGGGCAGCAGCTGTAGCTCCGATTGGACCCCTAGCCTGGCAACTTCATATGCCACGGGTGCAGCCCTAAAAAGAAAAAGAAAAAAAAAAATCCAAAAAAACAGAAGACACACAGTCAGATTCAATCTGGGGTATAACGGGGTCCAGACAAGGGCACCCAGCTCCGTATGCAGCTTCAGGGAGGGCTTCTTGGAGGAGGCGGTGCTGGGGCCAGGACTGAGCTGAATGAGATCCAACCAGGAGAAGGCGAAGCGAAGGCATCCCAGACAGAAGGAGCCCGGAGAGGCGGGAGGGCCGGGGAAGAGTAAACGGATAGTGTGCCCAGAGGCCGGGCCCTCGCTGGATAAGATACCTGCTACAACAGATTGGACATAGGCGGTTTTACAGAAAATCACCCCCTGAGGCTGAGGACATTTAAAATACTTGCCTATGGTCCTAACACACACCCTGCAGTGAGGAGCCAAGCCCGCACAGGCTGGCCCCAGAGCGGCCCAGGCAGTGGGAAACCATTAGCGGAAGTTTTTGTGTATTTATTTATTTATATTTTTAATTGTTTTTAGGGCCGCACCCGCAGCATAGGGAGGTTCCCAGGCTAGGGGTCCAATCAGAGCTGCAGCTGCCGGCCTCCCACCACAGTCACAGCACCGCAGGACCCGGGCCTCACGTGCGACCAACACCACAGCTCACGGCAACACCTGGTCCCCGATCCACCGAGCGAGGCCAGGGATCAAACCCACATCCTCATGGATACGAGTCCTGCTCGGACGCCGCTGCGTCGCAAAGGGAACGCCTATGAGCTGAAGGTTGTAGCTTGCGCTCCTACACAAGGGCAAGTGGTCTGCACATGGGCCAGAGGTGACTGTTGCAAACGTGAAGGATGAGGAAACAATGACGGGAGCCCTGGGAGCAGAGAAGGCAGGGGCCTGAATCAGGGCCGTCCGCGGGAGGAGTTCGGAGTGGAATTCGGAAACATTTAGGAGGCAGAACAGGTGCGTTCAGCCCTGCGCAGGGCTACTCTCCCAAACATGGCCAGACCGTGAGCACCTGAGGGTGAGGCTGGCTCGGCGTGGCTGCTGCGTCCCCTGCCTACTCACTGCCTGGCACCCAGGAGGCGCTCACACCGTGCGAACGAGCCGAAACAGCCCATTCCGTCCTGTATCGCCGTGTGCCACACCAGACTGTAAAACCCAGGCAAACAGCGTCTTGCAGCCCCGTCTTCCATTCCCCGCATCCTGGGCCTGTGCCGTGGGCAAGGTCACTCACGCCCCGTGACCACAGAAACTTTCACGGGCCTGCGCACGACCCTGGGTCCGTCTCGGTGCCGCACGCAACCCTCAAGTAAGCCGTGAACAAAGAGGCACGCAACCCAAGCTCTCCCACCTGGGCCTCAGATGCGGGTCAGGCCTGCTCTGCGCACCTGACAGCTACTCGTGGGCGGGCAGGACACGTGCTCGCGCACACGCGCCCCTGTGTGCATCCACCCCTAGGTCCAGTTACAGAACCACCAGGTGGACACACACGCAGGGGGAACCCTCCTGGATCTCTGCCACCCCCGGCCCTCGAGCCACGTGGGGAGGGAACCTGCCTGCGGGCGTCCGTCTTTTCTCACTCAGCTGTAGATCCGTGGACCCCGTGGTCTTCTGTGTGTCAAGGCCTCGCGCTGTGTCACCATCTCCTAGGATCCCAGTGTAGATACAGTTTGTCTGGCCACGGTCCCCTGGCTGCCTGCGCAAAGGTGTCCGATCGGGGCAGGCACGGCTCAGCTCATAAGAACATCCTTCTGTTGGGACCACCCGGGAGAGGGGAGCCGTGTTTGCTGAGTATTAACATTAATAAGAAATGCCAGAAGGTTCCCCCCCCCCACCACCGCGGGCTTCGCTTCTGCAATGGACAAGATTCGCCGGGGTCGGTGCTGCTCAGCCCACTCACCAGGCTGCCTCTGAAGAGGGCACCTGGCTCGGGAGTCTGTGTTTCAAGCAGTGTGCCAAGCATGTCTTATCTCCAGGCAAGTTTTGGAAACAACTGTGGCTCTCAAATCCTGAGGGGTTTAAAAAAGGCCTCCTTTGTGTCCCCATCCCCAGATATTCTGGTTTAATCGGCATCTGGAAAAACTCCTCGCGGGCTTTAATGCCTGTTCCGGGGCGCGGGCCACTGGGGCACGGGCCGGCGGAAGCTGGGAGGTGGACAGGCCTAGGGTGGCCCCAGGAGAGATCACACGGCTGCAGAAAACCACCCATCCCGACCGAACGAGCGACTCAGCTCGGGTTCAGAGCCTCTCACGGTTCCCAGCCGACCAGGCTCAGGGAGCGACTCTGCTGGCCTTGCCTGGGATCTCGGGTGGGACGTGCTGGGCCTCTGGGGGCTCCATCTGGGCCACACCCTCTCCTCGTGGTCCCGGAGCCTCTCCTTTCTCTGAGGCCTCTCCCCACATCTCAGGGCTCCCCAAAGTGTCCCAGGAGGGAGGAAGCAGAAGCCGCTAGTCCTGATGCCTGGCCGGACCCTGGCGCCGTCCCTCTGCCCCCTGTGAGTCAGCACAGGCCACCGAGACCCGGCGCGAGGAGACCACACGAGGGGGTGGGTCCCCGGGAGGGCTTCCTGGGGCCCCGCTTTGAGACCGGTCCCCACAGATGCGCCTGCGTCACAGGGTTGTTGCAAGGAGCACATACGCTACAACACGCCCTGCTTAGAACGGCACCTGGCTCATGGGGGGGGCTCTGGAAGCGCGCACTGACCACACGTCTCGCTTCCTAGACTGGGCCTGGCGAGCCTCGTCTGCAAAGAGCCAGGTGCTGATACTTCGGGCTTTGTAGGCCACGTGGTCTCAGTTGCAAGAACTCCACTGTGGTCACCTGGGGACATTCATCCACAATACGGGAGTGAATGGGTGTGGCTTGTTCCAATAAAGCTTTATTTACAAGAAAAAGCAGCGGGCCGGCTTGGGTTTCCTGTCCTGTCGCCTGAGCCTCCCTGTCCTCCCTGTCCTTTCTCTCAGAAAGGCCCGTGTCCCCGGTCCTGGTCTAGCCCTGTCTGCCGTCGTGTCACCGCCGGGTCTGTGCTCTATGCTGGGCGCCGGGTTCTGTCACATACCATCTCACTAAGCCCAACGACCATGTGGGGACAGTTCTGGACCAGGTGGTGCCTGGCAGGGGGTCCTTAGTACCCCCCACCCTCAGCAGTCCCCCAAGCCTCCCTGGGAGAAGGTGCACTTCAACTGCCAGCCGGGATTAGCATCACTCCCAGTTTACAGATGAGGAAACTGAGGCCCAGGGAGCTCAAGCACCTTATTCAAGGTCACTCACCGAGCACATAGGGAGCCAGAATTCAGACGTGGGAAGCCCGGTCACGACCACGGCTCCGCACAACCCCTGCCCACGGGCTGCTCAGAGTGTGGGGAGCTGGAGCCCGCCCTGCCCTGGGGCTCAGGATCTCGGAGGCCCCTTCCAGCTGTGACTCCTAGATGCGTTTCTACTGAAGGAAACGATGACAAGAGTCCTCAGATATTTGCGCTGAGAGACACTGTCAGGCCCTGGGCAGACCGGGTCCAGAGAAGGGCCATTTAGCCGTTCGGGCAAAATGTTCAGCCTGCACGCCCTGTGACCCAGTGATTCCGCTCTAGAAACGTGGGTTGTAGAACCGCTCGCGCCGGCACACCCAGCATGCTGTGCCCAAGGAGGGCCACTGGGTCATTCATTGTCCTTGAGAGCAGAGACGCGGAGACGCGCTGGCTGTCGGCCCCTGGAGGATCAGATAAATAAATGATGGTTCTCCGATACGGGGCGGACACCGAGCCATTAAAGAACGAAGGCGTTGAAGTGGCCAGCCGTCTGCTCGTACGCACAACACAGACACACATACGATTTGCGTGGGGAATGCCCGCACACACGCCCAGGCTGCTGTCGCCAGCCGGGGAGGGGCAGGAACGAGGAGTCTCATCCACGCCGCAGAATCACATCGTGTGTAAGACTTTTGTGAGCGAACATTTGGTTTTTACTAACAGAGAGTCGTAAGATGCCCATGAGTGCGCCCACCCACCCGTTGCCAGCTTCGACCACCGCCAGCCCGGGACGAGCCTGAGTCCAGGCTCCCCGCTGCCGCCTCCCCGCTCATGTTATACTGAAGCAAATGCCCCTCGTGCCGCTGCCTCCATGAATATTTCAACATGTGTCTCTACAAGATAAGGCGTATTTTTTTTTAAAGTAGCCACAATACCATTATCACACCTAAAAAAATAATAATTCTTCAATATCATCTAATGTCCAGTAATTTCCAGTTATGAAAACATGAATTATTTTTGTGATAATGATAATAAAGAAAGCCAGTCCGAGGGCTGACCGGCACAACTCTCCTGCAGGTTTGTTTAGGGACACGTATCACAAGCCTTAAAAATGTGCTTATCTCAGACCAGCAATCCCAACCCGTGAATTTATTCTAAGAAAACAAGATGAAAGAGGGAAGCAGACTGTTTGCCGGGCGGGCAGCGCCTGCCACAGGAAAGTGGCTTGGAAAATATTTGTTGAATGGGAGGCTGAGCTACAGTGTCGTTCTTTGCTGCTTTGTTTGTCAAAGGAAAAGGCAGCACAGCAGACGCCTGAGACACGAGGGTCCCAGCTAGACAAGTGACGGCAGCTCCGCACACGGGGATGCTTCCGGTCGTTGAAGGTCAGGCCGTGGTGACACGCGTGGATACGCCAAGACCTGGCGTGGCTGGACTTGAGGCCTGGCAGCCAGAGAGAGGAGGAGGAAAGGGCAGAACGGGGCTTGTCCAGCGGGGGAGCCCAGCAGACGCGCCTGCACGCGGACACCTGCAGCCACAAAACCTGTGATGTCACAGCGCCCACGAGATGCAGAGAGACGGGCGCGCCGGGGGCTCCCCTCCCCGCAAAAGCGCTCCCCGCGTGTCCCTGTGGGAAAAACATCAGACGCAAACGGAGCAGCGGCACTCGACAACACCCCGAGCCGCGCCCTTCGAAACAGTCAAGGTCACCAGGCAGGAGGAAAGGAAACAGCTTGGCCCGAACATCAGGTGGGGTCCTGGTCAGGGGCTTAGACCAGGGAAAGGGCAGTCGTCGAGCAACTGGCAACGTCCTAAGAAAGCCCTCGCTTAGTGATACCTTACAAACGCCAGCTTCTGCTGTGCCATTGTCAGAAAGACACGGACACGGGGGAGCTGGGCGAAGAGCAGAGAGGAGCACGTTGTGTTCTTGCTCATACGTCTAAATAGTTCAGGACTTCCTGTCATGGCCCAGCGGAAACGAATCCAACCAGGAACCATGAGGTGGCGGGTTCGATCCCTGGCCTCGCTCAGTGGGTTAAGGATCCGGCGTTACTGTAAGCTGTGGTGTAGGTTGCAGACACAGCTCGGCTCCGTCCGGTGTAGGCCAGCAGCTACAGCTCCGATTTGCCCCCTAGCCTGGAAACCTCTATATGCTGCGGGAGTGGCCCAAGAAATGGAAAAAAGACCAAAAAAAAAAAAAGAAAAAAAAATCTAAATAGTTCAAAAATGTAGAGTTATTCTAAAGAGTCAGACGGTAGATATTTACTAGCAGAGAAAGATGTACTGCCGCATATTCGGGGGAATCTGGTTGGGCCGGTGCAGTTTCCGCTGAAGGAGCCCGTCTGTGTAAGAGAGTCGCTAACAGGCTGTGTAGGTGCGCGCACACGTGCAGGACAGCCGACTTCCGGGCTGCAGCACCCAGGGCTGGGGGACGAGGCCCCGGGCATCCACGGCCCTTCTAGGATGGGCAGCAACCGGCCCCTGCAGGACTCGGAACCAGGCCGGCCGGAGCCTCTCGTTCTCCAAAAGAAATCAAAGTCTAAGCTGTTACCCAAATTTCTAGGCCCTGCTCGGCTGTGGGGCGAGGCCTCCGGGGTCACACGGCCAAGGAGAAGGGGCCGGGGAGGCAAGAGGCGGGCCACACCAACGCCACCGCCAGACTGGGGCCTGGCGTGCGGCCAGCTGGCCAGGACAGGGCAGGCTGCAGCTCTTCTGGCCACCACTGCATGCGGCCAGGCGGGGGGTGGTTTGCTTGGGACCACAGGCCGGGTTCTGACCCTTGGGTGCTCCGGTCACTGCGGGGCCGTCAGTCACCCTGTGAGGAGGGAGTGACACGTCCGCGGGTGTCCACATCTGCATCTGCGCACATCTGGGGGGGGGTCTGTCTGTGACGGTGTGAACAGGCCCAGCCACGTCTGCAGCATGTGCACGGCCACCTTCACACGCGGGTCCATGAGTGTGTGTGTGTGTGTGTGTGTGTGAGTTGTACAGACGCACACATCTGTGTGTCTGCTGTATGTGTGTGAGCGGGTGCTTGCATGAGTCTGTGGGGGCCGCTGCACTGGCTGGCCGGCCCCAGTGCCCACGGGTCTGTGTTTCTGTGGGACTGCATGTGCGATTACACCGTGTGTGCACGTGTCCGTGGGCGCACACCCACGTGTGTGCTCTGTCTGGTTGTGTTTGCTTGTGTCTCTTGTATGTATGGGTATCTCCGTGTGCTGTGAGCTGTGGTGCGGGTCACAGATGGTTCAGATCTGGGGTTGCTGTGGCTGTGGTGGAGGCCGGTGGGTACAGCTCCGATGAGACCCCTAGCCTGGGAACTTCCACGTGCCGCAGGTGCAGCCCTAAAAAGCAAAAAAAAAAAAAAGAAGAAGAAGCAGCACGTGGGGCCCACACCCCCACCAGCCCCTGAGCCCCGGGGGGAGAAGGGCGAAGGTGGGCCAGCCGCAGAGTCCGGGCCTGGAGGCCCCAAGTCCACTCTGCACACGCAGTGCAGCCACCAGTCTGCCCTGGCGTGGAACCGGGGGCCCATTGGCTTTGGCCTTCAGAGCGTCTTTGATCCAAGGCACAGCCCCTTCAGCCCCCCCCCCCACCTCATCATCCATCCCCGTGAGGGCCTTTGTTCTCGGACCGAGACCAGACCGAGCTGGGGAGGTTGGGGAGATTGAGGCGATGGGCAAGTGGGGGCAGCCGGGTGCATAACGAAGCAGGAAGCCTCAAGAGCCTTAGGGCAGAGGGCCCCTTGCAGACCTTCTCAATTTACAGATGAGGACGCTGAGCCCAGAGAGGGCAAGATCCTGACCTGAGGGCACACAGCAAGTCCCCAGCAGAACGAGCCTTCCTCTCAGAGACCTGGGTAGCTCCAGGGTTCACAGCCTGTAGGAGTCGTTCATTCACTCATTCCACAGCCATGCGCTGAGCACCTACCACAGCCAGGCCCAGTTCGGAGCCCTGGGGCTATAGGCACAGACAAGACAGACACAGTCCTCACCCTCAGGGAGCTTACGCTCTAGTCGGAGAGACAGACAGTACACACAGAAGACAGACCAGGTCGCCGTCGACACTCGCCAGCGCACCCCATGCATCGCTGGTGCGGCTCCGGCCAGAGCACCCAGCAGCCGAGCTAGTCTCAGCTCCGGAGGACGAAACGTCTCCCAGCCGCAGTAGCCGCGTCGGGCGCCCCTTAGCCAGGTGGGCACTGTGCCAGGCAGTACAGAGAGAGGACACCTCCTGTACAGCGGGTCCGATGGATGGCACTGCACTGCAGTGAAAAGGGGCTGGAGCGCTGTCGGCCCAGGACCGCGAAGTCTGAGCTGTCCCATGAGAAGGAGCCACCACATACTGCGTAGCAGGAGGGCTCAGCAGGTGCAAAGTCTGTGAGGGAGGAAGGGGCAGGGCGTGTTGAAGGGACAGAAGGGACGGTGAGGGGAGGGGGCAGCGAGATAAGATGGAGCGGAGGATGTCGTTGGGGGCCCTGGGCTTGGATAAGGAGTTTCTGCTTTATTTTCAGGGTATCAGGAAGCCATGGGCTGTGGCTGAAGCAGGGAAGTGACATGGTTTTTAAAATATGCGGAGAATGGCTTCACGGTGGGGGGGGCAAGAATGGAAGGAGGGAGGTGCAGTGAGAATGCCATTGTGTCACAGAGAGGAAGGTGACTATGATTTGGGTGATAAGGTGGGGGAGGGAGAGCCACCAGTCGTTCCCCAGACCTCAGGGTCCTGGATTAAGCCATACCTGAAGCTAAGGTTTGCTTCATCCCCCAAGCGCCCTTCTCTCCCCTTGGCTACCGGGCACTGACTTGAGCACCCTCGCCAGGACCACCCACCTATTCCCCCTCCCCCACAGGCTGCCCGAAAACCCTCCAGTCCCTGGACGGAGCGCCCGGACTGGCTCCCGGGCTCACTCGGCACCCGGGGCCCAGCTGCCTTCCAGGGCCTTGCTCCTCTCACTGTGTCCTGAACTGCTAAGACAGGCCCATCTGGTTGCCCTGGGTCTGTGGGAGGATGCTTCAGGCCACGTGGTGTTTCGTTGCCCTTCCGCGCCACGATGGTTATCTTGGAGCAGGGCGGGAGGCGGCAGGAGCTTGCCCTCGGCCCAGGGGGGCCTAGAAAGGAAGCTGAGGCCTCACTTCAGGAGGAGGGGCTTTGGGAGTTCCCTCGCTGCACAGCAGGTTAAGGATCTGGTGCTGTCACTGCAGCGGCACAGGTTCCGTCCCTGGCCTGTGAACGTCCACATGCCAAGGACTTGGCCAAAACCAAACCAAAACGAAACAAGAGGAGGGGCTGTGGTTCCATCTGAGGAGATGCCCTCTCTGGAAACAGCGGATGGCATGAGGACGAAGGTTTGACCCCTGGCCTTGCTCAGTGGGTTAAGGATCCAGCATTGCCCTGAGCTGGGGTGTCGGTCACAGACAGGGCTCGGATCCCGCGTGGCTGTAACTGTGGTGGAGGCCGACAGCTGTAGCTCTGATTTGAAACCTCCTGGCCTGTGGGAGAAGCTCCGAGGCTTCTGGAATGAATGGCTGGCCCAGGGGACACGGGCTGGCGGCCACAGTTCACACAGAGGCCACCGTGTGCACACAAGGCACCCCGTGGCCTGGAGGGAGGGTCCCCACTCCCCCTGGATCCCTCAGAGCTGGGACAGGTGAGCCCCCCTCCAGGTGCACTGGGGAGGACACGGCGGGGTGGGGGGGGGCAGCGGCTGGCCGGGCTCTGCCCTTAGCCTCAGGCCTCCACTAGCTGCCCAGCCCCACGGCAGGTTTGACCTCACCTGTGACCTCTCCGGGGTGCTGGCCGGTGGTGCGGAGTTGGGGCCCCTGCAGCTGTGCCCCGGGGCCAAGGAAAGATGCACAGCTGAAAGTGGGGCCTGCAGTGGCCTCAGCCGGGCCACCTGGCAGACAGAGCCCTGGGCACCCAGGTGGCTGCCCAGGTCATGGTCACGGGGCTGCAGGCCTGCTCCCTAGGGTGCCTGGCCACGCCCTGGCCTTGCATCAGCCTGGACGGGCCGGGCACGGAGGCAGGTCTGTCCAGGCTGGGGTGAGGCCCCGCCCCCAGACGGCTGAGTGCAGGATGGGCACTCTCTGACCTTTTACCTGCATGCAGGAGACTTTAAAATGAGAGCATGAAAGCATCACCTGCTATGAAAGAACGTGTGTCCCACGCCCCAGGCAGCCTGTGGGAGAAGTGACCCCCAACACGCCTAAGAAGTGACCCCCCAACACGCTGTCCTCACCCCACTTTGCAGGAGGGGAAGCCGAGGCCTAGGGCACCTGCCCCAATGCTCAGAGCTCGCCCTCACACATGCCCGGCCCCAGGTCCTGCTTGCTCTTATTTATTTATTTATTTATTTATTTGTCTTTTGTCTTTTTAGGGATGCACCTGCAGCATACGGAGTTCCCAGGCTAGGGGTCTAATCAGAGCTGTAGCTGCTGGCCTACGCCAGAGCCACAGCAATCTGGGATCTGAGCCGCATCTGGGACCTACACCACAGCTCACGACAACGCCGGCCGGATCCTTCACCCACTGAGCGAGGCCAGGGATCGAACCCGCCACCTCATGGTTCCCAGTCAGATTCGTTAACCACTAAGCCACGACGGGAACGCCCTGGGTCCTGCTTGCTCTCAAACGGCGCACCCAACAGCTCCCAATCGCAGCAACATCGGCCGCACCCTGGAGCCCTGGGGGGGGTCCCAAAGAGGGGGCTGGGACTTGGGGCGGGGCCTCAGCTCTGTTCCACGGCTGCTGTGACTCCGGGCAGGCCACGTCCCCTCAGAGGCCTCACCGTCCTGCCTGTAGAGGGAGGGGTCCCCATAAGTGCTGGAAAGTCACCAGCAGGGCCGCTCAGAGGAGCCGCTGGGCCCGCGCAGGAAGCTGGACCCAGACCTGCGGCCTCCGCGGAGCGGCAGCTACAGGTAAGAGGAGCAAAATGAGTCGCCCTGAACAAAGACACACCGGCTCTGGAGCCTGGCTTGGCTCTTGCTGCACCTTGAACGGGCGGCCTTGGTCAGGCTGTGACACTGCCCGGTGGGGCCAGACCCTCTGAGCTCGGGACGACCCCATTCATGGAAGGACGGGGTCCTGCAGCGCTGAGCTCAAGGTCTGGCCCAGCGACGGCAGCGGCATCAACAGGGAAGACGTGCGCGCCACGAGCCGCGTCCCCTCAGTGCTCGCGGGCAGACGCGGGACCCTCAGCCCCACCAGCACCTGACTTCCCGCTTCTGCCCTCCGGGCTGTGCCTGCCCCGCTAACGTCCCTCTGCGCCCTGTCACCACGAGAGGGGCAGACAGAAGGGCTGGAGTCGCTGCCAAGGAGGGGCGTGAGTCCCTGGTGGACGCCCCATCCCTGTCCCACTTGCACAGGGGCCCCCAGACCCTCGTCTAAGAGTCTGCTTTTAAGGAGACCCACTCGAGAGCGCTGACCACTGGCCTGGGCATGGGATGCAGAGGCTAAGAACGGCCCTGACCAGGTGCAGGCCTAGCTGCCTCCAGGACAGCTGGACACCAAGGCTCTGCGGAGGGCAGGGGCCTGCTCTGGCCTTGACCCTGACCTGGCCACCCTCCTGGTCCTGGGCTGTGAGCGGCCACGCCACCAGAAGTGGCAGCACGGGGCGGGGGGTTTCGGGTCGTTTTCAGCTGGACTGAGTGGCTGGTACTGGCCCTGGGGACATAAGATGTGCCCCCCCACCACCACTGGGGCGGGGGTAGGGGGAATGGAGCCGGGTACCCCCAGGGCAGCTCCAGATCTAGAACACCCTTGGGACAGAGGCTGCCTCAGGGCAACCCCAACACCATCTCGGGGCCCACAGGGCTCTGAGCCCCACTCCCAGCCGATGGCAATGCCTGAGGCTGAGTGGCCTTCCCTGATGGGTTCCAAGGCTGAATTTTGTTTTGTTTTCTGGCCACAGCCACAGCATGTGGAAGTTCCTGGGCCAGGGATCGATCCCGTGCCACAGCAGCGACCCGATCGAAGCCATGGCCATGACAACGCAGGATCCCTAACCCACTGTGCAGCAGGAGGACTCCCAGGGGCTGTGTTTTGAGTTTCCTCTTCTGCCTCCATTTTTCCTGCCTATGCTCTCTTCCCACCCCTGGGGCTCTGTGACCTTCATGGGGCCGCAGGCTCTTCTGGTGCTCGATGCTGGGAACATAGGGCCCAGGGCAGTGCTGCATCAGGCATCTGGGTACATGTGGCGGCGCCCCTCAAAGGGCCAGGGAGGTGATGCCGGCCTGGACTCCAACAGCCATGGATGCGTCCAGTGCATCCTCTGGACTCTGCGCCAGTAACCACAGCACGGGGCGCGCTGAAAACGTCTCCCTTCTTGGAGATGGGGTCCTTCCAGGGATGATAAAGTTAAAATGAGGCCATTGACAGGGGGGCCCTAATTCGACATTACAGATCTCCTTACAAAAAGGGAAAACCTGGACGCAGAGACAGACCCATGGAGGGCAGACGTTGAGAGAAGAGACCGGCAGAGACCCTGCCGGCCCCGGGGCGAGGCCGGGCGGCTCCACCCCTCTCGGATCAGCGGGACAGGCCGCCGACCCCTCCACGGGCTCCGGCCTCCAGACAGGACACAGCAGGTTTCTGTGGGTGGAGCTGCCGGCGTGAGGTGCTCGGGCCCAGCAGCCGCAGCAAACCAGCGCCCGTCCTTATCGAGATATAATTCACACATCACAGAAGTCCCTCGTTTAAAGTATACAATTCACGAACAACTCGTGCAGCTCAATATCAAAAAAAAAAAAAAAGCAAAGAACCCAATCAAAAAATAGGCAGAAGATCTAAACAGACATTTCTCCAAAGAAGACAGACAGATGGCCAAAACGCACATGAAAAGATGCTCGATATCACTAATTATTAGAAAAATTTAAAAAAAGAAAGAAAAAAGAAAAATTCAAATCGAAACGACAATGAAGTACGACCTCACACAGGTCAGAATGGCCATTATCGAAAAGTCTACAAACATTGGAGTTGCTTGGCACAGCGGAAACGAATCCAACTAGGAACCATGAGGTTGCAGGTTCAATCCCTGGCCTCGCTCTGCGGGTTAAGGATTGGTGTTGCTGTGGCTGTGGTGCAGGTCACAAACGTGGCTCGCATCTGGCGTTGCCGTGGCTGTGGTGTAGGCCGGCAGCTGTAGCTCCAATTAGACCCCTAGCCTGGGAACCTCCATATGCCACATACGCCACGGGTGTGGCCCCGAAAAGACAAAAAAACCCCAAAAACCATTGGAGTTTCCATCATGGCATAGCAGTAACGAACCTGACCAGTTTTCATGAGGTGGCAGGTTCGATCCTTGGCCTTGCTCGGTGGATTAAGGATCTAGCATTGCCATGAGCTGTGGTGTAGGTCACAGATGCGGCTTGGATCCAGCATTGCTGTGGCCATTGCAGCTGCAGCTGGGATTCTAACCCTAGCCTGGGAACTTCCATATACTGCAGGTGTGGCCCTAAAAAGCCAAAAAAAAAAAAAAAAGCCCACAAACATTCGATGCTGGAGAGGATGTGGACGAAAGGAAACCCTACTAAACTGTTGGTGGGAAGGAACAATGGTGCAGCCACGATGAAGAGCAGTGTGCACGTTCCTTAAAAAAATAAAAATAGAGCTACCGTACGAATAGCAGTCTCACTCCTGGGCACATGTCTGCAGAAAACTAATTGAAAAAGACACACGCGGTGGCCAAAAACACATGAAAAGATGTCCAACCTCACTCATGATTAGAGAGATGCACCTCAAAACTGCGGCGAGGGGCCACCTCACACCAGCCAGAATGGCCATCACCCACAGGTCTACAGACCATACGTGCCGGAGACGGTGTGGAGGAAAAGGAACCCTCTTGCGCTGTTGGTGGGGATGTAAGCTGGTGCAACCACTTGGAAAACAGGATGGCGATGCCTCAGAAAACGAACACAGAATTCCCCCCGCATCCAGCAGTCCCACGCCTGGGCTTCTACCCAGAGAAAACCACGACTCGCAAAGACACATGTACTCCAACGTTCCCTGCAGCACTCTTTGCAATAACCAAGACACGGACACAACCTAAACGCCCCTCGACAGAGGAGTGGATCGAGAAGAGGTGGTACGTACACACAGTGGAGTATTACTCAGCCATTAAAAGGAGTGAAAGAATGCCATCTGTAGCAACATGGATGGACCTAGAAACTATCATGTTAAGTGAAGTGAGACCAAGAAAGATGAATATCATATGATATTACTTATATGTGCAATATTTTAAAAATGATACAAAAGAAGTTGTTTACAAAACACAGACAGACTCACGGAGTTTGAAAAACACCTTTGGATACCAAAGGAGGAAGGCGGGGGAGGGACGGGTTGGGGGCGTGGACTGGCACGTGCACCCTGCTGTCTGTGGAGGGGCTGCTCAGCAGGGACCTACAGTACAGCTCAGGGAACTCGACTGAACCTGCTGCGATAATCTACATGAGGAAAGAGTCTGAAAAAGAATCCCTAGAGAGATCGTGTGTATAAAAGTGAATCACTTTGCTGCACAGCAGCAACGAACACAAACTGTAAAGCGACGACACTTCTGTAACATGTTTAAAAATGAAACAATAAATAAAGGTGCAATCTAGTCCTTTATTCGGCTCAGAGCTGTGCAGCTCTCGCCCTGCCGTAAACTGGCACGCGTTGCGGCGGCTGTGGTGTAGACCGGCGGCTACAGCTCCGATTGGACCCCGGCCTGGGAATCTCCACGGGCCGTAGGTGCGGCCCTCAAGAGACAAAAAGAAAAAAGGAAAATTTTTTCCTTCCACGAAGTGGGCCTTGCCCACCTCCACCCCGCCCTGGACACTCCCGGGCCTGCTTTCTGTCTCTGCGGATTTGCGTGTCCTGCCCATTCCACGGAGGCGAATCCGGTACCCCTGGCCTTTGGGGATGGGCTGGTGTCCCTGAGCAGCTGTGCTCAAAGTGGACCACGTTGTGCTGATCCACTCACCCTTTGATGTGCGGTCTCATTTCTTAGAGAGAAGGCCCAGACCACGGCCTCAGGTTCACATTCGATGAACGCGCAGGGTGAGAACGTGAATGTTTGGTATGTTTCTTTACATGTTCCTGACGTCCCAAAGGTTTCCTAAAGTGTGCGTGTGTGTGTGTCTTTTGAGGGCCACACTGCGGCCCAGGGAGGTTCCCAGGCGAGGGTGTAATCGGAGCTGTAGCTCCCAGGGTCGAACTGGAGCTTTTGCTGCCGGCCTGCACCACAGCCACAGCCACGCCGGATCCGAGCCGCGTCTGCGACCTACACCACAGCTCAGGGCAACACCGGATCCTTCACCCACTGAGCAAGGCCAGGGATCGAACCCGCATCCTCATGGCTCCTAGTCAGATTCGTTAACCACTGCGCCACGATGGGAACTCCAGGTTTCATAAATTTTTAATGCTAATCAATATTTTTTATTTTCTTAAGTATTTTGGCCTCCCCATGGCAGATGGCATTCCCGGGCCGGGGATCAGACTCAGTGATATATTTTAAAGCTCTGCCGCTGCCAGAAGAGGCAGCGAATGCGTCCGGGTCCTTGAAGAGAGGTAACAGCTGCTGAAACACAAAGCAAAGATGGTCCAGACTAAGGAAGAAGGAGAAGGGTTCCTGAAGCTTCCCCGCCAGCCCCAGTGTCACTGCGACGGGGAGGCTCCTCCACAGCCTCGGCCGGACCTCCGCCTCCACGTCCTCGGCTGCCTCCCCAGAGGAGGTGTGGGCATTTCCTGAGCGTGGTGGGCCCCCCTATGGGAAGGGGGCAGCCAGGGTCCGATGGCCCTGCCTGGGTGCCCGGCCACACAGCCCTCCCTCCCCGCTGAAGGCCAGCCAGACTCTGGGGACCAGCCTCGGGCACCGACAGGGAGCCTGGTGAGGGGGTTACCCTCATGGGGTGGTTGCCCCACGGCCAAGCACCCCCGGGCACCTCATGGGGTGGTCGCCCCACGGCACGGCCAAGCATCCCCGGGCAACTCAGGGAACAGGGCTCGGAGGTCAAGCGTGTCTGGGCATGCTGTTCAATCCACCGCGCCACCAGCATTTATTGAGCACCACGTGTGTGCACGATTGCCTCCAATTGAAACTCAGAGGGCAAGCACTGGCCAAGGCTGCTTGGGGGGTGGGGGGGGGCGGGGGGAGGCACAGGCTGGGCTCCAGTTTCTCCCACACCCACACTCCTGGCACCGGCAGCCGATGGAAGGCCCTGGGCCTCCCGACGCGCTCCATCATCAGCCCCGCCTGTCTGCAGAAGCATTTTCTGGGCATGTGTGGCCAGGCGTCCGAGCAGAGCGCGGGTCTCCTCGACCCCGGGTACATCCCATCCCGCTTGCCTTTCACAGCATGGAAATCTCGGCTTTCCACCCAAAGTGAAAGAACGGTGCCCAGGCGGTGGAATTTCAGGCCTGGCAGCTGACAGGCAACCCCGGGCCGAGAGGAGAGGCCGGGCTGAGGCGGGGCAAGGAGTGGCCCTGCGCCTTGCCCCCCACCCCCGGACGGGCCCGGCCCAGACAAGCTGTCGGGTCCCGTCCTCTGGGGAGGAGGTACAATGGTGCTTCTCAGGAATGGGCTTTGAGGGGCCAGGATGGGGGCGGCGGGCGGGGCAGAGCCAGCTCCCTCCCACGACGCTGGCATTCTTTCCTCGAAACCTTGCAAAATAAGACTGTGGCCTCCTTCTGCGGCCGGGCACTCCTGGCATCCCTAAAATGCAGGGCCGCTGCCCCACGGCGCTGGCTGCGCAGCTGAGCCCGTGGGCCCCGCCCACTTCATCGCGTCCCAAGAATGCTGTCATCTGGCCACCCACAGCCTTATCAGCCTGGCCTTTTCCAGGACTGATGGGACAAAGGGCGTGGGCGTTCCCAGGACTCCGAGGGGCGCGGGGAAGGCCGGTCTCCTCCCCAGGTCGCCGATCCGAGCGGGGGCGGGACCCCGGTACACCCCCCACTGGAGGGGCCACTGAGGCCTGGAGGGGACAGGAGCTGCCTGAGGTTATGACAGGCTCGTTAGTGAAAGAGACACTTGCTCTGGGCCATGTCCCTGGGGGAGTGCGCACCAGCCACGCAGGCACGTCGGGGTCCTGGCCCCGATGGAAGTCGGGTGGCTGGGCCAGGGCCCTGGCGGAGGCCCCGCCTGGAGGTGACGGGCGGGGGGCGGGGGGGGCCGGGACCACTGGCTGGCCTTCAACCCCTGTCTGCCCAGACTGGCTGGAGGGCTCTCTAAGGGTCACCTCGCTCCAGTTTTGGTGCCTGGAGGGCAGAAGGGTCAGGCAGCCCGTCCAGACGGAAGCAGGAGGAGGTGAGGTCACGGCCAAGGTCGTATCGCCTGGCCTCCCGCATGGCTGGAGTCCGGCCGAGGTAAAGCAGGGGCCGGCGCCTCCCAGGCCACCACATGGCTCGCCCGCCGTCCTGGTGTGTTCTGCTCCTGGCCAGCGACACGGGAGCTCCACAAACCAAGCTGCCAGAGCACAGAACACAAGGCCCGCGTCAGGGCATGTGGGGGACGGGGACAGCCCAGCATCAGGGGCTCCTCCTCCCCCCTCCCGTCTCTGAGCCTCAGTTTCCTCGAGTGGGAAGGGGGAGGGCAGCTGTGTGAGGTCACTTGTGGCCCCCTCCCAGGGCCTATGTCATCAGACGGGTCACAGCCTGGCTCCCAGTCCACCTTTCACTCGAGTCCTAATGGCACATGTTCAGTACTGGCGGCCTTTCTGTCCCCCCCACCCCCCGCCCCGGGCTCCCAGCTCCCCGAGAAGCACCTGCCCACCCTGCCAGCTCCCCCCGCCTGCCAGCCTCCCTTTTGGGGTCTCCTAATCCTCTCTTTCCCGCCTCGGGGCCTCTGCACTGGCTGTCATCCTGCCCCAACCAGGCTTGGCAGCCACGCTCTCTGAGCCCCACCTGCCCCCATACCTGCTCCTCTGTCCTTGGCCCACAGAGCTGCCCATCTGTCCCCTCGAGGCTTTGAGAAGGGACAGAACACCTGCTCGGAGTCTGGCTTCCCTGGGAGCCCATGGGGGCAGGCCCGACCCCCACTGCCCATCGCTGTGCCCTGGGCCCCAGGCTGGCGTCCAGTACCCGGGGCAGGTTCAGAGGTAACTAACAAACTCCGGAGTCCATCCGGGGTTTGCTGCAGAGCCAAGGACCATCCCAGGGCATGGCCCCCGGGCAGAGGGAGTGGGCTCTGTCTGGGGTGGGGGGGCAGGACGGGGAAGGCCTCTTTGAGCCTCTTGTCTGACACCACCCGCCCCCAAGTGGGTGGACTGAGGTCCCAGAGGCCTTGCACCCAGCAAGACAGGTTCCCAGCCGGTTTGGCAGGATTGTTGTGGACGCAGCCCTGCGGAACGGCCAGTCCTGACACCTGTGGCCTGAGTCCTCAGGCCCCCGACCTTCTCCGCAGGAACCACACCCCAACAACACCCACCGGGGCTGCGGCTGCGTCACGTAGAAGGGCCAGATTCTGTGGAATCTGCAGGTTAGGAATATTGAATCACACCTCCCGGCTGCGGGGGCTCGGGGGGGGGGGGATACACGAGGGCTCTCGCACAAGCTCCAGTTGGTTACAGGAGCCACCCCTCCCACCACCCCCGCCCCCCGCCACTGGCACTGAGACAGCTTCTGAGTGCAGGTGGCCAAGGCGGAGGGAAGGCGGTGGTGAGTGGCTAGGGAGGAGACCTGGGCCACCGTCGGGGGCACCCTGGCTCCCCACCTGCACAAGCCCCCAGAGACCCCAGTCCTGCTTGCCAGCCAGCAGGCACCAACCTGCCAACTCGCACCAGACGCTGGCTGTGGCCGCTCCCGGCTGGGGGTGACGGGAGAGTCCTGGCCGGGGGTCTCGGGGAAGTCCTCGGAGGAAGCCTTCTGAGGCTGCGTGAGGCAAGTGCTTTGCACTGAGTCATCTTCTTCCCCCCAGAGCAAAACAGGCCCATGCAGCCTTTAGGGGCGCCCTAGGCGTGCTCCCACAACAGCTGGGCTCTGGGCCCTGCATCTCCTCCACCCAGAGGCAGCCGGTCCCTGAGGGCCCCACAGGCTCTGACCTTGAGGTTCTGGACAGTCATCAAGGGACACCGGCCGCCCACACTCCCGGAGCTGCGAGCACAGACAAGCTCTGACCACCGTGGTGGCCAACGCCTTCCCCAAGGAGAGCGCAGGACCCCCGGCCAGAGAGGGGATGGGACAGAGGGAGCTGCAAACGTTTGGCAGGCCCGCCCAGAAGTCGGGGACCAAGAAGTCGGGGCGCTGCGGAGAAAGCAGGGAGTCTGGGCTGGAGGGGGAGAAGACCCTGCTCAGACCCTTCCCCTGAACCTGCACCTGGAGAGGGAGGGCAGACACAAGACGCTTCCTTAAGTCACTGCAATTCATTCCAGTAAATTAAGCCAAACGAAACAAGCAGGGCTGTACTGGGAGCTTGTAGGATGGCTCTCGGAAGCAAAAGAATAAGTGGAAAGAACATGTCTGGCCAGAGTTTTAGGACACAGAGCTCTCGTGGGCAGCCTCGGGAAGAACATCCTTCTGTTCCCATCCTTGCGTCTCAAGGTTGAACTCAAGGTTCCAATGTTCATCCTATGTAAAGAGTTTCTCCAAGCCAACAAGACAATCGAAATTGCAACAGAAAAATGCACATGAATATGAACAGACAGCCCACAGAACAGGAAATGCAAATGATTCAAGCTTTTAAAACGACGCTTAGTCACATTCAAAATAAAAGTGCAAATTGACACTAGAGTCCAAGGCCATTTTTCACCCGTCAGATCGGCAGTGATCCAAAACTTTGATACCAGTGTGCAGGTGGGGGTGTAGGAGACAAGCTCTCACTCATTACTGGGGCACGGGGGTGGGTGAACGTTTTTTACACACACACACCCCCCCCACGCACACACTCGCAACCCGTGGCACATGGAGGTTCCCAGGCTAGGGGTGGAATCAGAGCTACAACTGCCGGCCTACGCCACAGCCACAGCAACGCCAGATCTGAGCCACGTCTGCAACCTACACCACAGCTCACGGCAACGCCGAATCCTTAACCCACTGAGCGAGGCCATGGATCGAACCCAAAACCTCATGGTTCCTAGTTGGATTCATTACCACTGCACCACGACAAGAACTCCCATACACATGACTTCTGACCTAAAAACTCTCCCCTTGCGGCTCAGTGGTTAACAAATCCGACTAGGAACCATGAGGTTTGGGGTTCGATCCCTGGCCTCGCTCAGTGGGTTAAGGATCCGGTGTTTCCCTGAGCTGTGTGGTGTAGGTCGCAGACGAGGCTCGGATCCTGCATTGCTGTGGCTGTGGCGTAGGCTGGCAGCTACAGCTGTGATTCGCCCCCTAGCCTGGGAACCTCCACATGCAGCGGGTGTGGCCCTAGAAAAGGCAAAAAGAAAAAAACCAAAAACCAAAAAACCCCCAAAAGCTCACCCCTAGGAATTTATCCTGCAGGGGCATTTGCATGTGTACAAATGATACCGGGACATGGATTTTTACTGCAGTCGTTTTTTGTTTTTTTGCAGTAGCGGAAACTTGGAAACAACTTTACCCATCAGTAGAGGATAAGACCTTAGTAACTTGTGTGCTCAATGAACACCGCAGCTGCTAAAAAGGGAGCATGAGTCGGCTCTCCCAACTCTGATCTGGAGAGATCTAGATAGCTGAGTGACAAGAGCCAGGTCAAAGGACACAGCGTGGTGTCTGCCTGCGCGTTGGTCAGCGCCTCCGCTTCCTGTCTTGTACCTCGGGACCCTCACCTGCGTGCTGCAGCGGCTCCTCTCCGGGCTCGGCCACCTGGGAATCTTCAGAGGGGCTGTCCCCAGGACCCCACAGCTACCTGCCCACCCCTCCAAGAGCTGGAGGTGCCACCTCCCCCAGGATGGCCCTTACCTGGCAACAGGTGGGAGCGACACTCAGCCTCCTGGCTCCGCTTGGTCCCTGGAGGCCTCTGCCTGGCTCCTCCCTTCTCTGTCTGCAACCCCCCCCCCCAGGGGGGGCATTTCCTGAGCCAAACAGGCCAGGGCTGCTTCTGGGATGTACAGGGGTGCATCCCCCCTTCTTCCTCCCTGCCTCGCACAGCACCCACTGAGGCCCGTGTTGTGCCAGATGCACTCCCCAGAGTGCGAATCACACTGACCAAAGGGCATTAAAACTGACAAACATCGCGGACGAGCAGCCTGTCCGTGCCAGTCGGTGGGGCAGCGCGGCCGCCGTGTGCGCTCATCTGCTCTGTCCCGTCTGGTTCGCCCAGCAGCTCTCCCGGTGCAGAT
Organism: Phacochoerus africanus; assembly: GCF_016906955.1. NCBI lineage: Eukaryota > Metazoa > Chordata > Mammalia > Artiodactyla > Suidae > Phacochoerus > Phacochoerus africanus. The sequence goes on from NC_062557.1 coordinate 60,568,911, forward strand.
ACGGCAGTGACTCCCAGTTACAGCCTGGGATGGCAGGTGACTGGCCTCAGGCCCTGGGGTAGGAAGAGGCAAGTGGTTCTGAAGCCTTTGCTTGGCATCTCCCCCCCCCCCCCAGGGCCACAGGTGCGGCATACAGAAGTTCCCAGGCAAGGGGTCAAATCAGAGCTTCAGCAGCCAGCCTACACCACAACCACAGCAACGCGGGATCCGAGCCGCGTCTGCAACCTACACCACAGCTCATCCGGCAACACCGGATCCTTAACCCACGGAGCGAGGCCAGGGATCGAACCTGCATCCTCATGGATACTAGTCAAGTTCGCCATGGCTGAGCCACGACGGGAACGCCCTGAAGCCTTGGTTTTGACGCCTGGCTCCACCACTGAACTCATCTCCACTGCTCCACTGAAGACAGCCAGATGTGCTCCGCTTGCGAGGAAAAGCTGCATCTTCAAAGCGGGTAAAACAGGGGAAGGTCACTTCCTCCCGCAGAAGATGCTCGACTTGACAGTCATCCCTCACACGCAGACCCAGGACCAGAAAACCGACGTTCGAGGTGGGCAGAGCTCCCGGGCGCAGCCTAGTTTGCAGACGTGAAGGCAGCGCGACCCGGGAACGGCACCCCCCACATACAGGGCCGGGCACCTTGGGCAGGGGTGCGGCGGGGAGGGGCCGGACTGTCACACGCTCACCGCAGGGCTCCGTGCACGTCAGCCCTGCTTCTTCTCCGCGACCCCGGCGCCACCGGGACGTCAGGAGCGACCCCTCGCTCTGTCCTGACGCCGGGAAGGCGAGTCAGCCCTGTTTGAAGCGGCCAGAAATGGGCTCCTGCAGGAGGACGCGCCCATGAACCAGACGTGCCACCCGCTCCGCCGGAGAAGCAGCCATTCGTCCCAAACGCCCACGGCCACCCCAGCACCACCCATGTGACCGAAGAGCAGCAGATTGCAAAGGGACAGTGGTCTTGACCTCCCGGGGTTAAAGATCTCACTGGGGCCAAGGTTTGCACAGCCCGAGCCGGGCCAGAGGCAGGGTCCAAACAGCACACCAGCCAGAAGCCACCCGAGTCCTCGGAGGCCCTGGCCTGAGCTCTGCCCACACAGATGAACGAGCCCTCGGCGCTTCTCCCCGCGGAGCAGGGCTTCACTCCGAGCCCGGCCAAGGACAGGCTGGAGGAACAGGCCACTGCACGGGCAGCCCGGGGCCCAGGAAGCCGAGAGACGTCCAGAAAAATGTACCTGTGCTTTCCTGTCCCTAGAGGGACGCCAGGTCCTCGGGGCACGGGGTTGGGATGGCCCTGAGTTGCAATCTGGTTCTCAGGCCCCGCCATGCGGCTCCTGGAGAATCTGGGCTCCCGCGCCGAGCACCTCGTGAAACAGTCTGAGCCCGGCTGAGCCGCAGGCTGCAACCCGCGGCCCGCACAGGGTCCGACAGCTGCCCTGCCCGTCTCCACCGCCGGCACGGCCCCGCCTGCCCAAGTCGACCCCGGAACCTACACGTCAGGCAGGGGGTCCCAGTGCGCTGACTGACAATCCCTCTCACCAGGCCCTGGGCTGGGGCTGGCACAGAGGAGGCTGCAGATGGACGGGGTCGGCGACGGCTGCCCGAGCCCCACATAGAAGGCACAGCCGGCCCTCGGCGTCTGGGACAGCCCGTTTCCCAGATGAGGAAATAAAGGCTCGGAAGGGAGAATCAAGGTCACGCAGACGTGCGGAGGCTGGGGCTTCACCCCCCCACCGCCAGCCTCCACTCCCCCTGGATAAAAGCAGGAAGAGGGGGAGTTCTTCAAGTGGCTCAGCACCTTAGGAACACAACACAACGGCCATGAGAATGTGGGTTCGATCCCTGGCCTCACTCAGCAGGTTAAGGATCTGGCGTTGCCGGGGACTGCAGCATGGCCCTCGCAGATGCGGCCTGGGTCCTGCGTGGCTGTGGCTGTGGCGGAGGCCGGTGGCTGCAGCTCCCATTCGACCCCTAGCCTGGGAACCTCCACATGCCGCGAGTGCGGCCCTAGAAAACTTAAACAGAAAAAAGACGGGAAGACAAGCTGCCTGGCTTTGGCCCAGGAGCCCACAGGGGGGAGCGCGGGGGCCCTGAATCTTCTCTCTGCGGCACCCAGGTGTCCCCGGGGCCTCCGTCCTGCTCCTCCGGGGGGGGGGGGGCGCATAGGATGTGAGGGCCCCAGATCTGTGCCCTGCAGGCCATGGGCATCAGGGGGCTGGGAAGTTGGAGCCGGTCCCCTCCAGAGCCCCCCTGCCCCAGAGGTTCTGTCTACAGAGGCCAGTCCCACACGTGACTGACCCAGCACCTTCCAAGGGGCAGCCCGTCCATCCCTGGCCGAGGGCAGGTTTCTGGGCAGCACCTCTCAGAGCCTCGGGATTCCTGAGCACTGAACGCAAGCAGAGAAGGCAAAGGAACCTGTGTTCCTCACACAGCTTTTTAAGACACAGAGAAGCACGTCAGAAAGATAAAATAACCCACCACTTAGAAACAACTGCCTCCCCCACCCCGTACATTTTATGATGACGAAGTTCGAGCACCCAGAGCAGCTGGAAGACTCGGGGGCACCTGCCCCCAGCCCCTGCCGTGGAACCATCACTGGTCATCAAGACGCAACATGCCAGCTCAGCACGGCCCCGACGGCCCGCTGCTTACTCTAGGGCGGGTGCACCGCGCACGCCGCGTCCCTCCCGGGCCACGGCTGCTGCGGCCTTTCCCTCTGTCTGGGTGCTTTTCTCGTCCAGGTGTGCTGGGTGGCCTCCCGGGGGGCCCCGCCACCTCCTCCCTCCTGGGTGGCTCCCGGGACCCAGGGCCAGGGCTCGGGGCCGGGGAGGTCAGTGTGGGGTCCCCCTCTGTCCGCGTGCGTTCCCGCCCGGATTTGCGGTGAGCAGACTGGGCAGCCCCCAGGGCAGGGGTGAGGGGCCAGTTTTGTGCTCGTCAGTCAAGCCATGTCATGGAAGGAATGTCACACTGGAACATTCTCAGAGCCATAAAGATAGGCCCGGTTGGCCTCAAACCAAACTCAAATCGGTCGGAGGGAGATTTCGCAACTTCCTCCAAAGGAAGCCTCCCGGCCGGCCGGGCCTGCTTGAAAACAGACCCGGCCCCTTGCTGCTCCCCCTCCGAACCCCTGCTCCCGGCCTGGCAGGTGGGACTCACCTGGGAGCCAGGTGAGGCTGCGGGTGCGGCCGGCCTCCCGCTCAGCCCACGCCCCGCTTCCGTTCCCTTCCCCTGACTCAGAGGGGAGGGAACCTGGCGCCTCTCGCCCTCACCTCCTCGACCCCCCTCATTCCTGAGGAGCCCTCTCGTCCCGCCGGCCCAACCCCCGAGAGTGAGGCTGCAATCAGCCTCTGCCACGGGGCTCAGACCTCCGGGGAGACCCTCCCCTTGGCCTGCATGTCACAGGGAGAGGCGTTTCGTACATCAATCTCTGTGCAGAGCAGGGGTCCCCACGCTCAGTCCCCCAGCCCCCCAGGACGGGGCCAGTGGAATGCCGTCAGCCTCGGTACACAGCCCAGGAAAGCCACACGTCGCAAGGCTCCTGGGCCACAGCATGGAGAGCTCTGGCCTGGCTTGGCCCCAGAGGACACGACTGGCCAGCTCTCAGCTGGACGGGAAGGAACTCGGCCCTGTCGGGACTTAGGCTCCAAAAAACTTAAAAATGAGTTAAGGGAGTTCCGGCTGTGGCTCAGTGATAACAAACCCGACCAGGACCCATGAGGATGCCGGTTCGATCCCTGGCCTCACTCACTGGGTGAAGGATCTGGCGTTGCCGTGAGCTGTGGTGGAGGCTGCAGATGCGGCTCGGATCCCGAGCTGCTGTGGCTGTGGTGGAGGCCGGCAGCTGCAGATCTGACCTGACCCCGAGCCTGGGAACCTCCATGTGCTGCAGGTGCGGCCCTAAAAAGCAAAAAAAAAAAAAGAGAGAGTTAAAAAGCCGTGTAGAATTAACATGTCATCGAGCAATTCCACTCACAGATGTGAATATACCCCCAAGAACCGAAAGCAAGGACGCAGACACTTGTACCCCCCGAGGTCACAGCAGCACCGGTGCCATCGAAGACAGAAACACTCAAGTGTCATGGACGGATGAACGGACGTCAAAAGAGGGTCCATCCACACAAGGGAATATCGCTCAGCCTTCAAAAGGGAGGAGAGTCCGGCACAGGCTAGAGTATGCGGGAACCCCGGGGATGGCAGTGCAGTAAACGGACACAGAAGGACAAAGACAGCGGATGCCTCTCGCATGGGGTCCCTACAGCTGTCGAATCCGTAGGAAGCGGAGGATGGGGGTGGGGGAGGGTGCTGAGGAGGGGAGGGAGGAGTTTAACGGGGACCAAGTTTCAGTTTGGGAAGATGAAAGGGCCCTGCAGGTGATGGAGTTCCGGTCGTGGCTCAGTGGTTGATGAATCTGACTGGGAACCATGAGGTTGCGGGTTCGATCCCTGGCCTCGCTCAGTGGGTTAAGGATCCAGCATTGCCGTGAGCTGTGGTGTGGATCGCAGATGCGGCTTGGATCCTGCATTGCTGTGGCTCTGGCGTAGGCTGGCGACTACAGCTCCAATTAGACTCCTAGCCTGGTTACCTCCATATGCCGCAGGTTCGGCCCTAGAAAAGGCAAAATAAAAATTAAAAAAAAAAAGGAAAGAAAAGAAAGGGCCCTGCAGGTGAGTGGTGGGGATGGTTATGCAAAACCAGGAAGGTACCTGATGCCTGTGAACTGAACACTCAAGATGGTTAAGATGGCACAGCTCAGGCTCTGCCCCTGTACGAATAGATGTCGGCATCAGGTGCCCCAAGAGTTCCTCCCTCGCCCTCCTGCTCCCAGCTGAGCTCCGGTGCGGAGGGCTGGGACCTGTGGGCTGATGAAGTCTTTTTCCAGCCACTAATTGCTGGACAGAGTCCGACTGCGGACCAAAGGAACGGGACCCCTGTATTCAGGACGTAGGCTCAGCCGCGCAGAACAGCAGGGCTTAAGCAGCGGGGATCCACCTGCACAGGGCGTGGAGGCAGGCGGTGCAGGGCGGGTGGGGACGGGGGGTCACCCCCAGGCGCCCCTCCTGTCCTGTCCTCGTAGCTGGGATGCTCCCCCCGACCCAGTGCCCTTCCTCAGCAGCAGGGGAGGGAAGCAGGGAGGGGGGTACTTCCTTCCTGCCAGACACGGACACCCCGTCTCCAACTGTACACGGTCTGTCCCCTGCGCCCGGGAGGACGGCAGCTGCATCCCATCTTGCCATGGCGGCCGGGGGGCACACTGCTCGGCAGCGCTTCCAGGGAGGAGCTGTCACAGGAAGGGCAGTCGGCCGATGGCCTCCAGCTGCAGCGCTGGCCTGGCCAGGCCCCTGCCAGCCCTCCCTCCATCAGCTCCTCGGTGGGCTGGTCTCCCCTCCCACTCCCTGCGGGGCGGGGGAGGGGGGGGCAGTGGCTCTCGCATTTCTAGCTGTTCTCCTTGGTGACTTTACAAGTGACCTGGAGTGGTGTCTTTGCTCAAGGCCAGCACCTTGCAAAGAGCCTGGCACCCAGCAGGTACCCTGCAGCCCTCCAGAGCAGACCAGCCTCTGCCAGGGCCCCGATGGTGGGCTTCCCTGTCACGTGAGCCGGGGCCCTTTGCCAATGAAAACAGGAGGGGGAAGTCAGGGCCAGGCTGACTGCAGCCCCACGGGGCCCCCTTCCTGGCACCTGCAGGGCGGGGTCCCCAAGCCCATAGTGGGCAGGGGGCAAACAACTGCTCCTGGCCTGCAGACCGCCCTGGCCCCCGGCACCCGGGAGTCCCAGTCCTGGGAGCTGAGAAAAACAAGGAGGTGCCCCCGGACCCGGGCCCAGGGCGAGCTGCCCCCCTTCCCGGCCTGGGAGCCGGCCTGGCGAGATGGGGTGTGTGCACAGTGGCCTTTTCCCTCACAGCTGCTCCGTGTGTGGGGACATTTCCCAGGCCGTCGTGCCAGCTACTCCCCCGGCACCAGCCAGCAGGGAAGAGCAGCTGCCCAGCGGCTTCTTTGTCAGAGAAGCACAGGGCTCTTCGCAGGAGCTCACGCTTGCTTCTCCGAACTCCTGCCTGACAGGCTGGTGACAAGCCTGCTCTGCAGGTGCAGGCAAAGGGAAAGACGTGGGGCGCTGGTCTGAGAAGGCAGGAAGGAAGCACCAGCAGGGCAGGCCATCAACCATTCTAGATCCTTCTGGATGATTCCCTCCTGGAGAAACAGGGAGCCTGCATGCTGACCCTTGACCTGGGCGAGTCGGGATGCACAGGTGGGCTGAGCACAGCTGTCAGACCAGGGTGTGACCCGGTGGCCCTGAGGCCCCAGCAAGGAGGAAAGCCAGAGGTGGGTTCCAGGGCAGTGGACGGGGGGGCCTGGATGGAGCCCTGGCTGCTCGTGGGGGGGAGGGGGAGGGGGTGGCCGCCTGGCTTTCCACGAAGGGCCAGAGAGGACAGGACAGGCGGGGAGTCAGTCTAGAGAGAAGGGCAGGCCAGTCCGATGAGGGAGGCCCAGAAGGCAGCCTGACCGGGGAGCTCCTGACACAGACACCAGAACTGGCCGAGGGGAAGGACAAAGCGGATTCCATGAGCATGAACCGCTTCCAAACGCCAAACCCAAGACAAAACAAACACATGCCCCCGCCCCACCCACAGGGCTGACATGTCTACACCCTGTCACCCAGGACGGACAGAGGGTGAAAATCCACCGTGGAAAAAGATTGCACAAATCAGCAAGAGAAAGGCAAGCCAACGGCAATTTGGGAGATACACCAAGAGGTGATGTGCAGAAGTGCCAGCAGCTGTAGAAGCCTCATCCCACAGTTACCCTGCATCAAAGAAGCAAGAAACCAAGGTCCCAGGCAGCTCAGCGCGTTAAGGATCTGCGTTGTCACCACCGTGGCTCAGGTCCCTGCTGTGGCAGGGTTGGATTCCTGGCCCAGAAACTTCCTCATGCCGCAGGCAAGGCCAAAAAACCAAAAACAAAATAAAGCAAAAAGAAGCAAGAAACAGAGTTCCTGTTGTGGCGCAGCGGAAAAGAATCGGACGAGTACCTGCGGGCTTGCCGGTTCGATCTCTGGCCTCGCTCAGTGGGTTAAGGATTCGGTGTTGCCGTGAGCTGTGGTGTAGGTGGCAGATGTGGCTCAGATCTGGTGTGGCTGTGGCTGTGGTGCAGGCCGGCAGCTGTAGCCCCGATTCAACCCCTAGCCTGGGAACCTCCATATGCCACAGGTGTGGCCCTAAAAAACAAAAAACAAAAAACAACAAAAAAAAAAGCAGCAGCAGCAGCAGCAGCAGGAAACAAAAGGACAAGACACTGGGGCCCATCAAGTTGGCACAGACTTAAAAGTGAACTTGGACGCCATCAGGGAGGTGAGCCTGGGGCCAGCGGGCAGGGGGCAGAGTCAGTGGGCACGGCCACCCGCCAGCTTACAGAATCATCACACCTGTCTCCCTTCGTCCCCCACCGTACAGAGCACCCCGGGGGGAGAACTCGCCCTGGTGTATAAAGGTCCAGACGCACGGCCTGCATTGGGCATCGTGGGTGAGGCTGAGAAGTTGGCAACAGTTCGCATTTCTGTCAAGAGGAGAATCCGTACCTTACAGTGGGTTCACAATAGAGGACACAGCACAGCAGCTGCCAACAATGGGGTGGATTTCTGGGCCTTGGTGGAGACACGGTGCTGAATGCAAGGGGGCAGGTCGTGGGACGCTGTGCGGAGCGTGAACACACAACCCACGTGATTTCCAGGGGCTAGAACAGTAAGAAAATACGTAGGCAAAGGGGTGCAGGATCCACGCCAGCGTGACAGTGGCTGCCACTGCCGGTGAAGGGGGGCAGAGGCAGAGTCCAACCAGGGGAAGCCGAGTCCATCCAGCCTGAGCTGCAGTCTCCCAATCAGGGGCCCTCAGGGCTGAGCCTGTGCCCGGGGGCCGTTTTCTAACCCCCACAGGTGCCACGTGGGGAGCTGTCTGTCTTGGGCAGAAGGCCAAGACTTGGGGGTCAGAGCTGCTAGAACATGTTCAGCAATGTTTGAGGTTTTTTTGTTCTTTTTTGGGGGGGCCGCACCAGTGGCATGTGGAGATTCCCAGGCTAGGGGCTGAATCAGAGCTACGGCTGCCGGCCTCCACCACAGCCACAGCCACGCAGGATCCGATCCGCGTCTGCGACCCACACCACAGCTCATGACCATGCCAGATCCTTAACCCACTGAGCAAGGCCAGGGATCGAACCCAAAACCTCCCTAGTCAGATTCGTTTCTGCTGGGCCACAATGGGAACGCCAATGTTTGAGGTTTTTAAAAGGAAAATATTTGAAGCCCTTTTATAATCACACAAACAAAACACTTTTTTTTTCTTTTTGGTCACACCTGCAACATGTGGAAGTTCTGGGTCCAGGGATCAAACCCGCGTCACAGCAGTGACCACACCAGGTCCTTAACCCACTGAGCCACCGGGGAACTCCATAGCACTTTTTATGTGGGGGCTCTGGAGTGAGACGGACCTGGGCTTGAACCCCGGCGCCATGGCTGACCAGCTTGCTGCGGAGCCAGCCACGCTGCCACCTGGGCGTCATCCTCCCGCCTGTTAGCGGGTGGTGGGCGTCACGTTCTGCCCATTTGCTAACCGAGCTCTGAAGTTTTCCCGGGAGCCACCACAGGTGCATGGGTGCTCTGTACCACCTGGGGGCCAAGTTCATCCCCTTCAGGTCTGAGCTCACAAGCTGGGACCTGGCTGGGCAGGTGACACCCCAGGGCCTCCGTGGCCACACGGCTACATCTGGACCCAGAAGCCCCACTCTGTGACTTTTGGTGGGACAGCAGAGCAGCCCCCTTGCAGAGGGCTGTGTGGACATGGGAGGGCATAGGAGGCACCGAGAGAGGGGACACCACGGGACCCAGGGCCAGCGACCTAGCCCCTGCCTGTGTCCCCTTGGACCTCACAGAATTCACCTGCCGAATATGCTGGTGGGACCTGCATATGTGTGACGCAGCTGGATGGCCAGAGTCCCCCTCAGCCGGGGGCGGGGGGCTGGTTGAGTGGTCACAGCCCGGTCCCTAGGGGTCAGGGTCCACCCCTGAGACATGTTCTGGGTGGGGGGGGGCTCCTGGACCTCCCCCAGGGCACCTGCTGGTCGATGCACCCGCACCCGCCCCTTCTGTCCCTCTCTGCCTCCCCCGCCACACTCTGCTCTCTGGGGTCTCATCCCAAATATGTGCATTTGTGGGGAGCATGGACTAAGGCACTGAACCCACAAGCCTCTCTCATTCCCTTCCTCGCCCTCCGCCACCTCCTCTCGTTAAGCCGGCTGGGTTGATCTCTCAAACTTGCAACCGAAAGAGCCCCGATTAACGTCCGATTGCAATGGTGACAACTCGCTCAGGGACTGATCCTAAAGAGCCCTCCTGTGTGAGCGAGGACAGCGTGTGGGGGAGGCGGGACAGGTGGGGTTCCTGCTGCTGCCCCGGGAAACAGAGAAAGCCGGGCCTGTCGGCGCTGCTTCGGGGTGGGTTTAGGCTGCCTGGCAAGACGCGCGCTATGCACCCTGCCCCCTGCACCACCCAACGCTCCCCAAGTGCCACAGCGAGGGTCACGCTCAGCAGTGAAGACTCCTTTCGAGGCCAAGCCAAACGCCAGGGAGCACCCAGCCCTTTCCACTGGAGGTGGCACACGGATCGGGCCCCCCCCCCGCCCCGGGCTGGGCCTGCCCTGCTCTGCGTCTGCCCAGCGGAGCCACCTCCACCTCGGCTGCTGTCACCACTGCTTCCGCACGAGCTCAGCCCACACACAGAAACATGCACAAAGCGTTGTCACACAGCACGACAAATCCTGGAGAGTGAGCAGCTCGGATGAGAAGCAGAACAGGACCGGGACCCAGAGCCCCTCACCTCCCCCGGCACCTCTCCCAGGGGTAACAGCGTCCTGGCTTCCCACCCATGGCTGTGACCTTCATGTTCAGAATGAAACCACACCGTCGAGAAGCCTCTGGCCCTACTTCCATGCTGGACGTCACGCAGGCAGGAGGCACCTGTGTTTCACGAGCAGCAGGAGACGTGGGGTTACTTCGCACACACACAGGTAAACACACACAATTTACCCCTTTACTGCTCCTGGACGTCCGGTTGCTCCCAGGGCTTTCCCGCTACTCTGAACAAGGGCTGCACTGGCCCTTTGCTTCTGTGATGCCATCATTAGATGGAGGCTGGAGGGCCCGCAAAGGGAGAGGTTGGATTCTGTTCTCTCTCGTTCCCGCCTTTCTGTGCAGAACCAGGAAGGCCCCAGGTGTCACCTGCCCCCACCTGGCCCTACGCCCGAAGGCAGAATTCTCCAATTCGCTTAACAGGCCTGGGCCCTGGGCCTGGTGTAGTATTCTCAGCAATGTAACGCGCCACTCACTCAAGTCTCAGTGAGCAGGACCAGGTGGCCCTGTTGAAGGAGGGGCCAGAAACAGAGAATCCGGTTTCCCTTTGGACCAAAACTGTAGACCTACGGTAACGTCTACACTAGTGAGGACATGGACGTAGCTTTAAGCAGCAGAGACCTGGAAGATAGTGGTTGATATAAAATAAAGGTCTCTTCGCACAGGTCAGTGAGGTCAGGAACTCCTAGGACAGGCATGACAGCTCCAGGGAGTCCTCAGGAACCCACAAACCTCTGTCTTTCTGCTCTGCCATAGTTAGGGGATGCCATCCTCAAGGTCACAAAAGAGCCACTGGAGTGCCAGCCATCACATACCCAGTCCCAGGCGGGAAAGAAAAGGAAGAAAATAAAAGCAGCACCCAGAAGCTCTTTCGGAGTTTTATTGGAAATCCTGCCCAACCGCTTCTGCTTGGATGTCACTGGCCATCCCGTTTGCCAGGAAGTGGGAAATGTAGTCTTTCAGCTGCTCATCTGGTCACCTCGAGAGGAGGGGAGGTTGGATTTGGGCAGGCAACGTGCAGCTTCTTGCTCAACTTCCTACCCGAGTTTTCTTCGGCCTTATTTGGGATCGTGAGCAACACGGAACTCTCCAGGGCCAGGAACTGCTAGAAGCAAGTGAATCGATTTCTGAAACAAAGCGCTTTACACAGGCTTTGCAGGTGTCACAGATTCTCCTTCTTCCTAGAGCCACGCAGCTCCCCCGGGGAAGGGGACCGGGGCACAGCCTCTCCTGGGGAACCGCAGGCGCTCTCTGAGGTCACCGACAAGGAAGGTTCTGTTATGCGGTCACGTCAGGCGGCTCAGGCTCAGTGGGGGGAGACTTAGGCCTGCGTGTTCGGCTGGTTCTGGAAGCAGCCTCCAGCCAAGTATTTGTGTGAGTGGTTTATTCAGGAGAAGCCCCAGCCTCAGCCTGCTGCTTCAAGCGGCTTGGGCATACACTCCATCTCAGGGGAAGTAGGTGGCACCCAGGCTTTCAGACTTCCCGCTCTTGTCAGCCAGGAGCTGAGGGCCCCCGGGACACCCCAGGCTCAGCGCCTCTGCTCCAGGAGCCCAGGTGAGGGTGCAGGGCTGCGCCCTGGTGGAAGCACCTGCAGCAGCCAGGTGGGGGAGGGTCTGATGGGGGGACCTGGCATGAACCCCGCTCACACACCCCTGAGAGGCAGGGGCGGGGGGGACCAAAGCCCAAGGAAGGAGCGTGACCCGTCCAAGTGTCAGAGCTGGGACGTGGCCCCTGACCTGAATGTCACCAGAGACCCAGGTTACCCAAGGCAGCCTCACTCCTTCCCTGCTCAGTCAATAAACCAGCAAGCACTTGCTGACTGCCTACTGTATGCAAAGCCTGAGCCGGCCCTGTAGACGGGGGCACCTGCCCTCGGTGTTCCTCCCGGGATGAGCCTCAGGCTCACCCTGTCACTGTCCCCCCATGATGTTGCAGGAGGTGGGAAATCTAAGGTGTAACCTGAGTATGGAAGCTCTGTGCCTCCGGAAATGCGGGCGACGAGGCCTGAGCGGGATTCAGGAGAGGTGGGCTGGCGAGGCCTGTGGGCTGAGCCCGGCATTAACCCAGTGGGACCAGCTTCTCCTTGGAGTGAAGGGGTGACTTGTCACTGAGCAGCCTGTGGTTCAGGAGGTGCAGCTGGGAGAGCCCTGGAGGGCTTGTGGGCGCATCACAGTGGAGGTGGGGGCTGCAGGCTGGCAGAGCGGGAGCCCCCACAAATCCCAGCTCTACTGGAATTTTACCACTGATTGGCTGTGTGATCTTGGGCAAGTTGATAAACCTCTCTGGGCTCCATTTTCTTACCTATAAAATGAAAGGAGGCATCTTGGAGAGCTTGGGAGGGTTAGTGAGTTACCGAAAGGGTAGCTGGCACAGAGCAGACTCCCACAGGGACGGTGACAGTGGTGGTTCATGTAGGGCAGGCCTGCCTGGAGTGGAGGCCCTCCCTCCTGGCCTTGGGAGGGGAACGTCCTCCACGGGGTCCCGTCCTGCCGCACACAGGAGTTGGACCCAGATAGTGAGGCTTCAGAATCCTGGTTCTTAACACAGTTCTCCTGCCTAGAGGAGGTGCCACGGGCAGCCCCCCGTAGGCAGCCTCCCAGGATCTAGTGCAGTTATTGGCCCGGTTGTTGTCTAGGTGGAAAAAACCACACTTTGAAGGCCCCTCCTGGATCCTGCCTCCCAGGACTCCACGTTGTAGTCACAGGTGGCCTGGCGAGCATCCTTCCTCCAGTGAGGCAAAGAGTTTCAAAAGATGTAGACACACTCGGAGTTCCCATGATGGCTCAGTGGGTTAAGAGCCCGATTAGTATTCATGACGACATGGGTTTGATTCCCTGGCCCTGCTCAGCGGGTTAAGGATCTGGCATTGCCGTGATGTTTGGTGTAGGTCACAGACATGGCTCAGATCTGGAGACGCTGTGGCTGTGGTGTAGGCCGGCAATTGCAGTTCTGATTTGATCAATCCCTAGCCCCCGGGCATCCGTGTGCCAGAGGTGTGGCCCTAAAAAAAAAAAAAAAAAAAGGATGTAGGCAAATACTCCTGGGCCAATGAGGTCCTCTAAGAACCCCCCACTCTCTGCCTGTCACACTATCCCTCACCGATGGTCTTTCAGTTTCTATTTGCATATCTCTGGAGACAGTGGGCTCACCACCTATCGAGATTGCCTTTCTAATCATTTGAAAGCTTGTCTCTATCCTGAGCCTATAGCTGCCTCTTCGCTGGCCTGGCTCTGCCTTCCAGGAGGCAGTAAAAACGTGCTGGCATATGGGAGGGCAGAAGCCCGGACAGTGTGACCACAGAGCTGACACCAGTTTTTGCTCAGCGGGTCTTGGACTGCTGGGCTGCCAGCAGACCAGGCAGAGCAATTCTTCACCTCTTCTTCCTCCTCCTCTGCCCCCAAACGCACCAGGCAGCTTTGAAGCCTCTGTGTGTCACACGAACACAGTTACATAAACATTACATGTGCAAGATTTCAAGGATCGTAAGTGATGATGTTTCAAGGTAAAAAGGTTCTTTGTCTTTTCTCTTTTTTTTTGCAAGAAGACATCTGAATATGGAGCCTTTTTAGGAAGAAGAGTGACAGGCGGGGGTGGTTCTGTTTCGGAAGCCTGCCTTCCCGGGCTCCCCCGCTCAGCTGGCCGCCTGCAGGATGAATCTGCGGCAGATCTGAGCTGCTTTCCCGGCTCTGGGTCTGGCATGCACGTTGCAAGCACAGGCCACACTGCTGATACCGCGGTGCCTGCTGGATCTCCGACAGGGGCGCCCACGCTTCCAGGGGCCTGAAGAAACAGGCACTGGGAGGACAGAGCCTCCCACCTGCACTTGCACACAAATGTTCAAAGCAGCGTGATTCACAGGAGCCAGACGGTGGAAGCAACCAAGTGTCCATCCACAGATGAGCAGAAATGGGGTCCACACCAGCAATGGGAGGTTGGGCGGCCTTCAAAAGACAGGAAATTCAGACACACACACACGCACGCTACAACGCGGATGAAGCTGAAGACATTGTGCTGAGCGCGATAAGCCAGACGCGAAAGGACAAACACTGCATGATGCCCCCTCTGAGACACCTAGAGGTCCCATCCACGGGGACAGGAGGAAGTCCGGTGGACAGGGGCTGCGCGGGGCGGGGGGGACTCGGGCTTAAGGGGGCCGAGTTCCACTTTGGGAAGATGACACAGCTCTGGAGGTGACGGTGCCACGGGTCGCCCAACACCCTGCACACCTAATGCCCCCAAAGTGAACCCTGGAAAACGTTAACACGGCGAAGTCTGTGTTCTGCGTGCTGTATCACAACGAAAAAAACGGAAACCACCCCCCAAATAAACACCAAGATCACCCGGGGTTTCGGGGCTGTCAGTCCTCCCTGGGGGCGGAGCCCCCCCCCCCCCCCCCCGCTCCGCGAACTCCAGCGTTTCCTACGGGAAATTGGGAAACCGAGGCAGGGAGAGGCGTCGGCGCGGGGGCGGCGGGCGCCAGGCTTCAGTCTCGCCGCCCGGTCTTTGCCTCCCGGGGGGCCAGGTGTCCTCGGACCCCGCGCCGGGCTTGGAGAGGGAGGACGGCGGGCTGCGCGCGCGCCCTCCCAGGGGTTAGACGCCCTCCATCCTCACGCAGGTGGGTGGGAGCCCCGACAAGGGCCGCGGCATCGGGGACTGACCCGGGCGGAGCCTGCAGGGCGCTCTCCACGCCCCGCGACCGTGGATCACCCGCCGCACCGGCCACACCGGGTCGGGGCCGCCGAGCGGCCAGGGCGCCACCTGCTGGTGGAGGCGGGGCGGCGCGCGGGGCCGGCTTCCTCCCGCCGCGGGGCTCTGTGCGGCCTCCTGGGCGCTGAGAGCATCAGACAGAGCTCCATTCCCTGGCAGTGCGGAGGGGAAGAGACCCCTCCGAAAGCCAGGGGCGGGGTCGTCCCCGGCCTCCCCAGCCCGCATCTCTGCTCCTGCGCCTGCGCCCACGCTTCCCTCTTCCTGTGAGGACGCAAGTCATTGGACCCGGCACCGCCTCGTGTCAGCTGGATCCCATCTACAAAGATCCCATTTCCAGGCGAGGCTACGTCAGAGGCCAGGCACGCTGTGGAACCCGGCAGAGGCCTCCCCTGATGCTGCCTCCTCCAGGCAGCCCTCCCGGACCCCTGGGACCAGCCCTGTCCTCCGCACCCAGCACCTCCCTGCGTGGGACGCGCTGGCTGTGAGGCTGTTCCTGCCTCCCCTCAGCACCCAGGGCCGAGGGCCGGTCAGGGCCCCAGGCCTTCTGCCCGATCCACCGAAGCAGGAATCAGACGGCGTTCACATGGCAACAGGACTTTATTTCCCTCTTATCAAGGCACCGTCATGGACGCCTAGACCCAGAAGGTTCCAAATGGAATTTAGGATTTAGAGGAGGACTCGGGAAAGAACTACCAGATCTCTTGGTATAGCGTGTTTCCTAAAGGAAACCTCAGGAGGGCCTGCTTTTAACCCAAGTTGCTTAGTGAAAGGCTACAGGTGAAGCAGTTTAAGGCAGGACACAGGGTACTGCGGCCCTTGGTGTTTAATTCTTGAACAGGTACAGGTCCCTCCAGCCAACAAGGCCAAAGCGACACTCGGGATGGTTTTGCTTCAGGTGCTTATATGGGACTCGATAAGGGCTTTTTTGTTTTTGCTGCTTAGGGCCACACCACAGCATAGGGAAGTCCCCAGGCTAGGGGCCAAATCCAAGCCGCAGCTCCCGGCCTGTGCCACAGCCACGGCAACGCAGGATCTGGTGTAGGTGTGACCTACACCACAGCTCACGGCAACACCAGATTCTTAACCCATGGAGCGAGGCCAGGGATCGAACCTGCATCTTCATGGACACTAGTCCGGTTCGTTCCTGCTGAAGCACAATAGGAACTCCAGCGGGGATGTTCTGAACAGGGGAGTGGATCTCTACGCAAAGCACTTACCATACACGACCAACCAGCAAGCGGGCCCGACTACGCAAGCAGCCAAAGGGAAACCGACACGCAGAATCGTGCTTCTGAGATGAGCCGCTTTGAAATGTCAATCAAACGTGGAAAGCGCCAGTGTTCCCACTGTGGCTCAGTGAGTTAAGAACCGGCTGGAGCAGCTCAGGCTGCTGCAGAGGTGTGAGTTGGATCCTCTGCATAGGCTACAGCTGGGGCTCAGAGTCAGTCCCTGGCCCAGGAACTTCATGTGCCTCGGGCACGGTCATTTAAAACAATGTGAAAAGGGCCGAAAAGAAAAAAAGAAGGGGAGTTCCCATTGTGGCTCAGTGGGAACCAACCTGACGAGCATCCATGAGGACGCAGGTTCGATCCCTGGCCTCACTCAGTGGGTTAAGGATCCAGCACTGCCATGAGCTGTGGTGTAGGCCACAGACATGGCTCGGATCCAGTGTTGCTGTGGCTGTGGTGTAGGCCGGCAGCTGCAGCTCTGATTTGACCCCTAGCCTGGGAACCTCCATATGCAGAGGATGTGGCCCTAAAAAGACAAAAAAAGAAAAAAAAAAGAAGAAGGAAAAGTTACATCAGCACACTGTGCCCCATTTCGGAAATGGGGGGGTGGGACCTATTGCTGACCAACCTGACCCAGCCAGCAAGGAGGCCTCAGGCAACCCCTCTGGCTCTGGTCATAAGAAAAAAAGCGCTTATTTGAAGCAGAGACCCTCGTGATGACACGGAACAGCAGTTGGAAATATCAGTCAATCCTGTCTGTAGATGGCGCTCCAGTCCTCCTGAAAACCACCCTGGGAGTTCCCTGGTGGCACGGGGGCTAAGGACTCAGCATTATCACGGCATCGGGTTCGATCCCTGGCCTGGGAGCTTGCACATGCCAAGAGCGTGGCCAAAAACATTAAAAATAAAATAAAACAAAAACAAAACCAGCCTAAAGTGGTGGCAAAACCCTGGTTCCCTGGCAAACAGCATATTTCAACCTCCACAGCTGGGCATTCAGGGACTTTTCAGCTTCTGGCTTTAAAAATGACACTCAAATATACATTGAAAACTTTGCCCACATTGTGGATTCCTTCTGGAGGGGTCCCTGAGAGTGGAATTCCTGCCAGAGGGAAGAACAGCACTTGGAGTTCCCACTGTGACTCAGCGAGTTACAAACCCAGCTAGCAGCCATGAGCACAAGGCTCCGATCCCTGGCCTTGATCAGAGGGTCAAGGATCTGTGTGGCCGTGGCCGTGGCGGAGGCCGGCAGCTGCAGGGCCGATTCGACCCCTAGCCTGGGAACCTCCGCAGGTCCCTGGTTCGTCCCTAAAGCAAAACCAAAAAAGGTAAGACTACTTTTTAAGCTCCTTGATCAGAGGTTTCCTACTGGTGGCCCCAGAGCCAATATGGCTCTCAGCTGAGTTTGATCTCACCTACACAATTTGGTTTTCTTTTTACAGCTGCACCTGCAGCATATGGACGCTCCTGGGCCAGGGATAGAATTGGAGCTGCAGCTGCCATATGACACCGCAGCCACAGCCACGTCGGATCCGAGCCCCATCGGCGATCTACGCCACAGCTCACGGCAATGCCGGATCCCTGACCCGCTGCGCGAGGCCAGGGATGGATCCCGCATCCTTGTGGACATTATGTTGGTTCTGAACCCGCTGAGCCACAGTGCGAACGCCGATCGGCCCACACCATTCTTTTTCATGCATGCCAACATTTACAAGTAAGACTATTTCCCTCTGGAATTCAGATTTCTAGCTTATTCTGGAAAATCAGAGCTACCCAATCAGTGTAACAACCACATGAACAGAATGCGGGCCCAAACCGCACGATCACCTCAATGGGCAGAAAAAATGCACTTCACAGAAGCCGACACCCCTTATAAGGGAAACCGTTTCCCGAGTGGAATAAAGGACCCCTCCTCAGTGTGGTAAAGGACATTCGTGCAAAGCCTAGAGCTGCCAGCCTACTTGCTGACGAGAGGCTGAAAGATTTCCCGAGGCAGGCACCAGATAAAGACGCCCGCGTTCACCTCTGCCCTTCCACGGAGTGCTGCAACTCTTCCCAGAGCAATCGGGGAAGAAAGAATCCAGAGACACCCCAACTAGAAAGCAAGGCGCAAAGCCACCTCCGTCCGCAGACGGCGTGACTTTCCCTGAGGCCCGTCGAAGGGTCAGTAACTATTCGTGCAAGTGAATGAATTTAGCAAAGGTGCCGGGAATGCGACCGATGTACAAACACTGGCTGTACCTCTACACACGAGCAACGAACAATCCCAAAAGGAAATAAAGAAAATAATTCCACTTGCAATGGAAACCTGAAGAGTAATACACTTTAGAATAAATTCGACCAAGGAGGCACGCTGCAAACTACAAACATGGCTGGAAGAAATTAAACACGACATAACTACACAGAGAGACGTCTTGTGTTTATAGACCAGACGACCTGATCTTGCTAGGACGCAATACTGCCCAAGCGATAAGCAGATTCAACACAGTCCGCACCACAATCCCCCCAAACCCAAACCCAACGCAGCCAGGAGGCCTCCCGCGGCACAGAGGGCTAGGGATCCGGCCTTGTCACTGCAGTGGCTCCGGTCACGGCTGTGGTGCGGGTTCTGTCCCTGGCCTGGGAACTTCCACATGCCGCGGGCGTGGCCAAAACAAAAACCGAAAAGAGATTCCCAAAGGGCCTCTTTCTTCAGAACTGGAAAAGCTGATCCTAAAATCCGGGTGGAATTACAAAAGACCCTGAACAACCAAAGCAGTCTTAAAAAAGAACAAAACTGGACGACTCACACTCACTGGTTTCAACCCTACTACAAAGCTGCAGTAACCCAGAGAGAGGTGGGCCGGCACTTGGGCAGACCTAGAAACCAGCCGAACAGACTGAGCCCACAGGGAAACCCACACGTGTGTGGGGCCAGCTGACTCTTGCTGTGGCGCCAGGGCCACTCCGTGTGGAAAGAGAGTTCTCTGCAGCACATGGCTCTGGGTCAGTAGGATACCCACCCAGGAGAGTGCCAGTGGACCCGCACCTCACCGTCCAATGACTAAATACCTCCAAACGGATCAAGGAGGGAAAAGCAGAAACGAATTCGACGAGCATCCATGAGGATGCGGGTTCGGTCCCTGGCCTCGCTCAGTGGGTTAAGGATGCCGTGAACTGTGGGGTAGGCTGCAGACGAGGCTCAGTTCCCAAGTTGCTGGGACTGTGGCGTAGGCTGGCATCTATAGCTCAGATTCGACCACCAGCCTGGGAACTTCCATATGCTGCAGGTGCAGCACTCAAAAAAAAAAAAAAAAAAAAAGGATCAAAGACCTAAGTGTTAAAGCAAAAACTATAGGAGTTCCTGGAGTTCCCGTCGTGGCTCAGTGGTTAACGAACCATGAGGTTGTGGGTTCGATCCCTGGCCTTGCTCCATGGGTTCAGGATCCGGCGTTGCCGTGAGCTGTGGTGTAGGTCGCAGACGCAGCTCGGATCCTGAGTTGGCTGTGGCCTTAAAAGACTAAAGACACACACACACACAAAGTAAAAACTATAAAACTCTTGCAACACCAAGGGGAAATCTTCATGACACTAGATTCAGTAAAGATTTCTCGGATATGACACCAAAAGCAAGGCAACAAAAGAAAAAAGTAGCCAAATGAGACTTTATCTCAAGTAAAAATGTTTTTGCAGCAAAGCACCCTATCAAGAGATAGGCTGACCAGAGTGGGAGAAATATTTGCAAAGCATGTAGCCAGCAAAGGTCTAACGTCCAGAACACAATAAGAACTCCTACAGCCCAACAAGCCCATTTAAAAACGGACAAAGGACCTGAACGGAGATTTGTCACATGAAAATGCGTGTAATGTCATTAAGGAAACGTTTGACCATCAAAACCACAGTGAGATACCACTGCACACCCACTAGGATGTCTGTAGGTGTTTGGTTTTTTGGTGGTGTGTGTGGGGGGGTCTGGTCTTTTTTTATTTTTATTTTTTTTTTAGGACCGCACCCTCAGCATATGGAAGTTCCCAGGCTAGGGGATCAAATCAGAGTGGTAGCTGCTGGCCTCCACCACAGCACAGCCACAGCCACACAGGATCTGAGCCGCATCTGCAACCTACACCCCAGCGCACGGCAATGCTAGATCCTTAACCCACAGAGCGAGGCCAGGGATCGAACCTGCATCCTCATGGATACGAGTCAGGTTCATTACCGCTGAGCCATGATGGGAACTCCTGTTCTGTTTTGCTTTAAGGAGAATAATCAGTGCTGGCGAGAATGCGGAGAAGTCAGAGCCCGCCTACATTGCTGGTGGGAATGCAAAAACCCGCACAGCCGCTGCGGAAAACCGTTCGCCAGCTCCCCACAAGTTAAACACAGAATTACCGCGTGGCCCCACATCCCCACTCCTAGGTGTGCACCCCAAAATGACTGAAAACGAATAAAACAAACGCAAACATGCAGAGCAGCATTAGTCGCAGGGGCCAAAAGGTGGAAACAACCCAAGGCCCATCGGCTGATGACCAATGACACACAGACGTGGTCCCCCGGCACCCTGCACTCGAGTGCCTGTCCAAAAGAACGAAGGGCTGGCGTTCCCGTCGTGGCTCAGCGGCAATGATCCCGAGCAGGATCCATGAGGACGCCGGTTCGATCCCTGGCCTGGCTCCGTGGGCTACAGGTCCCACGCCGCCGGGGCTGTGGTGGAGGCCGGCAGCTGCAGGTCTGATTTGACCCCCTAGCCTGGAAACCTCCCTATGCCTCGGGTGCACCCTAAAAAGACCAAAAAAAAAAAAAAAAGGAATGAAGTGCTGATCATGCTACAAGAATAAACCTCGAAACCATGCTAAGGAAAGAGGCCAGACTGAAAACCACGTGTCGTGTGATTCCATTTATAGGAAATACCCAAAACAGGCACTCGAGGCAGAACGCAGATTCGTGGTTGCTGGGGGCTGAGGGGAGGGCGACGGGGGTGGGGTGGGGTGGGGTTGGGGGGACGGCTGGTGGGCACAGGGCCCCGTCCCAGGGAGGTGAGACAGGGTGGAAGCAAGCAGAGGGGACGGAGGGAGTGGAGTCGACGCCACTGAATCGCACACTCGGAAATGGCTGCGATGGTGAACTTTACCTCGGTAAACATTTCTAGAAGATCACAGCTGCCCCTGTACAGAGGCCGTCTCTGTGACATGACCCGCCTGGCCCTGGGCTCTCTGCTCTCCATTCACCAAGCCTCCTTCCACACCACAGAGGATGGGGGAGCGGACGGAGGATGGGGGGAGCGGCGTTTTCTCCCCACCATGGGCGCTTGGACGCTCCCTTCAGAGGGGAGATGAAGGTTCAGAGGCGTTAAGCAAGGACACACAGCCAGCCAGCACAGAGCCTGTCCTGAGCCCGGGGGCCTCCGCCTCACAGAGCAAAGGCTGTGGCCCCGTGTCAGGTTCGGCAACCCTGAGAAGCAGACCAGGCCCCTTCTGAGGGCAAATGCCCAGCTGGGTGAGGGACAACGACTGGTCAGGCCTCCGCGACTCTTGGCCAGCGTCCTCCAGCACCTGCGGAGGAAGAGCCCCCGGGGCTCTTGCTTAGAAACCTCCCGGCCATGTTGCCAGCAGCATTTTCCTAATTTTGTGCGACTGCCGGCAGCTCATGTGGTCTCTTTCATATAAACATTCATCCTCTAAGCACCCGGAAAATACCTTCTGCTGTAGGCACCCATTACAGGTTGACCTAAACTAAAATTCTTTTTTCTTTTTACAGCTGCATCTGCGGTATACGGAAGCTCCCCGGTTCGGGGGTCGAATCGGAGGCACAGCTGTCACTACCACCGCAGCTTGTGGCAACGTGGGATCCTTGACCCACTGAGTGAGGCCAGGGATGGAACCCGCATTCTCGTAGACACTAGTGGGGCTCTTAACCTACTGAGCCACGATGGGAACTCCCTTAGGTATTCTAAATACTTGCCTAATACTGTTGCTCCCTCCATGGATGGACGAAAGCCAGTATCTAGTACGAGGAACAGTCATTAACTTGTTTTTACCAAGCCCGACGCCTCCCTCTGCAGGCTCGCGCCTCGACTGGAGCCGGGAACGTTTGGCAGAGCCTCGGGAGGAAGCAGGAGGACTCTAGAGGCCTCGGGGAAGCAGCTGCAGGGCAGCCCCGCGCCCAGGCCTGCGACGCAGGGGCCACAGGCGAGCCGCTCGCCCCGAGGCGAGGCCCGCGGGTCTCCCTGGAAAGCGGGCAGCCAGCTTGCCCGCCTGGGAGCGGCGGCGGGGAGGCGCGTGTGGGCGTGGCCTCCGGGTGAGCCCGCCTCTGCGGGGCGGGGCTTCCGGGGAGGCGACTTCTCAGCAGAGCCCCGGGGGCGGGGGCCGGGGCCGTGACCTTGACCGCCACACTGACGCTGGGGAGGAGGTGCGGCGGAGGTGGGAGCCGTGCTGCGAGCACAGGCCTCAGGGCCTCGAGGCCAGCCCTGAACATGAGCTTGTATTCTGAGCAAGAGACGTGCGTTTCCAACGCACAAAGTCACAGGAGGGTGTAGAGACTGTGGGAGTTTGGAGGAATAGAGGTGGCCTGGCCTGGGGGACAGGGCTGCGGAGCAGCCCAGGAACCGAGCCAGGAGGAGGCAGCGGTCACCGGGCCCAGAACCTGTGTGACTGGAGCCGGTCTGTGCCCGTTGGCCCGCCCCGTGGTGTCCAGCACCCTCAGGCTGAGACCCCCAATTTTTGTTTTGTTTTTTTTCCAGGGCCACACCCACCGCATATGGAGATTCCCAGGCGAGGGGTCTAATCGGAGCTGCCACAGCAACGCCAAATCCTACTGGTATCTGCGACCTGCACCACAGCTCATGGCAACGCCAGATCCTTAACCCACTGAGTGGGGCCAGGGAGCGAACCTGAAACCTCATGGTTCCTAGTCGGATCCGTTTCCACTGAGCCACGACTCGGAACTCTAAGACGCCAGATTTTTAATTTTTTTATTTTTTTGTTACCTTTTCTAGGACCGCTCCCGCGGCATATGGAGGTTTCCAGGCTAGGGGTCAAAGCGGAGCTGTGGCCACTGGTCTACGCCATTGCCACAGCAATGCGGGATCTGAGCCGAGTCTGCAACCTACACCACACAGCTCACGGCAATGCAGGATCCTTAACCCGCTGAGCAAGGCCAGGGATCGAACCCGCAACCTCACGGTTCCTAGTTGGATTCGTTAACCACTGCGCCACGACGGGAACTCTGAGACTCCACAGACTTTTAACTTAAATTGAATGTGCGTGTAAATCTCATAAGAATCTAAAGCCCAAGCTCGATTCCAGGCCAGCCGCTTCCACCATACCCCTGGGGGCTCCTGGCCCTGCCTTAACCAGAGGGTGCCCCACCTGCCTCCCCAGGCCCTGTCCCCTGAGGCCCTAACCTCAGGGTCACGCGATTCTCCGAGTTAGCAGTCAGCAGATCTTGCCATTTACGAAAACGATCATTTTCTGTTTGCGCACCCGTCTTGCTCTCCACCGGCCCCCTTGGTCATCAGGTCACCAAACATCTGCTCCTTTTGTGACAGAAGCGTGGGGGACTGGTCATAACGAAACTCAGGCAGCCAAGAATACGCAGGTTGCTAATTTGAACCCAAAGAGTGAAGCTCTCTCTCGCTCCTTACCGTGTAATTTCAGTTTTCAAAAACAATACCCCCCACATGCAAAGTTCTCCGAGGGGCTGTGGTCTCCGGCACGGTCTTTGTGCAGCGAATGCATCTGCTTGTGCTTCAGCAACGTCTCGTCATCGTCCCACGCCGTGGGGTGCCATTGCTGAAGGACGGCTGGCACAGAGCCGTGGGCGAGGGGGCACCAAGGCGGAGTGTTTGCACCAGCGGCGGGTGTAGACCAGGCTGTCCAACATCAGCACGGTACCCGTCCGGGCCGGATCCTTCCTTGCTGCGGGGCCATCCCGGGCCTACGAGGATGTTAGGTAGCATGGCCTCCCCCTGACGCTGTCCTTGGGACGAGCAGAAATGTCTCCAGACACTGCCCCCTGTCCCCTGGGGGGCAGAGTTGCCTGGGTGGTAGACAAAACCTGGGAAAGGAGGAGAGGGACGTGCCAGACTCCGCGGCCACCCTCCTAGGGAGGGAGACGCAGAGAGCCTGGCCCCCAGCAAGCGAGCGGAACCCCTAGACTGCGTTCCCTGCGGCGGACTAGGTCTCGAACAGGAGAGACTCGTGCCAACATTCACCTTGGACGTTTACTGTTCTGCCTGTCAGGCCTGGGGCGTGTGGACAAATAAACAGAGAAGCTTATGCATTCACTCAACAAACACTTGCCAGCTCCGTGCCAGGCAACGTTCTCAGCACTGGGTGTATTAGGCAATGTTCTCCAGAGAAACAGACCCTCCAGAACATATACAAATATATTTAATATATAGATAAATATAAATATATATATGTATGTATCCTATTCATATGAACCAGCAGAATATGTATACGTATATTTATACATATGTATCCTATTCATATGGAAATGCAAAGAACCTAGAATATCCAAGACAACGCTAAAAAGCACACAGTTGCAGACCTGACACTAGCAGATTTAAAGCTACCGAGATCAGGAGAGCTTGGTCGTGACGCAGCATAAAGAGGTCAGGGGAACAGGAGAGAGCATCTAGAAGCAGACCCACACCTCTGGACAAGAGAATTTCCTCAAAGGTGCAAAGAAAACTCAGTGAAGGAGAGTCAGTCACTCGACAGATGGTGCTGAAACAACTGGAGTCTGTATCCAAAAAAAAAAAAAATGTGGATCCGTATGTAAAAATGAATACAGACTGGAGTTCCCGTCGTGGCGCAGTGGCTAACGAATCCAACTAGGAACCATGAGGTTGCGGGTTCGATCCCTGGCCTCGCTCAGCGGGTTAGGGATCTGGCGTTGCTGTGAGCTGTGGTGTAGGCTGCAGACGCGGCTTGGATCTGGTGTTGCTGAGGCTCTGGCGTAGGCCGGTGGCTACAGCTCTGATTAGACCCCTAGCCTGGGAACCTCCATATGCCACGGGAGTGGCCCTAGAACAAAAAAGACAAAAAAAAAATTCTGAAAAAGAAAATATGTATATGAGTTCCTGATCGGTTCAGCAGGTTAAGAACCCAACTAGTGTCCATGAGGATGTGAGTTTGATCCCTGGCCTAAATGGTTCAAGGATCTGGCGTTGCTACAAACTGTGGTGTCAGTCGTGGATGCAGCTTACATGTGGCTTTGTGGCTCTGGTGGAGGCCGGCAGCCGCAGCTCTCATTTGACCCCTAGCCTGGGAACTTCTATATGGCATGGGTGCAGCCCTAGAAAGACTATCTATCTGTCTATCTGTCTGTCTGTCTGTCTGTCTGTCTATCTAGCTATCTATCTATCTGAATCCTTGTGCTGTATGCCTGAAACTAACACGATATTGTAAATAACTACTTCAATAAAGATAAATTTAAAAAGAAAAAACATAAAAAATTAATACAAAACATAGTTAATATACCACATACAAAAATCAACACCACAGGGGTCACAAACCTGAATGTAACACCTAAAAGTATAAAACTTCTAGAAAAATATATGTGAAAACTTTGGTTAGGCAAAGATTTCTTAGGAGTCAACACCAAAAGCACAAACCATAAAAGAAATGGTCCATGACGACACAGGTTCGATCCCTGGCCTCGCTCAGTGGGTTAAGGATCTGGCATTGCCGTGAGCGGTGCTGGAGGCTGGCAGATGGGGCTCCGACTGGACCCCTAGCCTGGGAACTTCCATATGCCACCACACAGCCCTAAAAAAAAAAAGACAAAAACAAAACAAATGAAACACTTCTGCTCTTTGATAGATGCTGTTCAGAGAATGAAAAGACAAGCCACAGGCTGGGAAAAAATATCTGCCAATCAAATCTCTGAGATTCAGAACACAGAGCAAACTCTCAAATCCAATAACTAGAACACGTGCAACCCAGTTTTTTTTAAGTGAGCAAAAGCTTTGAAGAGGCTTCACCGAAGAAGCTGTGTGACAGCAGGACGCACATGAGAAGATGCTCCACAGCGTCTGACGGGAGGAAACGCAAATTAAACCGGGGGCGCCGCCTCCCTGCGTGCGGGTGGCTGGGAGCAGCCGGTCAGAATGTGGATGGTGTGGCCATCTGGGGGGAAATACGGCAAATCCGGACATTTTAAACATGTGCCTAGGAGTTCCCGTTGCGTCTCAGTCATTAACGACTCCGACTAGGAACCATGAGGTTGCGGGTTCCATCCCTGGCCTCGCTCCGTGGGTTAAGGATTCAGCGTTGCCAGGAGCTGTGGTGTAGGTCGCAGACGCAGCTTGGATCTGGTGTGGCTGTGGCTGTGGTGTAGGCAGGCGGCTACGGCTCTGATTTGACCCCTGGCCTGGGAACCTCCCCATGCCGCGGGTGCGGCCCCAGAGAGCAAGTACATAAATGAATAAATAACAGTAAATAAATCAGCATGTGCCTGCGACGAACAATTCCGCTCCTAGACGTTTACCCCGGGGAACGAAGGAATACCACCGCGCAAGTCCACACCCCAGCGTTGGCAGTGGCTTTCTGAGCGAGCTCCCGGGCCCGGAGGTGTCAGCTCATCCACAGATAACCTCGCCTGCCCTTCCCAAGACACCGCGATGTCGCTGCAACCCCTGGACAAGCGCTCACCCCGAGCCACCCAGGTCCCAGTCCCTGGGCCTGTGAGCCTTCCCTTGGGGAGAAAGGGATTCTGCAGACATGATGACGTTGTGGTCCCCAGGTGGGGAGGGGCTCCCAGGCTATCCAGGTGAGCCCGGAGCGTGATGGCAGGTCATGGGGCTGGAGGAGGAGGCGGCCGCTGGCTTGGGGAACCGGCTGTTGCAGCTCTGGAACCTGGGAAGGTGGGGGGGACCCTCCCCAGAGGCCCTGGGAGGGACCAGCCCTGCCCCCGCCGCCTCCTGAGCCCGCCCATGATGAGCGGGGCCTTCTGGCCTCCTCGACGACGACGAGGGAGTTAGTGTGTGGTGTTTGTCAGCCCCAGGTTCGCCTCGGCCATGAACCCCTTCCCCGACCCACACCCCAAATCCCCGTCCTGCCCCGTCAGGCTCCGCACACTCTACGCTGTCCTGTTTATCTTGTTCGCTGCCGTCTCTCTAGGGCGTCCTTGAACTCCGAGGGGGTACAGCACTTGGTCTGTTTTATCCCCACTGTCTTCCCAGCCATCGGGGTGTGTAGTCGGGCTCAGCAAACTCCGTGCTGGAATCCAGCGGTTGAACACGTGCATGCAAGAGTTTAACATGCAGAGGGTGCAAGAAATAACTTGCCAAACTCCCAAATGGGCCTTGTTTACAACTGCTTGCGTGTGACAGGTGCTTTCCTTTCTTTTTCTTTTTAGGGCCGCACCTGCGGCTCATTTGGGCCAGGGCTCGAATCAGAGCTGCCGCTGCTGCCACAGCCACGCTGATCCTTAACCCACCGAGCAAGGCCAGGGATTGAACCCACATCCTCACAAGCACAACTTTGGGTCCTTAACCAACGAAGTCACAATGGGAACACCTGTTTTTCTTTCTGGAGACACAGAGCATGGCGCACGAAGCCCCGGGTCCTCTGAGCAGGCCCAGGAGGCGTTTTCCTTCCCTGGAGAGGAACGCTCGTGCCGTGTGGTTTGTGCGTTTCTGGTCTGTTTGGGTTTTTTTGTTTTTTTTTTTTTGTATTTTACATCTGTAGGTGAGTGTGTATGGATGTTGTTTGGGGTTTGTGTTAACAATGCACACACACGGCGCCCCTTCTCCTCCTTGTCTCTGCGTTTCTGAGAGACCGTCCCCCTGGCCCTGCTGAATGACCTTCTGACATAAAGACATGTTGCCTCGCGTCCGCACGGTTCCCTGTTGACGCCTCTGCAGAGATGGGGCGGCAGGTGGGCGCAGTGCCCGAACAGGACAGAACTGAATGGCATGGGCAGGACCAGCGGGCACACCCTCGCACCTGTTTGGCCCCAAGGTCCCCGCAAGGGGCCGGGCTCTGTCAGCAATTTTGCAAGACCCCCTCCCGTTTGACTAAGGAAGTAGGTGACTACTCATTTTTTGTGTGTCTTTTTAGGGAGCACCCATGGCATATGGAGGTTCCCAGGCTAGGGGTCCAATCCGAGCCCCGGCTGCAACCTACACCACAGCTCAGGGCAACGCCAGATCCTTCACCCACTGAGCGAGGCCAGGGATCGAACCCACCTCCTCATGGATGCTAGTGGGGTTCGTTAACCGCTGAGCCACATCGGGAACTCCAGTAAGTGACTATTCGGACCTCCGGGTGAAGGCGCCTCACAAAGGACTTTACCCTGAGTCACCTCCCCCCGGAGGGTCCCCAGAAGGACCCATGGGGCTTTCTCTACACACTTTTGTCAGCATGACACCACAGAGCTACGCAAGTCCCAACCCCTCTGAGTGTGACTTTGTGCTTCTGTCTCTTCACCGCCCCCGCAGAGGGAACCACAGGTGGGGGCGGCCGGGGACGTGCCTGCGAGGACTCAGAAGCCGCTCATCGGCAGAAAGAACAGAAGTCCCCGCCTTTCTCTCACTTCCTTTTTGGAGCCTGGGAGGCTGGCCTGCCAGTGGCCAGCTGCTATTTCGGGGCCTGGGCTGCTCGGTGTGAAACCCCAATCCTGCAGAGAGGAAGGGGGCTGCCGGGTGACCTTGCCCTTGGTCTGGGGTGCAGCCAGCCCAGGTGCAGGGGTGACCGCCTGAGTGAAACCCACGCTGGGGGGGGGGGTCGGGCTGGTCTGGCCGCAGGTTTCCTAACAGACACGTGGTATTTATAGATGCTCGGGGTTTGGGAAGGGTCTGCGTGCAATGCCACCCACTCTCCCTGGTTTGGACAGAAGGGAAACTGAGACCCAGGACGTCGAGGTCCCCCAGAGCCTGGGACGTGAACGGGGTTGGAACCCAGGGTCCTGACGCCCCCTCGGGGTGGCAGCTGGCCTATGTGGAGCAGGCATGGAATGAATTTTGGGGACCCTGAGGGCCCCCCCTTCGCCCAGCTGCTCCTGGTAGATGAGCAAGGTGGAGTGGAAGGGAAGGCAGTGATGGAGGAGCCTCAAAATCTGCCCTGCAGCCTGCCTGCACCCCCGCTCAAGGCCTCCTGCTCCTTCTCCCTGCACTGTGTGGAGGGCTCTGCGTGTTCGGGTAACAGCTCTGGGATGAAAGGGGCTCCGGTGTCCCCCCCGCTGCATGTTTGCTGAACCTCTGCTATGAGCCAGACAGGGAGGACAAGGTGACATCTGAACAGAGATTTCTAGGAGCTGACAGGTCGCCCAAGCAGGTATCTGGGCAAAGAGCTTTCCAGGCCAAGGGAGCAGCATGTGCAAAGGCCCTGAGGCAGGATGGTGGCTGACCCAGAGAGGGGGACCCAGGTCGGGGGCGGCTCAGGGAGAGGAAGGCCCAGGTGCAGACACTGGCTTCGGACTCCCACCCAGAGGAGGCCAGGAGCCAGCAGAGGGCTCTGGGCAGAGGAGGACGAAGCTGCAACTTGGGCTAACAGGTCACACTGGTCCCGGCGGGGGGCGGGGGGGTGGGTGACACGGAGGAGAGGCACAGGCAGGACAGGACGGAGGCAGTGAGGAGGCTACCTGACCAGCCCAGGTGAGTGAGGAAACAGCCTGAACGAGGTGGGGCCGGGAGGAGGTGAGAGGCGGTTGCTTAGAAGGTGGCCCCACCCCACCCTCGTCACTGATGAGCTGGATGGGGCTGGGGCCGGAGGGGCGTCCTGCCCACAGACTCCCAGGCTGCTGCTGGCTGCACTGCCCCGCCCAGGCAGCCCCCCCCCGCCCTGCCGTGCTTCCAGACCCCTGCTGCACAGTCCATCCCCGGGGTGCCCCGCAGGGCTGAGGCAGGTGCCTGTTCTGGTGCTGACAACCCTGGAGTCACACTCGCGGGGACCTGAGCAAGTTCTCCATCTTGGGAAGCACATGCAGCCACGGGACAAGGTTCGGCAAGTCTCTGCTCTCCTCCTCAGGACACACCCGTGACCTAGACGTGGTCCCTCCTGCAGCTGCATTCCAGCCAAGAAGCTGGGCGACCACAGTCAGCGGAGGCTGAAACACGGAGCCGTGGGTAGGAAGAGCAGAGCTGGGGGATGAGCGGGGCACTGAGCCATGGTGACTAGGAGAGGATGCTCCTGAGAGGGACAGCACAGCTGAGGCACAAGGAAGAGGAAGCATCAGGCAGGTAGAGGGATGGAGGGAACAGTGTTTCCAGCACAAGGAACAGCATGTGCGAGGACTCTGAGCCAGTACAGGGCATGATGTGTGTGAGGAACCAAGAGATGGGCAGAGAGTGTTGGGTGAAGGTAAAGGTTTTGACACAGGCGTGGATGGTGATTGTGACACATGTGGTAGCTGTGAAAGCTGTGGCTGAGATACAGGTGTGGTGGCTGTGACACAGGTGTGGTGGCTGTGATAAGTGTGTCTGTGACAGGAGCAATGGATGTGTGGCTGTGACACAGGTATGGTGGCTATAACAGCTGTGGCTGTGACACAGGTGTGGTAGCTGTGCCATGTGTGGCTGAGATATAGGTGTGGACTCCGTGCTGTGACACAGGTGTGGTGGCTGACAGGTACGGCTGTGACACAGGCTTTGAGAAGTGTGGCTATGACACAGGTACGGTGGTTGTGACAGGCATGGCTGTGACACAGGTGTGGTGGCTGTGACAGGTGTGATGGCTGTGAGAGGTATGGCTGGGACACAGGTGTGGCAGGGGTGGCTGGGGCTCGGGGCAGGGCCCTGTGTCCTCCTGCTGCGGGCCCCAGCTGTGCTCCAAGCGCGTGATAGGACGTGGCTGGCCCGTGAAGTCCCCGCTCCTGGTGTGAAGAACCCCAGCGGAGGGGAGCGTGAACCTGGGGAGTCAGAGCCATCCTGATCCTAGAGGTGTTGCTTCTGGAAGGAAGATCCGGGGCTTATTCTCCTGGATCAGGCGAGGCCCATGGCGAGCCTCCCTGTGGATTCAGAGGAAGGGGGTGGGTCCACTCTGATCAAGAGCTTAGGACGTTCAGCTCAGCCCATCCTCACCAACCACTTCGCTGACGAGTGCACTGAGTGAGGCTCAGAAACGTCACATGCCCGCCCAACCGTCACAGCCGCCGCCGAGCAGCCGCGGGGCCCAGCCCATCCATCTGCTGCCGTCTATGTGGGAGGGGAGTGCACGGGCGCTGGGGGCCCGAGCCGGGTGCTTTGGCGGGACTCCTAAGCTGCGCTCGCAGCGTCACTGCTGGGTAAAGGAGCACTCTGGGCAGCTGTCAGTAGCAGCCTCACACTGAACCCCCAATGCCCGTCGGCCTGAGAACGGAGCCCAGCTGGCAACACAGTGGGTGACCAACAGCGACGCAGGGTCTAGGGAGAGGGGCCAGAGCAGGATCACATCCATGCGAAGTTCAAGGTCAGGCCAAGCGATCTGGGGAGAGGCCGCCTGGCAGGAGGGAGGGACCCTGGGCTGGACGCACCTGGACACGTGCAGAGCTGGGGATGCACCCACCGCTATACAAGGGAGGACAGCCCTCCGTCCTGCGTCCACGGGGCTGCAGGGCTCATGGGAAAGGGAGCCTGGCTCCCCAGCGCCTCTCAGTACACACCCGACACAGCCGTGGGGGGACCTCAGGGCTCACGCGCAGCCTGAGGCAACTTCACCTGGACCCCACGCCTCCCTGGATGAAGACGTAGGCCTGCTCACGAGCAGTCCTCCGACACTTGGGCGAACAGCAAACCTCAGCCGACACAGGCACCGGCCCCATGCGGGGTCTCGCTCAGCCCCTTCGGGGCCCCTTCCCTGCCCCGGGGGCAGGACTGAGAACCCTCTGCCCATCCTTCCCCTGGTCTGGGCCACCCGGTGGCCGTGGCCGTGGTGGGCTCTGTGTCATGTCCCACAGGGCTCCCACTCTACGGAGGAGGTCAAGCTGTGGGGGTCCTGGCGGGTGGTCAGAGGTGGAGGGAGGAGCCAGGCCCCAGAGCCACCTGCCAGGGGCTCCGAGTCCCCCCTTCTTGGCCACCTCCAGGCAGGCTCATCATGTGCTCTGGGGTTCCACCGGGACCCCGAGGCCTTTCCAGGGGACTTGCCCTCCAGCCTCACCGGTGACAGACCATACTCGCATCCAGCAGCAGGCTGCCCCCGTCGGCTGCGGGTGAGGGGCTGGCTGCCCTGCCGAGACAGGCAGGAAAGGGGCCTGCACTTCTCACCCATTTCCTTTTTTTAAAAATATTTTTAGGGCCGCACCCACGGCACATGGAGGTTCCCAGGCTAGGGGTCCGATTGGAGCCACAGCCGCCGGCCTCCACCACAGCCACAGCCACGTGGGATCTGAGCCATGTCTGCAACCTACACCACAGCTCACGGCAACGCCGGATCCTTAACCCACTGAGTGAGGCCAGGGATGGAGCCTGAGTCCTCACGGATTGGGTGAGGTTCGTTTCCACTGAGCCAGACGGGAACGCCCTCTCACCCATTTCCTTCAATACAGTGAGTTTCTCACAACGCACCACGGACACGGTGCCACGACAGGGACGCCCGGTCGCTGGGAGCCCGCCTTCCAGTGGGGAGGGAGCAGAGGTGCCTGCTCAGAGCGGGGGAGCCAGGGGGGT
This sequence comes from Phacochoerus africanus, assembly GCF_016906955.1. NCBI lineage: Eukaryota > Metazoa > Chordata > Mammalia > Artiodactyla > Suidae > Phacochoerus > Phacochoerus africanus. Next base: position 60,601,304 of record NC_062557.1, read on the forward strand.
GGGTGGGCGCCCTGGCCGGGGGCTGCGGCAGCGGCCTCTCCAGGCATCGCTGTGAGGCGGGCGGGGAGGCCATGCGGCCTGGTCTGGAGTCTGTGTCCCCAGCGCCGTGTTCCTCCCCACACGGGACATCATGAGAGGCGGGGCCACGGCCCTGTGTCCGCAGAGTCACCCACCACGTCCCCGGGGGGCCCCCCTTTCCCACGAAGGACCCACTTCGTCAGCCCCCTCCCTCCACCCAGCAGGACCCAGAGGCGCCAGAAGCTCGAGGCTTCCAATTCCAACCTCATTCATTCACTATTCAGCCACCAAGTGTGTGTCAAGTGTGCACAGAGTCCTCGGCCGGCCCAGTGGACAGGCCAGCCCTGCTGTCCCCAGGCGGTCCTGGCCTGGCTTCCTGCTGACACGCTGGGCCTGAGCCTGAGCCTGGAGCCCTGCTGCTGACAGGGGTCTGGAAAGATCTGGGCCGCACATCACGAGCAATCACACGGGGCTTGGGGGAGGGGTTCCTCTTGCTCCCAAAGCCAAGATCCACCCCCCCCCCTGCAGACACCCCCCCAGACACCGGGGGACCCTGAGAGCTCTCCCTCCTGAGCCTCTGGGGAGAGGAGCCTTCTGCCGCTCCTCTGTCCTCTGATCTACAAGAGAGGCCTGGGAGCTTTTTGCAAGGTCGCACTTTGGGTGAACAATGTCTCTGCCCACAGCCAAGGGGAGGGGCAGCAAAAGCCAAGCCTGACTTCTGCTGCTGTTGTCTTTCTAGGGCTGCACCCGCGGCACATGGAGGTTCCCAGGCTAGGGGGCCAATCGGAGCTGCAGCCGCCACCCTACACCGCAGCCACAGCAATGCCAGATCCGAGCCACGTCTACGACCTACACCACAGCTCACGGCAACGCCGGATCCTTAACTCACTCAGCGAGGCCAGGGACCAAACCCGCGTCCTCATGGATCCTACTTGGGTTCGTTAATTGCTGAGCCATGATGGGAACTCCCCAGTGTAGCCTTTTCTTTAAAGGTGAACATGCCAACCTCATGACATGCGCTGGGTGGTGAAAATAGGGGTTTTGTTATATCATTTATGGTTCTTTTTTTTTTTTTTTCCTGTCAAAAAGGGAAACAAAAATAAAGCTCTTCCTTCCCAGAAAACACCAGCGGGGAAACGGGAGGAACGAGGGGTTTGGAAAGCCTGTCCTGAGCCCACACAGCCAAGCACCGTCCGCAAAAGCCCAAGCCCCCAGGCCGCTGGGGACCAGGACCCGCCAGGTGCCCCAGCATCAGTACAGTGCCTGGCAGGGTGCAGGCGCTGAGCTTTGGCACGGGGACACGTGGGGGTCCCGCCAGCAGCACGGCGTCGGGGGTGAACGGATGTCAGGTATCACAGGACGTGCAGCCGGGACCTGGGGGGCTTCTGCCCAGAGCACGTGACCCGGTCCAGGGGATCGTGGGACCAGCAGCCAGCTTCCAGGAGCTCACATGGGACAGGGCCACGTGGTAGACCGCATGGGGCCGGGGAGGGGGGGGCAGCGAAAGGGGCCATGGGACCTCTTCCAAAGGCCCAGGGTGTGCTGACCAAACAGGACACGGGAAAAGGAGGGAGGGGAGAAAGCTAAGAGAGGGGAGGGGTAGATTCCAGAAGAAAAATGACTCGAGAGGAAGCAACGCCCTGCGTGCCCCTCGCTGGATCCAGAGTCATGGAAGGTCAAGGAAGCAGCGGTGACAAGTTCTCAGGGTGATCGGGAACCTTACAGACAGACCAGACGGTAGACGACACCTTCGAAGGACCAGGGACTTTCTCCGGAGTGAAAATGACAGCCCGTGTGGGAGACGGCCCATCGCTGGAGACGCCGCCGGGCGCTCAGAAGAGGTGTCGAAAAAAAAAAAAAAAAGGGAATTCCCGTTGTGGCGCAGTGGTTAACGAATCCGACTAGGAACCATGAGGTTGCGGGTTCGGTCCCTGCCCTTGCTCAGTGGGTTAATGATCCGGCGTTGCCGTGAGCTGTGGTGTAGGTTGCAGACGCGGCTCGGATCCCGCGTTGCTGTGGCTCTGGCGTAGGCCCGGGGCTGCAGCTCCGATTCGACCCCTAGCCTGGGAACCTCCATATGCCGCGGGAGCGGCCCAAAGAAATAGCAAAAAGACAAAAAAAAAAAAAAAAAGAAGAGGTGTCGGAGCAGCCGGCCAGAGAGGCGCAGGGGCGGGCAGGTGGCAGACACTCATGTGAGCAGGGGCCGAACCCCGCAGGCGTCCAGGGGTGTTCATGTCACTGTACTTTTACCCCTTCTCTGGATTTTGAATTTTTTATGATAAAAAGACTGGAGGGGAAACCTTTCCTTTCTTTCTTTCTTCGAGGGCTGCACCCGCGGCATGTGGAGGTTCCCAGGCTAAGGGGTCGAATCGGAGCTACAGCTGCCGGCCTCTACCACAGCCACAGCCACGCCGGATCCCCAACCCACTGAGAGAGGCCAGGGATCGAACCGGCAACCTCAGGGTTCCTGGTCGGGTTCGTTCACCGCTGCGCCACGATGGGAACTCTGAGAGGAAGCATTTTTAAGTGGAAATTAAGTCTTCCCACAAAAGGCTGGGAACTTACAGCAGAAACCCGCTGCCAGCTTCTTCGAAGTGGGTTTTGGTCAAGTACGGGTCTCGGGCGTTTCTGAGAAATCAGTACCAGTCATGGCAGCAGAGGAGATTCTGCACATCTGAGTCGTGCATGCAAATCACCGTGATGGAAATCAGGGCTTTCGCCGCGTTTCTAAGAAATGCCCTTTTTTGGTTACTCTTGCTTTTCTCTTGCCCCCGGGACGGTTTCAGAGGAGGCTCAGCCGCGTGGCCTCGAGGGGATGGCGGTGGGGTGTGGGGGGAGGCAGACACGAGGCCCCTGGGGGCAGGGGCCTCAAGGCCCAAAACCTCTCGGGGGCCCGTGACAGCGGAAGCGTCTCACCGGAACATTCCACCAGGCCGAGTGATTCCCCCCACGGAATCCAGGCCATGGAACACGGAGGAGGCAAAACCCACAGTGAGCGAAGGAGGGAAAGGTCGCAACAGAGCCGACGCTGCTACCTCATTATCCGTAAGGAGCTCCCAGGAGCTCATTTAAAAAGACAAAGGCGCGATCCATCGGCTGTATTAAGGGAAAAAAGGAGCCTCTTAACAGTGTTCAATAAACCCAAAATTGGGTAGGAAAAAATGGGGGGGTGACAAAACCCACCGCTGGTGGCGCGTGTGCCCCGGGCTCTGCCGAGGCCGCGTGGCCCGGCCAGGGCGCTGCCTCTGAGCAGTCCCATCTCAGGGGGAGTCACCCGCGATGGCCCCCCTTCCTCAGGCCTCGGGGTCCTGTCTACCAAGTGAGCTCTAGGAACTGTTTAAGGACACACATAACTGAACCGGCTCCCAAACCTTGAGGTGACAAGGTGTCTTTACTCCTGGTTCCAAAACTCTTCTGTCATCTTGACTGCGGAGCTTAAAATAAGACTCCCATCTGCCCTGGGGAGACGGTTCAGAAAGGGCTGGTTTCAGAATGAGGTTCAGAGACATCCGGCACCTGTTCTGAGGGAGCCCAGCACAGGGGTCTGTTTCCAGGGGACCCTGAAATCCAGGCCCTGTCACACGGGGGGATGGTGCCGGCAGTTGGGGCCGGCGGGGCAGGGGTCCCACGTGCTACCGTCCTGTCTGAGCTCCATGCTCACTGTTTGGGCAGGAGGTCCCCAGAGACCCCCAGAGGTTCCCCAGTTGTTCTGTCTGGTGGAATAAAATCTAATTTGAGCAAAAGAGCCCAGAAGAAAGGGGTGGATAACCCCCTTAGCCTGTTTACACAAGGTTCAGGAACAGACCGAATGCATCTGTCCCGGCAGAAGTCACCGAGGTGGCTATTCTGGGTGGGGTGGGCGCCTGGGGGGGCAGTGGGGGGCCTGCGAACGCTCTGGGTCCTGATCTGTGCAGTGTGGCCTCAGTTTGCACACATGGAAACAGTCGGCCTGCCCCCTGAGAATACCTGCATTTTGCTGCATGCAAAGTACACCTTTAATTAAAGAAAATAGAAAGTAAATAAAACCCCTCATTCGTAAACAGTCTTTGAGCAAAAGCATCAACCAGCTGAGATCAGCAGTGAGACGGTGGGGCCCCCGCCATTCAGTTCTCTGCCACCCAGTCAGGTTGGCTTGTTTGTTTTCCATCTCACGCGTAACCCACGCAGGAGTGAAAACTCTGAAGTGCTGTCCCATTGCATGAGACCACGTGCACGGCCTGGAGGACAGCAGTCTGTGCCCCGGGTCCCCGTCGGGAAGGCAGGGTCTGCTCCATCCAGAGACGGGCTCTGGGTCAGAGCTTACCGCTGCGAGCCAGCTGCCCCCGGGGGCGGTGAGGGCTGGGGCCCGGGGGTCTGGCCCCCCAGCAGCGTCTGTGACCGCCCCCAGAGCCCTGCTGCGGGGTTGGTACTTCTCACTGACACGGGATGTGTGGGCATCTTCCCCGTGGGAAGATCGAAACAAACAGGGCTGAAGTCCCCGTTGGCCACCCTGAAATCCTGGCCCTTTGCTGCCCTGCCCAGTGGCACTGCTGTCATCGCACTGCCCTTCCCGCGACTCCTGTACCACTTCATGTGCCCACAACCAGGGGGCCGGGAGGCCTGTGTGTCTCTTCCTCCCTGCAAGGTATCTCACTGCCAGCACCATGCCAACGCCACCTGCTGTCGCCCAGCCGTCTGAGGTCACCGTCTCTTTGCATCGTGGAGAGGCCTGCCTTGTCCCTTCTGCCCAGTGCAGAGAACTCCTACCACGGCCGTGGCCCAGCCCCGCGTGGGCTCGCCATCACCTGCGTGCCACTGGGCATCCGCACGCACCTGCGGCCGAGGAGGAGAGTCCCCAGGGAGCGGGGAAGCGCAGGTTCCTTGTCTCACGCGACCCTGGCAGAAGGCCCTCCCCGCCGCTCCCGGCTCCGCAGGTCGCCTCCAGCACCTGGTGGCTCCAGACTGTGCCGACCTGGTGGACGAACACGGGCTTTTCGTCGTGGTCTGACTGCGTTTCCTGATGACCGCGGAGATGGAGCATCTTTTAGGATTTCCAGCCATTGGTGTCTGCTCTCCTGCCCTGGCACCACCCCGAGCCCTTTGTCTCCCTCCCCTGCCCCCACTCGGGCTCTGGCCCAACTCCTCCTGGAACCCCTATCTCTCCCTCCGTCCACCTGACTGCTTCCCAAACAGCACGGCCTTCTGTGACTTCGAAACCCGTTGCCCCCCAGTGCTGTCCCCACAGACGCTGGGAGCACAGGAATGCAGCTCTGAAGGGTGACAGGGGCACGTGTTAGTCCTGGATGCCGCGTCCTGAGAACTCACTTGGGGCCTGTAACTGTGCGCTGTGTGCACCGCCTGCCTTCGCATCACAGCCTCGGAGGCGGGTCCTGCCTGCGCACCCACTTTACAGGAGAGAAGACGGAGGCACAAAAAGTTAAGTAAATTCCCCCCAAGGCTTCCTGCTGGTAAGAGGCTGAGCCGAGATTCAAGCCCAGTCTGTCTGGCTCTGGTGCCAGCCTCTCGGGTGCTTTGACGGGGTAAGGTCAGCAGCCAAGAAGCAGAGAACGGCCACCAACCCGGGCTGGGGCAGTCAGGACGGCTTCCTGGAGGAGGTGACACCTCAGCGGAGCCTGAAGGAGGAAGAAGAGGAGATGACGGGGCAATGACCTGGCAGAGGGAAGGGCCCTGAGCCACACTTGCAGGCCCGAGAGCTGGTCCACCCTGGCTGAGCCTGGGGTATGTGGGGGGGGGGACCAGGCCCAGGGGGCAGCAAGACTGGGGGCTCAGCACCCAGCTGGACTCCTGGATCGTCAGGCCAAGTGAGCCCCCAGCTCCTGAGACGGAGCGCGCAGGCGCAGGCGCGGGGGGCGGGGGGGCTCATTTACATCCTCCAGGTTGGGGGGAAACCCCGGAAGTGCCGCCCGGGCGCTAATCAAATCTCAGGCTAAGAATAAGCGTCCTGAGGAAGGAGTGGCCTGGGCCGGAGCAGCGGAGGTGACGAGCCCGGCGGGCCAGGAGGAGCTGCGTGAGTAGCGGGGAGGCGGGGGCGCGAGCCGGGGCTGGGCCGGGGCGCCACGGGCACCGGGGGGCTCAGGGGTGGCGGTGCCCACGCGTGGCTCAGGGGTGGCGGGCCGCCCCGGGGGCCTCCCGGGCCTGCCCGCCGAGGGCCTGCAGGCTGCGGCCGCGGGGCCCGGCCTGCTTTCGGGGGCAGAGCCGCAGGGCCGGAGGTGGGCCACACCTGCAGGAACCCCCGGGCCTCCCAGCCCTCACGGGTCCCGGGCCCAGAGGCACATCCCCAGGACGCCGTGCTGACATCCTGAGGCCGAGAGTCATGGAAGGCAGAGCATCTAACTAACTAGCTCTCTGGCAGCCGGCAGCCGGCCTCCACCTTCACACCCCCCGGGCGGCTGGACGGCTGCGAAGAGACAGCCACGCCGTGCGTTTTTGATTTGTCAATCCCTCAGTATTTACCTCTTAAAGACAAAAACACCTTAAAAAACAAAGCCCCAACTTTTGGGGGGAGCCATGACAACGTCTGCAAAGCGCCACCACAGGGCCTGCGTCCAGACTTGCGACTGCCTGGCCAAGGCCCGTTCCCGCCGATTTGATGACATCAGGGCCCAGACGCGTCCCTTTGGTTGTACGTCCGAATCTAGAACATTCCCACCCTGTCTCATTTTGTTCCCTTGCTGGTTTTTGAATGAAGAGGCCGGATCGTTTACCCTGGAGAATTTCGAGCAGGGCTTCTTTTGAAGGTTGGTTCAAACCTGGCAGCGTGGCTGGGCTGGCATCTGGCCATGTGGGCACCGCGTGCACGGCAGGTCCAGTGGCTCAGTGGCCTCCAGACCCTGAGTGGGTCTGGGGGCTCCCTCGGGCGGCCTTCGGCCCAGCCAACCCACCGTCGCCCCGGCTTCCCTGTGGCCGGGGCGGCGGCTGCTCTCTCCCTCTAGTCTCCCCAAATGACGAGAGGCCCAGGTTGGGCTCTTTCCACTTGTGTTTGGTCCCCTTTGCTTTGCTTTGCTTTCTTTTACCAGAAGGATAGTTGATTTACAGTGTTGGGTTGGCTTCTGTGCCCAGCTTCACACGCACACACACCTTCTTCGTCAGATTCTGCTCCAGTCTGGTTTGTCACAGGATGTGGCATATAGTTCGCCGTGCGACACAGCAGGGCCTTGCTGTTCACCTATTTTCTATATAGTTGTGTGTATCTGCTCATCCCAAACTCTTAAGTCAGGTCCTCTTGCTATCTATTTGTGTCTTATTTATTGATTTATTTTGCTTTTTAGGGCTGCACAAGTGGCACACGGAAGTTCCCAGGCCAGGGGCTGAATCAGAGCTGCACCTGCCACAGCCACAGCAATGCAGGATCCAAGCTGCTTCTGTGACCTCCAATGCAGCTCACGGCAACGCTGGATCCTTAACCCACGGAGCGAGGCCAGAGATTGAACCTGCATCCTCTTGAATATGAGTCAGGTTCGTTACCACTGAGTCAGGACAGGAGCCCCCTCCGGCTGTTTAAATTTGCTTTGTGAACAGTCGTCCCAGGCTGGAAGCCCAGAGAGTAGATTGCGGTAAACACAGCCGCTTTCCTCCCGGCCCTCCGCCCGCCCCGTTCCTGCCTCCCCCAGAATCAACAGCTTTGTTGAGATAATTTACATGCCCGCTCACCCGTTTACAGTAAACAATTCAGCAGTTGTAGGATATTTACAGAGCTGGGCAGCCACCACATAACCTAATTTTAGAACATTTTCATCACCCCAAAAAGGAACGCTCGTCTCTCCTCGTTCCTCCCCACGCCCAGCCCTACGCTGCCACGAACGTACTTTCTGTCTCTCAAGAGTCACCTGTTTGGGACAGCTTATAAAACCGGAATATGCTGTCTGACGACGGGCTTCCACCATCAGCACAACGCCTTCGAGGGCCATCCATGCGGCCTGGACGTGTTGGGACGTCACTCCTTTCTCGTGGCCCAATAACGTTCCCCATACGGAGAGGGCACATCGTATCCTGCAGCCGGGGACCGACGCTTGGGCGGCTTCTGCTTTCCGGCTGTTGTGAATGACGCCCTGGGAACATCCATGTACACGTATTTCTTTTTAAAGATTTCTGCTCATTTTCTGTATTTTTTTGTTTTGATTGCCACATTTTATCTTTATTTTTTAAATTACTCCATACATTTTATTACATTTATAGCTGTACAACATCTATAAGTAATATCATATGATATTCGTCTTTCTTGGTCTCACTTACTTCACTTAGCACGGTAATTTCTAGGTCCATCCATGTTGCTACAGATGGCATTCTTTCACTCCTTTTAATGGCTGAGTAATACTCCACTGTGTGTACGTACCACCTCTTCTCGATCCACTCCTCTGTCGAGGGGCGTTTAGGTTGTGTCCGTGTCTTGGTTATTGCAAAGAGTGCTGCAGGGAACGTTGGAGTACATGTGTCTTTGCGAGTCGTGGTTTTCTCTGGGTAGAAGCCCAGGCGTGGGACTGCTGGATGCGGGGGGAATTCTGTGTTCGTTTTCTGAGGCATCGCCATCCTGTTTTCCAAGTGGTTGCACCAGCTTACATCCCCACCAACAGCGCAAGAGGGTTCCTTTTCCTCCACACCGTCTCCGGCACGTATGGTCTGTAGACCTGTGGGTGATGGCCATTCTGGCTGGTGGAAGGTGGCCCCTCGCCACGGTTTTGAGGTGCCCGTGTCAAATATTTGGACGGACATGTTTCCATTTCTCTGGGGAGTGGAATTGCTGGGCCATATACTACTTCTGTCGCCCGGAACTGCCACTCTGCTTCCCAAAGCTGCAGCACGGTTTGCATCATCCCCGTTAACACGCGGGCTCCAGGGTCTCTGAATCCTTGCTAACACATGTTGCTGCACCTTCTTTCGTTACCGCCGTCCCAGCCAGTGTCTCAGTGTGGTTTTCATTGCGTTTCCCTGACAACAAACGATACTGATCATCTTCCCACGTGCTGATGAGCCATTCGATCCGTGGTTAATCGAGGTCATCCGTCTTTTCATTACTCAGTTGTAAAGATATTTATGGATGCTGGATACAAACCCCTTATCAGATATACGCATTGCAAATATTTCCTCCAAGTCTGTGGATTATCTTTTTGTCTTTTCTTTTTTATGGCCGCATCTGTGGCACATGAAGTTCCCAGGCCAGACACTGAATCCGAGCCACAGCTGCAGCAACACCAGATCCTTTAACCCACCGTGCTGGGCCAGGGATCAAGCCTGCGCCTCTGCAGCAACCCGAGCTGCTCTAGTCAGAGTATTAATCCGCTGTACCACGACAAGAACACCTGCATTATCTTTTTATCATCATTATTTTTTGGCCACCCCTGAAGCCTGCGGAAGTTCCTGGGCCAGGGCTGAACCCACACCACAGCAGCAACCCAAGCCTCTGCAGGGACAGGGCTGGATCCTGAACCTGCAGAGCCACGCGAGAACCCCCACCTTTTTATTTTCTTGATGGTGTTCTGGGAAATACAAAAGTTTTCAATTTTGATGACGCCCACACTCTCCATCTTCTTTTTTTTTTTGTCTTTTTGTCTTTTTGTTATTGTTGTTGTTGTTGTTGCTATTTCTTGGGCCGCTCCTGCGGCATATGGAGGTTCCCAGGCTAGGGTTGAATCGGAGCTGTAGCCACCGGCCTACGCCAGAGCCACAGCAACGCGGGATCCGAGCCGCATCTGCAACCTACACCACAGCTCACGGCAACGCCAGATCGTTAACCCACTGAGCAAGGGCAGGGACCGAACCCGCAACCTCATGGTTCCTAGTCGGATTCGTTAACCACTGCGCCACGACGGGAACTCCTCCATCTTCTTTTTAATCTCATGGTTCCTAGTCGGGGTCGTCTCCGCTGCGCCACGAGGGGCTCTCCTAGCTTCTTTGCAGTCACGTGCGGGCTTGGTCTCCTCGCCGAACCCCAACCATGAGCGTTCACGCCTGGTTTCTTCTGCAGGCTCTCTGCTTACACTGAGGTCTACGATCCGCCGTGAGCTGGTTTCTGGGTGCGCTGTGAGGTAGGGTCCAAACCACTTCTTTTTTTTTTTTTTTTTTTTTTTTTTTTTGTCTTCTAGGGCCGCACCTGCAGCATGTGGAGGTTCCCAGGCGAGGGGTCGAATCGGAGCTGCAGCTGCCGGCCTCCGCCTCCGCCTCCGCCACGCGGGGTCTCAGTTGCGTCTGTGACCCACACGACAGCTCATGGCGTCACTGGATGGTTGAGTGAGGCCAGGGATGGAACCCACATCCTCTCGGATTCTAGTCGACTCAGCCACAGGGGAACTAGGGTCCAAATTAATTCTTTGGCACGTGGGTCTCAGCAGCACTTTTTCTCTGCGGAGTCCTCTTGGTGCCCTTTTGGGGAGAGTCAATTGATCATAAATGTTAGGCTTTCGTTTTTGACTCTACATTCTGTTCTCTTGACCCGTGTCTGTATTGACGCGGCTCCCACAGGGGCTCACTCGCAGGGACTGTTTGTAGTAAGTTTTGACATCGGGAAGTGGGTTCTCTGACGTTCTCTCTCAAGAGCGTTTTACCCCCTGCGTCTCTTGCGTTTCCATGTGGCGTTAGGATCAGCTTCTCGCATTTTGCAGAAAAGCCAGCTGGGAATTTAACTGAGACTGGGTTGAATCCGTGGAATAATTTCAGGACTCCTGCTGTCCTAGCACGAATCAGTCTTCCATCCATGAACGTGGGATATTTCCCACCTTTTTAGTTCTCCTTTGATCTTTTTCAGGAACATCTTGTAGTTTTCAATGAACAAGGTTTGTGCTTTTGTTCAGTTTATCCCTAAGCATTTTATTTAAAGCAGGTTTTTGGTTTCTTATATTTCCTTACAGTGTTTCTTTAGGCACAAACGCTTATAAATGTATATTCGAATTTCTCCCCTTTTGCAAAGAGAAAGAAAGGGGGCTCAGAAGCCATGCTGTTGTGGACCTCGGTTTATTTTGATTTTTGGTTACCCGCTCAATATATCCGGGCATTCTTTCCAAAGCAGTATACAAAGAGCTTCCTTATTCCATTTTTATTTTATGTTACTATTTTTAGGGCTGCACCCGGGGCATATTAGAGGTTCCCAGCCTAGGGGTCAAATCAGAGCTGCAGCTGCCGGTCTATACCACAACCACCGCAACACCAGATCCGAGCCACGACTGTGACGTACACCACAGCTCACGGCAACACCGGAGCCTTAACCCACTGAGCGAGGCCAGGGATCGAACCTGCATCCTCATGGATCCTAATCGGATTCATTTCCACTGAGCCACGACGGGAACGCCTCCTTTTTCCTTTTTTACAGCTGCATAATAGTCCCGTGTATAGGAGCATATGACTTCATCAGTCAATCCCTTATTGCTGGACATTCGGGTTACTTCGGATTTTCTGCTCTTACAAACACTGCCGCTGTGCACGTATCATTTTGCACTGGGAAACAGATCCCAGAGGTTAATCACTGCACGAGCAGGGAAACACATCCACAACTTTGACTCCAAACTTTGCCGCCAAACGGCCTCCGCGAGGCTTCTCCCCACTTCCTCTCCTCCCAAACTGAATGGGGCCACTGTTCCCATGGCCCTGCCAAGAGGAGCTGTTCCTGAGCTCCCGGGTTTTTAACCGTCTGTTAGGGAGGAGATGGTCTCGGCACAGTGAGAAGTTGCTTGTCTCTCAGGAAAGCGGCCGGGCATCTTTAGCTGTGCGTCGCTATCGGTGCGCCGCCTGCTCATCACCCTTGCCCAGTTCTCTGTCAGGGGACTTGTCCTTCCTTTCTGTTTATTCTTTAGATACAAGCAGCAAAGGTTTCCGTCTCATTTTTCGTTTGTCTTTGGACTCTCCTTAAGGTGCTTCAGGCTATGCAGACGTTGTTTGGTTGGTTGGTGTTTTGGCAGAGTCTATTTTATCCGTCTCTTATGTGACAGATTTGGGATTTGGGGTCACAGTGGGAAAGGCCTTTCAGACGCGAGGGTTAGAAAGAAGTTGCTGAGCCGTGCCTTCTCTGGAAGGTTTTATAATTGTATTCTCTGTCACACTGAAATCACTGATTGAGCTGTTTTCTTTAAGCGAGGGGAAATTATTTTCTGTGCTGCGTTCTGGCCCACAGTCACTGTGTACCGAGAGTCCTTTCCTCTAAGTCTTAAAGCAAAGGCCAGGCTCTCTGCCCTTCATCCCCTCGAAGGGAGGAGATGCCGGCGGGGAGGGGCCACACGAAACGCAGCCATCATCCCGGCCCAGGGCAAGAACGAGGACCTCTTTCCAGTCACCGTCCTTGCTGCAGCCCTGTCGGGGGTGTTTGGACCTGGCATGATGGCAGGTGCCCGGCTCAGGGATGGGAGGCCGACGGCTTCCCCGCAAACGTCAAATGACACCAGAAGCAACATCGCCTGGCAGAGGGTACACAGGCCGCATGGTCACCCAGGACGGCAACCTATGACATCTGAGAGGCCAGGTGACACGACACTGACAGGGACAAGGGGCTTTGGGGTGTCCTGGTGCTTGAGCCACAAACAGGTTCCGGGGTCAGTTCACAGGCCTGGTGACACTATCACTGTCACTGATACGATGATGAAACGGCTGTCACCAAGCCCTCATACCTTAAACCACTCAGATCCGACAGCAACTAGCAGGCGGCAACCTAGTCGTGGGCCGGTTCCATGCCGGTCGGGTGCGTGTCCTTGAGGAAACTTCGGCAAAGGAAGGGCCGAGTCCCCCTGTACAGAAGAGGGGGACCGAGGCTGGGCTGCCGGGGTCCCCCAGGTGACCGGGTGGTGACTCAGAGCTGAGCTGTCCCCCACGGGCACCGACGCGCTCACACACTGTCGCTGAACCGTGGCAAATCGGTTTTCAGAATGAGCCTGCGAGAGGAGGCAGAAATGACACCGAGGAGCAGTCATCCCTGCCCCCTCCTCCTCCTCCTTCCTGAATCACACACGCGAGGGCGTGAATGAGCACACGTGTGGCCCAGAACGTGGGACCCTCTGGGACCCGCAAGCCCACCAGGTGCCCAGCGACAGGCTGGCCTCTTTGCTGCCAGCTCATCCGTTTGCCCCAAAGGGAACCCTCTGCAGTTCCCCCGCCCCGTCCTTCCTGCCCTGCACGTCCTGCCACTGCCCTGCTCGTGGACAGGGTCTAAGGGCTGTGTCCCCTCTCACAGGCATGTGACTGCTCCGCAGGGGACAAGACCCAGTTACCCCCCGATCCCTGCTCACGGCTATGACGGGGTGATTTCCCTGGGGCTGAAACGCCTTGATTTTCTCAGGCATCCACCCGCAGTTCTGGGGGGACAGCCGAGCCGCCTGTCGGCCAGCCACACGGACTTTCTTTTTTTCTTTTTTTTTGTCTTTTTGCCATTTCTTGGGCCGCTCCCATGGCATATGGAGGTTCCCAGGCTAGGGGTCGAATCGGAGCTGTAGCCACCGGCCTACACCACAGCCACAGCAACGCAGGATCCGAGCCGCGTCTGCAGCCTACACCACAGCTCACGGCAACGCCGGATCCTTAACCCACTGAGCGAGGCCAGGGACCGAACCCGCAACCTCATGGTTCCTAGTGGGATTTGTTAACCACTGCGCCACGACGGGAACTCCGACTTTCTTATCTGGGTTCCTCGTTTCCACTGGAGACGTTTCTCCCTCCTTCCTCCTATTTTAGCTGAGACGGGGCGCCCCTGGCCTCCCTCCACCACCGCTGAGCACCTCCGCCTTCTTCTCTGGGCTGGGATGCGCCCCGCTTTCCCCGCTCCCCACCACTGAAAACCCGTTGACCGTGGAGAGCCTATTCTGGGATTTCGTCTATCCCACTGACCTGCATGTCTGTTTTTTGTGGGGGATTTTTGTTTTGTTTTTTCCCCTCTGCTTTTTAGGGCCACACCCACAGCATATGGAGGTTCCCAGGCTGGGGGTCAAATCGGAGCTGCCACTGTGGGCCTCCACCACAGCCACAGCAACGCCGGATCCCTGACCCACTGAGCAAGGCCAGGGATCGAACCCATAACCCCATAGATGCTAGTTGGATTCATTTCCACTGCACCACAACGGGAACTCCCTGTGGTAAGTTTTGTAAGCGGAACAGCTGCATCCTCCGCCTTTGCTCCTCTTCGGGATTGTCTGGGTTATTCAGGATGAAATGAATTTTGGGGGGCGGGTTAATCTATTTGTGTAAAAGAGTCATTGGGACTTTGTTAGGGATTGTACTGCATCTGTAAGTCACTTTGGGTGGCACTCACAGCGTAGCAATATTAAGTCTTCAAATCCATGGATATGGGATATCTTTTGTTCAGGTCTTCTTTAATTTCAAGGTAAAGGTCTTTCGCCAATTTGGTTAAATTCATGCCTAGGTATTTTATTTACTTTTATGCCTTCGTAAGTGGATTTGTTTCCATACATTCCTCTTAGAATCGTTCAAGTATACACAAATGCAACTACTTTGTGTGTGCTGATTTTGTACCTGCAACTTTGCCGAACTTTAGTTATTTAGCGGTTTCTTTGTGTGGGAAACTTTTTAGAGATTTTACGTATGAGACCATGTCGTCCATTAGCTTTAGTCTCTCCTCGCCGGTTCGGAGCCGTATTTCTCTTTCTTGCCGAATTACTCTGGCCAGGGCTTCCAGGACCACGTCGGATTGAAGTCGTAAAAGGGAGCGTTCTTGCCGTGTTACTGGGCACAGGGCGAGGCTTTCTGCGTTTCCCCACGGAGGATGACGTCAACGGTGGGCGTTTCACCTTCGGCCTTTAATCGCATTGAAGGAGTTCGCGTCCATTCCTCCTTTGCTGAATGTTTTGTCCTGAAAATGATTTTTCTTCATCGAGATGATTGTGTCGTTTTCTTTCCTTCATTCTTTTAATGTGGTGTATGACACTGATTGATTTCCAGATGTTGAACCATCCTTGCCTTCTGGGGACGAATTTCATTTGGTTATAATGTATAATCCTTGCAATGTGCTGTTGGATTAGATTGGCTAGTACTTTGTGGAGAGCTTTACACATATATTCTGAGGCATGTTGGTCTGCAGTCTCCTTAAGTTGTCTTTATTAGGCTTGGATAGCAGTGCAATGCTGACCTCCGAGAATGAGTCAGGAAGTGCTCCCTCTTTAACTTTTTTGAAAGTCTGAGAAGGATTAGTTTTGATTCTTTTTTGCATGATCGATAGAATTTGCCAGTGAAGCCATCTGGTCCTGGCCTTTTTGGGGGAGTTTTCTGATTACTGATTCAATCTCCTTGTTATTGGTCTATTCGGATATTCTTTCTCCATGTATCAGTTTCTGCCGATTGACTGTTCCTAGGAATTGTCCATTTGTGTAGATTATCTAATTTGTTGGTGCACAATTTTCAATCTATAAAATATGTACTAATGCCCCACTTTCATTCCTGACTTTAGTAATTTATTTATTTTTTCTAACTAATTTAATTTTCCTCTTTTTCTTAGTCAAACCAGGTAAGGGTTTGTCAACTTTATAAATCTATTCAAAAAACCAAATTTTGGCTGTGTTGATTTTGTTATAACTCTTCTATTCTCTCTTTTATTTACCTCCACTCTAACTTTCACGATTTCTTTTCTTCTTCTTGCTTTGAGCTTTGTTTCCTTTTCTTTCTCCAGTTCCTCACGACATAGCGGCTGTGATCTGAGAAATTCTTTTTTAGTGTATGCATTTATAGCTATAGATTTCCCTCTTAGCATTACTTTCACTATATCACATAACTTTAGGTATGTTGTGTTTTTATTTTCACTTATTTCCAGATATTTTCTAATTTCTCTTGTGACTTTTTCTTGGGCCCATTGGCTTTTTAAGAATGTATTGTTTAATGTCCATTTATTTGTGAACTTTCCAATTTTCCTTCTGTTATGTTTAGTTTCATTTCATTTTGATCATAAAAGATACTTTGAATTATTTTAATCTTTTAAAACATATTGACTTGTTTTGTGACCTAATACATGGTCTGTCCTGGAGAACGTTCCATGGGTACTTGAGAAGACTGTGTAGTCTGCTGTTGCTGAGTGTGGTATGTCTGCTCTATGTTTGGTTTTAGTGTTTTTCAGGTCCTCTCTCCCTTATTGTTTTTTTCCCTGGTTCTTCTCTTCATTACTGAAAGTGGGGTATTGAAATAACCAAATATTATCCTAGAACTATTTCTCCCCTCAACTTCACTGCTTTTTGTTTGGCATGTTCGGTGGTCAGGCAGCGGCATGATCGACTCTTTGAGCATCTCCCGTCAAGTGTCCCCAGGTCTTCTCCTTTCGGGCAGGTGTCTCAGAGCAGAGGCTGCTCATCGCGTGCCCAGTGCAGGATGGGGAAGGAGACGTCTTTACAAAGCTGCCCGCAGCACTCCTTAGGTATGGCTGTAGGGGGAGTGGACCCCACTGCCACCCTCAGCCTCCTGCCTGGGTGGGCGAGAGGCCATGGCTTGCTGGGGTCAAGTCTTCTTTATGTAAAGTGCACGGCTTCGCCCTCCCATCTGCTGCTCAGAGGTACCTGGTGCCTCCGGTTCCAGAAACTCCCGGGTTCTATGACTCAGTTCTGCCTCCCTCCCCAAGAGCATCGATGTCATGCTCTCCAACGGACACCAGTCACCCCAGGCCACCTGCCTCTATCTCCAAGTGCTGTGGACATCTGTGCCCTCCCACAGAAACCTCATTCATTCTATCTTTGAGGACAACTATCTTTTCCTGTCCTTTTAGTCTGGTTTCAAGAGGGAAGGAAGACAAACGCACGTGCTTAAGCTGCTGTGTCAAGTGGGAGCTGCTGGTCTTTGCTCAATTCATTCATTCTTTCTTTTTTTGGTCTTTTTAGGGCTGTACCTGTGGCATATGCAAGTTTCTGGGTTAGGGTTAAATAGGAGCTACAGCTGCAGGCCTACACCACAGCCACAGCAACGTGGGATCCGAGCCACATCTGCGACCTACACCACAGCTCACAGCAATGCCAGCTCCTTAACCCACTGAGCAGGGCCAGGGATCGAACCTGCATTTTCCTGGAACTAGTTGGGTCCGTTACCACTGTGTCACAATGGGAACTCCAGTACTTTCATTAAAGAAGAAACACATAGGAGTTCCCGTTGTGGCTCAGGCATCAAGAACCCAACATAGTGGATGTGGATTCAATCCCTAGCCTGGCTCAGTGGGTCCAGCATTGCAATGGCTGTGGTGTTGCACCTCTGATTTGACCCTTAGCCCAGGAACTTCCATCTGCTGCAGGTGAGGCCATAAAAAGAAAAAGAAAAGAAGAAGAAGAAACACATGTTCCACAGGTGTTCTGATAAAAAGTAGTTCCTGAGAGAGAGCTGTGCCCGTGGCCCTCACCCTCCCTGCCTCTCTGCCCCACAGGGCCAGCGGACAGGGTGGCCATGGATCCCTGCCCCGAAGAGCAGTACTGGGACCCCCGGCTGACCGCCTGCCTCCACTGCAGATCCATCTGCAGCCATCAGGTTCCGCGCACGTGTGCAGCCTTCTGCAGTGAGTCCTGGGGCCTGAGCCTGGGTGGAACTGGCCCTGCTGCCCCTGCTGCCCCTGCCCCCGGGCCCGAGGAGGGGTGGAGGGAGGCGGACAGTGTGGCACCCTCCGCCCTCTTGCTCTCCTTGCTGCTTCCTGCTCCCAGCCTCAGGGCCTCTGCACGGGGACTGCATTTCCCCACGTCCCCCGGGCTCCTCCGACCCACGCTTCGGGTCTTCTCCGACAGCGTCCTCCTTGGTCCTTCTCTGTCCACACTTTCTTCAGAAATTTTGTCATAGAACCTATCAGCCAGACAGTGGACAGCATAATCAACCTGTGTACCCAGCAGAAGACAACTCTGCGCTTGTGGTCCCAAACCAATTTTTTGCTCATGCGGGTTTTTTTTTTCACTGCCAAAACTCTCATTTTTGCATTCTTTGCTCTTTTGTCTTTTTTTAGGGCCGCACCCTCGGCATATGGAGGTTCCCGAGCTAGGGGCCCAGTCGGTGTCAGCCTCCAGCACAGCTCACAGCAACGCCAGATCCTTGACCCGCTGAGCGAGGCCAGGGATCGAACCCACCACCTCATGGCTCCTAGTGAGATTCATTTCCGCTGCGCCACGACGGGAACTCTATTTTTGCATTCTTATGAACAAATGCTTAAGTGTTTTAGAGCAAACCCACGAACTCCTATCATTTTACTTTTAAATAGTTGGTCATGAGTCCCTAACACACAAGGGTCTTTAAATACAACCTCAATCCTTCTCCGCCAGCAAGAATTCCTTGACATCCTCTGTACTCAGGCCACGTCCGCTTCTGTCTTGAAGTGTATTTGCTTTTTTTTGTCTTTATTTTATTTTGTCTTTCTTTTTTGTCTTTTTGCCTTTTCTAGGGCCGCTCCTGCAGCATATGGAGGTTCCCAGGCTAGGGGTCGAATCGGAGCTGTAGCCGCCAGCCTACACCCGAGCCACAGCAACGTGGGATTCGAGCCGCGTCTGTGACGTACACCACAGCTCACGGCAACGCCGGATCCTTAACCCACTGAGCGAGGCCAGGGATCGAACCTGCAACCTCATGGTTCTTAGTCGGATTCGTTAACCACTGCGCCACGACGGGAACTCCTGTATTTGCTTTTGCTGTTCTTTTCACAGCGTCGTCTTTGCCTGATGGAACTCGGCACACTGTGTGTTAGGTTCTTGCCTGTGTGGCTGTTGGGTGTCTGTCTCACCAGCGTACTGTGAACTCCTGTCCTTTCTCAGGCCTGGCACAGTGCCCGACACAGAGTAAGGGCTTCCTAAACCCTGGCTGCGTGGGGCTCAGGGAAACTGGGTAACTCGCCCAAGATGACCCCGCACACGAGTGGCAGAGTTGGGCTTTGCACACCGACTCAGACTCCAAAGCCGTGGCTCTGAGCCTCCCTCGGAGGTAGAGCCTCCCTCACTCTGACTCCCAAGCCCCCGAACAGGGACAGGCCCTCCCAGGAGGTTATCCCCTACTGGCCAAAAGGTGCCGTGCCACACGACGTCACAGTTGGGAGACACCAGCTTCGGCTGGGGGCTGGGAAGTGCCCCGAGACGCACTGCTATCACGTCTGTGGGCACAGAAGCTACATGCGGGAGGGCACCCTGGAGGGACCCGCGTGGACAGAGGCGTGGTGCAGGCAATCTCGACGGGGAGCAGCGAGGCCCAGCGGGGAGCTCGAGAGGCCGGGCGGGGGGGGACTGTCGCCTGCAAAGGCCAGACGGGGGTCCGAAACCAGGGACAGGCCTGCCGTCAATCAGATTACCTCTCATGAGTGTCGGGTCAGGGAGACCCGGGGCCGGGTTGGGGGAGGGGAGGGCACTGGTCCCCTCAGGGCCCCGCGTCTCCCCTGAGGCCCCAGATCCAGGCTTCCGCGACGGTCGTTACTCTGAAAAAGATGTCAGGATGTGTGTGTTTGGTTCAAAAAGAGGCAGAAGTGGGAGTTCCCACTGTGGCTCAGTGCAAATGAACCTGACTAGTATCCATGAGGATGCGGGTTCGATTCCTGGCCTCGCTCAGGGGGTTAAGGATCCCTCGTGGCTGTGGCTGTAGTTCCGATTAGACCCCTGGCCTGGGAACCTGCACATGCCGGGGGTATGGCCCTGAAAAGACAAAAAACAAAAAATGAACAAAAAAAGAAGCCAAGGTGTACATTCTACTCAAAGCTTGAGCATGACTGACTGTGTGGCAGGCGCCGTACGGGTCACTTCAAGTCCTCCTCACAAACCCGAGTCACCGTCAGCCCGTCCTCAGCCCTCCCGGGAAAGAGGCGGCCAGGACACGGCGACGCCAAGCCCCCACGCGCGGTGGCCCGTCAGGGCTTCCCCAAGCCCGCGTGGCTTCAGGCTCTGGGTTCTCGGCCTCTGCCTCGCACCGCCTCCAAAATGCACCCTTAGGACCTGCATGTGAGATGCATTTTGATACGAGCAGAATCTTATTAAAGACACAAGAAACACGCTGTCAACGTGGAAATTTCTGTTACGCCCGCGAAGCCGCTCTCGGGCAAGTGTGCTCAGTTTACGCGCCTTGGCACCGGTACCTGTTTATATTGCTGCAACTCTCATTTATTGTTAAGACAGGAAAAACACTTTTTTTTTTTTGCTCTTTTGTCTTTTTAGGGCCACACTCGCAGCATACGGAGGTTCCCAGGCTAGGGGTTGAATCGGAAAGCTACAGCTGCTGGCCTCCACCACAGCCACAGCAATGCTGGGTCCTTAACCCACTGAGCAAGCCCAAGGATCGAACCCGCATCCTCATGGATACTAGTTGGGTTCGTTAACCACTGAGCCATGATGGCAACTCCAGAAAAAACACTTTTTTTTTTTTTTTGGTCTTTTTTGCCTTTTCTAGGGCCACTCCTGTGGCACATGGAGGTTCCCAGGCTAGGGGTCAGATTGGAGCTGTAGCTGCCAGCCTACGCCAGAGCCACAGCAACTCGCTCTCTGAGCCGCCTCTGTGACCTACACCACAGCTCACGGCAACGCCGGATCCTCAACCCACTGAGCAAGGCCAGGGATCGAACCCGCAAACTCATGGCTCCTAGGTGGGTTCGTTAACCACTGCGCCACGACGGGAGCTCCCAGAAAACCACTCTTACTGTGAGTCTTCCCACCTTCCTTCCAGCCCCTGCCCCAGCTTCCTCTCCATTCCTTATGTTTACATGAAACGTTTCTCCTTTATGACACTCAAAAAGTCCACGTAAAGAAACCATGAGACAACCAAGTAACCTGGACATCAGCTTTAAAAGATAACTAAAAAGTCCTTGCGTGGTTACAACTAAGAAATACACTTTTAAGCAATATATATGTCAAAGGAGAAATAATAACGAAAAACGCAAACATTTTAAATTACATATAGAAAAAATACTACATACCAAAGTGTGTGTGATGCAGCTAAAATAGGACTCGCATATTGGAAAAGGACTTGGATTATTCTGGGATTGCTTTTGGAGAACTGGACTAGGATTTTTTCCCTTGCACCAGCGGCATATCGAAGCTCTTGGGACAGGGAATTGAATCTGAGCTGCAGGCGACACCTCTGCCGCAGTTCTGGCAATGCAGGATCCTTAACTCACTGCACTCAGCCGGGACTGAAACTGCACCTCTGCAGTGGCCTGAGACACTGCAGTTGGAGCCTTAACTCAGTGTGCCACAGTGAGAACTCCCTAGGACATTTTTATTTTTAAACTTTGACACCCTTTGAGGCCAGACCTACAGTTGCAGCAAGTGTGGGTCACCCAGCAGCATCACACATCTGTCTTCCAGAGTCATTCAGCTGCCGCAAGGAGCAGGGCAGGTACTACGACCAGCTGCTGAGGGACTGCATCAGCTGTGCCTCCGTTTGTGGACGTCACCCCAGGCAATGCACACTCTTCTGCGAGAACAAGGTCAGGAGCCAAGGGAACCTCCCACCAGAAGTCAGGAGGCAGCGGACCGGAGAGGCCTCGACCAGGGCAGACAGCCTGGGGCGGTACCAGGGGTCCGAGCACAGAGGATCGGATGCGGGTCCAGGTAAGCCACCCGAGGTCGGCCGCTGTGGCGTCCAAGGGTCGGAATGGGAGGGAAGCGGGCACCCGGCCTCAGCAGGGAGGCCCTGCCAGGCGGCGAGCCCAGTGCAGGCAGGGGACCAGAAGCTGGGTGGGGGGGGGGGGGGAGTGGGAGGTCATCACAGGAGGGGGACACCAGGCAAGGCCTGCGGGCAAGGAGGAGGCAGGAGAGGGAGAAAGGCCCGACAGGTGGGAGCCTCGCATCGCAGGACGAACGAGTTCCTGAAACAAAGGGGAGCAAGGGGCCCGCACAGGTGACCTGTGAGCAAGACTCGCTTCCAGTGACGGGGGGTGGACTTCCTGAGAACGACGGGGAACAGGTCACCAAAAAGCTCACGGTGGGGGGCAGCCAACTTGGACTGTGAGAAGGGCCCTTGGAGGGGCCTCCACGACGCGCGAGCGTTGGCCTTGACCTGAAAACGCCTCGGCTCAGCTGCTCCGCTCTGTGCCCAGAAGGGGCGTGTGGCTGAGGACCCGCAGACACTGGGGAGGGTGGTGACACTGCTCCTGGCCTGGCGGGGCTGGCTGCCTCCCTCCTGCACGTGACCTTCCACGTGACGTCGTTTCCATGAGGCCAAGCCCTGCGTGTCCCTGTAACGGAGGGGCCCAGCCTGGCCCTTCATGGTCAGACTGCCACCCTTTGCTCTGCTCTCCCGTCAGGGAGCTGCTGCCACGTAGCCAACAGCTCCAGGGCCAGGGCTGTTACTGCTCACCGGTGTGGGCCTGGCTGGAGGGAGCCGTGCTCTGTTTGTCTCGCACTCTCCTCCTGGGGCCAGAGGGCGGGCGGGAGTGTCGGAGGCAGACGCGCAGCCTCTGGGCCCTTGGCAGGAGGAGAGCAAAGCCTCCCTGTGGGAGGAACTGCCAGTGCACAGGCAGGAGGCGTGGATACGGGGCAGACGATCAGAACCAGGCCGGAGCCTCCCCGTGCCCTGGCTCTCCTGTCAGTCTGCCCCGTCGTGGGGCGGAGGGGCCTCAGTACCAAAACATGGGGGAGTGGGGACCCCAGGCCCTCGTGAGGGGCTCCTTCCTGCCAGGGGTTGGGCACGGGGAAGGGAGCGGCCGCCCCGGAGCAGTGGGTGCCCGGGCAGAAAGGGGGTGGGCCCCTTGCAGGAAGAAGCAGGGGGGCCAGCTGGAGGGGCCTGGGAAGGGGACAGACAGCAGAAGTCAGAGGCCCTGTCTGCCTGGCGTTTTCCTGGAGGCTGGGGGCAGCGTCGGAAGGAAGGCCGTAACTGGCACCCCTAAGAGAGCGCCCCCGTCACGCTGGGAGACAGGCGGCGGGTGGCACAGCCCCTCAAGGGGACAGGTGGCAAGGACGGGACCGAGAGCAAGGGGACCGATCTGTTTGGGATTGGCAGGATGAAAGGGCCTCAGCCCCATGGACCCCACGGCACCGGGGGGCCCAGCACCCTGCCGGGAACAATGTCCTGAGGTGTCTCAAACAAAGCCAGAGGGTTAGAACAACCAGCGACACGGAGATACCATCAACATGGTACCTCAAAATATTAAACCAAATTAAATACTAAATCTAAGTATTACCAAAACGGCACAGCCTGCAACATCAGAACAAATCTAGGTGCTTCTCTATAGAAGCGTTTCCATAACCAGACGGTGTGGCGGGGGCCGTGCTGGCGGCCCGAGGCCTGCGGGCGGGGGACTCCCTGTGGACGGGCGCGGCTACCGCTCGGACGCCGGGCCACGGCCTCCCCGACGTGGGAGCAAAGGCAAAGTTCAGTGAACGTAAGACCGGCTTTTTTTTTTTTTTTTTTGTCTTTTTGCCATTTCCTGGGCTGCTCCGGCGGCACATGGAGGTTCCCAGGCTAGGGGTCGAATCGGAGCTGTAGCCACCGGCCTACACCAGAGCCACAGCAGCACGGGATCCGAGCCGTGTCCACACTACAGCTCATGGCAACACTGGATCATTAACCCACTGAGCAAGGCCAGGGATCGAACCCACAACCTCACGGTTCCTAGTTGGATTCGTCAACCACTGAGCCACGACGGGAACTCTAAGACTGGCTTTTTTTATTGAAGCCCACGGGGCCCCCAGACCCTATGTGTGGGCCCCTGGGTCCCAAGTTCAGAACTCTGGGTGGCGTGACCAGGGCCCCCTCAGCCTCTGGGTGACCGGAAGGACTCTGGGTGACTCTGTGCTACCCGGCCCCCACCAGGACAGTCCCAGCAGTGCCCAGCTCCAGGGGCCTCGCTGGGCGGGGAGGGTGCACGCGGGTCCTCTCCTGGGTTGGGGCACACCAGCTTCCCGCGGCTGCCGTGTCGCCACGCCACCACTGGGGCTTGAACACAGACCTCCTCTCAGCCTGGAGGCTGGACGTGTGCGCCCCAGGGCACACCCCTGGCTCTAGTTCCGCAGCCACAGCCCCCCCACACCTCTGCCTGTCCCCACGTCCCCACGGGGCTTCCCTGCGTGTGTCTGCTAAGGACACCTGTGCCTGAATCAGGGCTACCCTTCCCCAAGCCAAGCCCATCTCAAGACCCTAACTGGATCACACCTGCCAAGACTCCTTTTCCCCAGACGCAGGTCCCATGTCCTCTTGTGGGAGGGCCGTGTCCATGATGGCTGGGGTGGACGTGGCGGGAGGGGCACGCGGCTCCCTCCCAGGAATGAGCGCAGGGGGTCATCTCCGGAGCATCCCCCCCCCCCCCGGCCACATGTCACAGTGGAGACTGCCCCAGCCCCCCACCCAGGGCTGAAGCCAGGTCCCAGGATGGTGTCCTCACTGACCCCGCTTGATAAGAGGCTGGGGGCAGAAGCCAGAGAGGAGAGGGGTAGCTGTCCGGGAAATCGGGGCTGGGGAGGGAGCCGGAATGGGAGCCATGTCCCCCTTCCCTCCCACTCCCGGCAGCAGGACTGGGGGCCCCAGGCCCTGATCGGGGAAGCGGGGGGCATTCTGGAAACAGCTCCTTGCCTATTCTGGCCCAGATGTGTCTCCCAGGATGATGGCGGCCAGGTGTCCCCCCCAACACACACACATGGAGGAGACCCAGGTGTGCGGGCATCGCCCTAGTTCCCAAGCAGGCAGGTTGACAGCAGGCCGGGGTGGCTGCAGGGCCCAGGCTCCAATCATGTCCTGCCCTCGGCTACACTGGCTGAAACAAGGCCCCTCTGGACGGTCACAGCACTGCTTCCCATCCCAAGCCCATCCCAGGCCGCCACTGCTGAGAAATCCTGTTTCTAGGTGACACCTGGCTCTAAAAAACAGTAAAACTGAACAAACCAAATGGAAAAGCCACTTCGAAGTAAACAGTGCTGCCCCCAGGTGGCGGTGCTTGGAACTGCACCTGCAGGCTTGGTTTTCCAACAGGACAGAGGTCAGAAGTCACATCCTTTCTGAACAAGAGCCCCCAGGTCACTGGGGTGAGCAGACGGTGAGGGGCCAGCTGAGGCTGCCCTGTCCTGAGGCCCAGGTCACCGAGGGCTGGCAAAAGGCAGCATCCAAGCCTGCAGATCTCCACGACTCAATGACAGAGCAAAGCAGTCAGAGGTGGTGGGGACTGCGTCCTGCAGCCTGCAAGCCGCTGGGACTCCCTGACCCCCTCCTCCCATCTGGCCGGCCTCTACCTCAGCCTCAGCAGTGCAGCGGCGGCGGGCAGGCCCTGCTGCTTCCCCAGCCGGAGCGGACGACACGCACAGGTGGCGGCAGACGACGGAGAGGGCACTGGACGAGACTTTGGAGACGCGGCACCTGCTGGGCTTGCTGGCTCACCCGGACTCTGACCTGCGCAGGTTCCACACCAGCCGCACTGCAGCACCACCTCGCCCTTCCTGTCCACCTCCTGCCTCTCGGGTCTGGCCTATCTCAAGCCCGACATGCCGTGCGTTCCCAGCCGTGGACACCCCCCGACATGCAGCTGGTCCCCGGCTTTGGTTACACACGAAGCTCCTGCAAACGCCTGTGTCCACGTCGGGTGGGCTGGGGTGTCCCCTGACATGGAAGTGGGGGATCAACAGGAAGCTGGAAAGTGCATGCCCCAGGAGGCCCTCAGGGGAGGCCACCCACCAAGGAGGGGCCTGTTTCTCCAGCCTCCTGACACAGGCGGAAAATGATACCTTTTGCAGTTTTAACAGCCTTTTGCCTCTGGGTCCAGAAGCTTTATAAAGCATGTGCCAGGGGCAGGTGGCCAGGCGGGCACTAGTTCACTTCCCTCAGGAAGCCCCAAATCACAGGTCTGCCCTCCACCCTCCACCCTCCGGAGCAGGTCCCGGCTCTGGTTGTCTAGCACAGCCACTAACAGCCACTGAGAACTCGGTGGCCTGCAGACAAGCCCCCGCATCTTCCCGGCTGTGGGCTGCGGGGCTCAGCGCCGACACTGGGCTGGCCAGGCCTCACTTCTCCCCCAGGTCAGGGCGGCGGCCCTGCCAGCTGCACTTCTCATGCGGTGGCTGAGGGCACCTGGGAGGGCGGAAGCCGCGCCAGGCCACCTCAGGGTGCAGACCAGGCCAGCCAGGCCTGATCGAAGGGCAGGACTCGGGGACCACCTCTGAACACTTGTCGCCAATCTTGAGTTATCTGGGTGTCAGAAATTGCGCTGAAAACATCGGCCGAAAGACGCACGATCTTCCTTCTTGCGCTGACCCGGAGCTTCACTGCGGACTTAGCAGCATTCTGGCCGCTGGGAGCTCCGGCGCTGACATGAAGGCTGCCCGCCTCTCCCTGATGGCCCAGGATGATGCTTTAATTTTACTCTGGAGATGACCAGGGGCAGGGGCGCAGGTGAAAGACCTGGGCATTGGGAAACCCAGCTATCGAGGGCCCTGTGACCGTTCCCTGGGTCGTCTCACCCCTTAGGGCCTCCGCCTCAGGTCTGCAGAGCCGGGTTCGGTGTGCTCCCCACCCCCGACCCGGGGGCTTGGCTTCCCCTGCCCCGTGGCCTCTCAGAGACCTGGACCAAGGACACAAACACCAGCATCACACGCCCGGAGTGCTGACGTCAGCCCACCTTTGTCACTTTACAAAACGGACTCTAAGGAGCACACGGGAGAGACAGCAGCCACCAGCCTTGTCACCTCTGTGCGGCCAGCCCGGAGCCCTGGCCTGGAGTCCATCAGACTTATCCGTTTACTGCTCTGCCTTTGGGACCATGGGAACTGCATAGCTCAGTTGTGTCATCTGCAAAATGGGCTATAAAACGGTGCAACCACCGTGGCAGAGTCTACAGGTTCCTCAAACAGTTCAACACAGAGGTGCCACGTGACCCAGAGATTCCACCCCCAGGTCCATGGCCACAGGAACCTGTGCACGAACGCTCACAGCATGAAGCAGGCGGAAACACCCACAGGCCCCTCGTGAACGAACAGAGCAAGGAAGCATCCTTCAGTCCTGCACCCACAGGGATGAGCCTGGGGAACGCGCAGAATGGGAGGGGCCGAGCCCAAGGAAGGCCCCGTGTCACATGACTCCACAGATGCCAAGTGTCCAGAACAGGCGGCCACAGGGACCAGGCACGCGGCTGTGGCTGGGGGCGTGGAGTCAGGTGGGACACGCCCAGGCGGTGGTGACACCACACAGCCACACATCCCCTTTAAGTGGCGTGTTTGAGGGCGTGTGATTGCATCTCAATTTCTAAACGGAGGCGGTGGATCCCCCCTTGCAGGATAGGGAGGGGTATCGAGACCCTGCAGCAGTGTCGGCGCAGCCTGAGGGCGCAGCGGGCGGCCAGGAGCACGTCACGCTCCCTTACGTTGGCTCGGGCTCAGCAGTCCTTGCCCGGCCTGGGGGTGGGGGGTGGATCTCGAGGGACCGTGTCACGCCAGCAGGCTCTGGCAGCCACACCAGAGGCTCAGGGCCCTGAGGGGGCCCCCCTGCTTACACCTGCAACACGTTGTGACCCCGTCAGGAGACAGAGACACCCTCCCCAGACACCTGTCCACCTGTGCTGCTGCCCCAACTACGCCCCCCAGTGAGGGAGGCGGCGCAAAGTCCCCTCTGGGTCTGAGATCACGCTGGCAGGCTGGGGCAGGCCTCAGGGCGGGGAAGGCCCCCAGAGGTCTGGGCCCCGTCCTCCAAGGGACACGGTACCGCCTCGTGGTCTGCCTAGGGCCTGAGGAGGAGAGAGCCCACAGGCCAAGGGGTTGCGGGCGGGACAGGAAGCTTCAGAGGAGGCCCCTGCTGACCTCGGGGCCTCCTGCTGTCTTGCAGCCTCCGCAGGGCTGAGGCTGAGCGCGGACCAGCTGGCCCTGGTCTACAGCACGCTGGGGCTCTGCCTCTGCGCCGTCATCTGCTGCTTCCTCCTGGCCGTGGCCTGCTTCTTCAGGAGGAGGCAGGGCCAGTTCTCCTGCCGGCCGCCCCCCGGGCCATGCCGCATCCAGGCCAAGTCCTCCAAGGGTGAGCACGCACGGGCCCCCGTCCCCGCTTTCAAGTGGAGAACCGTGACCGGCTCTTTCCCAGCGAGCTGGGGGCACGTCCTGCCTTGCTGAAGCCAGCTCGAAATCAAGGCGAGCAGAGAGAGCAGGCACCGGGGGAAGGGGGCGGGCCTGCAGGGCAAACAGCCGAGGAGGTGGGGCCCTGGGCCAGGGTGACTGGGGGGCGGGCCGGAAGGGTGCCGGTGGAGGCCAACGCCCTCCCCACCCCCCCTCCCCGTGCAGATCACTGGACGGCAGCGGGCAGCGCGGCTGGGGGGCTGCCGGAGCCGGTGGAGACTTGCAGCTTCTGCTTCCCCGAGCGCAGGGCGCCCACCCAGGAGAGCGCAGGCGCGCCCGCCTCACCAGGGCCCGGGCCCGAGCACGCGGGGAGGTGGGCGCGCTGCGGCCCGAGCGCAGCCGGACAGCCCTGCGTGCGCGCCCCCGACGGCGAGACGGCGGGCATCGAGGTCATGCGCACGCCCGCCCAGGAAGGAAGCCCTCCAACGTGAACCTGGCGGAACGGTGAGGGGAGCTGGGGAAAAAGCGAGGAGAGAATTGGGGGGGGGCGGACAGGGGCGAGAAGGGGAGCGAGGAGGAGGAACGGGGTGGGGGGCATGGGGGGGAAGGGCCGGGGGGGCGGGGCCAGGCCTTGACCCGGGTCTCCCTGCAGGTCCACCATCACCCCCCCACACACACACCCCTGCTGTCCAGGCGCCACACCTGCAGGACACGGCGAACCCCTCTGCAGAAATAAAACCGCCCTCGCTGCCCAGTCCCGTCTCCCCGTGATCACTGCGCGGTCGGGCCCCCCACCCCCCGCTCGAGGGCTGGGTCTCTCCAGGCAGGTGGCCTCTGCGGCGTCGGAGGTGGCAGGTGCGCTGCCGCTTCCGTGTAAGAGGAGAAAGCTGCCGGCCTCCTGTGCCTCCTCAGGGAGGCGTGACAGCTGCTGTGCGCGCGCGGGCACGGGGTGCTGGTCCCTGTGTGCGGAAGGCCGGCCGAGGGCGCAGAGGAAGGGCGGGCGGGCTGCGCCCGGCGCCAGGCTGCCGCGTCCCCAGACCACCGCAGGAGCGCGCTCACTTAGACACGAACCTGCACGCTTCTTTAGAGAATCTTTTCTTCCCTTGTTTTAAGGGCCGCCCCCGCGGCATATGGAGGTTCCCAGGCTAGGGGGCTAATGGGAGCTGTAGCCGCAGGGCTACACCACTGCCAAGCCACAGCCACATCCAGGCCGAGGCTGCGACCTGCTCCACAGCTCAGGGCGACGCTGGATCCTTAAACCACCGAGGGGGGAGGCCACCCTGCGTCCGCACGGGTTCTGGTCAGACTGGTTTACCTCTGAGCCGCGACAGGAACTCCAGTCATCGTTTTCTTTAACTTAACCTTTGCTTCCAGACCCCCTCTCACCTCCTGCTGAATTTTCACGCATCCTGACTGATGGCGCTCATGACATCCAAGCACCACGTATTCGATGTACACACATCCCTGTTAGCACTGAAACCTCCATTTCAGCAGCATTTAAACCTGAAAATGCACGACTCCGAGAAGCATTTGCACAGAGAGATAGAGGCAGGGTCACGCACATCACCAGCCACCTCCCGAAACGGCCTGGCACACGGACACACATCCAAGGTTCACACAACACACTCTGGGTGGTGTGGACAGGAAGGGTGATGCGCTGTCTTCGAGCCACCCGTGGGCTAAGAGGCCCTGCCCGCTTCCAGGGCTGCCGTTTGGAGCACCTCACACTGGCGGCTCCACCTGCAGACACCTTGCCGTCTGAGGCTGGAGCCCATGGAGGTGTCCTCGGGCCAGTCCTGCGGAGGCCGAGGCAGGAGGAGCCAGGGCCTTGCGGACGGTCTTGCTGTGACTCCTCTCATCCTCTTCCCTCCGTGCAGCTGTCTCTGCATCCAAGTCCCCCCTTTTCATAAGCACCCCTGTGCCCTAATGGCCCCATTCTCACAGGACCATGGCTGTACGTCTCCAAAGAGGGTCGTGCCGGGTGGCAGCCAGGGTTAGGAGGCCACCTTCCAGGGGACACGCTCAGGCCAGGACACATGCCTCCCCAGGTCACCCCTGCTTCAGCTCTGTCTGAAGGCAAGTTGGCTTCTACCAAGTTCCTGCCCAAGACAAGTCAGCCCAGTGTGGGCTGGACATCTCAGTGCAGTGTCGCCTGTACAGCACTGACTCAACCCTGTACCTGCCGGCAACGCAACAGCACACTTTCGAGCTGCCCACACGCGCCAGACATGAAAGCCCCTCCAGGGAGTGGGTAGCCCCTCTCCCTCTGCAGTTCTCGAATTCTGCTCATCTGAACCCAAGGGGCTCTGGGGATGCTTCTGGGGCTGGAGGGGGCAGGGTATGGCTACCGAAAACGCAGGGAAATGAATGCCAAGCCATGGCTTTTGACAGAATAACCTTGCTTTTTGTCAGTTTTTCAATGGGTCTTTTGTACGTTTACATGGGTTTCGGACCGGGGTTCCTTGCTGGAAAGAAAATCTGAAAACTCTACATACCATCAATTTTATCTGCGTTCTGTGTTCTGCTGCTTTGACGTCCGAGATACACCCTGATTCCCAACACCTGCTGCGCCTCAAGCCGAGCTCCGGGGCTCCCCCAGCCCCCACGGGGCTCCCCAATGCCACCTGTGCCCTCCCGCCACCTGGCCCCTGCCGGACTCAGCAAGCTCTTCTGCAAAGGACCAGACGGCAGACTCTGCTGGGACTACCCGACGGCCACCTGGCTGTGGCCACGCAGCCAGAGCCAAGGGGAAACCTGAGGAGGCCGAGCCCCCAGGACCCAGCATGGGCCCCACTCCCGCCTGGCCGCCCTGCTCAGTGGCAAGAGCGTGCGTGACCTGAAACATTGGGTTGATGAGGCGGTGATGGGATACGGATTTGACACATGCCCACACAACTGCTCCCTCTGGAGGGAGCCCCCGGCACACCTCCCTCAGGTGCTGAGAGCTACTCTGCGGGGCACGTGTGACACGGCATCGACCACCACCAGCCGCGTCACACCCTCGGCCTCACCCCCAAGTGCACGCCCTCTGACGGGGGTCTGAGCACCCCCGCCTTTCTCTGAACACCCGTCCTTTTTGTGCCTCCTCCTGTGGCTTCGGAAGGCTGTTCGCCACACACACCTTCGCGCCATCCCAGCAACCTCATCCAGCAGCGTCACGTCACGTGTCCGGTGGTGACGCCCGGACCACACCTGCTGCTGGTTTTGCTCTTAGGTGTTCTGCACCTCCTGATGCACTTGCTATTCTGCTTTAGACACTCAAGTTATCTTTCAGAATGATTACAACTACGACAGGAGTTCCCCTGCGGTGCAGCGGGGTTGAGGAGCTGGCACTGTCACTGAGGCAGAGCTTCCACCTTCCGTGAGCACAGCCAAACATGCAAGTGAAAAAACCACAACGATGCCTTTCGAATCCACTTCACGCCTAGAAATCCTCATTTTCCGTGCGGCTCTGCCTCCTTCCCGCGGCAGAGTCCGCAGGTGGTGAATACTGTTCCTTTGCCCTGAACGTCTTTCTCTCACTTTTGAGGGGTTTTGGGGGCGTGCAGATTCTGAGCTGCCACTGTTTCCCTCCCCGTATTTCAGAGATGCAGCCCCACTCTCAGGCTCAGTTTTTGACAAGACAGACGCTCTACTTCCTATCGTCACTCTTTTCCCTTCATCTCATTTTATTAGCAGTTTGAATGTGACGTGTCTAGGAGTCTCTTGCTGTGAGTACATTTGTTTTGTCATCTATCCTGCTCGGGGTTCTCTGAGATGTTCGGATCTGTAGGTTGATTTTTCTTTTTTTTTCCCTCAGCCACACCTGCAGCAAGTGGAAGTTTCCGGGCCAGGGATCGAACTTGAGCCACAGCAACCCCCACCGCGGTGACAACTCGTCGTTAACTCGCTTTGCCGAAAGGAAACTCCCTTACAACTGCTGGCTGTCACCTGTCCAAATGTTTGATGTTGTCCCACAGCTGAGGTGCCCTTTTCTTTTGATCCCAGCAGGGACCCAAGGGGATGATGGCACTGCCCTTCCGAGCACATCAAATCCATCTTCCCCCGTAGGCGCCCCCACCCCCACCCACAGACACGCAACCACACAACCCAAGTGTTGTGCTGCCGACCTGGGGGGCCCGCGGCTGGGTGTGCACAGCAGTGGACACGGCTTGGCCAAAGGTGCAGCTGGAGCAGGTGGCTCACTCTTCCAGGGCCACACCGGCTGTTCGGCCCCTCAAGCATCCTTGGGACCAGGTGCCGGGGACAATCCCACAGGACGGGGACGATGGGATGTCTCTGCTGCGTGAAGGAGAGTCTGGCCACCCACCTTGTCTGAACTGAGATTGAGCCAAAAGCGCTGACCGATGCCGACTTAGGGGGAGAGGCCGACGGCTCTGCCAGATGGTGAAGGGCTTGGAAGGAACAGGTGTGAAAGACCAGACAGAAGACCTGGATAGGAAGGGACCTCTCAGAACGGGCAGACTGTGCTCACCGGCAGCCCTTCAGGGGACACCTGCCACCAGCAAGACCAAATACCAGATGGCAGGTGTGGGTGCAGGAACAAAGGGCCCATTAAGACGGCGGGGGGCCAGACCGGCTCCACCTGCAGTCCTCACCCCACCTCACCAGCTAACTCCTAATGCCTGGCAGGTGCCCACCAGGTGAGAGCCGAGCAGAAAACCCCCCGGGGCCATGTCACTTTCCACTGCCAAAAACCAGTCAGCCACCTGCTGGCAGGTCAAGTGCACGGAGGGCAGAGGCTGGCCGCCTCTAAAAGAAACCCATCTTCTGGACGTGGAGCGGGCCCCGCTTGTCAGCACCAACGCCAGGTCAGGCCCCCAAGCACAGAACGGGACACGTGGCAAGGGGCCTGCACCCACACAGCCACTTCTGAAGGCATGAAGGTCGGCTTCCAGGACAACCAAACGCCCTTAACCAAAGACCAGTGAGCTGACCACCTGCGGCCAAAGCTCTGGGTCCCAGGATGGAGGACGGGGCGGGATGTGGACGTTCACCAACCCAAGCACAGGCCTTCGTTCCCGGCCTGAAAACTCTGGTTTGAAAGGCTGAGACCCCAGAGTGAAGCCTCCTGCAGGGGACACGGCTGGGGACAGGGTGGGTACTCCGGAACCCAGGAGGATTCACAGGCGCTTCCGTGAAAGGACACTAAAGGGCCTTGTGACAAAGGCGCCCAAAAGGATGCTTCAGAGACGAAAGGCCAGCCTTGGCACACGGCCAGGCGCAGACGGCACGGGGCTGCCCCTGGCCACGCGCCTCTCCGACCATCGCCTCGTCTCCGGAGGAGCTCGCTGCGGGTGCAGGTCCCCACACCACGTCCCAGGCACGTCTCGGCATCACGCTCTGGCGACAGTTCCTGCATTTAAAACACTCCGCTTGGAGTCCCCAGCGTGGGTGAGGCGTCTGACCGCAGCAGCTCAGGGCACTGCGGAGGGGCGGGTTCGATCCCAGCCTGGTGCAGTGGGTTAAGCATCCGGTGTTGCCACAGCTGCAGTTTGGATTCAATCCCCGGCCCAGGAACTTCCACGCGCCTAGGGTACAGCCATGGCAAATGAAATCAATCAATGAAGACGGCCCTCAAGTGACTCTATGTATGTATGTATTTATTTTTGCTTTTCAGGGCCACACCTGTGGCATATGGAGGTTCCCGGGCTAGAGTCTGAATTTGAGCTGCAGCTGCCGGCCTGCACCACGGCCATGGCAACGGGGTATCCGAGCCACGTCTGCCACCTACACCACCGCTCACGGCAACACCAGATACCTAACCTGTTGAGCAAGGCCAGGAACGGAACCCGCATCCTCATGGAACCTGGTCGGGTTCATTTCTGCTGAGCCACACTGGGAACTCCCCAGGTCACTCTGAAGTAATCCAAGTCCTGGACTTGTCACCATCCTGCCCCTAAAAGGAGGAAATGCAGGCAGCAGGGACGTCCCGGCCCCAGGGCAGGTCTGGGTGGGAAACAAACTGGTCCCAGCCCCTCTCCTCGGCTGTTGGAGGCGCTAAGGGGAGAATAGGCGGGTTTTCAGAATAAAATGTAGCTTTATTGTAACAGAGGAAAGACCACAAGCCATTAAAGAAAGAGCAGAATCGAACGTCCCCTCAACTCGACAGGCCAAGGGAGGCGTGAACAGCTCGGTGATAAAGTCCACAGCACAATCACTGGAATCTTCTTCTCACGACTTTTGTTTTCAAAGTGAGAGTAAACGAAACAGTCACTGGAATTCTCAAAAGAACAGCAATTTCACAACGCGAGCATCCACACGAGCAGAAGTACAACAGCACAAGGAAAGATGTTGCAGGAGGCGGCATCTGGTCGTCCCGGCACCAGCGGGGCGCTGGAGGTGGCGGAGAGGGGCCCAGGGCCCGAGGGAGGCTGCCCATGCCCGCTCCGGACCCACTCGGCCCAGCCCCGCGGCCACTCCCCCAGCTTCTTGCTGGTCAAAATCCCCACTCACGACACTGAGGACGCAAGGCCCACTGCCTCCCTGGGAAGAGCTGCGTGGCAGACACGCTAGTGGGAGGGGTCGGCTGGTGACTCAGTGTTCGGACACCCAGGACAGCCTGGCCACCCCATGGCGTGGTTACGAGGACCGGAGACCGTTCTATTTAGTAGCTGGACTGAAAGAAAACAAATCCCAAGTCCATGGGGTTCCTGACGAGGCGAAATCAAAGGCGGACCTCCGTGCGGACGGCTCGGGGGGTGGAGCACCCCCCACCCGCAGCGCCTCCGGTCACAGGGGAAGCTCAGCAGCACAGAGAGAGGAAGCGCCCACACCACCAGCGCCGGGAAAAAGAGGATTCCCCTGGATGTCCGCATTCCACAGGACGTCCAGAAAGGACGCGGCCTGTCTCCTCAGCCCTCACGTTCCTGCAGCAGCTGAGCCCTCAACACGAGCGGGTGGCGGGGAAGGGGCGCGAGGAGGGACAGAGCGGGCAGAGGGGTGACCAGACTGCGGGAGACCTGCCAGAAACCCCGAGACCAGGACAACGGCTGTCCCCGCTTTGCCCGGGGGACGCCCCTGAAATGCACTGGCCACAGGTTGGCAGGAAGCCCCGGGACTCAGAGCCTGCAGCCACCATCAGCCAAGGGCCAGCCCCGCCAGACCTCTGCCCAGGGGAGCCCGCCCTGCAGTCACACGCAGACGGGCCACCTGTGGCCACGTATGAGGACGTGGAAAGTGGACCTGCCCACGCTTCTCTGAGGATGCCTCTGGGTACTGACAAACAGGCCTTAAGGCTTGTGTTCCCTGAATGTAGAAACACAAGGCAGACTGAAGCACAACCTGAACCCAGGCCTCTGCCCTACATGGTGACCCCGCGGCTGGACCCCAGCACCTCAGCACGGAGCAGCAGCCACTCGGCGCCTGCAACGCAAGCAGCCGAGGAGCCAGACCTGGGCCCCGCCGGCCTGTGTGCGGCCTGCAGCCAAGGACAGTGTGCTCACCCTACGTAGCAAACGAGCCTAAAACCTGGAGAGGTCTGAAAAGCATGTGCAATTCAAAGGTCCGTGTCCCCCCCAGGTTTTACTGGGACACAGCTTCGCTCACTTGCGTGGGACCTGGGGCAGAGACGGCACCGTCCACAGCCCCAAACAGCTACTGCCTGCCCCTGATGGGAGGTCTGCCGACCCTGCGACGGCCCAGCCCCTCCGGGAGGAGCCTCGCGGGTCAGGGCAGACTGGCTCCAGGATGCCCCCTGCCTGGGGCTCCGGCCTGTCACTCCCCACACGCAGACAACCCCCAGGGACAGTGACGCTGTGGCTGCCCCTCACCCACCCTTCCCAGGCGCCAGCCCCACCGCGCCTCCTGCTCCAAGAGAAAAGGCCGGATGCAGTGCCCACTGGACGACGCGGCAGGAGAGCTCTCAGGACGGCCGGGCGGCCGGAAAGGAGACACGAGGAAGGGAGACAGGCCAATTCCGCACCTTCACTCACTAAAGGATGAGCACGAAGGGGACCGTGCCTGCTGCGCCCGCCAGCGTCGACCAGGACACGGGCGCTCCGACCAGGGGCGGGGGCAACGAAAACAGCACCAAGTAAAAAGAAAGATTCACTCAGGGCAAAGGGAAGACAACCCAGTGTCAGCATGAGATCAGCAAACCCTCACGTCACTACCACTACGCCTATGAGACCCACCGTTAGAAAAAGAAAGAGAGGAGCCTAAGAAAACGCCTATTCCTAGAAAGCCGGGAGGGCACAGGCGGCCTCCTGCATGCAGGGTGGCGCGAAGTTATCTGCGGGACAGACCCACCGGCGCCTCCAGCCCCACAGGCTCCGGGGCTCCCGTGCCTAAGCCCGCGCCACGCACGACACACTGACAGAGAGACAGACCCCGCCAGGGCCGCCCCCTCCACTTGCCTGCTTTCTGGACCCACGAGAAACGCTGGCGCCTCCACCCCCGCCCCCGCGAGAAGCAGGAGCCACGGCCCAGGCCCCCCCGCACCCGGCCCACCTCCAGCCCACTGTCCGAACACCACGTCCTGGGCACTCCTGGGGCCGCCTCCTGGGGGCCCAGGCTGCAGGGGAGCCGGGGCCCTGGGGGCATCTGGCGGGCGGCGGGAAGCGGGGGCGGGGGGTCTGGATCACTCTGGGGGGCTTCCAGCTGACGGCTACTCGTACTCCAGGAACTGCTTGTGATAGAACAGCAAGTACCTGGGGGGAGAGAGCAGGAGCTCACGCCCTGCGGCACCAGGGGCCGAGCACGCAGGCCCCGGGCAGCAGAGACCCAGCGGGGAGCACCAGCGCCCCCACCCACACGGCCCAAGGTCTGCGCCTGCCGCTGCCGCCCAGGCCAGGTTCCAGCCTCAACTCCCGGCCCCGCCTCCCTGCAGCCCCAAGGCTGTCTCCTCAAACTCGGGCTCCACGGGGACCCCGCGGGACGCAGGCCAGCACACCCACCCCTCGCTGTCCAGCACGTCCTCAATGCTGGCCTTGGTGATGATGGCGTCGTCACACTTGAACCACTGGTCCTTGTGCTGCCGGATGAAGCTGGTGTAGTGGCCGCTCTCCAGCGTCCCCTGGTGGTTGACCACCGCAAACAAGGAGTACCTGGTTTGGGGGGGCGGCAGGGAGGTTCCCTCAATCCCACCAGCTCCCGAGACCGTGGTCCCCACGCTCAGAGGCCCGTGTGTGGGGAGCAGCCCACCGACCAACAGCGAGGGCCCAGAACGAGCGCTGACGGATGAGGCCGCGGGGACCGGGCTCAGCCCCCGCCCCGGCGCGAGGCGGTGGGGCCGAGGGTCAGTGCCGGGGACACCGCCGCCGCTCTGCCCTCCTTCCTCCCGCCAACGAGAAGGATGGGAGAGAAGGAGCAGGGACCCCACACCCAGGGCAGAAGGGCGGGCGCACGAGCCACTCGTCAGAGGGTGGGAGGCCCCAGCCAGGAAGCAGGCCAGCCGCCAAAAGCACGAGAACGGCCCCTCAAACGCAGCCGGGCAACGCTCTGGCCACCCCTGCCCAACCACAAGCCCACAGCCCGCCTCGCGCTCCAGCTGCCAGGACACACACAGGCACCGCTTACTTGTTGTCGTTACTGAGACTGTCCGTCGGCTGCTGGTACTGGCCGTTCATCCTGCTCTCCTTGCTGTAACAAAGGGCGGAGACGCAGCATCGTGTAGCACAATTAACGCAAGGCCTGCCGCAGAAATGATGCCAGCACCGTGCCAGGCGCGGCTGGTCCTGCCAACTCCACCCTCGCGGCCCGTGAGGAAACCCAGGCCCAGGCCGGCGGCGTGAAGCGTCGGGACGGAGGCTCGGAGCCGGGATGGGCCCGGCCCCACGGCCCCTGCCCCACGACTTCCGGCTGCCGGCCTCCAGGACTGGGGACGGGTCTCTGCCGCTTGACCCTCCAGCCTGCAGCTGTGCTCGACGGCAGCCTCGCTCATGAGAGACTCTCCTGGCCTCGGGGGAGGGTCCGTTTTAAGTGCTCTGCGACACACCGACTCCGAAACAAGGCCACCGAACTCTCCAAGGGCAAAGTCACACTGCTGCTCTGTGCTCCACGCTTGTGCCTTCAGCTGCAACGCTGCCCTGCGACCCCGTGTGGAGACCCCCCCCGCAGGAGCGCCCCCCTCACGCGGGGACGGTCTCGGGCTGAGTCAGGACAGCCTGGCGTTAGCAGATGCAGTGGCCCCACCAGGGACCTGGCAGCACCCCGCGCGCCCACCCCCCCCTGGGCCGGGGACAGACCTGGAGGCCATGAAGGGGGTCATGTCCAGCTCCAGCGGGAAGGACACGTAGGTGGTGATCTTCCGCCGGAGCTTGGCCGAGTGTTCGAACCGCTGCAGAAACGGGAGAGGAGGGAAGCGGTGTCTCCGCGGCCCCCCTTCCTTTTTAGGCTGCCTCGGCCACATCAGAGCCCAGGGACAGCTTCCACCCATGCCACGGCACCCATGGGCTCAGGCCAGCCGCCACAAGCACGAAATGCTGGGACGTGACCGGGGTGCAGTCGGGGTGTGGGGGGCACTGACACACCAGACCAGACACTTGCAGATCCAGCTCCAGACCTGCCGGCCAGGACCTTCCTTTTCTCCTTTTTAGGGGCACAGGGGTGGCGCATAGAAGCTTCGAGGCTAGGAACTGAACTGGAGCTACAGCTGCTGGCCTACGACACAACCGCAGCCACGCGGGATCTGAGCCGCACCTGTGACCCACACCACAGCTCTCGGCAACACCAGATCCTTAACCCGCTGGGCGAGGCCGGGGCTCGAACCCCATCCTCATCAGTACTAGTCGGGTTTGTGACCGATGAGCCACAACGGGAACTCCTGTCTTAGGTCTTTAAAAGGTCACAAAATAAAAGCAACAGAGACAATGATTTATACACAAAACCTGACAAATGTCCAAAACCAGCACATGCGCAACCTCTGCTGCGAAACCTCCTGCAACACGCTACCCACAGCTCGCGACTCGCACCCACTGCCGGCCTTCCCGGGAGAGGCCGGCCCGAGCCAGGACGAGACGGGAGCGGAGGGTCTTTGCGGTGGGCCTGCGGGATGCGCAGGGAGGAGGAGCAAAACCCTAACGCCGCCCTGAGGAACTCACCCCGGCTTCCTCACGAAGCAGCTCTTCTTTCTTTCCCTTTCCTGCCTTTCTAGGGCTGCACTTGCGGCATACCCAAGTTCCCAGGCTGGGAGTCAAATCTGAACTGCAGCTGCCGGCCTACACCACGGCCATAGCAACACTGGATCCGAGCCACGTCTGCCACCCACACCACAGCTCATGGCAACGCTGGACCTTTAACCCACTGAGCAGGGCCGGGGATTGAACCCGCAACCTCGTGGATACTAGCTGGGTTCATTACCACTGAGCCATGATGGGAACTCCTGAAACAGCTGCAGGTCCTCCCCCTCCTACTCCGGCCGCTGCCCCCCCGCCCCCGCCCCCCCGGCCTGGAGACGCCAGTGGAACTTACTTTGAGATGAAAACAGGCAACAATAGGCAGCTTCTTCATGGTGAGCTGCTTGGTGGACTCCTGGTAGCTGTGGCAACCGCTACACTTGATCTTGGCACTGCTCCCCAAGTGCTCGGGTCTGGTAA
The DNA here is from genome assembly GCF_016906955.1 of Phacochoerus africanus. Lineage (NCBI taxonomy): Eukaryota > Metazoa > Chordata > Mammalia > Artiodactyla > Suidae > Phacochoerus > Phacochoerus africanus. The sequence goes on from NC_062557.1 coordinate 60,640,719, forward strand.
ACCTGCCGTGCGTTGAAAAATGCAATTTCAGGAAAGAGGGATGGAGAGGTCGGGGTGAAAGGTTATTTTATCACGTTCAGCACTTTAAAAAATATTTTCTTTCATTTCCCGTTGTGGCTCAGTGGTTAACAAACCCGACTAGAATCCATCAGGATATACTTTAATCCCTGGCCTCGCTCAGTAAGTCAAGGACCCAGTGCTGCCGTGAGCTGTGGTGTAGGCAGGGAGCTACAGCCTGGACTGGACCCCTAGCCTGGGAACCTCCATATGCTGCAGGTGTGGCCCTAAGACAAAAAACAAACAAAATTTCTTAAAACTTTTTTAAAAGTGAAAAGTCTAAAGTGCCCACTACGGCTCAGCAGGTTATGAAACCCAACATTGTCCCCATGAAGAAGCGGGTTCAATCCCTGGCCTCGCTCAGTGGGTTAAGGATCCGGTGTGGCTGTGGCTGAGGCAGAGACCTCAGCGGCAGCTCCGATTCAACCGCTGGCCCAGGAACGTCCATAGGCCGCGAGGTGGCCCTAAAAATGAGGGGGGAAAAAAAATCTTGAAATGTGCGACTTCTAGAAATGGAGACCAGATCTGCGGCTGCCAGGAGCTAAGGAGGCAGTGGTGGTGGGTGGGCAGGCGGTGTGGCTGTGAGGGACCCCGCAGGGACTGCGCGATGCTGCTGGCCTGACTCTGATCCTGTGCTCTCACCTTACAGGATGCTACCCCTGGGGGAGCCGGGTAGAGAGCACGTGGGATCTCTCCGGGTTACGTCTTACAACTGCAGGCAAAACGTCAATTATCTCAAAGGAAAAAGGTTACTTAAAAAAAAAAAATGAGATTCGGGGAGTTCCCACTGTGGTGAGTGGGTTAAGGATCCGACTGCAGCGCACAGGCCACTGGAGAAGCGAGGGTTTGACCCCGGCCCAGCACAGTGGGTCGAGGCTCTGGCGTTGCTGGACTTCACCCTGAACAGCCTGGAGGCAAAGACGGGCCCCCCTCCTCCGTAACTCGCCTCCGCAGGCAGTCCGTGAGGGTCGTGGTCCCCGACGCGTGGCTCTCCCCGTTCACCACGCTGCCCTCACTGCCGGGGCTCAGCGGCCAGAAGGGCGTGGAGGAGCCAGGCAGGTCCAGGCTAATGTCCCAGAAAGGGTCGATGGTGGTGGAGACGCCGCTGGGAACGAAAGAGACAAGACGTGTGGGCACGGATGACAGGAGAGCGAGGACGCCGCTGGGCCAGGGGCACAGCGCGCAGACCACCCACGGCCAGGCTGCCCCTGCAGCAACGGCCTCCGAGCCCCAAAGATCAGCACGGCTGTTCCGGGAACTGCGGAAAAACACAAGCTCCTGGGCCTCCGCTGAGGAATCGACCACAGCGCCTGGACCGGGGGCTTCGGGCCCAGGAGCTGGGAGCTGCAGGCCTCGCCGCGAGCCGCCGTCCGGGGCACGCGACGCACTGCCTCACAAGCCGACTCCACCCGAGGAGCCCCGGCAGGGAAATGCTGCAGACAGGCCCACGGGACAAGACGCCCCGAGTCCAGACCCTGCTCGGTCGGCGGCCCGGAGCACCCTCGTCTCGGAGGCGGCGTCACACGGGAACCTGGCCCCTTCCCAATTGCAGGGCCCGCTCACCACAGGTTCGGAGTAGCTTCAGTGGACGACCAGGGCTTTTTAAAAACACAACAACACACCGAAGAGGAAGAAAAAGCAGGGAGGGCCTGAGGGGAAGGAGGGCTCATGACCTCCCCAGCCAGGCCCTCGGCCCCCCCGGAGTCAAAGCCGAGCCCAGGACGAGGGACGCTGCTCCCGAGAAAACGGAGACACAAGTGCGGAACCACCACCAGGGACACCCGTGGGAAGCGGAGACGTGGGGGAGGTCAGAGCAGCCTGGGGGAGGCCCCCGCCCCTGAAGGGCACCCGACGCCGCACCAAGAAGGCCCGGCTGGGGCACCGGGGTCTGAGCCCTTCGACCTCGGCCCGTGACCAGCCCCGTGACAGCAGCGGGCGGCACAGGAGCAGGCGGGTCTGAGGCGGCCCGCGTCGGTGGGAGGCACTTACTGGCACACCTGGCAGGTGACGTCGGACTGCAGCCCGCCCGTGAAGATCTGGTCTATGATGCAGTTGCAGTGGTTGGGGTTGTTGGCCTTCTTCCCATTGTCGTCACCTGGGGAGACCGCAGCCCTGTGATCCCGGCCCGAGGCGTCTTTCCCACGCGGCGGGGAGGGCCGGCCGCGTGCGTCCCGTTTCCTCCTTGTGCCCCTCCCGTGGACTCCCCACCACCCGCCAGGACCCGGAACGCGTCTGCCGGCAGCAACGGGGGAGGCAGGCGACGCCCTCTTCTCCAGTGGAAACGCAACAGTTTCTCACCGGGGGGCCGACACTCTGGCCAGAAGCCCCCAGAAGCCTTCTGCTCCTGGACCAGACAGAATGGGGTCCCTGCTCTAGGAGGCAGCCCTGCAGGACCCCTGCCCATCCCTGTCAGCTCCGGCCCTGGGCATCCGAGAGCCCCGATGGCACACGCTCCCCACACACCCGGCCGGCGGACAACCACACACGCGTGCTGCGGGGCCCGGGCTCAACTACATGCAGGGCACGGGGTGTTGTCTGGGCCCGTGTAAAGTCACGTAAAGCTACACTGTTACAAGGGATACAGGACGGCCGCTGGGTCTTCTGACAGCAGCTGTCTGGAAAGACAGGAGAGAAGACCCCAGAAGGATTTCAACCTTGGGCACAAAAAGTCAGGATACGGGAAACACACAAAAAGATGCCACGAAAAACCGGCCGAAAGTCACCTGAGGTCACGACCCACGTGCAGGGCAGGCCTGGCTGGACGGCCCTCCCTGTGCTGGGGGCCGGGAGACCTGACCAGCCCAGGGCATCCTGACGGCCAGGCTCGCCACAACCAGGCGCCCAGGACGCAGCTCCCTGTCCTCAGGGTCAGAGGCCACCCTGCTGCCCCACCCCTGGCGAGGTCAGCGTAGACACCACGCGACGTTCCCCGCTCAAGACGCACCAAGCAGCTCGCTGTGGACACAGCTCGCTGGGGACAGGGGCCGCCCCCGCCCCGGGACCCTCTCGGGCACCTTTGCAGTGGCGGTGCAGGACGTCCAGGGCCGCGATCAGGAACTCGTGCGCGTCCTGCTGCTCGTACCCCGCCAGGTGCCGGGCGTGCGTCCACACCAGGTGCAGCAGCTTGTACGGGATGTGTGGGGACCGGTGCCCGGAGTAAAACTGCTCAGAGAGAAGGAGAGCGAGCGCTGGACGCTGGGCGTGGAGCTCGAGCAAGACCCTCCGACCACAGCGAGCTCCACGGACAAGCCGCCGCCTCTCCTCCTTCAGCTCCGTTTTTATTTGGAGTTTTTGAGTCTGCACCTACTTTTCTCTATCCCACCATCCACTTCCCAGAGGTGAGCAGAGGGATGAAGTGGGACAAACATTTGTCAAAACAAATACATGCACAAAAAGGTGATGTTTGCTGCGTGTAAACTGTACCTTAATAAACTCGGGCCAAAAAACCAACCCCAGCAGCTGCTGGCAGGTTCCGGTAGGGGAACTCGTTAGGCTTGGCCAGCGGTTCGCCACCTCTTCCTGAAACGGGCCTGGCGATGAGCAACCCGGCTCTGCGGCCAGACGAGCGTGGACCAAGCGTACCCTGCTCTCGCCCCTGCCCCGGGCAGCCGCTGCCCCGAGAGAAACGCGGGGGCGCAACAAGGGTCCCGACACAGTCAGGCCAGGCTGAGGCTGCTGGCCCTGCGGGTGGACGCCTGACGAGCTGCTGGGCCTCCTAGCGGCCGAGGGGGCGGGAGCCAGGCCTGCGGGGTGGCGGGCGGCTGCAGCGGAGTGCAGTCCTGCCCTCGGGGCTGGCTCGGGGTACGTGGACGCGCGTGGCTCAGGGCAGCCTACGCGCCGTCAGACAGAACCTGACTTCAACACAGGCGCCCCGAGAGAAGCAGGATCCCAAGGTCGGGCCACAGAAGAGGAACCCGCCCACCCTGCGGACGGAGCAGGGCACACGCCCTCTGTGTCGTGCTGGACCCTCGCCCGCTGCTGACCCCCACTAGACCCCGGGGCTGCCAAGTCCTCCCCGACAGCCCCTTTGGGAATCCCGTGCATGCCACTGTCGAGGCACCTGTGAAACAGGCCCCCGCCCCGGGGTCCTGGCCCCCGCGGCCCCGGGCTCACCTCCTGGAAGAGCGATGACATCTCGCAGACCAGGCAGGAGCTGGGGCTCTGCATCTCGCAGCGGTGCCGGTCCGACAGGAAGAAGTCCCGCAGCAGCGGCGTGTGCGTGAGCGCCTGCACGATGCAGTTCATGAAGCACGTGTTCCCCAGGTTGATGAGGCCCCGCAGACCTGGCGCGGGAGGGCGGGCTGACGGCGCTGCGGGCAGGCGCTGCCCCCACCCCGCCCCCCGAGGCAGGACACGGGCAGGTCTCCAGTTTTACGCCGCTTTCCTATAAAACATCGGGGGGGGGGGGGAGGTCCCCCGCCCCAGGACCCGAGGTTGCGATGGCAGCGCCAAGGTGTTCGGTGACAACGGGAAGCCAAAGAGGAGCCTGACAAACTGGTGAACCAAGTGCGTACTTGCCGCCGCCTCAGGAGGCCTGGGGACCCGCTCACAGGTGCCTCTGCCCAGGACCCTGACCTGCAGCTGCCCACAGGATGCGCGAGCCCAGGCCCACCTATGGTGCAGTTGGCGGTGATCTTGCGCCTCTTGGGGTTGTGGGTCAGCAGCTCCAGCTCCCGCTTGGTGGGCTCCCAGGTGGAGAACTTCTCCCCGATGCCTGGGCGGACGGAAGGTGCCGTCAGGCGGAGTGCACGTCAAGGGGGGGCCGCGCACCGGGCTCGCGGAAAGCGCCTCACAGACGATCAGGGAGCGTCTTTCGGAGCCGGGGCCATGACCGAGCTGCCTTCTCGGGGGACAGGAGAGCAGCGCCCCGGCCCCCTTCTCCCCCGCCTGTGGCCCCGGAGCCCAGACGGCGGCGTCAGCACCCACGGGGACACCAGGCAGGAAGGCAGAGGACCCTCCTGTGAAGGAGCCAGACCCGAGAGGGGCCGGTGAAAGACACAGCGAAGCCCGGAACTGTGCCAAGACTGCCACGAGCCACTCTCCCCCCGACACACAGCCTGCTCCCAAGACCCTGGCTCCATGGACCCCAGATTTCTGCATAACAACAATTAAAAGCCACACCACCTGCGGGCAGGTGGAATCGAGGCGTGATTTCGGAAAGACTCCGACACGCGTCCCTGAGGTTTCAACGCTCCGCGCAAAGAAGTAACGTCCTGAGACTCAGCTGCCTGCTCCCCCATCCCCAGGCTCAGCTCACAAGACGGTTCTCCAGAGAAGATCTGCCAACCAGCTCTGTGACCAGCACTGTCTCTCCTGTTCTAAGATCTCACGTGAGGCGCTATTAAAGCAGAACAATTAAGGCAAAAAAGTGCAGGCCAGATGCTGGGTGTGCACACCCGCTGTACCAGCAACAGCTCTCCTAGGTGGGACATGGTCACAGTCCATCGGGCTTTTGTGTACCTGCGACTGCTGCCGTGGCCCACGGCCGTCTGTTAGAAGTGAGAACAAAATAAGCAAAAGAGAACGAAGAAGGAAAAGTATCGGGGCAACCGAAAAGAAATAAATGAACAAGAAAGCAAGCAGCCTGCATCCACCCCCCCACCCCTAGTCTGTAATCCACGTCCCCGATTTTCTTCTCTGTGGAGAGGTTCGTTTGTGCCGTAGATCAGACTCCAGATATAAGCGATACCATGTGGCATTTCTCTCTCTCTTTCCCACATACTTCACTTAGTGTGAGAGTCCAAGCCACGGCCTTTGGAGTGGACAAGCAGTGGGATCCTGCTGTACAGCACTGGGAACTACATCTGGTCCCCTTACGACGGAGGTGATGTGAGGAAAAGAAGGTACACAGTGTGTGTCACTGGGCCACCCTGCTGTGGAGCACAACCTGACAGAACACTGGAAACCAGCTGAGGTGGAAAAAATAAAAATCATTACAAAAGGGGGGGGTGCGGAGTTCCCGTCGTGGTGCGGTGGAAACGAATCCAACTAGGAACCATGAGGTTGCGGGTTCGGTCCCTGGCCTCGCTCAGTGGGCTGAGGATCCGGCGTTGCTGTGGCTGTGGTGGAGGCCGGCAGCTGCAGCTCTGGTTCAACCCCTAGCCTGGGAACCTCCATGTGCCGTGGATGCGGCCCTAAAAAGCAAAAAAAAAAAGACAGAAGCAAGCAAGCAGCTAGGCGACGCGCGTACCCCTGACTGTGTGCCGGGCGCGGACAGCGTCTGCCGCAGCCGTGGGGGCCGGAGGGCCCGCAGGGCACCATGGCTCCCGCGGGACAGGCGGCCCCCGCCTGCGGCCCGGCCCCGTCCCTGACAAGCGCCCCAAACCCGCCAGTGCCCTGGCCATGGGGGCCCCAGGAGAAGCTCTCGTCCTAAAGGTGAGAGTCCAGGGGTCCCCGGGTGGGGGCTGGTCAACAGCAAGACCAGGCGGGGAGGAGACGCTGGGGGTTTCCAGCCCCCCCGCCCCGACTCCACGTGGCAGGGGCGAGGCTGGCGATGCAGCGGAGGACCCGGCCTGCCTCCAGGAGGGCCCCACGCCGGCCCCGAGCGAGCGCGGGGCTCAGGGGCTTCCGGGCCGAGGGGGGGGCGGCACCCCAACCCCGCGGGGGCAGCCGGGGCGCTTCACTCCCAGACCAGAGCCCGCAGCCTCTGCCTGGAGCCGGGCCCCGGCTCGCCGTGCGGACGGCCGGGGGCGCGGAGCGCTCAGTTGAGGCCGCACCTTGCATCTTCCAAGCCTTCCGCTGCTCCTCTTTGGCGACGGCCTCGATGTCCCTGTCGTAGATGTAGTCCTGGCACAAGAAGCAGTAAACGCCGCCGTACACAAGCTCGATGGCTGAGGACAGAGAGGGAGACACCACGTTTACCGAAGACCAAAGCGGACGCCGCCTCAGGACACAAAGCAAACCACCCAGCTTCCGAGGCGTCTCGCGTCTGCACCCCCCGCACCCCCGAGAACCTGCAGCCCTTGAACCTGAGAAGCCCCAGGGGTCCCGCCAGGGGCCGAGGGACCTGAGAAGGCCCGTCCACACCTCACACGCTGTTTAAAAGGCGCTGTCACATCTCGGCAATTCTCACGATACTTGCGACACCTCCATCGTCACCGCATTTGTGCGGAGCTGTGGGATCAGGGACCATCTGCTGAGGCTCACACGACAGCCCTTTCCGGCAATAAAAGGGTGTTTTGGGGGGTCTGCACCCACAGCACCCGCAAGTTCCCGGCCAGGGATCAGACCCAAGCCACAGCAGTGACAACACTGAATCCTTACTGCTAGGCCGCCAGGGAACTCCAGCAATACAGTACTTGTCAACTGAGGTGTCCACCCTTTGAAAGACCTAATACTGCTATCACACACCTAACAAACTACAGCACACTGTCAACGTAATTTTTAAGTGCGGTGGGAAACCAAAAAATTTGCGTGACTCGTCATGGAGGTATCTGCTTCATTAAGAAGCCAACCCACAGTGTCTGCGAGGTCTGCCTGTACCCAGAAGGGATGAAAACATGTCAGCACAAGAACTCCTACGTGAGACCTGCCACGGTGGCCCAGCGGTAACGACCCACTAGTATCCAGGAGGACAGGGGTTCAATCCCTGGCCTTGCTCACCAGCTTAAAGATCTGGCGTTGCCATGAGCTATGATGTAGGCCGCAGACTCGGCTTGGACCCCGCGTTGCTGTGGCTGTGTAGGCTGGCAGCTACAGGGGATTGCAACGGTAGCCTAGGAACTTCCGCACGCTATGGGTGCAGCCCTGAACAGACAAACGCGCGCGCGCAGCCTCAAGCGTCATCATCCACAGCAGCATTATTCAAAACCCAAGACAGACACCCAAATGTACACGAGCGGCTGACCAGATGAGCAAACTGTGGAACAGCTGCCCCAGGAACTACTCTGCAACCACAAAGTAGGCCTGACACGTCACGGATGAACCCTGAAAAGCTGCTCAGAGGGAGAAGCAGATCCTAAGGCCCACATTCCAAGAGTGCTTTCACATCAAATGAAACCAGAACACACTCTCAAACTATGCACAAGGAATAAACTCAAAATGGGAGTTCCCGCTGTGCCTCAGGGGGTTAAGAATCTGACAAGCATCCATGAGGACTGGGTTGCACCCCGGCCTTGCTCAGTGGGTCAAAGGATCTGGTGTTGCCGTGAGCGGCGGTGTGGGTCGCAGACACGGCTGGGATCTGCGGTGAAGGCTGGCAGGTGCGGCTCCAATTCAACCCCTAGCCTGAGAACTTCCACATGGTGCAGGTGCGGCCCTAAAAAGCCAAAAACCAAACCAAACCAAACCTCACGATGGCTGAAAGAATTAAACATAAGACACCATAAAACTCTTAAAAGCTGTTACGTTGTGGCTCAGTAGTAAGGAACCTGACTCGTACCCATGAGGATGCGGGTTCGATCCCTGGGCTCACTCAGTCGGTAAAGGATCCAGCATTTCCGTGAGCTGCGGGAAAGGTCGCAGACATGGCCAAGATCTGGCGTGGCTGTGGCTGTGGCTGTGGTGTAGGCTGGTAGATGCTGCTGTGTCTCAACCCCTAGCCTGGAACTTCTATATGCTACAGGTGTGGCCCTAAGAAGACAATTAAAAAACAAACTCGCGGCGGCCTTGGTCTTTCGGCTTCCAGGACTTGATGGACCCTCAGAGCCTGACGCCAACGCTACCAGAACCCAGAACCGCGGGGGCAGAGGGGCTTTGCTCTGACTTTCCAATAAAGCTGTTGGTCTGAAAACAAAAAACCAAAAACCAACCAAACAAGAAACCTCCTAGAAGAGAACACAACTGAACATTCTCTGACATCTGAGAATTGACTAGGTGAGTCTTCCACGACCAAGAATTAAAAACAAAAATAAACAATTGGGACCTAATCACTCACAAGCTTTTGCACAGCAAAGGAAACCATAAAACAAGTGAAAGACCAACCCACAGAATGCGAGCAAACAGCTGCAAACGACGCGACCAAAAAGGGCTTGATTTCCAAAATACAGAAACAACTCATCCAATTAAACGGCAAATAAAACAAACAACCCCACTGAGAAGGGGATGGAAGACCTCAGCAGACATCTCTCCAAAGAAGACACACGATGGCCAACGGGCACAGGAAGAAATGTTCCAACAACGTAATCACTAGAGAATCCAAATCAGAGCCACAGTAAGGTACCACCTCACACCAGTCAGAGCGATCCTTGAGAAGCCCACACATCAACGCTGGAGGGGGTGTGGAGAAAAGGGAACCCCTGCAGTGTTGGCGGGAATGTAAACTGGTACAACCACTATGGAGAACAGTATGGAGATTCAGAAAACGAAATACACAACCACCACATGAGCCAGGAATCCCACTCCGGGAATATAGGTGGAAAAAACTTTCATTAAGAAAGATACACGGAGGAGTTCCCGTCGTGGCTCAGGGGTTAACGAACCCAACTAGGAACCATGAGGTTGAGGGTTCGATCCCTGGCCTTGCTCAGTGGGTTAACGATCCAGCGTTGCCGCGAGTTGTGGTGTAGGTCGCAGACGCGGCTTGATCCCGTGTGGCTGTGGCTGTGGTGTAGGCTGGTGGCTACAGCTTTGATTAGACCCCTCGCCTGGGAACCTCCATATGCTGCGGGAGCGGCCCTAGAAAAGGCAAAAAGACAGAAACATAAAGAAAGAAAGAAAAAGATACATGAGATGGGATTAAGACGGTGGAGGAGGAGAGCTGGAGCTCACCTTCTCTCATAAAAGCAGCAAAATTACACCCAACTGCTGAACTTACCTTCAACCAAATGGACTATAAACTATCAAAAAAGATATCCTACTCCAGAAGACAAAGAGGAGGCCACGTCAAGAGGCAGGAGGGGCGATTACATGATATGAGCAACCCCATACCCGCCAGGTGGGCAGCCCACAGACTGGGAGGTAACTGTATCACAGAGACTCATCTGTGGGAGTGAGAGTTCTGAGCCCCACGTCAGGTCCCCGCACCTGGGGATCTGGCACTGGGAGAGGGAGCCCCCTGAGCATCTGGCCTTGACGGCCAGTGGGGCTCGTATGCAGGAGCTCCACGGGGCTGGGGGAAACGGAGACCCCATTCTTGAAAGGCGCACACAGGCTTTCATGTGCACTGGGGCCCAGGGCAAAGCAGAGGCCCCCTGGGAATCTGGCTCAGACCTGCCTGCTGTTCTTGGAGGATCTCCTGGGCAAACAGGGGGTGACTGTGCCTCATTGTGGGGCAAGGACATTGCAGGCAAAGGTCTCAGGAATAGTCATCAGCGTGTGTTCCTCTAGAGGGGGTGTTTTGAATTTTTTAAAAGAAAAAAAAAATTTTTTTTTGGTCTTTTTGTCTTTTTAGGGTCGCACCCGTGGCATATGGAGGTTCTCAGGCTAGGGGTCGAATCGGAGCTACAGCTGCCGGCCTCCACCACGGCCACAGCAACGCAGGATCCAAGCCATGTCTGCGACCTACACCGCAGCCCACGGCAACGCTGGATCCTTGACCCGCAGAGCGAGGCCAAGGACTGAACCCACACCCTCATGTATACAGGTCGTCGGGTCGGGTCGTTAGCCACTGAGCCACGACGGCACCTCCTTTTTTTTTTTTGGAAAAATCTGGGCACACACATCAGGGCTGAGAAGCCCCAGGCCAAACAGTAATCTGGGTTGGAGCACAGCCCCACCCTTCAGGAAAAAGGCTGCCTAAAGAGCCCCCAGGCACACAGCCACCTCAAATCCCACCCAGACAAACCCCACCCACCAGGGGCCTAAGAATCAGCTCCACCTACCAGTGGGCAGACTTCAGAGCAGGAGAGGAAACCACCCCACTGCCTGCAGGAAAGAGACCACACCAAACCCCACGGTGGCCGTGCTCCAGACGAGGGAGCAGAAAACCCCCAGCAAAACAGCTGAGCAACCTGGAGACGATGAGCCTCCAAGAAAGACTTCAGATGGACGACAGGGAAGATGCTCCAAGACACTGGGGGTGAAGTGGAGGCGAAGACGGACACATTACAAGAAACGCTGAGCAAAGAAACACAAGAGTTAAGGATTAAGCAAGCAGAGATGCAAAATTCAGTAACGGAAATAGAAGACTCATTAGAAGCAACCCACAGAAGAATAAGGAGGCAGAAGAACAAACAAGCGAGGTGGCGGAGAGACCAGCGACAATCACGGATGCGGAGCAGAAAGAGAAACCTCCCCAACGCGCACGGGGAAGTTATCGCTCAGTCAAATCCAGGACGCACAACGAGTACCACATAAACCCACCGAGACTCGGTGGAACACCCCGAGACTCGGCTTAGTCGGACTGACCAAAATTAAAGACAGAGTGAAAACAATGAAAGCGGCTAGAGAAACGAAACCGGTAACACACAGGGAACCTCAATGAGGTTACTGGCAGATTTTTCAGCAGAAGCTCTGCAGGCCAGAAGGGAGTGGCAGGATACACTTAGAGATGAAAGGAAAAAAGCCTCCAACCAAGATCACTCTACCCAGCAAGGCTCTCATTCAGATTTGAAGGAGAGATCAAAAGCCTTACAGATTAGCAAAAGCTAAGAGAATTCAGCACCACTAAACCAGCTTTACAGCACTTACTAAAGGAACTTCTCTAGGTGGAAAAACGGCCAAAACTAGAAACAAAAGTATCACAAATGACAAGGTTCACCAGTGAAGGCACACATATGGTAAAGGCAGGAAATCACCCACGCACGAATATGCCACCAAAATCAGAAATCGTGAGAAGGGGAGGGTACAAATGCAGGACACTGGAGGTGCACTTGCAATTAGAAACCGACAACCTAAAACACTCGTGTGTGTGTGTGTGTGTGTGTGTGTGTAGACTCCTGTATCAAAACTTCATGGTAACTACAAACCAAAAATCTATAACAGAGACACAAATAAAAAAAAGCAATCCAAAGACATCACTAAAGACAGTCACCAAACTACAAGAGGAAAAGGGAAGAAAAAAGACCAACAAAAACAAATTCAAAACAGTTAATAAAATGGCAATGAGAACATATTTATCAATAATTACCTTAAACATTAAATGGACTTAAATGCCCCAACCAGAAGACTGTCTGACTGGACACAAAAACAAGACCCACACAGACGCTGTCTTCACGAGACCCACTTCACTTCTAGGGACACACACGAACTGAAAGGGGGAGGATGGAAGAAAATCCTCCACGCAAACGGGAGTCAAAGGGAAGCTGGAGCAGCAGTGCTCCTATCAGACAAAACAGACCTTAAAATAACACCATGAGAGACAAAGAGGGACGGTACCTGATGATCAAAGGGTCAGTCCAAGAAAGAGGTAGAACAACTGCAAACACATATGCGCCCAACACAGGAATCACCTCAATATAAAGGCAACTGCTACCAACCTTAAAAGGAAAAATCTACAGTAACACAATCATAGTGCGGGACTTTTAACACCCCACTTACAGCAACGGACAGATCACCCAGACAGAAAGTCCGCAAGGAAACACAGGCCTTAAAAGACACACGAGATCAGATGGCCTTAAGAGACACGTACAGAACACCACCTAGAAGCAGCGGGACACATGTTCTTCTCAGGTGCACAGAACACCCTCTAGGACTGATTACCTTCTGGGCCACAAATCAAAGCCTCAGTAAATTTAAGAAAACTGAAATCATATCAAGAATCTTTCCTGACCACAACGCTAGACGAATGGAAATCAACAAGGAAAAAAACGTGCAAAAAACACAAACACGTGGAGACTAAACACCATGCTACTAAACAACCAACGGATCAATGAAGAAATCAAAGAGGAAATTTAAAAATACCTAGAAGCAAACGACAACGAAGACACAACACTCCAAAACCTATGGGATGCAGCAAAAGCCGTTCTAAGAGGAAAGTTTATAGCAACATAAGCCCACCCGAGGAAACAAGAAAAAGCTCAAATAACCTAACTACATCTAAAGCAACTAGAGAGAAGAGACAAGACCTAAAATTAGCAGAAAGAAAGAAATCATAAAGATCAGAGCAGAAATAAATGAAATAGAAATGAAGAAAACTCTAGAATAAAGATCAATGAAACTAAATGCTGGTTCTCTGAAAAGATCAACAGAATTTTTTTTTTTCCCTCTTCTAGGGCCTCTTCCCTGGCCGGCCTCCACCACAGCCACAGCAACTTGAGATCCAAGCCACATCTGCAACCTACACCACAGCTCAGGGCAACCTGGATCCTTAACCCACTGAACAAGGCCAGGGATCGAACCTGCAAACTCATGGTTCCTAGTCGGATTCATTAACCTCTGAGCCACAAAGGGCACTCCTCAACAGAACTGATAACCTCTTAGCGAGACTCATTAAGAAAAACAGAGGACTCAAATCAATAAAACAAGAAATGAAAAAGGAGAATTACAGTGGACATCGCACAAATACAAAGGATCACAGAGACCACTACAGGCCACTACAGGCCACTACAGGCCACTAAAATGGACAACCTAGAAGAAATGGACAAGTTCTCAGAAAAGTACTACCTTCCAAGACTAAACCAAGACGAAACAGAGAAGATGAATGGACCAATCACAAGTACTTAAACTAAAAACTGTGATTAAAAAACTTCCAACAGAAGTTCCTGTCATAGCACAGCACAAACGAATTTGACAAGGAACCATGAGGTTGTGGGTTCAATCCCTGGCCTTGCTCAGTGGGCTGAGGATCTGGCATTGCCGTGAGCAGACGTGGCTCAGATCCTGGGTTGCTGTGGCTGTGGTGTAGGCTGGCAGCTGCAGCTCATCCGACCCCTAGCCTGGGAACCTCCGTGTGCCGCAGGTACAGCCCTAAGAAGGAAAAACAAACAAAAAAACACAAAACTTCCAACAAACAAAAAATCCAGGACCAGATGGTTTCACAGGCGAATTCTATCAAACATTTAGAGAAGAGCTAACACCTACCCTTCTGAAACTATTCCAAAAAATTGCAGAGGAAGGGACACTCCCAAACTCATTCTATGAGGTCACCATCACCCCAATACCAAAACCAGACAAAGATACCACCAAAAAAGAAAATTACACGCCTACATGACTGATGAACATAGATGCAAAAATCCGCAACAAAATACTAGCAAACCGCATCCAACACGACATCAAAAGGGGGGGACATCACCATGGATTTACCCCAGGGATGCAAGACTCAGCATCTGAAAATCAGTGTGACACACACGGACAAACTGAAGAATAAAAACCATGTGATCCTCTCAATAGATGCAGAAAAATCCAACAGCCATTTCTGACAACAACCCTTCAGAAAGTGGGCACAGAGGGAACCCACCTCAACATCGTAACGGCCATATGTGGCAAACCCCACAGCGAACGTCCTTCTCAATGGTGAAAAGCTGAAAGAATTCCCGCTGAGATCAGGAACGAGACAAGGATGCCCGCTCTCGCCACTACTCTTCAACATGGTTCTGGAAGTCCTAGCCACGGCAGTCAGAGAAGAAAAAGAGGTAAAAGGAATCCAAGTTGGAAAGAAAAAAGAAAACTACCACTGTTTGCAGATGACACGACACTATACCTAGAGAATCCTAAAGACGCTACCAGAAAACTGTGAGAGCTCATCCATGAATTTGGCAAAGCTGCAGGATTCAAAATTAACACACAGAAACTGACTGCATATCTATATACCAGCAACGAAAGATCGGCAAGAGAAATTAGGGGAACAATCCCGTTTACCATCACATTAGAAAGAATAAAACACTTAGGAATAAACCCCAAAGAGACAAGAGACCTGTACTCTGAAAACACCAACAGATGGAAAGACACACCACGCTCTTGGAGTGGATGAGTCAGTATCATCAAAATGGGAGTTCCCGTCGTGGCGCAGTGGAAACGAATCTGACCAGGAACCAAGAGGTTGCGGGTTCCATCCCTGGCCTCACTCAGTGTGCTAAGGATCCGGCAGTGCTGTGAGCTGTGCTGTAGGTTGCAGACGCGACTCGGATCCGGCGTTGCTGTGGCTGGGGTGGAGGCTGGCAGCTGCAGCTCCGATTAGATCCCTAGCCTGGGAACCTCCATATGCCATGGGTGTGGCCCTAAAAAAAAAAGACCAAAAAAAAAAATTTATATATATGTATGCCTAAATGACTGTACTACCCAAGGCAACTTACAGGTTCAATGCAATTCCTATCAAATTACCAAGGACATAGAGACGGCCAAAAACACAGGAAAACATGCTCCACATCACTGATTTTTAGGCAAATGCAGATCAAACTACTATGAGACACCACCTTACACCAGCCAGAATGGCCATCACCAAAAAGTCTACAAACTCTAAGTGCTGCAGAGGGTGTGGAGGAAAAGGAACCCCCTTGCGCTGTTGGTGGGAATGTAAACTGGTGCAACCACTTGGAAAACAGGATGGCGATGCCTCAGAAAACTAACACAGAATTCCCCCCGCATCCAGCAGTCCCACGCCTGGGCTTCTACCCAGAGAAAACCACCCGATGCTACAGTGTGGGGGCCATGTGCGCTGCTGTCCCTGGAGTTCCAGGAGGACTGCGCAAACATCAGAGGAGCGGATGTCAGAATGCAAAGAACAAGACTCAGGGCCTCGACCCCAAAGCCCGGCGGCATCTCGGGACCTTACCCAGGTTGTGCCTCTTCGACTTGGCATGCTCGTGAATGTGCTTCTTCGTGAAACAGCCAAAGAAGACGCAGTGGAGGCAAGAGTGCAGCCTGTTCAGGTGGACGCCACACACGTGGCAGACGCAAGACTTTGCCTGAAATCCAGAAAAAGGAATTAGAAAGCTGTCATTCTCCAGTGCCGGGCGCAGCTCAGAAGGAGGCGCGAGCCCAGGTTCCATCTCAAGGCCCTATTACTTAGCAGAGCACCTCCTTAATCCTGCCTATCACCCCAAAATGTCCTCAGGTCACCTAGCTCAGTGTGCGCTAGGAGAGCTCAGTCCGGCCTCAGGGACCAGGGCCCTCTGCCTGCTGACCCAGGTGAGAAGCCTCCAGGTCCTCCTGTGTCCCACATGCCCCCCAGAGCTCCTGCCCCCCAACCCTTAGTCTGGCCGTCATTTATTTAGTTTTTTCCATTACAGTTGATTCACAGCATTCCTTTATTATTATTATTATTTTTTTTTTTTTTTGCTTTTTAGGGCTACACCTGTGGCATATGGAAGTTCTCAGGCTAGGGGTCCAATCAGAGCTGCATTCGCCACAGCCACAGCAATGAGGCATCCAACCTGCACTACAACCTACACCGCAGCTCACGGCAATGCCAGATCCCTAACCCACTGAGCGAGGCCAGGGATCAAACCCTTGCCCTCAGGGAGACTGGTCAGGTTCTCAACCTGCTGAGCCACATGGGAACTCCATGGACGTTATTTCAAGGATGATCTGCCAGATTCCACCACCGTATCCATATCTAATTTATAATCCATCCATCGAGAGGGACATGGATCAAAGCGAGACACAGAAACAGGACAAACAGCGGTCAGTGGTGGAACCTGAGCAGAGACCCGACGGCTTCACTGCAGCCATGACGCGTGCGGTAGTAACACCTCTCACCCACCCAAACCTCCCAGGGACGCCCAGCAGGACGACCACACCAGCGCTCACCACGGACCCCACGCACGGGGCTGTCAAGAGAACACCCAGCCTCGGAGGGAGCCAAGGACACGGTCGTCTCGCTTTGATGGGGGTGCAGGGAGCACGGGGAGGAAGGGGGAGGTGAAGGCGAAAGGAAGTGAGGAGGGAAGTTACAACAGAAAGGGCCCAGGAGCTCCTGCTGTGGCCCTGCAGGGTCAGCAGCGTCTCTGCGGTGCTAGGATGCAGGTCCGACATCCACCCGGCACAGCAGGTTAACCGCCTGGAGACGGCTGCCGCTGCGGCTCATGTGCGATCCCTGGCCCGGCGTCTCCATTCGCCGTGAGTCGCGAAAAGTGAAATGCGGGGTGGGGGGGCAGGGGAAGGACAGCACCACGGACATGACACAGACTCCGTCCGGGGCTGGGCGTGGGGCCCACTAATGCCAACCAATCCTGGCGGCCAGTCCTAGAAGAGGCTGTAAGCTCTACTTTTCTTTCCTTTTTAGGGCTGCACCTGCAGCATGTGGAAGTTCCGGGTTAGGGGTCGAAGAGAAGCTGCAGTTGCTGGCCTACACCACAGTCTCACAGCAACGCTGGATCCCTGACCCACTGAGCGAGGCCAGGGATCGAACCTGCAGCCTCACAGCGGAAACTCCAGCTGTAAGCCCTTCCCACGTAAAGCCGCAGCTTACTAGTGCGTGCGCTGGTGACCACATGCGTAAGGACCCTTAGAAAGGGACTCCCGGCACCTGCTTACTGCTCACTCCAACTGTGGATGAAAAGATTAAGAGGTGTTCCTTATTTTATCTCTAAAGGCATAATCCTGATTTTGCAAAACTTCTCTGTGGACTTGATAAACAAGCAAACACGATTCTATTTATAGAATTCAAGGGAAGACTCAAGACTGGCCTCACCCTGAAGATATAAACAAACACACAAGGATAAGCACGTAATTCTAACACTATTATTTTCCCTTGAGCCCCACAAAACTTTGAAAAACAGGTCAAAATTAAGCTTTGATTCTTATTTTGTTTGTTTTAGCCAGATCCACAGCAATTGGAAGTTCCCCAGCCCGGCGACTGAGTCTGTGCCAAAGCAGCAAGCTGACCTGCTGCAGTGACAACGCCAGATCCTTAACCCGCTGTGCCCCAAGAGATCTCCAAGGCCTGATTTTTAAATGCAAATCTACATTGCCCGTTCTCTTGTAGAACCTCAAAAAGGAAGGAAACATCTGCCTAAAGAAAAAAAACCTTCAAGAATTTTAGCTGCACAAAAACAAACCACAGGAATTAAACAGAAGCAAATCAACTACAACCAGAAACAAAGGAACTGGTACAGGTGGAGGGAAAGAAAGCCTCAAATATAACCCAACACACACACGGTCTGACTAAATCTTTTCCACATAAATAAAAGCCATGCTCAGGACTCATGTGAAGGCAGCGAATCAGGTTTTATAACTGGAGCTCCGCTGACTGGCAGCCCCAAGCACAAACCTAGTTTCCATAAATGCCAAGGACTCGCCACACACTCAAGGTATGAACAACTCTTTGTGGTGCTTCCTAAATAAAAACGACCACGAACGGGCACCTCTTCACAAAACACTGACTCCCACACTGCTGGGCATGAGAGGAACAGGATGGCACAGGCTTAAGAAATTCCTACTGGGCAATCCTGGCATGATTTGAGTATATAAATTAGTAACAAAAAGAATGGATTACACTAAATAAAAAAACCACAGTCTTCCTCATAAAAGGAGTCCATCTAATGTAGCAGAAAAAAACAAAATAGAAAATCCTCAGCATTCCCGCTGTAGCGCAAAGGGATCAGAGACGTACTGGAAGCCCTGGGACACAGGTTCGATCCTCGGCCCAGCACAGTGCGTTAAGGATCTGGTACTGCTGCAGCTGTGGCTCATGTCAAGACTGCAACTCGGATCTGACGCCTGGTCGGGGGAACTCGGTATGCCTCGGGGTGGCAAAAAATGAAGGAAAGAAAAAAAAAAAAAAAGTGGAGAAAGCCCTCACTGTATAATCATCACAATAATAACTGATTCGGGCAAAAAAAAAAAAAAAGTCAAAACCATGGGGTAAAAACATATTGGGTCATTCACTGCAGTTAAAAGGTGGAAACAGGAGTTCCCACTGTGGCTCAGTGGTAAGGAACCTGACTAGTATACATGAGGGTCAGGGTTCCATCCCTGGCCCCACTCGGTGGGTTGAGGACCCTGCAGGGCCATGAGCTGTGCTGTAGGTTGCAGACGCGACTCGCATCCAGTGTCGCTGTGGCTGTGGTGCAGGAGCTCCAATTTGACCCCTAGCCTGGAAACTCCCAGGTGCCGCAGGTGCACCTTAAAAAGCAACCCCCCCCCCCAAAAAAAACGGGGGGGGGGGAGACAGCCCAAATCTCTCGTCTCTATTAAACTCCATCACGGATACACATAATGCCGTGTAGTCACACAACAGTCTCACCCAACCACATAAACCAGAAGGCAACGACGCATGCTACAGCATGGGCGAACCTTCAAAACACGCTAAGTGAGAGAAGTCAGACTCCAAAGGTCACGGAGCATGACCGAGTCCGTTGACACGAAATCTCCAGAGATGGCCAATCCACACGGCAGAGAAATGAGATGCGGCCGGGGGCTGGGAGAGTCTGGGGAGCAGATGAGATGGTTGGAAACACGACAGAGGCGGGGAGGCAAACGTACCGGACACAGCAGCTCATTTTTATGTGACCTTCACCTCAGGGTAAAAACAGGCAGGTGTACAGACACAGGCGTGTCACCGGTAAAGGTAACAGTCGGGGACATGGGTTAACAGCACCTGTTTATTTTTGATAACTTTCCCGTAAATCTAGAACTACCATGTCATTGATATGCATCAACCCACATACAAACGGGCACGAAGAAAAATGGGGGGGGGGAATAAAAGGGGTGGACGGTGTTGAATTCAAACACAACACACAAGAGAACAAAAAAAGAAATGGAAAAAAAAAAAGACTTACAAAAAAAAAATCCAAAACAATTAACAAAATGACAGTAAGAACATACATAACAGGAGTTGCTGCAGCAGCTGGGTGGTAATGAGCCGGACTAGTACCCATGAGGACGCGGGCCAGACCCCTGGCCTCGCTCAGTGGGTTAAGGATCCAGCATAGCCGTGAGCTGTGGTGTAGGTCACAGATGCAGCTCAGATGCTGCATTGCTCTGGCTGTGGTGTAGACCTGTAGCTGCAGCTCCAACTGGACCCCTAGCCTGGGAACTTCCATATGCCGCAGGCGCAGCCCTAAATAAAAAGATAAAAAAATAAAAAACCCCAGGACGTGTACACATGCCATCTACAAGAGACTCACTCCCGCCCTAGAAACACAGACTCAGAGTGAGGGATGAAAACAGGCATCACACACAAGGGAAAATCCAACTAGGGCATTCCCGCCGGGCTCAGCATCAACCCACCCCACTAGGAGCCATGAGGACACAGGTCCGATCCCTGGCCTCGCTTAGTGGGTCAAAGATGCGGTGTTGCAGTGAGCTGTGGTGTAGGTCGCAAGTGCAGCTCAGATCTGGTGTGGCTGTGGCTGTGGTGCAGACCAGCAACTGCAGCTCCCATAGATTTTAAAATAAAGACAAGTACGAGAAACAAAGTATGAGACATTAAGAGATCAAAGGATCCATAAAAAAATCAAAGACCACAGGACCAACCCCAGAGGAAAACACAGCAATTGTACAAATGTACATGCACCCCACGGATAAGGCAACTGTGAACAGACAAGTAAAGAGAAACTGCCCGTAATAGAGTCTCGGGGAGCTTCCACACCTCATTTACAGCAAGAGGTCATCCAGACAGAAAACCACAGAAGAAACATGGGCCTTAAATGACACATCAGACCAGATGTGCTAAGGCGACATGTACAGAACATTCCATCCTAAGGCAGCGGGATGCACATTCTTCTCAAGTGCACACAGAACATTCTCCAAAGCAGATCACAGGCTGGGCCACAAAGCGAACCTCAGTGAACCTAAGAAAGTTAAAACCATACCAAGCATCTTTTTTGGACCATAACGCTCTGAGATTAAAAATCAACCACAAGGACAAAAAAACGGCAAAAAACACAAAAATGTGGAGGCTCAGCAATATGCTATCAAATAGGGAGTTCCGGTCGTGGCTCAGCAGTAACAAACCCGACCAGTATCCGTGAGGACACGGGTTCAACCCCTGGCCTTGCTCAGAGGGTTATGGATCCGGCGTTGCTGCGAGCTATGGTGTAGGTCGCAGGCACAGCTCAGATCTGGCATTGATGTGGAGCAGCTACAGCTCCCATCTGACCCCTAGCCTGGAAAATTCCACATGCCGAGGATGTGGTTCTAAAGAGACCAAAAAAAACCAAAGTTATTAAATAGCCAACAGATCACTGAAGACATCAAGGAGAAAACCAAAACATACTTTGAGACAACAAAAAATGAGAACAAGTGATCCAAAACCTGTGACACACAGCAAAAGCAGTTTTTTTTTTTTGGTCTTTTTGCTATTTCTTTGGGCCGCTCCTGCGGCATATGGAGGTTCCCAGGCTAGGGGTCCAATCGGAGCTGTAGCCGCCGGCCTACGCCAGAGCCACAGCAACGCGGGATCCGAGCCGCGTCTGCGACCTACACCACAGCTCACGGCAACGCCGGATCCTTAACCCACTGAGCAAGGCCAGGGACCGAACCCGCAACCTCATGGTTCCTAGTCGGATTCGTTAACCACTGCGCCACGACGGGAACTCCAGCAAAAGCAGTTTTAAGAGGCAAGTTTTCAGCAATACAAGCTCACCTCAGGAAACAAGAAAAACCTCAAATTGGTGATCCCACTGCGGGACATGGGATCAATGGAGTCTCTGCAGTGCCTGGATGCAGGTTCCACCCCTGGGCTAGCACAGTGGGCCTAAGGATCTGGCACTGCCACAGCTTCGGCATAGGTCACAACTGTGGCTCAGGTCGGGGGAAAAATGAAGAAAAACCTCAAATACACAAACTTATGCCTAAAGCAACTAGAGAAAGAAGAACAAACACAACCCAAAGTCAGTAGAAGGAACAAAAATCATACGGAGCAGAAATAGATCAAATAGAGACTAAAAAAAGAGACAGAACGATCAGTGATACTAAAAGCCAGTACCTTGAAAAGACAAAACAAAATTGATAAACCTTTAGCCAGACTCATTAAGAAAAAAATGGAGTGGCATTTCTGTTGTGGCATAGCTGAAATGAATCTAACTAGTATCCACGTGGATGCGGGTTCGATCCCCGGCCTCCCCCAGTGGGTGGGAGATCTAGTGTTGCCATGAGCTGTGGTGTAGGTTGAAGACATGGCTTGGATCTGGCGTTGCTGTGGCTGTGGTGTAGGCCTGCACCTGTAGCTCCAACTGGACCCCTAGCCTGGGAACATCCACATGCCACAGGTGCAGCCCTAAAATGCAAAGAAAGGGAAAAGTTCCCACTGTGGTGCAGTGGGCGGAGACTACAGAGGCACAGGGCACCGGGTAGGCGTGGGTTTCATCCCAGACCTGGTGCAATAGGTTGCAACTGCAGCCAGGATTCAATCCCTGGCCCAGGACCTTCCACAGTTCCTGCAGCCATTAGAAAAGATAAAAAACGGAAGAAAAAAGATTAAGAATAGAGGAGTTCTCTTGTGGTGCAACAACTTAAGGATCTGACGTGCCAATGCAGCAGCTTGTATCGCTGCCACGGCACAGGTTGAATCCCCAGCCTGGAAACTTCCACATGCCATGGTTACAGGAAAAAAAAAGAGGGAGGAAACCCAAATCAAGAAAATTAGAAATGAAAAAGAGGAGTTCCCATTGTGGCGCAGTGGTTAACGAATCCGACTGGGAACCAGGACGTTGCGGGTTCGATCCCTGGCCTTGCTCAGTGGGTGAAGGATCCGGCGTTGCCGTGAGCTGTGGTGTAGGTCGCAGACGCGGCTTGGAGCCCGCGTTGCTGAGGCTCTGGCGCAGGCCAGCGGCTACAGCTCCGATTCGCCCCCTAGTCTGGGAACCTCCATGTGCCGTGAGAGCGGCCCCCAAAATGGCAAAAAGACAAAAAAATAAAAAAGAAGTTAAAACTGATACCACAGATTTACCTATGACCATAAGAAACTACCACAGGCAACGCTATGCCAATAAAACAGACAACCTAGAAAAAACTGACAAATTCTTAGAACAGTCCTCTCTCCCAAGAGGGAGTCAGGAAGAAACAGAAAAAAAGGAACAAACCAATCACAAGTACGGAAACTGAAGCTTTGATTTAAAAAGCCCAACAAAGACTGGGGCCAGATGGCTTCACAGGTGAATTCTACCAAACATTTAGGGAAAAATTAACACCTGTCCTTCTGAAACCATTCCAAAAAATTGCAGAAGGAACGCTTCCCAACTCATTCTATTAGGACATCACCACTCTGATACCAAAGCCAAAGATATACAAAAAAATAAAATTACAGGCCAATATCACAGATAAACATAGATGCGAAAATCCTTAACAAAATACTAGTAAAAGCAAACCCAACAAAACATTAACAGTATCATACACCATCATCAAGAGGGATTTATTCCAGGGATTCAAGAATTTTTCCATGTCCATAGGACAACCAATGTGTTACACCACATTAACACACTGAAGAGCAAAAACTATGCAAATCATCTCAACAGATGCAGAAAAAACTTCTGATCAAATTCAACAGCTGCTTCTGATAAAAACCCTCCAGCAAGTGGGCACAAAAGGAACCTACCCCAACACAGTAAAAGCCATATATGATAAGCCCATAGCCAACGTCACACTCGGCAGAGAAAAGCTGAAAGCATTCCCTGTAAGATGAGGAACAAGGATGCCCACTCTTGCCAGTTTTACTCAACGGAGTTCTGGAAGTCCTAGCCACAACAACCAGAGAAGAAAAAGAAATAAAACGGATCCAAATTGGAAATGGGAGTTCTCGTTGTGGCTCGGTGGTTAACAAACCCAACCAGGAACCATGCGGTTGAGGGTTCGATCCCTGGCCTCGCTCAGTGGGTTAAGGATCCAGTGTTGCTGTGAGCTGTGGCGTAAGCCAGCAGCTACAGCTCCGATTTGACTCCTAGCCTGGGAACCTCCATATGCCCTGAGTGCAGCCCTAAAAAGACAACAACAAAAAAGGAAACGAAGTAAAATCATCACTGTTTGCAAAGGACATGATACAAAGGAAATTCTAAAGACGCTACCAGAACTCATCAGTGACTCTGATAACACCATAAGACACAAATGTAATACACTGAAATCTAATGTGTGCCCTTTTCTGTTTATGGGCACACATGCAGAATATGGAGGTTCCCAGGCTGGGGGGTCGAGGTGGAGCTGCAGCCTACACCACAGCAATGCCCAATCTGAGCCAGGTCTGTGACCTACACACACCACAGCTCACAGCAATGCCGGATCCCTACCCCACTGAGAGAGGCTGGGGACTCAACCCACCTCCTCGTGGATATTAGTTGGGTTCATTACCACTGAGCCACAACAGAAACTACCCTAGTCCCCAAATCTTGTTACAAAAGAACTCCACAACCTGTTTTTTTTCCCTCCAACACTGCCCAAGTTAAATCAGAATCAGTATGGTCCCGAAGTGTCACTGCTTCGCTTCAGGTAAAGTATTTGGGGGCAGTTCCTGCTGTGGCGCGACAGGATCAGAGCCCTAACGAGAGGTTTGATTCCATAGGTTGAAACTGTGGCTTGGACCAGGTCCCTGACCTGGGAACTCCATATGCCGAGGTGGCCAAAAGAATAAAAAAGTGTTTGGGTTAAAACATTTACTGCGGCTACAAAAAGGGCTCTGGTTTGTGTGGGGTTTGTTTGCTGTTTTGTTTTTTTGGTTTTGGGGTTTTGTTTTGTTTTGGCCGTGCCTGAGGCGTACGGAATCTCCAGGACCAGGCACTGGACACAAACCTCAGCTGCGACCTGCACCACAGCTGCAGCAACGACAGATCCTTAACCCACTGTGCCACCAGGAAACCTAAGGGCTTTGTTTTTTTGAGGACACGCTGCTGGAAAATTTTAGAGTCACAGAAACAGTTCAAAGAAGAGAGATGTGATTATTTAAAAAAACATTACCTGTCCCCCAAAGTGAATACACACTCCAAATGCAACATAGACTGTGTTAAGTCCTAACATCCAGGAGAACTGAAAATTCCTGATGTCTTCATTGCCAGATGCCATTTTCACACACACTCATGTGGCAAGTCATATAATCAGAAACATGCAGATGGCACTCCGTCCTCTATCCGAGGAGTATTTTATGTCTAGTAGTACCCAAAGTTGTCAAGGCTGACCACTCTCTTCTCACTCTCCCTACCAAAAGAGTGATCAAATTTTGGGTATCAAAAACCGTTACCCACCTCTACCTAAAGGAAAGGGAGTTTTTTGCTTTTGCTTTTTAGGCCGCATCCGAGGCATATGGAAGTTCCCAGCCTAGGGGTCAAACAGGAGCCACCGTTGCTGCCCTATGCCACAGCCGTGGCCACCCCAGATCCCAGCCGCGCCTTCAACCTACACCACAGCTCAGGGCAATGCTGGATCCCCGATGATCCACTGAGTGAGGCCAGGTATGGAACATGCATCCTCATAGATACTAGTCTATTTCCTCTGAGCCACCACAGGAACTCGGAGGAGGAGCCGGAGTTTTGTAGCTACACTGTAGCTGAGACCTCACTGTAGCTTCTTTAAGTAACTTCAAAGAGACTTAACTTACATATAAAAAACTTCCTACTGTTAAAACCAACTGCTAAGCCTACTGAGAATCCCCAGTAAAGTGCCCAACATGAGAACATGCATCGCTCACTATTCATCAGTGTTAAACTATTTCTCAAACCAACTTGTCCCTGGCTGGGCCATTCCTAGGGACCAGAACTGCACAGGACCCCCGCCGCATTCAGCGCATTCAGAGAATACCGGCTGCTCCTGGGACAGGATCAAACGATACCGCAGTGCTGACACACCTGACCTCTGAAAAAGGTACTTCACCTCCTGCCTGTCTGTAGTTCAAGTTCCTACTAGCGAGTAACACAAATGTGGTTCAACAGCTTTCGAACTGGGCAACTGACACTAAAAGATCAAACCAAGCCACAGAGAGCAAAAAAAAAGGGGGGGAGGATTCCTTCCTTATGAAATTAGAAAAAGTCATAATAGGTTAAACAATACTCCTTCCTCGATGTTAAAACTGCAGCTGGAGGAGAGGGGGGCGACGAAGAGGAAAGACAGGCAAGGAGCTGTGGCGACGGGTCCCACATCTCACCCAACAAGCACAGCGGAGCAGTAACACACAAGGTTATCGTTGAAAACCGCAAAGGTAACCAGTCGGTTTTATTTCAC
The DNA here is from genome assembly GCF_016906955.1 of Phacochoerus africanus. Taxonomy (NCBI): domain Eukaryota; kingdom Metazoa; phylum Chordata; class Mammalia; order Artiodactyla; family Suidae; genus Phacochoerus; species Phacochoerus africanus. Next base: position 60,666,678 of record NC_062557.1, read on the forward strand.
GGGCGTACAATTCCATCAGCAAGGACCTCATTCCCATCCTAGCGGAAACCTTTCACCTCCAATTTAGTTCATCCTAAGAGATCGTGCTTCCCAACGCCGTTTCTGATCCAAGAAATTGGTGCTTAACGCTCTGGGCAGTCTCACCCGAGGTTAGTCTTCCCATTAAAAATGCTACTCAACGTGGACACTGCCAACTGCAGAATCGCGTTACACAGTAAAAACAAGGCGTGTTCATTGTTCAGGTAAAAGGAGAGAAAAACGCCGTCCTCAGATTCCCAGACCGCTAATAAGCCTAAGGGTGTAGATGGCCCGTTTCCTGAGCGCCTCAGGGAGGCGACTCGCGTCTCCCAGGAGGCACCGAAGTCCCACCTGCGGTCAGACCAGCGCCCCCCCCCCCCCTTAAACCCGCTCCTGCGCAGCTACAGGTGACGCCGCAAATCACCGTCGTGACCTCACGACTCAGCCCGGGGCCGGCTCTTTTCCGGGCGCTGCCGCGCGCCGCACCTGCGCCCTGCACACCTAGGGGGAGGGGCGCGTGCGGGAACGTCCCGCGGACCCTGGGCCCGGGACGTGCCCCGCGCTGCAACTGGGGGGGGGGGGAGTAAGCGCGTGTGCCCCCGCTGACATGGGGGTGAGGAAGGGGCGAGCGGCACCTCTACAGCATCCAGGGGACCCCGCCCGACGGCCGGCCCCCAGCACAGCGACTCCTAGGGCTCGGGCCGCAAAGGCCGCTTCCCCAGCAGCTGGGTCCGTCCTCTCTTTCTCCAGCGCCCCCATCCCCGCCCCCACCCCCAGCGGGAAGGTCCCTAGGACACGCCCCGCCCCGCAGCGTCGAAGACCCTCCCCCTCCTACCCAGCAACCGCGGGAGAGACCGCCCCCCGCACGTCAGCCCGCGCCCACCCCACCCCCGCCAGTGCCGCAAGGGGTGGGGGAGGGGAAAGCGAAGACCCTACCCCCCACCGTCCCGAGACAGAGGGACGGACACACACACACACACACACACACGCCGCCGCGTGTTGCGGGGGGGCGCACCTTGCGCTTGCGGGCCTCCGCCGAGCCGCTCCATACGAAGCACTGGTAGATGGCGCGCAGGTTTTGCTTCCAGTTGTCCACCTTGAAGCTGCCCAGGTGCGCGCAGCCTGGCGGCGTCACCACCAACTCCGCGTCCATGGCCTCGCCGTCCGGCTCAGGCCGGGGCGCCGGCGGGGACGAGGACGACGCCAGCGCGGCGCGAGGCTTCGGGCGGCCCGACCGACGGACCGGCCCAGGACAAAGCAGAGCTGCACAGCTGATATGGAGGGAGCCGCCCGCGCTGCGCTCGCGGGTCGCTGAGGCCGCGGCGGAGCTACGTCACCGCCGCCGAGCGCGCACCGCGCATGCGCTAGCCGCCCCCAGCCCGCCTGCTACCCGCTGCCCCCGCAGACTCCAGAAGGCGAGGGGTGGGGCCAGAGAGGCCCCGCCCCACCCCCGCCATTGGCCACCGCCAGCCGCGTGACGTCGCTCGCCCCTCCCCCTCCCCGCCCAGGAGGGGCGGTGCCAGACCGGTCTGTGCCGCCGGGCGTTGCTGCAGGGGCGGGGCGGGCACCCGGCTTGGCTGCCGCACTCGGGCCCTCGATCCGGTTCGGCCCAAGCGTCGGCGACTCGGGTGCGCCTGCCGCGCTTTAAGGCTAGGGAGTTGGTGTCCTGTCCGGGGGCGGCAGGTTGTGCAGATAGGTGAGTGCTTCTCGGGAACCAAGGCCGGAGCCCCTGGGGCTGCCCCGCTCGCCCGCATCGCCAGCGGGAAGGTAAAGATGGAGTCGCGGCAGCTGCAGCTCAGCAGCCAAGCCCAGGGGAGAAGCGCTCGTGGTGGGGACACCCCGCCAGCCCTGCGCCCGCAGCGCCGTCAGCCCCGGTCCACGGTCGGCCGCCTCAGGGAGGCAACGCCTGCCCCCCAGTGGGCCTGACAACCCCCGAATCCTTCATTTCCTTACCAAAGAATTTACTGGTTTAACTCATTGCATGAAAGCTCCGTGAGGGTAATGATTTTTGTGTTTTATCAGTCTCTGTATCCCCCACTGCCCAGAGTAGTAGTGGTTATATGTAGGTTCTCAAAAGTAAGTTTCTAATTAATTAACCCAAACAAACTGATTTTCAGAATTAAACATTAGTGAAGTTAGGCACGCTAGGGAAAGGAGTACCATTTTAGTGAGAAGTGAAATCAGTAATGGTAGTGACATGGGAAAGATATTACTGGAATCTGTATTCTTGTTCACAGAGCTTAAGAATGAACTTCACGAACACAGGCCGCGAGCAAGCAAGTCTTTATTACAGGAAAGCAAATAGCTGCCAGCACGGACACTGGGAAGGGGAAGAAGAGTCCGCCTTTCTAATCTTCTAAGGAGGTTTTATCTCTTAAAGACAAGGGTACGGGAGTTCCCATCATGGTGCAGCAGAAACATATCCAGCTAGGAACCATGAAGTTGCGGGTTTGATCCCTGGCCTCGCCCAGTGGGTTGGGGATCCAGTGTTGCTGTGAGCTGCGGTGTAGGTTGAAAACGCGGCTCGGATCCCAGGTGGCTGTGGCTGTGGCGTAGGCCGGCGGCTACAGCTCTTGATTAGACCCCATCCTGGGAACTTCCCTATGCCACAGGCGCGGCCCTAAAAGGACAAAAACAAAACATAACAAAAAACCCAAAAAACAAAAATAAAATATGACTAAAACTTAAAAAGAGATGACAAAATGTGATACAACTAAGCCTGGGAAAGGGAACTTGCTCAGGACCCACAGCATCAGCTGTGTCTAGACTTTCCATTCCTTCATGGACTCAGAAAAGAAGGCAGGATGGCTAAACCTGAGACTGGCTCCACCATTTACTTACCTGTGTCACCTGGAGAGGATCACTTATCTGTTAAAAGTGGTGTGACACCAACTCAGCGCCTACATTAAAGGCTTATGGCAAGGAATCAACGGTGAAACATGCCCAGCTCTTAGTACACGACTGTCAAGGAAACATTAGTAATTGACCTGAGAGTTGCTGGGCATTGAAATGATTAAGACAATATCCTATGTTAAGAATCCCATAGTGGGAGTTCCCTTGTGGCTGAATGGGTTAAGGATCTGGCATTGCCGCTGCTGTGGCACGGGCTGGGGAACTTCCACATGACAAGGGGGTGGCCAAAAAAGGAAAAAAAGGATCCCACACAGTAGTGGGATAAACAGCCACACGAGCAGGTAATTATAGTACCGTCATCTCTTCCTGACCGTGGGTACCTCATCCATGGATTCAACAACTTTGGGTGGAAAATATTTGAAATGAATTTCCAAAAAACAAAACTTGAATTTGCCCTGTGCTGCCAACTATTTACATGGCATTTACATTGTATCAGGAATTATATGAGTTCCCATCATGGCTCAGTGGTTAACAAAGGCAACTAGTATCCATGAGGATGCAGGTTCGAGGCCTGGCCTTGCTCAGTGGGTTAAAGATCCCGCGTTGCTGTGAGCTGTGATGTAGGTCACAGGTGCGGCTCAGATCCCGAGGTGCCGTGGCTGTGGCGTAGGCCGGCAGCTGTACCTCTGATTTGACGTCTAGCCTGGGAACCTCCATATGCTGCAGGTGCAGCCCTAAAGAAATAAAAAAAAAAAAAAGAGAGAGAGACCAAAAAAAAGGAATAAATAAGCTAGAGATGATTTGAAGTACACAGGGGAGTTCCCATCGTGGCTTAGTGGTAATGAACCCGACTAGTATCCGAGAAGACTTGGGTTCAATCCCTGGCCTCGCTCTGTGGCTTAAAGGATCCAGTGTTGCTGTGAGCTGTGGTGAAGGTCACAGACACTGCTCAGATCCTTCATTGCTAGGGCTGTGGCGTCGGCCAGCAGCTACAGCTCCCATTCAACCCCTACCCTGGGAACTTCCACATGCTGCGGGTGCAGCCCCAAAAAGACAGAAAAAAAAAAAAGTATACAGGAAGATGTGTATATGTCATTTTATATAAGGGGCATGAGCACCTGGGGGCTGGTGTCTACAGGGTGTCCGGGACCAGCGCCCCGAGGATACTGAGAGATGACTCTAACGCGACCCTGCAGAGATAAAGGCAGGTCCGGTGGCTGAAGACATTCTGACATCTCTCGCCCCGCCCCCGTCCAGACGGTTGCGGGGGAGGGATCCGGAAACGTCTTCCATGCCTTATCTAAGTGTAGAGGGATGGGTAGGAGCTGGCCAGTTGAAAAATAAGTGACACAGTGGGGTATCTGCCTCAAAAGGGATTTCCCACTGTCCACGGGACTAACATGGCCTAAAATGGTATTCTCTATATTCACGTTTTCTTAAAAAATTGATTTCAGGAGTTCCCGTCGTGGCTCAATGGTCAATGAATCCGACTGGGAACCATGAGGTTGTGGGTTTGATCCCTGGCCTTGCTGAGTGGGTTAAGGATCCGGTGTTGCCACGAGCTGTGGTGTAGGTCACAGATTCGGCTCGGATCCCGCGTTGCTGTGGCTCTGGTGTAGGCTGGCAGCTACAGCTCCAATTAGACCCCTCTTCTGGGAACCTCTGTATGCCGCTGGGGTGGCCCTAGAAAAGGCTAAAAAAAGACAAAAAAAATTTGATTTCAGATTTTCAATTTTTTAAATTTTTCTGGCTGTGCCCTCAGCATGTGGAAGTGCCCAGGCCAGGGATGGAACCCATGCTGCAGTGGTCAAGCTGCTGCAGTGACCATGCCAGATCCTTAACCTGCTACACCACAAAAGAACTCAATTTTTTTTCTTTGGTTTTTTTTTTTTGGAGGGCTATGGAGGTTCCCAGACTAGAGACCAAATCCAAACCACATATGCAACCTGCACCACAGCCCATAGCAACAGCAGAATGTTAACCCACTGAGCCGGGCCAGGGATTGAACCCACATCCTCATGACTAATCGGGTTTGTTACTGCTGAGACACGACAAGAACTCCTTTTTTCTTTTTAGATTTTTTGGCCACCTTGCAGCACATGAAGCTCCCGGGCCATGGATCAGATCTGAGACACAGTTGAAGCTGACCTACGCTGAAGCTTTGGTAATGCTGGATCCTTTAGCCCTCTCTGAGGGGCAGGGAGTTGAACCTGTGTCCTGGTAGCAGACACTTAAATCTCATTGCACTGCAGCAGGAACTCCTTTGCTAATTTTTTTTTTCTTTTTTTTTTTTTGGTCTTTTTAGGGCCATACCAGAGGCATACGGAAGTTCCCAGGATAGGGGTCAAATAGGAGCTGCAGCTGCCGCCCTATGCCACAGTCACAGCAAAATGATGGGATCCAAGCCATGTCTGTGACCTACACCATAGCTCATAGCAACACCAGATCCTTAACCCACTGAGCAAGGCCAGGGATCAAACCTGAGTCCTCACGGATCCTAGTCGGGTTCGTTAACCAGAGCCACAAAGGAACTCCCAAGCCTTGAAGTTTCTAAGGCCTGGCTCTGACATACTACTCAGCATCACGTGCAAAGAATATAGCTGCAAAGTGCCTTTTCTGCTGCAGAAATGGAGCATGGCCTGAACACACATCTTGTTGAACACGAATGAAACGGAAGCGAAGAGTACACCCTGTGGGGAACGCATCAGGCCATCCTGCATTTAACTTTCTTCTGGAAAACGTTCCAGGTATTATTAACCTTTGATGCTTCTTGAAACAACTGCTTTCCCATCCACACTGGTGTAACGGTCACGACAACCCTTGAGGCGGGCATCAGTTTTCATGTTGCCCACTCAGGAACGGAGGCTCAGCGACCCAACGCACAGGCCTTGCTCCGCCCAGCTCTTCCATGGCAGAGCGAGGCCTGGAAGCCTTGCCTTGTCAGCCTTTGATGATGGCAGCGAGACAGACAGGAACAGCAACGACCAACACCTACCGAACACCTGCTACATACCACAGACGATTCCGTGAAAGAAATCCCCTCACGAGAGCCCAGTGAGGCACCTGCTGAGACCAGCTCTGTCGCACACAGATGCATCAGACTCTTAAGCCCCCAAATATTTACCCTCCAAAAAGCAAAGAGGTTTACATTTCTAAAAACCTTTTGCATTCTGAGATGGGCCATGAATATAGATGCTTCCAAATATCCTTGAAGCGGAGTTCCTGTCATGGTTCAGTGGTTAATGAACCTGACGAGGAACCATGAGGTTGCAATTTGATCCCTGGCCTGGTTCAGTGGGTTGGGGATCCAGTGTTGCTGTGAGCTGTGGTGTAGGGTGCAGATGCAGCTCAGATCCTGCGTGGCTGTGGCTGTGGCTGTGGTATAGGCTGGCGGCGACAGCTCCAACTGGACCCCTAGCTTACGAACCGCCACACGCTGTGGGTGTGGCCCTAGAAAAAACAAAAAAGCAGAAAGAAACAATCAAACAAACAAATATCCTCGAAGGGAGTTCCTGTCCTGGCTCAGGGGAAACAAATTTGACTAGTATCCATGAGGACACAGGTTTGAGGCCCTAAAAAGACAAAAAAAAGTATAAATTAAAAATAAAAATAGGAGTTATTGAAAAGATAACTATAAACTAGAAAGAACTACAAAAAGCCTTGAAGTACAAACTCCAAAAGCTTGGCATCTATAGATAAACCATGTCTTGTTTTTTATTAATAAAAGAGGAATTCCTGGGAGTTTATATTGTGCCTCAGCAGTAATGAACCTGCCTGGTATCTATATGTGGACCTGCTCAGTGGGTTAAGGATCTAGTGTGGCTGTCAGCTGCAGTGTAGGCCAGCAGCTGCAGCTCCGATTTAACCCCTTGTCTCGGAACCTCCATATGCCGTGGGTGCAGCCCTAAAATGACCAAAAAAAAAAAAAAAGAGGAATTCCTGGTTTTCATCAAAAAGACACATTACCCAGTCAGAATTGAAGACTTGTATATAATGGTCTGAACTACACCCACCGTCTCTTTTCAGCTGTTGACCAGTTTTTCAGAAAGGCAGACTTCGCATGCATGCCTGGCAAGTGGACGCTTTCACTCAGTGCTCAGAACTTGTTCGTGAGACTTTTTCTTTCCTTCTTTCTTTCTTTTATTTTTTTTTTCTTTCTTTTCTGGGGCTGCACCCGTGGCATATGGAGGTTCCCAGGCTAGGGGTCTAATTGGAGCTACAGCTGCCAGCCTACACCAGAGTCACAGCAATGCCAGATCTGAGCCACATCTGCGATCTGAGCTGTGTCTGCGACCTACACCACAGCTCACTGCAACGCCAGATCCTTAACCCACTGAGCAAGGCCGGGATGGAACCCCCAACCTCATGGTTTCTAGTTGGATTTGTTAACCACTGAGCCACGACGGGAACTCTTTTTTTTGAGACTTTTTCTTTGACAGCACCAATAACATCATCGTGTTCCAGAAACTGGACACAGAAAAGTTTGGTGACCTGCCTGAGGCTGCCCGGCTGGGATAGGAAACCAGGCTTGCCTAAGCCCACTTTGACTCTCTCTGCCATGTTCCGGCCACTGCTTGACTGCTTAGCCCCTGCTCTGCTAAGGAAGTCGTTTCTTCCACATAATTGACTAACCCCTATTTTCTTTTCTAGCTTTGTCCTAGCCTCTGGTAAGATGAAAAATACAGTCACTGCCCATGCAAGTTTGGATGGGGACGTCAGATAGTGACATAGGCCCTGGAGGGGTGCACAGGGGCTCAGAAGTCCAGATGACGGCCCCTCACCCCGCCTTAGAGGTCAGAGAAGGCTTCCCAGAGGTAGTGATTAGAGCCGAACCTCAAAAAAACAAGAGTTACCCAGATAGGGAAAGAGAGGGTGGGGAGGAGTGCCCGTTACAGCTGTCCTGGTCATCTACTGCTGCGTCACAAATCCTCACAGTCAAGGGGGCTGACGAGCTTGGTCTCTTTCAGGATCTCTTACGGTTTCAGGGGGAAGGCTGGCTCTGGATTCATCCTGGAAATACTGATTGCTGACACTGGCTGGCTCTGGATTCATCCTGGAAATACTGATTGCTGACACTGGCTGGCTCTGGATTCATCCTGGAAATACTGATTGCTGACACTGGCTGCAGCCACAGCTGGGGCTATTGGAACTGCACTTGTGTTTGGACTTCCTCAGCTGGGTTCTAAAAGCAAGCCTCCCAAAGAGCCAGGAGAAAGCCATCCCACCCTCACTCGGACGTGAATGGCCTCATTTTTTGTTTGTTTCTTTGTTTGTTTTGCTCTTTAGGGCCGCACCTGCGACATATGGAAGTTCCCAGGCTACGGGGCGAATTGGAGCTTTAGCTGCTGCCCTACACCACAGCCAGCAACGCAGGATCCGAGCCGCATCTGCAACCTACACCACAGCTCAGGGCGACGCGAGATCCTTAACCCACTGAGCGAGGCCAGGGATTGAACCTGCAACTGCTCCTTTAACCACAAGATTAATACATCACTCATCAAAAGAGTGTGCGCTTTGGCCTGAAGATGATAGGAAGCAATGTATTAGAAGATAAGATTTCGGGAGTGCCCTGGTGGCTCAGGAGGTTAAAGATCCTGTGTTATCACTGCTGTGGCGTGGGTCACTGCTATGGTGTGGGTCACGGGCCAGGTTCCACCCCTGGCCAGGGAATTTCCACATGCTGCAGGGGCAGCCAGAAACAAAAAACAAAAACAAACTAAAAAAAAAATAAAAAGGAGATTCGATTATAACAAAAGCAGAGAATTTACACTAAAACCTGGTGGCGTGATTTTGGAGCTTATGGGGAAATACGGACTCAAGGATGAAGTGTTACCACCTTCACTTTTTTGGAGGTGTATTGTAACACAGTGAAGTGCACTAATCTTAAGGGTATAAACGTGAAGAATTTTTACGTATGCAAACACCCATGTAACTACCCCCAGATCAAGACGGAGGCGAATCCCCATCCCCGCCCACAGTGCCCCCTGCCCTATCACCATACCCGCCCGGGGAACCACTGCCTTGGCCTCCGCCGCCTCCAGCCAGCACCTGTTCCTGGACTCCACGAAGTGGCACGGTCTCTGTGAAAGATCCTCTTCACCAGGTCAGCCGCACGCCCACGACACTGCGTTCCCGACGCCTGGCTGACAGTCCATTAAACGAAGGAGCCCCAGCTGGCCTGCCGATGAACGGCTCGTCTTCTGGGGGTTCCGGCGACTCCGACTCGAGCGGCTAGGCGCGTTCTGACACTCCTCCTGGTGGGCCACACCCTCAGCGCTCGACTCGGCGGCTTCTTCCGCGGGGAGCGCGGGCGCTATAGCCACACCGCAGCGCAGGACCTCCCGCCGCCCTCCGGGCCCGGAGTCCGCGACTCGCGGACGAGGCTTCCAGGGAATCTCAGGCCCGGGGGCGCCCCGCCGGCAGGACGCCGGAAGTGGTCGCAGCCTGCTGACGTCTAATTGGCCCCCGGCCTGCAACAGGCGCCGGAAGTGCCTCCCCTGTGGGGCGGGGCGACCTGCAGGGCCGGTGGGTCTCCCGGCGGTGCGGCGGGGCAGACGTGTTACAGGGAAGGGAGGGATTTTTGCGAAGAGGAGGGAGCGGGGAGTAGCCGGCAGCTTCACAGGACGGGACGCCGGGAACCGTCAGCCTCCTCCCGTCTTTTCTTCTTTCTGGACCTGACGGGACCTCTCGATTGACAGTCGAGGGTTCGAACCGGCAGACAGACGCGCGGTGCGGGGACCGTAGACTAAAAGGCGGGGGAGGCCATGATTCCTGCGGGCGGGCCGTGGATCTGGGCGCCTCGACCGCCACCCAGACCCACGCCCAATCCTTCGGCGCTTCTCGAAGCTCCCGCGGCAATTTCGGTCTTTGGGGGCTGGACCAGTTGAGAGCGCCTGCCGGAAGGGGCTGCCTCCCTGGATGGGGGCAAAATTTGCATTTCTCCGCTATCAGTTCAGGGAGAAAAGTCAGTAACTCATCGGGATCAAAACTGTGACATCTGGAGTTCCCGCTGTAGCGCAGCGGGTTAAGGATCCGGTGTGGTCTGTGCGGCGGCTCAGGTTGCTGCTGGGATTCGATCCCTGGCCGGGGAACTTTATGCCAGGAGTGCCGCTGTGGGGAGGGGGGAGTGATATCTGATTCCCCACCAATTACCAGGAGGACAGTATCCACTTTATACTGACCAGGAAACCTAGAGTGAGGAAAGAAAATCAGACTTTAAATAAATTCCAGGCAGCAGGCGTTTCCTGTCCCTCAGTTAAGAGGATTGCCACCCTCTGTCCGCATCCAGTAATACACCAGGTGACATCTGGATCCCAAAGCGCTTTACCTCCGAATAATCTGTCATCCCGATTCAGTTTGTAGATAGGAGCCCCCTCACTTCCAACATCAGTACCTAAATTGCAAGGTGGAATCAAGACCATGTAGACACAGATCGAGGTATGAGGCTTTAAAGTTCCATGTCTTAGGTTTTCCTCAATAGAAGGTTATTGGGACTGACACCGGATCCTTTACCCACTGAGCAGGGCCAGGGATCTGCCCCGCGTCTTCACGGGTACTAGTAGGGTTCATTACTGCTGAGCCACAACGGGAACTCCTGACGGCTAATTCTTTCCGTCTGTCTGACACACAGTTGTCTTCGACAGGGGTAGAAACGCTTGGTGGAGGGAAGGCCTACAGACAGGCGCCCTGTCGGGGTCAACGTGCCTCACCTGGCTCATCCTGCCGCGCGCTCTGAGGCGTAGAAATGTTCTACCTCCGAACACTTGAAGTGTGGCTTATGTGACCGAGGAACTGAGTTTTCAAAAATTTTGTTTTGATTAATTTACACTTAAAGAGCCACTGGTAGCTAGTATTGTCTTTGTGCTAGCCCCAGAGGCCCCCCGCCGTCTGTGGAAAAATCAGTTTTATTAAAATGTCTCGGAGTTCCTGCGTGGTACAGTGTGTTAAGAATTGGACTGTACTGGCTCGGGTCGCAGAGCAGGTTGCACGTTCAATCCCGGGTCTGGCGCGGTGGATTAAAGGATCTGGGGTTGCTGCAGCTGCAGTGTGGTTCACAGCCTTGGCTCAGATTCCGTACCTGGTCCAGGAACTTCCATATGCTGCGGGTGCGGTTATAAAGTAACAATAATAATACCAATAAAATGTTTCTTCCATCTGATAGTTGATTAAGGATTTGAAGAAATACTGCATAGATATTATTTGTTAGAACAGGCAATAGAACACTACAAGACATTTAATTTTTATTTCCTTTTTTTTTTTAGTTTTTCTTTTTCAGTCACCCCTGTGGCATGTGGAGGTTCCTGGGCCAGGGATCGAGTCTGAGCTACAACTGCAGCAATGCCAGATCCTTAACCCCCGTGCCGGGCCAGAAATTAAACCTGTGCCCCAGAGCTCCAGAGACGCCAGCGATCCCATTGTGCCACCGTGGGAACCCCAAGCACTTGCTTTTCTAAGTTTGAGTAGCGGTAAGAGTCCCCTTCCGTCCAGGAACCTTCCCGGGAATGACAAATAACAGCAGGTGTGTATGTCTCAGCTTCGGGCTCTCTGGCCCCGCGGCAACAGCCTTCTTCAACCGTCACCTCCTCCCTGTGGTTCTTCTGACCATTAGTAACCTTGGCCTAACACTGAGCGGGAGGAAGGAGACAGGAAGTGCTGTGTAATATTTAGTAGCTGTGCCAGCTCCTGAGGGGGAGGCCTTGGAATCATCTCCCAGCTCCAAGCAGCATCATACAGAGCACCCATCAGGAGGAAGCAGGCTTTACCAAAAGACTCACAGGGTGCGGGTGGGGGTCGGGTCATGTCCGAGTTCCTGTCCCTAAAGACAAGGTCTCCTTAGAGCTGAAGGTTTAGCCTGGAAAACTCTTTTCTTTTTTGTCCTCCTCAGGAAAGCACGGTTGTGCCACTTTGTATTCTTGCAACAGTTCCACCTCGGAGAGCAATGAAAGCTGCAGCTACAATGTACGGAACAGGAACTCAGGACCGTACATTGTGTTTCACAACTGTTGCTGCCTTTGGTCTCACACTTGATTGTCTGCAGCTCAGGCTTCAGGATGAGAAGCTTGAGTCTGGAGGTGGTAAGAATTTCAATATCTGTCTGTTGCTTTTTTAAAAAAACCAACAACTTTATTTTTAATGAATGATGGACTCCCCAAAGTTGCAAAGGTAGTATACAGCATGATTACATTACACGGTCAAAGCCAGGAACCCAGCAGTGCATGGGTGGTGTGTGTGTGTGTGTAGATTCATAGCCACCAATGCAGTCAAAATGCAGAGCTATCCTATCAGCACAAGGACCTCCATCCTACTGTCCCTTTGCAGTCACTCCCCTCCCCACATTCCTAACCCCCTTTGACCATTAATCTGTCACTACAAGAATGTTATATAAATGGAAACCTATGTATGTGACCTTTTGCAGCTGACTTTTCCCCTCATCGCAGTGTTCCTGAGACCATCCAAGCTGTTGCATGTATCAGTACATCTTTCCTTTTCTTTCCTGAGTCATAGTCCATGCTCAGGATGTACCACAGTTTGTTCAAGCAAGAGGGACATTTTGGCTTGCTCCCAAGTTTTTGTCTGTTACAAATAAAGTTTCTGTGAACAACTGTGTTCAGGTTTTGGTCTGTTCCTCAGTTTCCATTTCTTTGGGATAAATGTAATTAGTAGGTTGGATGTTTAGTTGTTTTGTTTTTAGAAACTGTCAAATTGTTTTCCAAAGTGTCTGTACTGTTTTATATTCCCACTAGCAATGCAAGAGAAACGCACTTCCTCCGCAGCCTGTCTAGCATTTGGTATTGTCGCTTTTTTTTTTTTTTTTTTGTCTTTTTAGGGACATACCTGCAGCATAAGGAAATTCCCAGGCTAGGGGCTGAATCGGAGCTGTAGCTGATGGCTTACACCACAGCCACAGCAGCGCCAGATCTGAGCCGCATCTGTGACCTACAACACAGCTCACCACAATGCCGGATCCTTGGCCCACTGAGTGAGGCCAGGGATTGAACCCACAACTTCACGGTTCCTAGTTGGGTTTGTTTCTGCTGCGCCACAATGGGAACTCCTACTATTGAGTTTTGAGTTCTTTATGTAATTTGGATATGAATCCTTTTTCAGATAAGTGATTTTCAAAGATTTTCTACTACTCTGTAGTTAGTTTTTGCAGCCCATTAACAGGGTCTTTGCACAGCAAATGAGTTGAATTATATCATTTTTATCCATTCTTCCAATCTCTCTTTTTTCTTTCTTTTAGTATTGTAATTATTGTTGCTTTTCTTTTTGGCTGCACCCTTGGCATGTGGAAGTTCCCAGACCAGGGATCAAACCTGCATCATAGCAGTGACCAGTCACAGAAGTGACGACACCAGGTGCTTAACTCATTAAGCCACAAGGGAACTCCTTAATGTAATTATTAGTAAGTTAAGGTTTAAGTGTGTCATTTTTTATTTTCTGCTTTCTGTTTTTCAGTTTAGTTTTTTGTACCTTTCTGTTATTTGAACATTTTCGGATTTCATTTTTTTTTTTTTTGGCTGCATCCACAGCGTGTGGGAGTTCCTGGGCCAGAGATCATACTTGAGCAAGAGCAGCTACCTAAGCCACAGCAGTGACAACGTTGGATCCTTAACTGCTAAGCCTCCAGGAAACTCTTCTAGAGCTTTCTTTAGGTTTGTGTTTTAGGGCTGCACCTCGGGCACATGGAAGTTCCCAGGCTAGGGGTCAATTGGAACTGCAGCTGCCGGCTTAAGGCCACAGCCACAGCAACATGAGATTCGAGCTGCGACTGTGACCTACGCCAAACCACAACGCCGGACCCTTAACCCACTGAGCGTGGCTTCATGGATACTAGTTGGGTTGTTAACGCACTGAGCCACAATGGGAACTCTCCACTGACTTTTTAATTCACCTTTGTGCCAATATCACAGTGCTTTAATTATAATTTTATATGAAGCAAAATACATTCTCCATCTTGGTGTCACCTGCACACCCCCCCCCACGAGTTCCCCTTCGCGGAACTCCGAGACGACGTTCCCCATTTCTCCCCGGAAGACTGAGGGACAGCACTGACGTGAGAGGACGCTGTTCAAACCGGGGCGTGTGTACTCCCGACGCGCATGCGCACCCCCAGGGCTGGGATTGGACGGAACCACCGGGCTGGGCGAGGGGAAAACACGTCACGGGCGAGGCGGGACGATGGAGCTGACTCGCCATGGTCTCCGCAGCTACCAGGTAAGGCTGTAGGGAGACACCGCCGTGGCCAGAGGCGCGGCGAGTCCCGGCTCGAGCGCATCTCGCGTTCGAGCGTAGAGAAGCGGTGGAGAGGCCGAAGCCCAGAGAGCCTTGCTCGGTGGGCCCAGCTCGGGCCCTTGCTTCGGAGTCCGGCTTGGCGTTTTCTGCTTGGGGAGCTGCTCCTTCGCTGAGCCGTGAGCCTCGGTTTGCGCCGCTGCAAGTGGGTGTAGGCAGGCGGTGGACCCAGTTTCCCCGACTCTCCTCGGTGCGTGTCAGCCCCGCCCCGTGCAGGCTGGCAGCACCTGTCAGGGTTCAGAGTTAGGGAAGCAGGTACTCTCTTCGGAAGCAGGGCAGGGGTAGCCACTGTGGATCTCTTACTCCTCCCGCCCTTGCTCTGCCACTTCCCGAGCTGTGCTGCTTGGGCTTGCGTCCTGAGCTGTAACTTTGGGAATGATGCGTCCACTCCTGAGGCTGTCGTGACGCGTAATGAGATTGCGCGTGGCGCGTGGACTATACCAGCTAGCGTGTGGCACAGAATAGGTAGTCAACAAATGGTCCTACCCATAGAGCCTGTCTTCAGTTCCCTTTCCTACAGTGATTTGACAGTTGACTAGTTACTTTTTTGTTTGTTAGCTCTTCAGCCGCGCCGAGGCATGCCAGAAGTTCCCAGGCCCAGGATCCCATCCTGTCACTGCGCCACAGCAGTGACAACCCCGGGTCCTTCCTTAAACGCTAGGCCGCCGGGGAACTCCTAACAGTTTTTATTATTATTTTCTTTTTTTGCCTTTTCTAGGGCCGCTCCCGAGGCATATGGAGGTTCCTAGGCTCAGGGTCGAATCAGAGCTGTAGCCACCAGCCTACGCCAGAGCCACAGCAATGCGGGATCCGAGCTGCGTCGGCAACCTACACCACAGCTCACAGCAACCCCAGATCCTTAACCCACTGAGCAAGGCCAGGGATTGAACCCGCAACCTCATGGTTCCTAATCGGATTTGCTAAACACTGAACCACAACGGGAACTTATTTTTAAAATAACTTTTGGGCATCATATACACGTATGTTTCTTGAACATGATACTTCTCAGAGTTCTCTTGTGGTGCAATGGGTTAAGGATCCAGCATCGTCACTGCAGCAGATTGGGTTGCTGCTGTGGCTCAGTTTCTGTCCCTGGCCTGGGAACTTTGAGCTGCTACATGCATGGCCAAAAACCCCCAAAACTTGCTCTTCTTAGTGGAGTTACAAAGACGTGTGTTTTTCTTCTTTCAGCCTGTGTGTGGGGAGAACAAAGAGGAAGTCAGTTTCTAGCGAAGTGGTAGATAGAGGGGTTCCCATTGTGGCTCATTGGTAATGAACCTGCCTGGTAACCACGAGGATGAGGGTTTGGAAAAGACTTCTTTCCCCTTTTTTTTTTTTTACTGCCTGTATTTAGGGTAGTATACCTAAGAATAGACTCTGTAAGCCTGGACATAAAAGGGCTGGATGTTGGGGGGGGGGTTCTTGTATTACTTCTCTGATTTTATCATAATTAACTTTTTTTTTGCTTTTTTTTTTTTGCTTTTTAGTCTTGCAGTCAAGGCATAGAGAAGTTCCTTGGCTAGGGGTCGAATCGGAGTACAGCTGCTGGCCTACGCCACAGCAACAGCAACATGGGATCCAAGCCGCGTCTGCAACCTACACCACAGCTCACCACAATGCCGGATCCTTAACCCACTGAGTGAGGCCAGGGCCCAAACCCACATTCTCATGGATACTAGTTGGGCTCATTACCACTGAGCCACAGCGGGAACTTCCCATAATTAACTGTTTGTAATGAGGACGTCCATATCCCTTCTATTAGGCAGGAGATAAAGTGGCCTCTCTTGTGTCTGGGGAGTCTACCTGCTCGTTCCAATTAGGGTCCACCTGAAGGACAGCGAGAGCTTACTGGGTCGTTAGTGGGGTCTTGAGTATGTAAGGTGTCTGCATGGGCTTGGGCTGCCAGCCAGATTCGTTCCTTTGGGGGAGAGAGTAGAGCTAAGCATAGCACAGATATCTTGCCAGGTTAAATCAGAAGAGGGGAACTCCTGTCATGGTGCAGCAGAAACGCATCCGACCAGGAACCATGAGGTTGTGGGTTCGATCCCTGGCCTCACCCAGTGGGTTGACGATCTGGCGTTGCCGTGCTCTGTGGTGTAGGTTGCAGATGAGGCTTGGATCTGGTGTTGCTGTGGCTGTGGTGTAGGCTGGCAGAAATGATTAGGCAGAGGACAGGGGACATTTAGGGCCGTGAAGCTGTTCTCTGTGGTCACATGTCGTTCTACGTTTTTCCTTTTTCTTTTTTGCTTTTTTAGGGCCGCACCGGCAGCACATGGAGGTTCCCAGGCTAGGGGTCCAACTGGAGGTACAGCTGCCAGCCTGCACCACAGCTCACGGCAAGACCAGATCCTTGACCCACTGAGCGAGGCCAGGGATTGAACCTGCAACCTCATGGTTCCTAGTCGGATTCGTTTCCGCTGCACCACGACGGGAACGCCCTCATTCTACATTTTTCAAAGCCCATAGTGTCCCCAGCAGTAAAGCTTCACATAAACCACGGATTTGGGGTGGTTATGACGTGGGCTTGTTGGTTGTCACTAGTGCAGCTCTGTGATGGGAGGCGTGGTGGCGGGGAAGGCTGTGTGGGGGGAGGAGTGGGCGTCGGGAACTCTGTACTTGACTCGCTTTTTCTGTGATCCTAAAGTTACTCTAGAAAATAGAGTTTATTGATTGAATAATTGAAAAAACAATAGCAGCCCCAAAACAGTGAAATTATCTATTCAAAGAAGAAACTGCCAACCCAGAATTCTGAATTTTGTTTCTAAAACTATCCTTCGAGGAGTTCCCGTCGTGGCGCAGCGGAAATGAATCTGACTAGGAATCATGAGGTGGCGGGTTCAATCCCAGGCCTCGCTTAGTGGGTTAAGGATCTGGTGTTGCCATGAGCTATGATGTAGGTCAGAGATGTGGCTCGGATCCTGCGTTGCCGAGGCTGTGCCGTAGGCCAGCAGCTGCAGCTCCGATTCAACCCCTCGCCTGGGAACCTCCGTATGCTGCAGGTGCGCCCTTGAAAAGCAAATAAAATAAAATACAGGGAAAGCAAAGATACTCGCCGCAAACAACGACTGAGGTCGCCTACTGATGGCAGGCTTACCTTTCGAGAAATACTAAAGGCAGTCCTTGTAACCCCGGCTGGGCCTCAGGAGCACTGGGAATGGTTAATTTGTGGGCAGGTGAACAAGATTGTATAAATACATTTTTTTTCCTCTGTCTTTAACTTTTGTGACAGTTGTGAGATTGTGTTAAAGCCGTTATTATTTCATTATCGGCTTTGTAACATATTTAGAGGTAGCATATCTGACAATAAATGCCGAAGGGGACGAGCCGTGGCCCGAGCAGAAGTTTGATAAAGGGCTGCTGTCACCGGGAGTGACAGTCCCGTGTGGGACGGGAACGGGCGGCTCAGGGGGTGGGCGAGGTGGTGGAGGAGGGAGGTCACAGACCTGAGAGCCACGGAGGAAGCTCCCCAGTGAGTAGCCAGTCGCCAAGAGTTATGCTGCCAGGGGGTGTGCGGGCGGAGTGGCAGTGGGTCGGTAGCTCACAGTCCTCAAGCAGCTGCGGGGGAGGTGACCAAGAGGAAGGCAGGTGGTCGCGAGGAGGAGTGGACAGCGTCGCAGCCGAGGGACTTTGGGGAGGAGGGGACGTCGGGAAGCGCAGCGACGGCCGCCCGCCCCCTCGTGCTGGACTGCAGGGTGTGAAGGGGAGGTCCGTGCCCAGGTGGAGCCCGACCTGCTGGGGGCACCAGGGGAGAGGGCCTCTCGGAGCAGAGGTGGAGGATGCAGGGGCTTTGCTGGGGACCGACCCAGCGGACCGCTGGGTGGCAGAGCCCCGCTGCGGAGGGAGAGGGTCAGGAACGGCAGGTGCAGCGTGGCTCGGGGTGCAGGAGCCTGGGGCTGCCTCAGGGACCCCTGGTTTCCAGCCAGGCGCGGGGATGAGCTTGGGCCTCGAGGGGGGTGGGGGCCTTCCAGGGGGCTGCTCCTGGCCCCCTGTCGAGGGAGGCTGGGCGAGAGGCCATTCTCCTGCCCCAGGGCACGGAGGGTGGCGCATGGCCCGGTCGACTGCTGCAGAGATCTTCAGGGGCTTCTGCACCTTGAGATCATCAGAGGACGGTGGGAAGCGTCCAGATGCCCAGGTCTCCTCCTTTCTGGAATTACCGATTCAAGGGTCTGTGGTGCGTGAGGCCCTGGAGCTGCGCTCTCACGGGTGCACCTGAGGCCGTGAGTGACTCCGCTGCCGTGCGTGGACGTGGCTCGGGCCAGGGCGCTCTGGACTATGCTGGGAAGGGAGGCCTGGAACACCTGGTGATCAACTCTGTCGTCGCCTGGTCTCAGGTGCCCCCAAGGGACCCAGTCAGGACCCCGACCTACCTGCCGCCCCACGCAGATGCCGCTGAAACTGGACGTTGGCCCATTTGTTCCTCTTGGTGTTCTAGTTGGTGGTTTTTGATTTTTCCTTTTTTTTTTTTCCATTTTAGGGCCTCACCTGAGGCATATGCACGTTCCCAGGCTAGGGGTCAAATCAGAGCTACAGCTGCCGGCCTACACTGTAGCCACAGCAACTCGGGATCCGAGCCACATCTGTGACCTACACCACGGCTCACAGCATCGCTGG
This sequence comes from Phacochoerus africanus, assembly GCF_016906955.1. Classification (NCBI taxonomy): domain Eukaryota; kingdom Metazoa; phylum Chordata; class Mammalia; order Artiodactyla; family Suidae; genus Phacochoerus; species Phacochoerus africanus. Next base: position 60,685,452 of record NC_062557.1, read on the forward strand.
ATCCTTGACCCAGTGTGCAAGGCCAGGGATCGAACCCCCATCGACTAAGGGGTACGAGTCAGATTCATTTCCTGTGCCACAACGGGAACTCTTATTTGGTGGTAATTTTAAGTCAATTTTATTTTGCAGGTTTGATACTAATTATTCCCTTTTCCAACCGTATTTTAGCAAAGCTGAGCCTGAAAGATTATAGACGTGTTCACAGATACGCAAAAGTAGAGCAAATTCCCGGGTAGCCTTTGCCCAGTTTCACCAGCCATCAGTGTTTTGTCAACTTGGAGGAAAGAAACTTAAATCTTGCATTTCCTGACTGACAAATTGGACTACTCTATGTATGTATTTATCTTTGAGGCCCCATCTGCCGCATATAAAAGTTCCCAGGCTAGGGGTCAGATTGGAGCTGTAGCTGAGGACTACACCACAGCCACAGCAACGCCAGATGAGCTGCAACTGCAACCAGAGCTGCAGGCTGCACCAACGCCAGATCCTTAACCCACTGAGCAAGGCCAGGGATTGAACCTGCATCCTCACACATACCATGTTGAGTTTTAACCTGCTGGGCCCCATGGGGACTCCTGTAAATTTGACTTTAAAATGTGTTCGCCTTTACCTCCTTCGTGGCTAAGCTTATTAATGCTAATATGACCAGAAAAATCTTTGTTATTTTACAGCGTTTATTGACTTTTTGGTTTAAATGCATTTTTTTAAATTTATTTATTTTTGGCCACACTCGTGGCATGCCCAAGTTCCCAGGTCAGGCATTGAACCCGCACCACAGCAGTGACAGTGCCGGATCCTTAACAGCTGGGCCACCAGGGAGCTCCAGTGCAGTTTTAAAAGCAATGGTCTTCATGCGGTTACACACCCTTAACAGTAAACATGGTGAATATAAAAAGAGTTCCCGTCGTGGTGCAGTGAAAGCGAATCTGACCAGGAACCATGAGGTCTCGGGTCCGATCTCTGGCCTCACTCAGTGGGTGAAGGATCCGGCGTTGCCGTGAGCTGTGGTGTAGGTCGCAGACGCGCCTCAGATCTGGCGTGGCTGTGGCTGTGGCTGTGGCTGTGGCTGTGGCTGGCAGCTGGAGCTCCCATTCCACCCCTAGCCTGGGAACCTTCCATATGCTGCAGGCGCTGCCCTAAAAAGAAAAAAAAAATAAAAGACATTTTCAATTTAGGACATTTTTTTCTTTTCATATAGGCTCTGGAATTTGCAAAATAGTTTTTTAAGCCTGAAAAGGCTCAGAGAGAGAATTAAGGGGGGACGTATCTCTGGGGAAAGTTAAATCTGCCGGCAGCTCTTAGTGGAATAAATAGGCTGATTGATGGCTCACTGCGGACCTGCCCTGAGGAGACACAGCTGTGTCCTCAGGGAGCTCTCTGGAAGGCCCTGGCAAGAGCAGGCGACGGGGTGCGGGCTGGGCTATTTTAAGTGCAGGCTTAGAAGCTGGCCCTGGATAAACTTTCTCAGTGATTGTGCCTCCCTTCCCTTCAGTCCTTCCAGCTGCAAAGTCCTTGCCATGCGTTTTCTGGCTTTAAAAATCGCTGCACCACAAGTTTAGGTAGAAGCATTATAAAAAACTGCTTTAGAAAAAAAAGAAAGGCACTTCAGAGAAAAGGGCATTCCCTGGTTAAATTTCACAGTAACGTTCTTCGGTCCCAACTCAGGGTGAAGCATCATCTTAAATAAATTGTATAAGAGAGAGAAGAGTGGACGGAAGTAAATAATTTGTCCAAATCCATGAGGAAACTAATTTGTTAGAATTTTAAAATAATCCAATTTCAGCTGTGAGCCTGCTTGAAATTAGCATTTAATGTTTGTTCGGTTTGGGTTTTGTTTTGCGTTTTAGGTCATATGGACGTTCCGAGACTGGAGGTCGAATCAGAGCTACAGTTGCCGGCCTGCGCCAGAGCCACAGCAACGCGGGATCCGAGCCGCGCCTGCGACCCACACCACAGCTCGCGGCAACGCCGGAGCCTTAACCCACGGAGCAAGGCCAGGGATCGAACCTGCGTCCTCACGGAGTAGTCAGATTTGTTTCCTCTGAGCCACGATGGGAGCTCCTGGTTTTAGTATTCTGTTGAGGATTTTTGTGTCACTGTTCAAAGGGGTTACTGGCCTGTAGTTTTCTTTCAGTGTTTTTCTTGGTGTCAGGGTAATGCTGGAATGAGTTAGACAGTTTCTTGCCTCTTCAGTTTTGGGGAGAAGTTTCAGAAGTTTTGGTATTTGTTCTTTAAATATTTGGTAGAATTTCCAGTGAAGCCATCAGGTCCAGGACTTTTCTTTGTTGAGATTTTTCTTTTCTTTTCTTTTCTTTTTTTTTTTGTCATTTTGCCATTTCTTGGGCCGCTCCCGTGGCATGTGGAGGTTCCCAGGCCAGGGGTTGAATCAGAGCTGCAGCCACCGGCCTACGCCACAGCTCACGGCAACGCCAGATCGTTAACCCACTGAGCAAGGGCAGGGATTGAACCCGCCACCTCATGGTTCCTAGTCGGATTCGTTAACTACTGCGCCAGCCACGATGGGAACTCCTGTTGAGATTTTTGATTACTGATTGAATTTCCTTAATGGCCGTAAGTCTATTTATATTTTCTGTCTTCATGATTTAGTCTCAGTAGGTTTTGTGTTAGTAGGAACGTGTCCGTTTTGTCCAGGTCATACAGTCTGTTGGTATACTGTGTTCTTAGTTCTCTTTTATAGCTTTTTTATTTCTGTAGGATCAGTAGTAACGCCCTCACTTTCTTTTCAGATGTTAGTAATTTGAGTATGGGGGGTTTTTGTTTGTTTGTTTTGTTTTTTCATTTTTGGTCTCTCTGCAGCATATGGAGTTCCCAGGCCAGGGATCAGATCTGAGCCCCATTTGTGACCTAAGCTGCAGCTACAGCAATGCCGGATCCTTAACCTGCGGTTTCTGGCTGGGAATTGAACCTATGTCCCAGTGCTCTCAAGACGCCCCAATCCCATTGCATCACAGTAGGAACTCCCAAGAGCGTGTTTTTAAATTGAATTTTCTAGTTTTGCTTTTGTTATTGATCTCTAACCTCACCCCACGTGGTTGCCAATGATTCTTTGTCTGATATCTGTCTTTTAAGTATTGAGACTAATTTGAGACTTCTTTTGCGGCCTAACGATGGTAATCCTTAATTTCTCCCTTACTGTCCCCCCCCCATTTTTTGCTGCACCTGAAGCACATGGAAGTTCCCAGGCCAGGGACCAAATCTAAGTCCCTGATGTGACCTATACCACAGCTGCAGCAATGCTGCATCTTTAACCCACTGTGCCAGGCCAGGGATCGAACCTGCACTCTCATGGCTACTAGTTGGGTTTGTTACTGCTGAGCCACAAGGGAACTCCCCTTATGCTCTGTTTATTTTTCTTCTCTTTTTTCTTCTGTTCCTCAGATTCCATAATTTCCATTGTCCTGTCTTCAAGTTCACTAACTCTTTTTTCTTCTTATTCAAGTCTGCCTCTGAATCCCTCTAGTGAATTTTTCATTTCAGTTTTGTTCTTTTCGGCTCCCGTATTTCCTTTTGGTTTCTTTTTAGGTTTTGTCTCATTATTGATGTTTCCTTTTTTCTTCATACATTATTTTCTTGACTCTGCTTCTTTCTTTAGTTTTTTGAACATCTTTAGACAGTTGTTTTAATATCTTTTTTGGGTAGACCTACTACCTTCAAGTCCTTTTCAGGGACAGTTTCTGTTGTTTTTTTCTTTTGAATAGGCCATGGTTTCCCATTACTTTGTGTGCGTTTTTGTTTTGTTTTGTCTTTTTGCCTTTTCTAGGGCTGCTCCCGCGGCATATGGAGATTCCCAGGCTAGGGGTCTAATCGGAGCTGTAGCCGCCGGCCTGCGCCACAGCCACAGCAACTCGGGATCCGAGCCACGTCTGCAGCCTACACCACAGCTCACGGCAAGGCCGGATCTTTAACCCACTGAGCGAGCCCAGGGATCGAACCCGCAACCTCATGGTTCCTCGTCGGATATAACCACTGAGCCACAGCGGGAACTCCTTTGTGTGCGTTTTGATTTGTTGAACATTGTGCATTTGAATCTGATACGGTAACTTGGAAAATCAGATTTTCTCCATTCCCTGGCATCTGCTGTTTTTTGTTACTGTCTTTATTATTATTATTATTATTATTTTAGCCTCTCTCTGTGCCGAGAATAGGCCTGATATATGAACATAAGGTCTTCTCAAGCCTTTTCTAAAGCTGTACCTTCCCCTGGGCAGGCATGGTCACTTTCTAATTTCCCCCATACATAATTTCAGTTGCTTTTGAATGTTCTTGTCTTTAATTGCCAGCTTTCAAAGAAAAAAATGAAGGGAGGACAAAACCGCACTGGCCCTTTAAACCTCTGGCATTCACCTCATTGGGGTGGAGGTGCAGCCACAGTGGCCTCCCCGCCCCTGCCCTGCCCCCCACAGCAGATTGGGAAGTGACAGGCAGCGACGGGGCACAGAGCCCTGCTCTTTGGAGGACAGGGTCACTTTTGCCTCCCTCACTCCCACAGGCCGTGTGCAAGCTGCTCCAGGGACACGTGCACAGCTGCCCGTCCCTGGGGAACCCTGTGCAGCTGCTCCTGCACTCAGAGCTGAAATTGGCCACAACTGCATCCCAGCCTCTCCAAGTATTTGCACGACGTCAGTGGACCCAGAGCTTCAGAGTAGTTCCATCAGACAGGTGCTGTGAGTGCAGCTGTGTACGAGTGAGGGGTCCCCTCTCTCTCTCTCCCTCGTCTTTCTAGAGCCCTTTCAATGTCTGTTTTGTTTGCTAATCTCCCACTGATGTGTCGTCTCCACGAGGACAGTGGTTTATTTCCTGCTTCATTCACTGTACCCCACAGCCTGGGAAAATGGACACCGTAGGTGCTCAGTAAATATTTATTCGGTGACTCTAGACTGTGGCACATAGTGGGTGACGCCGCTCCATCTTGCGTCCACCCCGTGGCGGGTGGTGGGTGACTGCTCCGTCCTGTGTGCAGATGCCGTGAGCGACCGTGTTTTACCCTCACGTTTCTGGGGCTGACGCCTGTGCACAGGTCCTGTAGAGGCACAGGTCTGGGGTCCAGAAACTCCTTTACACACTCCGTCTGACCTCACGTGGACCTTGGCGCCTTGTCTGTCTCACTGTTGTTGTTCTGTGTGGTTTTTCAGGTAACAAGCTGAAGCTCAGGAGGCACACACAAGCTGGCAGCCCCCTGGGCCGGGCGGTGGGCCGTCTGGGCTGTGAGTCAAAGCTTCAGGCGAGGCTTGTCCTCTAGGCAGGCCATGTTACCACAGTTGCAGTCGTTTCGTCTTGTGTGTCTTTGTTCTCCGTCTGTTCCTCTAGGTGCCACGAGGTAGGAACCCACGCTGGCTTGGTCTTTCACTCGCACTGCACGTCTGGCCACTTCTGACGGTGGAGCCCGAGGCGTCCCAGAGCTGAGAGGGTCCTCGGCACGTGAGCTGTGGGTAGGAAGTAGGAGCTTGGTCTTTTTGCCAAACGCGCCTGAACGTGCCCAGCCCTTAACGCTGCCTGCTTGGCCGCCTTGGCTCAGCTCCTTTCTGAAGTCCTGCCTGGAGCAGCCTCCTTTCGGTCAGTTTCAGCGGGACTCCAGCACTTACAGTGGGCTTCCCGTGTGGTGTGTCACTGGAATACTCACCCCCGTTTTGACGTTAGGACGCTTAGCTGCCGGGGGAGAGTGGATCTGCCTGCATTGCACAGTGAGGACGTGACCGAGTGGACTCGAACCTGCTCCCTAGAGCTGACTTGGTGCTTTGTCACCCCAAGGGCGAGTCCCTTGTGTGGTTTCTGTCGGGGGTCGGGGGTGCTGGGCCTCCTGTGTGCTCTCAGAAAGAGGGCAGGATCATTCTGGCATCTTCCAGTAATACTGACTTCACTTCATTTTGTTCTTGTCTATTTATTTTTGTTGTTTTTTTAGGGCCACACTCATGGCACCTGGAGGTTCCCAGGCTAGGGGTCCAATCGGAGCTGTAGCCGCCGGCCTACCCCACAGCCACAGCAACACGGGATCCAAGCCACGCCTGCAGCCTACACCACAGCTCACTGGCAATACTGGCTCCTTCACCCACTGAGCAAGGCCAGCGATCGAACCCGCAACCTCATGGTTCCTGGTCGGGTTCGTTTCCACTGAGCCATGACAGGAGCTCCCCGAGTTCACTTTAAAAAGCACTTCTTCTTTTTTTTTTTTTGTCTTTTTGTCTTTGTTGTTGTTGTTGCTATTTCTTGGGCCGCTCCTGCGGCATATGGAGGTTCCCAGGCTAGGGGTCGAATCGGAGCTGGAGCCCCCGGCCTACGCCAGAGCCACAGCAACGCGGGATCCGAGCCGTGTCTGCAACCTACACCCCAGCTCACGGCAACGCCGGATCGTTGACCCACTGAGCAAGGGCAGGGACCGAACCCGCAACCTCATGGTTCCTAGTCGGATTCGTTAACCACTGCGCCATGACGGGAACTCCCTTCTTTTTTTTTTTTTTTTGGACTTTTCTAGGGCCGCACCCTCGGCATATGGAGGTTCCCAGGCTAGGGGTCGAATCGAAGCTACAGCTGCTGGCCTATGCCAGAGCCACAGCAATGCAGGATCCGAGCCGCGTCTGCAACCTACACCACAGCTCACAGCAGCGCCGGAGCCTTCACCCACTGAGCAAGGCCAAGGATCGAACCCGCAACCTCATGGTTCCTAGTCGGGTTCGTTAACCACTGCGGCACAACGGGAACTCCAAAAAGCGCATTTGAAACCAGACTTGTGTCTTGGTACAGGGTGTCTAGGTAGCTGTCACAAGTGCTGTTCTTCACCCTGTACCAACTCTTGGGCCTGCACGGAGCGCCTGGCCGCAGCGCCCCGGCCTGTGTCGGGAGCCTGCACCTCGGGGTCTGCGGCTGCCCCCGCCCCCCCCCCCCCCCCCCCCCCCCCCCCGCCCTCCCCGGCTGGGCTGCGTCTTACCCGTCTTACCCGAGAGCAGTGCTCGCTGCAGCCTGGCTGCTCTTCCGGGGCTGGGCCCTTGGCGCTGGGCTCCAGAACTCTCAGGCCTTCCTTCCGGTGGTGTCTCCGTGACGCCAGCCTGCAGCCCTCTCAGCGGCGGCCCGAGGCTGGCCTCCCAAAATACACCCCGCAGGCTCGCGTCCGAGGCTCGTTCTGGCACCCCGGGAGGGCCTGCTGGCCCGCAGCCTCCGCTGGCCTCTGCTCTGCGTCCTCTGCCCCGGGTCCAAAGACCAGAGAAGACACGCGTGCCCGGACCCGCCACGGGCCCCTTTGCCGCCCCCGGAGGTAGGATGCTGTCCTGTCTTGTCAGCCAAAAGCGGCTGCGCTGCTGCGTCTCCTACGCGCGAGAGCAAGAAGGGGCAGCCTTCCTCTGCTCTAACGTTCTGAAATGAGCGACGCGTTTTTGGGTTATTTTCCGATGCGGGTCGTGCACGTGACCCTCCGCTCAGGTCACCTTAACTCGCACAGCTGTTGGAGCTGGCCATCCGCGGGGACGCACAGGAGCACCCTGGGCACCGCGTGTGCCACCCAGCGCTCCTTGCGGCGCGGCCCCGCGTCCTGCTGTCCAGCTGGAACCCTCTCTGCCCTTTGGCCCAGTTTTCTTGTGCACAACACGGCCCGTTATTTCAAGACTAATTTTAAGACCTGAACTCATTTTTGATTTTGGAGGGTTTTCAGATGTGGCTATTAATGGTGCCATTTCTATGTGTGGTTTCTGAGTATGTTCTAACTACCTGTTTTTATTTATGGTTCGACTTACTTTATTTTTTGTAATTGTTTGGGAGAAAAAAGGAATCTTAGGAACAAATTCTATCTGTGAAATGCCATGTGGAATTTTGTCTAAAGGGAGTTCCCATTGCGGCTCAGCAGGTTAAGAACACAACTAGTGTCCACGAGGACATGGGTTCGATCCTGGGCCTCACTGAGTGGGTTACGGGTCCCGCGTTGTCGTGAGCTGTGGTGTAGGTCGCAGATGGGGCTCAGATCCTGTGTTGCTGTGGCTGTGGTGTGGCCGGCGGCTGCAGCTCCGATTCAGCCCCTAGGCTGGGACCCTCCGCATGCCACGGGTGTGGCCCTGAAAAAAATACTTTTGGCTGAAGGATGGTGCCTGGATGAGCTGGCCTAAGAGGTGACATTTCTGCTCCGAGTTGCTTTCTTGGCAGTGGTCTCGCTTCTGGTGGGAGGTGCCGAAAGCCCTTTCAAAGAACCTCTGTAGAAATAGGAGAGCAGCTGAATCCGGGGGCACAGTGGGCACTGGGGCCTGAATGGCAGGTGCCTCCGCCTCCTTTAGGCTGCTCTGGAGCTCCGTCATCTGCTCCGTCATCTGCATGTGTGCTGGGCCGTGTGAGCGCCTGGACCCCAGTCCGCCTGGCCCTTGGCGCAGGTCGTGCTCCTGTGGCCTCCTGTCCAGGGAGCCTTGGGCAGACGGGTGCCATGTGCCTTTTGCAGAAAACAAGCCCCCTTTGACCTTGCTTTGGATAGAAGACTTATTTATTTCCTGGTCTGGACATGCGGCCAGCCAGGACGCAGGCCCTTCTTCCCCTTGCAGCTGTCCCTTTTGCTCAGAGAAGACCCCGCAGGAAGGAGTTGGCGCAGCTGCTGCTGAGGGTCCGGGCGGCCCCGGCACGGCCACACCTGCCGCACAGCGGAGCGAGAGCTGGGAGTTGGAAGAACTCCCGCAAAGAGTTGGGGTCGCCTCTCTTAGCAGCTTCCCCTGGTCAGGACGTTCCTCTGAAGTTGAAGCTGACCCCTGGGGGACGTCGAGCCTCCCACCTGGGTGGTTGCTGCGGGGGTCGAGCTGCTGCGCCAAGTCCTTGGTCCTGCGGGAACTTGCCCGACTGGGTGCCCACACGCTCCTTACAGAACGTGGGCTGAGACGGGCCCCCATAACCTGGCGGGGGGGTTCCCAGGGCCAGGAGACCTAGGCCGGCCTGCCATGTGCCAGGTGCGCGAGGAACGCCAGACGGGACGAGACGGTGTGTGGTCCCGTCGTCAGAGGTTGCTGGCGTGGGTTTTGAGCTGGCGCGTGGAAACGCAGCTGGGCGGGGGCTGTGCTCGGCTCCGGTGGGTGGCCTGGGGGGCTCGTCCTCCTCCCGCTCCTCCCCTGGCTGCTTGCTCCTGCCCTCGGCCTCGGCCACTGTTGCGCTGGCCACGTTTTCTGAAACAAACCTGGGGCTGTGTGGGACTCTGACGTCGGATGGGATTGGGGCTCCTTCTTTCTATTTGTCAATTGCATTAAACGGGACCTCGTTTTGCAGACGTGGGTGCGGAGGCCCCGGGCCCTGGGGTCCCTTACCTGGGCTGAACGTGGCCGAGCCAGGACGGGAGCCCGCCAGGCCAGGCGAGGGCTCGTCCTTGCAGCCCTGTGCTGCCGCCACCATCCGCACGTTTTCAGGCGGTCTCCGAAACCGCCGAGTTTGGGCACCGGTGGGCCGCGTACTGGCGCTCAAGCCCGCGTAGCCTTCTGTGGGGTCCGCTGCCGCCCGGGCCGTAGGGCTGAGACAGGCCAGCTCCCCAGACAGGGCTGCGGTCGCCAGGGCCGGGACGCTGACCTCCGGTCCTTATGGAAGCAGGGCCCCCACCTCCCTGGGCACCTTGGGCAGTGGCTGGGCCACCTTGCAGCTCACCTGGTGAGGCCCTGGGGACAAAGCTCCCCGCAGTCATGGCTCTGAAGTCGACCCACCCCTCCCCTGCCCTCACGTGAACGCTCTGGGACTGTGGGAACCTCAGGGCCTGCCTGCGCTGCCGGTTGCCATAATCTTGTGCTAAAGTTCCTCTCACACACTGGCAATCATTCCTGCCCTCACACCCCCAAGGAACACTCCTGCACCCTGCTGTCTTCAGGGGTGGGGCGGTGTGGCCCCGGGCAGCCCGCCCCGGGCAGGCACCCCTGGCAACACCCCCAGCAGGGCCCAGGCAGCCCCCCCAAGGCAGCCTGGGGGGTGGTGCTCACGCTTGCTCTGCCGAGGTACCTGGAGTGCTCCCAGGTGCCAAGCGCAGCAGCTCTGGGTCCCACCTCTCCCCTGGGACCCAGCATGGCCTGAGCATCTAGCTGAAGGCCTGGGCTGGTGCCAGTAGTACCCAGGCAAAGAGCTTGGTTCTCAGAGCCACCTGGGCTGCCCCGTCACTCATGGGCTGGCCTGGCACAGTGCAGGGTCAGGGGAAGCATGTCCACTCAGCAGACTGTGGCCAGGGTTTTTCAGAAGGAGATTAAGTGCAGGTTGGTAGGACGTGGTCGTCTTTGTACGTGCTTGTGTGAGAATGTTCATTTCTGATGGTGACCGAGAATTCAGGGAGCTCCCGCCGTGGCGTCCCACTGCAATGGGATCAGCAGTGTCTTGGGAGCACTGGGGCACGGGTTTGCCCCCTGGCCCGGCACAGTGGGTTAAGGATGCAGTGTTGCCGCAGCTGGGGCTTAGTTTGGATCTGATCCCTGGCCCAGGAGCTCCATATGCTGCGGGGAGGCCAAAAAAAAAAGAGAGAGAGAGAGAATTTAGGTGTATGCTGAGTTTCCTGGCAGCCTAGCTGTTAGGGATCTGGCATTTTCACTGCTGTGGCTCAGGCCTGGGAACTCCCATGTGCCACAGGTGGAGCCGAAGAATAAATGACTAACTATCTAGGTGGGGGGGCACGGGAGGCGCGCACCCCTCCGAGGAAGGCTCGGCAGCCTCGGGCTGGTTGCTGCCCTTGCCTCCAGCCTCCTGGTCCGCGAGGAGGGTCTCACTCACGGTGTCACAGCCCCAGGGGTGGGCTGGGTGGGCACCTGTCCTCCCCAGTAGCTCCTCCTCGACGTGGTTTTAAGCCCGTGCCTCCTGGTTTTCTAGTTTCACAAACACAGGCGTTGGAAGTGATACTGTTACGTAAGTGCCCCAAACAGATTCCCGAGGGGAGCCAGGTCGGTGCTCCCTGGGGCTGGTGCAGAGCCGCCGTCCCTGCGTGCGGCCAGGCCCACGGCCCCGCTGCCGGCTCATGTCCCTGCACCGCGAGAGCTGCAGCCTGTGTGCGACGCGGGAGGGGCCAGCGAGTTCCCTGGCCCCCTCCCGCCTCGTCACTCACCGCTCTGGCTTTGTTCCTCCAGGAGGAGTCTGCTGAAGGCGCGGGCTATGGACTTGATCACCTCCACGGCCATCCTGCCCCTGCTCTTTGGCTGCGTGGGCGTCTTCGGCCTCTTCAAGCTGCTGCAGTGGCTGCGCACGAGGGCCTACGTCCGCGACGCCGTGGTGGTCATCACAGGCGCCACGTCGGGCCTGGGACGAGGTGGGTCGTGGGGGCCGGCAGTGCGGGCACACACACAGAGGCAGGGGGGTGACCCGGCCACATGAGCATGTCGCCGTCCTCAGTCCGGGTGGAAGGCAGAGCCTGCGTGCAGTGAGGGGCGGCCAGGCCTTCAGCACCTGCTCGGAGGCCACGGCCAGGGAGCAGACGCCGTCTGCGTCTGGGCAGCTCCCGCCCCGTCGTGGGGACGTGCTCCCAACTTTCCAGAACAGACCCCGATGTAACAAGTGCTTCTGCCTCTGCGGGGGCCAAACAGAACAGGCCTTTTCCTGGGCCGAGCCGGCATCGCCAGTTTACACCTGGGTGTCCAGTTCCCACGCCTGCCCTGGCAGGGCTCTGCCCCCAGCTGCCCTGGGCGCCCCCCAGCCGTCCTGGGCCCCCCCCCGCCGTCCTGCGGAGCGCTGCAGCGTGGGTTTCATGCGTGTTGGCACAGCTCTCTGCCTGTCTCCTGCTGTGTCTCTTAAGCTCTGTGAGTTTGTCCTTGTGAAACAGTAGGAAGGCCGAGGGCAGGGCTGCAGCGTCCTGGGCCCTGAGGTCGTGCACGGCAGCTTTGAGCTGTAAGCCGGCTGGGCCGGGCCGGCAGCACCAGCGTGCCTGGCAGCCACCTCGGGGCTCTGCCTTTTCCCCGAAACCCTCCTGCCTCCTCGTAACAGCTTTTCCAAGGATGGAAGTGGCATCTCTCCAATCTCCTGTTTCCATTTCTGTCACTCTCTACGCAAACCTTACGTTGCTCCCTTTTGGCTTTGCCAGGAAGCAAAGCTTAAGCAGGATGCAGGGGACCGTTTCGGGAAGTTTTAGTCGCTGCCTCTCCCCACCCTGGATCCTTTTTTGGGGGGAGGGGTCTTTTTGCCTTTTCCACAGCCGCTCCTGCGGCGTATGGAGGCTCGCAGGCTAGGGGTCGAATCAGAGCTACAGCCGCCGGCCTACACCACAGCCACAGCCACAGCCACGCCAGATCCCAGCCACATCTACAACCTACACCACAGCTCACAGCAGTGCCAGATCCTCAACCCACTGAGCGAGGCCAGGGATCAAACCCTCAACCTCATGGTTCCTAGTCGGATTCGTTAACCACTGAGCCACAACGGGAACTCCCACCCTGGATCTTTGGTGGCGTCTCACAGAACGTGCGTGGTGTCCTCAGCTTGGGACAGACAGGGTCGGTCGTGAGAAGCAGCAGGGGCCTCTCTTTGGGAGGGGTTGTGCTGGTCCAGGGGGTGCAGCCCCCACCCTCCGCCCCAGCACCCGGAGGCCCTGTGGACGCTGAGCAGACCCAGCAGGGCAGCCGGGGCTGGAGCTCAGCCCACGGGGCCGGCCCAGCGGCTGCCGCTCCCTCTGGTTTGGCTCTGGTTTGTGCCCTTGGATGAGCCAGTGAGCAAACCGGCCGGGTCTTGGAAGACGGGCCCTGTCCGCTGGAGTCAGAGCCTCCGGAATCTGCGCCCAGGTCAGGCGGGCGGTGCCGTGGGGGTGGCCAGTGAAGGCCGACGCAGGGTGGCATCTGGAGAGCGGGCTCTGCCCCACCGTCCAACGTCCTGCCTCTGCTCTGAAGGACGCGGGCACCTCTCCCCTCCGCGCTCTTGACGCTTGTGTGGGGAGGACGTGCCTGGACCCCCACAGCCTCCTCCCTCCCTAGGTCCCTGGGGTTCCCACTGCGGCCGCAGGCCTGTCCCTCCTACGAGCCAGCGCCACCCAGGCTCTGCTTGACCGCCTGGCCTCTGAGACTCAGGCCAGGCCCCGGGGCTGCACGTCCGCTGGGGCTGCGGGTCTGGGCAGACCTGCTCAAGGGCACTTGAGGGTGACATGGCCTCCGGGAGAGCAGGCTGGGCCTCCTGGACCCGTGCTTCCATTTGCACCAAGAGCCAGTTTTCAGAACACTTTAACGTTAGTTGTTGTCAGGGAGTTCCCATCATGGCTCAATGGCTAATGAACCTGACTGGTATCCACGAGGATGCGGGTTCGATCCTTGGCCTCGCTCTGGGGGTGAAGCATCCAGCGTTGCCGTGAGCTGTGGTGTAGGTCACAGACCTGGCTCAGATCCCGTGTTGCTGTGGCTGTGGTATAGGCTTATGGTTGTAGCTCCAGTTTGATCCCTAGCCTGGGAACTTTCATATGCTGCGGGTATGGCCCTAAAAAGACACAAAAAATAAAATAAGTTGTTATTTTATTATTATTATTATGCTGCCACATGCAGTGGCTTAATGTGGGATCTCAGTTCCCAGACCAGGGATCGAACCCAGGCTGCAGCGGTGTAGGCACCAAATCCTAGCCACCAAACCATCAGGGAGCTCCCTAGAATATTTTTTTTATCTTTTGTCTTTTTAGGGCCGCACCCACGGCATATGGAGATTCCCAGGCTAGGGGTCTAATAGGACTGCAGCTGCCGGCCTCCACCACAGCCACAGCAATGCCAGATCCGAGCCACGTCTGGGACCTACACCACAGTTCACGACAATGCCGGATTCTTAACCCACTGAGCGAGGCTAGGGATCGAACCCGCAACCTCATGGTTCCTAGTTGGATTCTTTTCCGCTGCGCCACGACGGGAACTCCGAGCTCCCTAGAACATTTGAAAAGGGCAGCTTAGAAATACAGAACTAGGCGGGTAAAGAGCTTTGTCTCCCGTCATCCCAGCCGTTTATCCGAGTCCCCGAGGAGGAGGGTGAAGGGCGCAGGGGTGATAACTTCCCAGCATCACGGAGCCGTCCGCTCTGCACACAGCAAGTCTGACCGCGGCCCGTGCTCACCAGGAGCCGTGAGCTTTCGGGCACTGAAGCCTCGGCCGTGTTCAGGGGCTGGGCAAGCAGGGGCAGGAGGACCCCACCCCTGCCTCTGCCCCTCCCGTCAGCCTTGGGGTTCACCTGTGACCCTGGCTGGGCCGGTCCTTATGCTGCTGTCCCCACCATGGCTGATCCAGCCCCTGCCAAGGTTTTGACCCCAGAACTTGGAGGGAACAAGGCCGAGCCTCCTTATCTGAGGGGCAGTGGTGTCCGTGTGAGCCCAGAGTGTCTGCAGCCGCGACCCCCTCTTGGGGAGAGGCCAGGCCGGGGCGCGAGGTGGGGAGGGGCCTGCCTGGGCCGCCCCCCGGCCTTCAGCTCCTCTTCTCAGCACCGTGGAACCTCCTGATAAACCCTCTTCCCTCTGCCCTGGGGGGCTCCAGTCTCTTTTCTTGCCACCAAGAGAGGTGCCCGGGCAGTTTTGGACTCTGCCCGCCGATCTTAGTGGGCGTCGGTCGTCACCTGGTGCTGTAGGGACTCGGAGCAGCCCCTTTCCCCCCCAGAGCGGGAGGGAGCCCTCTCAAGATGCGGCCGACCCTGAGGCCCTCCGCTGTGCGGGCCTCTCCTCTCACCCCCGGCGGGCCGGCTGGACCCCAGCTCTCTCAGCCCCCGGCACTGGCCGGCCTCCCCGCCCCTCCGTCCGAGTCCTGTGCCCCCAACCCCCCTCCCCCCGCCTCAGAACCGGGAGGACCCCACGGGGATGTGCCTCTTGCAGAGGTGGCTTCCGAACAGCCGGGGTCACCACGGCCAGAGCATCCCGGGCGCGGCAGCCGCAGTCGGCCCTCGGCTCCTGCCTCCCTGTGGCCTGTGCACGTCTGTCCCCCTCCCCCTGGGGTGTGAGCGCTCAGGCGTGGCTCCCGGCTCCTGGCTCCAGCCTGCCCGTCAGGGCCAGTGCGACCGTCGGTCGGGGCCCAGAGAGGCGGGTCTCTGTCGGGGCGCGCCGCCGGGGGGCAGGCCCTGGCTTCCCGGCCGCCACGCTTCTCTCTCTCCCCAGAGTGTGCCCGAGCCTTCTCCGCGGCGGGCGCCAGGCTGGTGCTCTGTGGCCGGAACGCAGAGGCCCTGGAGGAGCTCAGCAGAGAACTGGCTGCTTCTCCTGCTGCCAAGGTGAGCACGGGGGGCAGATGCCCTCCCTCCTCCGCAGGCCTGACGTGCGCCCTGCGGCCCGCGGGCTCATGGCCTGGGGCAGAGGCGGGCTCGGGTCAGGGCCCTCCGTGGGCGCCCCTCCCCTTTGCCCGGCTCGTACCTGGGCATGTCTTGGTGGTGGCGGAGGCTGGCGAGGCCTTTACGCTTTGCATTGTGGGGATGTGCGCATAACGTGCTAGTTTTCGTCCATGGCCGTGTACAGGCCAACAGCTCCGTGGTGGCAAGCTCGTTCGCAGCGTCTGTCACTGTCACTGCTGTCTGTGCCCCAGACCTTCTCAGCATCCCAACCAAAGTCCCGTCCCGCTGAACAGTTCTGGCTCCACTCCCCTTCCCAGCCCTTCCCATGAATGTGCCCGTTCCAGAATCTTCATCTAAGTGGGAACACGTGCCCTTTGGTGACGGGCTGTTTCACTGAACCTCATGTCCGCAACTCATCCACACGGGTGTCCGAACGAACGGCTTTCCTTTCCGTGACGGGAAAATGTCCCGCAACGTGTGTACAGCTGTACCACACCTCGTCCATTCATTTTTGTGTGTGTGTCTTTATAGGGCCGCACCTGTGGTGTATGGAGGTTCCCAGGCTAGGAGTCAAACTGGAGCTCCAGCTGCCAGCCCTACACCACAGCCACAGCAACACCGGATCCTTAACCCACTGGGCAAGGTGAGGGATCGAACCTGCAGCCTCATGGTTTCCAGTCGGATTCCTTAGCCACTGAGCCACGACGGGAACTCCTCAACTACTTTGTGGTCTGATAGCACAGCCACCCTGGTTCTCCGTCGGCTGCCACTGCCGTTGTTGTTGGGGTTACCATGGCACCGAGGAAACTGCAGAAACTGCACAGCACAGCAGTGAGCACACTGGATTCTGAGCCTGCTGTGCCACAAGAGGACTCCTCTTGCTTACAGCTTAAATGAACTATGTCTTCTCATTCTTTTACCTTCAACCTACTTGTGCCTTTTTTTTTTTTTTTTTAAGGGCCGCACTCGCGGCCCATGGAGGTTCCCAAGCTAAGGGTCGAATCAGAGCTACAGCCACCGGCCTCCACCACAGCCACAGCCGCACAGGATCTGAACCACATCTGCGACCTACACCACAGCTCACGGCCACGCCGGATCCTTAACCCGCTGAGCAAGGCCAGGGATTGAACCCGCATCCTCATGGTTCCTAGTCGGGTTCGTTTCCCCTGCGCCACAACGAGAACTCCCGATCTTTATTTCTCCGACACGACTTTGAGTCCCACTGTCCAGCTTCCGTCCATTTTAAACCTGAGAGGCTTCATTCGGCATCTCTGGCAGGGCATATGTCGAGTGCTAACAGACTCCGTCAGCTCTTGTTCACCTGAGAACCTTAATTTCTCTTCATCTTGGAAGTTCTAGAATATGGGTATAGAATTCCTGGTGGCAGGTTTTTCTCTCAGCACGTTGAACACACTGACCCGTCTCCCAGGGTTTCTAGTGAGAAATCGGCTGGTCTTCCTGCGGCTTCGCTGTGATACGAGGGGTAGTTTCTCTCCGGCTGCTTTCAGATGCTGCCTTTGGCCAGTGGGCTGGTGACGTGGCACAGTGCGAGTCTGAGTGTGTGTATCCTCCATGGTGTCCAGCTTCCAGGATGTGTGGATTCGTGTCTTGCCTTAAATCGGGGCGTTTTTCAGCATTTCTTTCCTCGATGTCCTCTCTCCCCTCAGAGCCCCACGGTGCACAGGCTGGTCCATTTGACAGTGTCCTGCTCACCTGTCCTGATTCTTTTTGTTCTCAGATCTCATCATTTCCGTCTTCCCTCTTCACGTTCGTGGATTCTCTCTTCAACCGGCTCATGTCTGCTTTGAACCCTGTAGTGTGTGTGTTCATTTCAGTTACGGCACTTTTGAGCTCCAGAGTTTTGTGGTCTGTTTGTTTTGCTTTTTAGGGTCACACACGCAGCATATGGAGGTTCCCAGGCTAGGAGTCACATCGGAGCTACAGCCGCCAGCCTACACCCGAGCCACAGCAACTCGCTATCTGAGCCTCGTCTGCAACCTACACCCCAGCTCACGGCAACACCAGATCTTTAACCCACTGAGCGAGGCCAGGGATCAAACCCGCAACCTCATGGTTCCTGGTCGGATTCATTTCCACTGCGCCACGACGGGAACTCCCAGAATGTTTTAGTCATTTTTCTTTCCAGTGATATTCCATCTTGTTATACGTCAGTTTCCTGCCTTTGTGTTTTAAGGTCTTTGTCCAGTAAGTTTTCCTAGGCTTTTTAAGGAATGTTTCCTGGGGGTTTATTGCATTTTTGAGTACCAAAAAGCAGGTGCAACTCCTTTGAAGCCATTGGGAGCCACGTTAGCCAGTGGTGGTTGAGACTTCGGCACCTTGGCACCCAGAAGGGCATCTACCATCACAAGGCAGCCCTGCTGTTTGGAAGACCAGGGCCTTATGGTCTCGCTTGACTCCCTCGAGCTGCACCAGAAACACGGGCTGCCTCCCCAGAGCTGCCCCCGCAGGGATGGGGCCCCCCCCCCATGGAGCTAAGGCTGAAATTGGCCAAAATTGCCTGTAATTTGCCAGCCAGATATTCCCTTCAAGCGTTCAGATCGACTCGAGCATCTGAATTAGCCCTTCAGAGCGTCCCACCCGTGTGGCTGTCCAGGCAGAGAGATGGCTCCCGGCCCTTCCTCTCCGCCGGCGTCTCTGAGGCCACCCTCCCCTCCTTAGGACGCTGGGAAGGCCCGAGTTAAAGTGCTCGGCCGTGTACGCCTCGTGGCCTTCTTGTGGTTACAGGATCCGTCTGTCATCCCTCGAGACTGTTTGAGGACCGGAACCCACCCGGCTTGCTTTCTGTTCTGTCGCGGTGCCGGGCACATGGGGGGTACGCATGCGTCTTGGGAACACAGGCGTCCAATGGCCTTGGCCTGGGGAGGACGGCGGCTCCGATGAGCACGGGGCGCCGCCCCGAGCCGGCCCTGGCGCCAGGGGGGCCGCGATGAGCAGCTCCCGCGCTCACATTACACGTGGGCCCCGCTGTGGAACTTCCAGTCAGTGGGGAGGAGGCTTGGGCTGAGGGCAGGGCGGGCAGGGCCCTCCCAGGACCGAGGAGCAGGGCCTGTGGCTCACGCCCGCCACCCTGAAGGTGCGTCTGGCTTCTCTTGGCCTTGGCCAGGTGCAGACACACAAGCCTCACACGGTGACCTTCGACCTTGCTGACCCTGGGGCCATAGTCGGGGCCGCGGCCGAGATCCTGAGGTGCTTCGGCCACGTGGACGTGCTCATCAACAACGCCGGGGTCAGCTACCGCGGCGCCGTTGTCGACACCAGCCTGGACGTGGACAAGAGAGTCATGGAGACCAACTACTTCGGTCCAGTGGCTCTAACCAAAGGTAGCGTCTCAGCGGAGCGGGGGGCACCGGCCCCCGCGTCCTGCCCCCCCCCCGGGCCCCCTCCCTGGAGCTGGGGTCCGGGGCCGTCCTTCCAGCCCGGGCGGCGGCTTCTGCAGGCGGCACTTGCGCGCTCCCTCCCAGCGACAGCCGCGTCGGGGTGGGCTCGCCTGCCTGGCCTTCCCCTGCGTTTGCAAACCCGGAAGGGGGGGCCCGCTCGGTCCACGGTTCTCCCCGGACCGTCCGTGGTGGTGGCTGGGCCTCTGCCTGCCCCTCCCTGGTCCCCCCGCCCGCCTGCTGGCCCGCTGGGCACGCGGAGGCCAGAGTGCCGCCTGGGCTGTGGCGACCTCCGTCCCCCCCCGCCGCCCCCCCAGCGCTCCTGCCCTCCATGATCCGAAGGCGCCAGGGCCACATCGTCGCCATCAGCAGCATCCAGGGCAGGATCAGCATCCCCTTCCGGTCGGCGTGTAAGTGCTCCCTCTCCTGCCAGGCGGTGCTCCCTGCCCCTTTCTCCCGGTTAGAAGCAGCGCGTTTTCTGTCCAGAAGCGGTCTGCTCGCGGGGCGGCAGCAGAGTGTGCAGGGACTTGGCGGGGTGCAGGCCTGGCTCCACTGCCCAGCAGAACGCCCTGCCTGTTGAGTTCAGCCCTGCAGTAGCCCCACTGCTGCGCCAAGTGCGCCCTGGGCGAGGGGCCCCGAACGGCGCGGGGTAGCCAGGCGGTCTCGGTCATCCGCGAGCGTGTGCAGGCGCTGCCCTGTCATCACTTCGCAGCTCACGGCGCTGCTGACGCGTGCCACGTGACCCAGCGTGCAAAACCGGGGCCCCGCTGTACCTAGGCCTGTGGTGTGCTTAGTCTGCTCGCTGGCGTATCTTTCTCCGTCAGGATAGATGGATTCGCCTAATTCTTTGAAGTAGATACAGAGTCATTCATGGATTGGATATGACATAATTTGTTCAGTAGTTTTCCTGGATGTTTTCCCCTTCTGAGACCAGCAGCAGTGACGTGCTACATAAAACATCCTTCAATATTTATACCTCTGGGCACTCATGGGCAGGTTTTGGGAAGTTCTAAAAAGTGGAGATATTAGGACCAAAAAATTAAAACTGCCGGAGTTCCCGTGTGCCTCAGCAGAAATAAATCCGACTAGTATCCGTGAGGACACAGGTTCGATCCCTGGCCTTGCTCAGTGGGTTCAGGATCTGGCGTTGCCGTGGCTGTGGTGTAGGGCAGCAGCTACAGCTCCAATTCGACCCCTAGCCTGGGAACCTCCATATGCTGTGGGTGCAGCCCCAAAAAAGAAAAAAAAAAATTAAAACCGCCAAAATGACTTCCAGTGGAGACTCTCATCTCCTGTGTGAGTGGCTGTGCCTAGATGTTGAGATTACATTTCCTTCCTCTGCCCTCACATTGCACCAGCAAAGCAAACAGAACCTTGTTTTGTTAAAAGATCTTAAAGGTAGTTTCATAAACTGTCCTGGTCACTCCGTGCTTGACTCCACCCTCCGAAAGGAAACACGTCGTAACAGCCGCACCAGCCCAGTCGCTTAAGGCAGCCACGCGGGCGAGCTGGGCACGCTGCAGGCATGTGGGGGGGTGGGCAGAGCTGCCTCAGCACTAGGAGAGGACAGTCACACACGCCCAGCTGGACGACACAGGAGCCGCCCGTCACAACCCAAATGCAGCAGAACGTTCAGGATGTGACCCCGGCCCCTCCTCCTGGTTCCAGTCGGTTAGCAGGTGCAGGGAGCCCCTTTCCGTCTCAGAATCACTTAGGTGTCGGGTCCCGTGCCTTTCCGGGGAGAAGCGACAGCAGTGGCTATGTCTGCGGAGCAGCCAGGAAGGGGCGCAGGGCTCGCGTTGCACCTTAGCTCCTGCTAAGCTGTTGGGATAAACCCCACAGGCATTAGGTTTCGTTTTTTAACTTATTTATTTATTTATTTTTCGGTCTTTTTGTCCTTCTAGGGCCCCACCTGCGGCATGTGGAGGTTCCCAGGCTAGGGGTCTCATCAGAGCTGTAGCCACCGGCCTACACCACAACCATAGCAACGCCAGATCCTGAACCCACTGAGCGAGGCCAGGGATCGAACCCGCAACCTCATGGTTCCTAGTCGGATTCCTTAGCCACTGAGCCACGACGGGAACTCCCTCGAAGCTGCAGTTTTGATCAACGCCAGATCCTTAACCCACATGTGGGGCAGGAAACCGAACCTGTGTCCCAGTGGGAACTCCTCTTAACTTTCAGCTTAGAACAGTCTCACCCTTGAAAGTGGCAAGAACGGTACAGAAAACCCCACGAGCCCTTCACAGACCTTCCCCGCTGGTGTCTTACCGTGTTCGCCGCTTCCCGTCGTGTGTGCACACGCGCCCCACCTTCAGCGCTCTCCCTGAGCCACCCGAGAGAGGGGGTCGTGGTGCCCCTCCCGCCAAGGGTACCTCCTCAGACGGGGCGGGGGCACCGCTGACTCGGGGCGCATGCTGCCTCGATGGCACAGGGGGATCCATTGGTCGGGGGGGAGATGGAGGGGGCGGGCGGGCGGGCTTGTCCGCGCCGCGTCCCACCCTCACGGGCCTGCCTCGCCGGCCGCTGACCTCTGCAGACGCGGCCTCCAAGCACGCGACCCAGGCCTTCTTCGACTGCCTGCGCGCCGAGGTGGAGCAGCACGACGTCGAGGTGACCGTCATCAGCCCCGGCTACATCCACACCCAGCTGTCGCTCAACGCCCTCACTGCCGACGGCTCCAAGTACGGAGGTGAGGCCGGAACGCGACGCGGTGGTTCTGTGCTCGCTGTCATTTTCACTTGGAATCTAAGTATAAAACCCAAACATTTGAGGAGCTCCCACTGTGGCACATCGGGTTCAGAACCCGGCTCGCATCCGTGAAGACGCGGGTTCGACCCCTGGCCTCACTCTGTGGGTTAAGGATCCCGCGTGGCCGTGGCTGTGGTGTAGGCTGGCAGCTGTAGCTCTGATTCGACCCCAAGCCTGGGAACCTCCATATGCTGCGGGTGCGGCCCTGAAAAGCAAAAAAAAAAAACCCCGAAAACCTGAAAATCTGAAACACTTGGCATGTGGGTGTGGGTTGTATATACTGATGCCTCCACCACAGAGCACCCGTGTCCTGAGCACCCGGGGCTCAGGGGAGCCGTGGGGCAGCCCCAGGGCAGGGAGAGCCGCCTGCCAGCCCGTCGTGAGGTCGAGGGAAGGGGCCCGCGGGAAGTCCGGGTCGCCCCTCCCGAGGGAAGGCCCAATCCGCCTTCCCTCACTGCCGCCCCTGTGCTGGGTCCTGCCTCCCTGGATGTGCTCCCGATCCTGCGTTGGGTGCTCTCCAGGGGCCTCTGGGCCTGACGCCCAGCCCAGCCCAGCCCAGCCGGGCCTGCACCAGAACCGCCTGCGGCCCGGGCAGGGCCCTCCCACTCAGCGAGGCGCCAGAGGCCACACAGACGGCACGGCCGGAGAGGTTCCCCGGCACTTACCCCTAGAGGAATCGCTATCACAGTCTCCCTCTGGGAGTTCCCGTTGTGGCTCAGTGGGTTAAGAACCCGACCAGCATCCATGAGGACGCAGGTTCGACCCTCAGTGCGTTAAGGATCTGGCGTGGCTGTGGCGGAGCCCGGCAGCCGCAGCCCCAATTCGACTCCTAGCCCGGGAAGCTCCATAAGCCTCACGTGCGGCCCTAAAAACCAAAAACGAAAAAGCAAAACTCCCCTGTGGCATTTCAGAGCATTCTGCTGTTCTGCTGGCACAACGGGGATGGATCCCGGAGGGCAGCTCGGCCGCTCCCTGCCATCTGCGGGGCCGCTCTGCCTGCTGCTCACCCCCGCTGCCGTTGGCAGAAGTGGCCGCTGCTGAGCGAAGCGGGAGGTCCGGGCGCCCTTCCCCTGGCGGGTGCCCTTCCCCTGGCGGGTGCCCCAGGCCACCAGCGGGGTTTCTCCGCGACGCCTGTCCTACCCAGCTCTGCTCTGTGCCAGCTCGCCCGCCGCCGCCTCTCCCACCCGCACCGGGCTCCCGGCCCACGGCCTGTGGGTGCTCCGGGGGCCAGGATGCGCGTCCTGAGAGCCCAGAGGCTCGGAGGGGCTGCCTCCCCGGGACCCCGTCAGCTCAGGCCCGGCTTCTGTCTTGTTTCAGTCATGGACGAGAGCACGGCCCAGGGCCGAAGCCCCGCGGAGGTGGCCCGAGACGTCCTGGCGGCCGTGGGGCAGAGGAAGAAGGATGTGGTCCTGGCCGGCCTGGCGCCGTCCCTGGCCGTTTACCTGCGGACTCTGGCCCCCGGGCTCTTCTTCAGCCTCATGGCCTCGCGGGCCAGGAAAGAGCGCAAGTCCAAGCACTGCTAGTGCCCGGCGGCCCGACGGGCAGGTGGCAGCTCCTGCCCAGCTGCGGCCCCTCGGGGACAGGTGTGTGGCGGGGCTGCGGCCGGACTGGCCTCGGGAGGGCGGGAGGCGTGCTTCTGCCGAGCCCTGGCCGGGCCCCGCGCCGCCGAGGGAGGGAGGGAGCGCGGGCCGAGGCGGAGGCGACCCCACCAGTGGGCTTTGGACCCTAGGACGTGAAATAAAGGAACCGTTTGACCTCTGGAGGTGGAGTCCCCACACCCCCGCGAACCCCAGCCTGCGCCCTCTCCCAGGCCCACCGTGGGCTCTGCCTTGGGATCAGAGGATGCCCTGGTGAGGCCGGACCCAGGCCTCGTGTTGACTTGCTCAGCGCCGGGGCTGCGTGTCCAGGCCTGGGGTGGGGGGCTGCAGAGCTCATCTGTCCCCAGGGTCCCCCGCGTCTCCATCAGCTCGCCACAGGGAAGTATGTGGCTGGCCTTTGACCAGGGGACGCTGGCGCGGGCTTGTGTCCCTGTTGAGGCTCAGCCTGTAGGACTCCAAGCAGGCGAGTCTTCTAAGGAGGCAGCAGCCTCTGGGCTGAGCAGCACCTGGCCTGGTCTCACGTACCCTCTGGAAACGAAGGCTCAGGGCCGGGTCAGGTGTCCCTGAAGCAGAGGCTGGGGCCTGCTGGACGCGGTGCACTTGCAGTGGTGACTGCGGTGTAGCCGGGAAGGGTCCCTGCTTCCACCTTTCTCGTTGACTGAACACACCTGGGGGCTCATCGCGTCAGCTTCAAGCTCAAGTTTAGGACAGTTTCTTTCTTTCTTTTTTGTTTTTTTTGTCTTTTTGCCTTTTCTTGGGCCGCTCCTGCGGCATATGGAGGTTCCCAGGCCAGGGGTTGAATCGGAGCTGTAGCCACCGGCCTACGCCAGAGCCACAGCAACGCGGGATCCGAGCCGTGTCTGCGACCTACACCACAGCTCACGGCAACGCCGGATCCTTCACCCACTGAGCAGGGCCGGGGATCGAACCCGTTACCTCCTGGTTGCTAGTCGGAGTTGTTAACCACTGCGCCACGACGGGAATCCCGAGGACAGAGTTTCAGACCTTGAACTGGAATAAAGACCTCCCAGCCTGTGGTGCTGGCCTCTGACGCCCTGACTCTGGACCCGGGCAGCTGGCATTTGAAACAGCTGTCCCCAAGGTAACGATGGCCACGGCCAGCCCGGGTCAGGGCTTCCGGGCAGGAGGTGGCGTGGCACCTGTGCCCCTACTCCCAGCACAGCCTGGGGTCCAGGAACCTGGGGCTGAAGTGTGGACCCCTAGGGGCTTTTCCATAGAAACCGTCGGCTCCGGCCTGCTGGGAAGACGCCCGCTTAGCGTCCCCGTCCCCGTCCCCGCGGCCCAGGCCTGAGGTCCCTCCTGGAGGGCGTCTCTGCTCAGACACGTGGCGGCCCTTACGAGGAAGCGCCCTCCTCCCACTGCAGAGCGGCCCGCCTGGTGGGGACGACGTCTGCAGGCAGGAGCGCAGCCCCCACCAGGAAGGCGTCAGCCTGCAGGGGGGTTGGTGCTGCAGCCCCCGGCCTCACGCCCAAGCAGACACCAAGGGCCCCGGCGGAGCTTCGACACCCGAGCCGCTTCCAAGTACCGCTGGCTGTTTGTTTCCCCAACGTTAAAAACACTCAACCCACTGAAACTTTATTGTTACGGTGGGGGTTTTTTTGTTGTTCTTTTTGCTTTTTAGGGCTGCTCTAGTGGCACATGGAGGTTCCCAGGCTAGGGGTCAGATCGGAGCTGGAGCTGCCGGCCTGCACCACGGCCACGGCAACGCGGGATCCCAGCCGTGTCTGTGACCTACCCCACAGCTCACGGCAACACCGGATCCTCACCCCACTGAGGGAGGCCAGGGACTGAGCCTGCAACCTCATGGATACTAACCAGTCAGGTTTGTTACCACTGAGCCACAACAGGAGCTTCCTCTAAAACTTAACTTAGGAACTATTTTTTTAAACTATATTCTACTGTATAACACAAACAGAGCCACTGAAATCTAGTGGGACCTGGTGGCTCCAGAGGCTGGGTCTGCGGCCTGGACGTGGCTGGAGGTGGCAGGGGGTGGTGCTGGGTGCCCCTCCCAGAGGGCTGGGGTGGGGGCTGGCCCACGGGGCAGCGTCTGGAACACAAGGGCAGAGGGGCCGGTCGTGCTGTCCCAAGGCTCTGTCCTGGTGGGCGGCCACGCATGGCATGAGCGGGCTCTGCCTCCAGACCAAGTTCCCAGGCGCTTTCAGCTCTGCTCTCCAGGCCTCCTGGTGTCCTCCTGGTCTGAAGGCAGGAGCGGCTGTCACGCGTCATGACAGCATCAGCCTGAAAGATAAAACCCAAGAGAGATTTTCCGTGAAGCCGCCGGAGCTGCCCTCTGCCCCTCCCGCCCCCTCGCAGGGATCACAGCTGCCACTTCCTGACCAGCAGCTGCAGCGAGACTCTTGTTCTGGGCTCTGGGGGACCCAGTCCTGTGGTGGTGGCAGGGCTCCTGGGTGCGGCCTCTGAGGAAGCCCCGCAGGCTCGGTCTTTGGAGGCCAGGGACACAAGCCCTGCCCGGTGTCCACGGTGGGCCCCGAGGCCTCACCTCCTGGGCCAGGACACGCAGCTGAGACGGCCCTTGGGCACCGAGTCCACCAACAGGACCCGCGCCGCACCTGGCTTCTGTTCTGTTCCGCTCGGCGGACCCACGACGGCCACTGCTTCCCAGACGCTCTGTGTACAGGCCGGGAACAGGCCCCCTTTCCACATCGTGGCTGTCGGTCATAAAAACACCTCCCGTTTTCCTGCCCAGCCCGCTTAGCGGGGTCTGTCTAGGGCCCCTGCCAGTTTGCGCTTGTTCCCGACCGTCCTGCCAGCCAGCACCCAGCTGAGGGATCAGCACGTCCAGGCCCCTCGGAATCGGGTCAAGGTCTCGCCACCTCTCTTACAAGCCCTGGCTCTTCCCCCAGAAAGTGGCCCCCCGGCCCCCCTCCGTTACTCTCTGGGATGGGACCTTCCTGAGGCACCCTTTAAAACAAGGAGAAAGTCAGGCTGGTTGCCCTTTGAGGCGCCTGGCAGAGGTCTCGAGAGGCTGCAGGGCCAGGGCCCCGCCTCTTCGGGGGAACGTAAGCGGGGAGCGTGGGGCTCCCCTGGGCCTGGGCCCACATCGGGGCGGCCTCAGTGCTTTAAAGGTGTAGAGGTGGTTCCCGGGTCCTCCCGAGTCAGACTCCCTGGACACGACCCAGCCCCAGCTCTGCAGGCGGCCGCCTGGCCGTGCCGCCCACCTGTCCCGCCAGGTCCCTGAGCGGCACAGAGCAGTGCTGCCTGGGGCCGAGGCCGACGCGCTGGGAGGGTCTGGGCCTGCCCGTCGCAAGGGCTGACACCCGTGCTGCCCACGCCCACCAGGGCCGTCCCGGAGAGAGACACCGGACGGCCGGAGTGGAAATCCTCATCACTTTAATGGTCAGCAGCTCCGGGTGGCTCCGGATGGTACAGTTACTGGATGTGCTCAAGGACCCCCGAGCGCGGCCACCCCCCCGCAGCGCTGCTCCCACCACATCCTGCCGCCCCGTCGGAAACCCGCCCCGCCGACCCCGGGGTCGCGGGGCCCGCGTCTTCGTGGGCTGAGCCGGAGCGCCCCGGCGCCGCGGTGATGTGTCCTTCCGCTCAGCTGACAAGCGTGCGGCCGGCCGCCTCCCGGCTCACACGGCGCAGAGCTCGTACACCTTCTTGACACAGTACACCAGGGCCGCCAGCGCTATCGTGTTGTGCAGTCTCTTCCTGTGCAGGTCGTCCTTGCGGACCAGCACCACCGGCGTGGAGGAGGTGAGCGTGTGCAGGGGCAGGCGCGACAGTTTGTAGGCGTCGTACTCCACCTGGTACTTGCAGCAGGGGTCGAACTGCCAGGAGATGCCGTAGAGGGTGCAGCAGGCCAGGCTCAGCACGCCCGCGGGCAGGGAGACGTAGTGCGAGTAATCCAGGGGCAGCGCCAGCGGCGTGAAGAGGCAGGCGGTGCCCGCCAGCACGGTGGTCTTGTGCAGGCAGTTGCCCACGGTGATCCAGCGGGCCGTCTCGTCGCCGATGCGCGTGGGCTCGATCACGATGTACTTGTACTGGGCCTCCAGGGCCTGCTCCAGCTCGCACTCGAACTGGTCCTGCGCGTTCTCGCCGCTGTAGATCTCGTGCACGATGTAACAGTCCGTGGCCGCCAAGCTCAGCCTGCGGGGGGCGGGGGGAGAAAGGAGCCGTGAGCGGGGCGCCGGCTGGGGGGGGGGGGCCCGCCGAGCTCCGGAGGGCGCGCACGGCTCCCCGGGCCGCCCCCTTCCCGCCCCGCAGACGGGGCCGAAGAAGCAAGCCGTGGCCCGCGAGGGACACAGCAAAGGGGCCCTGGGGCTCCTGCGACGACATCTGTGAGGATGGCGGCCGACGACGGGGGCGGCCTGGCGGTTAAGGCAACGCAGGGTCAGACCCGTGAGGCAGCAGAGCCCCAGGGAGAGGGGGCTGCGGGCCCACGACGCCGGGACAGAGGCCTGCGGCGGCAGGTGCGCCGTGCCCTCAGCCCACCAGGGCCACTGAGCCCGCACGGCCCACCTTCCCGGGTCCGGCCGTGGTGGACGGAGAGCGAGCTGCCCGGGTCCTCCTGGGGCGGCAACGCCGAAGCGCCCCCCCCCCCGCCGAGGGCCGCCTGGCTGGGAGCGCCCCACTCAGTGCTTGGACCTGAGGAGGCAGAGACGAGGCCCTGGGCGCTGGGATGAGGGTCCAGGGGCCCCGTGTTCCTGCCGCTCTGACCCTGTGGGCCCAGGACTCTACCTACTGCCACTGAAGGCGTCTCACCCACGGAAGCAGCCCGTGCAGCGACCCGGCCTGCCGGGGACGTGACGCTCACCAGCAGACAGAGCCCAAGCCCGCGGGAGGCCTCAAGCGGGACCTCCCACGCCGGACGCAGGACCCAGCGCCTGTCACCCTCTGGCTCGTCCCCGCCCATCTAGACCCTCCACGTTGCCCCCCCAGCACAGCCGGTTCCCCCAGTTTGGTCTTCACTGCTCATCTCGCAAGAAGGCTTCTTCACCCCGGCCTCTCCCAGCTGGACCGGGTGGCTCCCTCTGCATCACGTTACCAGGCCCTGCGAAGCCACCTTGTCACCTGCCTTCCCTTCAGCAGCCCCTAGTCCCCCGACCTGGCTCCTGGTGGTCACTGTGCCCCCGGGTCCACGCCCCTCAACCTGGGGCTCTGAAGGGTGCCCCCCAGCAGCAAGAAGCACAGCGCCGAGGGCCCCGACCGCAGGACAGCAGCCCCGAGGGCCCCACGACTGCAGCAGGCCCGCCCAGACCCTCTCTGTTCAGCATCTCCTTTACTGAAGAGGGCAGTTCCGTGTGCAGGGGGCAGAGACGGGGCTGCCAGGCAAACGCCAGGGGAAAAGGACCGGTGGCAGGAGAGCCAGCCACTGAGTGCGCCTTCCTGTCGTGGCTCCCGGGTTCAGCAGTAAAAGCTCCCCCAGCAAGCAAATAAGCAAGGCCAGGAGGCAGGGCTTCCCCCCACCCCCGGGGGCGACCCGCTGCCTGACGCTCTCCTGGGTCCCAGGAGCCGAGCCTCAGGTGCAGGGGAGGCGGGTCCCCTGGGAGGCGCTGCCTGGGACTCGGTGGCTCTTTTCTCGAAAGAGCAACTGTAACTAAGCTGGGCTCAGGGACGCCTCCTAATTAAATCAAGGCTCTAATTAAACCCTGGGCTCCAGGGAGAAGCTGTCCCGGGGGGCAGCGGTGGGGGAGGGGACTGACTGCAGGGGCCCGTTGGCAAAGCTGCCTTTCTGGGCCGCCTCTTCCTTTGAACACTCAACAGGGTCCCTCCAGGCTCCTTCTCAGCCCTGACAGCACAGGAGCCACAACCGGTGGACTCGACAGTCAGGACGCCCCAGACCTGAGTGAGGGGTGCGGCCAGCGCCCCCACTCCGAGGCATCTAGGCCTCCCACGGCGTAAACCGCCCTCCCAGGCGCCTCGGGACGCAGGTCTTGGGAGCCAGGCCAGCAGGCCCGCCGCCCTGAGGCTCACCAGTTCCCGGGCTGGACCCAGTCAGGGAAGGACAGACACCAGGCCTGGACAAGCAGGTTTCCAGGACGTCACCTGAGGCACAAGGAGGGAGACTCCCAGGCAGGCACCCCCTCTGTCAAAGGACCCCCCCACGGCGTCAGCAGGCACACCTCCACTTGGCGGGAGCCACGTCTGTCCCTGCACATGCAGTTTTTTGGTTCTGTTGTTTTATTTTTCCGGCTGCCCCCGTGCGTATGGAAGTTCCAGGGCCAGGGACTGAATCGGAGCTGCAACCTATGCCGCAGCTATGGCAATGCCAGATCCTTAACCCACTGCACGGGGCCGGGGACCGAACTGGAGCCTCTGCAGTGACCTGAGCCACTGCAGGCAGATTCTCAACCCACAGCGCCATAGCGGGAACTCCCTGTAAATGCAGTTTTACAGGCTGCCTGGATCACCAGATCCAGCTCTGCCTTGGCATGAACTTTGCCTCAGAATCCAGGTAGCCAAGAATGCCCAGGAGACCCACAGCCACCCACGACCACTGAGCTACCCCAGCAGCCACTACACGTGGCCTGCTTGTTTCTGGGTCAAAAGCAACCCAACTAAGAAAGAACCCAGTTAGAAGGTCACCCTGAACCATCTCACAGCATCACCAGCCACCCTCCAACTCGAACCCTGTACACACAGGCCAATTAAAGCATTAAATAGCTGGGAGTTCCCACTGTGGCTCAGCAGGTTACGAACCCAACTCGTATCCATACAGGTTTGGTTTCGATCCCCGGCCCTGCTCAGTAGGTTAAGGATCTGGCGTTGCCATGAGCTGCAGTGTAGATCGTAGACATGGCTTGAATCCCACATTGCTGCGGCTGTGGTGTAAGCCGGCAGCTACAGCTCTGATTGGAGTCCTAGCTGGGGAACTTCCATATGCCGCAGGCGTCGCCCTAAAAGGCAAAAAAAAGCTGAAGTTCTGTGGTCAAGGATCCGAAGTTGTCATCACACTGGCTCAGGTTGCTGCTGTGGCACTGGCTTGATCCCTGGCCCAGGAACTTCCATGTGCCACAGGTGTGACAGAACCAAAACCAAAACCCAGTAACAGGAGTTCCCATCACGGCTCGGTGGTTAACGAATCCGACTAGGAACCACAAGGTTGTGGGTTCAATCCCTGGCCCTGCTCAGTGGGTTGAGGGTCCAGCGTTGCTGTGGCTCTGCCGTAGGCCGGTGGCTGTAGCTCCGAGTGGACTTCTAGCCTGGAAACCTCCATATGCCGTGGGTGCAGCCCTGAAAAGACAAAAAATAATAATAATAAACTTAAAAAGATAATAATTAAAGCATGAAATAAAATACATCTACATATACACAGAGAGCGTGCTAACAGTGG
Organism: Phacochoerus africanus; assembly: GCF_016906955.1. Lineage (NCBI taxonomy): Eukaryota > Metazoa > Chordata > Mammalia > Artiodactyla > Suidae > Phacochoerus > Phacochoerus africanus. The sequence continues at coordinate 60,715,712 of NC_062557.1, forward strand.
AAAGGCCTCCAAAGGGCCGTGAAGAGGCACAGAACAAAGGAGCTGCTCGGGGCGTTTCTCAAAGAGTGTACGTCTGCTTCAAGACGCACCCATACGCAAAGCCCTGGGGATCACGACTGTCCCTGGGAGGGGAAGACAGTGGCTCCAGAAAGAAAAGGGGTCCCTTTTTACCAAGTGGCTTCAGACCCTCCAACCGGGAAGGTTCCGTGGAGCTCGGGGAGGAGCAGGCCTGTGTGCCCGGCGCTGGACTGGCCTGTGCAGCGGAGTGCGGGCTACTGGCTGCAGGGGCACTCAGGCTGGCGCTCCAGACCCTGCCTCCCTCGGCTCTGAATCTGCTCTGGCAGCACTCAGGGAGGCCCTCAAAGGGACCCCCTGGAATGCTGGCAGCCCCCCCGGAGAATGGAAGGGACCAACCCCTGGGCCCCTGCGTGTTCGCCTGGCAGCCTGGCCGGAATGCAGCCCGCATCCCCCATGCCCACGTGCAGCCACGATGACAGAAGCAGTCTCGAACTTGGGTCCCGAGGTCTAGCGCCACCTCTCCGCAGCCAGTGCTGCACCAGGATGTTCAAAGCCGTACTGTCTGGTGACAGCAGAACAGGTGGTGACACCTCCACAAGAGCGAGAACAGTGGGGTCCCAGCCACCCAGGCTCCCGAGCACGCACGGGAGGGGAGGGCGCGTGCCTCACACCCACGTTCACCTCTCGTGGGGCGCAAGCATGAGTCAGGGTAATGCTCCCACTTGGTTTCTTCAGTCCTTCTAAATTACAGGAAAACTGACTATCCTAACCGCTTTTAAGCGTGCAGTGCAGCAGCGCGAAGTACGTGCAGTGCGGGACGGTGGGTCTCCAGAACCTCTGCATCTCCAGGAACTACAACTCTGTCCCCATCGAGCCACAACCCTCACCCCACTGACTGGGCTGCTGAGGACCTCACCTAAGAGGAATCGCCACGGGTCTTCTGCCACCAGCTTATTCCGCGAGGCACTGTGTCCCCCAGGCTCCTCGACGTTGTGGCGGGTGTCAGAGCATCCACTGTACGTACGGACCACGTTTCGCTACCCGGCCGCCCGCGGACGGGCTGCTGTGCACATGGGTGTCAAAACATCTGTTCAAGTCCTGCTTGTAATCTCTCTGGGTCTATCTAGAAGAGGAACTGCTGGATCATCCGGCAGTTCTACTTTTATTTTTTTTCTCTTTTTAGGGCCTCACCAGAGGCACATGGAGGTTCCCAGGCTAGGGGTTGAATTGGAGCTTAGCCGCTGGCCTCCACCACAGCCATGGCAACGCCAGATCCTTAACCCACGGAGCGAGGCCAGGGATCGAACCCGCAACCTCATGGACCCTAGTCGGATTCATTTGCGCTGAGCCACAACAGGAACTCTATCTATTTTTACTTTTTTGAGGAGCCTCCGAGACTGTTTCCCTCGGTGGCCAGACCAATTTACATTCCCACTAACAGGGCAGACGAGTTCCCGTCTGTCCACGTCTTTGCCGGCAGGCTTGTTTGGTTTTTTCAATAGTGACTGTCCCAGAACTGTGAGGTTGTGGTTTTCACTTGTGCTTGTCAAGTAACGGTTTACTGAGATAGCATTCACCCACTTAGCCCGCACAGGTCAGTCACGCGAGACTAAGTGGCGCCGCTTCCACCACCACCACCAGTTTAGCACCTTTCCCCGTGTCCCTGCCCCAGTCCCCGCGATCACCAGCCCGCCTCCTGGCGCTCCCCGCTCCCCCGCGCTCCGCAGGAACCCAGCCCGGACACCCGGGCCTTGGGGCTGGCTTGCGTCGCCGAGCCTCCTGTGTCCAGCGTCGTACACACAGTAGCAAGTTCCTAACTTTTCACATGTTGAAGTGCACTTCTGATGGATTTCGCATAATATTTAAAACTCCCTGACAAAACACCCGGGGGAGCATCGAAGGGGCTGCACATGAAAAAATGACAGCAGTTTTCTTTGGATGGTGGCCCAACAGGTGACTTTTAAATTTTCTTTTTCTTGGAGTTCCCGTCGTGGCGCAGTGGTGAACAAATCCGACTAGGAACCATGAGGGTGCGGGTTCGGTCCCTGCCCTTGCTCAGTGGGTTAACGATCCGGCGTTGCCGTGAGCTGTAGTGTAGGTTGCAGACGCGGCTCGGATCCCGCGTTGCTGTGGCTCTGGCGTAGGCCGGTGGCTACAGCTCCAATTGGACCCCTGGCCTGGGAACCTCCATATGCCGCGGGAGCGGCCCAAAGAAATAGCAAAAAGATAAATAAATAAAATAAAATAAAAATAAATTTTCTTTTTCTTCATAGTTTTCTGTATGTTTCAAAAGCAAAAGACAAACATGTGCTTCTTTTATGATGAAAAATTATACGTTTTCTTAAAAAGCAAAATCGTCCCACAGCCCTGTCCCCCTTGGGGCGATGAGACCAGACAGTGCTGGGCCCCCCAGCAGGGGAGCTGGAGGCACCTGGCTTCTCTTCTTCCTGGGCCGCAGAGTCCCACGCTCCCAGGACCAAGCATCCCCCGCCCCCGCCCCGGCTGAGTCGCCACGTGGTCTGAGACCCCGGAGGTCCTGCCAGGAAGGGGAGGAGAATTCCATTTCCCAGGGGTTCCCTCAAGCGAACATTGGCCTGCACCCCCCATCTTTTCTGATCCTTCTAGAACCAGAAGAACCAACCCTAAGTGCAGTGAAGTCCCCGCTTTAGGGCTGCTTCCTGGAGCGGCCCTGAGCTCACAGGCTCCACCTGAAACACAGAGGGAGATGGACTCGGAGCTCCCTGAAGGCAGTAACTGTGTTTTCATCACGGTCCCTTTGCACTGGGCCTGAATGTGACAGGTTCCCGACAGACGTAGAGGAAGTAGGTTGGAAATGAGTGACAGGAGACAAGAACCAGTGTGGTAATTAAGAGAACTCGGTGCTGAAAGGTAAACCAGGTCCACTCAGCAGGCAACCACCTGCGACATGCCGGCTGGAGGACTCGAGTTCTACCCCTGGTCCGGGAAACCCACTCCGGCTGACCCCAAATCGCTTCCTCGAGAGTCATCAAAAGCAGTAAAATTCTGTATTGTAGGTTCAAAGCCTGGCTAGGACAAGAGGCACAGGCTCCAAATATTGAGAAACGGTCCAAACAGGTGCCCGGTGTTTTCTCTTCCGAGGAAGCCACGCGCCAGAGAACGGGCGCCTGCGGCGCTCCGGGGACCGGGCCGCTCTGCTTGGGGACAAACACAGTGCACCAAGCGGGGGGCCAAGAGCCTGGGTTCTGGCTGTGTCCAAGGGCTAAACTCCTTGCTGCTCGGAGCCGGCTTTTCTTGTATCCAACGGGGCCACGGCCCCAGCCTGCCCAGAGGGAAGACAGGCCAGGTTGGGATGGGCATGCAAACAAAGTGACAGCTGCAAAGCACAACCAGCATAAGGCCCGAGCCATTTAAACTTAAGTAAAACTTAAAATTCTGTTCCTCAGACACCCCAGCCGCACTTCAAATGCTGGACAGCCACACGTGGCCAGTGGCTGCCCTAATGGACAGTCCCGACCCAAACCGCGTGACTTCTCGGGCACACAGCTCCCCAGCTCTGTGGCCCATAAAGGCACTGCTGGTGCCGGAAGGCCACCACAGGGGCAGCTAGAAGGCTCCCCATGGACTCGCCCCACCAGTGCCTCCTTCTTCCTCCCGCTGCCCTCGCTCTGAGCAGCTGGGCAGAGGCCTCCCTCAGGACATGCCACCTCTCGCTTCTTCAGAAAGTCAGGCCCGACTCAACCAGTCACTGCAGCGGGACCGGACAGCTTGAGTGAGTCAAGGAACGTGGAGATTGTGCCAGAGACCAAGGCCCAGCAGACCCTAACCTACAACATCCAGCCCCCGGGAGCAGCGCCTTCTGGCAGCCAGCTGAGCGGGACCCAGGTGCAGATGCTGAACGGGCACGGCGCGTCCAGGCCCCGAGGAGAGGCGCGCGCCGCACCCATTAGGGCCAGAGTGAGTCTGTCAAGAGAGACAGGAGACCCACACCCCCAGAGGTGCTCAGCTCTAAAAGAAAGGATCCAATCAGAGTGAGGGAACGTGAGCCTCCTGCCCACGTGGCCTCTGGTTGGCTCGTTCAGCTGTCCTGGGAACTGATCCCTCCAGCGGCATCCAGGACATCCATCCATCCAAGTCGCCCATTAAAAGTAAAGCTTTCGGAGTGCCCGCTCTGGTGCAACGGGACCAGCGGTGTCTTGGGAGCACTGGGACACAGGCTCGATTCCCAGCCCGGCACTGTGGGTTAAGGATCTGGCATTGCCGCAGCTGTGGCTTAGGGCTATTCTGCTACTCGGATCTGATCCCTGGCCCGGGAACTCCATGTGCCACGGGGTGGCCAAAAAAAGAAGAAAAGAAAGAAAAGAAAAGAAAGCAAGCAAAGCTGTCGAAGAGGGCCAAGTCCCAGGGAATAAGGCGCAGGACAGAGAGATGTGGACGTGACCGGGCAGAGCTGGCTGCCTGAAAACGCGGGCACAGACGCCTGCGGAAGCCAGAGGAGGGGAGGCCACAGAAGGGATCCGACCCTAAGACCCACGCCTCTAGTCCAGCACGCCCAGCCCTGCGAACACACCAGGCCTCCAAGCCGCGCCGCCCCCTCCCACGGAGACCAGACGCAGATCAAGTGTGTCCACACGCTGAACTCACACCCAGCAACGGCGGGGAACAGAGGACCTCGGGGCCCTGAGGGCAGGCAGACAGCGGGACAGCTGGCAGGTCTGGGAGATGGCTCGTCTAGGAAGGCGCCCAGTGGCACAACACTCAGATGCCTGCCCTCCTAGACGGGCCAGTGTGTTAAAGACACTGACAGGACCTGCGGCCATCTGTCTGGTGTGCTCACTGTCCGTGCCCCACTGTGGACAGGAATTCAGGTTATGGGAGTTCCCTCCAGGCTGAGAGGAGACGAATCTGACTGGCATCCATAAGGACACAGGTTCAATCTCTGGTCCGCTCGGTGAGTTAAGGATCTGGCGCGGCCGTGAGCTGCGGCATAGGTCGCAGACCCCGCATTGCTGAGGCTGTGGTGCAGGCCAGCAGCTACAGCTCCAATTCGACCCCTAGGCTGGGAACTTCCATATGCCATTGGTGCGGCCCTAAAAAGCAAAAAGAAAAATTTAATTGTCACAAGTGGCTAGCGACCACTGAATTAACACAGCGCGAAACTCAAGAACCAGGTGAAGAATCCGCACACTGTGTACTTTCTAAACTGGATCATCGCTAACACACAGCTGACAACATAACTCTTGGGGACAGTCTGGCAGGAGCTCTAAATCCAAGCGTGCTTCCATGTTTGCAGCCACCGGCAAATCTGCAAAGTCTGCCCAAAGCGCTGCTCTGTTCCAGCCCCTGCCCCAAACCAGGCAGTGTTTCCCACGCTTTCATCACGAAGCAGACTCCAACCAAGTGCGTGCAGCAATTCGGGAAAGTGGTCTCACAGCGTGAGCTGTAATCCGAGCCGGCACAGGCGTGACATGGGACAAAGTCATTTAAGAGAGCCCTGAACAGCCTACTTCAGTCCCAAGAGCCAACAACATGCCTGAGCTTCCATCTAGGGTGTGGGCAATCAATTCATCCAACCAGCCTGCCCAGAGTCTCCCCACCCCCGGGGCACGGGTGGAGGTGCACCCAGAAGTTAGCGAGCTGACCGAGGGCTGGCGGGTTGGGTTTCCACTCCCTGCTCAGCATGGGAGGATCCCAGGGACACCAGGACCAGGCAAACACTGCCACCAAAGCCCCGCTAGGCCCCACGGCACAGGCCAAGAGAGGGGCTCCCCGCCGCACTCCTTATCTGTAAGCAGAACAGACGGTACCACCCAAACCACAAAACCAGATGCGCCATTCCCAGCTGACAGAGACGTCTGGACGTGTAAGCAGGGCCTTCTGTTCCAGGCCAAAGGTTGCAACCTGAACACCCAGCAGGACCAGGCAGGTAAGGGCACCGAGTCGGCTGTCAGGTGAGGAGTGAGGAGCACCTGGCCTGACCAAAAAGAGCCACCATGCAGCTTTCCAAGGAGTTTCTCGTGAAACCTTTCCATCGCCAGGCTTTGGCAACTCATTTCAATCCTCTTAGAAACCCAGAGTCACAGTCGAGGGAGGACTGGATTCAGCCCGGTGGGAATCCTGGTTTGCAAACTTGGTTTTGAATTAACACCTGTCTCAAACCAAAGAGGAAAAAAAAACCCAACATCAAATCTATTGGATGAGTAGAAGCCTGACTGCTGCTAGCACAGCCCTGGGTGACGTCCGGGGCAGGCCCAGCCGGCCCCTTCCGTCTGCCTCCAGGAAGGAGGCGCGCTCTTGCTCTCTCGCTCTGTGACACCGAGTTTTCTAAACGGGTTATTTCTTATTCCTAAAGGACAAATGTCTGCAACAACGATCTTGAACACGATGGCTAGATTTTAAGGCCACGTGGAAACCACCGAGGTCGCCTCTTAACTTTTTATTTATTTTTATTTTTTTTGTCTTTTTGCTATTTCTTGGGCCGCTCCCACGGCATATGGAGGTTCCCAGGCTAGGGGTTCAATCGGAGCTGTAGCCACCGGCCTATGCCAGAGCCACAACAACACGGGATCCGAGCCGCGTCTGCAACCTACACCACAGCTCACAGCAACGCCGGATCCTTAACCCACTGAGCAAGGGCAGGGACCGAACCCGCAACCTCATGGTTCCTAGTCGGATTCGTTAACCACTGCGCCACGACACCACTGCGTCACGACGGGAACTCCACCTCTTAACTTTTTAGAGCCGGGTCTAAGAAACATACCAGGTGGACGCTGGAAAAACAAAGATACCTACGTGCTTGCCATTCATTCACTGCTTCTTTTCCAAGGCAGAGGAACTGAAGAATGGACAACGTTGGGTGACGCTGAGCTCAAGCATAAAATGCAAGTGAACACAACTAACAAAACAAGAAGGCAACAGCAACAAACGTGACGGAATCAGTCAAAGAAAAGGAACAACGCAGAATAGTTAAGAGACAGAACAGGGAGGGAAAGGGAGAAAAAGAAAGAACTTCGCTGTATTCCAATCTTCACAGAAAAGAAACGAAAAAGAAAAGCGAAGGTCCTGCTGACCTCTACTAGGCCACTCCGGTCCTAAGCGAATGGTCAGGGCAGTTCACACCAGGTGACTCCACCAACAAGCACCCTTTCCCAAATTTCTGGTGGGTGAACAGCTTCTAGTGGCTTCCACTAGCTAAACTGTTTTCTAGGAGCAAAAACTGTGAATTCGACACGAAACACGACAACTACTCCCACCTCGTCTTCTAGAAATGAGTCCTCTAAATCAAAATCCACCCTGAAAGAAACAAGCTCCTCGCTCCCTACTCGTAACACACCCTTCGTTAGGAAAGGTCACTGCAAAGGACTTCCACGGCAGGGGCGCTCGCAGAGAAGCCTCCAAAGTCCCAGGAATCGCCCCCGGAGAAAAGCGGCCGGCTTGGAGCCCGGAGGCCACAGAGCGGAAGGCTGAGGCCCCGGTAAACGTGCGGACCGCACCGCGCTTCCCGCACCGACCCGCGATGGGAAGGCTTCCCCTTCCCCCTCCGTCCCGGGAGCCACCCCTCGCCGCGGCCGAAAGAACCACCCGCGCGACCAGGCGGGCGGGCTCTGGTGCCGCTCGGCCCGCGGCATTCAGGCGGGCCCCGCGACGGCCCGACGGTGCCCGGGCTGCCGTCGCCCCTCCCCGAGCCCTCCGCGGAGGCCGGAACCGGGACCCCGCGCGGCCGGCGGATGCACCGGGGAGAGCCGCGGGTCGGAGGCAGGGGCCGTGCTGCAACCGCAAGGGTGTCGCCGGCTTCCCGCCCCGCGCCGCCCGCAGGGAAGGGAATAGCGCCCGTCTCACCTCTCTCGCGCGGGGCCGCCGCCGCCCGGGCCGAGACGCCTCCTTCCCCACGCGGCCATCTTGGAGACTCTCCGCTCGCGAAAGCCTCGCGCCGGGCGGCCTCGCGACAGCGCACGGGCGGGAGGGAGATGTAGTCCGGCCGCCGCCCCAGCCAGAGCCCCCGGCTGGGGCCGGGCCCCGCGGGACCACAAGGTCCACAATGCACCGCGCGCAGGAAAGGCCTGCCCCGAAGCCGCCCGGGAAACGCAGGCCAGCCCAGCGGCGCGGAAAGCCCACTTCCGGACTCGACTCCTCGGCGCCCCGGGCCGTTCCGGAGGTCCTGCCGGTCGAGGTCACCGAGGGGCCGCTCCCTCTCGTCCCCCACATTCTCGGGAGGCTGGGCACAAGCGGCTCCCGCCGCCACCGAGCCCTTGCTGGCAAGCCGTCGGCGGGGAGGGTCTGGAAGAGGAGAAGGGGCCGAACTTAACGTGTGGCGGCGGCTGAGAGAGACCGGGCTCCGCGCGCATATCCCGCTCCTGTCCGGCCGCGGTGACGAAAACACAGGCCAGCCCTCGGCCCCTGAGAAGGCAGCTGCTGGCCCATCACCCCGCCGACGGGGGCCCTGCCTGGACGCAGCCGCGACGGGAAGGCGGCGCAGCCCGGTGACTCCTGAGCGCTGTTCCCTCGGAGCCGGGGCCAATCCGGGGATCCCTGCAGCCTTTGAAGTTGTAGTCCCTCAACTGCTCTCCACACACAACGTGGCTAGAGGTGTTAGTTGGTCCCATAAATGTCTGAGCCACTGTCGTGCGGAAATCCGCTCCAGGGTCAGAAACGGAGAAGCACGGCCCCTGCTCTCAGCCCTCAGGTCTGGACGCACCGGGCGAGCCGGCGCCCCGATGCGGCTCCCACCACTGAAGGGTCCTCAGGGTTTCCTTGCCGTTCACATTCGCCAGTAGAACGAAACGTTTGAGGTCGTTTCACAGACCCTCATTACCTACCAGGCGCAGCTCCAGCCCGTCAGGGCAGCCTCGGAGCCCCTCCGTCCTTTGGAGGCTGCTCTCCTCTCCAGCTTCCGTCGCAAATTCCCAGCTTCCTTGCTGTGGCTAAAATGCTTTTCCTTCCCTGAGAAGTACCTGCTCTTCCTGTTGGGTCACAGTCCCACCTCCAGGTGCTGGCTCTGAACCCTTGTGAGTCGTCTGTTTCCTCTGGACCCGTGTGCTGATGCCGAGGGTTTCTAGGGACTCTAGAACAGGAACTCCACACTTCAGTTTTCTTAACTGTAAAATGGGGGTGAGCCAGTTCCCGCTGTGGCTCAATGGAAATAAATCCGACTAGTATCCATGAGGATGCGGGTTTGATCCCCGGCCTTGCTCAGTGGGTGGGGGATCCGGTGTCGCCGAGGCTGTGGTGTAGGCCGGCAGCTGCAGTTCTGATTCGACCCCTGGCCTGGGAACTTGCATATGCAGCCCTGGGTGCAGCCCTAAAAAAAGTAAGTACATTAATAAAATGGGGGTGATTTTACCTCTATTGGTCATTGTCTAATTAGGAAAAGAAAAACCCATCCTAGATATTTCAAGCAAAAGGAATTTAATACAAGGCGTTGTTTATGGATGTGTTCGGAGGGCCAGAGCAGCTGGGGGGCAGTAAGGACCCCCACAGCCTGGTGACTGAAGGGAGCAGCTGTGGCCCCTAAAGCTGAAGGAGCAAAACTGTTGTCCTGATTCTTGCTGCCAGAGCAGGAGCTGGGAGCTGGGTTTGGCAGTGAGCTCGATGGGTGTGTTGTGCTGTAGTGGAGCTTTCACTGCAGTGGCAGGAAATGGTCAGCCAGCAAGGAAACAAGAACAGTCCAAGAAGTGATAGAGGGTCAGAATGAGAGGGAGGGACAGGATGAGAGTGCCCAGGGAGGCGGCGTCAGCCTTTCCTCCTGCCTGGAATTTGCATGTGATATCTGGAGGGCAGCAGCCATTCTGTGACTACGAGGCCACAAGCACGAGGGCAAAAGCCACACCACATGAAGGATGATACGAGGAAAGATGCAAAGAGCCCGGGCCTCTCGGGACATCACGGCACCACAGCATGAGACCTAGACCTTCGTCCTCCAGACTTGGTGCTGCTTAAGATGAATGAAATGCCACACGAGTTGGCTTTTTCTAGCTTCTGAACACATGTCTAGCTAAAACACACCAAAATGACAAGGAAGATTAAACTAGGATGCTATCCAGAGGAAGCACCTTTCCAGCAGAGGGCACGGCAAGTGCAAAGGCCCTGAGGCAGGAACAAGCTTGAAGATTTGAAGAGCAGAAATGGAATGAGTGCAGCTGAAGTGTGCAGACCTGGACGAACACAGTGGGGGAGGACTGGGTCACGTGCTTGGGAGCACTGTCTCCCGGGATCTGCCCTGCCCCCGACCTGCCTTCCTGCCCCCAGCCTTACCTTTCAGTCACTTCTCCACACTCCGGACGCAAGAATGCCTTTAAAACAAATAGGGCCCACCTACCATCAGGCGATGCCTCAGGGATCAGGTACCAACCAGGGGACCAACTCTTTCACTGCCTCCGTCACTCCGTTTCCACATCAGGGACGGGAAGGAGAAACGGGCGTGGAGGGCAGCCTCGTTCCTGCAGACAGCTTACGACGGGGAGGGAGGCGGGGAGGCACAGCCTGGGTCCGGGGTCCGGGAAGTTCCGGCCGCCCACCACAGGCTGGCAGCATTTCCCTTTCCTCACCCACACCCCCAAGAGGGTCCCCCACGCCCAACCCCGTGTCTGCCCGAGGTCTCAGCTCCGGTTCTCCACCAACAGCAGCCTGGGATTTAGAGGTAAAGCCCGTTACTGCCCACCCCCGAACCGAAATGAAACGGTGCAGCAGGGACAGGACGGACTTGGGAGAGGTCCCACCGGGACAAGGGCGGGCAGAACCGGCCGCCGGGCAACGACGGGGTCGCCGCGGCAGGTGTCTTGGGCGCGGTGCGCGCCCTGCCTGGCCTGCCCCCGGCTCGGCTCGCCAACAGGCCTTCTCATCCCGTTCCTCTAGGGCTACACTTTCGGCAGCTCCTTTCCTGGCTTTTCTCTGAGCAACCACTCAGGGGCCCATGTTCCCTGCGGCCCCCGCTAGCGCCCGGGACAAGGACACGGGGCCCTCTGACGGCCCTGCGGTGCCTGGGCACCAGGGTCTGTCGCTCTCGGCCTTTGGGACTGATTGGCATGCGTCCGGTGCCCACCCCTGTGGGCAGGAACATTCCTTCTATGTCTCAAGTGTTTGCTGGCCCAGAGCCCCTCCCCGTGGGCTGCGCATTAACTTCTGCCTTTTGTGGGGGAGGGGGTGGCTGGCAGGAGACTAGGAGGCTGGGAAGGGCCGTCTCTGAGTCAGGTGGCTTCAGGGGCTGGGGCTCGTGACACGGTGCCTCTGGCCTCTGGCCCTTCCCAGGGGTCCTCCTGATGAGCCCCTCTGCAGGAGGCTCTGGCAACAGCTTACGTTATCCCGACTCTGCAGCGACCACTCTTAGAGCAGAGGTGGCCTCCAAGGAGGGGGCCCCCCAGGCACAGGAGGCTGGGGTGGGGTCTGACCTGACTGCGTCACAGCAGTGACCTCGCTCCCCCCAGGGGAAATGAACCCCGGACGTGAGCAGCATTTCATCTTGCCTGTTTAAGAGCCTGGGGTGTGGTGCCTCTGGACACCAAAGCTTGGGGCCAGGGGGCTTCTGACCACATGGCCTTGGCCATCGGGGCCACGGCGTGGCCCCAGAGGCACCCCAGTCGGGAAGAATTGCAGCCTCAGCCCTGGGCTCCATCGTGTGTCCCCAGCGATGCCACCCTGGCCTGCATGCATGCTAGACGCCCCAAGAGAAGGCTTCTGAGGGCACAGCTAAGAGCAGCAGCAGGTGGAACGTGGCAACCTCTTCCTGGTGACCAGCAAGGGGGACCCAGTGCCAGGAGACGACGGTGGCCTCAGAGGGGCCTGTACCTGGGAGAAGGTGTGGCCTGGCCAGCAGGGGGGGAACAGGTGTGGGCCATCCCAACATCACCTGCGCCTCCCCCTCAGAGCCTGGCTCCCCCTGCTGCCAGTTAGGTGACAAGGACACGGGAATGCAGAGCTCCTGGCGGGGCAGGGTGGGGGGCGGCTGCCCCACCCGCCTCCCTCACACCTGCAGGCTCCCCACCTGCTGAGCTCTGGGCTCCTCATCAGTAAAAGCGGGGCCACCGGGCCGATTGCTGTGGGGGTGGGGAGCAACCCCACCCTTCCACAAGGAGTCCTGGAGCCAAAGTGGGTCACACCTTTTATTGAAATGTATGTCATGCAATCCGTCTGGAGACCGGCCGTGGCCCAGACGCCACCTGGAGCACGTCCTGAGTAGGAAAGGCACATGAGTTACCGCCCCTCCGAACAGGGCGAGAGAGAGGCCCACAGAGCCAGGCGTGGCAGGAGGGCCGTCCGCTGGGAGGGGCCTGGCGGGTCTCCCTGCCAGTGGCCACATGACCTGCCTCCTGAGCAAGGGTTCCCAAAAAGACATATCCCGGGACAGGCAGGGGGAGGCTGGGACCTCAGACAGTCAGGGTAGCACCGGGGACCGGCCAGCCGCAGTGGGATCGGGCGTGCTGGTGGGGTGGGCTGGGGGCTCCAGGGCCCGGGTCTGCGGCAGACCCTGGCCCGGCCTGGGAGAGGAGGCCGAGGGCTGTGGCGGAGCCGCCACTTTAACGCACCTGCAGCCACTGGGGACAAGCGGGCCCCGGGCCAAGGGCTGCAGGGGCCCTCGAGACGCCGCACACCCCTCGTTCCAGTACTGGGTTTGTGCATGTGCGGCCAGGTGTAGAGAGTCACTTGCTGTCAGAACACAGGTGCAGGCTGGGACACGGCGGGGTCCCCCTGGTACCACCTGGCCCTCTGCTCCTCAGTGTACTGCTTGCCCTGGGGTGCCCTGTACCACCACAGCAGGACTCCCTCCATGGGTTACTGCCTCCTGGCTTGGGTCACCTTGTCCCCAAGGCTGCAGAGGGACGAGCACCAGCTCGCTGAGCTAATGGAGACAAGTTTTCATGACAGTCTGTGCTTGAACTTGGGGGTGGGGGTGGACCTGTACCAGGAAGGGGACGCCCCCCAGCCGAGCCCACCTCCTGCCAAAGGGCTCCCCCAAGAGCCCTCTACAGTGGGATGGGGGGGGGCGGGGGGCTGGGAGGGGAGGAGGGGAGGACCGTGCCTCTGGGGCCGCCAGCCCTTCAGGCAGGGCAGACAGATGCTGCTGCCGCGTGGTGAGAACATGTCTGTGCGGGTGTCAGGGGCGCGGTGAGGGCCTGGGTGGAGCAGACCAGTGGGGGGCAAAGTCACGCATCAGGTGTGGCGGAGTCGCAGGGACGAGCAGCCCAGACAGCCAGAGGCCTGGAGGGGCCTCATCACGTTCACTCGTGTCTCAGCCCACAGGGGACCAGGCATGGATTCCGCCCTTGTGGGGACCAGGGACCAGGAGGTCAGTACCCTGAGCCCTAACCAACCCCCCCAAGGAAGCCCCCACAGAACAAAGGGCCATTCCCAGGAGGCTGCTGTAGCGGGGGGGCCGGGACTCCTGACAGGCCACGAGCTCGCAGCAAAGCAAAGGAAACCCCTCTGCACATCTGTGTCTGCCTCGGAGCGAGGCTGGTTCCCGGGGGGGCAGCTTCCTCCCGCCCGCTCTGGCTGCCAAGGGTCCTCTCTCAGAAAGCTCACCCCCAGGACGGCCGGGAGGCCAGTGAGGGGGTGGGGACGCCTGCGATGCCCAGGCTGGAAAGGGGGGCGGCCGCAGGTGGGGCCTGGTTCCTGCGGAGCTGACAAAAGGGGGTGTGAGGAGTTAGGACACCTCCTAGCTCAGCCTCCCCGCCAGAGCACAGCTCTGCACTTTGTGTCCTGCGTGTGTGTGCGCGTGTCCAGCCGTTCCCGGCCTCTCTCCACAGGGAGGGCTGTCCCCGGCTTCCCGCACCAGGCACAGTTGGAGAAGGGGCAGCACGGGGGTGGCCACACCTGGCATGATGCCCCCAGAAGTTGGCACATAAGGTTCCTTGTTGCTCCCTTGGTCAGGGGCATCCTCCTTGTCTGCACAAACGACCCTGACCGGGCATGTCGGCAGGACCCCAAATCAGCCGCCGTGCCCATCCATCCCAGAGTGGGGAACAGACCGGCCCGAGAGACGACCCCGTCTGCGTCCCAGTCCCGCCCGCAGGCCCTGGCTGGCCAGGGGGCCTTCTGAGGAGCAGGCCAGTGCCTGCAGGGCAGGAGCGACTGGGACCTCCCTTCCACCACGGCGGCTGGACCCCTGCCCGTCCTCAGCCAGCCGCCTCCGGGGGCCACAGAGCGTCCTTACAAAAATAACTCTGAGTCTGTCCCCCGCGGGGACCAGGATTCCTGAGAGCACGGGGAGGCCGGGAGGGGGCTGGCGGGAAGGTCTGGCGGGTGGGCTCCCGCCTGCGGGCCGGGGCTACGGCTGCAGGCGCTCCAGGTACTGCGGCAGGGGGTTCTCCTTGACGTACTTCTGGATGTACCAGCACGTGAGATGGGCCTTCAGGTCCTCCTCCACCACGAAGTCCAGAGCGGCCTGGCAGCCAGGCAGAGAGAAGAGCCGTCAGAGCCCCGGGGGCCCGGCCCCGCCCCCCGGCCTGCCCTGCACCTGTTCCCCCGGGGCTGCAAGGGAGCCAGGGCTGCCGTCCCACCCCCGTGACAGTCGGGAAGCGAGGCAGAGAACTCCGGTACATTGCGGGGAAGGAGGGAGAGGGTGGGATCGGCCCTGGGAGAAGGCCCGCCGCCAGGCCTGCCTCCCCACAAGCCGGGTGCCCGCCGAAACGCCCCTCCACTCGTCCGCCACGCGATGCTTCCTCCTGGAAGCATCCCCGTCGGCTGGGTCAGAGCGCCGGGGCGCCCATGGTCCCCAGCAGAGGTCACTCAGTTTTCACAATGGATCCTAAGGCCAGCAGTGGCGGGGGCAGGGGGCACCCACTGGTGCTTAATTAACATTTGCTGAACCAGTGGAGCACAGCCTGGGGGGGGCGGCGGGCCTGAGGAAACAGGACGCTGCCTGGCTGCGCGCAGACTCGGTGCCTGGCTGCCTGGCTGGTCTCTGGCCGTCCGGTCCTCCGGAGGCCTGTCTGTACTCGCTGCCCGCCCCCGCCCCCCGGGCTCCAACCTGAGACCCTTTAGTGACAGGATTCCAGTCTCTTCTCCCACTCTGCAGATAAACGGGGGGCCACAGGTAAGCATCGCCACGTCATGGGCAGACCCCTCCCACCCAGGTAGTAACGGTTGGGGTTCCTCCCCAGCAACACGGATGGCCCCACAAACCAGCTCACAGCCGCTCCTGGGAGATACGCGCCCCTGCAGGCGAGCGGGCAGTGGAGGCGGGAGAGCAGCAGGCAGAGGGGCCTGTGCTTTCGGGGGAACTTGAGGCCACTCTCCGCTCCAGGCTCCACCCCCGTGTTAAGCCCAAACCGTAACAGCTTGGGGCCAGCGGCGCTCTGGGGACGCAGGGGGCACCAGCCGATTCACCAGAGTGTCCACCGAGCACCAACGACCTGCCGGACGCTGGGCCCAGCCAGCCAGCTCCCGACACGCAGCAGGTGTTGGTGGCCCTGGAGGCCTCAGCCCAGGACCAGCCGCCAGCCTGAGAGGTGCTGGGAGTGGGCAACAGCTGCAGCCCGTGGAAAGAGGCCGGGCCGCCGGGGCGGGTCTCCTCCGTGGGGGGAGCAGCTCCCCTCCCACGCCCCTACCTTGGCGAGGTGCTTGGCGATGCCGCGGCCGCGGTAGGCGTCAGGGACCTCCGTGTGCTGCAGGTCCACGATCCGCTTGCCCACGTACTCGTAGAGCAGCACCGCCCGGTCGTGACAGCCTGCGGGTAGGGTGGGCAGGTGAGGCTGGACCCTAGCACGGAGCTGGATCTGCAATAACCCCTCTGTGCCTCGTTTCCTTGTCCACCGAGCATGGGCGCAACACGACACTTCTCAACAGAGTGTCCGGACCGTTAAAACGTCATTTCCATAACATGCTTAGAGCAGCCCCCTCGAACGCACGGGGCCCCAGGAGGGCTTTGCTGCGGTGGCCGGGCCCAGCGTCCCAGGCCCCCAGCCCCCGCATCCCCACCCGAGCACCCAAGCCCAGTGCTGTGTGTAGAGCAGGGCTCAGCAAGTCCCCAGCCGAGCCAGAGCCTGAAGGGACAAGCGAGCAGGCCGAGAGACCCCAGGGAAGGCCAGAGGGAGTGGCAGCCGCGTCCACACGAAAGCAACACAAGGCGCGGGGGGCGGGGCCGGCCAGCCTTCCCACCGTCTCGGGCCTGGGCCTCGCCAGCCCGGCCGGCTGCTCCAGCTCCTCCAAGCTTAGTGTCCAGCTCCCCACCGCCTGTGCACATCCGACCACGCGCACCCCTTCACCCATCCAGCCTCTGCCTGCCCATCTACCTGCCCAGCCTCCACCTGTTCTGCCCAGCAGATGCTCGCTGAGCCCCAGGCACTGTCTGTGGTGACAAACAAGGCAGGGCACGGGCCTGCCCTCATGGGACCAGTCAGAGGGCCAGGCAAGAAAAGCGAGGTACCGTGTGGCAGAGCACGGGTGTGTGTGCATGTGCGCATGCCAGGCGGAGAGGTGTGGGGGGGTGATGCCTGGGGGAACAGCCAGCGCAGAGGCTCTGAGGCAGGAGTGGGCGAGGGGAGGGCGGAGGAGGGGGGCTGGGAGGAGATGGGGGCGGCTCTTCGGGGGAGAGGGGCTGAGAGAGGGGAGAGGGGGGTCCTTGGCAGAGGCGGGACGGATGTAACTTCATGCTGTGAGGAGAACATGCTGGGGGCGGGAGCAGGCGGACCAGCGGCCGCGCTGGCCCAGGTAAGGACCCAGGGGCACTGCCGAGTGAGAAGAGCTCAGAGGCGGGTGATGTTCTGAAGGGGTAGCTGGCAGGACGGGCTGATGGCTCCGACGTGGTGCCGCGGGAGCTGATGAGGATGGCTCCGCGGGTTATCCCCTCAGGGAGGCGCGAGCGAATGAGGGGGAAAAACCAAGCTGGGTGGGGAGACGGCCATTTAGCCAAGGGAGTCGGGGAGACCCTCCCTGGGGAGAACTCCTGAGCTTAAGGAAGAGCAGGGGAGGGGTGGGCAGAGGGCACGGCCAGTGCAAAGGCCCTGAGGTCAACACACAATCCACTGGCCCTGAAAGAAAACACCCCATTAAGGCCAAGCATCTTTCTCTGACTTTCACGCTGTGTCTTTTCGCTCCTTCGTGCGCCCCAAGAGGACTGACAGGTGAGAGGTACCGAGGAGCGGTCCTGGGTGTCACAGGGGGTCAGACCCTGTTCCAGGGTCCAGCCTTCTGGCTTGCCCCAAAGCTCAGGAGTGAGGCTCCAATGCAAGGCCCCACTTCCAGATGGAGAACTGAGATCGGGGGAGCCAAGTCCACCATGAGGCTGGACCCCCGCTGCCTCTGCCCAGGCATCTCCCACTGCCTGGAAGGCCCTTCCCCTTCTCAGGCCCAACTGACGGGCCCCCAGCACCCCTCCTCGTGGCTGGACCTCTGCGCTGCCAGACGTGCCCGCCACCCTGACCAGGCCCACCCGTGGCTCCACTGCCGCCTGCCTGCCTGCCCAGGACCGGAGAGCAGAGATGGGGCCTGACCCAGGCACCGGGCACTGAGAAGCCGCCTGCCCGCTCTGGCCACTTTATTACCCAGAACCCTTCAGGGCCCTGCATTGGGTCGGGCAGGCTTTCCAGCGAAGAAAACGAAGGACGCTCTCTCGCTCCCTCGAGGAGGGAGACTGACAGGTCACAGCATTTTAAACAACACAGGATTCAAAGGTAATAAACTGGCAAACACAAGAGCAGGGAAGGGGGTGGGGAAGCAGGATGTCCAGGGAGGGGCAAGAGCCAAAGGGGTGTGGGGTTGGGGGGCGTCCAGGGGAGCCGCACGTGCAAAGGCCCCCGCACGTGCAAAGGCCCTGAGGCAGCGAGGCTGCGGCAGGGCGGGGCGGCAGGCAGGAGAGCGCAGACCTCAGCTCTGCACTCTGGCCGCCTGCAGAGAGGGGTGGGGGCCTAGAGCCCTTGTCCGCAGCCTGCTCCCTCTCCTCGGGGCCATGGCACCATTGCTGCTTCAGGATTCCTGGAACGGCTACTGGGCCACAGACCCCAGGCGGCCTGGGGGATTCTCGGCTTCGCCCACCCCGCCAGCTCCTGGTGGTCACATGCGTGGGGTGCCCACCCCGTCCCCACGCCCAACCCAAGGCAGACACCCAAGACATCTCTGCACCACAAACACCTGCCATCCGCTCTGCCAGACGCACCACGGGAGCTGGAGGCCGGCTGGTGGCTACTGTAGCCCGGCCCCTCCCCAGGCCTGGCCCTGTGCCCTCGGGGGACCAGGACCAGGACAGCTGCAGCCCAGCCCTGTCCACACACTAATCCTCCCAAGAACCTCAGGAACGGGGAGGCTCCTTCCAGCCCAGTCCATGGACGGGGAAGCTGAGGCTGAGAGAGGGCCATGCGGCCCAGCGTGTGGGGAGCTGGCTGGGGACGCGCGGGGCTCCTTAGGGGCCACTGGCTGAAAGCAGAACAGGAGGGCATTGGGGGCTGGGTATCAGCAGGTCAGCCCTCGTGCCGGGCGCCCCGCCGTCCTGTCAGCAGCATCTGGGCCCAGGGACGCCACTCTCGGCACCAGGGCAGAGCCCAGGCATGGCCTGGCTGGACCCCAGGCCCCTCTCTGGGCGGGGTCAGTACTTGCCGCTTTGGGGCCACAGGGGCAAAAGGCAGGCCAGTCCACTCTCCGCCAGGTGACCTCAGACCCCGCCTGTCCTAGGACAACTGTGCTTCCCTCCTGGGCCTGAGAATCGCATCAGATCACGGGCTGTGGCTGATGCCGAGAGGAGGGCGGCGACCTGGCTGATGAGGGGCTTCTTTCTGGTCACCTCCCTTGTGCCCCTCGCTGGCCCCAGCCCAGGATCAGAGGCCCCAGGAAGTGACCAGAAGTGGTCACTGAGAGGGGGGTCTTCCCTGGCCAGCGGGGGACAGCAGCGGGGGGTCCGGGTGGGAGATGAGGGGGCTGCACAGAGGTTGCTCCTGATGCCGTATCTGCTCTGCGGGCACCAGCCTGAGAGTAAGGCTGGCAGGTCAGAACGCCTGCTGAACAGGTGAGGGGACCCAGACAGGGGCCACGCCGGAACCCGGGTCTCCTGTGCCCTCTGGGAGCTGAGGCAGCCAAACGAGGGCACATGTGTGGGGGCAGGAGGCCCCCCCGCTGGCTTTGCTGGGCCTCCCCATCTGAGAGCCAGGTTTGGGGATGAGCCGCAGGCTGGTGGCTCAGAGCTGGGAAGCCTGAGAGGCAGACACGGGGGCTGCTTAGGAAAGCCCACCCACAGGCCCGGCTGGTCGGCTCCCCACACCAGGCACCCCTGCCGTCCCTGCCCAGGGACCTGCTCCAGTGCAGCCCAGGACGCTAAGGGCACGGGGTTCCCTGGGGGCTCATGCAGGGGTCTCCTGCCGCAGAACTGGGATCTGAGCACAGGAGGCCTGCAGACACTTTCAGGGCACAGGGGCGCTGGGGAAGACGTAGGAGACTCTGGGTTCTAGGACCCCCCAAAGGGCCCCTCTCCTCAGGGCAGGTGGGACACTCAGCCCTGGCTGAGACGGGGAAGGGAAGGCCTAGGAGGTGAGGGGCTGGCTCTGGCTCAGCGGCTTGGCTTCCCACCCGTGGAGTGGAGACACACAGGCCGGCGTTTCAGACCCTGGGTCTGGGGCCAGGCAGCCTGAGCACCAGCGCTCTGTCACCCTGCTCGCCAGCCAGACGTGCCCACACTTCCTGAGCACGGCCCAGGAGCCACAGGCCCAGGCTGGGGCGGCGGCTGCCTCCCTGCTGGGGTCCTGCCCAGGATGTGCCACCCTCCCCCCGCTCAGCAGCTTCCCAGGCGCCCACCTCGCCTGGGGTCTAAGCCAAGGCCTCACGATGCCTTCCAGGCCCCGCACCACCGTCCCCAAGACCTCTTGGTGTCGTCTCTCCTTTCCTTGCCTCCACTCCCAGTGGGCACCAGCCACCCAGGGCTTCGACTCGCTGCCCCTTCCTGCCCGGGACGGCGGCGCCCTCAGACTGGCTTCTGAACGGCAGCCCGCCCTGCCACGCCAGCCCTGGCCCGAGGGCGCCAGGACACTCTACACTCTATTTCTGGTCCACTGCCCCTCGAGACGGCCAGTCCCACGAGCTGCTGGCACCGAGAACCACCTCTGGCCCTGGGTAGGCACACAACAGGCCCTTGTGGAAGGAGTCCTAGTTCTTCCACCTCTAAGCTGAACAACCAGGACCGTCCGTCACGTTCCCTGCCTCAGTCTCCTCCTCTGCAAAGTGGGCAGAGCCCGTCCCCGACCCCACCCAGCAACGCCTGGGGCCTGCCTGGAACCCGAGGCCTTAACGCACACAGCTGCTCAAACCTCTTCACGCCCCAGAACCAGAGCCAGCTTGAGGCTCATCAGCCTTCCTCTGCCCGGGGATGGCGGGGCCGAGGCCTCCACCCGGAGCCCCAGGATGGCTCTGCCTCAGCTGGGCACTGAGAGCTGGCCTCCAGGGCCTGCCTGACCCAGGGCAGCCTGCTCCCCTTCTCCGCTGAGGTGGGGGCAGGGGAGGGGAGGCTCAGACGACCCGTCTCCTGCCCTCTGCCCCCCACAGACACACCCAGACCAGGTTGCACCGGGCTGCACCGCCCCACCTTGCAGGCTGGAGAGGAGCTGCTCCTGGGCTTGGCTGGGGAGCCCAGTCCACTTTATCGTTAGCCAGCTGGGCAGCAGGCTCTGGAAGGGGGCGAGTTTAGAAAGATGGCTGGGCACGTCCAGCTCTGACCACAGCCAGTTCTGGAGGGGCTTCCTCCGGCTGTACTCACGTGGAAAACAAAGAAGGAAAACCCCAAACATTCCCTTCTTCTTCTGTCTCGGGGGGTGTGCAAGGCCCGCTGAGCCCCCTGAGGGAATCACAGGCCCCTCTGGAGCCTCAGAAAAGAGGATCTGCACAAGGGTAGCCAGGGCCCTGAGTGTCATGACCAGCTGGGCCACCGTCAGCGCCAGGGGTGGAAGGACTTGCCGGCCCGTGGCCTGGCACTGGTGACACCGGGCAAGTCACTCCTTCCCTGTTGCCCCAGCCCGGGTTTACTCTGAATGTGGGCAGGGGGCGCCAACATCACACGGATGTTCTAACAGAGGTGTGCGGGGCCTGGCTCAGGGCACAGCTCAGCCCAAACAGGGGTCTGAGCAGCGGCTCTGCTCCAGGGCCCAGACCCCGTCCACAGGCAGGTGGGAAGAGCCCAGGTTCAGGAGTCAGACCAGCGGGGCCCCTGTCCCTGCTCTGCCTCAGTCCACAGGCTGACACCAGGAAGCCTCTCCCTTCTTTTCTCAGAAATGGGTACAGCGGCCTGTAAGAGCCCTTTCAGCTTGAACACTGCCACGCACAGGGGGCCTGGCTTGGAGGGAAAAAAAGTCGTTAAAGCAGACGGGGGTTCAGTCCTCCATTTTATCATTCTACTTTCCATCCCCAAACCTCTTGGGCAGAGGGCCTGTGAGCTAGTAGGGGATGGAAGCGTTCTTTACAGGAAACGGAGATTTTTGCTTTCTGGTTTAAAAAACAATGACCAGCCTGTGTTTACCTGCACTTACTCTGTGCCGCCAGGCACTGTTCTGAGCCTTCCTCCTACTGTGGCATCTCATCCTTAAAATCAGCCAGTAGTTGTGCCCTGGTGTTATTCCCACTGTAGACATGGAGACGCTGGGGCGCACAGAGATGAGGCAACTTGGCCAAAGTCTCAGAGCCGCTGGGGTCTGATGGCGACATCGCCCCCCCTGCCTCCCTCCAGGGCAGAAGCCCCGCTGTCCGCCTCGGGTGCGCCCAGCGGATTCTTTCAACCCCCTCGGTGCAGAAAAGCTAAGGTTCCCAGGGGCAGCCAGCAGCCACTTAACACCGGGGAAGGGGAAGGTCGCGGCCCACCCGCTCCCCGGGACCCAGGCAGCAGCCCGGAAAAGAGCCGGGCGGAGCAGGTGCGGGGTTCCCGGCGCCTGCCTCCGCCTCCCCAGAGCCCTGCCCGCCCCGGTTGCCCCGCGTGGGCGCGCCTCTCCCGGTAGCCCGCCCCCGCCAAGCCCAGGAGTGCGTCCCCGGCTTCGCAGCGCGCGCCGCGGTCGCGCGCGCAGACAAAAGGCGGGGCGGCGGGCCCCGCGTTACCGTTGAGCCTGACGGTGAACTGGCGGCGACGACGGTCGTGCTCCACGCGGATGGGGCAGCCCTGCTCCGGCGCGCCCGGCGGCACGGCGGCGGGCGACTGCGCCATGGGCGCTCGGACCCGGGCCGGGGGCGCGCGGCGGGCCGGGGAGCGCAGCGGGGCCGGGGGCCGGCTCTGCAGGAGGCGCGCGCGGACCCGCACCGGGAGGCCGACCGCAGGCGGCGGCTCAGAAACTGACACTCGGCGGCGGCGGCGGCGGCGGCGGCGGCAGCAACAAAAAGGGGGGAGCAGGAAATCAGCTGTGCGGTCACGTGCGGCGCGCGGCCAGTGGGCGCGCGGCCGCTCTGTTTTGATACATTCCGTTCGGCTCTTAAAGGCGCCGCGCGGCTCCCAGCCCCGCGCTCGGGCCCTTGGGCCTCTGGCGTCCGGGCCGCTTGAGACGGGGCCGCCGCCCCGCCACCCCCCAGCCCCGCGGCCGCTTCTCAAAAAGGTGTGAAGACCGACCGGGCGGTTCCAGCCGATCCCCTCGCAGCCACCGCTTATTAAGCGCTTGCTGTGTGCCTGGGCGCAGCCAAGCCCCGGAAGCTGCAGGAAGCGCTCCTTAGAGACTCGCCGAGAGCCTGGGAAGTAGGTGCGCCTGACTGCCTTTCACCGTGAGGACAGTAGCCCGGGGCAGTGAGAGACCCGCGAGGGTCACACCACGCTGCGTCGGGATTACTCCCCGGAACTATCGCTCGGGGTCCGGTGAAATGTCACCTCTCCGCCAGGGACGGAGCGAGGGAAGCGCCTTGAGCTCCCCGGATCCACTCGCAGAGGGGGAAATTGAGTCCCGAGAGCGCGAGGTTCTTGCGTGAGGTGGGAGCCCAGGATTCTTTTCTGAAAGGAGTTTTGGCCCCCTCTCCACTTGTCACCAAAAGCTGCCCCCGGAGTCGCATGACTCCAGGTGACTTTTTACTAGTCTGTTAATGCAGGTGCAAGCGTGACGTCACTGCCTGGTGACCACCGGACCACTGCCTACCTCCAGATAAGTAAGGCTGCGTTCTCCTTTCCCGTCAGTACCCCACCCCTTGAGCTAACCACTCTCCTTCTCTAATTTGCTGTTCCTGGAGCCTCGTGTGAAAAGCAGATAGAGGAGCTCCCTGGTGGCACAGGGGCTTGAGGATCGAGCGTTGTCACTGCAGCGGCTCAAGGTGCTGCTGTGGAGCTTCAGTCCCTGACTTGGGAACTTCTGTGTGCAGTGGGCGCCGCAGATAAATAAGTAAATACGTGCTCCAGCAGATGCAGCGTGTGCTTGCAGGGTCCAGTTTCTTTTGTTGAACGTCTTCTCTGTGAGATTAACTCACGCTGTTGGGAGACGTCGTTGGGAGTAGCTTTTCCATCACAGAATCGTATTCCATTGTGTGCATATACCACGATTTATTTACGTTTTGGGCAGAACCCGGGGCATGTGGAAGTTCCTGGGCCAGGGCTCAAACCCATGCCACAGCAGTGGCAATGCTGCATCCTTAACCTGCTTAGCAGCTTGGAAACGTCCTCCATAGTTTGTTTATCCGGCCGCTGTTGATGGGCATTTGGGTAGTTTCTGGATTTTGACTCTTAGGAGGAAAACTGTGGTCGACATTCGTGAACATGCGTCTGCGAGGCTGCCTTGTACCAGGCCGGGCAGCTGGCCACCAGGAACGGTGGCCGCATCTTTTGGTAGGTACATATCTTGAGTTTTATGAGGCGTTGCCAGACCTTTCTCCGAAGAGCTTGGTCCGTTTTCCACTCCGGCCAACAGTTTTGAGAGTTGTTCTTGGGGTCATCAGTGTTTTTGATTTTAGCTCCCCTGACGGTTATGAGGTGGTCGCGCTCTGGCTTTCACTTGCCTTTGCCTGAAGGCTGATGGCATTGAACCTTGTGTGTCCCCTCCTTGACTGTTTCGTTATCCAGTTTTGCGAAGTGCCTGTGTAAGTATTTTTTATTGCCGTTCTTCTTATTGTTTGGTTTTGAGTCCTTCATTTGGACATATTTCTGGAGAATATACTAGCCTAGCAGATTTTTTTTTTAAGAAACCAGTGTGTTTGGGAGTTCCCGTCGTGGCGCAGGGGTTAATGAATCCGACTAGGAACCAGGATGTTGCAGGTTCGATCCCTGGCCTTGCTCGGTGGGTTAAGGATCCGGCGCTGCCGTGAGCTGGGGTGTGGGTCGCAGACACGGCTCAGATCCCACGTGGCTGTGGCTGTGGCTGCGGTGTAGGCCGGCGGCTACAGCTCCGATTCCACTCCTAGCCTGGGAAACTCCATATGCCGTGGGAGCCGCCCTAGAAATGGCGAATAAATAAATTAAAACAAACAAACAAACAAACAAAAACCAGGTGTGTTTGGAAACCAAACAAGACCGAGGAGGGAGCCATCATACACAGGAGACAGGGCGGGCTCCTGGGCTCAGGAGGGGTCTTGCGGAGCTGAGTCAGGGCTGGCTGCAACCTTGAGCAAGATGTCACCTGGCGTGTGTGTCTCAGGTGACTTCTGTCTTTCCAAGGAACCTAAGTGGTGTGGGGAGCCAGAACAAGTTTCTGGAAATTCTCTTAACTGGCCGTGCTCTTTCCCACACTGGCCTCTGCAACGTGCCATTGCTGAAACACCCCCTCCCCTGAAAAGCCCTCGTGGAAGCTCCCAGCCAGCCTGGGTCCAGGGGAGACACCTGGAAGGGCCAAGTGCAGGCCAGGTCAGCATAAGAGCCCAGGATCCTCCCTGGTGAGGACTCCCCTCTTGCACTCCCACTTTTAAATGTCTGTTAGCTGGAGTTCCCGTCGTGGCGCAGTGGTTAACGAATCCGACTAGGAGCCATGAGGTTGTGGGTTCGATCCCTGGCCTCGCTCAGTGGGTTACGGATCTGGCGTTGCTGTGGCTGTGGCCTAGGCCGGTGGCTAAAGCTCCAATTAGACCCCTAGCCTGGGGACCTCCATGTGCCACGGGAGCAGCCCAAGAAAAGGCAAAAAGACTAAATAAATAAATAAATAAATGTCTGTTAGCTTGTGGGGTCTTTAACCCTTGCAGAAATCCCTTGTGGAACCAGGCAGGGGATCAGTCAAAGAATAAAGGAAACAATCAGTCTCCACAGCGTGGAAAGGACCTGCTCCATCCTTGGGCCCCAAAGCGCCCTGGTCCCAGAGGTGACCCCCAAGGCAGACAGCAAAGCTGTCTGGGGGATGGGCCCTGAGAGCCTGGTGGGGCCACAGGGAGACTGGGCCACGTGTCCATCGAGTATCATTTATTCAGCCGTTAATTCACTTAGCAATTATTTAGTAAGCACCTACTGTATGCCACTCACTATTTTAGGGGGCACGCAGTGAACAAACAGACCAAACTCCTTGCCCTTCGGGAGAAGCTATTCTAGGAAGGGCGAGACACTCGAGCAGGAGGTGAGTGAATGCGGGCGCTCAGGGAGGTCGGGGCCCAGAGATGCAGAGGGAGGGGTCCGTGCTTTAGGAGTCTCAGACCTCAGCTGACAGAGGGCAGCTCTTTTACTGAAAGACTTGAAGGAGGAGGTGAGGGAGTGAGTCAGCGGATGTCAGGAGCGCAGGCCGGAGCAAACGGCCAGTGCAAAGGCCCTGGGGTGGGTTTAGAGACCTGAGGTCACATGGGGTCTTCAGCTTTTATGCTGAGCAGGAGGGGCCGTGGGAGGGTTTGAGGAGATCAGGGATCTTAGGTTTTCTTCTTTGTTTTTTGAGATGAGAAATTTTCAAGTGTGTATGTAAGGAGAATTCTAAAATGAAGGCCAGCTTATCCTTCATGGCTGAGGTTTTCATTTCGTTTCTGTGCTTTTTTCCTTTTATTTTAAGAAATCCAGGCTCGGCTCAGTGGCCGCAAGTGCCCCACCCGACACCCCAGGGGAGGGGGACTGAGGCTGGGGGAGGGGAAGCGGCTCCCAGGGAGGGCCGGCGACAGCCTGGCTTCTCATAGCCCCAAGCCCTGCAGCCCTGGTTTCCTGTCTGTGAAAGGAGATAAGGGGTCTGGGTCTGGATTGAGTGTCTGAGCCGCCCTGGGCCTCCCTGTGTGGAAGGCGTGTGGGTGGCGGGTGGGGCGCCTGTGCTGTCACCAGCCCACGTCCAGCCCAGGGAGCCCCACCCCTCCCCCGTCTGCACCCCGGCGGGGGTGGGGGGAGGGCAACCTCTGTTTTCCTTCTAAGGCCTCAACTGTGCCCACTGAAGTTGTCAGAAGAATGTCAAGGAGGGGAGCCCCTCATACCCCGCCTCAGAGGTGACACCACTCGATGCCAGGCCCGCCCGCGCTCTGTCCTTCCTGCCCTCACTCTCGCTGGGCAGTGTTTATCGAGCACCTGCTCTGTTCTAGAAGAAGGCATCGAAACTCTTCACATGAGCTCTTTCCACACAGGAAGTGTTTTTCCCATCAAAAGTGAGGTCACATTGGGAGTTCCCCAGTGGTCGAATGGTCAGGATTCTGTGCTTTCACCACTGCGGCCTGGGGTCCATCCCCCGTCTGGGAAATGAGCTGCCACGTCAAACCAAAGAAGAAAAGAAGTGTAATCATATTCACTGTTTTGTAGGCTTCTTTTTCTTCTTCTTTTTTTTTGTCTTTTTAGGGCCTCACCTGTGGCATATGGAGGGTCCCAGGCTAGGGGTCGAATCAGAGCTGTAGCCGCCGGCCTCCACCACAGCCACAGCCACGCCAGATCCGAGCCGCATCTGGGACCTGTACCACAGCTCACGGTGGCGTCGGATCCTTAGCCCACTGAGCGAGGACAGAGGTTTGATTCGTTTCTGCTGCGCCACACGGGGACTCCTCTTCCCCTTTTTTAAGCCCAGAGCTAATCCTCTGACTCAGCAGTGAGCACTGAGCCCTGTTGATGCCAGCACGTGCCAGGCCCACCCTCTGCCCGGTCTGGGTTCATCCACTGAGTGGACACCAAGACGTCATTAGCAGATGGCAAGACCCTGGCTGCCCTTCCCTGTGACGTGGTCCTTCACTGTCCGCATAGGAGTCAGTTCTAAATGCAGCCTCTGAGAGTTCCCGCCCTGGCACAGCGGAAACGAATCCGACTAGGAACCACGAGGTTGCAAGTTCGATCCCTGGCCTCGCTCAGTGGGTTACGGATCTGGCGTTGCTGTGGCTGTGGCGTAGGCTGGCGGCTATAGCTCCGATGAGACCCCTTAGCCTGGGAACCTCCATATACCACAGGTTCGGCCCTAAAAAGCAAAAAAAAAAAAAAAAAAAAAAGAAGAAGAAGAAGAAGAAGAAGATGGGGCAGCAGAGGCCCAGACAGTGTTCTCTTTGGCTGCTGACTTCGCTTCCTTACAGCGAGCCGGTGTCGGGCTGGTGGCGCCAAGGCCCAGGCAGCACCTTCTGAGCCCTGGTCCCTCTTGTTCCCTGACCAGAGCTCCAGGTCCTGGAGGTGGAAACTGAGGCCCAGAGAGAAGTGAATCCACTGTGTTCTGGGAGCTCCCTTGTGGCCCAGTTGTTAGGACTCAGCTCTTTCACTGCTGAGCCTTGGTTCAGTCCCTGGTCTGGCAGCCGAAACGCCCACATCAAGCCGCTGCACACTGTGGCAAAAAAAAAAAAAAAAAAAAAGAATTGACTGAGTTCTTTCCAGATTGTAGTTACAGTGAATGAGGTGCTGTTAATACTTGTTTGGAGGAGTTTCCTTCGTGGCTTAGCCGTTAACAAACCCAACTAGGAACCATGAGGATTCAGAGTCCACCCCTGGGTTAAGGATCCAGCGTTGTCATGAGCTGCAGTGTAGGTCCCAGATGCAGCTCAGATCCCGTGTGGCTGTGGCTGTGGCACAGGCAAGTGGCTACACCTCCGATTCGACCCCTAGCCTGGGAACCTCCATATGCCGTGGATGCGGCCCTAAAAAGACAAAAAACATATCAAAACTTGCATTCCGTGTTTTCTGTGTGTACGTGTAGATTTCGTTTCTCTGGGGAGTAAGTAGATCAGCTGAGCTGGAGATTGGTTATATTTCGGTTTTTTGGGACCTGCGAGCCTGTTTGCGTGTTGGTCGGACCACTAAGCATTCCCACTGGCAACCTGCGAGGGCTCCAGCTTCTGCCCATCCTGGCCAGTGTCTGGAGCTGCCAGCCGTTTTCTCTCCGCCGTTCTGACGGGTGTGGGAGACGCTCTCCGATGTCTTGTCTGCATTTCCCTGTGACAGGTGCTGAGAGCATCTTTTCACGGGCTTGTTTGCCACCGGACAGCTTCCTTGGTGAGGTGTCTGTTCAAGTCTCTTACCCATTTTTTTTTTTTTTTGGTCTTTTTGCCATTTCTTGGGCCATTCCTGGGGCATGTGGAGGTTCCCAGGCTAGGGGTCTAATTGGAGCTGTAGCCACCGGCCTACGCCAGAGCCACAGCAACGCGGGATCCAAACCGTGCCTGCAACCTACACCACAGCTCACGGCAACGCGGGATCCTTAACCCACTGAGCAAGGGCAGGGATCGAACCTGCAACCTCCTGGTTCCTAGTCAGATTCATTAACCACTGAGCCACGACGGGAACGCCCCCATTTTTTTTACTAGGTTGTTTGTTTTCTTATGATAGAGTTGTAAGTATTCTTTGTATATTCTGAGTATAAGCCCTTTATCAGAGGCGTGTTTCGCAGACATCTCTCTCAGAGTTGTTTTGAGGATTCCACACTCGGGAAGTGGTAATCTTATCACTATTACTCTGTTTACTGCTGTTATTTATTACTCTCTTTTGTCCTGTGGCTAGAACACGACCTCATGCCTCTCAGCCCGGAACTCCCCACCGCACCTGCCAGGAGGGGCCTCGTGGCCCAAACCCCACCCCTTGGGTCATCTTTGCTGAAACTTTGCTGTGCTGTTTGTTGTTTACATGTTTACTTATCAGAGCCAACCAGCGAGCCCAGAGGAGGCCTCGCCCTCTGGCCCCGCCCCGCCAGGCCCCGCCCCTGCCCCCGCCCCGCTCCGCCCCGGGACACAGCCACCGCCCTCTGTCTCCCGGCCCACACGGGTGTGCAGCCGGGCCTGCAGGGACACGTCCCCTCCTTCAGCCTCATCACAGCCCCCAGGGCCCGAGCAGAGGCCCAAAGGAGGCCTTGTGTGCCGGCTCGTGCACACAAGACCTCCGGGGCATACAGGGATCCCGAGCGCCGGGTGCTGTGTGAATGGTCTTCCTGGCGGGAGTAGCTGTTGTCCCATTCTACAGATGAGGAAACTGAGGCTGAGAGAGACCGAGTGACAATACATTAGTGGCAGAGTAGGATTTGAACCCAGCAACGCTGTCCTTCAGCCTAAGTGATTGGCTGCTGGGCGAAGCTGCATGCAGGGCCTTTGCCCCTTCCGTGGGGCCTGCGGTGCTGGCTGCCTCCGCACTGGCCATCAGGATACCCATCAGAAGGTGGTCACGACACCCCCATGTCACGCGAAACGCCCTGCCTACCTCATCCCTTCAAGCTCCTTTAGACACCTGGCTCTGCAGCCTTATCCAGGGCTGCTCCCTCGCAGAGCGCAGGGCGATGCAGCAAGGTCCGGCTGCGCGGAGCAGCGCACACCCTTTTCCCATCCGGCCCCTCAGGACCCTTTCTCAGCTGCACTCAGTGTGGGAAACAGTGTTTGCACGAAGCCGTTGTCAGCACGCAGACTGGATCTCGAGACACGGGTCTCAAAGAGATGGGCAGGCCTCGTGCTGAGAACACAGGCTGCCCCGCCTGCAGAGGCGCGCAGGGCTGCTCCTGCGGAGGCCTCTGAGCTGGCCCAGGTCCTGCGCCTGCCCCTGCCCGGGCTGCAGCAGTGGGCTGGTCCCACTGCCAAGCCCCCTTGACCTCTGGCTGCACCGCTTGCATCCCACCCCTCACCCTGACTCTTCGAGGCCAATACCATTAAACCCCCACTTCACAGAGGAGGAAGCTGCGGCTCAGAGCAGTTGCGAAACACCTTAGCTGGTCTGCCGAGAAGCCAGGCCCCTGCGGCCCTGCGAGGGGGTGTTCTCCCAGCTGTCCCGAGGCCCCTCGGCTTTTAGTGCCTTTCTTCTGCCCTGGATGAGGCCCGGGCTCCAACCATGCACCAGGTCTGGGCCTGAGGACTCTGACCCAGTGTGATGAGAGGAGCCCAGAGGAGGGAGCCGTGATTCCGTGATTCCGCAGGGAGCAGCCCAGAGGGCTTCCTGGGGGAGGCGGCGCTGGCCCTCAGCCTAGAAAGATGAGGTGCTTGTCAAATCCTTCAGCCCAGCGTGTTCCCCCCCCCAAACTCACTATCTTCTCTTCCCACACCTCCTGCCCCGCCCAGTTTTATCTTGTGACCCGCACCCTCCCTGTAACCCTGGCCTCCTGCTTTGGCCTCTGCCCTCTTCCCACCAGCCACTGCAGCCTCTGGTCTTTCTCAGATCCCGCCCCCACCTTCCGTCGCCACTCCTGTCCCATCTGGACTTGCTCCAGCCTCCTCGCAGGGGGGACCTGCCTAGGAGTCACATCGACACACTGGGAAGTGTGGCAGGTGGCCCTGCGAACGGTCACTGCCCATGATCAATTGCAGAAGGGGTGTAGAGGTTTTAAAAAACAGCTGCAGACTTCCTGCTGTGGTGCAACAGGGTCAGGGGCGTCTTGGGAGCACCGGGATGCAGGTTCAGTCCCCAGCCCAGCACAGTGGGTTAAGGATATGGCATTGCCACAGCTGCGGCTTAGGTCGAAACTGCAGCTGGGATCTGACCCCTGGCCCGGGAACGTCACATGCCATGGGGCAGCAAAAAAAAAGGAGAAAAAAGGCTGTTATTCCTCTCATTGTGGGGCAGAGTCCACCTCTCTGCCCCCCCCCCCTTTTGAGCAGAGGATACTTAGTGACTCAAACCTGTCTCCTCACGGATGCTGGTCAGATTCCTTTCCGCTGTGCCACCCAGGGAACTCCATCTCTGCCCTTTAAAACTGGGCAGACTGTCTCAACGGAATGAGGCAGAAGTGACACCTTCAGAAAGGGCCATGTAACTTCCGCCTGGTTCTCAGGACACTGGCACTGGCCTGCCCACACGCCACCCGGAAACCTGGCCAGAGGGTAGGGGCCTCCTGCCTGCAGCGCCCGCGGGGCCCAGCCCGGGTGATGACCCAAAAGGGAAGGAATTGCAGGGCCTCCAGGTGAATCCAGCTCTACAGCATCGTAAAATAGCTGTGCTATGCCCCGAGTTCAGGGGTTTGCGATGGAGACAAGCAGAGGGCCCTTTGGGACTCCCTGTCTCTGACGTCTTTCATTTCTCGACACAGAGCTGCTGGGACCTGGAGAGGGCTGGAGGCTGTGGGGGCGGAGCTGGCTTGGAACCCCAGGGTCAAATCCTAGAGTCACGGTTTACCCCTCCCCCGTGAAACTAGGGGGATGGATTAGAATCGGTGGACATTGGGCCGTGACCCCCGGCTTCCCCCGAACTGCTACAGTCGTCCAGCCCCTAATACCACTGGAGGCGAGTCTTGAGTCATTAGATGCTGTGGTTCTCAGTTTGGGAAATCCAGGAAGGCTGCATGAAAGAGGCGGGGTTTAGTCATAAAGAACAGCCAGAGTTAAAAATAATGGTTGTTTGGAGTTCCTGTCGTGGCGCAGTGGTTAACGAATCCGACTAGGAACCGTGAGGTTGCGGGTTCGGTCCCTGGCCTTGCTCAGTGGGTGAAGGATCCGGCGTTGCCGTGAGCTGTGGTGTAGGTTGCAGACGCGGCTGGGATCCCGAGTGGCTATGGCCCTGGCGTAGGCCAGCGGCTGCAGCTCTGATTCGACCCCTAGCCTGGGAACCTCCATATGCCACAGGAAGCAGCCCAAGAAAAGGCAAAAAGACAAAAGTTGTTTTTTTACGTTAAAATATTAAATTAAAAAATTATGTTAATTGACTTTATTAACGTATTGAAACACTATATGTTTCATTTATATTAAAGACTCCATAATAGGAGTTCCTGGAGTTCCTGTTGTGGTGCAGCGGAAAGGAATCTGACTAGTAACCACAAAGACGCAGGTTCGATCCCTGGCCTTGCTTACTGGGTTAGGGATCTGGCGTTGCCTTGAGCTGTGGCGTAAGTTGCAGACAGGGCTCGGACCGGCGTTGCTGTGGCTGTGGTGTAGGCCAGCAGCTGCAGCTCCAATTTGATCCCTACCTTGGAACTTCCATGTGCCACAGGTGTGACCCTAAAAAGCAAAAAAAAGAGAGCGTCCCCGCTGTGGTGCAGTGGGATTGGCAGCATCTCCAGACCTGCGTCGTCGGGGCTCCGGAGATGCAGTTTCGGTCCCCCGCCCGCCACAGTGGGTCAAGGATCAGGCATTGCCACAGCTGCGGTGTAGCTCAGGACGGCGGTGCAAGTCTGATCCCTGGCCCCAGCAACTCCATATTCCACAGGGTTAGAAAAAAAGAAAAAAGGAAAAAAAGCCCCCCTCAGATTCTTGCAGAAATGTCTGACAGGAAGAGCACAAGGAAGGGGAACCCATCCCTGTGGTCTCCTGCCCAGACGTTACCTGGCTGACCTGCGGATATTTCCTCTTTCCCACCTCGCACCTCGAGCCAGGTTGCAGCTTCGGGCCCACTTTTCCCAGGGTCCAAGCAGGGCACACCCAACTGGCAAGAGGGGGGTGTTCCCACCACCAGCAGGGGCGGGGGGAGACCAGGCCCTGGCCTTGCGCAGAAGTCCCTGCAGAGGGACAGGCGGAGGTGGGGCTGAGCCCCAGCCGGCAGGAAAACCCCCAGACTCAGGGCCTGGTGGTCCCTGCTCAGGACAAAGGGAGCCGCTCCCCACCCCCACCCTCGCCTTCATGGGGCATCGCGGCCCCCGGCAGCCCTGGGCGGGGTGGGGGGAATTCTTCCTTCCACCCAAGGACGTTTCTGTTTCGGTCCCTCCAAGGTCAAGCCCTCCAACGCCCTTTCCCGTGAACAGGTCTTCAGGGAAGACCTGCCGGGCGGGGTCGGGGGGCAGAACGTTCGAAGGGCGGCAAGGACAGTCCCCAGGTGGGGCTCCGGGACTCGGGGCCGCGGCCGCGCCCTGGGCCCGGGCGGCCGGAAGGGAGACGCGGGTGGAGACAAGGCGGCATTTATAGCATTTCATTTATAGCATTTTCTGCCGCAAAGCGCTGTCGCACCCTCGCGGGGCACCCTCGGTGTGTGTGTGGGGGGGGGCAGCGGCCGCCCGGATTCCCTCCGGGGCGGTCCGGCGCTGGCCCCGCGCCCGCATGACCCGCGCCCCGTCGGGCTCCGGAGAAACCAGGCTGCGGGCAGAAAGTCGGCGCCGGCGCGGCCGCGGGGCCAGCACCGCAGGGGCTGCGGAGGGTGTCTGGGCTGCAGGGCTCTGGAGAGTGACTTGTGCCTTTGTTCGTGAGTCGAGAGCTTGAAAAACCTTCCCTTTGCAGGCCCTGGGCGGCCGACCTCCTGGCCTGAGGCGCCCCCCTCGAGATCGCGCGCTGTTCTCTAGACACGCTGGCCTTGGAATTGTTCCTTAAAGGTGGCCTTTATTTTATTGATTTATGTATTTATTTATTTTGCCTTCTAGGGCCGCACCCTCGGTCGGCATGTGGAGGTTCCCAGGCTAGGGGTCTAATCAGAGGTGTAGCCGCTGGCCTACAGCACAGCTCACAGCAACGCAGGATCCTTAACGCACTGAGCGAGGCCGGGGATCGAACCTCCATCCTCGTGGATCCTAGTCAGGTTTGGTAACTGCTGAGCCGTGAAGGGAACTCCTAAAGGTGACTTTTAATTGTTATGAAAGTGACACGCACATCAGAGTCCAAACGGCACCGAAGGGCCTCTGAGCAGGAGAACAGAAAACCAGCTGCCACCTGCTCACGGACAGACAGGAGCTGAACACCTGCTGGGTTCTGGGCTCCCCTCTCTGCGCTGGGGATGCAGTGGAGGCTCAGACAGAACCCCCACTGCTGATCTAGCGGGACTGCCTCCAACCCCCACAGCCCCCTCACTTCTCAGTCCCATACGTGTGTTGCTATTCCTCCCTTCTCGGTGCCAGACAGCAGCTGCTGGCTTCCTGCTACAGATGAGGGTTCCGTCTCCTACACACTTCGCCCCAGTGCCCACTCTTTCTGTCACACTTTTTGGATCCATCGGCTTTTGGTGTTTTGCTTTGCATGTTACAATTATGGACGTTGGGTTCCCAGCTGAGCTGTGCAGTACTTCGTCATTGCATTTGCTTTTCTTCTTCTTCTTTTTAGGGCCGCACCTGTGGCATATGAAAATTCCCAGACCAGGGGTCGAGCTGGAGCCACAGCTGCCGGCCTGCACCACAGCCACAGCAACCTGGGATCTGAGCCCCACCTGCGACCTACACCACAGCTCATGGCAACACCGGATCCTTAACCCACTGAGCAGGGCTTGAACCTGTGTCCTCATGGAAGCTAGTCAGATTCATTTCCACTGAGCCACGACGGAACTCTGGTTGTTCAGAGTATTGAATAGAGTTCCCTGTCGTGTGCAGCATGTTCCCGCTGACCGTCCATTCCATGAGCAGGGACGTGCAGATGCCTGTGCAAAGGCCCCTCCCCTGTCTGTCCCTTTAGTAACCAGAGATTTGTCTTTGACGTCTGTGAGCCTGTTTCAGTTGTGCAAGTAAGTTCGTTTGTATCATTTTGTAAGATTCCACATATAAGCGATATCGTATGATGTTTGTCTTTCTCTGTCCGACTTACTTCACTCAGCATGACAGCCTCTCGGTCCATCCACGTGGAACAGCTTCCAAGATTTGGGAGAGTCTCGTCTCTCCCATTGACTTTCCTGTTCTCTTTGTTCTTGGGAGTTTGGCTTTGACGTTTCCTTACGTTCCTTTGTTTTAGTGGAGCGTCGGGGGGGGAAGAGAGAAAACACCTCGGTTCCGTTCACGGCTAACGAGACACCCCCTCAGCTTCTCTCTGAGCACCTGCTGTGTGCCGTGGACTGTTTTGTTTCGCATGGCTTTTTTGGTCACCCAGGTTTGAGCTCAGAAGACACCTCCTCCACGAAGCCTCCTTGGCCACCCATCTCATGTAGCCACCCCAGTGCTCTGTGCCATGTTACCCCACTTTACGTTTGTTTTTAGCTCTTTCTATTACTCCTTGAAAATTTTTTCCGTATTTCTTTCGTCAAAATAACAATTCCGTGCCCCAGCAGGCTCGCGCCACGAAGGCAGGGACGCTGCCTGCTTTGCCCCCTCAGCACCTGCTGGGGCATCAGGTAAAACTAGATGCTCAGGAAGTATGGGGTGCATGGACGGAGGGCTGAATCTCAGCCTGGGATGTCCAAGAGGGAACTTCAGCCTCACTTAAGGAAGAAGCTGGCAGCGGTCCGTGTTTCCTGGGAGTGGAAGACGCTGCCAGTGAGAGGGTGAGACCCTCATCGGGGAGAGATGCAAGCCCTGGCCAGGGGATGGCCGAGAGGGGACACACACACTAAGGGGAATGGCTCTGACCCCCTCCGAGGCCGGGCTGAGGCCGGTGATGGGCTCAGGGTCACTCAGCTCCTTCCTGGGGAGGGAGGTCATCAAGGGGTCGGAAAGGGCCCTTTGCAGGCGGGCGCGGGGATGCGCCCTGGTCGTGGCCTCAGCCCAATCCCCAGGCAGTTCTACTTCTCCTCTGATGGTGGGCATGCCACTTGTCCCCGTATTGGCAGTGCTTCTGCCTGAGCCGTGGTGATAAGGCCATTTTCAGGTCCTGGGTTCTAGACGACAGGCTTGAGCCTTTAGATAACACCTGATACAGAGCAGGCTGTTCCTGATCTGGGCTAAAAGCCTGGCTTCATCCTTCCTGGCAGCGGGACCTGGGCCGCAGCTTCCTCGCCTGTGAGTAAAGTCTAATTAACCACACTGGCTTCACAGGGTCACATCAAGTTAGGGACCCTGTCCTGCCTCCCAGCCGTGAAGTGCTGTGCCTGGGGACCTGGGGGCAGACAGGCTCCTGGCCGGGGCTCCTGGGATGCCCAGAGCCCCTGGGCACCTGGAAGGTTCCTGGGGGCAGCCTCAGACTCCCCACGCAGCCCTGAAGGGCACTGGGCAGGACAGACTGGAAGCCTCAGTCAGGAGCAAAGCGCTTTGCATCTTCCCGCAAGCAGTGGAAGGAATCCAAGGGCACGTGCCTTGCTCAGAGGAGGCTGCTGCAGGCTTGTCGAATGGAGGCTTGGGCGGGAAAACAGTTCTGGCCACAGTCTGGGGTGACCCGCAGCCTTTGACCCCCTGGAGCCTGCGCTGCTCATCCGTTATGTACAGATAATAATAAGAATGTGTATGCACCGTGCTTGGCTGTGAGCCCTCCTACTTCCCCACCTGCCCGCTGTGCACCTGCCATGTGCTGGGGCCCTACGGTGACCAGAGCAGAGTCACTGTCCCCATGCAGCCTGCAGCACCACCTCCACTGCCTGATGCTGGGCCAGAAGGAGCTCACCCCCTGCCTTGGGGCAGCTTGGTTCTGCTGCAGATGCAAGTGGGGCTGTGGCCACTGGCACAGCTGGGGTCCCTGATGAGAGGGGTCGGGCAGGGCAGGGGTCCTGGGAGGCAGCCTCCCCTCCATGTTTCAGAGCTGGGCTTTGAAGGGGGTAGGAATGAGTCAGGTGGGGAAGGCAGGGAAGGGCATTTCCAGCTGAGGGAACCGCCTTTGCAAAGAAAGGCTCAGGGAGGAAAGCTGGGGTTGGGGAAAATGGCTGGGAAGCTATTCGCTTCGGGAGCCACAGCAGGGTGTGGAGCTTGGCCAGCCCTACCTGTTGGAAGGCCCCTGGCTTCACTGTGGAGGAACTGAGGGCAGAAAGAAAGCACAGAAGGGAAAGGGGAGTAGAGAAGTCACCGCAGCGCCCAGGGCGCTGCAGCGACCAGCTCTCGTCCAGCCGCCTGGCCAGAACTGGCCACCAGAGGGCACTGTGGACCCAGGCTGAGGAGGTCCTTGCGGTGCCGCGGCTGTGTGGGCACATGCGCCTAGCTGTACCTGCGGCCAGTGTCTGGAATGGGCCTGAGCTTGTGCCGCAGCTCCGCTCACGGGTACCTGCTTGTGCATCCCCGCTGTGATCACGCGTTGTGTGCATGTGTGTCTGGGGTGTGTGGACGGAGGTGTGAACTGGGCCCGTGGGAGAGTGTGAGTGAGCACGTACAGGGGTGCATATAGGTGAGAGCAGGGCCCTCAGCTCGCCTTCCCCAGCCGCAGTTACTCCCCTCCCAGCCGCCCATCTCAAGGCCTCTGCACCCGCTGTTCCTTCCTCCCGCAATGTTCTTCCCC
This sequence comes from Phacochoerus africanus, assembly GCF_016906955.1. Taxonomy (NCBI): domain Eukaryota; kingdom Metazoa; phylum Chordata; class Mammalia; order Artiodactyla; family Suidae; genus Phacochoerus; species Phacochoerus africanus. The sequence continues at coordinate 60,752,858 of NC_062557.1, forward strand.
GACAAACTCACCACTGCTCCCTCACCCCCTCGGGGCTGTGCCTACACGTCACCTTCTAGTAAGGCTTGTCCCGACCTCCCTCTTTTTTTTTTTTTTTTTTTTGCTTTTTAGTGCCGTACCCCCAGCATATGGAGGTTCCAGGCTAGGGGTCCAATCGGAGCTACAGCTGCCGGCCTCCACCACAGCCACAGCAAGGCCAGATCCGAGCCACATCTGCGATCTACACCACAGCTCAGGACAACGCCAGATCCTTAACCCACTGAGCGAGGCCAGGGATTGAACCCGCAGTCTCATTGTTCCTAATCGGATTCACTTCCGCTGCGCGGCGGTGGGAACCCCTCCTGCCCTCCCTCTGTAAGAGTACAGCCCCACTGCCTTCCCTGGTTTCTCCGTCGCACTTATCCTCTGGCTGGCTGTGATTTAACTTGGGCATTTTGCTCGTGTGGCTCACCCACCGGACAATCCGTCATCTCCCCGAGGGCAGGGTGTTGCGTCTGTCTCTTCGACGTGGAGTCCTCAGTGCCAGGCACGCAGTCAGTGCGCAATAAAGAGTTGTCGAAGGAATGAATGGCCGAGCTCCGGCCATCTTCCCCCGGCCCTCGGCACCCCAGGCCCCACCCACCTTGGCTCCCACCACACCCTGACGTGGCCACTCTCCTTTCTCTGTCTTCCAGAGGGTGTTTGGCATTCCAGGAGTCAGGGCAAGAGGCAGCCTGTTACAGTGACCCTGTCCAATGTCCCGCCTGGTTTCTGAGGGGTCATGGAAGCCCAGCCTCACTGGCTCCTTAGAGGCAGAGGGAGGCCAGCAGGTGTGACTGCCGCCAGCAAGGAAGAGGGGAAGGAGCTTTGGGTGGTGCCCCTGCCCCGCATCCGCGTGCCTCTGCCTCCCACCGGGCCCTCGCCCGTGGCCCCTCTCGCAGGTCCAGCCCTGTCCGGGGAGACTCTTGCCTTTCCGCCTGCTGAGCGCCTACGGGCCCTTAAAGGTCCAGTTTCAAAGTCACCTCTTCTGCGGAGCCTTCCTGACCTCACCCAGGTGGAGTCCGGCACCGGCCTGGGGCTTTTGCTCATGTGTCTATTTATAGCGCCCCACATGGAGTTTTGTGATTCTTGGGCTGTCGGGCTCCCTGACTAACCTCCTCCAACTGCAGGGCCTTGACTGAGTCGTAGGAGCAGCCCAGCACGGGACCGACCGGAGTTGCTTCCAGTGTCTGCGGCAGCGCTTCCGTCCTCCCTTTGTTCATACCGCAAGTATTTATTAGGCACCTACTATGTGCTGGGCCCTGAGCGGTGCATCAGGAATTCCGCAGGGGGAGTTCCCATCGTGGCTCAGGGGTTAACCAGCCCAGCTAGCATCCGTGAGGATGCGGGTTTGATCCCTGGCCTCGCTCAGTGGGTTAAGGATCCGGTATTGCCATGAGCCGTGGTGTAGGTTGCAGATGCAGCTGGGATCCTGAGTTGCTGTGGCTCTGGCGTAGGCGGGCAGCTACAGCTCCTGTTGAACTCCTAGCCTGGGAACCTCCATATGCTGCAGGAGCGGCCCTAAAAAGACCAAAAAAAAAAAAAAAAAGAAGAAAAGAAATCCACAGGGAGCCAGTTGGCAAGATTCCTGCCCAGGAGGGGCTGATGGTCTAGAGTGAGAGCCAGAGTAAAAGCAGGGTAAATAAGAAAGGCATTGGTGGCAGAGCTGCGTAGAGAATGAAAACTGATTTGGGGGTGGGGGTGGCCAGAAAGGTCTTTTGGGGGAGTTCCTTTAAGAGGAGGCCTGCAGGATGAAAGGGAGCCAGCCCCGGGAATTATGGTGGGAGGGTGGTGGAGAAAGAGGTTGTGGGCAGAGGGGACAGCAGCAGCCAGGCAGGATGGGTAGTGGCATGTGCAAGGGGCAGCAATGAGACCCTTGCATGTGGCACAGGCAGGCAGAGCGGTGGGGGGTACCATGGGAGGAGCAGAAGTCCCAGCGGCCACTGGGGGCCTGAACCAAGAAAACCAGCAGGAGCAGGCCTGTAGTCCCAGGAAGAAGGTAGCTGCTGCCAGTGCCTGTTTCGCAGACGGATAAGCAGCAGGTCCTGAGGCCACATGACCCATTTGGGACAGAGTGCTCTGGGCAGCTCCAGACACCCAGGAGTGGTGAGCGCTTCCTGTAGGAGGTGTCCACAGTGTGTTTACAAACATCTCTTGGGCACCTAGTGAGTTCCAGGCCTGAAGCCAGGCGCTTCCAAGGTGGCAGTCACAGACTAATTTCAGAAAGGCCTCGTTGTCCCCATGGGACAGGGCTGTAAGCAGCATGGGGCTGCTCAGGCCGTCTCTAAGCGGCAGTGTTGGCATTTGAACCCATAGCCTGCGGAGTCCATAGCTCATGCCTTTCTGCCCACTGCCGGGAAAGATGAGCCAGAGACACAGGAGGAAATAATGATAATTAGTAGGCCTCCCCTTATCTCATCTGACTGTGTGGGTGGGCCCCGAGGGTCACCTCTGTCTTAAAAGCGGGAAGGCTCCAAGCCTTTCTAGCAGGTGGTGGAATCTGCTTCCCTCACGTGAGATGCCTGGCAGGTCACACGCTCATACCTGCCTGAAGCCAGGGACTGACCCTGTGACCTTTGCCAGGCCGTCCATCCAAGTCCTGGTCCCAGTTTGCCAGCTTGGTCAGTGGCTCCTGAAATCCCAAGCTTCCACGTGGGAGCAGAAAGGGGACCGGCCCAACTGGACATTATACAGATGAGCAGACTGAGGCCTCGAGAGGAGGGAGGGACGGAATCAAGGGCGTGGGAGAGAGCCAGGACTAGACCTTGGCTGAAATGCTTTGAGATGCCATCTTACTCGCTAAGACTGCTTCCGCACGTGTAGAACGGGGCGGGCGGGCGGGGCGGGGGCAGGGGACACAGCCCTCAGAGCTACCGAAGTTTACTGACTTCTCCCCAGGTACCACCAAGCCGGTCTTTTTGTCCCCAGCCGTTGCTGAATAGGGAATAAACATGCGCACGCCGGGCATTCAGTCAACAAACACCTCTTGCGTGTCGGTGGAAGCCAGGGTCTCTTCCCACCAGCAGCGCCCGGAGGCGGGGACGCGAAAACAGGCTCGGGTGGCCTGACTTGCCCAGGTCAGCCCCGCTATGAAGTAGTCGAATCGGGATCTGACCCCAGCTTCACCCCCGGGGCGCACTTCGAGCCCACCGGCGGCACCCGCCTGCCTGCTTCCCAGGGCCTCCGCCAGGCCGCCGGGGACACCCGGTCGCCGCGCACACTGCGGGGCTCGAGTCCGGGTGGGCGGGGCTTGCGCCTGGTCGGCGGGGGTGCGGAGCCTGACTGGTTTCCAGGTGGCAGGCGGGCTTGACAGGCGGTGGGAGGAGCCACATCCCCGGCCAACGGAGGGCGAGGCTTGAGCTTGACGGGCAGCCCCGGGCCAGCGTTTGATAGGCAGGGGCCGGGCCCCGGAGACCGGAGGACCAATGGGGGTGCGGGGCGGGGCTTGCGTCGGCGCCGTCCGGCCGGGGCCCCAGTCGCGCTGCCCAGTCTGGCCCCGCCGCCGCCTGCCGCGGTCGCGTCCTCGCCGCCGCCCTGGCCGCCGCCCGGGCCGCCCGCCCGCAGCCATGAGCGCGTTCCGCTCGGGCCCAGCCCGTCGCCCCCTGGACTAATCCCGCTGCCGCCCCGACCCGCCTGCACCATGGAGTCGCCCGCCGCGAGTCCTCCCGCCGGCGTGCCCCCGCCCAAAGGTAGGAGCGCCTGGACTGCAGACCCGAGTCTTGCGCGGTCCTCCGGCCCGGCCCCGAACCTCTCGCTCTTCGGTCCCGCGCCCATCCTGGGACCTCGACTGGGTCCCATTTTAGGCTTTGGGGCTGCACCCAGGCCCAAACTCAGGCGGGGGTCTGGTCCTGATCACCCCGCTCCGGGTCAGGAACGTCCATCTGACCTCTCGGTTTGGGCCTTAACTGCACCCTGGACAGGAACTCTCCCAATCCGGGTCCCTCAGCTGGACCGAGGTGGGAGTCACTCTGAGCCCGCGCCCAGCCCGCTTCCACTTCTGGGTACCGGGGTTGCATCCAGGCTGGGATTTAACTGGCTCCCCGTCTGGGCCCCGGCGGTGCCCCCTGCTGGGGATCGCCCGTGTGGGTGCCCTGGCTAGGCTCCAGCTCAGAACTCCCCGTCTCCCCCCCAACCCCCAACGCGCTCCATCCTCCTAGGCTCCACATTGTGCACTCCCTGGCCTGCCTGCATCCCGCCCTGCAGCCCTGTCTCCCTGGGAACCTCCCTGAGCCTCCCACCCCGCTCTGCTGCACAGCCCCCTCTCATGGGCTCGCCTTGTCCCGAGTTGCAGCCTCCTCTGCACCAGGGAGCTCACCCTCTCCTGCGCATGTCTCCAGGGTTGATTGGTCCCAGGTCTGTCCCGCTGCCTGTGGGTCCTGGGCCACTGCCAGGCCGGGTGCTGGCTGTGCAGTGGGCTTGCTCTTGTCTTCTCCAAGTAGCTGGCCTTCCTGGAAATTTTTGTGAGGTGGCGGCTGCGGCGGCCGGATTTGTCATGCAGAGGGGGAGGACGAGACTTGGAGGGCGAAAGGGGGATTTTTTTGGCAGGGAGAGGAAAGGATGTTTTGGCCTGCCGGAGTCTCGGCGGGCTGGGCTGCGTGAGACGTTTCCAAACCGGACACAGCCCTCATGAATGGGCTGCCCCCCCAGCCTGCTGCCTCATCCCAGCAGCAGGAGCATCTCTGGGCCCCGGTGTCCTTATCACACCTGCTTCCGTGGACTGTGGACTCTGGGCATGAGCCGGTGAACCCTGAAGAGTTTTAGGCCAGTGTGGGTGATGAGGCGAAGGGCTCGCGTGGTCACAGTTTTTCTTGCTGGAAAGGCCTCAGCCATGTGGGATCAAGGCTTTGCCTCTGTTTGGGTTGTAGCTGCAGAGTGAGGGGGAGAAAGGTAACAGCTGGAGCTCAGCGGCCCGCATCAGGGGTTGTCCCTGCTTCTCTGTTTCTGGCTGTGTGTGTGGGGGGGGGCAGGCAGCTGGAGGGCTTGTGGGGTCCTGGTGAGGGTGTGGGTCCTTGCCTGCCCCTGCTCCTGGCGGCTGCGGTGGCTGTGGGCCGGAGCCCAGCCGGCCGGGTGGGCAGGGTAATTACGTCTTACATAAGTGGGAGGCCGGATCCCTGACCATTGCCCAACCGCTGTGAGTAACCCAGGAGGCACTCGAGGGGGAGATGGCTGGGGAGGGATGTGCCCTGTGCAGACCTCGTGGAGCTCAGGAACCGGGAAATCGGGCACTGCTCTTCCCCAGCTCCAGGTCGAGGCCTGGCCTGGCCAGGGCTGTGAGATCCGGCGCAGGTCCATGCATCACTCTGGGCCACAGGGTCTTTCAGGGGCAGAGAGAAGACGATGGAAGCCGTCTTTGTTTGTGACGGTCCTTCCAGGTGGGGAAGCCCTCATCGAAGTAAAAATTACAGGTTGCATAGTTACGAAGGGAGAGGGCTCGTGTGTGTGAAGGAATAAAGCACTTTTGGCAGACACGCATGCTGTGTGACCTGAGCTGAGGTGCCGCCCTCTCTGAGCCTCTGCAGAGAGGGGACCAGGCTGGATTTTAGTGTGGGAGTCCAGGTAACAGATGCTGTTGGGTGGGTTGCATGGAGGGTCGGGCCTCCCCAAGGCCCAGGGACCTCGTCAGCCTCTTTGGTGTCCGGGGCGAAATGTAGTGGGGAAGCCACCGTGCCCCTCACCCAGGCCCCGAGAGCTCCCACACACCCGCGTTCCCATGAGCCAGGTGCTGCGCCATCAGTTGTCCACAGTGCTCTTCGCAGTCAGGGAAGCTGAGGCTCAGAGGCTCTCAGTGCCTTGCCCGAGGTCACACAGCTTTGGCAGTGGACCTAGTGTGTCTCCGCAGTGCTCCTCTGGGGGCGTCCCATTTCTGTGCCGGATGCTTGGGCTGAGCTGGCGGGGGACCCCCCCCCCAATCACACCTCTGTCCAGAGGCATCTCCTCCAGCCCCACGCCTGACCTGGAGGGTGGACGGAGCAGAAGCGATGCTTCCCGCGTGCACAGCTCTGTACAGTTGGCATGTTTCGTGCTCCCTGCAGTCTGACCCATTTGACAGGTGACAAGACTGAGGTCAGCCAGGAGGAGCGGCTGGACGGAGCCCTCCCCACCCTGGGCACAGGCCACAGTGTTGTCCTCCTTGTCACCTTCTCAAGGAATTTGGACCAGGCAGGGTGTGGTCAGCACTTGGCCCTGGAGAGCGTCACCGCTGAGCTTCCTGCCCTGCCCTCCGTGCCACAGGCCTGGGGAGCTTCCTGGGAGAGGACGAGTCCCCAGGCCCCACAGCCCTGCAGTTTTCCCCGGCCTCCTCGCCCACATGCCCCCTTAGACCGGGGTCAGGGCAGGGGCACTTTGGGTTGGCACAGCCTGGGTCTGCTGCCTCTGGCCACGTTGTCCTTGGGGGGGCCCGCTGCACCGTGAGTACCACCCCCGGGCACTTGCTGGTGATTTCATGTGGCTGCTGGTGGGGACACGGAGGCTGCAGGAGCACCGTGTCCTGGCCCTTCCTGCCGTGCAGCTGCCCCCCCACCCATCCCATCCCCATCCCGGCTGTCGGAAAGATGGGAGGGTGGCACCTCGGGGACTTCCCCCGCCCCTGGCGTGACGCACAGGAAACTGTCTATCAGCCAGCGTGTGGCCGGGCCTGAAGGGAGCAAAGTTCTCCGTCGCTTGTGTGGGGAGAGGGCCGGGCAGCAGGAGGCTTCCGGCGGGTGAGTCAGCGGGCACTGGGCACTGACTCACCCGCCCGGCATGCCAGCCGGCTGGCTGCTGCTCACAGTGGCAGTGCCGGGCCACCAGTGGGTGGAGGGGCGGTGGGACCCTGCCTCACCGGTCAGCATCTGGCCCTGAGCTGGCCTGGGAGGTGTCCCCCCCCCCGCCCCCCCGGAACCTCGGACCAAGCTGGGACCCCTGCGTGGGCCCTCCTGGCCCTGTGCCCCTGCCCCCCCGCCCCGCCGGAACTTCCTCTGTTGGGCAAAGGCCCTGCTTCCTCTTGCTGTCGGAGCAGAGGCAGGAACGGGGCGGCGGCTGCTGACAGCCCTTGGCCCAGGGGCCCCTCGGCTCAGAGGTGCTGCCCAGGGCTCCAGGAGGCCAAGGCGCAGAGGTGGTGTGGGGCCACCTGAGCTCCCAGCATCAGGGGTGCAGAGTGACTGCAGCCAGGTCCCGGCTCAGCCCCTTTTGCCCTGATGTTGGACGGTGGCATCTGGTGTGCCTCCTGCCCGCCGGAAATGCTTTCGGGCCGCTGGCGCTGCCCAGCGCTCCTGTGCGAGGCCTCGGCTTCTTCACCTGTGGGGTGGGAATGGGGACCCTGTGTGGGGACCTCACGGGCGGCCCTGAGGTGCTCGGTGTCAGGTGCCGGGGGCGGCAAGACGGCCCTCGCTCGGCCTGTGCAGAGGCTCGGTGAGACAGGAAGCGGGGGCAGAGCCCGGGCTCCGGGGTGTCGGCCCGTTCGAATTCTGACCACCTTCCCAGCTTCCCACCTTCCTCTCGCGCCCTCTGTGACCTCAGCCTCCCTTCTGCCCAGTGGGAGCAGGTCGTGCTTGTCGGAGGACTGTCGCCTGCGGTTATTTTCTTGCTGTTACGTTCATAGCGGTTGTTGGTTCGCTGGCGGAGGAACGAGCAGGGCTGGGGCCTCTGAGAGTGGACGTGACGGACTTGCCGCTGTGACCCGAGGACTCCGGCTGCGAGGCCTGTGATGCCAGCCCCAGCACCGCAGCTCTTTGCCCACGGGTCCCCGGGCTGGAGCTGGGAGCTCCCGTTACCTCTTGGGCCTTCCTGGGGAGGGCCTGGGGGGACAGAGGGGACTGCGTGGCTGCCACTCTCTGCAAGTCTGCCTCCCCCCACAGTGTGGGGGTGTGTGGGACCGGGAGGAGGGTGGGAGCCGCCTAGGCCAGCCCCTCGGATGGCGGACCTTTGTCAGTGCCAGGTGTGGGATCCAGGGGTGGGCAAGGAATGCCCTGACTCGGGACGCGGCCAGCTCCGAGGCCAGCTGTGTCGTGGACAGCGGGGCTGAGCTGCGGGGAGCAGCGGGATGCAGGGCCTTGGCGGCCAGGGGAGCGTTGTCAGTGTCCCAGGAGGTCACTGTTGGGTCCCAGAGGAAGATGGCCACCCAGAGAGCCTCATCCTGGCTGGGCGGGTGACAAGGCAGCCCCCAAGGCTGGGGCCCAGGCCCCCTGGGGCCACCCGTGCCTCCCCTTGGCTGGGCCTCTTGGAGGTGCCCACGTGAGTTGGGCCTGCTCGCCCAGCTGCTTCTCTAGCTGGTTCCCCAGCAGCGGCGGTGGAACCCCCCAAAGCCTCAGGCAGAGGCTGTAAAGGGGAGGAGGCCTGGGAGGACCCGCTGCCGCTCCCAGACACCATGCTTGGGCCACCTCTGATCCAGGGAGGGCCACCAGCCTCACCCTGAAGGGCTCCCCCTCCTCCCCAGGCATGGGAATGGGTCCCTGTCACCTCCCCCCTGCGCTGAGGACCCCTCTCCAGGGCTGACCTGGCCTCTCTGGGGAGGCCGTGTCCGACCGGCCCTCTTTCTGGCCCTGGGCGGCTCTGCGCCTGCTGGGCGGACACCCTGCCCCCCAGCCAGGGGCTGCCGTTCCCTTGTCATCTGTTAACTGCATGTGTGTCACCGACTCCAGAAGGACGTAGAGAGCATACCTCTCCGCTTTAAAGAATAAAGTGATTTTTTGTTTCTTTTTGCCTTTTCTAGGGCCACTCCCGAGGCATATGGAGGTTCCCAAGCCAGGGGTCTCCTTGGAGCCGTAGCCATGGGCCTACGCCAGAGCCACAGCAACACCAGATCCAAGCCGTGTCTGCAACCTACACCACAGCTCATGGCCACGCCGGATCCTCAACCCACTGAGCGAGGCCAGGGATTGAACCTGCAACCTCATGGTTCCTAGTCGGATTCGTTAACCACTGCGCCACGAAGGGAACTCCATCATTTCTTTATTATTGTTTTAAATCAAGCTCTAACGTATGTGTGGTGTGTTTACGTTCACTGTCCTGCAGAATCCCCGGGCGGCGTCCGCACTGTCCACGGGGCAGCACTGGTATGTGGTGGAGGGCAGGGACTAGAGCCGTTTGGCTGGGTTCAGGCTTGTCTCCTCCCGCCAGGAGCCGCGTGGCCTGGGGCACACTAGAACCTCACCTGAGGATTCAGTGTGTTAACATGTGGATGCACTCACTGTGGGACTGCTCAGGGCTGGTGTGCACGAGAGTCTGCGGCTGGTGCTTTCAGTGAATCTTCAGTTCCCCGGCCCAGATTGTGCAGTGCTCGGCCTGCGCAGCTGTGCTCACAGCCCTGTTTCCCTCCTGTGTGTCACTGTGCAGCTTCGCAGGTTTGTCTTATGGATGCATGAGCCAGTGGGTATGACGTGACAAGTGGAGGCCCGTGGATGTCGTGGGGGTGTTTGGGTGCAGTCAGAACGGAACAGGGGAGCTGAGGGACCTTGCTCTGCACCAGGTGAGCGGGCGCTTCCTCTGTGCTGGCAGCCAGCAGCAGCTGAGGCCTGGATGGGAGGCCTGCCCACTCCGGGAGCTTGGCCTTGTCTTTTTTTTTTTGCTTTTTTAGGGCCTCACCCGCAGCATATGGAGGTTCCCAGGCTAGGGGTCGAATCGGAGCTACCGCTGCCGGCCTCCACCACAGCCACAGCAACGAGGATCTGAGCCGTCTGTGACCTGCACTACGGCTCACGGCCACAACACCGGCTCCTTAACCCACGGCGCGAGGCCAGGGATCAATCCCACAACCTCCTGGTTCCTAGTCGGATTCGCTTCCGCTGCGCCATGACGGGAACTCCAGCTTGGCCTTGTCTTAGCAACCCCTCACCCGTCCTCCTCCTCTTCTGTAGGTCACGGCCTTTGCACTCACTGCCCAGAACATCAAGGGAGGAAAGTAAGGCTCAGAGAGGGCTTGTGGTTTATCCACGGTCACACAGCAGTGCAGCCCCTGATGCCAAAGCCTGCCCTTCCCCAGGGTGGCCTGGGGACACTGTCGTGGCTGCTGCTGAGGTCTGAGGAGCCAGCATCCCAGAGGTTCCAACGAGCCGTTTTTCGCTTCTCTTTGGGGCCCTCTACGAAGAGACCAGCGTCCGCTGGCAAATCTGGAGGCTGGAGCCCCCGGAATGCAGAGAGGGCATCGCCCGCCATCCTGCCAGGGGTCCCCCCAGACCCTGGGTGTCTGTGCCTCCTGGGGTTGCCGAAGGGGTCAGAGGAGATGTGATTCCACTCAGACGGGCCCAGATAGCGCCAGCCCTTGATCTTTCTGCCTTGTCCCTTAGGGATGAGTTCGTGGGGGTGGCTTCCGGCCGGCGCGGCCTTCGTGCGGGCAGTGCTCACAGGCCACACAGCCCCGAGGGGCGGCCTTCCTGCGCCTGCCCCTCTGCCTGGACCACTGTGGCTGCAGAGCTTTGCAGGCCGCGGCCCCTGGCAGCTCAGATCTCACCTCCGAGAGGCCCCCGGGCCCTGCTTCCCTTTCCTCAGAGCACTTGGCGGGCGGAGATCCATGCAGACATGCACTCCTGGGTTTGTCAGTGTGCGGGGCCTGTGGTCTGACTCGCCGCAGCCCTGGCACGTCGCGCCTGGCGGTGGTTGGTTCTGGCCTCTCCTCACCAGGCGCCGGTAGCGGCCCACGTTGGGACCAGCCGTGTCTTCAGGCTTTGCCGCAGGGCCTTGGTGGGAGGTGATGGGGCCGGGGCCCTGTCTGCTCCTTGCTGAGGGGCGATGCTGAGAACTGGGCAGGCGGGACCCACCCCACGTGCTCTGCAGACAAGAAGGGCCCCAGGAGGTGGAGGGAGGGGTGCCGAGGGCCTTGGTGGCCGGGCCCTGGCCCGGTGGCCACCATGCTGCTGGGAGGACCGGTCCATCCTGTCGCTCCCCTGTGGGCTGGGTACTGAGGGCGCCTGTGGCAGGTGCCAGGCCTGGCGCTTGGAGGCTCTCAGGAAGTGGGCAGCCCTTCCCCTCCTTGGGGCCCGGGGAGGCTTGGTGGGCCTCTGGGAGGGGGACCCCCAAGGGGACGTCTCAGACACGTGCGGCCCGAGTGCCTGTCCCTGCTGTTCCTGCCTCACAACTCTGAGGCTCAGGGGTCTCTCGGTGTCCTCAGCTGGGGACCCAGAGGCCAGGCACGGTGAGATAAAGACGCGGAGCAGCGGGTGTCGGGTGTGGGCCTTGGTGCGGCAGAGCCGAGCAGGTAGGCCTCCTGCTCCCCTGGGGCCTGCCCGTCCCCTTCTCGGGACTCAGTTTGCCCACCTGTGCAGTGGGAGTGGTTGGCCTCGTCCATCTCCCGCAGGATAGAGCTGACCTGCTGCGGGCAAGGCCGGGAGGGGGCGTGGGCGTCCTCAGGCGATGACACAGGCCCAGGTGGTCCAGGATGTCTTCAGGAGAAATGGAAATGACCAGAAGCCCCCAGAATAGCCCAGAGGAGGAGTGGGAATAGTGAATTGGGAGAAGGTATTGCTTTTGCCTGGGAGGCCACGGGCGAGACGGACCGTGACGTGCTGAGCCCTGAGGGAGCGAGGCCTGGCAGGGGCCCGGTGCAGGGGGTCCGCCCCGCACGCACCCCGAGAGCGGGGCAGCCCGGCCGCTCCTGGCCCCAGGGCCCTCCCTCAGGCTTCACCTCTGCCGCCACCACTCACGGTGCCCTCGGCCCGGCAGCCCCCTGACCTGTGGAAGCACTTCTTCCTGGGCCGTAGGCCGGGTCTTATCTTGGGGCACGTTTCCAGGTGGCGCAGCCTCATCTTCCTCGCACCAGGCCCGCTAAGGCAGGGCCCCGAACCTCGCTGGACGGCCCTGATAACCGTGCGAGGTCGTCTGTTCGCCTCACGTCACACTTGAGGCCATGATGCCCAGAGAGGTTAGGTCACTTGCCTGAGGGCACACAGCCTGGAGGTGGCAGAGGGGCAGTTGGAGCCCAGGCTGTCTGGCCCCAGAGTCAGTCTTGGGTCTGAGATGTAACTACAGAGCAGAAGGGCAGGAGAGAAGTGGCCTCAGGAACCGCCCGCCCTGGCGTTTCCTCCCGGTGTGTAGAATGGGCTGGCTTCTCCTGAGGGCCGCAGAGGCAGGAACCTCGCAGGCGTGGAGTGGCTGCGGCCTCCAGGGCGCGCGGGCCCAGCCAGAGCCAGCCTGGGGCAGCCAGCTTAGGGGCCTGGCCTGCCTGTGCCTCTGCTGGTCCTGCCCGTCCCTGGGGCCTGGGCGTCCTCCCCTGGCAGGTGGTGGCCTGTGGCCCAAGGCCACATGTTGCAGGTGCTGGTGGCCCCTGCTGGCTGGAGCCGGTGTGGGGGCTCCTCACAGACGAGCCCCAGAGGGGCCCTGAGGTGCAGCGGGCAGGGGGAGAGGAGGCCGAGGGGCCCGGGTCTGCCCTGCTTGGCCCCTGCGGGCCTGGCGGGCTTCTCCGGGAAGGTGGGACCCCAGGCACCCCAACCCCGCCCAGTCTAGCTGGGGGGGGGGCGGGGGGGGCTCTGGGCTCTGGCACCTCAGTCTCCTGCCTCACCACGGGGAGGGCTGGCCCAGGGCACCGGCCTGCGTGGTGGCTCTGGAGGCGCACTCCAGAGGGGGTGTTCGGCCTGGCCCTTCCCCGCCTGGCCTTCCCGCCCCAGGCCTGTTTTCTGATTGAGCCGAGGGAGCACCTCACACCGGCGGCTCCACCCGCAGGCACCTGCTGTCTGAGGAGCGCGGGAGCGCATGGAGGTGTCGGTCCCGCGGAGGCCGAGGCGGGAGGAGCCGGGGCCTCGCCCTGGGGCTTGCAGAGGCGTCTTCCTGCGTCTCCTCTCATCCTCTGCCCTCCACGCCCCTGTCTCTGCGTCCAGGTCCCCCCTTTACACGAGGACACCGCCGCCCTGATGGCCTTCTTCTCCAGGGAGCACGGCTGTGTGTCTCCAGAGACGGTCGTGGTCACCGGGGTCAGGACGCCACCTCCCGGGGGCCACGCTCAGGCCTTGTGGAAACTTGGGGGCGCCGGCCGGCTTTGTGGGGGCGGGCGGGGCTGCTGTGGGCGCTGGGGCAGGCCGTGATGGAGCTGTCTTGCCTTGGGTGGCTGTGGGGGCACTGCCCCGGGCCATCTTCCAGGAAAACCGGCAGCGCTCGGGCCCTCCAGCCTGGGCTGGGCGCTTGGAGGCCCCAGAGCCCCATCCCAGCACAGACCGCACTGACCTCGCCGTCTGTGTGCGCCCTGGCCCCGGGGGCAGGCCGCGTCCTCTCCGCCCCGGGAACGTTCACTGACCAGTGGCTGACCCCACGCTCACCTTCTCCCTTTTAGGAAAATCCAGGAGGAAGAAGGACTTACGGATCTCCTGCATGTCCAAGCCGCCGGCGCCCAGCCCCACGTGAGTGTCCCTGGCTCCTCCCCTGCGCCGCCTGGAGAGCTTCCTGGCGGCCGGCAGGGCTGTGGCCTCTCAGGCCACCTGGGGCCTCCTCGCCCGAGGGGCGGACGGAGGGCGAGGCCCTGGCCGCGTGTGTGACACGGCCATTGCGCCGTGACTGAGCCGAGGGGCTTGCTGGGCCCGCGCCCGGGCTGGCCCCCTCTCGGGGGGTGCGGCTCACGGGCTCTGCTCTTCCCTGCAGGCCCCCCCGGAACCTGGACTCCCGGACCTTCATCACCATCGGCGACAGGGTGGGTGGGCCCCGCCCGCGGCGCCCTTGCTGCTGCCAGCTGACGCCTCGGGCCCCGGGAAGCGGCTGTGGGGGTGGACAGCACCCTCTCCCTGCTGTTGGCTGTGTGGCCCGTCTGGAGCAGGGGGCGGAGGTGGCAACCCCGGGGCTGCCATGGAGTCCCTGACCTCAGCGTGGGTGGTGTGGCCACCACGGTTGTGGCCCTTGGGGCCAGCGTCTGGGGTCGCGCATCTCAGTTGCACCCAAGAACCTCCTGATGGCTTGGGGACCGTGTGTCGCCCCAGGACACGCCGAGGGTCTCTGGGCAGAGGCCTCACTCTGGAGCTTCTCCTCGACCAACACCCCCTCCCGCCTGGGTTCTGAGTCCCCCCACTTGTCGCTGTCTGTGTCCTGTTGGTTCACCTGCTCGCTGCCTTGCGCCTGCCTCTGGCAACAGGGCAAGAGACGGTGGGCGGCCCGAGCCACGCTGCTCCCTGGGAGGCGGGGCCTGTCTCTTGCCTCCTTTGTGTCCCCAGTGAGTGTCTCACCAGGGACTCGGGGCAGTAGATGCTGAGTAAAAGCTGGCTGGATGCGTGGTCCAGTCTGGCTGCTGCAGCGGCGGGGGGCCAAGGGATGGGGCGGCTCGAGGGCCCCGCGCCTCCTGGGAGCATTTCCCGGGCAGCCCGCTTACCCCTCCCAGCAGCCCTTGCTCGTTGGTACTGTGCCTGTTCTGTGGAAGGCGAGGGGAGGCTCAGAGGGCGTGCAGGACTGGCCCCGGGGCACCCAGCAGGATGCACTTGCTGCAGGATTGGAGCACAGATCAGGCGGGCTGGTGGCCTTCTCTTTCTGCTGCCCCAGCACCTCTGCTGGACGGTGTGTGGGGGGTGAGGGCTGGCACCTGTCTTGGCCCCCGTGGACCCTCTCTTTTTTCTGTCCCCAAGAACTTTGAGGTTGAGGCCGATGACCTGGTGACCATCTCGGAGCTGGGCCGAGGAGCCTACGGGGTGGTGGAGAAGGTGCGCCACGCCCAGAGTGGCACCATCATGGCCGTGAAGGTGAGCAGCCCCCGCCCCCCCCTCCCCTGGGCCCCCCCCCCGCACCAGCCGCCTGACGGCTGCCCTCGCCCCACAGCGCATCCGGGCCACCGTGAACTCGCAGGAGCAGAAGCGCCTGCTCATGGACTTGGACGTCAACATGCGCACAGTGGACTGTTTTTACACCGTCACCTTCTACGGGGCCCTGTTCAGAGAGGTGGGCTCTGTGGGGGGGGGGGCGGGGCTGGGAAGGGCAGGTTTGGGGGGGGGTTCTCCCGGCCGGATGGCATGCAGGGCCGGCGGCGGGGGCTGGGGACAGAGACCAGGAACCCACACTGGGCTCCTAGAGTCCAGGGGTGGAGGAAGGGCTCCCCTGCCTGGCCTTGCGCCCTTTGCTCCGGTGGGGTCCCCAGGCTTGCTTGGGTGCCCTGGACCCAGGGCTGGGTCCCCGATTGGCTGAGCACCCGTGTCAGGCCCAGGTCCCATGCTAGGTTGGAGCTGGCGGGGGCCCAGGGCGGGCAGGTGCCCCAGGCAGCCGGCCGCCTCCGAAGGCCGTCCCGAGGGGCGAGGCGTGGGGCAGTGCGTTGCAGGTGGAGGAGGGAGCCATCTGCCACCATGTCTCTGTGTCCCCGGTGCCTCAGCAGGGACTCGGTGCAGTAGATGCTGAATAAAGTCTGGCTGGATGCGAGGTCCAGTCTGGCCTCTGGGGTGAGCCCTGGGCGGGGGGCCCGGGGCTGAGGCAGGAAGGGTCGGCCAGGCGGGGTCGCAGAGCGGAGCTGGCACAGGAGGGTCGCAGAGCCCCTGCTGGAGGGACTCAGTCACGTGTGTGTTTTAGTCACTTTTCCCTGGAACCTGCCGTGTAATTAGGGAGGCAGGAGAGGCCAGATGGGGAGACCAGAGGGGATGGCAGGGGAAGGCTGCCCTGTGGACCCAGCAGTGTGTGGGGGCGGCCGGGGGGGGGTGGGTTGGGGAGGCAGCATAGGGGAACTGGGAGGTCAGCCAACCCCAGTGTAGGGGAGCTGGGAGGTCAGCGAAGCCCTGAGGGCTGAGGGCCACGGGTCTGTCGGGGAGGCGCTGGCTCCGGGCGCGGGCCGGCGTGGCTGACCCCCGGGTGTCCGCCTGCAGGGAGACGTGTGGATCTGCATGGAGCTCATGGACACGTCCCTGGACAAGTTTTACCGGAAGGTGCTGGAGAAAAACATGACGATTCCAGAGGACATTCTGGGGGAAATTGCTGTGTCTGTAAGTGGCTCAGGCCTGAGGGGGTTGGGGGTTCTAGGGCCCAGAAGCCCAGGCCTGCTTCAGCGGCCACAGCCTGTCCTGATGTGGTGTCGTGGGCAGAGCTGGGCTCCTTCTGTGGCCCCCAGTTGTCCCCTGGCCAGGCTCTCTAGGCCCCTCTGGGCAGCTCGCGAGCCTCCCAGGTCCCAGACGAGGACTTAATGTTGACAACTTCTTGGTCCTAAAAACACTCAGAGGCGGCTCACGGGGCACAGGCTAGGCTGGGGGAAGTTTGGCGTCCTTATGTTTGCCTTCTGAGCGTGCACGTCCCTAGAGCAGGGAGCGAGCCTGGGCCTGAGCGAGAAAGGGCATGGAGTCAGGGTACCAGTGGGTCTCGACCCTGACGGCACCTGCTGACACGTCCGGGTACCCCCGCCTGGGTGCTGAATCAGAATCTTTGGCCCAATTCCTGTAGGGAACGGCTGCCAGTGTGCAGTCCACTGACTCTGCTGGGGGGGCACGGGGGGAGGTGGCAGAGAGGCTGCAGAGCCTGATGGGCTGGGGACAGCATTCTGGGCGTCACAGGTGTGGGCTCTGCGGGGGTCTTGGGCCACTCAGCAAAGCCGAAGGCTGCTGCCTCTGCACTGCGCTTACCAGGATGCCCGCCACAGCAGGTGTGGGCGGGGTTGGGGGGCGGGCGGGAGCTGGGGTGAGGAGGGGCTGGGCTGGGTCCCTGGGGGTGGGCGGCAGGGGGCCGTGGGAGGGAGTCTCCCAGCTCTGCCGTCACCGTCACCGACAAGCGGGAGTAACCGCCTCTCTCCTCCGCCTCCTTCCCCTTCTCAATGGCAGATCGTGAGGGCCCTGGAGCACCTGCACAGCAAGCTGTCCGTGATCCACCGAGGTCGGTGCCCCGGGCCCACTGCTGGGGGCGGGGGGGGGGGGCAGGCTCTTCACACACGCAGCCCACCCTGCCTGGGCCAGGCGGGCAGCCCCCATTCTCAGGAGGAGCAGAGGGGCGATTGGCTGCCACATGCTGCCTGGGCAGCCGAGCTCCCTGGGCAGCCGAGTGGGCCCAGGGTCCAGGCTGCTGTCTGCGCCTCCAGGCCATTTTCCGCGGCCCCAGTGCTCAGAGCAAGGCTGGGGCGGCCGACCTGTCTTATTTTGATGCATCTTCCTGCGTGAGGTGTGCAGAAGGGTGGGTCCCGGCAAGTTCTCAGCCCCTCCTGCTCAGCGGGGTCCCCAGCCCCCACACCCCGAGGCGACACTCCTCTGAGCTGGCCACGGTGGTTGGTTTGCTTGTTCTCAGCCTTGTGCTCAGCCGGAGGCTTCTGAGACTCACCCCGGCCATGTGTGTCGTGTGTCCTCTGCAAGCCGAGTGGCCTGCTGGTCCACGCGGAGTCAGTTAGGCTGAGCCCCCTTTAACCACTTGGTGGCCCTGAGGTCACCACCTTGGCAGGTTGTCACAGACCTCTGGTCCTTTTTCTGTGCCTCTGTGTCTGCACACACGTCTCCATAGGAGGCAGGAGGTGTGTGTGTCCTGTGTACGCGCCTGCGGGCGGCTCCTTGCTGCGTCCCCCAGCTCCGTGTCCACCTCGGGTCCTGGGGCTCGGGTTCTTTCTTGCGCAGACCCGCCTCCTGTGTCTCAGCTGCTGCTGAAGCTGCTGACCCCTTGGCGGGGACGCTGGAGGGTCCCTGGGCGCTCGTGCTCTCAATGCCGTGTCCCCCTCCAGCCTGGTGGACCCCAGAGCTAGGGGTCATGCTGGGCTGTGAGGCCAAGCCCCGGCCACGAGGCTGCACAGCCTTGTCCCGGGCAAAGCCTCAGAGCCCTGACGTCCTTGCCCACTCGTGGCCGGAGGCCAGGGCTCCTGGCTCTGTGGCCATCGGCTCTGTGACCTGGGTGGGGCAGCCCCCTGTCCTGCTCCCCGGGCAGTAGGGGCTGTGTAGCCAAGAGGCCGGGTCGCGTCCCCGCAGATGTGAAGCCCTCCAACGTCCTCATCAACAAGGAGGGCCACGTGAAGATGTGTGACTTCGGGATCAGCGGCTACTTGGTGGACTCCGTGGCCAAGACCATGGACGCCGGCTGCAAGCCCTACATGGCGGTGAGTGGCTCCCGGGCCCTCCCAGGCCGTGGTCCTCTGTCCGTCAGGGGCCCTGAATTTCCCGCCAGAGGAGGGACCTGCTGCGCAGCCCGGCCCCCGGGCAGCAGCCTTCTCCTCCCGTTTGTGATTGGCCCCGTGGGGGTGGGGCAGCGCCCCTCACGCCCTCCCCGTGTCCTGCGGGAGGGCCCCCGAGGCAGGGGAGCTGCGTGGCAAGACTGGGGCCTCCACCTGGAGCCCCGGTCCCCGCCAGCATCTCGGCCTTCTCGTCCGCCTCACGGGAGGTGGGGCGGTGAGCACCGGCCCCCTCGGTTTGGGTGGGGGAGGCAGGACCCTGCGCCGACATGGGGTGGGTGTTCACACCTCCGTGGTCCCCCTCCAGCCCGAGAGGATCAATCCAGAGCTGAACCAGAAAGGCTACAACGTCAAGTCTGATGTCTGGAGTCTGGGCATCACCATGGTATGCGGCTGCGGCGCCCTCGCGGGCCGGGGGTCAGGGTGGGGCCGGTCACGTAATTTCCCCTTGGAAAAGAATGTTGGCTTCCCAACCCGAGAAGAAAACGTCGTCAAAAGCTATGGTGTCTTGGAGTTCCCCGGTAGGGCAGCAGGTTAAAGACCTGGCACGGTCACTGCGGTGACGCAGGCTCAGTCCCTGGCCTGGGAGCTTCCACATGCTGCGGGCCTGGCCGGAAAAGACCCCAAAGGCCATGGTGCCTGTAGGGCTGTCTGCAGGTGCTGTGCCCTCGCCGAGGTGAGACGCAGGGTTAGCTGGCTCCTCACGTCCACCTGACCTGCCTGCTGGACGTCCCCCAGCGCTCCAGGTCTTGTCCAGAAATTGCAGCCAACCCCAGTTCAGTGAGCTCCTAGACACAAACGATTTCAAAAGCTAAATGGCACAAACCTTAAAAAATGTTCCCACAAGAAGCACGTTGCCCGTGGGACCAGGGCACTCTCCCAGGGGCGCGGGAGGGTGGGTGGGGTGCATCCGAGGTCCAGGCTGGGCTGGTCCTGGGCCTCTTGCTCCTTCTGGGATCGCCCCGCAGAACCCCCAGCGCTGCCCGAGCCAGGGCTCGGGGGAGGTCTGACTGGGCCAAGGTGGGTTATGTATTTAGGGTGCCGCCCGGGCCTGGGTGGAGAATGGGCTGGGGACATGACGGACGACACTGGGATTTGAGTCCCCCCCCCCCCAGTGCTGGAGGCCATGCAGGAGACATGGGTGTTGGCACTGGGGCCCCAGCGCTTTTTCAGGGGTGCTGCCAGTGTGGCCCTCATGGGCACAGGGAGACCTGGCCATCCCTGGCACTGGGCGTCCGTCCTGCTTCCTGGCAGGTGCTATTGCAGACAGCACCGTTCCCTGCCCAGAAGCTGTCATTTTTGTGCCTGGCAAAAAATGACCAGGAAAGGGATTTCTAGGTCCCGGGTCAGGACATGTTCTCTGTTTTCCTGCTTACAAGCTCTGGTGGTCACAGGTCCTCCCTGCCCCTGCAGACTCCTCGCTTCTGTGTGTCAGAATCAGTGGGAACGAGGAGCAAAGCAGCTGACCTCGCCCCGGGAAGGGCCAGGGTCACCCAGACCCTCCGCACGGCGCCGTCCCCATCCCCGTCCTCGTCCGTGGGGCGCTTTCCTGCCTTGGCTGGAAAGGGGCCTCCGGCCTAAGGACGAGTTGCTTTCTTAGCACAATGGTGGCCTGGCTGCCGTGTCACCAACGCACAGTGTGCGCCGGAGCCGAGTCTCTCCTGCTCTTTTCCGCGATCAGCGGGCAGGGCGAGGGGTCTGGGCCAACAGGCTGTTTTCTCATCTGGGTGGCCAAGACGAGAACCTGGAGTTTGTTGTAAACTAGCCGGTCTTTGCCACAGGAGACTCCTGCCAAGCGCGAGCAAGGTGCAGAGTAGCCGGTGCTGCCCGCAGGGAGGTCCGGGTCTTGCAGGGGAGATGGGACTGGTGGCCTGTGTGCGGGGAGTCAGGCAGAAACAGTGACGGGGCAGAGCAGGAAGGCGGGCGGCGGGGACTCTGCGGAGGAGGAGGGCCGTGGACCTCATTCCCTGATGGGGCTGGTGGCTTGTTGCAGGGTGTGGGAGGCCGTCGGAAGTGGACCTCAGGGTCTGACGTTTCTCCCGTGGGCCTGTGAGAACCCCTGCATTTCCCATGTGCTCTCCCCCCCTTTTTTTTCCGGGCCACACCTGCAGCATATGGAGGTTCCCAGGCTAGGGGGTGAATTGGAGCTGCAGCTGCTGGCCTCCAGCACAGCCACAGCAACATGGGATCTGAGCCAAGTCTGCGACCTACACCACAGCTCACAGCAACGCCGGATCCTTCACCCACTGAGCGAGGCCAGGCATTGAACCTGCGTCCTCATGGAGGCTGGTCAGGTTCGTTAACCACTGAGCCGCGACGGGAACTCCTCGTTTGCCCTTGCAGGGGTAACAGCCCAGATCAGTGCAGCAGATGCTTAAGACATTGTGGAGGCATCTTGGCGGGTGGCCTGGGGCAAACGGGGATGCTGGTTGCCCAGGCTCCTTTGCCGACTGCCACCTTGTGGGAAGGTGCCCCCACCGTTTCTCCAAAGGAGCTGGAACCTAGGTTTCCATGTAAAATCTTCTGAATCCAGATTGAACACACAGCGTAGCCAAGCCAGTCCCAACTCGGGGTGAGAGCTTAGTCTGCTGGCTGGGTCAGAGGAATAGCTGCTGGGGTCCCCTGCCTTTCTCGCTTTGGCCTGACGGCCCGTGTCCGCCCTTCGCCTGCCTCACAGGCCAGCTCTGGGCGCTGGGCCAGGATCCGCGGATGGGCTCCGGGGGTGCAGAGCTGCGGCTGCACCGGACCCACTGCGGCTGTCTCCCCTGCAGATCGAGATGGCCATCCTGCGGTTTCCTTATGAGTCGTGGGGCACCCCGTTCCAGCAGCTGAAGCAGGTGGTGGAGGAGCCGTCCCCTCAGCTCCCAGCTGACCGCTTCTCCCCCGAGTTTGTGGACTTCACCGCACAGTGGTGAGTCTCAGCCCCGCCCGGACCTCTGGGCCTCCCCAAGCCCCGTCAGTACCCCTCCCTCTTCTGGCAGATCCCAGCTCCTCCCTGTAGGCAAATAATGCCCAGACAACATCAAAATATACAAGGCAGACATAATTGGAGCACAAGGAAATTTGACGAAAATGCTCCTGAGGATAGGTTTTATTTATGTTTATTTTGTTGCTTTTTAGGGCCGCACCCATGGCATATGGAGGTTCTCGGGCTAGGGGTCTAATCAGAGCTACAGCTGCCGGCCTGCACCACAGCCACAGCAACAGCAGATCCGAGCTGCGTCTGTGACCCACACCACAGCTCACGGCAACACCGGATCCTTAACCCCCTGAGCGAGGCCAGGGATCCAACCCAGAACCTCATGGTTCCCAGTCGGATTCATTACCACTGCGTCACAATGCGAACTCCTGCTGGGGGTAGATTTTTTTTTTTGGTCTTTTTGCCACTTCTTGGGCCGCTCCTGCGGCATATGGAGATTCCCAGGCTAGGGGTCGAATCGGAGCTGTAGCTGTCGGCCTACGCCAGAGCCACAGCAACGCGGGATCCAAGCCGTGTCTGCAACCTACACCACAGCTCATGGCAATGCCGGATCCTTAACCCACTGAGCAAGGGCAGGGATCGAACCCGCAACCTCATGGTTCCTAGTTGGATTCGTTAACCACTGCGCCGCGACGGGAACTCCTGGGGGTAGATTTTAATACAGTCCTAGAAACAGGAGGATGAAGAAGATCCAAAAAGGAAACGAGAAACTTGGGCGTTCCTGCTGTGGCACAGCGTTAAGGATCCAACACTGTCTCTGTAGTGGCTTGGGTTGCTGCTGAGGTGTAGGTTTGATCCCCGGCCCGGCCCAGCCCAGTGGGTTAAGGATCCAGCATTGCTGCAGCTCTGGTGTAGGTCACAGCTGTGGCTGGGGATTCAGTCACTGGCTTGGAAACTTCCATATGCTGTAGTGCGGCCAAAAAAGAAGGAAAAAAAAAACAACAACAACAACCAAAAGCTTAGAGAGGATTTAAATGCATAACAAATTTGTTTTTGTTGATGTTTAGAACTTTGTACCAAATTAAAGAATGCCCACAGGATCCTTATAAAATTAATTTCCTTGAGGTTACAAAAGAAATAAGGGAAAAGGCAGAAGGCAAAGTCATATAAGCCATGGTCTCTGACTGTAATTAGATAAAACAGGAAGTCCATAACTGAAAAGAAATGGAAATTAAAAGTAAATTCTTCTTGGGTTATGAGAGAGACTTAAAAAATAAAATTATAGACTAGTCAGAAGTGAAGACAATGAGAACGTAACACATCAACATCTGTGTGTTATGGCCAAAGAGATACTCAGAGGAAAATTCACAGCCTTTATTTCTTTAATTGGAAAATAAGAAACAAGTGAGCCTGGCTGACGGAGCCATTCTCTTCCAGAGCCCATAGGAGGGCACTTCCCCTCTTGAGTAGGACCACCACGTAAATGATCATTAATGGTGCCATTTGGTGTGGGCTCATTGGCAATTCCTTAGATCACCATAGAGGCAAGAAAGCGAACACCCCAAGAAGCGAAGGAGCTTGGTCCAAATCTCTGTAATTTGCATCTTGGGATACCCCCAGAACAGTCCGGCCCCTTCTTCCTTGAGCCCCAGAGGCACATGTGTCCCCTTGCTGCGCAGGCAGAGGTGAGCCCCGCCTGGCCTGGCTGGCCTGGCTGGGCTGGACTCGCTTCTTCCCTGCTAGCCTGGCCCCACGCTGTCCTGCTCTCTCCTAGCCTGAGAAAGAACCCCGCAGAACGCATGAGCTACCTGGAGCTGATGGTGAGTGTGGGCCGGGCTCTGGGAGGGGCTGCAGCCTGGGCCCTGCCTTCATTCTTTCGGGAACTTCGTCACTCCCTCACTCGCAGGTACCCCGGCCCTGCGGAGGGGAGCAGAGGGCGGGCAGGTGAAACCCGTCACGCGCGGGCGTTCGGGAGGGCTTTACAGGGGAACCGGGCCTAGAAGGATGACTGAGGATTTTCCCACTGATGGAGAAGGCGTTCCAGGTGGAAGGCTGGCGCGGGCAGAGGCCTGGCACAAGTGGGAAGGGACTCGGGGCGTTCAGGGGGGTGACCAGGGCCCCCCGCCCTGCCCCCTCCAAGGTGACGGCCTCTGTCTCCCGCCAGGAACACCCTTTCTTCGCCTCGCACAAAACCAGGGAGACCGACATCGCTGCCTTTGTGAGGGAGATCCTGGGAGAGGACTCGTAGGGGCGGGGCCTTGGGCACCCCCGCCCCCGGCCCCGCAGCGCCCCCCAGCCTTCTGCTGGGGCAGTGCTTGCCCACACCCGTAAGCTACTGCCACCCTGGCCTTGGGCGCCCGAGAGGAGTCGAGGGGGCTGCTCCTGCCCGACATGCAGCAGGCCGCCGTCGGTCCCAAGTGCCAAAGAACCAGACCTCGGGGCCCCCCAGTGCCTCTGCCCCTGCTGCTCCCAGGACCCCGAGACCCTGGACTTGGAGGGGCTGCCGCCCTCACGGAGAAGGCAGCGGGGCCTTGCGCAGGCTGCTGCCTGGGCCCAGCCCTGGACTCCATCCGAGTTGTATATTTTTTTAACTCTCGACTGAATGGACTTTGCACACCTGGCCCAGGTGGGCCACACCTCTGTTCCAGCATCGGTGGGGGGACGTCATAGGGGGATGAGCCACGTGAATCCCCTGGAGTCCCCCGACAAGGCAGATGCCAAGCCGCCGAGGCCTTCACCCCAGCCCTGGCAGACAGGCCCTCGAAGGCCACCGGGGCCTCCCAGCCCCGCCTGCTGCCTCTAGGGTGTTGTTTCACTTTTATTTTTTTAATTTATCCTGTTGATTTTTTTTTTTTCTTTGCTTTGTGGGTTTGGCTGGTTTTTCTTGCATGGTTTGGAGCCGATCACTTTTCTGTCACCTGCTAGGGGACCAGCAGGCTAAGACCCGCCCTCTCGCTCAGGCTGGGGTCTAAGGTGATGGGCCCAAGGTCTCTGCTCAGAGAGGTGCTAGGGGAGCCACCCAGCTCACTCTCCTTGGGGACCGGCTCGGTAGGGGCTGTGGACTTGCTTTTGGTATTGTTTAAAAAAAAAAAGAAAATATATTTTTTTGAAGAAAGGACTGCTGGTCCTGGGTCCTGTCCCTCATGGGTTAGGGCAGTTACCTGATTGCTGTTTTAATTTAAAAAAAAAAAAAAAAAGTGGGACAAAAGATTGTGTGAGACTGTGTGTCATAGCGGCGAGCCCCCCTCCTGCTCGGCGGTGGCTGGTGGCCCTGGAAGGGCCCCTTGCCCGGGGACAGGGACAGGGCAGCGTGGTCAGGGGACAGGGCCACTGAGCTGCCGGGCCCTGCGTTTCCACCGGGGAGGACCTCAGGCTCCCCCAGGGGCCATGACGCAGCAGGCCCTTGCTAAGCACTGGGCAGAGCAGTGACATGGGCCCCGCCCCCCGGGGGTGCCATCTGTCCCACAGCATTGAAGAGTGCACTGGCAGGTGCTGCGCCTGCGCCTGGGCTGTCCCCAGTTCCCAGATAAGACAGGCCCAGAGAGATGAAGTAACCTGCCCGAAGCCACAGAGCTTCTGAGATGGAGAAGCGGGCTTGGGGACAGGGAGTGGCCCTTACAGGGAGTGGGGCAGCTGGAAGAAGGGAGCCTTGCCAGGGTCTGGTCTGGCTCTGTGATCCCGGAGCCTGGCCTGGGGCAGAAACCCTCCTTTGTCGGATGAAAGCATATACATTGGCTCATATAAGCAGGACTGTGTCTGGCCTCAGGCACAGTGGGATCCAGGAGCCAGGGTCCTCTCCTGTGGAACTTGAGTCCGGCGCAGCTGTTTCACAGTCCCCCGGGGGGGGGGGGGGGGCGGGGGCGGGGGTCGCACCAGGACTAGGTGGCTCCCTGCCGCTTAGCAGAGGTGCTGGGGCTCCCGCTGAAGCCCGAGGGCTGGCTCTTAGGGGCCAGGAAGGCTCACGGGCTTGTGCTCAAGCCCCTCTCAGGCCGCTAGGATCAAACCCGGAGTCAGCCCGCCTACCTGCCAGGATCTGAAGCAGGGCCTGCCTAGGCCGAGGGAAACAGGTGCCATCCCCGAGACACGTGCCCACCCTCACTTCGGCGGGAGGCAGCCTGATTCTCGACCCCAAGGCACAGCGCGGAAAAGTTCAAGGCGCTTTGGCGCCCTTCCCCCCATCCCCGTGAGGGCTGTTCTCACCTCAGGGCCTTTGCAGTGACTGTGTCTTCCGCCTGGAGAGTCCCTCTCCGTCCCCCTGTCACTTCCTCGGGGAGGCTGCCACCCGGTCCCCTCGGTGTTCTCTCTGCTTGATCTGGCTCGGGCTGACTCGCCACCATTGTGTCCCCAGTGTCCACACCCAGGGCGGGCTCATCCTGTGTTGAATGAAAACAGGGATGAATGAATATGCGAACGAAGGGGAGTAAGGCGGGGTCGCCCCGTGTGCGCGCGTGGCTGGGTCGCACGCGGCCTTGCCCGCGCGCGCACGTTCCGCCCTCCCGCGCGCGCACGGCCCTCCGCGCCCGCGGGAGCAGCGCCCCCGAGTGCAGGGCGCGGCCCGGGTCGCTCCTCCGCGGCCACCAGGAGGCGGCAGAGCCCGGACGCCGGCCCGGCGCCCGCCCGCCCACCGCCCCACCCTCCCTCGGTCCCGGCGGCGGGGCGGGCTCCCTGGATGGGTCCGGCGCCTGCGCCCGCGGGACCCCCGAGGGACCCCCGCGGCCCCGCTCTGCGCCCCGCCCCGAGCGCGCCCAGTCGCCCCGGCCGATGGAGGGTGACCACGGCAGGCCTGACTCACGTTCTCCTGGGCGCACGGCCCTTTCCAGCTGGCCGGTCGTCGACAGTTTACAGAGAGCGCTCCACAGTTTCCAAAGGACGTCGCCGATTCCAAAGCGCGGAGCTGCTCACCCAAAGTTTGCAAGGTAATCGACCGTTTGCCAGGCCCTCCCCTGGCTTCCAGAGCGCTTTACAGCTCCGCGGGAGCTCCCAGGTTGCCGAGCACGGGCCCTACGAGAACTTTCGAGGTCGTAGAACTCCACCAGCAGGTTGTTGGCTTCCTCTTTAGGGGACCTTCAGCTTTTACAGAGGGTGTGGCGGCATGCAGGTGGGAGACGTGCGGCGGTGAAAGGGCCCCCTCATCCCTGTGGATGGGAGGTGGAGTCATGGGCACAGGCTGGGAGGTGGAGTCATGGGCACAGGGAGGCCACAGGGCGCCACCTTCCTCCAGGGGGCAGGGTCCTGCGGGGGGTGCTGTTCCAGACCTGGGGCTAATGAGCCTCTGGCCTGACAGAAGCGGTGGGGGGAGGGTGGGGGTGGTGGTGCGTGGACTTTCAGAGCCTCCTGGGCCAGCATTAAAAATACAGCAGCCAGGGAGTTCCCGTCGTGGCTCAGCGGTTAATGAACCCAGCTGACATCCATGAGGACGTGGGTTCGATCCCTGGCCTCGCTCAGTAGGTTGGGGATCTGGCGTTGCTAGTGAGCTGTGGCATAGGTCGCAGATGAGGCTCGGATCCCTCTTCACTGTGGCTCTGGTGTAGGCCAGCGGCTACAGCTCCGATTGGACCCCTCACCTGGGAACCTCCATATGCCGCGGGTGCGACCCTAAAAAGATGCAAAGACCAAAAAAAATATACAATCGTCAGGCCTGGTTGGGAGCAGCTGGTGGCCTTGGAGGGAGGATTTGGCCAAGTTCCTTCTGGAGGCAGGGAGGGCAGCTTCCTTGTTGGCTTGGCCTCTCCTGTCCTCAGACCCTGCTGTGGCTCCCACCTGCCCTAGTCCGAGCCCCCATGGCCCACACCAGCCAGCACTCCACCCCCCGCCCAGCACCCTCTCCCTGGATTCAGCCACAGGTCTCAGCCCTGCCTCAGGCCCTTGGCACCAGCCGTCTTCCCGGGCCAGGACCCTTCCCCCAGGACATCCTCCTGGCTGGCTTGGGGCGTCCCTGCCCCTCTCCTCAGAAATGCCACCTCCTCACAGGAGGCCTCCCCGACCACCCTGTCCCTCTGTCCCCTTGCCCTGCTGTATCTCTTCACATAAGTTTATTTACACTCTTGTTCTCCGACCAGCTGGCCCTTTTCCACTGGACGGCGAGTGCTTCCACGGCTGAGATGGGTCTGTCTTGCTCACAGCCGGGCACGGATGAGGGTCAGGCAATGACAGAGGAAACAGGGCAGGTGCAGGGAAGGCGCCGTCAGGCCCCAAGACCAATCCCAGAAGCAGTGGGGCCCAGAGAGCTGGGCCCTTCCAGAACTGTGCTAAAACTTGGGCTGGAGGTGGCCGTGGGGCTGCAGTTCTATTTGGGGTGGTGCTATCGGTCCTGGGAAGGCTCCCTAGGACCAAGGCAGTGCCTCGGCTGTACTAACTGGGCACTCTGTGCCTCGGAGAAGCAAGGCGATGAGCTCGTGGCCACAGAGCTGCAGAGAGGGCCTGCCTCGCTCTTTGAGGCAGGGTTGCCTGCCTCGTCGGCACAGCGGTCCCAGGACCCGCGATTAAAGTTTAGCCTGTAGGACAGCTCTGGCTCAGGGAAAGGGGAGGAGGCCAGCGAGCGGCTCCCACCACTGTGGTACCTCCGCCTGTGTCCCTGAATACTTTGTGGCCGGGACAGTGGCTGAGAAAGCGGGGCAGGTGTCACCTCCTCCCTGGGGGAAGGCCTTAACAGCATCTGGCCAAGCCTCTCTGGGAGGCAGGGATCCCTCCCCAGGCACACCCCTACTGGAGGCCGAGCCCTCGGCTTGCACACCTCCCTGACGGGGAGCTCATTCTCATCCAGACGTGCTTCTTGGAGGGATCCGAGATTCTTGTCCTGGTTCTACTCCCCGAGGCTTGTGACGTCAGAGCCTCGTGTGTAAACTCTGGCACGCTCTAAATGTGCATCTCTTTGCCTCTTGAATCCTTTGGGAACCCAGGTGGGAGGATCTATATATATGTCAGCCGTGCTATGTTTATCGTAGCTCGTTTATTCTCAGGCCCAAGATGGGCGGGTTCTCCTGGAGGTCACAGGGCGCAGTGAGGCTCCAGCCTTGCCCAAGGCCCACCAGACACTGAGGCAGAGCCGGGGGGAGCCGCGTACCCCAGGGGGCCCGCCCCAGCCCCAACCCTGAGCGAGCCACCCACCCAGCTGGGTTTAGCTGTATCCACCCCCTCCAGCCTTGCAGAAGCCGTGGGCTGCTCTATTTCTGTCCTGGGCTGGGCTGGTGGCGGGACTTGGGTGGGGAGGGCTTGGGAGACAGTGGCAGCTGCCACCTCTGGTTGGGAACGCACAACCTAAGAAGTTCTTCGTTTCCTGGCTCCCAAACCCTCCATGGCTCCCGGCTGCCCATGAGATCTGAAGAAGGGAAATCCAGCACCACCTTTCTAGAGCAAAGCCTGCTCTGGATTATTCTCTGCAGGGCTGGGCACATGGAAGGTGTTACCTGAGCACCTGCTGCATCTGGAGCTGGAGCCAGACCTGGACAAACCTGGCCTGTCTGAGCCTTGACATCCATCAGAGCATAAACTAACTTATGAACGCTTTCAAGCAGCGTTTTCCCCCTTTTCCCCGTTATTCCCTAAGGAGAAACAGTGAATTAAATTCATTAAATCATTCAAATTAACTAAACTTAATTATAATTAAGTAACTCAATGTAATTAATTAAATTACTTAATTTCTCCCTAGTGAGAGATACACGACCAAAGAGCCAGATTTTGCCACAAATACTTGTAACACCTATTTTTTTAATCCCCCGAGAACCAACTCTTGCCTCCCCCGAAAATACCTGGCTAGGAGGATTTTATTCTGTGCTCAGTGTGGTCAAAAGGGGACACACGGGGGTGGGACCCTTGCTGGACTCCGGTCGTGGGGGCTCCAGCCTCAGGAGACTCCATGTAAGTGGGGAGAGTGGCAGCAGAGTGATTCGGAAGCATGTAGCCGAGGAGTGGAGGGCACAGCCGGGAGCAGCCTGTGCAAAGGCCCTGAGGCCAGAGGGGATTCGGTGCCGCAGAAGGGAATCGGGGGATGGAGGCAGATGGCGAGAGGCCCTGCAAGCCATGGCATAGATTCTGCACTTGATTTTCAGGGCATAAGGGAAGCTGCTGCAGAGTGTTAGGCTGCGGACGGATGCAGTTGGATCGAATGAGGAACAGGGGTAACAAGAGCTCACCTTTCTGAAATGTCCTTGCCTCTCTCTGCCTTCCGAGCCCCGCCCCGGGTCCCGCCCCCCAGAGTTTGACAGTCACCCGAGCAGTGCGATTGTGAAGATGCCCCTGCATTTCTCAGACTCAGTTTCCTCTTTTGCAGACTGAGGGGATTCGTGTCCGTCTTACAGGATGGCAGGTAGTTTCCAAGAAATGCCACCGAGTGCAATGCCAGTCGTGGTCCTGGCACACCGTAGGTGCCCAGTTAATAGACCTGTCCCTCTGGTTCCCAGGCCACCCCTTGGGTGGGTTGTGAGATTCAGGGCCGTACTTCTCATCTCCAGATTCATCTCCTCACAGCTGCCTTTGAAGCACACCTCAGTTCCCCGTGGTTCCCCTGGGCGCACGTCTGTGCTGAAATGGGCCTGCCTTTTAAGCCTTGGTCTTAAGGTCTGTCCTGGGGCAGTAAGATTTCACAGGCTGCTGTGGCGGGGGCGCGGGGGACAGACTTGCCCATCCAGTGAGCCGGAGCCCCCAGCTGGAGCAAGGGCAGAGCCTGGCTGGCGTCCGACCCTTAGCAAGTCACCACTTCTTTCCGGGCTCAGCTTTGGTGCTTGCGCAGTGGGTCGGAGAGGCTGCCCCCGCAGCCTGTGTCCTGTGGAGTCTCAATGGGGAAAGCCTCGACGGGGAGGGCAGGGCTCTGGGGGCCAGGATCACTCATGCAGTCACCCCCTTCCATTCCTTGCTCATTTTGGTCTTTTTGCCAGGAATTCCCTTCAGAATTTGTGGTTTCAAGCAACACAAAGTGTCCACCACAAGTAAAGGGGCATTTCTTGGTTCAGCCTTAGGGTTTACGGAGTGGACGAGAGAACATTTGGGGGCTAAGGGAGCTGCAGGAGCCTGGGCATCCAGTCCACTATGGTCAGGACTCCTTTGTGGTCCTTACCCCAGATATTAAGCTTTAAAGTCCCAGGCAGGGCAGTTCCCGTCGTGGCGCAGTGGTTAACAGATCCGACTAGGAACCATGAGGTTGCGGGTTTGATCCCTGGCCTTGCTCGGTGGGTTAAGGATCCGGCGTTGCTGTGGCTGTGGTGTAGGCCAGTAGCTACAGCTCCCACTGGACTCCTAGCCTGGGAACCTCCATATGCTGTAGGAAGCAGCCTTAGAAAAGGCAAAAAGACCAAAAAAAAAAAAAAAAAAAAAAGTCCCAGGCAGAAGCAGTGGCTAACTTACCAGACCAGAGTCTGGTCCTTTCAGCTTCTGCAGTGGGAGATAGGACCCTGCCCACCTGGGACTCTACCCAGAAGGATCACTCCCAACTAAGACGGGGTTAGGATGCTGGACAGCCAGCCCAGCCCAAAACACAGTCACTCCACCCCTTTTTGCTAGTGAACTCCTACTCATCCCTCAAAACTCAGTTCCACAGGTATCAGTCACCCCCCTCGCGTGGTTCCCACAGCCCTCTGCTTCCCTCTGTCTAGCTCCAGTCGCACCAGGTGGCCACGTCCACGTCCGAGTCTGCTTCCTACACCGGACCTGCTCCCTTGATCCTGAGGTTGATCAGCATGTTTTGAGCACCTGTTCGGTGCCAGGCACCATTCCACGCCCTCCGCATGAGTCACCGCATTGGATTTTGACAACACCTCTAGAAGGTGGCTTCTGTCACCATTCTCATTTCACAAATGGAGAGACCAAGGCACAGAGAAGTTAGGCAGTTGTCCAAAGTCACACAGCTGGTGAGGGGCGGACCAGAGATCTAAACCCCAGAAGCCTGGCTCTAAGGCTGATGAGGGAGGCTGACTCCATCCCCGTGGGGTCTGGCTTCTGTGCTGCTCTTCCACTTTCAGGCATTTGAAGACAGTGACCTTCCTTTGGAAGTGGGTTAATCACATGAGTAGACACAATGCCATCGTCCAGGGAGTCCCCTTGTGGCTTAGCGGGTTAAGGGTCTGGTGTTGTCAACGCTGCTGCTCGGATTTGATTCCTGGCCCGGGAACTTGTCAAACAAATGCCAATGTCTAAATGAAAAGCCCTGCGTCATTCGCATTTGAAGTTGTTCAAATAAAGAGAGTAGACAGGTCCCAAACACTGGCATTGCTATTTTCAGAAGTGAGCAGGGGAAAGCGCTGGAAGGAGTAGAAGGATGTTATGTCTCAGGCCAGTGGGGCCAAAGGCAGTTCCTCCTTTTGGAGAAAGGACCAGCCTCACGAGCGCTGCGAGCAGGCTCGCCCCGCGGCCCCGCCTGTCGCCCCGCCCCCGCCCAAGGCCCCGCCCCTTCAGCCCCGCCCCCGCCCCGCCCCGCCCCGGCGCCTCCGCCCCGCGCGTCCCAAGCTTTCCTGGGCCCGCGCTGCGTCCAGCTTCCCAGCTGCGTCGAGCTCCCGGCGCCCAGGGGGGGGAACCGCCTTGAGAACAGGTCATGTCTCGCTTCCGTGTGGGCTTCTACGAGGATTTCCTTGCAACGAAACCCTCTCGGTGTCTGCTACCGGGAGCACCTCCGGGAAACAGAGTGGGGAACGGAGGCGCTGACAGAGGTCAGGTTTTCAGTCTGTGAGGTGCTCGGTGGGTGACGCGAGCAGTGATTACAGGGGTCCCCCCTTTCCGCTGCCCCCTCCGCATCAGCTCTGCTGGCTCTGCGCAGAGTCTGGGGTCTGTTTCCCCCAGGTTCCCGCAGGCTTTTCTGTAACACTGCTCCTCCCCGACCCACCCACCTCAGTCCCTCCCCCGTAGCTGTGTGGCCTTGGGCAAGTCACTGTGCCTCTCTGATTCTCTCTGTGCTGGGCTTATTGCCCTCTCAGCGCAAACGCCAGCTTGGCTTCCTTGGCAACCGGATCCCAAGTGGCCGGGCATCTGCCAGCACTCTTGGCTAAAGGTCCCAAGGAAGCAGCCTCGGGGTTGGCGCTCCACTCGTCTTGGGGGCTTCCTCCTGTGCGGAGCCCTGGTGGCGCCTTGCCAGAGCCTGCAGCCCTGCTTACGGAATCGCCTACCTGATCCTCCCCACCAGCTTGGCTGCTGGCCACTCCCATCTCAGACCTGCCTCAGAGACTCGTCCTCCGGCCCTGGAGCTGCACAGCACAGCCAGGGTGCCTGGAAGCTGACCTCTGCATCCCTGGGCAGCCCCAGCCTGTGCACCGCAGCTGGAGAACCCAGCTCCTTGCCTTAAGGGGCACAAACTCAGGTGTGTTCCACACTCCAGAGCTCCTGGGGGTCGGGCCTGGGCCGGGACAGAAACCGCTGCTGGTCTGCTTCTGCTCTCCCAAAGCTCTTGCATCTGAATCCTCGCCTCAGACTCTGCTTCTGGGAGAATCTGGCCAGACAGCTTGCTGGCACTGGGTGCCGTGGGTGCATTTTAATCAAGTTAGTCTATTGGTTAGGATCTAGGTCTGGTGGCTTGTTAAAAACACTGACAAAACCAAGCTCATGATGGTTTGAGGCACAGAGCCAACCTCCTCCCTCCTGTAACAGTGTAAGGGGCAGTTTCCTGGAGCCAGGCCCAGGTCCCTTCCACCCTGGGTGTTTGCGGCCATGGTCCACAGGACCCGTGGCGGTCCCAGCATCGAGCCCGCGCTCCGGGCGACGGGGTGGAGAAAGAGGTGGGGAGGTGGCACATCCCCTCTCTGGAGGGCACGTGCATCCCTGGCTCCCATCCTGGGGGCCATGTTTCAGTCACGCAGTCACCATGCCACAGGGGAGGCTGGGATGTGAAGTCTTCCTGGGCAGACAGGCACGGAACCCAGGGGTCCCGTGGCCTGGGGAGGCCTAGAAATGGGGAAATCTGTTCAGTCCCGCCCCAAACAGGAGGACAAAATACTACTCTACAGCTGGAACCGAATTCTGCCTTCAGACACAGTGGTCCCTGTTTAGGCAGATATGCTCAGGATGCCGTGGCAGTGGCAGTGGAGGGGCTCCTGGCCGGCAGGGCCAGGGTGGTGCAGGGGAGCCAGGACGCGGGGAGCTTTCCTGGCGTGTGCAGTGCAGCAGCCGCGGGGAGGGAGAGGCACGCAGTGGCCAGGAGGCGTGGCCCTCGCTGGGAAGGCCACCCTTGTCCATTCTTCTGTGGAAGAGTGACCTGCTGTGGCCTGGGTGGCGGCGGCGCGGGGTGGGGGGGAGAGTTGCCGAGCAAGGATGGGGTGTTGGTGTCTGAGGGGCTCTCCAGCAGGCGGAGGGCAACAGATGCAGAGACGAAGCTGAGCTGGGGATGAGAGACGCAGGACCCTGGGCGCATGGGCTCCGTCAGCCTCCTGGGGGTTTCTGGAGGGTTCTCCCGAGGAGTCAGGGTCAGGGCATTTGAAGGTACTCACAGGGTGTCCCATGAAGCCGATAAGGGTGCCATTCATTTTCCACATGTTTGCACAGCTGGACTCCTGCCTGAGGTACAGACAGGCAGCCTTGGTTCACTCAGCGTTAGGGCGGGGGTGTCCTGTCCCGGAAGCTCCGTTTTGGTGGTTGCCCAGCAGTCCATCGCCACGATGCCCATTCGTCCCCAAGAGCCCCTGTTGCCGGAGGTGGCCTCCAACTGCAGGCTTTGGCCCAGTACTGGACCCCCCCTTGAGCAGGCAGCTCGGCTGGCCTTGCAGGTGGAGATACAGTTGCAGGCATGGTTCCCAGAGCGCAGTGGGGTGGAGGGAAGGTGTGGTGTGTGCAGCCCAGGACTTCCTGGCCAGGTTGTGCCCAGCTACCCGCTGCCTGTGCAGCCTGGGGAGCAGGCAGCACTCGGATTCACTCTTTCATTCCCAGGCGTTTAAACCGCAGTGTGTTCCTTGTAGACATTTTAGAAGATACTGAGTAATTTCAAGAGAAAATTCAGGGAGTTCCCGTTGTGGTGCAGTGATTAATGGATCCGACTAGGAACCGTGAGGTTACGGGTTCAATCCCTGGCCTTGCTCAGTGGGTTAAGGACCCAGCGTTGCCGTGAGCTGTGGTGTAGGTGGCAGACGCGGCTCGGATCCTGCACTGCTGTGGCTCTGGTGCAGGCCGGCATCTACAGCTCCGATTCAACCCCTATCCTGGGAACCTCCACATGCTGCGAGAGCAGCCCTAGAAACGGCAAAAAGACCAAATTAAAAAAAAAAAAAGAAAAGAAAATTCGGGAGTTCCTTTTGTGGCTCAGTGGTAACAAACCTGATGAGTAACCGTGGTGTAGGTCCCGTGTGGCTCAGGTCCCCCTCCATATGCTGTACATGCAGCCCCCCCCCCCCGCCCAAAGACAAGCAAGAGAAAATACAAAAAGAAAAGAAAACTCATCTATAATCCCATATGCCAGCAGTACTTACGGCAAACATTTTTTACAATTCATGTTCATTGTGATACGATTGTCACATCACATTGTGTGGGTTGATTTCCGTCCTGCCAGCCTTTTTATACATAATTTTTTTTTGCCTTTTTAGGGCCTCACCCAAGGCACATGGAAGTTCCCAGGCTAGGGGTCCAATTGCAGCTGCAGCTCCCGGCCTGCACCACAGCCACAGCAACCCTGGGTCCTTCACCCACTGAGCGAGGCCAGGGATCAAACCCGCGTCCTCATAGATCCTCGTCAAGTTCGTTTCTGCTGAGCCACGACAGGAACTCCCAAAAGGAACTTTCTACTCACAATGGCTTCTCTCGAGCACTGATTTTTGAGTGGCGAGAGCTGGACCTGATTCGGAAGCCCAGGACGTGGCTAACCCGTCTGTGGTTGCAGACTGGCGATCCCCCGATTCCGCCATCCCGGCTTCGTTTGCCAGCTGACGTTTCTAAGGAGGCGAGTTGCTTTCTCGTGTGTGGCTTCCGGGAGGGGTGGGGGGGCGCAATTTGTATGGGAAAGCAGGGCATATTCTGGCTCGTCCCTCGAACGTTTTTCTAAGTTAAGGTGGACGTCCAGTGGCCATCAAGTAGGGATTAAAAAGCAGTTATGGAAGTTCCCGTTGTGGCACAGCAGAAACGAATCCGACTGGGAACCGTGAGGATGCGGGTTCGATCCCTGGCCTCACTCAGTGGCTTAAGGACCCAGCATTGCCATGAGCTGTGGTGTCGGTTGCAGACGTGGCTTGGATCCCGTGTTGCTGTGGCTGTGGTGTAGGTGGGTCGACAACTACAGCTCCGATTCGACCCCTAGCCTGGGAACCTCCATGTGCCGAGGGTGTGGCCCTAAAAAAAAAAAGCAATTACAACGGCGTGGATTCAAAGGTGTTTTATGTTTGTGTTTCAGCCGATTGTGGTCACCACCCCGCGTGGAACCATTCGAAAGTGGTTTATCCTTGGCGGCACTTAGGAAACACAGCTACGACTCCTTCAACGCACATCTCAGTGACAAGTATAGTTTTGTCCCCTCTTGACTCTGGGCAGCGTGTGGCAGGCGGGTCACTCAGGGCCTGTGGAGCTGGATCGCGATGCGGCAGAGCCTGTGTCGGCCGAGTCCCCGCTGACCCAGCCTCCAGGGCAGCCCGTCCTGCATCCGGGGCAGCGTGACCTCCGTCAACGCCGGGTGGCCCTGCCTGGACTCCTGACCACGGGGTCCCTTACACAGTGAGTGACGGTGCCGGCGGCCTCGGGGTGGCCTGGGGCGGTGGCTCTCAGAACCCTCCCCGCTCCGCACCCAGCACGAGGGCGGGGCCCACGGGGCACAGCCGCTTTGCCACCTCACGTTTCCCTGGATGGTGTGTCCTGGCCGCCACTCTGGAGATTTACAGCCCAGTGCTGGAGTTTCCTTTCTTAGGCAGCCTGAAAATCTATGTTCTATTAATAGGTGAGTTATGACCATAGGATCAATACGTTTTTGCCTTAGTTCTGTCGTCCTGTTTTACACCTGCCCGTGCGAGTTGTTTCAACAGTGTGTCTTGCTTGCACTGTGGTTTGTGTTTTCTCTCCCTCTCGATGTCTCTTTGGGGCTTGAGAAAAGTCCCTGTTTTTCTTCCAGCTGCTGGTTTTACATTAATGTCTGTCCATGGTCCGTTCGGGCCCCCCCCCCGCCCCCGCTTTTCGTCTGTCTTCCCTGTAAGGAGCAACCCTGGGACCTGCTCTAGTGCTCGTCCCGCAGTCTCTGATTCGCGTCACTCTCCTTTGGGTCTCAGACATCAACTGCAAGGCTGTCGCTGAGCTCATCCTGATCTTTGGATGCTCCCCCCACTTTCCCTCCACCGTTGTATCTGGTGGGACCATCCTTTGGCCTTAACCGCACAAGTTCCCCTGTGTTCCGCAGGTTTCAAACTCCTGCCAGACCCTCGGGTCATGCTTCTCTGGCTGTCGTGGTGGTTTGAGGCTCGTTGCCGGGTCAACTGCTCAGGACGTCACCTGTCGGGGTGACGGCCCCCCAGCTCCTGCTTGTGGACAACAGTTAGTTTGGGACCTTCACACGAGCGAGTCAGTTCGGCTGGACCTGCCGTCGCCCCGCCACCGCGGCCTGAGTGTCTGATGCGCCTTCTGTGGCTTCCGGCGGCGAGTGCTCACGATCAACCCGATTTTCCTGGTAAGTGGCTTCGTCTTTTTTCTGCCTGAATTCCAAAGGCAGCCATGGAATACGTCTCCCTGGTGAATGTTCTGGATCCGTTTTTCTAGACGCCCAATGTTGTCTCAAGTCTTTATACATTTCAGGAAAGCTTTTTATTTTTTTTTTTATTTTTTGCTTTTTAGGGCCACCCCTGTGGCATATGGAGGCTCCCAGGCTAAGTGTCAAATTGGAGCTGTGGCTGGATCCTTAACCCAGAGAGCGAGGCCAGGGATCGTACCCACAACCTCATGGTGGCTAGTTGGATTCACTTCCGCTGTGCCACGACGGGAACTCCTTTGTGTGTGTGTTTGTGTGTGAATTACAGTGTTTAGAGCTCAGCGTTGGGTCGCTGCCCTTTCCCCTGCCCTCTGCTAGTCGTGTTCTCTTGAACCCTATTTATCTCTTCCTTTTTTTGTTGTTTAAAATTTTCCTCCATTTAGGAGTTCCCGTTGCAGCTCAGTGGGTTAAGAACTCAGCTAGTATCCATGAGGATGTGGGTTCGATCCGGCCTCGCTCAGTAGGTTAAGGATCCAGCGTTGCTGTGGCTGTGGTGTAGCTCGAAGATGTGGCTCCAATTTGACCCCTAGACTGGGAACCTCCATATGCTGCAGGTGTGGCCCTAAAAAGACCAAAAAAAAAAAAAAAAGAATGGAAAAGAGTCAGGGCTGAATCACACAGGGGCTTCCTGGCTTCTGCCGGTCAGAGATGGGATTCGAAAGGCTTTGGGCTGGAAACCCAGCAACACGCTCCCTGGATTAAGTGTCTCAGGTTAGACTGAGGGTGTGGCCTTCCCAGCGCTGTTCGCGATGGATTCCGCCAGTGAGTGGAGACTCAGCCAGTCCGCAAAGGCCCAGACGCGGTAAAGCCAAAGCATGTAGGTGAGTTGTTTCCCGGGTGCAGTAACTGGCGCAGAAACCTGACCGAGGCTGCCGGGTTGCCCAAGGGAGCGCCGTGCAGCGGGCGCCTGTGACTGGCCCCGAGCCCTCACTGGGGATGAGAAGCCTTGGGGCCTTCGCGCTTCCTGGAGTCAGGGGGCGACACTCCAGATACGGCCAGGATGGGAAAGGACATGGGAAGAAAGAAGAAGGCTCCAGAAGGCAGAGGGAGGCCCCGAGGACCCCGGACCTGGAGAGAGTTCAGGGCCTCATTCAAGAAGCTTCTTGCGGAGTTCCCGTCATGGCACAGTGGAAATGAATCCGACCAGGAACTATGAGGTTGAGGGTTCGAGCCCTCACCTTGCTCGGTGGGTGAAGGATCTGGCGTTGCCATGAGCTGTGGTGTGGGCCGCAGACGCGGCTCGGATCCTGCGTTGCTGCGGCTGTGGCGTAGGCCGGCAGCTGTAGCTCCAATTGGACCCCTAGCCTGGGAACCTCCATATGCTGTGCGGGTGCAGCCCTAAAAAGCAAAACAAAAGAGAAGCTTCTTTTTCTGAAGGCTGCACAAAGTGGGCCTGGTAGCTTTGCGTTTGGAAGTGTCTTGAGCGCCCCAGTGGGAGCGTCTCGTGTGTCCATGGAGGCGGGTAGGCCAGGGCTCTGGACGGAGGAGCCGCCCAGACAGTGGCCACTGCACGCCTCCCGGAGACCCCGCGGGCCGAGCCGGAGCCCGGGCCCGGCTTCCCTGCTAGGTGTTTGCAGGACCGCAGAGGGCACGAGTGTCCCCTCGGGGCCCGGGTTTCCGACGCTTGCTGCTAGGTTGGGCCCCGGGACCTGCATTCACGTCCAGCTGATGCAGAAGAGACCTGGGCGCCCGTCCTCGTCCCTGAAACGACTTTGGAGGCTGCGCTGAGGCGGCGGAGCCTCGGGATGGGAGCCGTGCGGGGCGGCCGTGCAGCCCGTCCTGGACCAGGACGTGACTTTGAGCAGCTCGG
Source organism: Phacochoerus africanus (assembly GCF_016906955.1). Taxonomy (NCBI): domain Eukaryota; kingdom Metazoa; phylum Chordata; class Mammalia; order Artiodactyla; family Suidae; genus Phacochoerus; species Phacochoerus africanus. Next base: position 60,791,220 of record NC_062557.1, read on the forward strand.
TTTGGTCACCGCTGCGTGTCAGCCTGTCCTGACCCACACAGGTGTGTACTAGTTGTTGTGGTTTTTTTTGCACAGTCGAGGCCCTACCAACCGTGTTATTTTTCAATGTTAACAATCAGCTTTATTGAGGCATATTTTATAGATAATAAATCTGCAATTTTTTTCTTTTCTTTCTTTTTTTTTGTCTTTTGTCTTTTGAGGGCCGCACCTGTGGCATGTGGAGGTTCTCAGGCTAGGGATCTCATCGGAGCTGTTGCTGCCGGCCTACACCACAGCCACAGCCATGCGGGATCCGAGCTGGGTCTGTGGCCTACGCCACAGCTCATGGTAACGCCGGATCCTTAACCCACTGAGTGAGGCCAGGGATTGAAAATAAATAAATAAATAAATAAAATAAAAGAATTGCTGGGTTATGTGGCACGTGAATTTTGACACTCGAAGAGACTGCCAACCTGTATTCCAAAGTGACTGTGCAATTTTGTGTCCCCATCAGCCATCTCTCAGTCTAGAACCTTTTTTTTTCTTTTTTCTTTTTGTCCTTTTAGGGCCACACCCGAGGCATATGGAGGTTCCCAGGCTAGGGGTGGAGTTGGAGCTACAGCTGCCTGCCTACACCACAGCCACAGCAATGCCAGATCCAAGCTGCATCTGTGACCTACATTGCCGCTCGTGGCAACGCCAGATTCTTGACCACTGAGCGGGGCCAGGGATTGAACCTGTGTCCTCTCGGACACTATGTTGGGTTCTGAACCCTCTGAACCACAGCTGGAACTCCTGCTTACAGCATTTTTTTTTTTTTAATCCGGAGTCGTTTTAAACTGTTTTGGCATCTAGTCTGTCAGTGGATTCAGCTGTGACTTCCGTCTTTGCTGTTATGTTTGGAAATCCTTCCTCATCTAACGATTATAAAAATAGTCACCTAGATCTCTTTATTTTCTTAAAGAACTTCAGTCTTTACATTTAGCACTTTATATATTTATTTTTAACTGAGAAATCATTTAACAAAGAGTCTAGGACGCGCGTGGCAGGTTAGCAAATAATAGTAATAAAAGTGCCCAAAATAACCCAGAGGAAAAGAAGCCACAGAGGAGGCTCGGCATTCGCTTTATTTCATTTATGTGGCGTTAAACCTGAACAGACCTGTTCTATATATCCTCTAAGATCACGCCCGGCAAAGCTGTCAAGGACAGTGAGGACACGGCCAACACCGCATCCCAGGGGTGGCTTCTCGGGGCGGAGGAAATCAGGCAGGGACGCTCAGGGCCGCAAAGGGACGGTGACGCTCCATTTCGTCAGAGGCTCGGGGGCCCACGGGGCTCGTCCTGCGATGCTGGCTTAAGTCGGACACGGTCCTTTTGTATGCGCAGCTGTAAGTGTATGTGCCACCTGCCCTTTCAGAGTTCTCTCTCAGTGGTGGTGAAATACACACGATCTGAGCCATGTTTCCGTGCACATTTCATGCCTACCTTGACCATTTTTAAGTTGCTTTCATTACTGGTAAGCAATTCACAGCGTCGTGCAGCCACGCCCGCCCCGTCAGGGGTGCAGAGCCAGGACCCCGTCCCCCCCTCCCCCTCCCCCCAGGCCAGGCGGCTGCCCTTCTGCTTTCTCTGAATTTGACTCCTCTACGTGCTTCGTGAGAGTAGAATCATACGGTATTGTGTTTTTGCAACGGGCTTAACTCCACTTAGTGTTTGTTCTCAAGATTCACCCGTGCTGTAGCCTGTGTAGGAATTGCTTCCATTTTTTTTTTTTTTCGCTTTTTAGGGCTGCACCTGCGGCATGTGGAGGCTCCCAGGCTAGAGGTCAAATCGGAGCTACAGCTGCCGGCCACAGCCACAGCCACAGCCACACCAGATCCTCAACCTGCGGAGGGAGGCCAGGGACGGAACCCGCGGCCTCATGGTTCCTAGTCGGATTCGTTTCTGCTGCGCCACGACGGGAAGTCCGTCCACATAGACTTTTCAAGACATGAATAAAGATGTCAGCTCTCTGCTTCTGCGTCTGCCTCGCTCACTTGCTAGGACGTGTTGGGGATCAGGCGAGGGAGAGACAGAAGCCCTCCTTGGATGCTCTGCTTCTGAGAACTGGCAGAAACTCACTCTCGCGTGCCCGAGCTTTAGTGCAGCTTTTCGCCACGTGTAGGGCGTGGCAGAGATGCCGAAATACAGCCTGCATTCTTTTGCTCATCAGGGAACATCGACTGAGTCCCTGCTGGGGGCCAGGCGCTTTTGCAGGGCCTGGGGGTACATTGCCGTGAGCATGGTATGGAGCCTGTCCTCGATCCGCCAGTGGCCGGTGCCATGTGCTGGGGTCAGGGACCAGCTGGGGTTACAGGAGGAAGTGGGGGATGTTAGGAGAAGGTGGCCCTTCTGTTACCTGGGCCCTAAAACATGGTCGGGGTTTGGAGAGAGAAGAGGAAACAAGTCCCTCAGAGGCCTGGATTGAATGCACATGTTCCTCGCATATCAGGGAGAGCAGAAATCCCCAGCTATGGTGGCTTGAATAATAAACACACTGAACCGGAGTTCCCTTAGCGGCTCAGCAGGTAACCAACCCGACCAGGATCCATGAGGATACGGGTTCGATCCCTGGCCTTGCTCAGTGGCTTAAGGATCCGGGTATTGCCATGAGCTGCGGTGTAGGTCGCAGACGGGGCTCGGATCCTGCGTTGCTGCGGCTGTGGTTGTGGCCAGAAGCTGTAGCTTTGATTGGACCCCTAGCCTGGGAACCTCCATGTGCTTCAGATGTGGCCCTAAAAAGCAAAAAATAAAAAAATAAATAAAAATAAAACCTAACCAAACAAAAAAACCCCACACTGAATTATCTCATGTAAAGAAAAGTTCAGGAGTTCACGTCTTGGTACAGCAGAAACAAATCCGACCAGGAACCATGAGGTTGCAGGTTCAATCCCTGGCCTCCCTCAGTGGGTTAAGAATCCAGTGTTGCCGTGAGCTGTGGTGTAGGTCACAGACGCGGCTCAGATCCCAAGTTGCTGTGGCTGTGGTGGAGGCCGGCAGCTGTAGCTCCGATTAGACCCCTAGCCTGGGAACCTCCATGTGCCTCGGGTGAGGCCCTAAAAAGCAAAAAGAAAGAAAGACGGAAAAGTTCAGAGGCAGCTAGACCCACAGCTTAGTGGAGTCCCAATCTCCCTCCATCCTTCTGTCTTGCCCCCTGCAGTGTGTTGGCTTTGTTCTTGGGCTTATTGCCTTAGAGCTGCAAGAAGGCTGCCTCAGCGCCAGCCTTCACACCCTTTCGCTTCAGCCTGCGAAGGCTGGAGGCAAGGGGGGACCAGTGTGTTCCATGTCTGCCCCTCCCATGTCTGCCCCTTTGTACCAGGAGGGTCATCTTTCTCAGGCTTCCCCGATGTCGCCCTGTTCGGTGGAGGTCACGTGACAACCGCAGACCAACCACCGGCAGTGGGGAGTGGGATTCTGTGGCTGCTTAGACCACTCGGGGCGCATCCTCTGGAGCTGAGATCTTTCCGTGATGACGGAGCTGGTCTGGGTCTGTGCTGCCCAGCGTGGTAGCCACCAGCCACTCAGTCTGTGAGCACTTGAGCCGTGTGGAGCTAGTGAGACTGGGGAACTGCATCTTTACTAAATTTAGCTTTAATTAACTTAAATTTAAATAGCTGCTTGTGGCTGGAGGCTGCGGAACGGAGAGCACAGCTTGGATGGGGTCTGGGTTCAGTATCCAGAGCGAGGGCAGACGCTGCTGAGCGCGTTAGCAAAGGGTCTGCCCGGGATGGTGCCCAAACCTGGGCAGGATCAGGGGTGCGTGACGGGGGGGGGGGGCTGGGAGGAGGCGACCCCACACCGAGGCCTTGGAACGCCGTGTCTCCAAGGACTCGGATTTCCAGCCTCCGCTGTGTTTCGAGCGGGGTCTGGAGACGGAGGCGCTGACGCAGCAGCGCGGTCCGCGTGCCCTTTGTCCTCTGCTGAGCCGCCCTCAGCCCCCATCGCCCCACAGGCTGCGAGGGGCCCCGTGGGAGCGGCCACCCCTGCGCCTGGAATGATGCTGGGTTGGGGGGGCGGTGCCTGGCCAGGCTGGGCTCCCCCCGAGCCTGCAGTTCTCTGCTGAGGCCTCTGGAGACAGAGCTGGGAGCGGCCACAGGGCCCAGCCCATAAGTCAGGGAAAGTCAATAGAAACGCGGTTTGCGTGTATTTTTAGCCGTGCGCTGTGAGCAGAGAGGGCGGCCTGGGTCTGTGCCGTGGGGAGGGTGGGTGGCCAGGGGTGGGCAGGGGTGTCTGCCTGGCCAGGACTCCGGAGAGGTGGGGGCTATGAGCGCAGAGGTGGTGACATGGCCAAGGTCACACTGTGGTGGACTCCAGTGCCCTGTGGTCTGGGGGCGCCCGGGGAGCACCTGGGCTCTGGCGGGAGGACGGAGCTCTGGTCCCAGCTCCACCTCTGGCCGCAGTGGGACCTTGGGCTGCTTCGCCTCCCGGTACCTCAGTGTCCTCATGTGCACAGTGGGGCCACAGCTCTGCCTCGTGGGGGAACATGATCCCAGCTGTGGCCTAAGACAGGTGCTGCAAACCGCCAGCCTCCGTGCAGCCGGGTCTGTTCTGGGCATCTGCCGGACCCTCCACAGCGGCTGCGCGAGCCCTGCAGGCGAGGCTGGCTCCAGGGCCCTTCTCAGCCGCGCTGTTCTCATTCCTGGCTCCAGGCTCCTCGGGCCCGCGGCTCCCACCCTCTGCCGAGGCCCAGTCCTACCTCCTCATCCTGCTTCTGCTCCGTGGAGACCTCTACGCCTGCGGCGGTGTCAGGAGGTTCTGAGTCTGGCTGCTCATTCATTGGTTCACGCGCTCATTTATGCCTCCACCGGCCCTGCGCTGAACCAGGTGGCCAATTTGGAGGCAAGTGCAGCCCTGCATCTGATCCCTCGCTGAGCACTGTCTGTGTGGCTGGTCCCCGGCTGCCCTGGAACCCAGTTTAAACTGCCCCGGCCCAGCCACTCCCAGCTCTGGCCCTGGGTAGGAGTCATGGGCTCGGGCCGAGGGGTCAAGGCTTGTTAAAACACAAACTCCAGGAGTTCCCGTTATGGCACAGTGGAAACGAACCCAACTAGGAACCATGAGGTTGCGGGTTCGATCCCTGCCCTTGCTCAGTGGGTTAAGGATCCGGCGTTGCCGCGAGCTGTGGTGTAGGTTGCAGACGTGGCTCGGATCCCGCATTGCTGTGGCTGTGGCGTAGGCCGGCGGCTATACCTCTGATTAGACCCCTAGTCTGGGAACCTCCATGTGCTGCGGGAGCAGCCCTAAAAAGACAAAAGGCCAAAAAAAAAAAAAAAAAAAGCCACTCCATAGATCTTCCACAGAGAGATTTGCAGCCTGGGGTGGGGCCCACAGTCCCTAAGTCTTATACGCCCCCAGCCCCCTGGGCCTCACCCAGCGACTCAGAACAGCAACCGGGGTGAATCGGTGTGAAGGGAGGGACACGGTGCCTGGGAAGTGGGTTTTCCTGGAGGCGTGCAGTCCGAGACGGTGCCTGAGTTGAATTTCTTCCGACTTGCTTTAACTCAGGTCACGGCACATCCACACGCGCTCAAGTCTCTGCTGGACCCGCCGTGTGGGGCTGGAGGGTGGGGTGTGCGGAGCATGGTTCCTGCCTTCCAGAGGGTCCCACGCTGGCAGGAGAGAGAGTGCCGAACCGACTGTTTCCGCTCAGGGCCTGGGGTGGGGGTGGCACAGAGGGATGGGTCCTGCCTTGAATCAGGAGGCGGTGAGCAGGGCCCAGAAGGAGATGAATGCGGCCGGGCGTTGAGGATTGCATATGAGCTGGCCACTGTCTAGCAAGGAAAGAGGAAGGGGGCACCGGGCAGAGGGAACAGCAGTGGCAAAGGTGTGGCAGGTGCAGAGAGCGCCAAGCAGCCCATGGTAGTTGGGGCTGCAGGTGCACGGAAGGCGGGGCCCGCCAGCAGGAAACGAGGTGGGCTCCGAGCTCCGCCGCCTCCCCTTGGCCGCCACGCAGGCCACGGCCAGCCCTGGATGTTGGAGAAGACCCTCCTCGAGGCCCCAGACTGAGTGGGGAGGAGGCTGACCCAGGTCCTGCCGCTCTGTCTGCTGGGGCCCGTCGATGGTGAAGTGCCAGCCGCAGAGCATCGGGAGCGGTGAGAAGCCCCCCTAGGTGTGAGCTTTATCTGCAACAGCACACCTGCCTGGAGGAACGGCCTTCCACCCGCACGCACCCCACTTCCTGTGGCTGCAGCCCCTGACCTCCTCGGGATGGGCCAGGGGGCAGGAGGGCCCTTTGCAGGCGGAGGTGCGGCCTGGGGTTTTGGCCCCTTGAAACCTCAGATCTGTGAGGTGGGGTCACCCTGTGGCTCAGGCAGCTACCGTGTCACAACAAACATCCCTGAACGGCAGGGCTTTTCCTCGCTCACCACCTTCGGGTTGGTGATTCGGTGATTTGGGGATGGGTTCGGCTGTTTTCCACGGGGCTTGCGCCCTGCCGGCAAACTCTGCTGGGATGGTTGGGCCTCACTTCCCAGCAGCCTCCACTCTTTGGCAGGCCAGCCGATGCAGAGGCGGAAACCTGCAAGCCCTTCAGAGGCCAAGTCTTGTCCAGGCCTCACCTCTGCCTGCCCTGTGAGTGCTGCAAAGCCCGTGATTCAAAGTCGTGGGAGACAGACTCCATCTCTTGACGGAGGATGCTGCGAAGAATTTGTGGCCCTATTTTCAATTTACGTGAGGTGAAAAGCTATCGTGCATTCAATCAACAAACGTGTTCTGAGCTCCCGGCCCTTATGCCGAGTGTTGCTGGGGCTACAGAGGGAAGTCAGACGCTGTTTCTGCTCTCCAGAAGCCTCTGGTTTGATGGGAGAGGCAGACACAGTAGATGGGGGGGCCAGCCGAGGTGCTGGAAGCCGAGGGAAGGTTGACCCAACACAGAAATGGGGTCCCAGGGGTAGGATGTGGAGAATCAACTCTAATGGGCTTTAGACACTAATTTTGCGATTAGTCACCACAGGTGCTGGTATGAGCGTGGCTCTGCGTTACTAGCTGAGGCCCAGGCAGCTGAAGTCACTTAGTCTGAGGTGGGCCTGGCTTTGTGCTCCCGTCCTGGGCCAATCGGCTTCGAGCCCCGTGATTCCGTGGCTGAGCCGTCGACCTTGCGTGCGGGCGCCTGGGGAGCGGGAGTCTCTGGACGCAGGCAGGGAGGTGGATCCCGGGGCCCCAGTCCCCCTTGCTCTGGCTTTGCTGCTGGACGAGCCCCCCCAGCCCCTGCCCCAACTTCCTGCTGTGCTTGCTGGCAGCCGCGCTGGGAGGGCGAAAAGGGACAGGTCCCTGAGAGCTGAAGGCCCCGGACGGCTGCGCGACAACACCCCTTGCTGGGCACCCTTAGGCCTACTCTGCGGACGAGGAGAGACACAGGCGGAGTGGGCGCCCAGGATGAGGTCCTGCTGGTGCCCCAGAGCCGCGGGCTCGGAGGGACCCTTTACTGTCATCAGCCGGGCTCGTGCGAAGCGCAGGTGCTGTGCTAAGGGCGTCACACGCTGTGCCGCACTTGGGCCTGGGACTGAAGCCATTGCCCGCCGGTCCACAGAGGAGAGAGGAGGCGGGACTCGGCTGCCCGGCCAGGCTGGGGGCTGGGATGGGACCCCTGGATCTCGTGCTCTCACCTGACACCCATCGCTGCTGAGGAAGCAGAGGCCCCCAGGAAGAAGGCAGCTCTCGCGCTGGTCCCCCTGTGGCTGAGGAGGAGCCGGGATGCGCTGTGGCGCCTTGGTCGAGGACGAGGAGGAGGCAAGTGCCGTCCTTCCCCGGGACTGTTCCCCCAGCAGACGGCGTGGCATCTGCCTCGGGATGAGGAGCCGAGTGGGGACAGGTGAGTGAGGGCCTCCGGGCCTCCAGGGGCGCGGGGTCGCGGTGAGGCGGACGCGGTGCAGGGCGTGTCAGCTCCCACGGAGACCCGTCACGGTGGGTGGCACCTGTCTCGGTTTATAAACCCACTCACCTGAGTGCGGGGTCACGAGATGGCCCGGGGCCACTGAACGGGGGCGTGGGAGGGAGCGCGGGCCGGCCGGGACTGTGCTGTGTCACACTTCGGGGTGACATCCTAGGGGCGACGCGGCTGCCCAGCAGGGACCGTGTATGGCGCGGGGCCCGACATGTTGACGGAGGTGATATTATAGGCACACGAGTCAGGTTGTGCAAGCTCCATCTCAGTGCCCTGCACACCCCGGCGCGGCCCCTCCCCGGGGCGCCTTCCATGGCTGATGAGCAGCAGCTCTGGGTCGTCTCTGCGGGCTGGGTCCATTCATGATGACACGTTTATTACCGGGGACACTGGCACAGAGAGCTTTTGCGTCTTGCCCAAGGCCTCCCAGCCGTGAAACCCCAAAGCCCTACTCCCTGGGCTGCACCCCCCGCCCCCGCCGACCGGCCCCCTCGCTGGGTCTATTCATCCCTCTCTATAGGGTAGCTTAGGCACTGGATGCCGTCACCTCAGGCCCAGGCCAGCAGGTGTGACCTCTCATGGAGGTGACCTCCCCAGGCCTCAGTGTACCTGTCTGAGAAATGGCCTCAAAGCCCCGTGGGGGTGGGGGGAGGGGGTCACTGCGTGCCCGCCAGCCGCCCTGCTGTGTCCTCCTGGCACTGGTGTTGGAAGCCTGGCCCCGTCCCGCCCTCTGGCCCCTTTGTCTCCAGACCCGAGGGGGGTTAGGGGCCTGTCTGGCCTCCCCCGCCCCCACCCGCCGCAGGCCCTTCCTTTCCCTTTGAACTGTCCGTCTTGCTGGGGAGGAAGCTATTCCCAGCCGAGATGATGCAAAATTTATAAAGCGTGGTTGGTAGGGCTGCATCCGCCCGGCTCAGGCCACACTGCTGCCCTCTCTGGGTGGCTCCTCCTGCGTGTGCACAGGTGTGAGTGCGCGGGTGCGTTCGTGGGTCGGCCCCTCCCCTGCCCCCTCCCTCCAGGGCTCCTGTGTCTCCACTCTTGGGGGGACCTGGGCTCAGCACAACCAGGCTGCCTGGGGTGGAGCAGCGTGGCCTGTGGCCGCTTCCACGTTTGAGCCAGATGCCCGCCTCTCCAGCTGAAGAAGGGCTGTTGCAAGGCTTAGATGTACCCCCACGCCTGTGGAGGCCGCCCCCCGGGTCAGGACCCATTTGCGCCTGGCTACACCCTGCAAAGCAGCTGCCATATCTATCCACGTTTATAGACCGGGAGACGGAGGCAGGGAGGCTGACTGAGGCAGCGAGGGCCTCAAGGGTGGAGGCCCGGGCAGCAGGGGGCCTGGGATTTGAACCCTGCCTGGTGCTACCTCCTGCTGCTGACCCAGTGCAACCCCCCAGCCCTGTCAGGTTGATGTTTGACCTTCCCCCGAGGCCCCCAGAACAGAAAGTGGGTGAGACTAGCATCTCTGTATATGGCTAGTGTCCGGGCCCTTCCCCGCAAGGCCCAGGGAGGAGACGCCAGCTGCCCAGGGACACAACAGGATGGCCCCTGCGGCTTCGTGGGGTGGCCACGGCCCCAGACTCAGCCAGGCTCAGAGGCTGTGGCCCTTGCTGGTGGCGGCTGCAGGTTTTCACAGGAAGCAGGGCGAGGGTGGCAGCTGTGGCAGCCGGCCTGCCCCAGACGCGCCCCCGGACCCTCCCGGGTCCTCACTGTGGCTCTGGAGCTGGCACTTGCTCCTCCCTCCGGGGTGGAGAGACGGGCCCAGAGAGGGCAGGGGCATGCCCTAAGACACACAGCTCACACTGGAGGCCTTCGCATCGGGGTCACCTGCTGTTTCTGCCGTGGCCCTGCTGGGGACCTGGTGGCTGCCCCCTTCTTACTGAGGTAAAAGTTAGGTGACATCAAGTTACCCCTTGAAGGAGCACAGTTCCGTGGCGTTGAGCACGTGCTGTGTGCCGCCAGCTGCCCCCTCTCCAGCTCCCAAGCATCTTCACCCCCAGGAGGAGCGCCCTGCACCCCTAGCTGGCACCCCTCCGCCCAGCCCCCCACCCTCCAGGCTGCCGTTGGTCCAGACGCTCGTGGGTGTCAGTGGGATCCGTGTCTTTGTCCTTTGCATCTGGGTATTTTGCTCAGTGACCCCAGGTTTACGCAGGCTGCAGCCGGGCCAGAGCTCCCTTCTCTGCGGTGCCGCGCGCTCCACGGTGTGGACAGCCCGCCTTTGTGAATCCGTTCATCCACCCAGGTCCCGGGGCCACTGGCCCTGGCTCCGCACTGTCACGGCCTGTCACGGGGACTCGGCCCCGGAGGCCAAAAGCCGCGAGACACTCACAGCCCATCTTCTCGGGCATCGACTTTCCTCGAAAATCTGGGCCAGGATGTGACGCTTCCCGCGAACGGGCTCGGTGGCTTCTGCAGCAGGAACGCCAGCCTCACGTGAATTTTTCATCCTCCTCAGAGGCGTCCAAGAAGTGTCCCGGCTTGGATGGGCCAGGACGCACGGGGGTCCCCACCCTGGCCGCTCAGAACCCAGGGTGCAAGTGACTCCCCTGGGCAGGCTCCTGGGGGGTGCTTGTAGGGGGGCCTTTGCTGTCCCCTCCTTTTCCAAAAGGAGGGGGGACTTCCCCCCTCCCTGAGACCCCAAGGGCCGGCGAAGGAGCTCGGGCCCCTCCTAGCCGCTCCAGCCTGATTGGGACCGTGTGGGGGGGTGACTTTCCTCTCCCAGAGGCCTGGGCTCCACTCAGTTTGTAGCCACCCCCCCCCCCCCCGTAAACATCACCCTGACTAGGGAGTCTGTCTGGCCTGGCGCCCCTGAGACCCCCGGGGGTCCGTACCACCCCCTCATGTGCAGGTGGCGATGCTGAGGCCTCCGTGGGCACCTTAGAATCTTGGGGAGGGTTGCTGGCCCCCTTGGTAGCCTTGGAGCTCGTGTTCCTGGGACGGGGGCGGGGGGTGGGGGCAGACGTGATGAAGTCCCGGGCGGAGACGGGCGCTGGGGGGCAGATAACACTGGGAAACGGGAGGGCAAAGGCCTCTCAGAAGAAGGCCCTTAAGTGGCCACCTGGACACAGTGTGCCATCTGGAGGGGGAGCTTTCCAGGCAGGGCCGCAGGTGCAAAGGCCCTGAGGTGGGCTCACTGGGGGGACTGCCCAGGAACAGACAGAGCGTGCAGCTTGGTCCAGCCTGTAGGCACATTCAGCCCAGTCTTCAGAGAGATCTCATTAGGGTTTTTTATTTATTTACCTTTTTTTTTTGGGTCTTTTTAGGGCCACACCCACGGCATATGGCAGGCCTACACCACAGCCACAGCCACGCAGGATCTAAACTGCATCTGCGACCTACACCACAGCTCACGGCAGTGCTGGATCCTTAACCCACTGAGCGAGGCCAGGGATTGAACCCCCAACCTCATGGATCCTAGTTGGGTTTGTTAACCACTGCGCCACGAAGGAAACTCCTTGAGTACAAATCTTTTATCAGATGTGTATTTTGCCAATATTTTTCTTTCACTTTGTGGCTTGTCTTTTGGCTTCTGAATAAGATCATTTATAGAGTTTAAACGCTTACATTTGTAAAGTCTGCGTGCAGAGTTGTATTTATTTATTTTTTTTGTGGATAAGCTTTTGAAGTTTTGTGTTAAAATTCCCCACCAAGCCCAAGGTTCCTCAGATTTCCTTCTATGTATTCATCTACAGTTTCTTATTATAGTTGGTTTACAACTGTGCGTCCGTTTCTCCTGTATGCCATAGTGAGCCCGTCAAATACATATACATTCTTTTTCTCCTGCTATTTTCTGTGATGTTCTGTCCCAAGAGATTGGACGTGATTCCCTGTGCTGCGCAGTGGGCCCTCATGGCTTATCCATTCTAAACGTAGTAGTTTGCATCCACTGACCTCAAACTCCTGCCCATCCCACTTTCTCCACCCTTGCCCTTGGCAACCACAAGTCTATTTTCCATGTCTGTGAGCCTGTTTCTGCTCTGCAGATGGGTTCGTTGGTGCCGTAGCTTACATCCCACATGTAAGTGATATCATACGGTATTTGCCTTTCTCTTTCTGACCTAGTTCACTTTGTATGAGAGTCTCTAATTGCATCCATGTTGCTGTAAATGGCATCGTTTTATTCTTTTTTATGACTGAGTAGTATTCCATTGTGTATATGTACCACATCTTCTTAATCCATTCATTGTTGATGGACATTTAGGTTGCTTCCATATCTTGGCTGTTGTGAATAGTGCTGCACCGAACATAGGGGTGCATGTGTGTTTTACAGTGAAAGTTTTGTCCAGATGTATGCCCGGAAGTGGGATTGCTTGATTATATGGTAGTTCTATGTTTAGTTTTCGGAGGTACCTCCATACTGTTTTTTGTAGTGGTTGTACCAGTTTACATTCCCACCAACCGTGCAGGAGGGTTCCCTTTCCTCCACACCCTCTCCAGCAGCTGTTATTTGGATATTTGTTAATGATGGCCATTCTGACTTGTGTGAAGTGGTATCTCATTGTAGTTTTGATGTTCATTTCTCTAATAATTAGTGATGCTGCGTATTTTTTCATGTGCCTGCTGGCATCCATATGTCTTCTTTGGAGAGATGTCTATTTAGGTCTTTTGCCCGTTTTTCAATTGGGTTGTTAGTTTTTTGCCTTTTTGCCTTTTCTAGGGCTGCTTCCCCTGGCATGTGGAGGTTCCCAGGTTAGGGGTCTAATTGGAGCTGTAGCTGCTGGCCTACGCCAGAGCCACAGCAACGTGAGATCCGAGCCGCGTCTGTGACCACGACCACAGCTCACGGCAATGCCGGATCCTTAACCTCCTGAGCAAGGCCAGGGATCGAACCTGCAGCCTCATGGTTCCTAGTCGGATTCGTTAACCATTGCGCCACGACGGGAACTCCGGTTGTTTGTATTTTGTTGCTGAGTCTTTTGAGTTGTTCGTACATTTTGGAGGTTAAGCCCTTCCTTGTTGATGACATTGTTTGCAGCTGTTTTCTCCCACCCATGGGTTGTCTTTTTTGTTGTTTTTGTTATGGTTTCCCTTGCTGTGCCAAAGCTTATAAGTTTGATTAGGTCCCATTTGTTTATTTTTGTTTTTATTTCTATTGCCTTGGGAGACTGACCTAAGAAGATACTTGTATGGTTAACTTCAGAGAATGTTTTGCCTATGTTCTCTTCTACTCTTATGTTTAAGCGTTTTTGTTTGTTTTTGTCTTTGGTCTTTTTAGGGCCACACTGGTGGCATATGGAGGTTCCCAGGCTAGGGGTCCAATCAGAGTTGTAGCTGCTGGCCTGTGCAAAAGCCACAGCAACACAGGATCCGAGCTGTGTCTGTGACCTACACCACGGCTCATGGCACCACGGATCCTTAACCCCCTCATCAAACCCCCATCCTCGTGGATGCTAGTCGATTTGTTAACCACTGAGCCATGACAGGAACTCCCTATGTTTAAGTATTTCAGCCAGTTTGAGTTTATTTTTGTTCTTGATATGTTCTAATTTCACTTCATGCAGCTGTCCAATTTTCCCAGCACCACTTTCTGAAGAGACTGTCTTTCTCCCATTTTATAGTCTTGCCTCCTTTGTTGAAGAAGAATTGACCATAGGTATCTGGGTTTATTTCTGAGCACTCTCGTCTCTTCCATTGATCTATATTTTTGTTTCTGCACCAATACCATACTGTTTTGATTACTGTAGCTTTGTAATATTGTCTGAAGTCTGGGAGGTTATGCCTCCTGCATGGTTTTTGTTCCTCAGGATTCCTTTGGCAAGTCTGTGTCTTTTATGGTTTCTGTATAAATTTTTGGATTGTTTGTTGTAGTTCTGTGAAAAATGTCATGGGTAATTTGATAGGGATCACTTTAAATCTGTAGATTGCTTTTGGTAGTATGGCTATTTTAACAATATTAATGCTTCCAATCCAGGAACATGGGATCTTTCCATTTCTTTGAATCCTCTCTAATTTCCTTTATTAATGTTTTATAGTTCTCAGCTTATAAGTCTTTCTCATCTCCTTGGTCAGGTTTATTCTTATGGTGTTTAAATTTTTGGAGTGATTTTAAAAGGTATTTTTTTTTGACATTCCTTTTCCAGTATTTCATTATTAATGTACAGAAATGCAGCTCTTTTCTTTTTTCTTTCTTTCTCTCTTTCTTTCTTTCTCTCTTTCTTTCTCTCTTTCTTTCTCTCTTTCTCTCTCTCTCTCTTTCTCTATCTCTTTCTCTCTTTCTCTTTTTCTTTCTTTGCTTTTTAGGGCTGCATCCATGGCATATGGAGGTTCCCAGGCTCGGGGTCTAATTGGAGCTACAGCTGCCAGCCACAGCCACAGCAAAGCCAAATCCAAGCCATATCTGCGACCTACACCACAGCTCACGGCAATGCCAGATCCTTAACCCACTGAGCGAGGCTAGGGATGGAACCTGCAACCTCATGGTTCCTAGAAGGATTCATTTCCGCTGAGTCACAGTGGGAACTCCTCTTTTTAAATTTTATTTTATTCTGTTTTTGTTTTTTTTGTCTTTTAGGGCTGCACTTGTGGCATATGGAGGTTCCCAGGCTAGGGATCCAGTCAGAATCATAGCTGCTGGCCTATGCCAGAGCCACAGCAATGTGGGGTCTGAGCCATATCTACAACCTATACCACAGCTCATGGCAATCCTAAATCCTTAACCCACTGAGCAGGGCCAGGGATTGAGCCCACATCCTCATGGATGCTAGTCAAGTTTGCTAACCACTGAGCCATGATAGGAACTCTAAAATGCAACTGATTTCTGATTGTTAATTTTCTATCCTGCTTCTTTGGTCAATTAATTTATAAGGTTGAGTAGTTTTTGTTGGAGTCCTAGGGTTTTCTAACTATAGTATCATGTCATTTGCATATACTGACACTTTAGCCTTTTCTCTTCCTATTTGGATACCTTTTATTTCTTTTTCTTGTCTGATTGCTTTGGCTAGGACTTCCAATACTATGTTGAATAGAAGGGGTGAGAATGGGCATCCTTGTCTTGTTCCAGACTTTAGCAGGAAAGCTTTCAGTTTTTCTCTGTTAAGTATTATATTGGCTGTGGAGTTGTCATAAATAGCTTTTATTATGTTGAGATATGTTCCCTCTATACCCACTTTAGTAAGAGTTTTTGTCATGAATGGATATCGAATTTTGTCAAATGCTTTTCCTGCATCTATTGAGATAATCACGTGATTTTTGCCTTTACATTTGTTTACATGGTATATTATATTGATTGATTCATATGTGTTGAACCTTCCTTGTGAACTTGGGATGAATCCCACTTGGCCATGGTGTCTGATCTTTTTTATGTGTTGGATTTTGTTTGCTAGAGTTTTGTTGAGAATTTTTGCATCTATATTCGTCAAAGATATTGGCCTGTAATTTTCCTTTCTTTCTTTTTTTTTCTTTTCTTTCCTTCCTTCCTCCTTCCCTTCTTTCTTTCCTTTTGCTGCCACCCCAGTGGCATGTGGAAGTTCCCGGGCTAAGGGTCAAATCGGAGTTGTAGCTGCCAGCCTATGCTGCAACTTGTAGCAACACCAGGTCCTTAACCCCCTGAGTGAGGCCAGGGATTGAACCTGCATCCTCATGGATACTAGTCTGGTTCATAACTCACTGAGCCACATTGGGAACTCCTCTTTCCTTTCTGATTTCCTCATTGACCCATTGGGTTTTTTTTTTTTTTTTGATAGGCAAAAAATAGATTTATTAGGATAGGATGCTTGTGAGAGATGCAAGCAGACAGGCACAGAAGCTCTGCTGGTGGGCTACAGTGTTATCATCCAAGGGGAGTGGGGGTCAGAAAAGCCTGCCTCTTCTTTTCTCCCCTTTGGTTTTTTAGACTCAACCATGTTGTTGAGTCTCTTTGTAGTTATTTCTTCTCATTTCTCTTCCTACTGTTGATTTCTAGTTTCATGCCGTTGTGGACAGAGAAGATGCTTGAAATAATTTCTATAGCCGTAAGTTTGTTGAGTTTTTTGTGTTAGTATGTGGTCAATCCTAGAGAATATTGAAAAGAAATTCTATTTTTTGGGGATGTAATGTCCTAAAAATATGATACATCTAAATGTTCCATTGTGTTTAGGTTCTCTGTTGCCATATTGGTTTTCTGTCTAGAAGATCTGTTCGCTGATGTGAGTGGGATGTTTAAGTCTCTTTCTATTATTGTATTTCCATCAATTTCTGCATTTATGTCTATTAGTATTTGTGGTATGTATTTGGGTGATTCTATATTGGGGCATATGTATTGATGAGTGTAAAATACTCTTCCTATAGTTATCCTCTTATCATTATATAGTATCCTTCTTTATCTTTCTTTTTGGCCTTTGTTTTAAAGTCTGAAATGAGTATTGTATCCCCCCCTTTGCTGTCATTTTCATTTGCATGAAATATCTTTTTCTGTCCCTTCACTTTCAATCCCTGTGTGTCCTTTGCCCTAAAGTGGATCTCCTGTAGGCAGCATAGTGTAGGCTCTTGGTTTTGTTGTTATCTTTTTTTTTTTTCTTTTCCCCACATCCATGGCATGCAGAGGTTCCTGGCCCAGGGATGGAGCCTGAGCTATAAGTGACACTGCCAAATCCTTAACCACTAGGCCACCAGGGAACTC
This sequence comes from Phacochoerus africanus, assembly GCF_016906955.1. Taxonomy (NCBI): domain Eukaryota; kingdom Metazoa; phylum Chordata; class Mammalia; order Artiodactyla; family Suidae; genus Phacochoerus; species Phacochoerus africanus. The sequence continues at coordinate 60,807,712 of NC_062557.1, forward strand.
CCTCAGCCTGTATCTTTGAGCTCTGTTGTGGGTCAGGCCCCTGGGGATCAGGCTGTGCTGAAAGTCCCGACCGCTCCTACCCATGGCTGCCACAAAGCCTCCTCCCTGGCACCCCTTGCCCTCAGGCTACTGGTGGGTTTGACAGCGGTGGACCTTGCAGGGTAGGAAGGGGGGGTTCTGCCTTTCCTTCTCTGTGTCTTCGGGGCCTCTCCAGCTTGAGCTGCACCTCTTGTGTGGCTCTAGCTCCCACCTTGTGGCCCTGCCTGGGATCTGATCACCCCATCTCTCCCCTCTATGCCCCCAGCCCGGGGTGGGCAGTGTCCTGCCCATGCTCACTGCTGTTTTTCACCTTCTGCGAGACTTCCCTTCTCGGAGTCTTCCTCACTCATGGGACCGGTTCCCTGGACACAATTCTCTCGGCCTGAGAGGCCCGGGGGGCTTCTGTGTCCTGGTTGCGTCCTTCCTGCTTCCCCTGGCCGATGTCTTGGCGGCACACGCTGCAATGGTCTGCCTCCGAGGCTCCGTCCTCCCCAGAACTATGAGCAGCCTGCTCCTTTTCTGGGTGACCTGTCTTCCCACAGAGTCCTACCCGCGTATGAACCCTTTCCACCTTACGGTTCCCCTGTGAGCTGGATCCACAAGCCCTTGCTCCGTTTGCATATGAGGCAGGGGAGGAGGAACCATTTGCCAGCAGCCACATCTATTCCTGCAGCAGTGGGATCTGGACCCTGGCACCTGGGCAGCCGTTGCGGGGTAGGTGAGAGTGAGGGCTGTGCGTGGCTTGGGGCCCAGCTTCCAGGCCTGGAGGCGTCTGTCCTGAGGGTGACCTTGCCTCAGTCCCAGCGGGGCAGAGAGGGGCCTGAGGCGCCCATGATGCCAGGCTCACCCGATGGTCCTGGCTCTAGGGTGACGCCACCCTAGAGAGGAGGGAACCCAGCTTTGTGGAGGACACACACTCTCTCAAGGCCACGGAGTGAGGCGGGCAGGGCTGTAGACCCCAGCCGCCAGACCTCCGGTGATGTCACCCCCCTTGGTACCACCTCCCGTGGCTTCCGGAGTGGGTGGGGCCCGGGCAGGTGCAGCAGGCCAACTCAAGGGCGTCGCGAGGTGCCAGCTCCAGGCCCTGCCGCCAGCGTGGCCCTCCCTGAGGTCCCTCAGTGCCACCTCACTTGTGCAGGGTGCATCCTGCAGCCCCAGCAGACGTTCCGGCATCCGGGACTGGGCACAGCCTACGTGGCAGCTTGGGAGGCTGCAGGGGGTGGGCAAGAGGACTAGCCCAGCCCCTGAGCCTGCCTTGACCTCTTTCTCCCGCCCCCTCGGGAGCAGGTGTGCGGGCTCTGGGCCCTGGACCAGGGACTCCTCCTCCCTCTTGCTCCCAGAGACCCAGAGCCTTGCACACGCAAGGCCTCACTCCCCAAGCTCAGCCTGTTTTAGGGCCAGGTGTGCTGTGGCCTCAGCTCTCATCCCAGGCCTTGTAGCTGAGACCAGCCCTCCTGGCAGCGACTTCTCACCCCAGCAGCTCCAGGAATCTCAAAGGCCTGGCTTGTGAGCTTATGGGGTCCTGTTACATGCTCTGAGAGAGGCTGCCCTTGGAGTTCCCAGTGTGGCTCAGCAGGTTAAGGACCTGACACTGTTTCTGTGTGAGGATGTGAGTTCGATCCCTGACCTTGCTCAGTGGGTTAAGGATCTGGCATGGCTGTCAGCTGTGGCATAGGTCACAGATGCAGCTCAGATCGAGTGTTGCTGTGGCTGTGGTGTAGGTCGTAGCTGCAGCTCCATTTTGCCCCCTGGCCCGAGAACGTCCATGTGCTGAGGGTATGGCCATGAAAGAAAAAGAAAAGGCTGCCCAGAGAGGCTGAGACACCTCCTTTGGGGCACACAGCACCTTCCCCGGCTGTGCTCTTGCCTGCAGACCCTTCCCACACCTCACTCCTCTCCGCTTCTCCTCTTTTCCGAGAAACTCAGAACGTGGGGGCCAAATGGAGCCCAAGCGCTCAAGTTGTGCCCATTCTGCCTGGGCTCACACAGAAGGATGCCCGGGTGGACCCCAGACAGCCGGACTCCACTGCCGCTGGCGGGCCAAGTCCTCAGAGGGCACGGGCAGGACCCTGCCTCTGGAAGGCAGGGCTGCCCTATAGTGTGTGGGGGTGACTAGCCGTTCAGAGGTCCTGGAAGCCCCTCCCCTGTCCTCCCCGCCCGTTTCTTCACGTGGGTGTGAGACCAGGTGTGGTGGGAGTACATTTCTGTCAGCCCGTTCGGTCGTGGCAGGGGGTCCCCTGTCTCTGAGCCCAGAAAGGGGGACGCTAATGAGAGCTGAGCGGCTGGCATCAGGATGGCAGCCTGGAGGTGGGCCAGTAGTGGGGCCTGTGCCCAGCTCTGGGGGGACAGTTTTGGCTCCTGCAGGAGCCAGCAGGAAGGACGTGGCCACGGGGCACGCAGGGGCCAGCACGCAGCCGCGGCTGACGGCCCCCACCAAGCAGGGCAGTGCTGGGGCAGCTCAGGCTGGAGTCCCGGCTCGGCACACACAGAGCTCACATCGTGGCTCCGCAGTGAATGAACCCGACTAGAATCCACGAGGATATGGGTTCGATCCCTGGCCCCGCTCAGTGGGTTAAGGATCTGGTGTTGCCGTGAGCTTCAGTGTAGGTTGCAGACGCAGCTCGGATCTGGTGTTGCTGTAGCTCTGGCGTGGGCCGGCAGCTACAGCTTTGATTGAACCCCTAGCCTGGGAACCTCCATGTGCTGCAGGTGCAGTCCTAAAAAAAATAAGACAAAAAAAAAAAAAAAGAGTTCCCGTCGTGGCGCAGTGGTTAACGAATCCGACTAGGAACCATGAGGTTGCGGGTTCGGTCCCTGCCCTTGCTCAGTGGGTTAACGATCCGGCGTTGCCGTGAGCTGTGGTGTAGGTCGAAGACGCGGCTCGGATCCCGCGTTGCTGTGGCTCTGGTGTAGGCCAGTGGCTGCAGCTCCGATTGGACCCCTAGCCTGGGAACCTCCATATGCCGCGGGAGCGGCCCAAAGAAATAGCAAAAAGACAAAAAAAAAAAAAAAGAAAAAAAGCCATGTACGCAGAGACACCATGACGGCGAAAGTTGCCGCAACCTGGGCCCAGGGCCACGCGTGCCTTCCCTGGGGTGCTTCCCACCTTCTCCACATTGGAGCCCATCTTTCCCTGCTCCTCGTGGGACCTGCCGCTGCTTCCCTGCTCACAGGCTGTGGGCGCTCCACCTGCGCCATCAGGTCCTTCCGTGTGCGTGGCTGTCGAGGCTATCACAGGGCCTGCTGCACACACGCCAAAGTCCCCTTCTGCTGGACTCTGGGCCCTTTCCACCTCGTAGCATTAAAACGATGCCGCTGCGGAGCCCTGAGGTTCCAGCCTCACGCATAGTAGTTATTCCCAGAGGGCTGGTGTGCTGGTGTAAAAAAGTTTCTTTTTCTTTCTTTCTTTCTTTTTTTTTTTTTTTGCTTTTTAGAGCCACACCTGCTGCATATGGATGTTCCCAGGCTAGGGTTCGACTCAGAGCTACAGCGGCCGGCCTCCACCACAGCCACAGCAACACCAGATCCGAGCCACGTCTGGCACCTACACCACAGCTCACAGCAATACAGGATCCTTAACCCACTGAGCGAGGTCAGGGATTGAACCTGTTGTCCTCATGGATTCTAGTCAGGCTTGTTAACCACTGAGCCATGATGGGAACTCTTTGCTGGGGTCTTTAAAAATCTGACGGTGGGAGTTCCCGTTGTGGCTCAGTGGATTAAGAACCCAACTAGTGTCCACGAGGAGGTGGGTTCCACCTCTGGCTTCCCTCACCGTGTTAAGCTGCTGTGGCTGTGGTGGAGGCCGGCAGCTGCAGCTCCGATTTGACCTCTAGCCTGGGAACCTCGACATGCTGCGGGTGTGGCCCTAGAAAGAGAAAAAAAGATCTAATGGTGAAAACGGTGCCTGCAGGAGAGTTGAATTTGGGTCACACTCTTTAGAGCTGGCAGGGTGGAGGGAACGACCCCTGGACTGGGGGTGGGATGGCATTTTAAGGGCCCCTGGTCGAGGGCAGGCTGGCCTTCCTGAAAGACTGATGTCCTTGCGAGGTGGGTGAGTTGTTGCCCAGGTGGAAAGGGGCACTCAGGCAGGGCGGCCACTGCCAAGGCAGGGAGGTGTGGCAGTGAGCGTGGGTTTGGGCGCAGGAGGGGACAAGGACGGGCCTGCAGGAGCCCCAGTGTGTCCTCTGGGCCCTGGGGAGCCCGGTCAGGAGAGGGAGAAGGGAGGACCCGGGGGAGGCAGCTTAGCCAACGCTCCCTCCCGGAGCAGAGGGCACTTCATGTTTTATTCACGGCCTCGCAGAGCCATCAGTCACCCGCGCCTGCCGCCCGGCCCGGCACCGCCTCCATCATCCTGCCATCTCGGGCTATTTTAGGCTTGGCCTCCCTGCGGTCCAGGCCCCTCTCCCCGCCCGGGGCGGGGTGCTCATCCCGGCTTGGGTGACGGGCCGGAAGCCTCGGGCCTGTCCCCGCTGGGCATTCGGGCAAACTGAGGTCAGGAGGGGAGGACCCAGCTCCCACAGGCAAGGCCCGGGCTCTCGCCTCCCACCGGACGTCCGGAGGTGGATGGGGCTGGTTATTCCCACTTGACAGAGGGAAGCTGGGGGGTCGCCCCCAGACCACACCGGGCCTCAGAACCCAGGCGACGCTGGAGCTGGTCCCCACTGGCCGCCTTTCCCAGCTCTGCACCCCCCCCCAAGCTGCGTCTGGGGGAGCCCGCTCTGTGCCTTCTCCCCACATCCCCCCAGACGTGTCCTTCCTTCTCTCCACACCCACCCCCAAAGTCTCCTCTGTGCCAGCCCGGCGTCGGCCACCAAGGCCATGGAGAGGGGGCTCCGGGGCAGTGCTGGCACCCAGACTGTCCCATCTGCTCACTGCAGTCGGTGAAGCACGGGGTCCCCCTCGGAGGAGTGAGCAGCCCCGAATCCCAGAACCTCCGGGTCCTGGCGGAGCTTCCTCAGAGGACCCACCAGCCCAGGCTCAGAGAGGCCACAGAGCGCAGCACTGCCGGGCGGGGGAGGGACAGGGCCGAGGGAGGAGGCATGAGTGATTTGTGATGGTTCTGTCCCCGTGGTGTTTGGGCTGCGTGACTCGCGAACCCAGCACAGAGCACCCAGCCCTCCGAGCCTGGGGTTGAGGAGCCCGAGGGAGGAGGAGACAAATGGGCACACTCGCTGCCGCCTCCTTGCCCGCCGCAGTGATGGGACGAGTGTGCAGGGCCGCGGGGGCCCGTGGAGCTGGCTGCCCCCAGCCCCCAGGGTGGCCGGACACGCGCTCCAGACCACGTGTGGGCCCGTCACACCCCCACCCCGCCGTGAGGGTGGGGCTCGCCTGGCGTGGCCTTCGACGGAGGGCCCTGGCATCCCTGGGCCCGAGAGCTGTGCCTCGTCTGGCTGCCGCAGGAGGCCAGGGAGGCTGGAGCCGAATGGACAACAGGTGAGGGGATGGCAGCGAGGGTCTTGTCCCCACCGGTACCCTGGTGCCCCCGTGAGCCCAGGCAGAGGCCGGCGGGGTCCCCCCTGCGCTGACCCTGAGTGTGCCAGGCCCGGGCATCAGCCCAGCGCCGTGTTCCGATTCGTCTGGGCCCAGGCACGCCGAGCCGTCCCACTCTTCACGGACGTGCTGGCCTTTCAGGGCATCTCTCCGGGCGTGTCGCCTTTAGGAGGGCAGGGCCAGTGCGGGGTTGCGCACCCTCAGAGCCCGCAGCTGCGCCCAGCACGCAGCAGGTGAGCGACAAATGGTGTCGACAGAGTGACTTGGGCACACGAGCGACGGGCAGTCCCCTCTCACTGACTCCTGGTGCCCCCACACCCATTCCCCTCCAGCCTTGTGACTCCCTGCAAGGGGCCAGGGACAGTGGTGACCGAACAGCAGCCCTGCCCTCGTGGGGCTGACGTTCAGGTTAGGGATTGAAAACATCAGCAAGAGTGCCTGCTGTGGTGCAACGGGATCGGTGGCGCCTGCGAAGGGCTAGGATGCAGGTTCGATCCCTGGCCTGGGCAGTGTGTTAAGGATGCAGCCAAAGAAAGAAAAAATACACACATACATACATAGGTACATAGATGCATATGTTCAGAGAGTCCCTGGCAAAATGGGATAAACTGGTCACCTTCCTTTTCCTTCAAAAAAAAAAAAAAAAAAGTATCAGGAGGAGGCAGTAGTTCCTTGAAAAGACAAATGCAGGGGAGTTCCTGTTGTGGTGCAGCAGAAATGAACCCGACTAGTATCCAAGGGGATGCAGGTTCGATCCCTGGCCTCACTCAGTGGGTTAAGGATCCAGCGTTGCCGTGAGCTTTGGGGCAGGTCACAGACGTGGCTTGGATCCCACGTTGCTGTGGCTGTGGTGTAGGCCGGCGGCTATAGCTCCGATTCATCTCCCAGCCTGGGAACCTCTATATGGCGAGGGTGAAGCCCTAAAAAGACAAAAAAAAAAAAAAAAGAAAAGAAAAAAGGGGGAGAGAGGGGCCATGCACTGGGTGGGAGGGGCTGGAAGTTGAAACCAAGCCGTCTGCGCAGGCCTCCCTGAGAAGGTGACAGTGGAGCAAAGACTTCACAGGTGCGGGGGGAAGAACGTCCCTGGCAGAGGGTCCAGCAAGCGACAAGCCCCCAAGGTGTAGTTTCACCTCAGCAAGTGACAATGGCTCACTTCCCACCCTCTCAGTAAACCCTGCAGTTCCACCTGCTGAATCCCAGATCCAGCCACTCCACCCAGACACCGTCACTGCTTGATTGGGCTTGTCCAGCAGCTGCCTTGTGGCCTCCGGCTGCCACACGTGTCCACCCAACCTCTGGCAGCCGGGCCTTGGGACACGGCCAAGGTCTGGGGACTGTCGGGGTAACGGGCTATTTCCTGTCGCCCCGGCTCCATCCATGCTGAGAGCTGATGGGGCTCAGGGCTTGTGTCCAGGTCCAGGCTGTTTCAAACACAAGACCAAGAATCCGAGGGAGCCCAGGCAAGGCGCTGAGCCAGCCCTGAAGGACTTCCTGGAGGAGGAGCGTGTAGGTGGTGCAGGTTCAGCAGCAGAAACAACCTGAGCCTAGGCCTGGAGGAGGGGTCAGGGAGTCCCGAAGGCTGAGCCAGGCCGAGGGAGGGTGAGAGAAACGGGGCCCCCCACGGACCTTCAGGCTTTCCTCTGGGGCCAGAAGCACCACAGGCACTTTTGCCTTCATAAGCCCCTTCCTCTATGAAAAATAATTAAAATTATGTTCTATGACCGAATTGGTATAAAGATGAATATCACCCCCCATCCACCCACCCAGCCAGCCACTTACTCACCTAACCACCCACGCACCTCTCCATTCACCCATCAATCCATCCACAGGCCTGTCCACGCACCTACCTGTCTGTCCGTCCATCCACCCACCCACCCACCTAGCCATCCTCTTGATCCACACGGCCACCCCATCCAACTGGCCATCTTCCTCTTATTTTCATTTTTTTGGTCTTTTTGCATTTCTTGGGCCGCTCCTGCAGCATGTGGAGGTTCCCAGGCTAGGGGTCAAATTGAAGCTGCAGCTGCCGGCCAACGCCAGAGCCACGGCCATGCGGGATCCGAGCCGCATCTGCAACCCACACCACAGCTCCCGGCAATGCTGGGTCCTTGACCTCCTGAGCAAGCCAGGGATCGAACCCGCAACCTCAGGGTTCCAGTCGGATTTGTTAACCACTGCGCCACGACGGGAAGTCCCCGTCTTTCTCTTATATACTCACCTTTCTATTCACTCATCCACCTGTGTGATGAATATTAATCTGTTCACCCTTCATCCATCTGTCCATCCGTCTACCCATCCACCCACTCGTCACCCATCAATCCATCCACTAACCTGTCCACACACCTACCAGTCCATCCACCCAACCACCCCCTCACCTATCCCTTCGCCCATGTGTCCACCCGCTCACCTACCCACCCGTCTTGATCCACGCGGCCACCCCATCCAACGGGCCAGCTCTGTCCCACATGCACTCACCTATCTGTTCACTCATCCAACTGCCCACGTGTCCATCTGTTTTATTTCTCCATCCTTTTCTGCCTCGGTCTCTGCATTCATCTCTTGTCTGGAGAGATTTTTCTAGCATCTGACTCCAGCACAGATTCCTTCACCTCCTACTGCTGACAGATCCAACCCAAACTCAGACTTATCTGGGCTCCAAGGCCCTGCCAAATTATCTCTTCTCTCCTCTCACCATTCCTGCCGTGGATCCTAGAAGTTCTGTGGGCCCTGGGCACTGCCCCCACGGTGCCCAGTGGGTGAGCTGTCCCCAGACCATCCTCCGCTGGCCTGGACTGGCAGCTGCTCCTGGGCCCGTGGCCGGGCTCCTGCAGCCAGGAGAGGAGGCGGGGATGACCCGGACAGGTTCTTGTGGCCTCAGTGCTCCTGCTGTCACGAGGGGAACGAGGCCGGCCTCCTCCCCCACGTTCCGAGCTGGTTCTAGGCTCTGAGCTGCCTGAGAACAGCGTGGGGGGTGCTCGTCTGGGCCTCAATGCCACCCCCACCACCACCACTTATCCACTTTACAGCCCTGAGGACCTTGGGCCAGGAGGGGAGGGCCTGCTTCTGGAGGGGGCATTTCAGACCCCATTAAGACTGTTAACAGCCCCCCGGGGAGCCAGGGGCCACCAGGTCACTGCTGCTTGGCCATTAGCAACCCATTAGCCCTCATGCAGCCTCAGGCCCTCACTTCCTGGCAGCTCCCGGGCCCCTCACACCAGCCCGTGGGCCTCGGAGGCCCCGCCTCTGGTCCAGGCCTGGCCCGCTGTGCGGGAGTTCTGAGGACAGAGGCTGGGAGAGCCTGCCAGGTGTGAGCCGGGGGTTGGAGCCCCGGGCAGGTGGTGAGGGCAGGGCAGGAGGTGTGTGTCGTGGGCCCGGCTGCTCAGCACTGAGTCCCTTCTGTCCCTTTGTGTGCTGTCCTCTGCCTTCTCCCTTTATCCAGGGATGCCACTGCCAGGTCAGACAGTCAACCGATGACTGCCCATCACGCCCTGAGTGCGAGGATGCGACTTGGACTCTCGTAATCACAGAATCCATTCATTCGCCCGCGAGTTTTCATTAAGCGCCCGCTGTGTGCCAGGCCCTGAGCGCAGCAGTGAGAGACAGATATCCTGGCGGTGGGGAGGTTGGAAAATGAACTTGCGAAGGAAAAAATGGGACAAGGCTTGAAAGGAAAGTGTCAGGAGACAAAACATGGTGTCTCGTGAGAAAAGGGCGGGGTGGCCTCTGTGGTCTGAGGATGTGGGGGGCTCTAGACATGAGAAGGAGCCTGGTGAGTGGAGAGCTGGGGAGGGAGGCTTGGGCAGCAGGAACAGCACGTGCAAAGGTCCTGAGGTGGGGCAGCAGGCAGGGGTGCAGTGGGGGCAGAGGGAGCGGGGAGGGGGCTGAAGAGGGGCAGTGAACGGCCCTGAGTCCGGCTGCTGCTTGTTGCGCTGAGCCCCCGGTCACCCGGCGCCCCCTCAGGCTGCGGGGCTGGAAAGGGGTCAGAGGGGAGGCGTGGGAAGTGGCTCCTGCCTGTGTCCTGGTGACCCCGGGGGCTCTAGCCGCTGAGGGAGTGGGGGTGGGGATGGACTCAGAGGCTCCGGGACCCTCTCGAATCTTAGCCGTGGACTCTCCCAGGTAGAACTGGGATGAGAAGCCTCACAGCGAATTGACCTGGGACCTGGCAGGAGGCTCGGGGACCTGGTCTTGCTCCTTGTGGCCTCAGCCCCGGCCCACCCCAACCTCTGCCCAAAACAGCCTGTCCCCTGCCTTGTCCTTGGCCGTGTGGGCTGGGCCCCTGAGGCTTCCTGGCCCTTCTCCTGCCCCAGGGGGTTGGAGGGCGCAAGGGGCCTGCTGTGTTGCGGGCACAAGCCCCGTGCCGCCCCGGCTGCGAGCATGGCCACGTTACCCTGCTCCTTTGCGCCTCCTGAGGTCCTGGTGAGACGCCAGCCGTCGCCCTGCAGATTTCCTGGAGGGAGGCCCCGAGGCTCAGAGAGGGTCCGATGGGCCTGGGTCGGGAGCAAAGTTGGTCTCCCAGGGGGAGCAGCATAAAGTGGTGTCTCAACTGGGGCCCTCGAGGGGAAAAGCTGTTACAAGTGCTCAGTTATTTCATAAGGAGCCGCCAGCGCCACCAACACCGCCAAGCTGATGCGTGCGCCTGCGTGCACATGGGTGGGGTGCACGTGCCAGGGTGCGAGGGAGGGTCGCGAGGCCCCCAAGGTCCTCCTGCCCCAATTCCCTCCCCCGAGGGCATCGCGGGAGCGTGTCAGGCATCGCGGGGGACACTTTGGGGAAGGTCCCCGCAGCTGACAGTCCCTCCCCTGGCCCTTGGCGGGTGCTGAGGACGTGGATGGATGGAAGGAAGGGGGAGCGCCTGAGAAAGACAGACCCGCCTCGGTCCCGGGGTCCCCGCAGCTCTCCGCCGCCCCATCCGCCTCCCGAGAAGGTCCCAGGCCCAGCTTCGCTGGCCCAGGGGGTCCTTGCAGTGTCCCCCTGTGACCTCCCTCAGGCCTTCCCTGTCCCTGCTCTGAGCCACTCTGTCCCACCCGGCCTGGCGCTTCCTGCTGCCGGCACCGCGGCTTCCTTTGTTCACAGCTGGAGAACGCGCCTCCATCAACCACCCTGTGTGTCACCTGCTGGCAGGCTGTCCCCCGGTGTCCCTGGTGTAGTCAGCGCCTGCCAGGGCCTTGGTCATCACGTCTGTTCAGCTGGGGTGGGGTTGGACTGAACGTGGGAAATGCGAAATGCCAGAGCCAGGAGGGGCGGGAGCCGGGCAGGGTTTCCTCAGGAGCTGAGGGGGATCAGCCCCCCAGGGGCTCTGCCTCCAGCACAGCCTGACCCTTGGCAGGTGCCCAGCAGGAAGAAGGCCAAGCTGGACGTTGTGGTTTCCTTTTTATACTTAACATTTTACATTTCAAACGAGTTTTTAAAAACATGATTTTGCCTTTGCTAACATGCCTGGGGGCAGAACGGAGCCTGGGCTGCCTGGACCTGATGGAGAGCTTTGCTGGGGCCTGGTCTGGGGCCTCCACCGCCCACCTGTGGACGGGACACCCTGTCGGTGCCCCTGGTCCTGGGCCTGGAGGAGGCCTCCCGGGAGGGCCGGGCTCCCGCTGCACAGGCTCAGGGTCAGGACATAGCTGGACAGGGCGGGGAGCAGCCCTCCACCTCCGAGGCAGGCGTGGGGGGCTCCTTGGAGACCTTCCCCACACCCCACCCTGGTCCAGGGTCAGAGCCTGGGTGCAGCTGCTGGGGCAGCAGGAAAGGACCCAGTCCCCCGAGGCCAAAAGCCAAGGGGTGCAGCTCGAGGCTGCCAGGGACCACAGCGGGCGGCCCTGGGTGGGGCCTTGTTCCCTTTTATAGCCGGTCAATGGGGATGGAGCCGGCCGGAGGGGGGCAGGGCAAGCCTCACTCACTCACTCCTTCCTTACTGCCTGTCCTCCCTCGGGTCCTTCTTTATTCCAATAAATGTTTTCCTGGCTCCTACTGTGTGCTGGACAGCTTGCTAGGCGCTGGGGACACACCTTTGGCCCTCCGGTGTGTGGGGGGGGATGGGGAGAGGCAGACTCTCCAGCACCTTCCAGGAAACAGGGTTGAAAATCACGTGACAGCCCCCAGCCTGCGGGGTGGGGGCGGGGGGGTCTTGGGGGAGGAGCCAAGGGCCTGGGCCTTCAGGCTCTTATTTGCTCCAGAGGCCTCTCCTGTGTCCCCTTTGAAGCCTGCATCAGCTCAGGTCACTACTCTGCTGGAAACTTCCCCAGAGCTCCCCATTCCTTGGAGACAGAGGCCAGGGCATCCTAAGGCCTTAAGGCTCCCAGTATCGCTCCCCACCCCCCGCCTCTCCCCCCTTGCTCCGTCTGCTCAGCCCCGAGGGCTTCTGGGGCCCACCTGACTCGTCCAGCTCGGGGCCTTTGCACGTGCTGTTTTTGCTGCCTGGGCTGCCCTTTCTTTTCGTTTTTTTTTGTTTGTTTTTTTGTTTGTTTGTTTGTTTGTTTTAGGGCCGAACCCACAGCATTTGGAGGTTCCCAGGCTAGGGGTCAAACCGGAGCCACAGCTGCCAGCCTACACCACAGCTTCAGCAATGCGGGATCCAAGCCTCGTCTTCGACCTATACCACAGCTCACAGCAACACCAGATCCTTAACCCACTGCGTGAGGCCAAGGATCGAACCCGTGTTCTCATGGATACCAGTGGGATTCGTTTCCGCTGTGCCGCCACGGGAGCTCCTTGCCTGCCCTTCCTTCAGTGGCTCTCATGGCTCCTCCCTCACCCCATTCAGATCTCTTGCGGCCAAACCTTTTGTGGCCCAGCCTGAAATGAGCCCCCGCCACACCCCTGCTTTATTTTTCTTGCCACACTCCCGACCATCCGAGTCCTCACTCAGCTCGTTTTATTCCGTCGCCGGCACTAGAGCTTCCCCGCTCAGGAGCAGGGCTTCTGTTGGTTTTGTAACTTTCCTGTCCCCGGCAGGTGACACAGTGCCTGACGCAGTGGGTGCCCAGCAGATGTGACCTGACTGAATGGATGGCTGATTGGTTGATTGATCACCCGCGGGGCACCCGTCTGGGCTTGGCTGGGAGGAGCGTGAAGGGCTGGGGGTGGGTGGCTGCCAGCTCCCCCCCTGCCCTCTTCCCGCACGGCAGCCCCAGCCAAGTTGAAGTTTGGGCCCGATTATGTCACCAGCAGTGGCAGAGAAAGAGTTGGTACTAGGAAGGGCGAGGCCAGAGATTAGAAACATCTCTGGAGGTGAGAGATGAATGAAGAAGCCGATGCAGAAGGATGAAGGCAGCCGGGGACAGGCAGGTGAAAGAGTGGGCAGACGGTAGGTGAAGGGACAGGTAAATGGATCAGAAGGCTGGTGGGTGGATGGAGGGATGGACAGACGAGCGGATGGATGGGTCAGGCGATGGGGGTGGGCAGGTGGAGAAAGACGGCGGTGGTGAGAGGAGCCGCTCTCACCCAGAGTGACATCTGTGTGCCTGCCTGCGGGTCGCACACTCCGTCTCAGTTCCCTTTACAACCTCGTGAGGGAGGTGTTTAGGTCCCCAACTTGCAGGTGAAAAAACCTGAGTCTCAGATGTGAACTGACTCACTCGGCCCTCATAGCTGAGGGAGTTGAGGCCAGGTGGGTACCCAGGTCAGCCTCCAGGGCTGTCCTGCTCTTTAGGTTGGGGTCACCTCATTTCTGGGGGCAGGCAGCCCTTCTGGGCATCTCCGAGGCTCCCACCTGCTGGCCCCTGCGGGAGGAACCTGTGGACACCGGCTGGCTCCAGTCTGATGTTTACAGCTTTGCTTGGCTCCGTCAAAGTGAGACGGCGAGAGCCATTCACCCACAGCCCTCCGCATGCTGGCACCCAGGAAGGGATGAGGGTGGGAGGGTGGTGGCATGATGCCGGCAGACAAGGGAGCTCGTGCCTTCTGGCCCCATGGCTCCCAGGGCCTATGCTCAACTCTGCACCTCAGCGCCCGAAGGGTGCAGCAGGCACCCTCCTGCCCAGCGTGTTCACGGGACACTGGGAACGTACTACGAGTGGGACATGGGGTGCTTGGTGCGCAGTAGGCGCTGTGCCAGGTTCTTCCATGTCCTTGAGGGAACCCTGACCACGTTGCCCCTGAGCCTCCGTTTCCTTCTCTTTGCAGCAGGGAAGGGCTGTCTACCTTGCAGCTTTGTCAGGAAGATTCTGTTCTTTTGTTGTTTTCTAGGGCTGCACCTGCGGCACGTGGAGGTTCTCAGACGAGGGGTCGAATCGGAGCTGGAGCTGCCGGCCTGCACCACAGCCACAGCCACGCGGGATCCGAGCCACGTCTGCGACCTACACCACCGCTCACGGCCACGCCGGATCCTTAACGCGTGGAGCGCGGCCGGGGATCCATCCCGCATCCTCACGGTTCCTCGTCGGGTTCGTTAACCACTGAGCCACGACGGGAACTCCGAGGGTGCCGTTTTCAGGAAGCATCTAGAAAGGCGTGTCCCTGAGCAGAAGTGCATGGACAGAGACCTGGGGCTGGGGAAAAGGTGAGCCACTGGGAGGCGTGGGGAAGGGCGTGGAGTAGAGGAAGCGCCAGGTGCACAGGCCCCGGGGTGGGCGGGAGCCGGCGTGTGCTCAGAGAGGGAGGGACCCAAGGTCCGAGGGGCAGTGGGGGTCTTGAGGTTGTGGCCGAGTTGGGGAGGTTCAAGCACAGGGTTTTTGCAGGCCCCTGCGCCCGCCTCTCCCCAGCAGAGCAGCCCTCCCCTGGGCCCTAGAGGCTCAGCTGTGCCCTCCTTCTACCACCCCCTTCTCCCGCCCCTGGTCAGGGCTCGGGCAAGGGCTGGCATTAGGAGCCATGGGCACGTGGGTCAGGCGGAGACGGACCCCAGGAGACTGCGGATGGGCAGGTGGGCACTGGCCAGCAAGCCCGGTCCCCGTAACCCGGTCCCTAAAGGAACCCTATCTCTCCCGTTTGGAAACAGAATGTGGTCCAGGATTTTCCCGAGACGGAAACCGCAGAGGAGGGCAGGACACAGCCAGGCGTAACCTGAACGGGTTCCTAAAGCAAAATGGCAAAATCCTTCCCCTGCCTTCCTCTGCCTCCTCCGATGGTGCTGGGGGGGGCGGTGTCCAACCCTTAGAGCCCCTGGGAATGGAAGGGGCCCCGCCCAGGATGGGGGCCGGGTGGGGGCCAGTGCCTGTCTCCCCCAGCGTGAGCTATGTGCTGACACAAAGCCCCGAATTCCTCATCTTGCTTCCCTCACTGCACCCATTTTGTGCTAAGCCCTGGCTTGACTGAAGGGCCAGGAGGGATCCCAGGACAATAGGCCCCAGCTCGGGGCCCTGACCTCATGGCCATGTGTGGACGGGCGATCTCTGCACACCCCACCCCGCCACACACACACACACACACACACACACACACACGCACCCCCACACGCGGCCAGAGCCCCCTGCTCAGGCAGCTGAACCCTGCTGCTCAAGGACAAAAGCGTCCTGGCTGCTTGCACACCTCTCGGGATGTGACACTCGCTGCCTCCCCTGGCAGCCGCTGGGATGCTGGGGAAGTTGTTTCTTCTGCAGAGAGAACTGAGCAGAAAGGGGCTGAGCTTTGGCCTCCAGGAGGCTTTGATTCCGGCCCCACCCCACCCTGGTCCCCCCGCCAGCCCTTTGCTCTTCTCGCTGCTCCTTGCGGCCCTTCAGACGGTCACGCTGGAACTTGAGGCACCGAGGACTAGGGAGGACTTGAACCCCGAAGCTTCTTTCCCAGGAAGGGAGCAGTGCAGCTGTGACAAGCATCTGCTCTGGGGCCAGCCACTTCGTGGCCGTGACTTTGACTTTATCGTCTCTGTGCCTTGGTTTCCCGCAACTGCAAAACGGCCAGGATGCACCAGGATGGAGGTGCCTAGGGATTTGGTGCACTGGACCCAGGGAGGGGCTGAAACACCCAAGAGGCAGGGACCCGGTGCTCAGCTGAGCTCCCTGCTTTGGGAATCCCAGGAGGGGCTGCTCTCTCCATGGACCCCCCCCCCCATTCCAGAGCCCCTTGTTGTGAACGACTCCTTCGTCCACCCAGCTCCTGATGGGGACGGGGCTACCCCACCCGGACTCTTTGTCATTCGAGCTGCCTCATCTTCTGAGTACCAGTCTTGGGTGTGGAGAGGCTGGCTTTTCAGGGGCTTCTGGAGCCTCAGCCATGATTCTGGGGAGGGCAGAGACCTGGAGAAGAGGGCTCCTTGCCGACTTGGGAATGGTGAGGCCGTGATGCATGCATGAGGCTTCTTAGCATGCATGAGCCACAAACCCCTGCCTGGCCCCCAGCCCAGGCCTCAGACACCCTTTCCTTGGTCTGACCCCCCCCCCCCAAAGGTCGTAGAGACACTGGAAGTTGTGCAGATGGATGCGCAAAGCCAAGATGGGGGAAGGGCAAGCTCGGGGCTCCGAGGACCGAGGCTGCGGGCCCAGGACTGAAGTCTCTGCTGGAATGAGGTCAGCGGGTTCGATCCCCTCTTGACGCCATCCCTCTGGGGGCTTCCGGCCCTTTCCTGTGCCCGACACCGCCTCAGGATCTAGGTCTTTTTTTTTTTCTTTTTCTTTTTTGTAGGGCCACACGTTCGGCATATGGAAGTTCCCAGGCCGGGGGCTGAATCGGAGCCACAGCGGAAGCCACAGCCACAGCAACGCTGGATCCGGGCTGAGTCTGCGACCTACGCTACAGCTCATGACAACACTAATCCTTGGCCCACTGAGCAAGCCCAGGGATGGAACCTGCATCCTCATGGTTACTGTGTTGGGCTCTTAACCTGCTGAGCCACAACGGGAACTCCCAGGATCTTAAATGCATCAAATTACACCCGGGAACCCAAAGGAGCCAGTTAGCACAATGGCCAAAAAGCGCATTGCTGATGTGGTCAAAGGTGTGTTTTTTTATGAAGGCGTCGATGTTAGGTTTGAGTGGCTGGTTTCGTCCCAGCCATAATCTGGGGCCAGAGATGAGTGTAAATGACACTTGGAGAGGTCTGTGAGCCCAAGGATGGGATACAAACACGTCTGTCTTTCCTTGCTGGTGGAAGTGCCCGCACGACCGCCCTGGCAGGGTCTGCTGCCTCAACGCACAGTCGAAGGAAATGCTACATCTCACTGGTAGGAGAGTGATAGTCTCCCCGTGCAAACACAGGGACCCCGCGTTCTACCCCTGACACTTTGACTGCTCTTGCCATGCCCCCCCGCCCCCCGGCCAGGAAGAGCAGCCGCACCAATCATGCCACATTCACTGACGGACGAGAACAAGTGGCCGTTGCCGCCCTTGCATCGGTGCACGGAGACCTTGCACGGCTCCAGACAGCGGGTCACTATTTTCCCTACGTCTGATCCTGAGCACAGCCCGGCAAGGCAGGACCTCGTACAGTGGCCGCTGTGCAGAGGAATCAGCTGAGGCACAGAGAGGTCAAGTAGCTTGCCCAAGGTCGCACAGCTTGTGAGCGATGATGTCAGGACTTGAAGCCAAGCTTGTCTGACCCAGAACCTGCGGCCATTATTATTGAATCCTCTGTTCACAGGGGGACGTCCCCTGGGGCTGGGCTCCGTGGATTTACCGTTGATCCTGGGTTCATCATCCCCAACCCTAGGCAGGCTAATGGATTCTAAATGCACTCGATACTGATTGCCCCGAGCTGCGGGTGGGCCGGCCTGGTGGGAGAGTGTCCTTCAGCTTTGAACGTGGGCCGGCACGGAACCCTGGGCCGAGGGAACCGAGCACGCAGAGGTGTGTCAGGACCCTGGAGGCAGCCGGGGACCATGCCTGTCCCTCCTCCAGCAAGCCCTCCTGGCCCGTGGCGCGAGGGCGTGCTCTCCCCAGAGGGAGATTCAGGTCCTCACAAGTGTGTATTAATCACACAGACAGGACGGGGTCGGAGAGCCCCCTGAGGAGTCTGGGGGCCTTAGGAGCCCGCCGTGGAAGGAGAGGGGCTTCCAGGCCCCCCCCTCCCCACCCCCGGGCATCAGGGATTGTCCCTCTTTCTCAGCTTTGGGCTGTTTGCAAAGAGAATCAATGGGAACACGGTTTAAGGGCACAGCAGACTCACAGCAGAGCTCACCCCCTCTTGCTCCCCTTACCTCCGAATTCTCCTCCTGGGAGCCAGCTTCTGGTGTCTTTCCAGAAGCTTCTACCTAACACCCTAGGTGTGTGTGTGCGCTTGTGTGTGTGTGTGTGCACACGTCCTGCCTAGATAAAAATCTCAGTCATCATATCCAACCCTCTGCTCGGTGTTTTTTCACCATCTCTTTTTTTTGGCTACACCCGTGGCATGTGGAAGTTCCCCGGCCAGGGACCGAGTCTTTGCCACAGCAGCAACCCAAGCCACAGCGGCGACAAGGCCAGATCCTTAACCCACCGTGAGACCGGGAGCCCCTTTTTCACTCTGCCTGAAAGAATTTTTCCCAATAGATTCAATCAACAAATATTTCCTGAGCACCTACTAGGTGCTGTCTTGTAGCCAACGGGCCAGCCGCATCCTCACTCCCCACAGCTGGATGCTGCCTCTCCGTGTGCCCGGGGAGCAGGGCAGGCTGTTGCTAGCACGGTGAGACCCTTGGAGGCTCGCCAGGGTCCCTGTGCGCCAGCACATGAGTAGGACGAATTCACAGCATAAAGGAGGGTGCTGTCTTTTTAATTGTATTTTTTTGTGTTTATGGCCACACCCATGCCACATGGAAGTTTCTAGGCCAGGGACTGAATCTGAGCCACAGCTGTGACCTACACCACAGCAGTGGCAATGCCAGATGCTTTAACCTCCTGCTCCCAGCTGGGGATTGAACCTGCACATTTGCAGCCACCTGAACCGCTGCAGTCAGGTTCTTAACCCCCTGCACCACAGCGGGAACTCCAGGTGTGTCTTCTTACCTTGGCCAGCTGTTACCAGACTGCTGCGGAAATGTCAGGGCTTAGGCTGCGGGCAGGGGAGTGGGCTGTGTTTGGGGAGGGGAGGGGAGGAGCCCCCAGGTCGAGGGAGAGCCAGGCTTGGAGAGGGACAGTGACCCTGGAGAGCCGTGGTGGGGAAACCCGGGAGGGCGTGGGTGCCCAGAGGAGGCAAGGAACCTGGCCTGGGAGGCTGGGATGCCAGGGAGGCTGCGGGAGGAGCCCCGGGGGCATCCTGAGTGCCAGCCTGGGGAAAGCAGCACCTGCTGTTCACGTGGCCACCCAATGACCCGGGGACCTCGCAGGTGTTGGGACCAGTATGGGGAGCACTGTGCCCACTCTACACAGGGGAAACGGAGGCTTGGAGGGGGATGGCAGGAGCCGAGACCCCAGAAATCCAGTCTCCTCTCTTCCCCGCTGCCCGCCACCAACCCTGCTGTGGATGTTCCTTAAATAGAAGCTTCCACCCAGACTGATTCCTGGGAATGGACTCCGGACACCAGCCTTGTCCTGCCTTGTCACTTTCTTGCCTTTACAAGATTGCTTGCTTAGAAAATGCTGAAGCAATAAATGCTTTCTGCACGAAGTTAAAAAAAACCCGTCCTGAAACCCACCTGTTGCATGTGTGCAAATGACTCTCATTCCTCAGCGTGGAGGCTGAGCCTCTGCTCAGGTGGCTGGTGAGGTGCTGTGGGGTGGGGACCCGCCAGGTGGGCCTGAATCCAGAGCACTCAGCAGGTGTAGACAGCGGCCTCCGCCCAGACGTGAAGGAGGCACAGCGTCTCCAAACCTCCAGATTTTTTGCTTTGCTGATGCAAATATATCTGTAAGTTTTTCTTAACATAAATAGGATCATGCAAAAGGCCCTGTTCTGTCTCTGGATTCTCTGGGGAGGTGGGGCGAGTGGGCGGGGCGGGGTATCTCGGCCAAATCCAAGTCCTTCTCCATCATCAGGCCTTACAGATCTACAGGCCCAATTCGGAGCGGAGGAGCCCGAGGCCGAGGCCGAGGCCTGCGGCCCTGCCCCTCGTGAGGAGGGGGGAGGCCCACCCGCGGAGGGATGCCCGCCCGCCCTTGGGGCCCACAGCGGAGGAGGACGGATGGGCCCAGGGTGGAGGGGCTGGTAATTGGCCGGATTATCCCAGCGGGGAGGCCTCCTTGGGGGAAGCTATTTTTAACTCTGAGCGCTGAAGCCACCTCCCTCTCTCCCTCTCTTGGCCTTTCTTCCCTTCCTCCTGGGGCCTGCGGCCGCACTGCCCCTCTGGAGGAGGGCGGCAGGTCGCAGCAGGTCACAGGGCAGGGTGGCAGGTGGCCCTGCCAGAGAGGAGGCGAGAGGGGCTCAGAAAGTGTGGGGGCACTTGGAGGGCCTGCCAGTGCCCCACCCGGCGGCACCCCTTGGAGGGTGTGGAGATCCTGCCTCAAACTGCTCCAGCTGCAGAAGGGAGTTTTCCCATCGCAAACTCAGAGTTCAGGTGGATCGAAGGGCCCCGAAGGTCTGGAGTCTTGTTTCTTGCACCCTCAGCCCTGCTCTCCTCTGGGCGGGGGTCTTACCCTATTTGGGGCAGAGAGGTACCCGCCGCCCCTGGGAAGAGTTTCCCAGCTGACCCAGCCCAAGTCTTAGGGCGGGTTCTGGCTAGTTGGCTTCGGTCACATGTCCAGCCCCAGCCAATCACAGTGAAAAGCCCACAGCCAGGCCTGGGTCCCCTGCGTTCTGGGGGTTCTGGGCCGGCTGTGGCCCCAGCCCCGCCCACCCTGGGAAGCAGGTGGTAGAGGGTGTCGGATGGGGGTGGGTGAGCTTCCCAGGAGAGGGGCCTCAAGAGGGGGAGGATGCGGGCCACAGATGCCTCCAGAGTGGCACAACCAGGACAGAACCCAGCCGGCGCTCTGGAGGTACTGGGCTCGGCGGTTCAGCCCAGGGCCTCCAGACAGCTGTGGCTCAGGGCAGCCGGGAGGAAGGAGATCAATGCCTGCTTCCTGACGGATCGGGTGGGACTCACTCTCCTGTTTCCAGGGCTGGCCTCCGTTTCTGCAGTTCCACTCTCCTCAGACGGATGCTGCCGGGTCAGCCCGGGGCCTGCAGGTGCCTGTGCACAACGGGAGCGCGTGGCCCAGAGCTCGCAGGCACTGGCTGTCCTGACCCCTCCCTGCTGTCAGTTCCCCTGACGAAAGACCTCAGCCCATACACCTGCCGTGTCCTCCCCAGGCAATCCCTCTCCGCCTGTTTGGGGGCCCTGGGCCGTGAGTGTGCTGGGCAGACATGCCATGCTGCCCTCGTGCCGAATGACATTCCTTCGAGAAGATCCGCAGTAAACTGAGATGCCTCAGAGAGTGGCCAGCTGGGAAGAACGTAAAATGAGGGCCGGGAGACTGGGCAGGCCTCTCGAGAGGTGCCCTGCGCTGCCCTGGAGGACGGACAGGCTGCGGAGGGAGCCCAGCAGCAGAACCAGGCTGGCGGCCCATGTGGCCTGGCCGGCCGAGCAGGGCTTCCAGGACAGGGAGGGGAACCCCGGGACTGTGGCTCTGGGATGCCATGAGCCCCTTTTATGTTGGAGGGGCTCCTGCTGAGGAAGGAGAAACCTGGGCGGGCTCCTGGGAGGAGGCAGCCCTCGGGGTGGGAGGAGACTGCGGAGCGTCCAGGCAGCAGCCTGCGGGGGCACGGGGAAGAGGGACCCGTGAGGCACCGCCCGGTTTTTGCATCTCAATCGATGGTTAATTTAGGCTGGTGTTGTTATATTAAGATACAAGTATTACGAGAGTCCCCTGCCTGCTCAGAGCAGCAACGCCGGCCTGCAAGGGGCCCCCTGCCCGCCCCACCCCCGATCCGCACGGCCTTGTGTCTCTGGACCTCACTTTCCTCAGATGAAGGAGCGGTTCCTAAGGGGCCTGAGAATGCCCAGGTCAGCCGCTGTCTCTTGAAGTCAGTGCGCCTGGGCCCCGCCCTGGGGGAGGAGGAGGTCTCTGAGCCAGGGAAAGCTGGGCGCACTCAGGGCCCTGGGAGGGGCATCGGAGCCAGAGCCGCTGTGTCTGGGACAGCAGCTCCCCGCGTCTCGCTGGCTTCTCGTGCGGCCCTGGGCGTGGAGTTCTTTACAGAGAAGGAAGTGGGATCTCACAGGGCACATGTCCGGCAGGAAGACCTGGGGCAGCTGCCTGGAGAGAGTGCCACTCTGCGCAGCCCTGCCCCGGGACGCGGGCGTGCCTCCCCCAGGGCAACTGGCGCCTCGTGTAGCCCAGCCAAGGGCTGTGTGTCCAGGGCCTGTAGCCACTGCTGGTGGGGAGCACATAGGGTTAGGAACTGAGTTCCCACCCAGCAGGCAGGTCAAGAAAGAGGGAAGCAGAGCCTAAGGGGCAGCAGCCCTAGGAGCTGGGCTGCAACATCTGTGGGACCATCTATGCCGGGTGACCTTGGGCGAGAGACTTGCTGTCTCTGTGAATGGGTCTGATGATGGCTCCAGGGGAGGCCGGGGCCCCAGGGAGAGGAGGCTTGGCTTACACTTACACTGGCCCTCTTGGTGAGCAGCTGGGTGGGGGCTCAGTGTGTGTGTGTTGGGGGGTGGATTCTGGGGCTGAGGATGCTCTGGACACACCCTCTTGTCCCAAGAACTGCCAGATCCCAGACACAGACGAGCCCCAAGGTGCCAAGACCCTTTGCCGGAACCACCTCCCAGCCAAGGGCACCCGGGCTCCTCTGGGGACCCTCGGTGGAGCCCTCCAGGCCGGGAGGGCGGGGAGTTGGCAACGGCACCCCCAGGGGGTCACTGAGGAAGGCGTGCTTTTGGTCCCCCGGAGGTCGGTCTTCTAGGAGGGAGAAAACCAGGCCTCTGGGTACTGGTCAGGGGCACAGTGGGGGCGTGGGGCAGCCTGGGCCCTCCTGGCATGCTCCCTCTCCCCACCGCAGCCCCCAGCCGCCATCAGGGCAAGGGGACAGACCCGGCTCCGAGGCCAGGCTCCGCCTCCAGCAGCTCTGCGACAGACGGGTGCTCCTGAGCTTGTAAAGTAGGGCCGGGCGTTGACAGGGACATGTCGCAGCGCGTGCTGCTCCGTCAGTCCCGGACGTTCTCCCAGCCCAGAGCGTGCCGAGGACTCTGGGTGTGTGCACCCCTCCTCTCAGCCCTCACAGTGGCTGCACAAGCACTTGATGATGGGAAAGTGGGGCTCGGAGAGCTGAGGGGATCGGCCTCCATGGCTGGACGGAGGAGGAGCTGGTGTGGCTCCCACCCGGGACAGCCTGGGGTGAGCTTCCGGGGCGGCCCAGGCCAGGTGAATCTACCAGCTGCCTGGGGCCAGGAGCCCAGGGCCAGGAGCCCAGGGCCGGTGCGGCCTGCAGACCGCTGTCTGAGCTGCCAGCCATCTGGGCGGCGGCCAGAAAGCCATCCTCCTTGGTTAGAATCCTGCAGCCCATCTTCCTGCTGTGCAGACACATAATTATATTTCACATTAAAGGGGAAGCTGCAGGCTGAGGGGGCCAAGGAGCCCTTTGAGGCTTGTGCTCTGGGCACAACCCTGCCTCCTTGGCCCAGTTCCGGGGCCCTGGAGCTGAGCAAGGGGTCAGACTGGTGGTAAAATGGGGTCTCCCTCGGCCAAGGCCCAGCCGGGCAGGTCTGTCTGCGGGGATGAAAGGCCTGGGCCCTGTGGAAGGCTGAGAGATCTGAGGCCCAGACAATAGGCCCCAGGAGGCTTGGAGGGCAGGGCGCGCGGGGACAGGCAGAGGCAGGGGTGGCAGGAGAAGAGGGTCACGCGGGGGTCAGGTCTGCAGAGGAAGGGGGCAGGAGGAGCAGCACAGAGAGAAAGCAGGAGATGGAAAGTCAAGCAGAGAGCAAGATGAGAGCAAGAGAGATGCTCTTACAGAGGGAAAACGCGTGTGGCCGAGGGTGCGCGCCTGGTGTGCAACAGGAAGGGGTCCGTGGGAATGCACAAGCTGGGATCCGTGTGCACACGTGCGCTTGTGGAGCTCCTGCCCTGCACGTGCCCGTGTGAGTGGGTATGCACCTGTGCATCTGCAACCATCATGCGTGTCACCGCACCCTTTTTGCATGTGTGGATCCAGCCGCCTGAGCTTGTGTACTTGCTCGTGCGCACACGTGTGTGCAAGATTTCCTTGCCCGTGTGTGCGCTCGCCGTGCACCTGTGCGCGCGCGCGCGTCTCTGGGAGGACATGCCTGTCTGTGTGTGTGCACGCGCGCGCGCTCCAGCGCGCGCTCCGGCGGCTGGCGGTGTGTCTGTGTGTGGAGGGGGCCGGGGCTGGGGGACGCAGGGCCGGGCCTGGGCCGGGTGGGCGGGGGCAGCGGCGGCGCGGCGCGGCGCGGGGCGGGCGTGCTCTCGGCGGAGAGTTAGAGTTGTTGCCGAGCTCGGTTCTGGTGACGGCGGGGCGCGGAGCTGGGTGCGCGCCGAGCCTCAGCCTCCCGCCGCCTCCTCGCCCTCCATTCCGCTTCCCCCCGCCTTCCCCGGCCTCGCTGCTGCCACCGCCTCCCCGGGAACGCTCGCCCAGGGCGAGGGGCTGGAGCGGCCGGAGCGGGCGTGGAGGAGCCGGGCGCCTGGGCGTAGGGGAGCGCGCCCGGCCCAGCCCGGGATCGGGTATCAGCGGGCGGGGGAGGGGGGCGCCGACCGCACTCCCAGCCGGACGGAGGGACGGACACCCGCCGCGCCGAGCAGCGCGTGCGCCCCGCGCCCGGGGACGCCGTCCAGGCGCGCGCCCCCGGCCCGCGGCTGGACCCGGGCGATCGGTGCCCCGGCCCGACGCGCCCCTCCGTGTGATGGAGCGCCCCCGGGGGCTGCCCTGAGGCGGCGGCGGCGATGCAGCCAGCGCGGCCGCTGCCGGGGCCAGAAACGGCCGCCCGGAGCTCGGAGGACGCGGAGCGCGCCGCGCCCGGGGCACTGACCGAGGTAAGTGCGAGGGGCCCGGCTCCAGCTCCGGGCAGGCCCCCTCCCCGGCCGAGCGAGCACGAGGAGGTGCTGCCGCGGGGAAGGTGGGGCGGCAGGGTTTGGTCGCCCTCCGGTTTTCTGGGTTTTTTTTTTTTCCTCCCTTGGTGAGCTCCCGGAGGAAATGCTGACTGCGAGCTTTTCTCCCTGCCGTGTCTCCAGCGACCGCCACCAGGGAACTTTGCTCCTTGCTAACCTTCGTCCTGGGGGCGCTCCGGGAAACTTTGAGGCGCCCTCGGTCCCCCTCCGGACGACTTGCACGAGGGGGCTCGGGAGGGAGCCTGGCGAGGCACTTTCGCAAGCGGCATCAGTCCTACGCGTGACCTTCCTCTGAGACCCCCGACCGGGTGGGGGTGCGGAGGGGGGCGCAGACCCGGAGCGGTCTGGAAAATGCCCCGAGGCCCCAGCTGTGGCTCCCTGGAGTCGTCTCTCTTCCCACCTCCTGTGCTCTGATGGAGAAAAAAATATTCTGGAAATGGTGTTCTCCGCTGGCGAGTGAGCCAGCCGCACCTTTTTTTTTTTTTTTTTTGGCTTTTAGAAGTCGGCCTTGATCACGGAGTGGGTGGTCCCTCGGCTGAGTGAGAAGCCCGGCGGCGTTCGGGCCAGGGTCCCCTCTCCTGCTGTCTCTCTGGATGTCCTGGGGCTCGTTGGCAGCGGCTGCTGGGTGGGGAGCTCCTGCGGGGCTTCAGATGGGAGTAGAGGCCCGATCGGGCGTCAGCGCTGCCGGCTCTGATGGAGTGTGCACATGTCATGTGAATGTTTTTAAACCTATGTTTGGAACCGGAGGTCACCGGAAAGTGTTTCTGTGGAGACGGTCTTTGGTTCTGGGAGGTTCTCCTGCCTCCCCACAGCCTGGGTGTGCTGGGTCCGGGGACCCCAGCTCCCCGTTTCCCAGGCGGCTCTTCGTCTGGGAGCCTTGCGCAGCCTGTGACGGCTGCTACTTTCTTCTTGGCTCCCTGTGCCCCGGAGGGAGCCCGGGAATGAAGGGCTGGCGACCTCCTGCCCCCCATACCGGTGCCTTGGAACCTGGGTTCCAGGCTCCGTCTCCGGGGAGCGCAGAGGCGCCCACACGCCACCGCTGAAATCAGCAGCCGCCTCCTCGAAGGTGCAAACCCAGAAAGGCGGAAGCCTCCGGCCTGCCTCTCACCCCCTCCTTAGGCGCCAAGGGAGGCCGGGCCCTGCCTGCTGCCCCGCTCGCTCGCCCCCAGCCCCAGCTTGGGCAGGTCTCCGCGCTGGATCACCACCTTGTGGCCCAAGCGGGTCAGGGAGGGGCCAGCCCCTGGGGCCTCTGGCCTCTTTGTGGCACACCCCCTCCTCCCCTGTGAGACAGGCACCCTCACTTTGTGCCGGGACCCCCCCCCCCCGCCCCAAAGAGACTCCACAGCCGAGTCTGCCCCTCACTTTCTGGCAGCCCCTCCCCTCCGGCCAGGGGACGGGGTGTTGACAGCTCCCGGAAGGGGCCTTGGAAGGGCTCCGGTCAGGCCCAGACCCCTGAGGGAGAGCAGGGAGCAGGAGGGGAGGGCCTGGCTGGAGCACCCTTGGGCACGAGAAAGGGGCTCTGGTGTCCTGGACAGCAGGGGAGGTCCCTCTGCTCCTCCGGCAGACTGCTGATGGAGAAGCAGTCACCTGGCATCTGCACTCACCTGGCCAACATGCGTCGGAGCAGAGCCCCTCCCTAGCCCTGGAGGGCAGGGCCCTGCTCTTGGGGAAAGGGGCAGAGCCCGAGTCTGTGCTCCATCCCCGGACCCCCCTCCTCTGGCTGCCGTGTCAGGCCCCACCCCTCGAGGCGCGTGCCTGGCGGAAGGATGTTCAGGGCACTGTGCTGTGCTGGGAGGAAGAGGTGCCCAGAGAGGGGCAGAATCTTACTCAGAGCCACACAGCAAGTCAGAGGTTTGAGCAGAAACCTCCACCCAGCTCTCCTCAGGCTGCCCTGCCAGGTTTCCTGCCCCAGGGGCCTGAGTAGCAGGACAAGGTAACATTGGTGGCCCCGAGGCAGTGACATAATAGTGGCAGCGGTGATAGTACTGACAACAGTAGCAGTGACAGCAGCGTCCTGGTCCTGCAGTTACGCAGCTCTGGGACCTGCTCTGCCTGTGGGCCTCCCCCCGCCGCCCACCCCCCACCCCCCTGCCTGGCCAGGCCTCTGGTGCCCGGGGCCTCGGCTGGCAGCACCAGACATGGCACCCGGAGCCCTTGGTGCCGTGTCTGGGGTAGAAGCAACTGCACTGTCACTCCCAGAGACCTCTGTGGCCCTTGTCTGGCTCCAGGCTGGAGGCCGCTGGAGTCCTGCAGAGCCCAGGATGCCCAGCCTCAGCCCCACTGCCCCCAGCTCAGGCTAGGCCTTTCCTCTGACAGGTGCAGCTGCCGCCTGTTGCTGGGCCCCTGCCCGGGCTTCACCGTGAGTGACGCCTGGGCACACCTGCCCCTCCCCTGGGGCTGCAGCTGGAGCCCTGCCTCAGGCTGGCATGGAGGAGAGACTGGGAGGGAGGCATCCTCCCTTGGGCAGCAGGACGGGTAGAGGCTGGGCTGGCCACTCGGGAGGTGTGGTGGGTGCGGGCACAGTGCATAGGATGGCTGCTACGGGGGTATGTGGCAGCGTGATGGGGAGACGGCCAGGGGAAGGCCAGAGATGAAAGGAAGCCAGCCTGAAACTGGGCCGCGGGCAGGGCAGGAGGCCCGGAGGCTTCAGTGGAGCCGTGGGGGTGGGGGCTGGGCCCAAGCAGGAGGGTTTTCCAGAGGATCTGGGGCTGAGGGCAGAATTGGAGCCCTCGCCGGGCACTGGCTGAGGGCCCAGCACGCTGCCAGCTGATTTAATTTCCTAATGGTCGACCAGTGCAGAGGGTGGCATTGGCTCCGTGAGGCCCCGGGGAGGCTCTGGGAGAAACTGGAACCTGTGCCTTTCGGACCCAGAGCCCTGGTGCTGTGCCAGGGCCAGAGCTGCATCTTTCCGCATCCCGCAGACACCCGCCTGGGGCATTTGTGTGCCAGGCTGGCATCCCCTCCCCTGTGTGCCCAGGGCTGGGCCCCGCAGGTCCTGGAGCCTGCCGGCCACCGCAACTTCCAGGCTGCTGTGTCCTCAGGGCCTCTTAGGGCCTGGCCTGCAGCAGGTGCTCAGTCAGTTTGTGGTGGGCTGGGTTGGGCTGCTTTCCCTGCTGCAGAGGCCGCGGTGGCAGCCGTGGCGGCTGTAGGCTCCGGAGTGGAGACCCTGGTGCCCGACTGCGCGGCGGTGGCCCCAGTGCAGGGTCCCCCTATGAAGGTCTTTGCGATGTGGGTTGACCCGCAAGGGCCTTGTCGTTTGGGGGCGGCTTTCGGGCAGACAAGGCTGAGGGAAGCTGCTCGTCCGACATGGACCAAGCCACTCCTCCTCTGGGGCCCCAGTTTCTCATCCGTGAAGTGGGATCAAGGCCCCGGGTGGGGAGGTTTGCGCGCACCTAGGGGGGCTCCATGAAAGAGGGCATGTGGGCCCCTGGGCTGCCAGAGCCTGGAGCAGGCCGGCCTGCCCTGGGCCGCGGGGAGCCCGGAGCCCGAGGGGCAGGGGCGGGCCTGCGGGAGCTGTGTCCTCCGGGCCGCCCTTCCTGCTACACATCTTCCGCCCACCCCACCGGGGCTGCAGCTTGCGTCTTCCTGCCCAGCTGCTGAAGTGGCAGCTGCGAGAGCGGTGTGAGGCTGCAGGGCCCTGCAGACTCTGGTCCAGCCCCGAATTAGCCTTCAGCCCTGTTGCGCCAGACACAGTTGCATTTGCATGGCCCCCCGTCTCCAGTCTTGGGCTCAGGACCCTCCCCGCGCTGATCCGCAGGGCCCTGCAGCCTGGGGCCCGGGGCTGCCTTCGCTTCCCACTTCCCCTCGGGCCCCCCACCCCGCCTCCCTCCGCCTCGCTGTGCCTTCATCACGCCAGGCCTGCTCCTGCCCCAGGGCCTTTGCATCTGCCACCCGCTCTTCCACAGACTTGCTTCTCCAGACCAACACACAGTGCCTCCCTCGTCACCAGCAGGTCTTGCCCGAATGCCACCTCCTCCACGAAGCCCTCCCGGCCTCCCTGGTAACACGCAGTCCCCCATTCTTCCCCTGCTGTTTTCCTCGGTGGAACTTAACACCACCTGCTGTGGCGTGTTTTGTCCTGTTTGCTGCTGGTCTCCCTTGGGATGTAGGCTTCTCGAGTGTGGGGCTGGTGCGTCCCCAGCACCGGCAGCAGGACCCAGTACTGAGTTGGTACCTACTTGGCAGTGAGTGGGTTGACTCCCCTGGCATGGTGCCGACACAGTGAGTGCCCAGTAGCAGCAGAAGCCAGAGTCGCCGTCCCATCGGCAGATGAGAAGACTGAGCCTCGGAAAGGTGACCTCACATCCCAGAATTGCGGAGGTCGTCAGGGGCAGTGCTGGCATTCGGACCTTTTCTCTGAGCGCTTGGCCTGCCATCTGTGGGCGGGGAGGGAGCTGGCATGTCTTTCAGGCCTTCCTCTGCTTTGAGCTTTCTAGCTGGGACCCCACCTGCTGCAAGCTCAGAGCCTTGCTGTGTGCCTGGAACCTGGCCTGCTTCTGGCTCAGGGTGTCCGTACCCTGCCCTGTGAGGGCAGAGACCTGTCCCTTGGCAGAGCTGAGACGCTGGGGCGTCGGGTCAGGGCTGCTCAGCTTGCAGCCGACCTCTGCCCTTGGGGCCTGGGTGGTGCCGGGGTCACTGTCTCGCTTTCCTGCCCTGCGAGGCATTTTCAGAGGGCCAGTGGCCATGCGTGTTGGGGTCAGTGGGTTTTCCCTTCACTGCCAGGTCTCTTTTTTTGAACATGACACCCAGGTTGCATATTTGCCATTTTCATCTTTAACCGCGTCCCATTTGTGGAAAGAACCTACGAGCTTTCTAGATGGCAAAGCACAGCCCCTTGTGTTCGCTTGGGACGTCCCATCGCCCCTGACGGGTCAGGGCTGGCGTGCCTTCTGTGGATGCGCTGTGGGTTCCCAGGCACCCATCCCTGGGGCAGAACCAGAGCCCTCCACGCCGCGAGGGGTGCCCTGTGGGAGAGGGCAGTAGGACGTCCCCACTGTGAGAGGGGCAGCTTGGCCAGAGGTGGCACAGCTCTCTGGAAGCGAGTGGGGACAGTGGGTGAGAACTTGTGCCCCTGGAGCCTGCTCATGGCTGTTTGGAGCTTCCCTAGGAGAGCTGGGCCGGGAGGGGAACGCCTGTGCGGACAGAGAGGTGTGTGTGCGTGTGTGTGAGACAGAGACAGAGAGGCTGAGTGTGAGGTCAGGGACAGGCTGTGTCCCCCCCGCCCCCGCCTCCCCCCGACTCCTTCCAGCTGCAGCCCAAGCCCCCGGAGTTGGCGGCTCCAGCCCTGCAATTCTCCAGCACTTAAAGCAAAAATAAAAGGCTGCCAGCAGCTGGCGTTCTGGGTGGTAGCAGCCGCGCCGCCCCTGCCCCGACCCTGTGCCTCTGGGCTCTTGGTTCCGGGCCAAGCTGGGCCAGGCTGCCACTCAGGCCTGGGAGGGCTGAGGAGGCCTAGGGGGGCCGAGGGGAGCTGGCTCTATCCAGCCTCTTCCTGGGACGAAGGCGGGCGAGGCCCGGAGTGTGGGGCCCGACTGGTCCCGTGGAGGCAGACGAGGATGGACGCCTGTGATGCCCGAGGTGCCAGGATCCTGGCGCAGGCGAGGGCTCCACAGCAGGGCTTCCCAGGGGCCTGGGCTCTGGCCTTGTGGGAGCGGGGCATGGACGGGACCCTGGAGCGCCGTTGCATGACAGCCTGGGGACCAGCCCCTGTTCTTTCCGGCCTTTCCCTTCCCTTCTCAGAGAGCCCTGGAGATCCTGGCCCGTTGAATATGCGTGACGTTGGAATTGAGCGTTATCACACCTTCACGGGTGAACTCTCCGCGGGCACCTGCGCTTTGCCCTGGGGCCGGGCTGCTGGCTGATGTCCGGGTGGCGGGGGCGGGTGGGGAGGGGCAGAAACCAGCGGACAGAGACATGAAGGAGCCTGGGCTTTGTCGCGTCGTTTCGTTAATTCTTCCAGTGTTTAGTGGCCAGCGTGTCGCGTGCTCGTGGTAAAGCATCAAACAAATGCAAGGCTAGAAAGGGAATTTCGTTCGCAAACCCTGTCTCCCCCTCACCACCCCCCAGAGCCTCATGCTCTTGAGGCGACTGTCATTAGAGACGCTTCCGGATGGTCTGAGGGCTTCACGACCGTGTGGCTGTGGCTCCGCACTCAAGCCAGCGTTGGCACGTCCCTTGCTGTCGCCCGTCCCCTCTCTCCCTTTCTGGGTTTCCTCTACTCTTCATCCCTCGGAGGCTGCAGGCGTGGGTGGACCCAGGGGCTTCCTCGCACTCTCTCTGTTGGTGGCCGAGGGCTCGCGGGGTCCCGGGACTGTGGTGACCGCCTTCAGGGTTTGGCCCCTGGTTGGGTCACGGCCTCCTGGCGACCGGGAACCTGGGACTGCGGGCCTGGCGTGTGTCAGCTCCGGGGAGGGGCTGGGTCTTTGCTGGGTACCTGCTTCCTCAGACCTCTTGGGAGGCCTTTGGAGAATCTGGATCCCCTGTTCTGTCCCCGGAAGTTCTGGTTCCGAGGGCCTGGGCGGAGACTGAGAGTGTAGTTTCCCGTCTTCCTAGCAGTGCTGCCGCCACCTTAGCCCCCACAGGGCAGCCTCCTGCTGCCGCCAAGTCCCCGACCCCATCTCTGTTGGGGACTCGGTCACCCCCTGAGCCATCTCTGAGCTGCATCAGCTTTGAGAGGAATCGGAAGGGCCCCCGCCTGGGCCCCCCGAGGGCCTCTGTGGAAAGGACCCAAGAGGCTAAGAGGAGAGGGTATGAGCCACACACCCCACTTGCTCGTCTTGAGCCTCCTTGCCCTCCCGCCCCCGCCCCCGGCTTGTAAGTGTCATGCTGCTGTCTGGGAATTCGTTTTCTTGGCCTCTTTCTGCCTCAGCACTGTGGTCGAGGCAGCCAGGGTGGTGCCGTCTCTCCCCACCCCCCGCCCCTCTGCCCTGCAGGCCGGAGGCTCGACCGTGCCCATGGCCGCAGCCTGCTGTGCCTCAAGCTGTCAGCCGCACCTGCCGGGCCAGGGCGGCCAGGTTCCCCCCAGGCCCCAGGAGCCTTCAGGACCACTGGAGGGGAGGCCTCCAGCAGCCCCTGGGGCAGCCACAGCGTGGCCCAGCCCCTCCCGGGGGGCTTCGTCGCAGAGGAGACCCCTGCCACCCTCTTCCTGTCTTGCTGGCCCTGCCGGCCACAGGCTCTCAGCCCTCACGGGGCCTGGCCGTGGTCCTACAGCAGATGCCCTGGCCCCGAGGCTCCCGAGCCAGGTGACCAGGGTCCTGTCCAGACCCAGCAGCCCCCCTGGTGGGTCTCGGGACCTCCAGTCACTGTGCCACAGGTCAAGCCTGGTGGGCGGTCAGTGGAGGGGGGACAGCACCTGGGGAGCTGCAGCCCGAGCCTGTGGCCTCGGTCTGCTCACCTGGGAACTGGGACCATGAGGGCAAGTACACCTGACATTGCGTCTGCACTGCTCTGCCCGGGGACCGTCTGTCACCCAGGTCCAGAGCAGAAAAGAGGCTGGAAAACCGGGAGCAGGGCATCTGCATTGCTTTCTCGCGGCTGCTGTCAGTAGCCACCACAGCTGGGTGCCTTAAGACAGCACAGCCCTGGAGGCCAGAGCCTGAGATCAAGATGCTGGGAGGCCCTGGGGGGGCCGGCTCAGGC
The DNA here is from genome assembly GCF_016906955.1 of Phacochoerus africanus. NCBI lineage: Eukaryota > Metazoa > Chordata > Mammalia > Artiodactyla > Suidae > Phacochoerus > Phacochoerus africanus. The sequence goes on from NC_062557.1 coordinate 60,839,698, forward strand.
CTCTCTCCACGCCCCTGGCTGCCAGCGGCCGTGGGGCTCCGTGGCTCGCAGCCGCATCCTCACGCGCATCCTCTGCGCCCGCCTCCCGCGGGCTTTGGCTCCTTGCCTCTCCTCTCCTCTCCTCTCCTGAGGACGCTTGTCGTTGGCTTCAGGTTCGCCCACATCCAGGAGGGCCTCGTGTCCAGGCCCTCGGTCCAGTTACGTCCACACAGACCCTTCATCGAAGTGCGGCACATTCACAGGTGCCTGGGGAGCCGTCACTGAACCACTGCCCACAGTCCACCTGGATATGCCGCCCTGGGTCCTCACGTCTTTTTAAGAAGAAAAAAATGGCAGCAGTGTGTCTGGGAGGCACAGGCACATGTGCTTGGCCTCCGCTGCTTACCTGCTGTGTGTCCTTGGGCAGCGTGCTCAGCTGTTCTGTGTCTCTCAGTTTGTTCATCTGCAAACTCGGTCCCGCTGGGCGTCAAGGACCGGTCGGAGGAAACGCTCAGGACTGTGTTGTAGCTACCACCTTTTACTGGTACCCCAGTCGGCTGCATGACGTGCGGATGCCCCTGGTATTCCTGGCGCTGGGCTGGATTCCGTTTCAACAGCCCTTGGCCATCGTCGCATAAAACGATGCCACAGACACCTGGGTTGGGGGGGGCGTTGTGCCAGAGCCGTCCAAGCAGAAAGCTCTGGATGTGGGCCTGCTGGGTCAGAGGGTGTGTGCCTTCGTGACTTTCGGAGCTGCCCCCGCTGGGCCCTCCAGAAGCGTTCACCTGTTCCCCGCCCCTCGGAGCGCTGAGCGTGCCTGGGTCCCACTGTGGCCGCGGCCATCCTGCCTCCTCTTCGGTGGCATTCCTTGGTTTCTCTCGTTCTAGAGCCAGTGGAGCGTCTTTTCACGCCGAACCCCTCTCTCGTTCCCTCGCTGGCTGCTGCATCCCTGCGGAGAAGTTAGTTCCCTGAGTCTCATCTCCCCCCGGGTGGAGGTCTCTGGGTTTGGGGCGGTGCTCCAGCACTCCTGCTGGGTGCGGCGCCCTTTCTCATCCTAGCGGGTCCTCCTGAGGAGCCTCAGGGTTGGGGAGCAGCTGCCGCATTTCCAGGGGCCAGCGGAGGGAGGGGGCTGGGGTTCACTCCTGCCGGCCCTCTGCTGGCCCCATCCCCGGGTGGCCGGGCGGGGTCCCTCTGGAGGTGGCTGGCGCACTGCTGAGCCTCTGTGATCCCCTGGCCTGAGGCCACGTGGCCCTGGCGCCTCGGTGCCCTTGGCCCTTCCCTTGGTTCCCGCTGACCGTCAGGATGTTTTGGGGGCTGCATCAAAATGCCTGCCTGTGGGGCGTTCAGCAGCCGGGCTGTCACTGGTGCCTTCACTTCTCAGGAAGTGCCGTGATGTTTCACTGAGACTCGGCACCCAAGCATCGTAATGGAAATGACTGTTTACCGCGTGCCTTCTGGTGCCAGGCGCTGCGCCCGTGCTTCCCCAACATCATCTCATTGAATTCTCAACGCGTCCTGGGGAGGAGCAGGGCTTGAGGAGGAGGCCTGAGGGGGGCGGGTGGCCAGAGGGCATTTCAGCCCAGCCGGAGAAGCCAGGTGGGGCTCAGTTTCCTGCAGAGGCACGGGGTCCTCTCAGAAGGGTGCGCCCTGCTGGCTCACCTTTGGGTGGAGGCCAGGACCTGGGCTGAGGATCCGGCAGGTGCAGTGCTGGGCCTGGGCCGGGTGGGCTGGATTGAGATGGGGCTGCCCTGCCCCCAGTTGCCTTGTGACGCCAGGCAAGTGCGTCACCTCAGGCTCGCTTCCCTACTCTGGGAAGTGGGGCGAGGTCTGTGGTTTTGTGAGCAGGTGTCTGGAGAGGAAGGGTCTCAGCGTCCCATCCATTTTACAGGTGGAGAAACTGAGGCCCAAAGAGGGGGAGGGGCTGAATAACCTGGGGACCCCCATCCCCTGTGAGCTCAGCTGCACAACACGGGGCTCGTCCGGTCTCCCTCGTTTTTAGCCCACGGAACCAGGGTAGAAGGATGCCCCGTTGTCTGAGCACCTGCTGTGTGCTGGGAGGCTCGTGCAAGGGAAAGATTTAGACCAAGGCCCTGCTGAAGTTCTCGGGCTGGGGGCCACCCCCCTCCCTCCATGTCTTAGGCGGAGGTGGGGCTCACGTCTCCCCATCAGCCCCTTGTCCCCGGACCCGCCGCCCCCCCGCCCAGCCCCCCATGGCTGAGTTTGTGCTTCTGTGGCGCACAGAGGTGGGTGGCCGAGTCCACAAACCCGTCCGTGAAGGCCGCTCGATGACCCAGGATGTGGCGGTGCGGCTTCATTCACTCGCCCGCGTAACTGTGGACCAAAGTTAAATGAATCCACGTGGCCTGAGCGGACGTCTCTGCAGAGGGCAGGGGTTCTGGGGCTGGTGGAGCAGAGAAGGCAGCTGTGGCACCCGCACCTCCTAGGTGGGTGTCCAGCCAGTGGACCTTCGAGAGCCGTTCAGAACCATCCCTGGTGCCCTGGTCCCCCGCCACCTGCCCCTGGAGCTCACCCTGACCCTCCTGGACACGCAGGAAACGAGGTTTCAGGGACCTGAAGCCCAGAGTCCTTAAAATTAGAAACTGCTGGAGTTCCCATCGTGGCGCAGTGGTTAACGAATCCGACTAGGAACCATGAGGTTGCGGGTTCGGTCCCTGCCCTTGCTCAGTGCGTTAACGATCCGGCGTTGCCGTGAGCTGTGGTGTAGGTTGCAGACGCGGCTCGGATCCCGCGTTGCTGTGGCTCTGGCGTAGGCCGGTGGCTACAGCTCCGATTGGACCCCTAGCCTGGGAATCTCCATATGCCACGGGAGCGGCCGGAAGAAATAGCAAAAAGACCAAAAAAAAAAAATTAGAAACTGCTGCTTTGAAAAGATGGTATCAAGAGAATGAGCAGACGCACTCAAGCTACAGACTAGGAGCAAATATTTGCAAAGGACACACCCGACCGAGGACCGTTATCCAAAATATTACAAAGTGCTATTCAAACTCAATAGCAAACAACATGAGGAAAAAATGAGCCGAAGCCTTGAAGAGGCCCTCCGCAACGAAGACGTGCCAATGGCAGGTCAACACATGAGAAGACGCGCCACGTCATGCGTCAGCAGGGAGACGTGGATTAAAACAACCACCGGTCTACACACCTTTAGAGAGGCCGGGGGCGGGTGGAGCAGGAGGAACCGATCCCTGCTGGCGGGAATGAGAAGCCGTACCGTCGCTTTGGAAGAGAGTTTCGCGGTTTCTTACAGAACTAAACATCCTCTTGCCGTGTGATCCGGCAGGGATGCCCCCTGGTAGCTGCCCAAGGAGGCCGGAAACGTACCTCCACACAAAAACCCGCCCGTGGAGGGTGATGGCAGCGTGATTCGTGGTTGCCGAAACTTGGAGGCGACCCAGATTTTCTTCAGGAGGTGAATAGAAACACGCGGGGCGGCCTGACGGCGGCGTGTCCTTCAGCGCCAGAAAGAAGTGAGCTGTCGAGCTGTGCAAAGGCCGAGCAGCCCTAGGCGCACACGACTAAGACGAAGGAGCCAGCCCTCCGGGACGACCCGCTGCGCGATGGCAGCTCTGGCGTCTGGGAGCGGCAGAACTCTGGAAACGGCAGGGAGCCCGGCAGTGGCCAGGGGTGGAGGATGGCGATGGACGGGCAGAGCACGGGGCTTTAGGGCAGCGGGGCTGTTCTGGGCGATTCTGCCACGCTGGGCGCAGGGCTTTGTACCTTTGTCCAAACCGCAGAGAGCGCCGTGCGGAGCGAGCCCTAAGGTAAACCCTGGACTTGGGGTGATGACGTGTCAACGTGGCTTCATCGATGGCAGCAGGTGCCTCGCTCTGTTGAGGAATGTTGGTGATGGGGGGACGCTGTGCACGGGTGGGGCGGTGTGGGAGCCCCCGCACCCTCCCCTGAAGTTGGTGATAAATCTAAAACTGCTCTGAAACCTACTCTTGGGACAAAAAGGGAATCCCTGCCCTCGTGTGTTAGCAGGTGTAGACCCCTGACTTAGTGACTGTGGAACCGTGAGAGAAGGGGCCCGGAGGGCCGGGAGGGCCAGGAGGCAGAGGTGACACGCACAGCAGATTCCAGGGACGGCGCCGTGGCCGTGGAGCGCGGGGGGTGCCAGTTCCGCCTCGAGGCTTGGCGTTTTTTCTTTCCCGTGCTGTGCGGCTGCGAGGAGTTGGCTCTTGCTCTGTGTCCCAGTCCGTCGTTTGAACCAAGGCGACCTGTGTTGAGTCCGTGTCCTGGGGGGGAGGCGGGAGTAATGGGAGCCCAGCCTCACCCTCCTCCAGGGTCCCGCAGGCCCTGCACACAGTAGGCGCTCAGCGTGTGCTCACTTGAGGGTTGCGGATGTGGGTGTGTGTACCCAGCAGGGCCCTGTCCAGCAGGGGAGGGTGCGTCTGCCTGCTGCCGTGAGGACGGAAAGGCAGGCAGGGGACAGGAGCCCCCTCCCTCTGCACCCCCCCAAAGGCTGCAGCTGCTCCACGCGGGTGGCGTGGGCCCAGCTGATCCCCCAGCCCCTAATCAGCCTGTCAGCACCGAGGAGCCGGCAGGGGCCCCATCAGCGCTGCGCCGGTGCCTCGATTTGGACAAGGTCCAAGCCGCCTGGCTCCCCCCTGGCCCTGAGACGCTGGTGCTGTGGGTGGAGGGTCTCACGGGCCCCCGCCCTCCTGGGTGTCCCCCCCCTCCTCACAGCACAGCAGCCTCGGGGGTTTGGAGGGCAGGGCTCGGGACCAGCCGTGTGGCTGGGGTCGTGCTATCTGCATGGGCACTGGGAAGCGGGCGCTTGGCTGCGTGTGTGCTGCAGCTGTGCTGGGGCCCTGACTGTGTGGAGGGCATGTGTCTGAGTGTGTAAACAGGGGTGAGGAGGCATGTGCTGTGACCGGTGGACTGGGTGTGACCGTGGCATGGGGCGGGGTGGGGGGGGGAAGGGCAGTGCTCTGACCCCGAGAAACTTCTGGCCCCTCCTGTGCAGCCCACCACACTCTCAGGGGCCGGGGCTGCGTCTGGACCAGGACTGGAGGTTCCGTTTGGCACGTTCTTTCCCAGGGTGACCCTGGGAGGTGCTGATGCTCATCCTAGCCCCGTTTACAGACGCAGGCATGAGGCTCTGAGAGGTTTATGGGGGCTCCTCTGAGCCCTGGTCTCGGGGTCTGGCTCTAGCTGATGGGGTAGCCTTAGGAGCCTGGCTGTAGGCCCTGCCAGGCCTGGCCCTGCTTGCCCCAGCCCAGGCTGCCCTCCCTCGAGGGCACAGTCTTGGCAGCTCCCTGCTTTTGTGCAGGGTCGGGGGTGCCTTTTCTTTTTTCTTTTTTATCTTTTTAGGGTCACACCCATGGCACATGGAGGTTCCCAGCCTCGGGGTAGAATCGGAGCTGTAGCCGCCTGCCTACACCTCAGCCACAGCAACGCGGGGTCTGAGCTGCATCTGTGGCCTACACCACAGCTCATGGCAATGATGGATCCTTAACCCACTGAGCAAGGCCAGGGACTGAACCCGTGTCCTCATGGATGCTAGTCAGATGTGTTTCCGCTGGTGGGAACTCTTGCCTTTTCTTTCTTGCTCATGAGGCATCACTGTCCACTGGCGGTCCATCTGGGGCCAGACCCTTTAATGCTGTGGGCCTCTCTGGGCTGACCTGCTGGTAGGAGGTGGAAACCGGATGGTGGGAGGCTGGGGAACCCCTGCCCCCATCTGTCCACAGCTGATGGCCGAGTGCCGGCTCTGCCAGTGCCAGGCTTGTCTTAGTCCCCGTAGGACCCATTACACAGATGAGGCCACAGAGGCCGGAGTGTGCAGGTCAGCCCCATAAGCCTGACGTCTGTCCCCACACCCCCACTATTCCAACTTTCAGCCCCCACGTCAACCTCCGAGGACCCCGTGTTTGGGGCCAGTGGCTGGCAGAATGTGCCTGGAGGGGCGCCCTCACTGTGGGGCGTCGCTGGTCACTAGGACTGGCCTCTGCTGCCAGCCCTCCTGGAGGAGGGGCCTTAGGAGCCCGGCTACAGCCCACACGGTGTCTCCAGTGTTCACGGGCCGCCTCCCTGGGGCTCAGCTCCCTCCTGGGTGAACGTAGACCTTTGCAGCTTGAGTGGGCCCCCCAGGTAAAGTCCTTGGGTCCCAGGTCTGGCGTGTTGTGGGCAGGTGTAAGCAGTCTTTGTGGGCTCTGCGCACAAGTCAGCCCTTGCTCTGCGCCTGGCCTGCGCTGCGTGACTCCAGATGAGTCAGATCTCGAAGCTCAGGTCTCCGGGTTGGGAGAGCCCTGGTGTGGTCAGGGCTGTGACAGAGAGAAACTCCGGGGCCCAGAGGGTTGGGGGAGGCCCCAAACCCAGCCCGAGGACCGGGCCAGAAGTTGGCTAGCAGTGGGCATCCTGCAGGTGGGGACTGGCAGGGAGCATGGTGCCAGATGTGAGCCGTCAGAAAACGGTGGCTCATTTTCTTTCCAGAAGCTCCTTCTGGGCCCTGCTGGGGGCCACAGAAAAGAGGTGCCTGGAAATGCTTGGGGACTCCTGGGGCCGGCAGGCCTGAAAACAGACCACGAGCACACAGTGTGGCCAGGGCTGGAACGGATGGGTCCTCTCCGCAGTGCCTGGCACAGAGATGCCGCTGGTAATGTGGTGACGGTAACACTGCTGTCTGCCAGGCGTGGTGCCAGGCTCTGCGTGAACTCATCTGTCCCCGCAAGAGTCACGTCTTCCCCGTGTTAGACGGGGACCTGAGGCCCAGGGAGGTGAAGCCACCTGCCCAAGTTCTTGCCACGTCTGATTTGAACGAAGTCGGTGCGCCGGCGGGGGCTGTGGACTGTCTGGGGGAGGGGGTGCTGTTCTGGCTGCGGCTGAGGCGGGGAGAGTGTGGGGGGTGCCGTGCCATGTGGCCCTGGCACCGCCCTCTCTGGTTCCTGGCAGGCAGGCACAGGCTTGGGGTGTCTCTTAGGGGTGCCCACTGCCCTGGCCTTGGGGTCAGGGTGGGGTGAGGGGCTGTTCGGCTCTCACGTGCCGAGGCTGGAGCCAGGTCTCGCACACACCTGGGCAGCCCGGGGGAGAAGGCAAGGCACACTTAGCCGACAGGCAGGGACGCGGAGGCTCGGAGAGGAGGCTGCCACGGTGAGAGACACACACCAGAGAGTTGGAATTTGAACTCGGAACCAGTGCACCGCCACGTCCGTTTAGCTCGCGTTTAAGCAGGTGGGCAGCTTTGTGCTTTGCAGACAATGTGAATGCCACCTGCTGTGGCCACTTGCCGGGCAATGACTGTGCGAAGACCCTGTGTGGGGCACCAAGTCTTGAAGGCCCACCTCGCCCCCCTCCAAAGGCCTGTCAGTGCCCATTTGACAGCTGCGGACACTGAGGCCCCAAGAGGCAGCCAGAGCTCTAGCCAGCTGAGTTCCCGGGATCTCAGGAGAAGCCAGGGGTTGTGGCATGCCCCTGGGATTGGCAGGTGAAGGGCCCCTTCTCTGTGAGGGTGATGGCAGGAGGTCAGTGCTAGGGGGACTTCACACCGTCCCCGTGCTGACGGCTGAGCCAGGCCAGCCGGCCCTCCATTTGGTGTCTGGATGGGGGCTGGGCAGAGAGCCAGGGTCACCTCCCCAGGTCAAGGCCCCCCACCTGGCTTAACTTCAGGTAGCAGGGGGGACAGGGTGCCCTGAGCCATTCTAACCCCCCCCGGGGCTGCTCCTGGATGCATGGAGGCCTCAGCCAGGCCGTGGATTGGGGCACAGCATCAGGCAAGGTCATAGCCTGGCTTCCATTCGTGGCTGTGTGACCTCAGCAAATCATGTTACCTCTCTGAGCCTCCGTTTCCTCTTCTGTAAAGCAGGGGTCGTAACAACACCCACCTCAGAGGGGACCCTACAAGGGAGGTCAAATGCTGTGCAGTAAAGGCCCTGGCTTTGGAGCCACTTGACTGGCTTTAGCCCCCACCTCTGCGTCTGGCAGGCTGTGTGGCCTCGGGTAAGTCACCATAGTTCTCTGAGCCTTTTTCCTCATCTGTTGGATATGGATAATAGCAGACTCTTCCTTCTAGGGCTGTCTCTGGACACGATGAGGCAGGCATGGCACAGCCTGTGCATATGTGAGCAGAGGTTCTGCCACAGGCTCTGGAGCAAGGGCGCCTGGTGGCAGCGTCCACCTCCCAGACCCTGGCGTGCAGGGGGGGTTTGGCTCCTGGCTGCCGGGAGCGAGTGCCATGGTTCTGTCCCCATGCACTGGGTCTGATGAAGCATAAATAGCCCGCAGTGTCTGTGAGCGAGGGTAGGGAAGCGTCTGTGGCCGGGCCCTCCCTCCCCACCTGGCAGAGGCAGCAAGGCTGCTGAGCTGGCCGCGGGGATGAGAAGGAGCAGGAGCTCCTGAATAAGTCATCACACGATCTGGGCTAATGCACTGGCCATGAGGCAACGTGCAATTTGTGCCTTAATTGTCCAGACAGGGTGACTTCTGTGCCCCTGGTCCGCTAAGTGCCTGGTGTCTAGGGCGCCCCCTTCTGGGGCTTGGTGGATCTGCCGGGGGCCCACCTGGTCCCCAGTTGCTGCCCTCCCAGATGGGCCCCCCCACCCCAAGACTCTGATGGGATCCCACATCCGGGACACATCAGATCCCACATCCGAGACTGTCAGGGACTGTCAGCCCTCTGGGTCCTCGGACCTGGGTCCTGGCTCCAGCAGCCCTCGCCTGGGTTGGGGGCCGGCAGGCTGGGCTGGGGGGAGCTGTGCGTGGAGCCTGGGACTGAGCTCCCCCCTCCCAGCCACAGAGCTCTCCTCTTTGTACCCTGCGGTTTGATTTTCTTTTTTTCTTTTTTTGCTTTTGAACTGAGGCTGTCCCAGCTTAGCCAGATCCTGCCCTGTTACCAAGGTGACCAGACCATCTCCGCCGTGGCCACTGCCGGGGTTGGGCGAGAGACCTGGGTGCATGCACACGCATATGGCCTGAACATGCATGTGTGCTTGTGCTGTGCCTTGTACACACGTGTGCACACACAAGGCTCTAGCGTAGGCATATGCGTGTGCAAGAGCAGACAGGCGGAGACTCAGCCCAGGGTGTGCAGTCTCGGCGTGGTGTTTGCATGAGGACACCGTCTCTGTCGCTTTGTGTGTGTTCCCTCGGAGGACGGGGTGCACAGCCAGCATGTGCTGCCCCCAGGCACGCGCCCTCTGTGTGTGAGCAGCGGGCTGTCCGCTTCATCCCTTGCGCCTGGTCTCTGCGTCAGCACACCGGGTCTGGCCACACAGCTGTGGGGTGAACATGTCCCGTGCCTGCCCGCTGTCCTTGGTGACCCCGCCTCCACCCGCTGTGGCCCCCACCTTCAGCACTGCCCGCCGCTCTGGAGGCTCCTTTGCTCCCAGGAGGATAACCGGGGTGAGCATCCTAGGCGCCCGCTCGGACTGCCGTCCCTCTGGCATCACCTCCAAAATAAGCCACCTGCTCCCAGATCCTTGGCTCAGGATCCGTTTCTGGGGAAGCAAGTGGAGCCAGGTCTGCGCGCAGCCTGACGCTCCTAGAATGACGCGCACCCACTCCCCAGACTGTGCGCCTGTGCCGGACGTGTGCACACAGCAGCGCCCTTGCTGGACCCTGACCTGGGCCCTTGGCCTAGACGAGCAGCTGCCCTAGGCAGGCAGTAGAACTGGGCGCCTTTTACAGATGTGGGGCCAGAGGCAAAGGTTAATCATATGAACACGTGCCTTGGAGGTGGAGGCAGGGCCGTGAGGGTAGGCAGCAGCTGGACCCTGCGCAGGAGGAGGCCACGCCCCCACGCCCCCCCTGCTGGCTGGCATGGAGATGAAGGTGGGGGCAGCCTCATCACCCATGCTGGCCACTAGGTGCACGTGACCTCTTCAGGATGCCAGCTTGAGGAGGGACAGCCCCAGGCACTGACCAGCCGGCCTTGGGCCACTGGATTCTCTCTCTCTCACCTGCTTCTTCCTCGTGGGGAGTGTCCTATAGGGTTGTTGAGAGGTGCACACAGGTGGTGCTAAATAAAAGCTTCAGGCGTACGAAGGCTTCCCCTGGGGCTCTCCGTGGCCATCCCTCCTGCTCTTGGGGCAGAGACCCGCTGCTCACTCCTTCTGCGCTAGGAGCCCCCCCCCCCCGCCCCACCCCCAGTCTACTTCCTCTTCCTGGGCACAGGCCTGGGGAGGGCCAGTGTTCAAGGCCACATAGCACCGGGCCCCTGCCCCACCAGTCGTGGGCTCTCAGCAGCCCCTCCTTCCCCACAGCACCAGGCAACATGAGGGGGAGGCAGCCAGGGAAGGCTTCCTGTAGGAGGGGCCCTGAGCCTCTTGGAGAGATTGTGGTTTCTCCTGGAGGTCTCAGGGCCAGACATGCGGTCAAGTCCTAGGTCTCTGTTCCGACGGCCCTGCAGCTGGATTCAGTTGATTCCGCTCCCAGCTCTGTGCAGGACCGGCTCTGTGGCCCCCGGCAGGGTGCTCACCCTCTCTGAGCCCTGGCCTGCTGCTACTGTGCAAAGGAACCGTAGCATGAACTGGCATAGCTGGTGTCACAGTGTCCATGTGGGTGCACGGTTCCAGCGGCTGGAGTTGGAAGAGCGTGTGAGGCTGCAGTGGGTCAGAAGGTCAGTCACCCTCTAGCTTCGTCCTCCCATCCCGAGCGTCCGTCTCCTCGTGCCATCAGGCCGAGGAGGACCTGTACCTCACCCAGGACGAGATGATGCTGAGAATTGCATCTGCTGATGCAAGGGTGCTGCTGTCACTCTTCCCTGCATTCTAGAAAAATCCTCGGGTTCGCGTTGGTGGCCTGGGCCCTGGGAGGGACTCCCTGTGACTTTGGGTTTGACCTGAGACGTTGTGGGTGGGTGCCAAGCTGCCTCCCACCCAGAGGTCATCTCACCTCTTGGCCACCCCCTTCCTGCCGCGGGCCCTCTGCCTGGAGCCTGTTCGGGGGCCCTGGCACCCGGCTCTCCGCCAGCCGGCCCGCACTTCCCCAGGCCGGGCAGCACCTGCTACAGCTGGGTCCCTCCTCATTTGTTCATTTTCTCCCGAAGGGTCTGTCTGTCATCCTACCTGATACGAACACCGAGGGGCAGGCGCTTTCGCCGCCCGTTCACACCGCACTTGGTGCTCGAGGGAGCTGCTTGTGGATCAAACGAACAGGCAAAGTGCGAAGAGGCGGCGGGTTACCCCCACCTGCAGGCGAGGCCCCCGTCTCCACCTGGCTGCCTGTAGACGCTTTCTGATACCCACTCGCTCAGGGTAACGCTTTCAAATGCAGGAGAAAACCCGCGTACAAGAGGAAACAGAGACACGAGCTTCTTGTGAAAGCAGGATTTGAAAACGTGTGAGACAGTGATGAGCAGGCCGTTGTTGAAAAGCCCCTCAGACAGAGGTCAAGACCCAGCAGAGGCTGTGGCCAGGGCCTCCCTGCCTCCACGCATCGCAGAGGGAGCCGTGTCCACTTTGCCGAGAAAAGGGGGTGTCCGCGTTTTCCCATGAGTGTAGAGTTCACGCCGCCTTGGGGCCCACCCATCTCTGGGTCCCCGAGGAGGACCTCCTGGCACGCGCCACCTTGGGGCGGGGGCCACACAGCCTGCAGGGATGGGGGCAGCCTGCTCACCTGACCGCTCTGCCGGCCTGGAGGACATTTCCTGCCCTGTGGGCTGGCCCAGCTCTGAGGGGACGCTGACGACAGCCATGCCCCCGTCCTGCAGGGGTCCCCTGCTGTGAGCAGTTCCCATGGGAGAAGGTGGGAGACCCCGCTCCCTGTAGCAAGGGGAGCAGGGACCAGAGGGGGAAGTGACAGGGCCGGGCCCCAGGCAGGTTGAGGCCGGAGTGGTCTTGGGATAGCCTGACGCCCCGCCTGCCATCTTGCAGTGCAGGCCCTCGAGGGCGCTCTCAGGTCACAGGGGCAAAATCATGAGGGGCCTTCTGAGGCCTGGTTCCTGTTGCCCTCAGCCTCCTCCCAGGCCCTGGCCCCAGCCTCACGGGAGAGATTTGGAGGGATAGGAGTGGAGGCATGGAATTGGGTATTGAAGGATGCATAGGCGTTTGAGGGAGCATGAGGAAGAAAGGGCTGTGGGCAGAGGGTCTGGCCTGTGGCACGGCAGGAGGTGGGAGGCCTTTCCTCCAGTGCCGTCTCTGTGGATTGTTACGGCCCCTGGCAGATGAGCGACAGGAGACTCCGGTGCTCCCCCGGCCTGACGGCCGCCACCTCACCCCGGAACCCTCTGGCCCAGCCTCCCCGCCTCCCCCCCAACCCCGAACACTTGGAAAGGAGCGACGTTCCAGCCTTTATCCTGGTGTTTCCACGAATCCTGCCCCCGCGTTCTCTCCTCCACAGGTCTCAAGTCCACTGGCAGCCCCCTCAGCGAGGCCTTTCCCGACCTCTGGAGTTACTCGGCTTCTTTCTCCCCAGCATGTTTTCCGCCTGCCCTGCCTACCAGCGTGTGTCGGCCCGTGGCGGGCTCAGCAGGTGTCTTCCCAGTGCTGGCTGGATGCTCAGTGCAGCTCTGGAGAGCAGGTGGGCTGAGGCCTTGGCCTCGCTCCTGGAGCTGAGCTATAAAGGGGCCCTCGGGTCCCCCAGAAGGCCCACCTATTGTCCCGGACTCCTGAGCTCAGGCCACGCCAGGGTGAACCTGGCCCCCCGGAGGTCTGTCAGGCCGCCTAGAGCATTTTCTGATCCCAAAATAAAGCCAGATTTACGAAACGAGGAGGAAAAGGGAAGCTAAGAAAACCGCTGTCCCCGTGCCCTCAGCAGGTCCCTGGGGACGGAGGCCAGGGGCCCAGGCATCACCCTGGGCTCAGCCTGCTCCGAAGAAAGCAGCCGGCCCCTCTGTCTCTCTGGACGCAGAGGGACAGAGGCAGGACACCGGGGGCTGGGCTCAGCCCTGCAGCTCCTGTCTCCTCCTCTGTCAGAGACCCTTGGCCGCTTCGAACACCCTCAGGTCCGACACCAGGCGCCCCGCAGAACTGGTTCAGGTCCAGGGGGCTTGGGCAGCAGCACCGGGGCCGGACATCTTGGGCGCTGCGTAGAGGAGGCGTCCTTTGAGCTTGAAAGATGCGTTGCTTTCTGGGCGGCAGAGCAAGGCATTGCAGGGCGACGGGCTCTGAGGCGTGGACAGTCCTGAGACGTGGCTCACTGGGGATCACGTGGTCGCGTGACCACGTGACCTCAGCAGGGCGCCAGCCCCAGCGCGCGCCTCATCCCGACTGTGTCCTTCTCTCTCGCTGACACTGAAGGACCTTTTATGCATCGAGTAATCAATCCTTTTTATAACAGACACGTATCGTTGGCCCTTTATTTTGCTTATAACGGGGTTTGATAAACAACCTCCCCAGTGTTTTTACGTGGGCAGATTTTCCAGACTTTTCCAGGTGGCTCCTTGTCACTGTGTCCGAGGCCTCTTCTCTCCTGTGCACATGCTGGGCACTTAGAAAACGTCTGAGGCTCGAATTAAGTTGAAGCTTGAAAAACTACAGCTGGGGTTCCCGTTGGGGCGCAGTGGAAACAAATCTGTCTAGGAACCACGAGGTCGCGGGTTCAATCCCTGGCCTCGTCCAGTGGGAGAAGGATCTGGCATTGCCATGAGCTGTGGTGTAGGTCGTAGACGCGGCTCCGATCCCGTGTGGCTATGGCTGTGGTGTAGGCCGACAGCTGTAGCTCTGATTCGACCCCTAGCCTGGAGACCTCTGTAGGCTGCGGGCGTGGCCCTAAAAAGTAAAACAAAAAGCCCCAAACCTACAGCGGGAAGAAAACTAGCCACCATGTGCCTCCGCCCTCTGGATCCCTCCCTCGGAGTCCCTTCCCACCGTGTCCGACGCTCACCCCTTCCTGCTTGGAGGGGAGCGTCAGTCCCCGACCACTCTGTGACCCCTCTTCAGTGTGAGTCAGGGGCTCAGGGATGCGACAGTGGGAGTGGCTGGGGGACCAGGAAATTTCCAGCGCCACGTGTTAACTTGATGAAACCCGGCAGAGAGAGAACATTATTGGTCTCAGCTGACAGGTGAGGAAATGGGCTCAGAGAGGTTATATGACTTGCCCAAGGTCACCCAGCAAGGGACAGAGGCAAGACTTGAACCCAAGCCATCTAGCCCTGAATTTATATTCTCAAACTATTCCCTACCCCCCCCCCCCGCCCCCCGCCGTTGGGGTCAAGTCCAAGCTCATTGAAATGATGTCCAGGGCCTCTCAGAGCCTCAGTTCCCCCCACATCAGCGCAACCTGCACTCGTGGGCACTCAGGACGCCTCTGCCCTCCCTGTCGTTAGGGTGACAGGGTGCCTGCCTCTCTCTACCCTCTCAGCCCCCAGTCCTTAGGACCGGAGTGTTGGGGCTGGAAGGACAGCCCCCTGTGTGCAGCCAGGAATAGGGAGGCGGAGAGCTGGGTGAGCCGTGCCCAAGGCCAGGCGCGAGGGCAGAGCTCACTGTGCCCTGCTCGGGCTCGGGCTCGGGCTCGGGCTAGTTGCTCTCCAGGAGACCCTTGCCCTCGGCGGCTCAGACACCCCCTGGGCTCCATGGCTCTGACTGCGGCCCTGACGACCCTGCTTGTTGTGATTGCTGGTCCCTTTGCTGTCTGCCTGCTTGGCAGGGCGACCCTTGCAGGCAGGGGCTTTCTCCACTCCATCCACAAGTCCCTGGACCCAGCTGAGGCCAGCATGGAGCAGGCCCTTGGGAAAGGCTGACGGCAAGAGGGAGACCCAGAGAGGGACAGGGCCCTGCCCCGGGTCACACAGTGAGTTCCGGCAGAACTGGGAGCCCCACGAAAACCCCTCCAGGTCCCACTTTCTCCTGGGACTCAAGCCCAGGAATGGGGCAGCGTCTGCAGTGGCCACTCTAGGAAAGGGTGCCCAGAGGCCTCTGGCCTCTGCTGCTCCCAGGGGCCTGGGGCCAAGGACACTCTGTCCCTCCTCCCCCTCCCCCCGAAGGATGTTCTCAAGATAAAAATACCCTCGGAAATGCTCCCCAGTGCCTGGCCTGACCTGTCGTCCACTCTGGGGGCCAGAACTTCCTGCCCTGGCTTCACCCCGGGGTCAGAGCAGGGACACCTGCCCCTCCCGGGCACTTGGCACAGCCTGTCCCTGTGTCGGTCAGTGCCTCCAGCCCCAACCCCCAGGGCACAGAATATGAGGGCCCCGAGGGGTCGCGGTCACTCGTGGTCAGGCTTGGCCTGACCTGCCGGCACTGACACCCCAGGCACAGAGGAACAGGGCGGCCAGGCCTCTGCCCGGTGGAGCCCAGGGCTCTCCTGCCTCGCTGCCTGTTACTCAGGCCGCACGGGAGGCCCAACTTTCCATCAGGCCGGAATCCTGAGCCGGTTGTCAGCTACTGGGAGGGCAGGCTCCTACCGAGCGTCTGCCGTGTGTGCCAGAGACCGGGGCACGGCCTGGCTTCACCCCTTCAGAGCTCCCCCCGAGGTAGGAGGGGTCTGCCCGTCAGCAGATGAGGAGCCTGAGGCCCAGGGAAGTTTCCAGAGGGAGCTGGGGGGGACCAGGGCTTGAACGCAGGACCGGGGGCTGCAGGAAAGGCTGTCCTCGCTGAGAACGGTGGTGGCAACAGAGCCACGCGGTGCAGGGCCTCTGCCCAGCGGCCCTCCCCCACCACCCTGCAGTTCAGGGGCCTCAGGGAGGGGAAGGGCCTCGCCTTGGCCGCTGGGATGGTGAAGGTGGCAGGCGCCCGGGGCTTCGCACACTTGCTGGCAGGCGGAGGACGTTTTGCTGGGAGGCTCAGGTCACCGCTGTGTCATGGGCAGACCTGCCCCCGCTCTAGACCACCCGGTCAAGGACTGTGACCACCAGCCAGGCTCGTGTTTGCGAGCTTTAGAGGGTTGGGCCCGCGCTCGCGGGCTGCGGCGGCCACTGCAGGGCAGAGGGAGCCGTCGACAGGGCGTCCGCCGTCCTGGGGTTTGTCTCCGAGCTGCCCCTCATCCCGTGGCTTTGTGACCTCGGACAGGTCACTTCTCTGCTCTGAGCCTCCGCTTCCTCCTGCGTAGAGAGGAGCTGGTTTTCCTTCCCTCCCGGGATTGGGCAAATCTGACCGGAATTACGGGTCCGGAGAAAAGCCCTTCCACGAAGTTGGGAGTCAGGAAGGAGAGAGCCTGGGGCTGGCCCGGCAGCCGAGAGGAAGTAAGGAGGGCGGGCTGGCCACCTGCTCCCCCTCGGCTTCTCTGCTTCCCTGTGGCCCCGTGCCCGTCTCTGCTCAGTTCCAGGTCTAGGTGACTCAGGGCCAGTGACCTCACTTCTCTTGGCCTCAGTTCCCGTCTGTCCCTCGTGGGGGCTGGAAAAGTTGGAGTCACCGAAGCTGGGCGCCCAGCATGTGGGCCGGGCACCGTGCGTGTCCACTCCAGGGGAAGGCAAGAAGTCAGCGACCTGGTAGAGTTCCTGTCGTGGCTCGGTGGTAACAAACCCGACTGGTACCCATGAGGATGCGGGTTCGATCCCTGGCCTCGCTCAGTGGGTTAAGGATCCGGCGTTGCCGTGATCCTTGGACCCCATCTTGCTGTGGCTGTGGATGTGGTGTAGACCAGCATCTGCCGCTTCGATCCGACCCCTTTTCTGGGAACTTCATATGCTGCAGGTGCAGCCCTAAAAAGACAAAAAAAAAAAAAAAAAGAAAGACATCAGCGACCTGGGAACAGGTCCTTGCCATGGAGTGTTCAGCTCTGTGAGGGGGGTCTGGGGTGGACCTTCCCTTGGGTTTTTTGTTTTTTTGTCTTTTTTAGGGCCACACCTGCGGTGTATGGAGGTTCCTAGGCTAGGGATCGACTCCGAGCTGTGGCTGCCGCCCTACGCCGCAGTCACAGCAACACGGGATCTGAGCTGCGTCTTCAAACTACACCACAGCTCACGGCAACACCAGATCCTTAACCCACTGAGCAAGGCCAGGGATCAAACTCCGCCTCCTCATGGATGCTAGTCGGGTTCATTAACCACCGAGCCACGGCCGGAACTACCCGCCTCAGTTTCGAGAGGGGAAGGGCTGGGAGGCCGTCAGAAGGCCCCGGGGCTGCTGCTCTGGGAGTGATGAGGGAGGGAAGCAGGGATCTGGGAACCCGGAGTCTTGAGCTGAGAGCCTGGCCCAGGGGCCAGCCGGGCCCTCCTCCGACGGAGGAAGCAGAGGGCTGGGCTCGGGGATGACCCACCCCAGGACACACAGCTTGGCGTGAACCCACTGTTGTCCTCCTCTGGGAGGCTTATGACTTGGCGGTGACTCACTGACAGTTCCTTTAATCCCGGCCAGAGAATCCAGTATTGCCATGGGGCACGCCCGCACTGGCTGTGGGAGGGTGGGTCCCTAAAACTCAGAGCCCCTGCCCACTGCCCTCTCCCTGCTGGAGAGGCGCACAGGGGTCTGGCCGTCCCAATGGGGCCCTGTGGCTGGTGCTCGGAAGGCTCTGGGGGTGGCAGCCAGGAGTGCAGGTGAGGCCCTGTGTCCTCTGTGGCCTTGGGGGGTGTTCCACGGCATCTCTGTTTCAGGAAGGGGAACAGCAGTGGCTCCAGCTTGGGGGTGTTGTCAGGCTGACACGAGTTGACATCTGTAAAGCACTTACCACCGGGTCTGGTGTGAGGAAGAGCCAATAATTTCCAGGTGTGACTTTCTCCGGGGGCCCGTCTTGCTCTGCCCTGCTCTGTTTCTGAGAGGTTGGGATGGGCCGACTCACAGACTGAAGGCTGGAGCATCGGGGGTGTGTGCTGGAGGCCCCCCGATCTCCCATGGGGTCCTGGGCGAAGCAAACAGAAATGGCGGTTCACGGGGAAATTTCTGCCTTTTGAGCCCCTCTAGGAGAATGGCGCTGTCTGCAGTAACTTGGCTTCGCTCTGTTAACTCTAGGGTCTTCCAGCCACTGAGTCCCCTCCAGCTGGTGCCTGGGAAATGGCAGCCGCTGCCAGCGCAGCCTTGAAGACAGTCGCTTGCCTGGTCAGCACTGTTACTTAGAAGAGAGGAGTTGGGAGGTAAGGTTGAGGTCACCGGTGCGCCCGTCCATCCAGTCAGCCATTCAACCAAACACTCGTGTGTGCGGCCACCTCCCACTCATCCATCTCCTCACCCACCCAGGCACCCACCCACCCACCTACTCAACTTCTCATTCACCCATCATCCATTAGTTCCACACATCCCCCATCTATGTCCCATCCGTCTATTCAACCTATCCAGCCATCTTTCCATCCATTCACCCCAGCCCCATTCATCTACTCATCCAATCACCCGTCTGTCTACTCACGCATGCACGCATCCATCCATCCATTCTTCTTTCCAGTGGTCCATTTATCCATCCATCCATCCATCCATTCATCTGTCCAGTGGTCCGTTTATCCATCCATCCATTTATCTGTCCAGTGGTCCGTTTATCTCTCTGTCCATCCATCCACCCATCTATTTATCTGTCCATCCATCCATTTATCCATCCATTCACCTGTCCATTTCTCTCTCTATCCATCCATCTCTCCATCCTTCCATCCATTCATCTGTCCATCCATCCATCCATTTATCCATCTGTCTATCCACTCATCCATGCATCCACCCACCCATCCGTCTATTCAATCATTCACTAATCCATTCTCCCAACCCATCTAATCGTTTTCACCCACCTGACTCTCCAACCCTCCAGTCCCCCTCCATCCATCCATCCACCCATCTGTCGGCCCTGTTTATCCATACACATGCTCGGCCACCCACCTGGTACCCGTCTCCTCATTCATTGATTCACCCATCTTCTTGGCCATCCCTCTATTCGACAGCTTATGTCCTCATGCTTTGTCTGATCAGTGAGCATTCCCTGAGTGCCCCTCTGGGCCAGGCCTGCACCAGCATCTCTGGACCTCTGAGGTTGGCCAGAGATGGGGCCTGGGCGAGGCCAACTCACACAGGATGTAAAGTAGCTTTGGGTCTAATAGGAGGAGTAGCCCAGGGCCAGAGAGTCTAAGAAGGCTAAGTGCTGGGCTTCAGCTGGTTCCCGAGAGGCAGGAGGATTTCCAGTATCCCCATCAGCTGCGATTTGGAGGTCGGACCTCACTGGGGTGGGGGGGTCAGCAAAGGAAAATGTGTCAGGAGCCTGTTGCTGTGTCCAGATAGGAATGGCCTGGACAGGAGGGGCTGGGGGTGAGGAGTAGGTGGACAGCTTTGATAATTCAGGAGGCAAGAGACATAGGACCTGGTGAGGAAATGGATTTAGGGTTGAAGGAGAGGGGGAGGCCCAGCTTGTGGCTGGGGTACCTGGGCAAGTAGTCAGGCTGACCAGTAACCCCAGGGAGGGGGGAGGGAGGGGGAAGAAGGAGGCTGGGGGGGGGGAAGGGGGAGGAAGTTTTGGAGAAGGGGGAGCGTATTGGCCATGTGGGGCTGTTGGACCTGCGGGAGGGGAGCCTGGCTCAGGGGTCTTTGCTGTGGGGGGGCTGCCCATCCGTGAGGGACGCTGGGAAGCCGTGGAGGGCAGGCGTGGGTGGGAGCTGCTCACTGATTCCCTGGCCTGCTGGTGCAGGGACAGAGCCTGTCCAGGGGCCGGCGCAGGCTTCGGGCAGGAGGACTGGTGTTTGTGGTTGGAAACTGGGCAGGGGGGGGCCTTGGCGTGGCCCATCCGCATCCCCACCCTCGGCACTCACGACACGGTCTCAGGCCGCGACGGCTCGTCCCAGAAGGCCTGCGTGGCGCTGACCGGGAATGTTTGCGGGCCATGGGGACCGAGGCTGGCGCAGCGGGGCGTGGAGGGGCTTTGCACGGGAAAGGTGGGCAGGCACGAGAGCCGGCCGTCTCATCCCCCGACTGAGACACGAATGTCGGCCCCCCAGCTCTTGGCTGTCTCCAGAGGCTCCTCACCGGACCCCCTCGCTCTCCCCACCGCTCCCGGCTCCGTCCTGGGAGCCTGTCCTCTGAGCTGCCGTGGCGCACCCTCTGAGCCTGGCCCTCGCCTCTCACCTCCCGTGTGACCGAGCCTCAGTCTCCCCGTCTGCGAATGAAGGATTGGATTTTTCAAGCTCTGTGCTAAAGCTGATGGCTGGTGACTGGATCAGGATCCTGAGCCCCTCACGGGAGGCGGGGAGAAGACGCCCTGTGATGGATTAGTGGTGTCTGCCGAGGGTATGGGCTGGAGCGGGAGGTGAATGTATGTACAGACCCTGTGTGGAGGTACCGCCTCTTTCTGTGTGTGAAAAACTATTGTGTTTACAAAAATGGCACACGAGCGAATTCAACAATCCATGTGCCTGCATCTTTCATGCACACGACAGGCCTGAGTCAGAATGAAGACCAGTTTCACCAGCAGCTGTTGAGCATGAGAAGCCCATAAGGTACCCCGGCACGGGCACATATTGCCCAAGTAATAATCTGTTGTTAAAGCGGAAACAAATTTAAGGCCATCCAAGTTCACGTGCGGGATAGGACTCCTTGGGAGCCCCATCTGTTTGTGTTTGAAATGTGTGACCTTTCTGCTACCGTGTGGTCTTAAACACCTGTCTTACAAAATCCAAAGGGAAGGTACAGGAAAAATCAGTACACGAGAGGGTTATATTAGATCAGAGCAGCCTGCAAAGCTAGACTTCAGATGGATTAAATAAAGCCGAAACACTAGCAGTGTAAGACTGGCTCGTTCCTTACTTGTCGGAACCAGCCTCACACGAGGAGTGAGGCAATAGATACAGTCGTTTTCAAGTAGGTTACTTTATGTTGCTCTAAGACGTTCCTTCTCCTCCGTGCACTGTCAAGCTAATCAAAACGCGACACGGACTGCTACCTGCAAAGCCATGACTTAGTGCATGAAAGGAAAGAAAAAGCAGAGAAGTCCCCTATTTAGGAGAAATCGTGGGAATTAGGAGGTCCGTGCAGTCGAGCTCTTTTAGTCCGCCGGCTGGCTGGCTGGCTGGCCACAGGAGCCGGTCTCGGCTGAGGAAGGGGCATGTGGTCGCCAGTGACCTCTGACTCATCCGGGGCTGCAGTAGGAAATGGCTTGTTCTTCACGTTCGCTTTAGTCGTGG
Source organism: Phacochoerus africanus (assembly GCF_016906955.1). NCBI lineage: Eukaryota > Metazoa > Chordata > Mammalia > Artiodactyla > Suidae > Phacochoerus > Phacochoerus africanus. The sequence goes on from NC_062557.1 coordinate 60,860,591, forward strand.
TATAATCCCCAGAAGCAAACGGTTTCTGCCCTTTCTGCAATCGCGTCCTTAAGAAATCGGGACCTCCTGCTTTTGTGCTAAATGAGGATACCTGGCTTTTAATTTTGCTTCTTCAGTTCTCTCTGGACGAGGCACTTTATCTTCCATTTGCTTCTGCTCCTCCACGGGGGCTGCCTGGGGGGCTTCTGCAAACATCCTATTCCCTCGTCTCCCTCTTCTCCCCACGTCTTCTTTATCCATTCATCTGGTTGGTTTTTTGTGTGTGTGTTGTATTTTTAGGGCTGCACCTGCGACATATGGAGGTTCCCAGGCTAGGGGTCGAATCAGAGCTACAGCTGCCGGCCTCCACCAGAGCCACAGCCACGCAGGATCCGAGCCACGTCTGCGACCTACACCACAGCTCACGGTAGCACTGGATCCTTCACACACTGAGCAAGGCCAGGGATCGAACCTGCGCCCTCGTGGATGCCAGTCAGATTTGTTTCCACTGCGCCCCGACGGGAACGCCTCCATTCATCTGTCGATGGTCGCGTAGGTGGCTTCCATGTCTCGGCTACTGTCAAGGTGCTGCCGTGAGCACTGGGGCGCGTGCATCTTTTCCAACTATGGTTTCCTCCAGATAGATGCCCAGGAGTGGGATTGCGGGATCATATGGTAACTCTATTTTAGTTTTTAAAGAAATCTCCATACTGTTCTCCAGCAATGTACTGCACCAATGTGCATGCTCCCCAACAGTGTAAGAGGGTCCCCTTTTGTCTGCACCCACTCCAGCCCTTACAGTTTGTGGACTTTTTGATGGCCATTCTGACAAGTGGGAGGTGGTACCTCACTGTCATTTTGAATTGCATTTCTCTAATGCTGCGTGGTGTTAGAGCATCTTTTCATGTACCTCTTGGTCATTCCTTTGGGCCATCTGTATGCGTCAGGTAATTTTTATTTTGGCCACGCCTGGGCCAGGGATCGAACCTGTGCCGCAGCAGTGACCCAAGCCACTGCCGTGACAATGCCAGGTCGCTGACCCGCTGTGCCTCAAGGGAACACACGTGGTTTTTTTAGAGATTCTTCCAGTTGTAGGACTTGACCAGGAGGTGGCGCATGCCTTGTCGCTGGATGTTCCAAGCGGGGCCTGAGAGACCCCGATCGGGTGCTGGTGGGAGCCTTCCCTGCGCTCTTTGTGTGCTGAGATTTGGGCTGCGTCTTAAAGCCACGTGGGATTGCAGGGACCTTGAGCATGGAGGCCAGGATACAGCGTCACGTCCACAGTCTGGCCCCTGGAGCCTGGGGGCGATGGGGGGTTGAGTCCTGTCCTCCCCACCCACCTCAGCCTAGCAGCTCCCTCCTGAAAGGCTGTGTGACCCTGGGTAAGTGATTCCGTCATTCTGAGCTTCAGTTTCCTCATCAGGAAATGGGAAGAATGGTATCGTGTTGTTATATGGGATTAAGTGAATTAATTGGCGCTCTTGGCAGAGTGGCAGGTAGAAGGCGCCAGATTAATGCTGATGACTCTGCTGCTTCCTCTGAAGGGTCCTGGCCATCTGAGAGGCCCCTGACGGAGGGGACCTGGAACTCCTCCCCTGTCCCCCCGAACCGCTCCCCCCCCCCCGCCGGCGACCCGTCTAGTCACTGCTTTCTTGGCACTGGGAGTGTGTACCCAGGCCTTGCCCGGGGTTCCTCCCGGATGTTGCTGAAACCTGAGGCCCAGAGCCTCGGGACTGGGCATGGGTGTCCAGCTCCATTCGGAGGCACCTCCCCGTGACCTGTCGTGCCCCACCTGAAGGTCATGTGTTAGCCGCCTCTCTAAAAGCTCCCAGCCCTGGCTGTGCAGGTGCCCCGAGCTCGCTGGGTACCACGAGGCTGTGCACAGGTGCCGAGGTGGCAGGGAAGCGGGCTCCGGAGACTCTGGGCTCTGGACACTTTGTCACCCTTCGGGACTCTCCAGGTCCAGCCCCCGGGCTGGCCTCACTCCTGTCTCTGCTGCTGAAATCACCTGGTCTGGCTCAGGTAGTGTTCCGCCGGTGCCTCCCCCCACCCTCACCCCTCCCAGCAATGCCTGGGGCCCCCCCATCCACCAACCTGGGCATCCGACAACTGGGGTCTTCTGTCTTTCACGCCTGTCTCCATCCCAGCTCCTGGGCTGCCTCGTGACCTGGGCGGGACAAGCCAGCCTCAGTTTTCCCATCTGTTAATGGGGAGCTGGTCTCCTTGCTTGCTAAGGCCTCTTCCAGCAAAACAAATCCGATTTCCTCTCTCATCTGATCTAATCACGTGCACCCTTGAGCAGGAGCCAAACAGCCCTGTATGTCCTGGGTTGAGGATTTTGACCCTCATTTCTTTTTCTTTCTTTCTTTTTTTCTTTTTTTAAGGCCGCACCTGTGGCATGTGGAGGTTCCTAGGCTAGGGGTCCAATTGGAGCTGCAGCTGCCGGCCGACACCACAGCCCCAGCAACACAGGATCCGAGCCGCGTCTGCGACCTACACCGCAGCTCACGGCAACGCTGGATCCTTCACCCATGGAGCGAGGCCAGGGGTCGCACCTGCGACCTCGTGGATGCCAGTCAGATTCGTTTCCACTGCGCCCCGACGGGAACGCCTGACCCTCATTTCTTAAATCGAGTCCTTAAAGGCCACAGGGCTGTGCGACCTCCTTGCCTGGGGCGTGTAGAGTGTCCCCGGACGTTTGGCGAGTTTGTGGTCTGTGCTTTCCCTCCTGGATCCTCTTCTCGGCCTTTCTTTGAGGTGTTAGAGTCACCAGGTGCCCGCGAGGGACTCCCTGCAGCCCGAGGCTCTCACGCACGCACAGCCGTCGGCTGTGTCTGTTCCTTGGCTTCCAGGCGACCTTGCTCCGGGTACCAGTTTCCAGCTCCGAGAAGCAGAGGAAGGGCTGTGAACATGACCCTGCTGGTTTTCTCGGCGGTTTTAGGGGGAACGAGTAGAAGCGTTGGTTCCCAGGCCATGTGACACACAGGTGGGTCCCCGGTACCCAGCCCAGTGGTCACGGTGACACCCCCACCTGCCTGGGAGCTGGCCAGGCACCCCAGGTGGGGCCCTCCTGGCCTTTGATTTTTGCAATTCCGTCCCCTGCAGGCCTCGAGCTGCTCAGAGCCCCACCTGGAGCAGCCAGGACCCGCTGGACGTCCCTCAAAGCCTCCCGGCCACACAAACCCGCACCTTGCGATCTGACGGCCTCCTGCCGGCATCTGAGTGCCCCCAGCCTGGCCACCTCCCCCTGGAAGGCCCAGGGATCCAGGGCTGATCTGTCTTCTTGGCACAGCCCCCAGGCTGCCCCCCATCGCCGGCTCCCTGCCTCCTGGCCCAGGCACAAGCAGTGGCCACAATTTCAGCCTCAGGCCTCGGCTCTGCAGACCCAGGGTGAGGTGGCCAGCTTGAGCCGCTGGGGGCGAGGACGGCTGCGTGAGGAGGGGCCCCTGCAGAGCCCAGGGGTTCCTCCCTGTGCCAGACGCTAGATGGACGTGGTCCTGAGTTCAGTCCTACCCCCCGGGGGTTTTGGGGCTGCGGGAAAGCGTCTGACCTCTCTGGACCTGCAAAGGGTGGAAGTGGCCATGGCTGCGACCTCCTTGGGTGGCCGAGAGGGTGACCCGGAGCTTTTGCTGACAGCTTGGCCTGCCCTCCCTGTGGCTGGACGAGCTGGTTTGCTCAGGCAGGGAGCACCGTGCACCCACCAGGCCTGGGCATCCGGGGGCACTGGTGACTGAGACAGACGCTGGGCGGGGGGTGGTCTCCAGCCTGGCTGGCCAGGTGGGTGCCACTCTCCCCCTCTCCTAGGTGCTTGGAGCAGAGATCGGAGGTGGTTCCCCCCTGAGGCTCTGGCTGCACCTCGTCCCACAGACCGGAGCTGAATCCCTGTGTTGCCTGGCTGTCCCTTCTGTTCCCTTTCTCTCCTGGTGACTGGGGTGGCTCTTCCCTGGGGCCTCAGTGTCTCTGGGCTCTTGAGGGCTCCCAGGCCTGTCCGGCTCTGACCTGGCATGACGGGGTGGGGGTGGGGGTGTGTGGGGTGCATTGGCGGGGGGGAGCACCCCCAGCTCCTCAGCTTTCTGCCGGGCCAGCCCCTCTGAGCATCCGATGGTAATGGCCAGATGGCCTCAGCGCCCACGGGGCCACATGGTGTCGGGACCTCCAGTCTGCAGGTGCCTCTGCCTCCCAGCGACAGGCCAGCCCAGAGCCTGTGTGCCTGGGGCTGGAGGCCACCATCAGCCATGAGAACAGGGTTTGTTCGGCTGTGGGTACAGTGCCGCTGGCGGGGGTTTGAGGGTGGCCCGGGACCGCCTGGTGTGAGTGTCTGTGCCGGCCAGGTGCTCTGCCGAGTAGGCTGAGGGCGGTAGCTCCCATGTGCTCCCCACGTGCTCTTGTTTAGAGCTGAGGAAGGCAGGGGTGGCGGAGGTCCCCAGGCTGAGGTCAGAGGTCAGTGACCCCATCCCCCGCCGGTGCTGATTCACAGCCCCCTCCTAGCACCTCTGGCAATGGGGAGGCGGAGGGCAGAGACTGTGGCACTGAGAGCAGGCACCTGGGGGGAGGAGCTTGAGCACCTGGGGGGGGGGTGGGACTGGGTTTGGGGTGTCCGTCAGGCTAGGCCCAGGTCTAGGTCCTGGGGTGAGAAGGCAGTGAATGAGCCCCCCCCTGCCCGCAGGGCGCCTCGTGATGGGGTGCTGGGTACCGTCCTGAGCGTATCACTGCTGCTGCCACCACGACCACTGAGGTCAGGCGCCAATACTGTGGGATTAGAGTGGGCTTCTGGCTGGGGTGCACAGTTTTCCTGGGGTGCGGTGAGGCCCCTGGAGCTGCCTTGAAGCCAGGGTGGGGGAGGAGTGTCCTGGCAGGTCTAGGGGCGAGTGAGCGGGGAGAGGGAGGTGAGATCTGAGGATCCATCCCCGAGGAGAGCTGGCGCCTCGTGGCTGCCGCGGGCATGGTGCTGGTTTGGGAGCAGGGAGGCCGGCGAGGCTGGTCTAAGGGGTGATTGACAGGGACTCAGGCTGAGAGGGTGCAAGCTGGATCCTGACTATATTTTGCAAGCAGAGCCCTCGGCGGGAGGCAGGGGCTGGAGGGTGAGCCAGGGCTCTTGCCTGGAGCCGCGGGGAGGAGGCAGTGACCATCCCACCACCCCCAGGAGGCGGGCCAGGAGCCGGTCGGGCTAAGTCCGCGTCCCCTGGCCCCGACCAGGGGCCCTGGGCGGGTGTGGCTGCCCGCCAGCTCTGCCGTCTTCTCTGTTGCAGGAGCTGCCCTGCCCGGAGCTGGCCTGGGGGCGAGCCAGGGTCCCCCCGCCCCCGGGATGACTGCGGCCGGCCGTGCCAACCCCTACAGCATCGTGTCGTCGGAGGAGGACGGGCTGCACCTGGTCACCATGTCGGGCGCCAACGGCTTTGGCAACGGCAAGGTGCACACGCGGCGCAGGTGCCGGAACCGCTTCGTGAAGAAGAACGGCCAGTGCAACATCGAGTTCGCCAACATGGACGAGAAGTCGCAGCGCTACCTGGCCGACATGTTCACCACCTGCGTGGACATCCGCTGGCGCTACATGCTGCTCCTCTTCTCGCTGGCCTTCCTCGCCTCCTGGCTGCTGTTCGGCGTCATCTTCTGGGTCATCGCCGTGGCCCACGGGGACCTGGAGCCGGCGGAGGGCCGCGGCCGCACGCCCTGCGTGCTGCAGGTGCACGGCTTCATGGCGGCCTTCCTCTTCTCCATCGAGACGCAGACGACCATCGGCTACGGGCTGCGCTGCGTGACGGAGGAGTGCCCCGTGGCCGTGTTCATGGTGGTGGCGCAGTCCATCGTGGGCTGCATCATCGACTCCTTCATGATCGGGGCCATCATGGCCAAGATGGCCCGGCCCAAGAAGCGGGCGCAGACGCTGCTCTTCAGCCACAACGCGGTGGTGGCGCTGCGGGACGGCAAGCTCTGCCTCATGTGGCGCGTGGGCAACCTGCGCAAGAGCCACATCGTGGAGGCGCACGTGCGGGCGCAGCTCATCAAGCCCAGGGTCACGGAGGAGGGGGAGTACATCCCGCTGGACCAGATCGACATCGACGTCGGCTTCGACAAGGGCCTGGACCGCATCTTCCTCGTGTCGCCCATCACCATCCTGCACGAGATCGACGAGGCCAGCCCGCTGTTCGGCATCAGCCGGCAGGACCTGGAGACGGACGACTTCGAGATCGTGGTCATCCTGGAGGGCATGGTGGAGGCCACGGCCATGACCACGCAGGCCCGCAGCTCCTACCTGGCCAACGAGATCCTGTGGGGCCACCGCTTCGAGCCCGTGCTCTTCGAGGAGAAGAACCAGTACAAGATCGACTACTCGCACTTCCACAAGACCTACGAGGTGCCGTCCACGCCCCGCTGCAGCGCCAAGGACCTGGTGGAGAACAAGTTCCTGCTGCCCAGCGCCAACTCCTTCTGCTACGAGAACGAGCTGGCCTTCCTGAGCCGCGAGGAGGAGGAGGACGAGGCGGACGCCGACCCGCGCAGCCCCAGCCCCCAGGCCAGGCACGACTTCGACAGGCCCCAGGCCGGTGGCGCCGCCCTCGAACAGCGGCCCTACAGACGGGAGTCAGAGATCTGAGCCACGTCGGCCGAGGCGCAGCATCCTTCCCGCCCGGGGGAGGCCCCGTGTCCTGCCAGGGCCCCCGGGCCCGCGCAGAGGGGGCTTGGGCCCTGGTCGCAGACTCAGTAGCGTTTTAGATGTCGTATGCTTCCCCACGATGGCCTCGGAAGGTTGGCAGGAGAGGGGGCAGGCGGAGCGGCCTCAGGGGCCGGAGCGGGCACACGGGCAGGGAGGCGGCCCCCTGGGGGCCGGGCCGCAGGAGCCAGGGGCTCCCGCCTGAGTCGGAGCCGCAGAAGCGGCTCGGCAGCCGCCCAGCCTCTGTGGGTGCAGGCCAGCAGGCTGCGTTGCGCCTCACTGGTTTTTAACTTGGGGAGAAACACCGGCTTTGGCTTTTCTCAACCTTGGTTTGAGTGAGACTGTTTACAAAACAAAACAATTAACATGTGATTGAAAAATTTTTATAATTCATGGGGGGGGGAGGTGGGGAGGGGAGGACGATTAGAGCTCCATTAGTCTGCTAGGATGCAAGCAGAAGGAGCCCAAGCCTGGCCTGGCCTCCTCCGTGAAGGCCGCGTGTGCCAGGGGCGAGGTTCTCTAGGCCCACGGGGTGAACGGGCTTCCGTTTGGGATGGCGAACCAAGGCCGTGTTAACCGATCGTAATAAAAGCTTTCCAGTGTTGCCGGGGTGGCGGGGGGCGGGGGGGGGGGCGGTGGTGGAGGGCCAGGAAAAAACCAGCCTGAGCTTTTGAAGTTTGACTCTGTACCTGCGGGGTGCGTCTCCGGGCCGGGTTGGGACCTGCCTGCCACGGAGGCTCTGCTGTCCCCACACCAACCAGTCTCCCGGGTTGCTTCTCTCTCCTTCTCTGCCGGCAGCCTCCACGCCTTCCACGGAGGGGGGGGGCAGTTGCAAACGTAGGAGAGGGGGGCTCCCTGGGAAGGGGAGCCGGGCCCCCGACTCCAAGGAAGGAGGTCAGCCCCGTCCCCACGGGGCCCCAGGGGGAGTCGTGCCTTAGAGACCCCGGGTGGTCCAGTTCCACTTGTCTGTTTTTATGGGACTCACCCGTCCTCCCCGCTGCCCCTGACCGCCCCCACCCCCCCCCGCCACGAAGTCCCTGCCAGCTCCACTGTCTGCAGACGCTGGGTCGACCTGGCACCTGCACCCCCCCTGCCCCCCAAGGTGGCAGCACAGGTGAGCCCGGGGGGGGGGCACCAGGCTGCACCCCGCTGCCGAATGCAGAGGGACCTCCTAGGAAAGTCCACTTTCATCCTTGTCAGCCACACGTCCAGGCACCTTGATCAGGAAGGGGCTGGGGGCCTCTCATTTGTCACTGGCTTGTGGCTCTGCGGGGCTAAGAGCTGCCCAGGGCAGGCCTGTTCCTGGCGAGGGAAGCGGCTGGCGGGAGCCAGGCCCCAGGACGGAGTAGACTGCTCTCCTCACGAGCGGCCAGGCGGGTCAGTAGTTGGAAAGCCCAGTCCCCAGCCTGCCTACCTAGGCTGTTCCAGGACAGCTCACCACCAAAGGGGCGGGGCTCCAGCCGGGGCGGGAGACGGAGGCTGCGTGCAGGTGGGTGAGGCCCACGGAGAGGCGGGGACCTGCGGTGGTGGCGCCTCCGACCTCCTCCCCCTTCCTCTTCTCCTGCGGCAGCTGGAGGCCCGGCCCTGAGGTCTGAGTCTGGCTCTCTACTCCCACCCAGAGACACGCCTGACCCACACCCCGCCCTAGCCTCAGACCCCACTCCCATTTCTGGTCCAGAAGGACCTCCCCGAGGCAGGTGGGGGCAGCGCTTTCTTCTCAGGATCTGCTGGAGGGGCCTTCGCCCCCTCCGCACCCTGAGCCCGCTGGCTTTCTCACTGAGCCTTAGTCCTGGGGGGTGATGTGGAGTCCCTGTGGGTCACCCCCACCCCCCACCCCCACCCCCACCCAGATCTCAGGCTGAGCCGGGAGGGGAGGAGGTAGTCTGGTCCCTCGGGGCGGGCACATGGGCCTGGCGGCCCAACCCCCGACTCAGCCCATCCAGGGTAGGGCCCTGGACCCCCCAAGGTCCTGGCCGACCCCGGGGGCCTGGTGCTCCTCCTCTCGGGGCTGCCTGCCTCCAGGCCCCGTGCCTGACGGCTTGGGCCTCGGTCCCTGCAGGAGAGCCATCCCAAGCTGCCTTTTGCTTCTCACCAAAGGCAGATGCTACGTTTTTGAACTCTGCTGCCCTCTTTTCCCCTCCTCTGTATTTTATTTATTGATTGATTGATTGATTGCTTGTGCTAAAGACCAAAATAGTCTCCCTCTTTAGTGCCCTTGAACCGGGAGGGCGGATGGGAGGGGCAGTGTGTGCAGAGGGAGGACCACGTGGTCCCTGGGGCGGGTGTGCCTGTGTGTGCAGCGTGGGGCCCACGCTCACCCAGCGAGTGTGCGGCGTGCCGCGTGCTGCGTGTGTGCCAAGCGCGCGTGTACGTGATGTGTGACTGATGCGCTGTGCAGGTGGGTGTGTACCTGCCCCGCCCCTGCCCCCGCCCCCCCCCCCCCCCCCGCGGTGGTATTTCCGGGAAGTTTCCTGACGGCCTGGGCCTGGTGGTGCAGAGGCTGGAGTGGCCCAGGGCCCTCTGCCCCGAAACACCGAGCTGCTTCCGCGGAGAGGGGCCATGGGGCAAGCGTGTGTGTGCCCCGAGGCGTGACTTCCCACGTGTCTGCGTGTGAGTGAACCGGTCCCGTATGGCTTTGCCTGTCTGTGCAGGATCGTGTGAGGTCATCGTACAGGAGTGGACACGTGTCGTGCAGGTGTGTGCACACGGCGACCTGCGTCTGTGAGTCTGCGCTGATGGCACCTGAGCGTGATACGTACGTGTGGGGACACACGCACTCACACGTTCCAGGTGCATCCACCTGTGGGTCTGTGTGCACTCGCTGTATACTCAGGCTTTTAAATGTTTACGAGGCTGGAGGCTGGCACGCCGCACTCAGGATGGACCCCGGCCGTGGACGTGGGCACAGCTGGACCTAGTGGTCCCACCAGCCTCTGCCTTGGTGATGTCCACGTGGGTGGGTACGCATGCTGCACGTGTGGCAGGGTGAGGCTTCTGTGTCCTGGGCACGAGGTGACACCTACACGTGTGCAAACGTGAGCGCATGCACACGAGTGCAGGTAGGAGGCCTGTGTACACGCGGGTGGTGCCTGCGTGCAGCAGCCGGCCGGGGCTGCAGGCTGTGTGCCTGGGTTCGTGAACCTGTGCGGGTCCCGGAGCGTGTGAGCATGAATGTCCGTGGGGGGTGGCGTGTCCACGTGCAGACCCACGCGGGTCGCTCAGAGCCCGGTCCCCCGCCCCGTCCCCCCTGGTGCTGTGCCGCCCGGTCCCCGCCCGCCCGAGGGCCCCGGAGGGGGGTTAGGGGGCCTGGTGGGAAGGAGGCTCCTGCACAAGGGGTGTCTGCCCTGTGTGAGGTCACATAGACGTCGACTCTATTTTAAACGGTGAAAATGAAGAAATCTCATGTTATTTTCAAATACGTAGCAGTATCTAAAGACATAGGCCACGAGACTAGACCGCATTAAATGCATTTGATCTCTTTGAGTGCCGCTGTGTGGAGACGTGTGTCTGTAAGGCCCCTGGCCCCTCAGCCTCCTGCGTCCCGGGGCGGGGGTTCCCCAGAACCTGGCGGGGGAGGGGAGAGAGGCCAGAAGCGCCTCCTCGCAGAGCCCCGCGTGCCCTCTCGGCTGTCCCACACGTCCTGCTTCCCCTTGATCACCAGCCTGGGCCGGACCTGGCGCCGTGCCGCCCTCCTTCCCCCTGCAGGGCAGTCCCTTGAGGGACTCGGGGGTCGGGGCAGGGGTGGGGGGAGGCCCCCCGAGAGGGACAGCCCTGGTTCTTGCTGAGGGAGAGGAAGTCGGGGGGCCTAGGGGCCTGGGAGGGGTTGAGGCTGGGGGGTAACGGGACAGAGGGCAGAGAAGGCGGGGAGAGCCAGCGGGGCGAGCACGGTCTCCCCGGGGAGCAGAGTGCCCTGTGTCCTGGGGGTTTCGGGGGCTTCTGGCAGGGGCCCACAGCGGGAACGCTGTCACCCCCATGGCATCCTGCGGGGCCCACGCGCTGATCCCGGAGCAAGGATAGGAAGCCCGGCTGGTGCGAGGGGCCGGGCGGCTGTGACGGCCTCCGGCCAGGTGTTCCCTAGGGTTGGACCTGGAGGTGGTTGGCTTGATGGGGGCGGTGGTCTCTTCTCCCCAGCCCTGGAGCTTCCTCTGGGACCCCAGCACCAGACTCTAGGCCGTTTGTGGTCTCTCCACCTGCCCTGGAGCTATTTCCCCAGCCCCAAGAGGAGCACCCTCTGGGCAGGAGGACCTGGCCCCCGTTGGAGCCGGATGAGCATTTACTGCTCAGACTTTCCAGCTCAGGAGTCTCCGAGCCGTGTTGGCTGTGACCCTGGGTCCGACCCAGGCCATCCACCTCGTGTGGCCTCCAGAGGCTTCCTTCCCCTCTGGCTTCAGTCTCCCCAGCGCAGGAGAGGGCGTTCCCGACAGTGGCAGCCCCCGGACTTGGTGAAGAGAACAGGAAGGGGGCGGGGGGGGGGGGGCCGTTATATTCAGCGAGTGCTTTGGGGCCCACTCTCCACGAGTCCTTGGTGGGCGGTGGGTGTGGGGGGAGGCGACACAGCGCCCCCGCCCCCCACCCCACCCCCCGTCTGCGCCGGGCTGTGCCCAGCAGCTGCCCCTGTGCCCTCCTGCCTCCCCAGGGATGAAGTGAGTCCAACTCAGCATCTGCTTTGGAGCAGGTGCGACTGGGTGGGTGGGGTCCTGGGGGGTTCCTGAGCACCTCCTCGCGGCACTTCGAGGCCCCGGGGCCGGGCTAACCTGATTTCTGCAGGAAGTCGGTTCAGGGTCAGAGAGGCACTTGCCCAAGGGCACTGGGAGTGTCGTTATTTGAGTTGGGGGGGGGGTCCGAGCACGGCCTCAGCGTCAGCTGTGGCCCCAGCTGTGGCCTTCATGTCAGGTCCTTGAACCCAAATGCCGTCACCCTGTCAGACAGGAGGGGCAGCCCAGTCAGAGGTCTGCCCTGTGTGTCCTCCCAAAGCCATCCCCGGAGGCGGAGGGTCCCTGGGACTTGGCAGGAAAACAGGAGTGGGCTTCTCCTCAGTGCCGAGGGGCCGGGGCAGAGCAGGGGGCCTCGGAGGACACACCCCAGCGCCCCCTCCACCCAGCACCAGTCAGGTCTTAAAGCCAGAATCAGGCCTTTTAACCCCCCGCCCAAAACCCTCCCTGGATTCCTTCCACACTGAAAACCAAGTCCCCAGATTCTCCAGCCTCTGGAGTCCTGTCCACCTCGCCCTGCCTTCATCCTGCCTGTCCTGTCTCTCCCCCCCCCCCCGGCCGCTCCTCTGCTCTAGGCACCCTGACTCCCCTCAGTTTCACTGAAGACACACTTTCCTCCACCCCAGGACCTTTGCACCTGCTATTCCCTTTGCCTGGAGCACTTTTCCCTCAGCTCTCTCTCTCTCCACCCCACCCTGCTCCACTACTGGCTCCACCAGGGCAGGGGTTGCCATGTCTTTCTTGCACTGCTGGGTGCCCAGCGCCCCACTGTATTTTTCTGAAAGATGGTGGATGGACGGAGGGCAGGTCCTGTGGGTGTCCCACACAGAGAGGGATCTACAGGCCTCACCAACCTGCAGCCCCTCTTCAGCTTCCCACTGACCCAGCTTGGGCAGAGCCCGGCCACCAGGCTTGCTGGGGACGGACCCGCTCAGCCTTGGGGGCAGGGGCAGCTGAGACGGAGCTAAGGACAGGCAGGGGGAGAGTGGGGAACAGGGGATTGGAGTCTCCCGAGGACTTGCTTCCCTTCTCAGTGCTGCCAAGAAAGCACAGAAGGAGGCGGCCCTTACCCCAGGCTGGACTGGGTCTCGAAGGCCTTCTGCTGCCTAAGTGTTTGTGACTGGCCGTCTCCGGGCTTCCGTCTCCCTACATGAGAAATGGGACTTCTGTTCATTCCTTCAACAAGTCCTTGAGAATTGCCGCTGCGTGTCGGGCCCTGGCGCTCTGGTAGGAAGCAGGACAGGCCCGGCTCCCGACGTCGTGACGTCACGCTAGGGGCTCAGCAGGACAGGCGTTCAGCAGAGAGTCCCCAGAGGTGGAGCCTGCGGCGGGGACGCGTGGGCACAGGGCCCACGGGAGGAGTGCCGTGTGGGGAGGGGGAGGGGACCTGAGAGGCAGATGCCCGTCCAGCTGAAGGCCAGCCCGGCCCGGCCCTGGGTGCAGGACCGCAAGGAGCCTGGGAATGGTCCCACCTTTTGGGGTGGAGGGGGACTCAGCAGTCAGCCACTGGCCGCCCCCACTCTGCCGAGTGGCAAGTACAGCCTCTCAGTCATTTGGGCCCGAGATGGCTCCTGTTGACCCAGAAGGTGCTCCAGAGAAGGGGACAGCTGAGAGCCATTAGCAAATGAGGCAGCAGCTGGAGGGCTGGGGCTCATCCCCGGTAAAGGGACCAGGTGGGGCCCAGGCCGCGCCCACTGCCCCAGCGATGACGACGTGGCCCCATCCCCGAGGGAGAGAGACACGCGGGGTGTCGCAGGATGAGCAAGGGGAGGCCTGGCTGGAGGGACCAAGGTGGGTCCTCCAAGGACGTGGCATTTCCTCTGAGCTTCCTGGGGGAGCAGAGGTTTGCCAGGTACGTGGGAGGAGCTTCTCAGAGGAAGGGCCAGCACCTGCAAAGGCCCTGGAGTGGCAGCAACCTGGAGGAAGTCGAAAGCGGCAGCTCGGCGGGGGCGGGAAGACCCCGCCCAGGGCCCCGTCGATTGCCAGGCGCTCAGCCTCCCTCTGGCCTCTGTGGAGGCCTCCTCACCGCATCGCCTCCTGGAACGTCAGCCTCTCCAGAGCGGGGACTTCCGTTCCATCTTGTTCAAGCTGCGCCCCGGAGCCTGGAACAGCCAGCACCTGGCGCTCAGCAGGCGCTCCATCCATTCTGGCTGCTCCCACAAGACAGGCAAGAACTGCGAGGGGAAGAGGTCAGTACAGCTGCCCTTGGCCCGGCGCCGGGAGGGGCCGGCGGCCTTGCCCAGGGGTTGGCTGTGGGTGCCCAGGAGGCCTCCTCTGGGCTGCTGCGAGCTGCTGGGGTGGGGGTGGGGGGGGGAAGGCCCAGGGGCCTTTCCAGTTTTCGGTGTTGTGGCCTCCTTCTCAGAAGAACCTTCTGAAATGCCCAAAAGCAAATAACATATGGTTGAAAAGGACACCCATTCTCGTGCAAGGCAGTTACTGAAATACAAACGGATAAGTTCTTGGGACCTTAGTAACCACGTTTTCTCACTACCTGCTGACGCCGGCCTCCTGTTGGTGAGCGCAGCCTCACTGCGGGCGAGTGGGGTGGGGGGGTCCCAGAAAGTCACCAGCAGAGAAACCATTCTGTGGACACGGCAGAAGCGCCTCCATCCCTGCCGGAGGAGAATGGTCCATTTCCCTTCGAGGCGAGCAGCAGGGAGCGGTAAATGTTTCTCCCGCACGCCCCGCGCCTCCGGGCGAGCCCTTCGAGGTGTGAGAATGAGGGCCAGGCCCTGTGGGTCCAGCAGTGTGGAGACAGGCTTGCAGCTGTGAGGCAGGGCAGGGGACCCGACACCGTCGTCCCAGCCAGCCACGAGGTCTCTGGAAGCCGTGTGGCTCTGTCGTAGCACGAAAGCAAATCCGTCAGCTATTAATTACTGTGTTCAAATACAGCCTCATTTATGAAGACGGACATTTGAATTTCATCTGTGTTTCACAGGCACAACATTTTACTCTCGATTTGGTTTCCCGCTCAATCGTTAAACAATAAAAATCCATTCTTAGCTGGAGGGCCATACCAAACCAGGCTGTGGGCTGTATCACAAGCTCCCAGAGGGCTTCTTCCTCCCCCACCCAGGCTGCAGCCAAGGCATATGGAAATTCCCAAGATAGGGGTCGAATCAGAGGCCGGGGATCGAACCCGCATCCTCATTTAGACTAGTCAGATTCCTTTCCGCTGTGTCACAATGGGAACTCCCCCAGAGGGCTTCGTCAAACTCAGCATCCCTGTGGGTTCTGATTCATCAGGCCTGTGGCAGTCCCAAATGCGCATTTGTGAGACCCCAGCGGTTGTGAGAGCTCCACCTTGAGAATTGCTGAGTTCTGCCTGGAGGCTGGCGCCCCGGAGGTTTGTGCCTTCAGCCCTGGCTCTGGCACGGCTCTCCCTGAACGCCCAGGGGCGAGATTAGGTGGCCTGGCTTCCCCTGGGATCTCCAGCGGGTGCCAGCGGGTGCCTTGCGAGGTGGACTGATGAAGGCAGAGTGACGCGAGACAAACAGAAGTTTGTCGATACATGCGTCTCCCATACACGTGGGAGGACTCCGGGGTGGGTAGCTCAGGTGGGTGATTGCAGCTGGGCATCTCAACACTTTACAGATGAGGAGGCCGAGGGTCATGGAACGGACGGGCCAGCGACTCATTGCTCAAGGCTCATCTGTACCTCGTTTTTCTAAAATTTTTTTTTGTCTTTTGTCTTTTTTTTTTTTTTTTTTTTTTTTTAAGAGCTGCACCCGCGTCATATGGCGGTTCCCAGGCCAGGGGTCTAACTGGAGCTGTTGCTTCTGGCCTACGCCAGAGCCACAGCAACACGGGATCCGAGCTGCATCTTCGACCTACACCACAGCTCACGGCAACACCAGATCCTTAACCCACTGAGCAAGGCCAGGGATCAAACCCTCAGCCTCCTGGTTCCCAGTCGGACTCGCTTCCACTGCACCACGATGGGAACTCCTAAATTTTTTTTTTATTGTAATTTTTTACCTAGTCTCTTCAGCTTTTAGCATCCTGGTTGATAGTCCCTGTAGTTCCTAAAGGCATCCCTTAATTTTTTCTTTTCTTTTCTTTTTTTTTTTTTTTTTTGGCTTTTTATGGCTGTACCCGTGGCATATGGAGGTTCCCAGGCTAGGGGTCGAATCAGAGCTACAGCTGCCGGCCTGCACCACAGCCACAGCCACGTGGGATCCGAGGCAGGTCTGCGACCTACACCACAGCTCAAGGCAATCCTGGATCCCCTGCCCACTGAGCGAGGTCAGGGATCAAACCCGCATCCTCATGGATCCTAGCCAGATTCGTTTCCACTGCACCACCCCGGGACCTCCTGCCCCTTGCTTGTGACGCACGCTGTGTCTTCCTCACCCCCCCTCCTCTAGTGCAACACCCCGACCTTTGAAATCTCTAAAGTGTGTCTTCAGCCCAGATATGTTTCTCCAGCCCACAGCCATGGCCTGGTCCAGGCCACTGTCATTGCTAACTTGGATGCCCACAGTTGCCTTCTCTCTGGCCCCTGCTCCCTCTACCTCCGCCAAACTTTAAGAGTGCCCTCGGCTTTGGGTCTGGGCGGCCTGGGCTCCCAGACCTTCCTGGACCCACTGGGGTCCTGCTTGGAGGTTGCTCCAGCAGGCGGAGTTGGGCTGGACCTAAAAAAGCAAGCCCGCAGCCCCGGCCCCAGGTCCATCCGCCCAGTGACCATCCAGCTGTGGCCCCTCCCCGGAACCTCAGTTTCCACAGATGCCGTCTTACCCCTGAGGGGTGATGTCCTCTGAGGGTCCTGAGCTTCAGGCCAGGCTGTGCAGGCCTCTTCCTCTCCCTTCCTGGAGCAATCCTCTGATCAGAGCCGGAGCCTGGGCTGTTCTCATTCCCTAGTGAGGCTCAGCGCAGAAAAGCAAGCTGGAGCTGAGACCACAGCTCTGGGCCAGGGTAGGGTCCCAGGCCCATGCTATAGAGCAGCGCAGTTGCTTAGGTTGCGTACTGCACAACCCCAGGGTGCCAGTCGCCACTTACTCAACCACGCACAGCAAGGGCAACCTCCAAGGCCTCTTTCCTCACTGCCTCGGGGCTCCGTGCGGAGGGATCCACAGTGTGTGTGGAACCTGCGGGCTGGGGTGGCAGGGGCACAGATGGGAACTGCGGCTGCAGACATCAACTTTTTTGTGAGCCCGCTGACTCGGCAGAAAATAACTGAAAGGGTGATGCAACCTCATACCAAGATATGCACACACCCCAAACGCGCCCACCTCCACACACACACACACACACACACACACACACACACACAAAACATGCGCACGAGTATATGCAGCAGCACACGGCAGTGGAGAAGAGCAGCCCTGATGCACACACCACCAGTCACACACGGAGACCAGCTCAAGTTCAGGAACAGAGGTCCATCTGTGGTGTTGGACAGCAGGACAGCGGTTGCCCGTGGGGGGCGGGTGGCCAGTAACCGTGTTGGGGGTAGAACTCAGTGGATGGGGGCTCAGAGAATAGGTAGCATCTGGATCTGGGGGGTGGGCCTGGGAGGAGAGGTTCTGAGGCCCCGCGTCCTGCCCGGCAGAGGGGTTCATGCTGCAGCTCATAGGTGAATACCTGAGGCCACGTTGCTCTGCCCTTCTAGCCGCAGCAGGAGTGGTCCCCCCAGTGGAGCCTACGAGGGGGCGGGCGGAGAGGAGAGGATGCTGGGGGGCTAGGTGGGCTGGAGACAGGAGGGAGAACTGGGGGGAACCCGGCCTATGGTGGGACTGACCCTGAGGTGGCAGACAGGTCACGTGACCCTCGAGGCCCTCAGTGTTCGGGGATGCTAACAAGGCCTCTGGCCATGGGCTCTGGCTCTCCCAGGAATCCCTCAGCACAAGCCAGTGGCCCCAGCCCCTCAGCACCAGTTCGCACGTGCCCCGCCCCCTCAGAAGAACAGCTGGGCTCAGCTGCTCAGGCCACTTGGGTGGGTGGTTAAATGGGCATTAATAACCTCTGCTAAATAGCCTTGTCTGGGAGTCAGTGAGCCCAGCTCTCCCCAAGGAGGCCCCTGTGTCGCAGCCTGAGACAAGTGTCCCACGTGACCAGGAGGCACCAGCCTGTGGGCTTCCAGCCACTGGGGCTGTGTGAGCTTAGGTAATTTCTGGAACCTCCTACTAAGCCTCAGAGGCAGACTGCGCCTCTGTCCACCCAGCCAGGTGGCCCTCACAGAGCACCGGCAAAGCCCAGGCACCACGACCTCTCCCGGCACCCGCTCGGAGGCAGGGACAACGAGGCACAGGTTTGGTTCCTTCAGCAGGCGGGCACTTTCTCCAGCCTGACCCAGAAGAGATACAGAGGCTGCACACCAGGTGGGTGGCAGAGAACAAGGGCAGTCAGCAGGGCACTGGGTGGGGCGACCCCAAGAGTGCGAGTGGGCCTTGAAGACCCCTCACTCTGTGTGCTGGCCCTGTGACCGGACGTCTCTGTGCCTCAGTTTTCTCCTCTGTAAAATGGGGCTGTAATGACAAAGCAGTGTGTGAGGGTTAAAAGAGTAAGAAAGAGGGCAACAGGCAGGGAGCCGCACCTGGGTATGAGCACCCCAGGAGGGGCAGGCCTGGGCTCAGGAGCAGGGTCAGGGCCAGGGTCCGAGGGAGAAGAGACACAGGCCAGGGTCTGCTGACTCCAGGCGTGGTGCAAGCAAGGAGGACCCTTGGAGGGCAGGACTTCTTGAGAAAACCGTTCTGACCGCCGTGTAGGAAGTGGCACAGCGAGGCCAGCGTGGTGGCCGGGAAGAGGGCAGGGAACGGGGTCCGGACAGGTGGTGGGCTCTTGGGCCCCGCCGGGCGGAGGGAACTGAGGCATCCGACTGACGGTGTTGAGCCAGGTCAGAGCCACCAGGTGCTTGGGGAGGGCCAGCAGAGGACCAGGCCTGGGCCAGCGAGGGGGGCAACGCTGGGCGTGTCCAGATGCCAACAAATGGCACAGCCACTTTGAAAGTCGGTGCGGGAGTTACTATGAGGTCGCACATCCCTTTACCGTAAGGTCCTCCATTCCGCTCCCACGCGCCGCTCAAGACAGATGAGAATTCATCTGCACACACACACTCGTAGGTGGATGCTCAGAGCAGGAGGAGACCAGGACGGCGGGCCTCACCTGGGAAGGGGCCACGGGACTGTGGCCACCCCCTGACGGCATCCTCTCGAGTGGCAAAGGGCGGGGTCTGGGCAGGTCTGATGCAGGACACGTCCCAAAGGCATGACCTTCCGGAGAAGCCCAAACTGTGGGAACGGAGGATGGGCAGTGTGGCCCGGGGCCGGGGCCGGGAGGGGCAGTGACACAGGGCAGGGGCGGTTTGGAGGGCGAGGGCACGTGCTGTCTTGCTCGTGGGGAGGCTCAGACGTGTGCCTTATGTCAAGGCTCGCGGGACCCTACACAACGAAGGCGGAATGTGGGTCAACTCTACCTTAACTCTTTTTTTAAGGGAAAGAAAAGCCGATGCCAAGAAAACTTGCATGGTGAGACATCGGTGTGCCCTGATTTCAGAGAGGTCAGGTCTGAAGGTCTCGCCTGGGGGGTCCCCAGAGTGATGTCGGGGATGGCAGGACACGCCAGGAGGGAGGGGGAGTTGGCACCGCACAGGCACCCGGTGACCCCAAGGCAGGGGAGGTGGTGCTTCAGGGGCTAAGTGGGTCCCAGAGACCCTCGGGCATCTGGGCTTCTGGGAAGAGAGGCCGAGGGGTGGGCTCCTCTCCAGCCCCTCCCCTGAGTCCCCTGGGACCCTCTCACAGTGACTGAAAGCCGAGGGGACGGTATGATTCACCGCTCCAGCCACTAACGAAAGGAGGCAGGATTAACAGTAACTGCACAGGGAACGGTCCTGGGCAGGCCAGCGGGGTCCCAGGCGGAGGCTACCCAGGCAAGGGGGCCTCCCCAGCCGCACACCTCCTGCCTCCGCACCCCCTCCTGTGGAATGCTTGCTGTCCCCCCGCCCCCCCGCCCCGAGGGTCCTGGGCCGGAGCTGCAAGGGAGCGCAGGTTCAAAGCCCTTGTCCAGCCTCAGTGGTCCGTCTGTACGAGAGGGTACTGGTGTGAGAGTTCAGGGGCCTTTGTAGCTTGAGGGTCAGGAGAGAGGTGTCTTTAAGGTGCCGTCATACAGGGCACCCCCGCCCCGGGTGAGGTGCTTACACGTGAACCTCTACACGCAGCATCTCACACACTCACTCCACTGAACACAGCACCGCACACGCGATCAGTCAACACATCACACATTTCCTCGCAAATGTTAACCAAGTGACGTATAAATAGACAGCTAGAAAGACAAACACAGCCTGCAGATAAAAGACAGAGACAAAAAGACTGACAGATGAGGTCTGTGTGTGTTGATACACACAGACATATCCCGAGAGGAGAGAAGTTATGTAGAGAGACCGAGACAGATAAAATGACAGAAAGACCAAAAGACACAGAGCCTGATAGACGGACAAAGATCAGGTCAGAAAGATGGACCCTTTAATAGACACCTGAACAAAGACACATGTAGAAAGACAGAGGGACAACGCAGAGAAAAGCAGGCAGGAGAGTGGAGACAGACAGACAAGGGAGGCCGACACACGACAGACCGTAAAACAGGCCGTGGACGTGCAAACGTGCATTGCACGTGGAGCCGTGGACACGCAGCTACAGCTACAGAGAGAAACGCAAGCCAGCGGGACAGAGGATGAGAGGCAGCATTTTTCCTGCCTTTGAACAGTTGCTCGACTGGGCCTCTGCAGACGGAGCCGCTGCTGGACCCCACTCCCGGGAGAGGAGCCGTTAGGAACCCACTGGGAGTCGGGGCGCTTGGGCTCAGGCTGACATGCTCCTGTTTTGATGACTTCCGGTGGCATGAAGGGCAAAGCAACGTCGACCTGGAATTTTATGTGGGATCAGAATGCTTCCTGCTTCCTGGATATTCGATCAAGGTGACACATCAGGACCGTCATGTTTTTATTTTATTTTTTGCTTGTTTTGTGTTTAAGAGGAAACATCCCTAAAAACCCTATTCTGAGGCCTTTTTCCTGGACTCTATCTTGAGGAGGGATTCCAACCAGAACCAGCAGAGGGCAGTAGATCATCAGTCCCTAGACTGCTGCTTGGCCTGTGGACAGAAAACGCGAGGCTTTCCTGCGTCTTTGGTTCTTACGCATTTGGTTGATCAACTTAACACTGCGACCCGCGCGGGTCCACCCCTAATGAACCTGCCACGTCTTCAGTTTGCACAGCACTCAGACTTGCTGAGCTCGCTCAGATCCGGTACCTCATTAGATACCAGAGGACACAGCTCTTCTTCAAAGAAGGGTGGAAAATCAACAGAAATCCACCCCAAATTAATATCATGGAGGGTCCAACGAGGTTATATTGGATTGAATAAAAAACAATCCAGAATGAATATCTTACTGAGAGTATCAACTTTAAACTTATTCTTTGCTGTTTATTTATTTATTTTCATTGGTATCGGCTGAAAAATTAGTCTTCACACAAGCGATTTCATATGATATTTATCTTTGTCTGACTTCACTTAGTATAATAATAGTCTCTAGTCTGTCCATGTTGCTGCAAATGGCGTTCTTTCATTCTCTTTATGGGTGAGTCATGTTCCATTGTGCATATACACAACTTCTTCACCCGTTCATCTGTGGATGGACACTTGGGTGGCTTCCATGTCTTGGCTCTTGTAAACAGTGCTGCGTCAACACTGGGGTGTGTGTATCTTTTCACATTATGGTTTCCTCCCGATATCTGCCCAGGAGTGGGATTGCAGGATCATCCGGTGGTTCTATGTTTAGTTTTTTGAGGAGCCTCCATACTGTGCCCCCTAGTGGCTGCACCAATTTACGTTCCCATCAGCAGTGTAGGAGAGTTCCCTTTTCTCCACGCCCTCTGCAGTATCCACTGTTTGTAGACTTTTTTTTTTTTTTGGCTGCCCCAGGACATATGGAGTTCCCCGGCCAGGGATTGAATCCGAGGCCGGAGTTGCAACCTCTGCCATAGGCTGTGACACAGCTCCGGATCCTTAACCCACTGCACCAGGCTGGGAATTGAACCCATGTCGCTGCTGCTGCAGAGACACCATCGATCCTGTTTGAGCCACAGCGGGATCTCCTGTAGGCTTTTTGATGATGGCAGTTCTGACCAGTGTGACGTGGTACCTCGATGTAGTTTTGATTTGCATTGTTCTCTAATAATTAGTGGTACTGAGCATCTTTTTATGCGCTTTTTGGTGATTTGTGTGTCTCCTTTGGAGATATGTCTGTTCAGATCTTCTTCTCATTTTTTGGATTGAATTGTTCTTCTTTTAAAAATATAAGTCTGCATGAACTGTTTGTGCATTTTGGAGAGTAACTGCTTATCAGTTGCTTCGCTTGCCAACATTTTCTCCTGCGCTGTCCTTTTTCCTTTGTATTGCATTATTTACTAAATTCTGCATTCACAGAAATACATTTGCTGTTCAAAAAGAATGACTTTTGAAACCTAAGTGATCAGATGGACAGTGCCCGGGTGATCTGGCCTCGTCCTCCAGCTGCTGAGGACAACTAGATACGTGTTCTTCAGTATTCAGAGGCACCTCTGCCTCCCCCCATCTCAAATGCAACTCGAGATCATTAAAATACATCCTCAACTTCTCTGACTTTGGATTAAGTAGGAGTAGGCTGGTCCACACGAGGAAGATCAAGCATGTTTTTCTTTAAACAGGGAAGTTACAAAACAGAAGCATCCCATTCAAACAGCTTAGAGGCGTTAAAGTCTGCTGGGCTATTGATGACTGTGAAGAATTAAGAAACAGGAGTTCCCGTCGTGGCTCAGCGGAAACGAATCTGACTAGCATCCGTGAAGACACAGGTTCGATCCCTGGCCTCGCTCTGTGGGTTCAGGATCCGGCGTTGCCTTGAGCTGTGGTGTAGGTCAAAGATGTGGGTTGGCTCTGGTGTGGCTGTGGCTGTGGTGGAGGCCAGCAGCTGCAGCTCCGCCTTGATCCCTGGCCTGGGAACCTCCACATGCCGTGGGTTCGGCGCTAAAAAGACCAAAAGGAAAAAAAAAAAGATTTAAGAAACAAACAGGAGGACTCAAGCTAGAACAAAAGTGCAGACCACACGGTCTTGAAGGTAAAGGGAAGTCCTTTGTGCTCCCTTAATGACGCCCCAAAGTAGCCACACCTGTATTCCCTATGGGTCTTGCCAGGTTCTGAACCTCCCATCAATGCAGGTACACATTAGGCACTTCTCTTTTCTTCCTTCCTTCTTCTTCTTCTTCTTTTTTTTTTTTTTTTTTGCTTTTTAGGGCCGTACGGAAGCTCCCAGCCTAGGGGTCAAATCTGAGCTGCAGCTGCCAGCCTACACCACAGCCACAGCCACAGCAATACTAGATCTGAGTGGCGTCTGTGACCTGCACCCCAGCTCACGGCAATGCAGGATCCTTCACCCACTGAGCAAGGCCAGGGATTGGAACCGAGACCTCACGGATGCTAGTCGGGTTCGTAACCCACTGAGCCACAATGGGAACTCCACATTATGTACTTTTTAATATCCAGTTTTTCCACTCAAAATTATGTGTGAAATTCATAGTGTTTCATGTAGCAATGGTCCATTTCGCCACTGCCATGTGCTATAGTGCTACTACGGTTTGAGTTTACCAAAATATGTGGATCTGTTTGCCTTGGGATGTAAAATTTCTAGTTGTCTGATTTTTCTAGCTTTTGCCTCCTCGCTTGTCTTTCCGCGACCGTAAGCTATAGTCTCCCTCAGCCTGTGTCACCAGGGCTGTGCGTGTGTGTTCAGCTGCCTAGATATCGCCAAGCAGTTTCCCCAAGTTGTGGTTTTACCAGTGTACACTCCCATCAGCAACGCTTGTCTTGCCAGTCTTAAAACTTGTATTTAGTCTTTTTAATTTTAGCCATTCTGATGTGTGTGCTATGTATGACATACTCATTTTAATTTGCATTTCCTCAAGAGTAATGGTGTATAATTGGCTTTCCAAGCCTGCTTAGACGTTTGAATAGCTTCTTTTTTGAAGGGCCTGTTCCTACTTTTGATTGTTTTAATGGGGCTCTTTTTAAAAAAATTCATTTGCAACAGTTCTTTAGATGTTCTGGGCATGAATCATTTACGGGATAAATGTATCGCAAATACATGCTTCCAATCTGTGGCTGTTGTTTTTTACTTTAATCTTAACCAAGTCCAATTGAACCATCTTTGACTTTACGGTTATTGCTTCTTTGGAGTTCCATTCGAGAAAGCGTTTCTGACGCCAAGTTCATAAATGCTATAACGTCAAGAAGAGGCACCCCTACGTCTTCTTCTAGAACCTTGCGTTCCACCTGTCCTCCGGGCAGGACTTTCTGCAAGGTCGGAGTCCCAGCTCTGAGGAGCCCTCTGCCTGCCCAGCCCCGGAGGTCTCCGCATGGCCAGCTGATGGGGACGTGGGCTCTGCAGGCCCCGAGTCTTGTCCTTGGCACGTGCAGCCTGGCAGACGGCGCCAGCTCCCTGCACGTGGCCTCTCTCGTCTCGGGCAACGCGGTGTGTTCCCAGGCCTCCAGCAGCCTCTCTCCAATCCCGACAGGCACTGGTCTCAGACTAACTGAAATGGTTTCTGTTTGCCCAACGGGACAGTGAGGAAGTAATTACCAATCTGGAAAAGGGAACTAAAGCTACGCGAGGTTCTTGTTACCTGTCTGATGGGCAGTCGTTGAGAAGATCATTGTATGAATGTGTCAGAATATCCGGGGTGGTCGGACCACAGGGGCCATGTATCCACAAATATGCTAGTTTGAGTATAAAATAGTGCTATTTTTTGAGGAGCCATTTGGCAGTACATATTGGCATAACGCACTGAATTTGACCCGTGAATTTTCCTTCCTGCCGCCCCCGCCTCTAGAGATGGACTCTCACCTGAGTAGGAAGATGCGCTGCTCACCCGCACATGGTTTGGGTGTAAACGATCCTAAAGGACCTTTGCAAACTGGCGCCTCCGATTTCGACTTGAGGTCGGTCTGTACAAACTGAACAGGACCAAGGCCCAGGGCAGGCAAGACGGAAAGTCCACCTGTACAGAGAAGCAAAAGTGGACACATGTGTGATCGAGAAATCATCTTGTCCTGCTGAGCGTTTCAGGCACGAACCACTCAGTCTGGCGGACGAGTGGCGCCCTGAGTCTTTTTGGTGTTCGGGGGGGACCGCGCTCTCTTGGGGTGCTGCTGGACAAGCTGCTTACCCGGCCACGTGGCCCTGCAGAAAGGCTGCTGGCCAAGCCCGTAAATCCGACACTGCTCAGAATCGTTCCTTGTTTGTTCCGTTTGTCATGATTGTGCTGAGAGCAGGTGTATCCTCAGGTCTGAGACCTGGGACACAGGAGGAGAGCCTGAAGGCTGGGCCGCCAGTGCAGAGCCGCCCCAGTGACAGCTGGTGACAGGCAGAAGTTTGCCTCCCACGGCAGCTGCCCTGGTGCTACTCCAGTCCGTGTGTCATTTTACAGAGCAGAGGGATTCTGCAGATGTAATTAAAGTTACTCATCAGTGCGCTTTTAAGGGATAAGGGCAGAGTGGCCTAATTGAATCACACAAGCCCTTACAGACAGACAGCTCCCTCTGGCTCGAGGCTCAAGGGTAAATGAGGCACATCAGGAGCTCAGCTGAGAGAGACTGCTGAGCCGTTAGGGGTGAGTAATGATGAAAGCTGCAAGCCCCGAATGAAAGCGTTAAGCTTGAGTCAGTACTGCGATGAACTATGCAAGAATCTAAAGCTGGGGAAGGCACTGGCGCCCCTGTTCCGTTTCCCCCACGAAGGGTGCGCCTGTTGTGGGCCAGGTGGAACACACTCAGGCAGCATCCAGGATGAGATACCCTCTTAGCAGCCATCGAATTGTTTCACTTCATTTTGTGTCTCCTTTGCAAAGAAAGGGTCTGTTGTGTGGGCTGCGCTCGTCCTGAAAGCACACACTCACGTGCCCGGGACGGAAGCTAGGCTTTGTGCCTGCCTCTCAAGGCACCTGATATGACGGCGGTATCCGGCTCCAGCAGACAGACCCTCCGTCCTCCTCTCTCTGACTGAGACCCCGGGTCTGGGCAGGCCCAGGTGGCACCTGTCCCTCATGGCTGTCCACCTCAGGAGATTGACTGTCACCTGGCACATGGGTTTGCCGCCTCCCTAAGACCAAACATAGTGGCTGATGGGAGAGAGGCACAGCCAGGTGCTCACGTGCTTCCCCGTGAGCAGACGACACCCATGTGCTGCTGATGCAGGCGTCCGGGAAGCCCTAGGGAGCCATGTCACATCCCGAAGGTGACAGTGAGGGCACCGCTTTGCTCACAGGGGCATCCTCAGCCCTGGCTCAGGCCGCTCGGGCTCTGGCTCTGCAAGGTTTTGGCCACAGGATGGCTGGAGCACAGAGCGTGGAGGGCAGGAGGCATTTGCTGTTGTGGAGAGGCATGCTGGCTGTGGTGGCCAGAGGAAGAGGCCAGAAAAGTGTGAGCGGCAGATCTGAGAAATCAGAGGTCCCAGCAGACAGGGCATGTGGTGTCTGCTTCCTGGGGTCCCGGAGCTGTCACTGCCTTATCCTCCAGCGAGCCGTGGCCAGATCCTGCAGATGCGATGCTGTGGCTCCTAAGAGGCCAGGGACGTCGCAGGCTCCTTAGGGGTGCCCAGGGGCCCTGGCCCAAGCCAGTGCCTTCCTCACCGTCCGCGGACAAGGGCATCGTCAGTGCACCAGGCCTTCAAGTCCATACGCGGCTGCGTTAGACAGGCCTCCAGGGCAGGCGGTCAGACCTCGTGGGGCTCCTCTCGGCAGTAGTGTGCACTTTGGAAGCAGGGCCTGATGTTAGCTAGTTCAGCCTCATCCACGTTAATAAGGTCAAATTAGTTTCTATCCTATTACATTAGCTGACATCAAATCAGATTAGACATGTTTGAAAGTCGGAGCTGATGGAGCAGGCTGCCCCACATGTAAGACTTCCAGAAGATGAGCCATGAACTGCGGAGCAGCAGCTCCCAGCCCAACGGCTCGGCTGGAAGCGGAGCCCCTCCTGTGAACCCCCTCCCAGGGCTCACGTCACATCTCCTGCCCTGCCAAGTGGCCATCCACCCCAGGGCTGGCCTCCCATCCACGCATGCGCATGGCCCCAGCGCCACCAGGTGGGCTGCCGGCGTGGATGCTGGAACAGAGCTATAAGCAAGACACGGGGCCCAGGAAGGACGGGGACCTGGGAGAGCCCCACGGGTCCTGTCCTTTGACGTGCCTCAGTCCTGAGCAGCACAGGTGTGTGCGACACGAAAGAGGATAACGTTCTAGAGAGAGGGGTTAGTCACAGACTCTGCCGGGGAGCTCAGTTTCAGTCCCAACTCCTGTTTCAACTCCGGGAACGGGGTGACAACCACCCGGCTACTTCCTGCTGAAAGAGGGCCTAGTCCTGCCTCAGGGTGCGGCACAGACACCAAACTGGAAACATCCCCAAATCCCAAGTCCTGGATCTGGGTCTTGTGTGATTAAGATCGCAGTCCCTAGAGTTCCCACGATGGCTGCAGCGTCTCTGGAGCACTGGAACACAGGTTTGATCCCCTGTCTGGCACAGTGGGTTAAGGATCCAACATGGTCGAAGCTGTGGAATAGGTTGCAACTGCAGCTTGGATCTGATCCCTGGCCCAGGAACTTCCATATCCCATGGAGCCACAAAAAAATAAAAGTAAAAAAAAATTTTTTTTTGGTCTTTTTGCCATTTCTTGGGCCACTCCCGTGGCATATGGAGGTTCCCAGACTAGGGGTCGAGTCAGAGTTGTAGACACTGGCCTACGCCAGAGCCACAGCAACACGGGATCCAAGCCGAGTCTGCGACCTACACCACAGCTCACGGCAACGCTGGATCCTTAACCCACTGAACAAGACCAGGGATTGAACCCGCAACCTCATGGTTCCTAGTTGGATTCGTTAACCACTGAGCCATGAAGGGGCACTCCAAAAAAAAAAAAAAAAAAATCAGTCCCTTAGTCCACCATTTTGGTGCAATGGACTTAATTAGAAGCAGTTGGAGGAGTGACAACCGAAAGTTAATAGACAAAATAGACATTCCCTGAAGAAGCCAGAAGAACAAGCCTGAAAACCACTCTGAACCTGGCACGTTGGGGAAGACTTGCAGCCAGGGAGCCAGGTGTCTAATTTTATCTAAGTAGGTTTTATCCTCTGATGTGGTATTAACATATACATAACGAGAGCTGTTGGCTACTACGCTTGTCTCCTTTTTCTGCTAACATCTGATCAAAGCACTTTTATTGTCTAAAAATTGAATTGTTTTAAGAGAGATGTGTGAGGTTGCAGCTACCAGCTGCCAGCAGGCACAGCTCTGAGAATGGCCAGTGGAATCCTGAGTCTGACACAGATCAGAAAGTTCAAGTTCTCAGGAGGACAGGAAGGAATCTGAAATCACGTCCACACCGACCACCTGCTTTTACCCTGGATGTCCGAAACACATCCACTCCATTTTGACTTTCGAACGCAGTCCCCTCTTCATGCCCAAAGTAGATGGACAACGCATGTCCAAGAGGCTACAAAACCAGCAGCTCTAGTCAATAAAGTTTAAGCTAAGCCATATATAAGCCAGAATGACTTCCCCCTTCCTCAATAGGTGCAGATTTCCCCATCATTTCCCCCTTTTGGTTGAAAATCCTGCAAGAGACCAGAACAAGCCCCAGGGGCCAGGATGGTTGTTGCCTGCCTGCTTCATGTCCAGATCATGTCTTGGGGCTAGGCCTCCTTTCTAATTGCCTAGTCTTCCTCACCAGAGGAGAACGAACCAGATACCTTGAACGAGCTCAGGGATGTTAACGGGGAAACAATTTTAGGCTCTGTGTTTCATCACCTGTACTGAGTGTCACACCAGCACTGCAATGTGCTTTAGCAGTAGACCTAGAGCAAGCAGTGATACATCATGAGCAGTTATCCTCTGACAACTCCGCTAGAGAAGTGTCTTTTCCTCCTAAACATCAATCAGGGCAGAAGTGTGGCTAACAGAAGGACGTTCATCTATACAGGCCTCAGTGAAGAGAACTAGAGTGTAATATCCACATGATATTTTTCCTCTCCAAAAGAACCCTTGTTTCCACCAAACACAGCCAAATCAAGACTAATCTGTTTGCACAATACGTCTGGTTAATGGACCACATAGACTTCTCCAAACTGGCTGTGGTGGAGTCAGGAGGCAGACTGGATTCTCAAAAGGCCTCTCAAGGCCGGAAAAGCCATGACACAGGCCTGCCATCAGACTCTGCCTTGGTGAACCTCTCAGTCCCCAAAATATCAAGGCTCCTGCACCCGCCAGCAGTCAGTCTTACCCACTCACCTGATGAGGATGCTCAGAGCCCAAGAGTCTCCAGTTTCTGGTGGGGCCAGGCAGAGAGAAAAGGAAACTATTTCAAGTCTACCCACAGAGGTGTAATTTACCAAATTGCTTTAAGTCATCAGTAACTTGAGGAGAAAGGTTTCCTTGTATCTGGAAAACTCAGATCAAACCCAGTAACATTCCAGACAAAAGCACATAAATGTTACAACCACACCCAGTAATCCTTTCTTGTTTCATGAAGCCATCAGGTTTTCCACTAGGATTTTTGAATGTCTTACCCAGTTCAGTGGTATGATCTGAAATTTTTCGGAGATTTTCACTTGCTGAAAAGTCCTTCCTACGAATCGTCCACAACTTCCTGGATCCATATTATTTTGTTTTTATTTTCGCTTCCATTCAAGCCAATCGGCTCTAGGACAAAACGACCCCCTTTCCCTTTTTAACAAGATGCATTTCAATTCCTCATGCCTTCTTCAACTGAAAACACACCTCTTACTTTCTTGGAAGGCAGAAATGTTCCCCTTAGTATTTTGGTAGCTTTCATTACCTATGTTATCATTGTAACCCTTAAAAACCTTAATCTGTAACAAAAACTAAGGAACAAGTAGTTGTGAACTGTTTGTCAGAGCCACACTTCCTGACTGGAGACTTCAGGTTTGGTCTTCCTCTCCTGAGAAGCAAAAAGTAGATAAACCTAGACCTGCCCAGCAATGAACGTTCCTATGTTTTATCGTATTTGAAATGGCCCAGAGAGTCAATGAATTCTTGCCACTCAACTTAGTTTCAAGTTACCAAAATCTGGAGAGACTGTTCTTAAAGCTGACATTCCAGAATCACAATCATTCCTAACGTAAGCAGTAAAGTTTGCATCTACACTCATTGCATTCCAACAATGAATTGTTCCTTGACGCTTCCTAG
Organism: Phacochoerus africanus; assembly: GCF_016906955.1. NCBI lineage: Eukaryota > Metazoa > Chordata > Mammalia > Artiodactyla > Suidae > Phacochoerus > Phacochoerus africanus. Next base: position 60,890,162 of record NC_062557.1, read on the forward strand.
AAAAGTTGGAGTTCCGGTTGTGGCCCAGCGCTAATGAACCCTACTAGTATCCGTGAAGATGTGGGTTCGATCCCTGGCCTCGCTCCACGGGTTAAACGATCCAGCCTTGCCACGAGCTGTGGTGTAGGTCACAGATGGGCTCAGATCTGCTGTGGCTGTAGGCGGGTGGCTACAGCTCCAGTTGAACCCTCTAGCCTGGGAACTTCCATATGCCGCGGGTGCGGCCCTCAAAAGACAGAAAGGAAAAAGAAAAGTTAGGAGATACCGTCTCCCTCTCAGGTTGAACGTCCAGGGTTTAATGGGTTCAGCAGTTCTGCCAGCAGGGGCGCTGTGCCCAGTGACCGTGAGGGAGGCCCGGCCTGCACTTCCCGCCCTGACCACAGGGGGCGAGCGCCTCGCCCGCCCACAGCGCGTGCGCGGCCCGGGCGGGCGGGGCTCCGCGCAGCTGCGGGCAGTTTTGTCCCCGCCGGCCCCGCGGCTGCGCGGGTACAGCGGCGGCGTCTCTGCAGAGGGAGCTCCGTCTCCTGGGGACCCTCTGGGACCTCGGCCCAGGATGGCGTGGAGCTGCGTCTGAGCTGTCGCGAGCCGGGTTCCCTGCCGACTGGGCGACGCGGGAGGAAAAGATGAGGAGACGCGGGAAGGGCTCAATGGGGAAGCTGGGATTTAGTCAGTTTTGCGTGCGGTGTAGACGGCGGCGTGGGGGTCGGGTTCCCGGCACTTCCCCGCGGTGTGTCCTTGGCCCCTGGGCCCTAAGTGAACAGACCCCGTGGGCTTCGTTCTGGGCTCTCCGTCGGTCCCGCTGCTCCGGGCGCCTCTTTTGAGGCGGTTCCACGCTGTTTTGGTGACTGAAGCTTCGCAGTGGTGGGAAGTCGGGTTCTGGCCTCCCTTGGGGCCCTTTGCGTCTTTTCAGCGTCTGCATCCAGGTCTTCAGGTTCTCGGGCCTCTCCGGTCCTCGGTTAAATTTACCCCCAGGTCTTGAGTTCGTTTGGATGCAGTTGTAAGCGGGGTTGTTTCCTTTCTCTTGCTGACGGTTTGCTAATGTTTAGAAGTGCGGTTGATTTCTGGGTATTGATGTTCCCATTTGAGTCAGTTCATTTATTCTAGTATTTTTTTGGCGGAATGACGTGGAAAATTGGAACTCAAAAATCCCAGTGTTGGAGTTCCAGCGTGGCTCAGCTAAACGAATCTGACGAGCATCCACGAGGATGCAAGTTCGATCCCTGGCCTCGCGCCGTGGGTTTAAGGATCCAGCGTTGCTGTGGCTGTGGGTGTAGGCCGTCGGCTGTAGCTCCAACTGGACCCCCAGCCTGGAAGCCTTCATATGCAGCCTGGGAATTTACATATGCCGTGGGCGAGGCCTTAAAAAGCAAGCAAAAAAATTAATAAAAAGATTTGTTACTGGAACAAAGTGCCCCCCACCCCACGGGCTGACGCTCGCGATGTCTCTGCATTTGTGGGCGGGTCCAGAGCAGGTGGATGTTGGGGCCCAGGCTCTGACCCCCTTGTTTCGCCTCCCTGCTTCTGGGTGGGGTGACCACGTGGGCACGTTGCCCTCTGTCCTAGGATGCAGGCTGGCCGAGGCCCTCACCACCTCCGCTCCATCCCTTTGGTAACAGGAAACACTGGTCCAGCTGCAGGGGTGGGCAGGCTGGGAGGTGCAGGGCAGCCCCGAGCTGGAAAGGGCACAACGGGTTGTGGTGGGAGCTGGGTGGCTCTGCTGCAGCAGGGTCCCCGGGACACTAGCTCCCAGTCGCTGGGCCCTGTGAAATGTGGCTCGTGTCGGCCTGAGCTCTTTCCTGCTTTCTGGCTCTGGAAATGCTGTGGGAGACGTCCCACCGCAGGTTAAGCTAATGCGTTCAGCGGAGGTGGCCAAGCCGAAGAGCTGCCGTTCAGACGGACGTGGGTGCTCACCCGGGACAAAACGATGGCGTGTGCGTGCGGATCGGGCACGAGGAGTGCGAGCGCAGTCCCGTTCCTGCCTGAACGCCGCCTCTTGTGCGCGCCTCGGGGACGCCCTCCTCCGCTCCCGAGGCTCCCGCACCTCACGTACGGGGAGTGGAGGGTGGGCCCCGGCCAGTCTGAGACCCGACTTACCCCGTGTCCGAGTCCGCTTGGCGCTGCCACAGCAGATACCCGAGACCAGGCGCTTTCACAGCAGACCTGTCTCCTCGCCTGGATGCTCTCTGAGATCAAGGTGTCTGCGGGCTGGTTCCTCCCGGGGCTTCTCTCCTTGGCCTGTGGACCTCCGGCTTCTCCCAATGTCCTCACCTGGTCGCCCCTGTGCCTGTGTCCTCGTCTCTTTCTGTAGGACCTCAGCCCTATCGGATCAGGATCTACCCAGGGGCATCATTTTACCCTGACATCTCTTGAAAACCCCCATTTCCAAAGACAGTCACATCCTGGGTTCCTGGCGGTTAGGGATGCAGCACGTGAGTTTTGTGGGGACACAGCTGAGCCCACATCCTCCTGCTTAGGAGCTGCCTGGGCCTCTGTGCCTCCTTCCCTCTAATTCCATGGAGGTGGGGGTGGGTGTGCGACAGCCCAAGAAGAGGTCACTTGTCCAGGTCTAGTCAGGGACAGCACAGGACCTTAGTTGGGGACAGTGCAGGGCCTTAGTTAGGGAGAGGGCAGGGACTGAGTTAGGCATAGTTTAGGGCATTTGTTGGGGATAGAGCTGGGCCTTGGATAGGGACAGCTTAGTCTAGTTAGGGAGCCCAAAAAGCCTTACTGAGGGAGAGCTTAGGGCATTAGCTAGGGACAGTATTGGGCCTTATTAGTGACAGCGCAGAGCCGTAGTTAGGGACAGCATAAGTGTAGTTGGGGACAGCACAAGGCTTTAGTTCGGAGCAGGGCAGGCTCTGCTTAGGTGCCGTGCAGGACCACAGTCGGCCAAAGCACAGGGCCTGAGTGAGGGACCTGGCCCAGCCTTTGTTAGGGACAGCTCAGGGCTTAGGTAGGGACAGCACAGGGCCTTAGTTAGGGACACTGAAGTCCAGTTAGGGACACACGGAGGCTGAGGTCATGAACGAAGGGTGGGAGTGCGGCGGTATTTTGGTGGGCAGGCTGTGCTCATCTCTGTGCCCTTTCTCTTGAGATTTCTCCCCAGCGTCCTGCTCGCCTTTGCACCTGAGCCTCTTCCTCCTGTCCCCGACCGGCGTCATGGGGATCTGGCCTAAAGGTGTGTCTCGTGACTTAAGGCAGGGTGACCTAAAGCTGGCTCTCCTGACTCAATGGGGCAGCAGGGCAGCTGGGTGTTTTAAGGTCGAGGGATGTGGTAGGTTGGGGTGGGTATCCTGGGAGGCTTTGAGAAATACCCCACCTGTAGGGCTCTGCGCTTAGAGGGAGAGGAGGACCGAAATCGAGCTGGCAGGTGCCCAGGATTAGTGCCCCCAGGAAGGGCCGAGAGTTGCTGTTAGAGCACATGGCCACCAGAGGGCGCCAGAGCGCCAGCAGCGCCCCCGCCCCCTTGCAGCTCCCTGGCGGCACCTCCAGGCTCCGAGGTAGGAGCTGGGTCAGTGGAGCCCCAGGGGGTGCCCAGAGCTTGGGGCTTGGGTACAGGGCACCTCTGACCACCTGCCCCCATTTCCCTCACCTCAGAGAGCAGGCATACCTCTGCCTTCACATCAGTGGTTCAGTTTTTGTCTGGTGGGGTGGCCCAATGGCTAGAGAGTGACAGGCTGTCTGTGGTCTGAGTCCCCTTTGATTGTTTGGAGGCACAGCTCCACACCCGGAATTACCTGGCTCGAATCTTGGACGTGCGATTTTCTAGACTCAGGCTAGCATGGCATTTGGCTTCTGGAAGCTGGGCTTCTGGTCGTGAATGCAGTGTGTCAGCGTGGGGGTCTTTGGGGGAGGGGTCTGTGCTCATCCCTGTGCCCTTTCTCTTGAGAGTTCTCTCCAAAGACCCTTCTTCTTCCTTCTGAGCTGCTTCCTTCTGTCCTTGACCGTCTTGGGGGAAGCTGATCTAAAACCAAATCATGTGAATTAAGGGGGGGCTGATTGATTTAAAGCCAGTCTTGTGACATAGAATGTCAGACTCAAAATAATGGGGTGGGTAGGGAGGGGTATGTGCCCTGGGAGACAGTGAGAAAAAAATACCCGCTCTGTTTGGCATTTCACTATATGGAGTTTAGTAGGAGCGGAGGAACGAAGGAAGCCTGGCAGGTCCCCAGGTCCCTCCTTTCAGCCTCTGGGACAGGGGAGGGAGGCAGGAGGAAGGGCGGAGAGTTGTTTTTAGAGCGGGTGGCCGCTAGAGGGCGTCGCAGCACCAGCTGAGGCCCCCTGCTGCGTTCCGGAGGCCCCTCCAGCCTCAGAACTGGAGTGAGCCGAATCCCAAGGATGTGCCCCCAGAAAAAGGCTTGGTACCGGGTGGCTTCTGACCCTCTGGCCCAAACTGCCTCACCTCACAGAGGGGACATAGTTCTGCCTTCAGATATGTGGGTGACTTCCAGCCTGCTCTCGTGGCCCTTTGGCAATACAGTTGGACAGGCTGTCTGGGGTCCGAGTGCCCTCTGGTTGTCCAGAGGCAGAACTCTGGGCCCAGACATACCTGGCTTGAATCCTGGGTGTGCTGTTTTCTAGAATCAGGCTTGCAAGGGGTTTGGCCTCAGGAAAGCTGGGCTGGTGGTCGTGAATGGAGGGTGTCAAAGGGGTGCTATGTTGGGGGGTGGGCTATGCTCACCCAGTGACCTTTGTTTTGAAATTGATCCCCAGCTTCCTTTTCCCTTCCATCTGAAGTCCTCCTCCTCTGCCCACCTCCTGTTAGGGGAAAATGCCTAAAACCCGGTGACGTGAACAAAGGGTGTGAGGTTACTGATTTAAAGCTGGACCCCAGGGCTGAAGGGTCCAGATGGATTTAACAGCCGCTCCTGTGAACTAAAAAGCAGGGCGGCTGAGGGATGGCAGGCTGGGGGGTGGTGTCAGGTGGGGTGAGGGCCCTGGCAGACCGAGAAAGCCGGGCCCCGTCTGCAGGGCCTTTCATGGTGCTCATGTTAGGGCACCGTTGACTGAACCGCTGAAACTGCCCCCCTGGGCCAGGCAGGACCCCAGCCCTTGCAGGAGTTGTGTCACAGCAGGTGGCCCTGAGGAGAAACGCGGTGCTGCCCTGGAGACAAACTGGGAGGGTTGGGAGGGCGCAGGAGGGGAGCAGACGACCAGCCTCCCTGATCCGTAGGCTCCGTCTCGGCTGAGAAGCACCTGTGCCACCAGGAAGGCCCCCGGTCCCGTAACACCTGAGGCTTCAAGCCACATGGCCGAGCCATTCTCCTGGGCTCCCTCCCCTGCTGCCCTCCGCCTGGGCGTCCTTCCCAAGAAGCCTCTCCCTCTGCCAGCCGTGTGTCCCCTCAGACAATTCATTTCCCAGCGTCAGACAGGAGCCACACTGGGCCCTGGAGGGGGTCCCCTTCCTGCCGCAGCTGGCGACTCTGCCAAGGCACCTTCCTCACTGGGACTGATATTCCGACCATCAGGCCCCGGCTCTGCTCCCTCATCCCCCCCTTCTCTCGGTCTGGCCACTCGCCCTCCCTCGGAAACCTCTGAAGACTCCGCATACTTCCATTTACCGTCGGCGCCGAGGCCGAGCAGGCCCTGGGGCGTCCTGGGACCAAGCCTTCCTGGGTCCCCCGCTTTGGGTTTTTAGGGAGCCAGCTTCGGCCTCCGTGACCTCCCCTGAGCTCCCAAAGGGCAGGTTCAAACTGCTGCTCATCAGGGAAGGGAGGGGAGGCAGAGACAGGAGACCAGTCAAGAGGCAGCAGGGCAGCCCCGGGACCGAGTCCTGGATCCCCTTCAAGGAACACGCACAACAGCCTCTGAGTCCCTCTGCAGAACGAAGCCCCCAACACGTGACAACCAGAGCGGAGGACCCCCGGAACCAGTCCTGGGGCCACGAGACACCGACTCTGAGGGGGAGTGAAAGCCTGCATCCCCCCCGCCCTTGTCTGGCCCCTATTTTCTGTCCCCAAACCCTAAAAGCACCTCCTGTTCTCTCCCGAAGGCGGGCCCAGTCCTTAGGGCGTGAGCCGGCTGTGGCCTCCTCTGCCTGGCAAAGCAATAAGGCTATTTTTTTCTCCTTCACCCCAAACTCTGTCTCCAAGTTTGTGTTCGACACCAGTGGACAGACGCCAGGTTTTGGCCACTGTACTGGGATCTGCCGTTCCGTGTGTCTGAGGGTTTTCTGAGAGACGGCAGTCTTGTATTTCGGGGGCCTCTGACTAGGACGCACCCCCCCCTGCGTTTTGTGCATGAGATGTTGTGGCTTGTGATGGCCATTCTGCCTTGTGACATGGGATGTTCTGGTTCTGTTCCACTGCGGTGCCCTCTGGGGTGAATTCTGTCTGACTGGGAAGATTTTCGCTATGGGCCTAAGACTAAGAAAAAGACGCTTTATTTTAACACGCTGTGGCCGCAGTATTCTTTAGATTCCAGAGAAAATTGGTCTAGGTGAAACTCTTGAAAATTCCAAAACTGGCTCTCTTGGCATAGAGTTAGAAAAAGCGAGTTCGATAAAGCATCTTTTCAGAATTCTGACCCTGGAGTTCCCGTCGTGGCGCAGTGGTTAGCGAATCCGACTGGGAACCATGAGGTTGCGGGTTCGGTCCCTGCCCTTGCTCAGTGGGTTAACGATCCGGCGTTGCCGTGAGCTATGGTGTAGGTTGCAGATGCAGCTTGGATCCCGCGTTGCTGTGGCTCTGGCGTAGGCCGGCGGCTACAGCTCTGATTCGACCCCTAGCCTGGGAACCTCCATATGCCGCGGGAGTGGCCCAAAGAAATAGCAAAAAGACAAACAAAACAAAACAAAACAAAAAAACAGAATTCTGACCCTGAGTGAACAAATCCTTCTGGGAGAACTTGCGTTTCTCTCCGCGCGCCTTGAGACCTGGGCTCTCAGGATCACGTGTCTCAGGCCATCGCTAATGGACCTGCGTGGGTCGTGCAGTGGTTTTAGCATCCGGTTGGCCTCATACTGGCTTCTGCAGAGCAGGGCGTATGGCCGTGAATGCAGTGCGTTGATGCAGTGGTGTTGGGGGCGGGGGACTAAGCCGACCCCTGGGCTCTTTTCCTCCAGAAATAAAGCCCCAGAGATCTGCAATTTTTCTTCCCTCCCAGCTGAACCTCTTCCTTCGCTGCCAGACACCTGTTGCAAGGAAGCTTCCTGAAACCAGGGAACGTGAATAAAGCCTGGGCCGTCCTTGATTACAAGCCGGGTCCCAGGGCTGAATGACGCCGATTGATTGACCGCCTGCTCACATTACTTAGAAAGTGGGGACCTTGATTTGAGGGTGTGGGGGGGATGTCAAGTGGGGTGAGGCTCCTGGCTGACTGTGAGGGAGTCAGGCCCCTGCCAGTAGTGTAGTTCAGTGCTCCTGAGAGGGAGGGAGCAAGCGCACCCGCTGGCAAGTGCCCCAGGCCAGTGCAGGCCCGGCTTCTGCTGTGGAGCCAGAGGAAGGGCTGGGAGTCGCTGTTAGAGCAGGTGCTGGGGCCAAGTCTCTCGACAGCTTGCCTCATCTCAGAAGAGGGGACAGAGTTCTGCATCACCTCTCAGGTTCAGTTTCTGCCTGGTCTGGTGGCCCAGTGGCTACAGGGGTTGATAGGCTGTCTGGGGTCTGAGTCCCCCTTGATTGTTTGGAGGCACGACTCTGGACCCAGAATTACCTGGCTGCAATTTTGGCTGTACGGTTCGTTAGAATCAGGCTGGCCTACGTGGAGTTGAGTTTCTAGAAAGCTGGCCTTCTGGCCGGGAATGCATTGTGTGAACCCATTGGTTTTGGGGGGCAGGCTGTGCTCATACCCACGCTCTTTCTCTCGAGGATCTCAAGTTTCTTCTTCCCTCCCAGCTGAACCTCTTCCTCCCCTGCTAGGCACTTGCTGCAGGAAGCTACCTGAGCCGAGGAACCTGAAGAAAGTCTGGGTGGTCCTTGGTTTCAAGCCGGGTCCCAGGGCTGAAGGCTGCTGGTTAATTCAGAGCCTGCTCACATGACTTACAAAGTGGGGTCTTTGCTTTCAGTGTGTGGGGTGGTGTTCTTTGGGCTGAGAGTCAAGGCCGTGATAAATTCCTTCCCCACCCGCCCGTGGTGTAGGTCAGTGCGCCTGGGATGGAGGGGGAGCAAGGGCCAGACTTGCTGTGGGAGGCGGAGGAAGCGCTGAGAGTTGCTGGGAGAGCACATGTCCACCAGAGGGCGCCAGAGCACCAGCAGGGCCACCCTGCCTCTCCCAGTTTGCATCTCCAGGCTCAGAAGGGGATTGGAGATGGACCCGTGGAACCTCAAGGAGGTGCCCAGAGCCTGGCGTGTTTGTTCGTGATGCCTCTGACCCTGTGGCCCAGTTTGCCCCAACTCAGTCAGGGGACGGAATTCTGCCATCACACGTCTAATTCAGTTCCTCTCTGGTCGGGTGGCCCCGAGGTGAGGGAGATAGGCTGCCTGGGGTCTGAGTGTCCTTTGCTTGTTTGTAGGCAGTTCTGGACCCAGAAACACCTGGCTTGAATGTTGGACGTGCAGTTTTCTAGAATCAGCCCGGTGGGGAGTTTGGCTTCTAGAAAGCTGGGCTTCAGCATGAATGCACTGTGTCTGTGCGGTGGTATTTGTGGGGTGGGGCGGGCTGTGCTCATGGTTGAGGGCTTTCTCTCCAGAGATCTCCTCCACCTTCTTCTTCCCTCTGCACCTGAGCTGCTTCAGCCTCTGCAGGACACCCACTTGAAGGCAGCTGTCTAGATCCATGTAAGGTGAGTCATGGCTGGTTTCTTCAGGATTCCAAGCTGAATCCTGGGGAGAAGGGTGCTGATTCACAGGCTGCTGTGAGACTTAAATACCGGGGTTGCTGATTTCAGAAATGCAATAAAATTGGGTCGAGTGAGAGGCCTGGGCAACTGTGGGACAGCCACTCCCCCAACCCACCATGCATTTGGGTGCACGGAGAGGGAGAAGGGGTGAGAAAATCAAGCTGGCAAATGCCCCAGGCCAGTGAAGAGCAGGGTTCCTTTGTGGTGGACAGAGGAAGGGCTGAGACTTGCAGTTACGGCCCCTGTCCATCAGAAGGCGCCACTGTAACAGCAGAGCCCCTCCCCTCAACACCCCTCCCTCCTTGCAGCACCGTGGCTGCATCACCAGGCTCAGATGCAGGGTGGAAGATGATCGGTGGCCCAAAGTGCCTCCACTCGGAGATGTTTCAGATTCCGCCGTCACCTCTCAGGTTCATTCTCTGCGTGATCAGGTGGCCAATGGCGCGAGAGTTTGATAGGCGCCCGGGGTCTGCGTGGCCTTCGCTTGTTTGAAGTACGTCACTGGACCCAGAAGCCTGGCTTCAGTCCTGGGCGTGCAGTGTTTTAGAATCAGGCTGGCTGATATTTGGCTTCGGGAAATCTGGGCTTTGGGTTGTGGACATAGCGCATCCGTGCAGTGGTATTGGGGGTGGGGCGGGGGGCTCAGCCTCCCCCTGTGCCTCTCCCCCTAGAGAGCGCCACATCCAGCTCCTTCCTGCTCCCACCTGAGCCTTTTCTTCCGCTGCAGGGAAGCTTGTGCCCAGGAATCTGCCTAAATCCGGGTAAAGCGAGTGATGCCTGGGAGGCCCTGGATCTCAAGCCAGGTGCCAGGGCCGAGGGGTGGTGATTGATGGCAGTGGCCTCTGTTAACTTACCAAGCGGGGTGTCTGATTCAGGCGGTGGGGTGGTCTCAGGCAGGGTAAGTGTCCTGGCTGGCTCTGGGACAGTCCTGACCCACCTGTCCTGCATTTCAGTGCGCCGCCAGGGAGAGGAGTTAGGAAATCAGGTGGCAAGTGGCCCAGGCCAGTGCAGACCGGGGCTCTGCTGTGGGAGGCAGAGGAAGGGCGGAGAGAGGGGTCCTTGGCGCCCTAGGGAGGTGCCCAAAGCCTTCGGTTTTGGCATATGGTGCCCCTGAACCTCTGGCCAGACTTTTCTCCTCTGAGAGTGGGGAAATAATCCTGCCATAACATCTATGATTCAATTCCTGTATCGTCAGTTGGCCCAGTGGCTAGAGTTTGACAACCTGTCTGGGTTCCGAGTGCCCTTTGTCTGGAGGCAGATCTCTGGATCCAGAAATAGCTGGCTTGAGACTGTTTTCTAGTATCAGGCTGGAGTGCAGTTTGACTTCTGGAAACCTGGGCTTCTGCTTGTGAAAGAGAGCAGCGTTTCAAATGGGTGTTGGTTTTGAGATAGGCTGTCCTCAGCGCTGTGCCCTCTCTCCAGAGGTCTCCGCCACAACCGCCTTTCCCCTCCCATCTGGGCCTCCTTCTGCCCTGCCAACCTCGGTGGCCAAAACCCGCCCAAACCCAGGTCCTGTGAAGACATGCTGTGTTATCCTTGATTTCAAGCTGGGTCCAGAGCTGAAGGGTGCTGACAGATTCAAGCCTTCACACTTGATTTCAGAGGAGGAGCTGTTTGTGGCTGATTTCGGGGAGTGGGGATCATGTGGGTGGTGAGTGGGCACCGCTGTGACTTGGAGGGTATTTCAGGGCGGAGAGGGAGAAGGGTGTGGAAGACACGAGGGTGGGAGCGCCGGGCCAGGGCAGAGGGGCTTCTGCTGGGGAGGCAGAGGGAGGCCTGGGAGTTGCTGGTAGAGCACGTGTCTTCCCGGCTGTGCCCAAGCACCTGCAGACAGCCCCCCACATCCCACCCCTTGCCTCTTCTGCTCCCCAGCTGCACCTGCAGACTCAGATTTAAGGTTGGAGTTGTGTTGGGGAAGCCAAGAGTGGTGCCCAGAGCTGGGGTGTGGTAACGGGGCACCCAAGAGTCCCTGGACAGTTTGCTCCCTCTCAGAATGGGACATAGTTCTGCCATTGCAGCTCAGGTTCAGTTCCTGCATGACCCGGTGGCCCAATGGCTGGACAGTTTGACAGGCTGTCTCGGGCCTGAGTCCCCTTTGACATGTTGGAGGCCCAACTCTGGACCAGGAAATACCTGGTTTGAATTGTGGCCATAGAGTTTGCTAGTATCAGGCTGCTCCAGGTGGAATTGAGCTTCCAGAAGGCTGTTCTTCTGGTTGTGAGTGCGCTGGGTCAACCCGGTGGTTTTTGGGGGGACAGGCTGAGTGCATACTCATGCTTTTCTCTCTGGAAATCTCAAGCTTTTTCTCCCCCACCCCCCGACCTGGGACCCTTCCTACTCTGTCACACAGACGTGACAAGGCATCTTCCTAAAGCCGGCTGGTGTACGGAAAGCCTGAGTGGTCCTTGGTCTCACGCTGGGTCCCACGGCTGAAGGGCGCTGACAGGGTCAGAGCCCGCTCACCTCACTCACAGAGCTGGGGCACTCATTTCAGGGTGTGGGGTGGGTGTCCTGGCCGACTGTGAGGTAGTCATGACCCCGCCCGTAGTGTGCTTCAGTGTGCCCAGGGGGAGCGGGGTAAGGGCGTCACGCAGGTAATTGTCCCCAGGCCCGCGCCGACCAGACTTTTGCTGTGGGAGACCGAGGCAGGGCTGAGAGTTGCTGTTACAGCACATGTCCACCAGAGGGCGCCAGAGCACAGCAGAGCCCCCTGCAGCTCCCCGTTGGCATTTCTAGGCTCAGAAGGGGATTGGAGATGGACCAGTGGGACCCCAAGAGGTGCCCAGAGCCTGGTGTTTGTGTTCTTGGTGCCTCTGACCCTGTGGCCCAATTTGCCCCAACTCAGTCAGGGGACGGAATTCTGCCATCACACGTCTAATTCAGTTCCTCTGGTCGGGTGGCCCCAAGGTGAGGCAGCGAGACAGGCTAACTCGGGTCTGAGTGTCCTTTGCTTGTTTTTAGGCAGAAATCTGGACCCAGAAACACCTGGCTTGAATGTGCGATGTGCAGTTTTCTAGAATCAGCCTGGTGGAGAGCTTGGCTTCTGGAAAGCTGGGCTTCAGGGCACGAATGCACTGTGTCCATCGGTGGTCTTTTGGGGTGTGGGCTGTGCTCATGGTTGGGCTCTTTCTCTCTCGAGTGCTCCACAACCTCGATCCTCCCTCTGCACCCGAGCCCCTCCAGCCTCCGCAGGACACCCATTTATTTGAAGGCCGCTGTCTAAATCCATGTAAGGTGAATCATGGCGGGGTTGTTTAGGATTCTGAGCAGAGTCCTGGGGAGGAAGGCTTCTGATTCCAAACCTACTGTCCTGACTTACATGGGAGGGCTGCTGATTTCAGGGAGTGGGATAAGGTCGGGTGTGGTGAGTGGCCTGGCCGACCGTGGACTGTGTGCCACAACCCCCACCATTGTTCATCTGAGTGTGATGAGAGGGAGACGGGTAGGAAAACCATGCAGGCACGTGGCCCAGGCAAGGGCAGACCAGGGTTCTTCTGGGAGGCAGAGGAAGGGCTGAGACTGACAGTTAGATGCCACGTCCAGCAGGTGGCGCCTGAGGGACAGCAGAGCTCCCCACCAGCTCCCTGACCACAGAACCAAGCCCGGGACAGGGTAGAACATGATTGGTGGAGGCCCGAGGATGTCGCAGACGTTTGCCTTTGGTTACACGGTGCTTCAGCTCGGAGGATTACGGTTCTGCCGTCACGTCTCAGGTCCAGTCTCTGTGTAATCGTCTGCTCCAAGGGATAGAAAGTCTGATAGGCTGCCTAGGGCATGAGTGCCCTTTGCTTGTTTGAAGTACAACACTGGCTCCAGAAACCCTTGGCTTATATCTTGGGCCTGCAGTGTTTTAGAATCACGCTGCTGTGACACTTGCTTCTGGAAAGCAAGGCTCTGAGTGGTCAGTGCAGTGCGTCAGTGGGGTGGTACTGGGGGGGGGGCGTCTCAGCAGTTCTTGTGCCCTTTCTCTCTAGATACCTCCACCTCTTTCCTCCCCACCTGAGCCTCTTTCTCCTCTGCGGGGGACCCTGTGCCAAGGAACCTACCAACATCCAGGGAAAGTGAATGACGCCTCAGAGGTCCTGGATCTCAAGCTGGGTGCCGGGCCGAGGGGTGCTCATGGATGGCCAGCTGGCTCTGTTTACTGACAGAGTGGGCTGTCACATTCAGGGGGTGCGGTGGTCTCGTTTGGGGTGAGGGCCCTGGCTGACTTTGCGATAGTCCTGCCCCCACCCCTGTGCTGCGAGGGAGAGGAGTTAGGAAATCAGGGCGGCAAGGGGCCCAGGCCAGTGCAGACCAGAGGCCTGCTTGGGAGGCAGAAGGGCTGAGTTGCTGTTAGAGCACATGGCCACCAGATGGCGGCCGAGCACTGGCAGAGCTGCTCCCCCTGCAGCTCCCAGACTTGACCTTCAGGCTCCAAGGCAAGGTTGAAAATGGGTCCTTGACACCCCTAGGAGATACCCAGAGTCTTCCGTTTTGGTATGTGGTGCCTCTGACCCTTTAACCAAATTTGCCTCCTCTGAGAGACGAGAAATAATTCTGCCGTCACATCTGTGGTTCAGTTCCTGCAAGGTCAGTTGGCCCAGTGCCTAGAGGGTCTGACAGCCTGTCTGGAGGCGGCTCTCTGGATCCAGAAATACCTGGCTCGAGTCTCTTTTCCAGAATCGGGCTGGAGTGCAGTTTGACCTCTGGAACCCTGGGCTTCTGGTTGAGAAAGGTACCAGGGTTTACAGTCAGTGGCTCTTTGGGGGTGGTCTGTGCTCCTCCCTGCAACTTTTCTCTCCAGAGGTCTCCTCCACAGCCTCCTCCCCCCCCTGCCGAGCCCGGGGACAAAGAACCCAGCCAAGTCCGGGTAACGTGTAGAAATGCTGGGTGAGCCTTGACTTCAAGCTGGGTCCAGGGCTGAAGGGTGCTGCCTGATGCAAAGCCTGCGCATTTGACTTCAAAAGGGGCATGTTTGTGTCTGATTTCAGGGAGTGGGTTTGGGTCGGTGTGGGGGGAATTGCCCTGGTGACTTTGACATCATCATAACCCCGCCTACAGGGTATTTCAGGAGGCAGAGAGGGAGAGAAGGAAATTACATTGGCAGGAGCAGCAGGTCAGAGCAGAGCAGGGCTCCACTGAGGGAGGCAGAGGAAGGGCTGGGAGCTGCTGTTAGAGCCCAAGTCTCAACAGAATGTGCTGGGGCACCGGCAGAGCCCCATCTGCAACCTCTCTGGCTGCACCTTCAGACTCAAACACAAAGTTGGAGATGGGTTGGGGAAGCCAAAAGAGGGGCCCAGAGCTCGTTCTGGCTACAGGGCACCTCCGAGTCTCTGGACAATGGGCCTCATCTCAGAAGAGGGACATAGTTCTGGCGTCACATCTCAGGTTCGATTCCTGCTTGGTCTGGTGGCCCAGTGGCTGGGGAATTTGACAGGCTGTTTTGGGTCTGAGTCTTCTTTGTTTTTTTTTTTTTTTTTTTGTTGTTGTTGTTCTTTAGGGCTGCACAAGCAGCATATGGAGGTTCCCAGGCTAGGGGTCAAATTGGAGCTAGAGCTGCTGGCCTATACCACAGCCACAGCAACATGGGATCTGAACCATGTCTGCGACCTACGCTACAGCTCTCAGCAACGCTGGATCCTTAACCCACTGAGCGAGGCCAGGGATTGAACCCACAACCTCATGGTTACTAGTCAGGTTCATTTCCACTGCGTCACAATGGGAACTCCTCCTCTGATTGTTTGGAGGCACAACTCTGGACCCAGAAATACCTGGCTGGAATTTTGCTGGTACAGTTTGCTAGGATCAGGCTGGTCCATGTGGAGCTGGGCTTCCAGAAATGTCTTTATGGTGGTGAAAGCACTGTGGCATCCCAGTTGTTTTGGGGCACAGGCTGTGCTCATACCCATGCTCTTTCTGTCTAGAGATCTCACAGATTTTCTTCTGTCTCACCTGAGACTCTTCATCCTTTGCCTGACACCTGCTACAAGGAAGCTACCTGCCACCGGATACTGTGAATAAAGGCTGGTGGTCTTGGGTTTCATGCTGGTTCACAGGGCTTAAGAGTGATTTGTTCAGAGCCTGCTTGCATGACTCATAAAGTGGGGTCATTGTTTTCAGGATGTGTGGTGATGTCATGGGGGGGTGAGTGTCTTGCTGGCATGTGAGGTAGTCATACCACAACCTGTAGTGTATCTCACTGCTCCAAAAGGAAGACCAGTAAGGGCATCCTGCTGGCAAGCACCCCCGGCCAAAGAAGACCAGGCTTCTGCTGAGGGAGGCAGAGGAAGGTCTGGGAGATGCTGTTCGAGCACGTGTCCACCAGAGGGCAGCAGAGCAGAGCACTATGTACCTGCTTGTTGGTATCTCCGGGCTCAGAAGGAATTGGAGTTTCACTCATGGATCTTCAAGGGTGATTCCTGGAGCCTGGCATTTGTGTTGTTGGTACTTCTCACCTTGTGCCCAATTGGCCTCAACTCATTGAGGGGACAGAGTTCTGCCACCACAAGTCTAATTGAATTCCAGTCTGGTGAGGTGAGCACAACATGAGAGAAATGGACGGGCTGCCTGGGGTCTGGGTGTCCTTTGCTCGTTTGGAGGCAATTCTGGACCCAGAAACACCTGGCTTGAATGTTAGACATGCAACCCTTTAGAATAACCCTGGTGGGGAGTTTGGCTTCTGGTCATGGATGCAGGGTGCACCTGTGGTGGTCTTTTGGGGGTGGGCTGTACCCATGGCTGGGTTTTTCTCTCCAGAGAGTTGCACAACCTCCATCTTCCCTCTGCACCTGCCTGAGCTGCTTCAGCCTCTGCAGGACACACATTTGAAGGCAGCTGTCTAAATCCATGAAGGTGAATCACAGCTGGGTTTTTAGGATTCCAAGCAGAATCCCAGGGAGGAAGGCTGCCAATCGAAAGCCTGCTGCCCTGACACAAATAGCAGGGCTGCTGGTTTCAGGGAGTGAGGTAACGTCAGGGGGGTGAGTGGCCTGGCCGACTGTGAGTGAGCCATGCCCTGCATATCACGCATTGAGTGTGCTGAGTGGAAGTGGAGTCAGAAAATCTCACTTCGGAGTTCCCGTTGTGGCTCAGTGGTTAACAAATCCAAATAGGAACCCCGAGTTTGTGGTTTTGATCCCTGAGTGAGGCGCTCAGTGGGTTAAGGATCTGGCGTTGCCATGAGCTGTGGTGGAGGTCGCAGATGCGGCTCGGATCCCGCGTTGCTGTGGCTCTGGTGTAGGCCAGTGGCTACAGCTCCGATTAGACCCCTAGCCTGTGAACCTCCACATGCCACAGGTGCGGCCCTAGAAAAGATGAAAAGGAAGAAAGAAAGAAAGAAAATCTCCCTTGCAAGTGCTCCAGGCGCGTGCAGAGCAGGGTTCTTCTGCGGGAGTCGGAGGAAGGGCTGAGATCTGGTGTTAGGGCCCTGCCCAGCAGATGGCACCAGAGTGAGAGCAGAGTTCCTGCCCACCCACCCACGTCCCCTGCGCAGCTCCATGGCTGCATGGGACAGGCTCAGATTCAGAGGGAAAGGGATTGGTGGAGGCCCAATACGTTCAGATGTTTTCCTTGGGGTACATGGTTCAGTGGACCTGTGGCCCAGTGTGCCTCAGCTCAGAAAGGGATTAAGGTTCTGCCACCCCCATCTCAGGCTCAATCTCTGGACTATCCTGTGGCCCAATGTCTAGAGAGTTTGTCAGGCTCCCTGGGGCCTGAGCGCCCTTTGCTTGTTGGAGGACAACACTGGACCCCAGAAATCCCTGGCTTCAGTCTTGTGTCATGAAGTGGTTTGGAATCAGGATGCTGTGAAATTTGGTTTCTGGAAACCTGGGTTTTTTGTTGTGAATGCAGCATATCAATGCAGTTGTGTACTGGGGGCAGGTCTCAGCCTCTCCCTGTGCCCTTTCGCTCTAGAGCTGTCTACGTCCTCCTTCCCACTCCACCTGAGCTGCCTGCTCCTCTTCGGGGGAAACCCCTGGGCCAAGGAACCTACCTTGATCCAGATGCGGTGTATAAAGCCTGGGATCCTGGATCTCAAGGTGGGCGCAGGGCTGAGGGGCGCTGACTGAGGCCAGCCGGCTCTGTTGACTTACCAAGTGGGGTGTCCTGATTCGGGGAGTGGGGGTGTTCTCAGTTGGGGTGAGTGCTCTGGCCGACTCTGAGGTAGTCCTGCCCCTGCCCATCATGCATTTCAGTGCACTGCGAGGGAGAGGAGTCAGGGAGTCAGGCTGGAAACTACCCAGGCCCGTGCAGACCTGGATTCTGCTGGGGAAGGCCTGGGAGTGGCTGTTGGAGCAGATTATCACCAGCTGGGCGCCGGGCACCAGCAGAGCCCCTCCCCTGAGCTTACAGACGTCACCTCAGGCTCAGGCGCAAGGTTGGCGATGTGCCCCGGCACCCCCAAGGAGGTGCCCAGAGCCTTCCATTTGGTACCTTGTGCCCCTGAACCTCCGGCCCATTTGGCCTCCTCTGAGAGTGGGGAAATAAGTCTGCCCATCGCATCTATTGGTTACTTCCTTCCTGGTCACTTGGCCCAAAGGCTAGAGACTTTGACAGACTGGCCTGGGTTCTGAGGGCCCTCTGACTGTCTGGAGGCAGATCTCTGGATCCACAGGTGCCTGGTTTGAGGCCTAGGTGTGCAGTTTTCCAGAATCACTGATGGCGTGCAGCTCGACCTCTGGAAAAGTGGACCTCAGGTTGTGAAGATGACCTGCCCGATCCAAATGGCGGTTTGTTTGGGATGTGCAGTGCTGGTCCCTGGGCCGTTTCTCTCCAGGGATCTCCTCCACAACCCCCTCCTTCCCTCCCATGTTAGCCTCCACTGAATCCAGCGACAAGGAACCCACCCAAATCCAGGCGATGTGGAAAAGGTTGGGTGATCCTGATTTCAAGCAGGGTCCAGGGTTGATAGTTGCTGACTGATTCAAAGACTGCTCACTTGATTTCATTAGGGGTGTGGGGGGGCTGATTTCAAGGAGTGGGGTTGTGTCACGCCTGGGGGTAATTGCCCTGATGCCCTTGAGGCAGTCATAACCCACTTGTCATGTATTTCAGTAGGCAGACAGTGAGAGGAATAAAAAATCTTGCTGGAAGACGTGCCAGGCCAGAGCAGAGCAGGGTTCTGCTGAGGAGGCAGAGGAAGGGCTGGGAATTGCTGTTAGAGTGCATGTCCATTAGATGGTGACAGAGCACCCATGTAAACTCCCTCTCCCCTCGCCTGAGTCTCCACAGCTCCGTGGCTGCAACACAAGTCTCAAATATATGTTGGAGATAGGTTGGTGGAAGCCCAGTGTGGTGCCCAGAGCTGGGGCCTGGTTATAAGGCATTTCCAAGTCTCTGGGCAATGTCCCTCCTCTCAGAAGCGGGATGGAGTAATGCCATCACATCTCAGGCAAATTCCCTCACTGTCCGGTGGCCCAGTGCCTAGAGAGTTTGACAGGCTGTCTTAAATTTGAGTCCCCTTGCTTGATGGAAGGCCCACCTCTGGACCCAGAATTCCCTGGCATGAATTTTGGTTATCCAGTTTGCTCGTATCAGGCTGGTCCACATAGAGTTGAGCTTCTAGAAGCTGGCCTTCTGCTTGTGAGTGTACTGTGTCAACCCAGTGCTTTTGGGGGGCAGGCTGCACTCATGCCCTGCTCTTTCTCTTCCAGGTCTCCTCAAACTTCTTCCCTCACACCCGAGTCTCTTCCTCCCCTAGGAGTCTTCCTGGTGGCATGGAATCTACCAGAAACTGGGTAATGTATATAAATATGGGTCATCCCTGGCTTCCCGCCGGATCCAAGGGCTGAAGGATGCTGGTTGATATGGGGCCTGCTCTCATGACTTACAAAATGGAGTGGATTTCAGGGTGTGGGGGGGGGTGGTGTGTTGGGTGAGGGTCTTGGCTGACTGTGACAGTGCACCTGACAGGGAGTGAGGAAAGAATATCATGCTGGCAATTGTCCGGGGCCAGTGCACACCAGACTTTTGCTGTGGGACACAGAGGAAGGTCTGAGAGTTGCTGTTAGAGAACATGTCCTCCAGAGGCCGACAGAGCACCAGCCGAGCCTGCTGCATCTCCCTGTTTGCATCTCCAGGCTCAGAAGGGGATTGGAAAGGGGACCCATGGAATCCCAAGGAGGTGCCCAGAGCCTGGGTTTGTTTTCATGGTGCCCTGACACTGCGGCCCAATGGGACCCCCATCAGTGAGGGCATGGACTTTGCCATCACGTATCTGATTCCATTCCTGTCAGTCAGGCGGCCAGAGTATGAGTGAGTTTGACTGGCTCTCCGGGGTCTAAGGGTCCTTTTCTGTTTGGAGGCTGGACCCAGAGAAACCTGGCTTCAATCCTGGACATGCAGTTTTCAAATCAGCCTGGCAGGGTGTTTGAAGTCTAGAAACCTTGGTGTGGGTTTTTCATTGTTAACAATTGTTTTGTGTTAAAGAGAACAATTTGGGGGCATTTAGCATGTTCCCAATGTTGTGCCAGCACCACCTCTATCTGGTTCCAGCACATCCTCATCCCCTTGGAGGAGACCCTGTCCCATTGATCACTCTGAGTGTCCTCACCCCCCCCACCCCAAAAACACCAGATTACATCTGTCTCAATGGATTTGTCTGCTCTGAGTGGCTCATAATAAAGGGAATGGGGAAAATGTGAATTTTCACTTTGCTGTACAGTAAAAATGGCCAGAACATTGTAAATCAACTGCAACAAAAATTTTCTTCTAAAAAGAAAATGTGACTTTTGCGGCTGGCTTCTCTTACTGAGCACCATGTCCTCAGGGTTCATCCACTTCTTAAGCAGGTGTTGGAACTTCATTACTTTTCATGGCTGAGTAATATTCCATCAAGGAATGAGAGTAACTGCTGTGGGTTTAAATCGATGTGACAACCTGGACATCCCATTCTGATGATGGATCAACCTTAGGGAGGAGAATGCAGCTTCAGGACATTCCAGTGTCCTATTGGGGGGTCTAGACAAACACACATGATGTCCTCCTCCCAAGAGAGGATCACATGGTGGAGAGGGGGCCCAGGTAAAGGTGAGGGGTGCCCATGAGGCAGAGGGCCTGGAGTGGAGAGTCAGGGGAAGCTGCATCACCCCTCACCCCCCACCTGGGCCCTCACCTCACTGTGAATGTCCCCCATCTGGACTCAGACCTTACTCTGTACATCCCCACATCTGGGCCCTGACCTCACCGTGAATGTCCCCCATCTGGGCCCTGACCTCACTCTGGTTGTCCCTACAGCTGGGCCCTGGCCTATGTGGACATCTGCCTGCCTGGGGCCTGACTCCACTGTCGATGTCCCCTCATCTGGGCACTGACCTACGTGGGATATAACCCACTCCCTCCCATGGCCCGCAGCTCCATGGTATCCACCCTGGCAGCACCCAGCCCCACCACCAGTTTTGTTCCCCTCCTCCTCTGGTCTATGAACAGCTTCCGCAAGGGGCCCATTAACAACGTGACACCAGAGGGAATTCCTGCTTCTGCACAGAGACACCGTCTGCTTGTCCAGGTGGCACCTGGGTGGAAACATGGGTTGTGAAGTGTAAACAAGGGCATGAGCAACCCCCACCAGGAAGGTCCAGAGGCAGACCCAGTGTTCAGCCTGTATGGTAATGTGCCCATCATGCAGGATGGAAGCCACCAGGAACGGGGCCAGCTTTATCATCACGCTGCTGCTGAGACCAGCTTAGCAGGATGGGGCTGAAGAACAGGAGCTATGGAACGTTAGGAAAAACGTTGACAGAAAACAAGACACAGAGACAATTATCTGAAGTAGAGGGGGGAAGGGGGGACTCAAGGTCTCAGGGACCAAGAGCACAGCCTAAAGAAACGGCTCCATCCAGGCAGGAGCCCAGACACACACAGCCTCGGGATTGGACCGCCAGCTGGCCCTGGTCAAGCCCTCCGCATCAGGGCTTCAGGTAGGTGAGAAGAAGTGTGGTGCTGAGGAATACATGGGGAGCTTCGGGGCAAGAGTAGCTGGGCTCATCGGCCTGTTTTTCCTCTCTCTCTCGCGCTCTCTCTCTCTCCCTCTCGCTCTCTCATTCTCTCTCTCTCTCTCCCCCTCTCCCTCTCCATCTCCGTTTCTCTGTCTCTCCGTTTCTCTCACCCTCTCTCCCCCCCCCACACACACTCAGGAGGCTGAAGGTAATGTCCTTGTGTCCTTTGGAGAAGAGCCTCTCTTGGCAGCAGGGCGCCAGGCTCTGGAGGCCTGATGGAAACCAGGTCTGGTACGTTAAGGACTCTTGATTGGTCTCCTCAAGCAAGCTCTCAGGGGAGTTCCCCCGTGGCTGCCAAGCTTCAGAGGTTCTCCTGGTCCCTGCTGTGGCTGGGGCAAGAGCTGCACTGGGCGATCCCCCTCTGGCTAGACCTCATCTCCCTGTGGCAGGGGGCACCCAAATCCATGGACAAGGAAGAAGAGGCATGGAAATGAAGGAGCTGGATGGATCCAGAAAGGAGTGAAGGTCCACCTCTCTTTCTCTCCCTTGTTCTCTCCCTCTTTCTCTCATTCTCCCTCCCTCTCTCTCTGCAAACACACTCACACGCATACACTTGCAGACAGAGTAGGAAACAAGAGCTGGCACCTGGATAGACAAATGCATCCTAAGTCTCTCCTGAGCCAATATCTTGGGCGGGAGTGGGTTGGCAGTGCCAGCCTGGGGATGCCCAGCCTGGGAGTGGATGCTTTGGCCGAGCAGAGTGGATGTGCCTGCCACACACGGGTGCAGGAGAATAGCTGGGGAAGTCAATGCCCTCCAAACGAAGCATGTCTTTCTCCTCATCCCTTCCTCCTGGCCAGGCGATTCGGTCGGGTCCGATGGGCTAGGCTGGGCCATCTGGACGGAATCCACGGAGTCCTTCGGCCCGTCTCTTTTCCCCAGGGGCAGCACTCTCGAGCGTGCCACCTTCTCTGGGGAGCGCTGAGACGCTCCTGTGTTGGGGTTGAATGTTCAGGACTCCTTTTCGCTGGTCGCTGATCGAAGTGGATCCATTGCAGTTTCCCAACAAAAGGGATCCCATCGGCCATGTCTATCCATCCTGTTTGGCTCCCCTTCGCCTCCCTTGGGTTCCCAGAAGAGGGACTAGACATCGTAGCTTCGGCTCCATGGAAGGAGGGCTCTGCCCCCCCCCCCCCCCGCAAGGGCAAGGGTTTGGATCTCGGACCTCCCCAATGCCAGGCATCGCCACAGCCTCGCCCTCCCATTTGGCAAGCCCCCTCTGGATGGCAGCCCAGGGGGTTCTTTCCTGGAAGACAGTTCCTGGGTGTCCCTGGTGAGATGGGAGAGGGAAGGGGATTCGCATGGGCTGTGTGTCTCCCTCCCAGACCTCTTTCCTTTCGTGTGAGCATTTCTCTTCGCAACACGGTGGCTGCCCATGGCACCTTTTTCTGCGCCGTTGGATTGCTGAGGCCGCTTCTGTTGGGGCGAAGGTCAGCTGCTTGCTAAGCCAAGCAGCTGTCCATGGACATCGAATGTCTTTCCATGTGTTGCGCTTGGGAAGAGGGCTGCCTGAAGCGAGTGGGGCGTTTCACGCTGAGAAGAGACCCTTTGGGTGGGTCTATGGCCGTGAGGGGTAGTGCTGGGTCTGACGGTGGTTGCAGGGTTCTTTGGGGGATGCCCTGGATCCTGGGGTCCATCGTGGTAGAACACACGGACGTACAGACCCACCCGGTGGGAGGGCACCTTTTGCACAGCCTGCCCAGGGGTGGTCATTGAAAGGCGTCCTCAGGATGGCCATGGGGACAGGGCTGAGGAGGACCCTCGAGCTGGTTGGGGTTTGGACTTCTCTGGGCATGCGTGACGGTGTTCCTTTGTCTGGCGCTGGATGCCGGCTGGCTATGTGGATTTGGCAGGGTTTCTCCAGGGCCCCTCCGCACCTGTGGCCTGGGTGGGTGGGTTTGTGTTCTCGTTGCTGGGTTCCGTGCTGGAGCTGCTCCGTGTGGAAGCCCAGGGTGACCTGGGTTTTGGGATGCGCATCAAGGGGCTGTGAGGGGTGCCCGGGTGGTGCCCAAAGGGAGCGCGAATGGGGAGAGCAGCAGTGCCAGGTGCTGGGCATTGTGTCTCAAGAGGGCTCCGGAACCTCCCTTTGTCTTTGCAAGGGAGGCTCTTCTCTTCCTTCTATGCACCTGCTGAGAGGATGGGAGCTCAAGACAGGCTGGGCCTCTGCAGGCCGCTCTCTGGACGGATCCACCAAAGCTCTGCCTGAGCTTCCTTCTGGCCCCCTGGGGAGAAGGGCTGACTGGGTTGGTTTGGTGTGGTTGGGAACCTCTGTGCCTTGGGAAGCCCAAATGGGGACCCAGATCAGACACCCTCCAGGTGGGGTCACGAGAGGTGGGAAACCCAGGGAGAAAGCGAGACCTGGCAAGATGAAGCAAGCCAGAAGGAAAGAATCGAGGCAAGACTTCAAGGCAAGGAGTATGGACTCCCAGGGGGATCATGAAGGGGGAAAACGACTCGTTCCATCCTTCCACACCGCTGTTCCTAAGTGCATATGGGCAAGGCTCTATCCACACGGTAGCAGGCTGGCACACGCTGATGGATTTGGAGCGAAGGATGTCCAGGGCGAGGCGTGGCCTAGGTGGGCATCTGCACGAAGAACGCCTTTGAGAGAGGGAGCTAGAGCCCAGGTGGAAGGGCCCTTCTTGGCGGGGGATGGAGCCCCCACCCTCCTCTATGCCCCAGCCCAAGCAGCCCCGGGGCCTGCTGAGCCCGAGAGAGAAGGAAAGCCTGAGAGGGGCTGTTCGAGCCTATGTCCACACGAGGGCGCCAGAGCCCTTTCCGGCCCCAGGTGCAGCTCTGAGGCTCTAAGAGGTGGGAGTGGCCAGGCTCCAAAGGCGCAGGCTCCACGTCGGGGGCGGGGGCGGGGGCGGGGGCGGATGGAGGCTTGAGCGGGACGCACCCACAGCAGGCCCCCAGAGGATGTGCGGGCGTTTCCTGGGCACCAGGGACTCTCTCCTCCGAGACCCCTCCTGTCAGGCGGAGGGCGGAGCTGTGCCTTCGGGATTTGGAGGTGGGTTCGCCGCCTGGTTGGGTGGCAGTGGGTTTGGAAGGCTTGAAAGAGGTTCTGGGCTTTGGCGTGCTTGGGGTTCCTTCGAGGCAGGCGCCCAGACACACACAGCCTCAGGATTGGACCGCCAGCTGGCCCTGGTCAAGCCCTCCGCATCAGGGCTTCAGGTAGGTGAGAAGAAGTGTGGTGCTGAGGAATACATGGGGAGCTTCGGGGCAAGAGTAGCTGGGCTCATCGGCCTGTTTTTCCTCTCTCTCTCGCGCGCTCTCTCTCTCTCCCTCTCGCTCTCTCGTTCTCTCTCTCTCGTTCTCTCTCTCTCTCCCCCTCTCCCTCTCCATCTCCGTTTCTCTGTCTCTCTGTCTCTCCGTTTCTCTCACCCTCTCTCCCCCCCCCCACACACTCAGGAGGCTGAAGGTAATGTCCTT
This sequence comes from Phacochoerus africanus, assembly GCF_016906955.1. Taxonomy (NCBI): domain Eukaryota; kingdom Metazoa; phylum Chordata; class Mammalia; order Artiodactyla; family Suidae; genus Phacochoerus; species Phacochoerus africanus. Next base: position 60,914,348 of record NC_062557.1, read on the forward strand.
GTGTCCTTTGGAGAAGAGCCTCTCTTGGCAGCAGGGCGCCAGGCTATGGAGGCCTGATGGAAACCAGGTCTGGTACGTTAAGGACTCTTGATTGGTCTCCTCAAGCAAGCTCTCAGGGGAGTTCCCCCGTGGCTGCCAAGCTTCAGAGGTTCTCCTGGTCCCTGCTGTGGCTGGGGCAAGAGCTGCACTGGGCGATCCCCCTCTGGCTAGACCTCATCTCCCTGTGGCAGGGGGCACCCAAATCCATGGACAAGGAAGAAGAGGCATGGAAATGAAGGAGCTGGATGGATCCAGAAAGGAGTGAAGGTCCACCTCTCTTTCTCTCCCTTGTTCTCTCCCTCTTTCTCTCATTCTCCCTCCCTCTCTCTCTGCAAACACACTCACACGCATACACTTGCAGACAGAGTAGGAAACAAGAGCTGGCACCTGGATAGACAAATGCATCCTCAGTCTCTCCTGAGCCAATATCTTGGGCGGGAGTGGGTTGGCAGTGCCAGCCTGGGGATGCCCAGCCTGGGAGTGGATGCTTTGGCCGAGCAGAGTGGATGTGCCTGCCACACACGGGTGCAGGAGAATAGCTGGGGAAGTCAATGCCCTCCAAACGAAGCATGTCTTTCTCCTCATCCCTTCCTCCTGGCCAGGCGATTCGGTCGGGTCCGATGGGCTAGGCTGGGCCATCTGGACGGAATCCACGGAGTCCTTCGGCCCGTCTCTTTTCCCCAGGGGCAGCACTCTCGAGCGTGCCACCTTCTCTGGGGAGCGCTGAGACGCTCCTGTGTTGGGGTTGAATGTTCAGGACTCCTTTTCGCTGGTCGCTGATCGAAGTGGATCCATTGCAGTTTCCCAACAAAAGGGATCCCATCGGCCATGTCTATCCATCCTGTTTGGCTCCCCTTCGCCTCCCTTGGGTTCCCAGAAGAGGGACTAGACATCGTAGCTTCGGCTCCATGGAAGGAGGGCTCTGCCCCCCCCCCCCCGCAAGGGCAAGGGTTTGGATCTCGGACCTCCCCAATGCCAGGCATCGCCACAGCCTCGCCCTCCCATTTGGCAAGCCCCCTCTGGATGGCAGCCCAGGGGGTTCTTTCCTGGAAGACAGTTCCTGGGTGTCCCTGGTGAGATGGGAGAGGGAAGGGGATTCGCATGGGCTGTGTGTCTCCCTCCCAGACCTCTTTCCTTTCGTGTGAGCATTTCTCTTCGCAACACGGTGGCTGCCCATGGCACCTTTTTCTGCGCCGTTGGATTGCTGAGGCCGCTTCTGTTGGGGCGAAGGTCAGCTGCTTGCTAAGCCAAGCAGCTGTCCATGGACATCGAATGTCTTTCCATGTGTTGCGCTTGGGAAGAGGGCTGCCTGAAGCGAGTGGGGCGTTTCACGCTGAGAAGAGACCCTTTGGGTGGGTCTATGGCCGTGAGGGGTAGTGCTGGGTCTGACGGTGGTTGCAGGGTTCTTTGGGGGATGCCCTGGATCCTGGGGTCCATCGTGGTAGAACACACGGACGTACAGACCCACCCGGTGGGAGGGCACCTTTTGCACAGCCTGCCCAGGGGTGGTCATTGAAAGGCGTCCTCAGGATGGCCATGGGGACAGGGCTGAGGAGGACCCTCGAGCTGGTTGGGGTTTGGACTTCTCTGGGCATGCGTGACGGTGTTCCTTTGTCTGGCGCTGGATGCCGGCTGGCTATGTGGATTTGGCAGGGTTTCTCCAGGGCCCCTCCCCACCTGTGGCCTGGGTGGGTGGGTTTCTGTTCTCGTTGCTGGGTTCCGTGTGGAGCCCCGTGTGGAGGGGGTGACCCGGGTTTTGGGATGCGCATCAAGGGCTGTGAGGGGTGCCCGGGTGGTGCCCAAAGGGAGGAAATGGGGAGAGCAGCAGTGCCAGGTGCTGGGCATTGTGTCTCAAGAGGGCTCCGGAACCTCCCTTTGTCTTTGCAAGGGAGGCTCTTCTCTTCCTTCTATGCACCTGCTGAGAGGATGGGAGCTCAAGACAGGCTGGGCCTCTGCAGGCCGCTCTCTGGACGGATCCACCCAAGCTCTGCCTGAGCTTCCTTCTGGCCCCCTGGGGAGAAGGGCTGGCTGGGTTGGTTTGGTGTGGTTGGGAACCTCTGTGCCTTGGGAAGCCCAAATGGGGACCCAGATCAGACACCCTCCAGGTGGGGTCACGAGAGGTGGGAAACCCAGGGAGAAAGCGAGACCTGGCAAGATGAAGCAAGCCAGAAGGAAAGAATCGAGGCAAGACTTCAAGGCAAGGAGTATGGACTCCCAGGGGGATCATGAAGGGGGAAAACGACTCGTTCCATCCTTCCACACCGCTGTTCCTAAGTGCATATGGGCAAGGCTCTATCCACACGGTAGCAGGCTGGCACACGCTGATGGATTTGGAGCGAAGGATGTCCAGGCAGGCGAGCGTGGCCTAGGTGGGCATCTGCACGAAGAACGCCTTTGAGAGAGGAGCTAGAGCCCAGGTGGAAGGGCCCTTCTTGGCGGGGGATGGAGCCCCCACCCTCCTCTATGCCCCAGCCCAAGCAGCCCCGGGGCCTGCTGAGCCCGAGAGAGAAGGAAAGCCTGAGAGGGGCTGTTCCAGCCTATGTCCACACGAGGGCGCCAGAGCCCTTTCCGGCCCCAGGTGCAGCTCTGAGGCTCTAAGAGGTGGGAGTGGCCAGGCTCCAAAGGCGCGGGCTCCACGTCGGGGGCGGGGGCGGGGGCGGATTGAGGCTTGAGCGGGACGCACCCACAGCAGGCCCCCAGAGGATGTGCGGGCGTTTCCTGGGCACCAGGGACTCTCTCCTCCGAGACCCCTCCTGTCAGGCGGAGGGCGGAGCTGTGCCTTCGGGATTTGGAGGTGGGTTCGCCGCCTGGTTGGGTGGCAGTGGGTTTGGAAGGCTTGAAAGAGGTTCTGGGCTTTGGCGTGCTTGGGGTTCCTTCGAGGCAGGCGCCCAGACACACACAGCCTCAGGATTGGACCGCCAGCTGGCCCTGGTCAAGCCCTCCGCATCAGGGCTTCAGGTAGGTGAGAAGGAGTGTGGTGCTGAGGAATACATGGGGAGCTTCGGGGCAAGAGTAGCTGGGCTCATCGGCCTGTTTTCCCTCTCTCTCTCACGCGCTCTCTCTCTCTCTCCCTCTCGCTCTCTCGTTCTCTCTCTCTTCTCTCTCTCTCTCTCTCTCTCTCCCCCTCTCCCTCTCCCTCTCCATCTCCGTTTCTCTGTCTCTCTGTCTCTCCGTTTCTCTCACCCTCTCTCCCCCCCCACACACACTCAGGAGGCTGAAGGTAATGTCCTTGTGTCCTTTGGAGAAGAGCTCTCTTGGCAGCAGGGCGCCAGGCTATGGAGGCCTGATGGAAACCAGGTCTGGTACGTTAAGGACTCTTGATTGGTCTCCTCAAGCAAGCTCTCAGGGGAGTTCCCCCGTGGCTGCCAAGCTTCAGAGGTTCTCCTGGTCCCTGCTGTGGCTGGGGCAAGAGCTGCACTGGGCGATCCCCCTCTGGCTAGACCTCATCTCCCTGTGGCAGGGGGCACCCAAATCCATGGACAAGGAAGAAGAGGCATGGAAATGAAGGAGCTGGATGGATCCAGAAAGGAGTGAAGGTCCACCTCTCTTTCTCTCCCTTGTTCTCTCCCTCTTTCTCTCATTCTCCTCCCTCTCTCTCTGCAAACACACTCACACGCATACACTTGCAGACAGAGTAGGAAACAAGAGCTGGCACCTGGATAGACAAATGCATCCTCAGTCTCTCCTGAGCCAATATCTTGGGCGGGAGTGTGTTGGCAGTGCCAGCCTGGGGATGCCCAGCCTGGGAGTGGATGCTTTGGCCGAGCAGAGTGGATGTGCCTGCCACACACGGGTGCAGGAGAATAGCTGGGGAAGTCAATGCCCTCCAAACGAAGCATGTCTTTCTCCTCATCCCTTCCTCCTGGCCAGGCGATTCGGTCGGGTCCGATGGGCTAGGCTGGGCCATCTGGACGGAATCCACGGAGTCCTTCGGCCCGTCTCTTCTCCCCAGGGGCAGCACTCTCGAGCGTGCCACCTTCTCTGGGGAGCGCTGAGACGCTCCTGTGTTGGGGTTGAATGTTCAGGACTCCTTTTCGCTGGTCGCTGATCGAAGTGGATCCATTGCAGTTTCCCAACAAAAGGGATCCCATCGGCCATGTCTATCCATCCTGTTTGGCTCCCCTTCGCCTCCCTTGGGTTCCCAGAAGAGGGACTAGACATCGTAGCTTCGGCTCCATGGAAGGAGGGCTCTGGCCCCCCCCCCGCAAGGGCAAGGGTTTGGATCTCGGACCTCCCCAATGCCAGGCATCGCCACAGCCTCGCCCTCCCATTTGGCAAGCCCCCTCTGGATGGCAGCCCAGGGGGTTCTTTCCTGGAAGACAGTTCCTGGGTGTCCCTGGTGAGATGGGAGAGGGAAGGGGATTCGCATGGGCTGTGTGTCTCCCTCCCAGACCTCTTTCCTTTCGTGTGAGCATTTCTCTTCGCAACACGGTGGCTGCCCATGGCACCTTTTTCTGCGCCGTTGGATTGCTGAGGCCGCTTCTGTTGGGGCGAAGGTCAGCTGCTTGCTAAGCCAAGCAGCTGTCCATGGACATCGAATGTCTTTCCATGTGTTGCGCTTGGGAAGAGGGCTGCCTGAAGCGAGTGGGGCGTTTCACGCTGAGAAGAGACCCTTTGGGTGGGTCTATGGCCGTGAGGGGTAGTGCTGGGTCTGACGGTGGTTGCAGGGTTCTTTGGGGGATGCCCTGGATCCTGGGGTCCATCGTGGTAGAACACACGGACGTACAGACCCACCCGGTGGGAGGGCACCTTTTGCACAGCCTGCCCAGGGGTGGTCATTGAAAGGCGTCCTCAGGATGGCCATGGGGACAGGGCTGAGGAGGACCCTCGAGCTGGTTGGGGTTTGGACTTCTCTGGGCATGCGTGACGGTGTTCCTTTGTCTGGCGCTGGATGCCGGCTGGCTATGTGGATTTGGCAGGGTTTCTCCAGGGCCCCTCCGCACCTGTGGCCTGGGTGGGTGGGTTTCTGTTCTCGTTGCTGGGTTCCGTGTGGAAGCCCAGGGTGACCCGGGTTTTGGGATGCGCATCAAGGGGCTGTGAGGGGTGCCCGGGTGGTGCCCAAAGGGAGCGCGAATGGGGAGAGCAGCAGTGCCAGGTGCTGGGCATTGTGTCTCAAGAGGGCTCCGGAACCTCCCTTTGTCTTTGCAAGGGAGGCTCTTCTCTTCCTTCTATGCACCTGCTGAGAGGATGGGAGCTCAAGACAGGCTGGGCCTCTGCAGGCCGCTCTCTGGACGGATCCACCCAGCTCTGCCTGAGCTTCCTTCTGGCCCCCTGGGGAGAAGGGCTGACTGGGTTGGTTTGGTGTGGTTGGGAAACTCTGTGCCTTGGGAAGCCCAAATGGGGACCCAGATCAGACACCCTCCAGGTGGGGTCACGAGAGGTGGGAAACCCAGGGAGAAAGCGAGACCTGGCAAGATGAAGCAAGCCAGAAGGAAAGAATCGAGGCAAGACTTCAAGGCAAGGAGTATGGACTCCCAGGGGGATCATGAAGGGGGAAAACGACTCGTTCCATCCTTCCACACCGCTGTTCCTAAGTGCATATGGGCAAGGCTCTATCCACACGGTAGCAGGCTGGCACACGCTGATGGATTTGGAGCGAAGGATGTCCAGGGCGAGGCGTGGCCTAGGTGGGCATCTGCACGAAGAACGCCTTTGAGAGAGGGAGCTAGAGCCCAGGTGGAAGGGCCCTTCTTGGCGGGGGATGGAGCCCCCACCCTCCTCTATGCCCCAGCCCAAGCAGCCCCGGGGCCTGCTGAGCCCGAGAGAGAAGGAAAGCCTGAGAGGGGCTGTTCCAGCCTATGTCCACACGAGGGCGCCAGAGCCCTTTCCGGCCCCAGGTGCAGCTCTGAGGCTCTAAGAGGTGGGAGTGGCCAGGCTCCAAAGGCGCGGGCTCCACGTCGGGGGCGGGGGCAGGGGGCGGGGCGGGGGCGATGGAGGCTTGAGCGGGACGCACCCACAGCAGGCCCCCAGAGGATGTGCGGGCGTTTCCTGGGCACCAGGGACTCTCTCCTCCGAGACCCCTCCTGTCAGGCGGAGGGCGGAGCTGTGCCTTCGGGATTTGGAGGTGGGTTCGCCGCCTGGTTGGGTGGCAGTGGGTTTGGAAGGCTTGAAAGAGGTTCTGGGCTTTGGCGTGCTTGGGGTTCCTTCGAGGCAGGCGCCCAGACACACACAGCCTCAGGATTGGACCGCCAGCTGGCCCTGGTCAAGCCCTCCGCATCAGGGCTTCAGGTAGGTGAGAAGGAAGTGTGGTGCTGAGGAATACATGGGGAGCTTCGGGCAGAGTAGCTGGGCTCATCGGCCTGTTTTCCCTCTCTCTCTCACGCGCTCTCTCTCTCTCTCCCTCTCGCTCTCTCGTTCTCTCTCTCTCGTTCTCTCTCTCTCTCCCCCACTCCCTCTCCCTCTCCATCTCCGTTTCTCTGTCTCTCTGTCTCTCCGTTTCTCTCACCCTCTCTCCCCCCCCACACACACTCAGGAGGCTGAAGGTAATGTCCTTGTGTCCTTTGGAGAAGAGCCTCTCTTGGCAGCAGGGCGCCAGGCTATGGAGGCCTGATGGAAACCAGGTCTGGTACGTTAAGGACTCTTGATTGGTCTCCTCAAGCAAGCTCTCAGGGGAGTTCCCCCGTGGCTGCCAAGCTTCAGAGGTTCTCCTGGTCCCTGCTGTGGCTGGGGCAAGAGCTGCACTGGGCGATCCCCCTCTGGCTAGACCTCATCTCCCTGTGGCAGGGGGCACCCAAATCCATGGACAAGGAAGAAGAGGCATGGAAATGAAGGAGCTGGATGGATCCAGAAAGGAGTGAAGGTCCACCTCTCTTTCTCTCCCTTGTTCTCTCCCTCTTTCTCTCATTCTCCCTCCCTCTCTCTCTGCTCTGCAAACACACTCACACGCATACACTTGCAGACAGAGTAGGAAACAAGAGCTGGCACCTGGATAGACAAATGCATCCTCAGTCTCTCCTGAGCCAATATCTTGGGCGGGAGTGTGTTGGCAGTGCCAGCCTGGGGATGCCCAGCCTGGGAGTGGATGCTTTGGCCGAGCAGAGTGGATGTGCCTGCCACACACGGTGCAGGAGAATAGCTGGGGAAGTCAATGCCCTCCAACGAAGCATGTCTTTCTCCTCATCCCTTCCTCCTGGCCAGGCGATTCGGTCGGGTCCGATGGGCTAGGCTGGGCCATCTGGACGGAATCCACGGAGTCCTTCGGCCCGTCTCTTTTCCCCAGGGGCAGCACTCTCGAGCGTGCCACCTTCTCTGGGGAGCGCTGAGACGCTCCTGTGTTGGGGTTGAATGTTCAGGACTCCTTTTCGCTGGTCGCTGATCGAAGTGGATCCATTGCAGTTTCCCAACAAAAGGGATCCCATCGGCCATGTCTATCCATCCTGTTTGGCTCCCCTTCGCCTCCCTTGGGTTCCCAAGAAGAGGGACTAGACATCGTAGCTTCGGCTCCATGGAAGGAGGGCTCTGGCCCCCCCCCCCGCAAGGGCAAGTTTTGGATCTCGGACTCCCCAATGCCAGGCATCGCCACAGCCTCGCCCTCCCATTTGGCAAGCCCCCTCTGGATGGCAGCCCAGGGGGTTCTTTCCTGGAAGACAGTTCCTGGTGTCCCTGGTGAGATGGGAAGGGAAGGGGATTCGCATGGGCTGTGTGTCTCCCTCCCGACCTCTTCCTTTCGTGTGAGCATTTCTCTTCGCAACACGGTGGCTGCCCATGGCACCTTTTTCTGCGCCGTTGGATGCTGAGGCCGCTCTGTTGGGGCGAAGGTCAGCTGCTTGCTAAGCCAAGCACTGTCCATGGACATCGAATGTCTTTCCATGTGTTGCGCTGGGAGAGGGCTGCCTGAAGCGAGTGGGGCGTTTCACGCTGAGAAGAGACCCTTTGGGTGGGTCTATGGCCGTGAGGGGTAGTGCTGGGTCTGACGGTGGTTGCAGGGTTCTTTGGGGGATGCCCTGGATCCTGGGGTCCATCGTGGTAGAACACACGACGTACAGACCCACCCGTGGGAGGGGCACCTTTTGCACAGCCTGCCAGGGTGGTCATTGAAAGGCGTCCTCAGGATGGCCATGGGGACAGGCTGAGGAGGACCCTCGAGCTGGTTGGGGTTTGGACTTCTCTGGGCATGCGTGACGGTGTTCCTTGTCTGGCGCTGGATGCCGGCTGGCTATGTGGATTTGGCAGGGTTTCTCCAGGGCCCCTCCGCCACCTGTGGCCTGGGTGGGTGGTTTTTTCTCGTTGCTGGGTTCCGTTGCTGGAGCTGCTGCTCCGTGTGGAAGGCCAGGGTGACCCGGGTTTTGGGATGCGCATGAAGGGGCTGTGAGGGGTGCCCGGGTGGTGCCCAAAGGGAGCGCGAATGGGGAGAGCAGCAGTGCCAGGTGCTGGGCATTGTGTCTCAAGAGGGCTCCGGAACCTCCCTTTGTCTTTGCAAGGGAGGCTCTTCTCTTCCTTCTATGCACCTGCTGAGAGGATGGGAGCTCAAGACAGGCTGGGCCTCTGCAGGCCGCTCTCTGGACGGATCCACCCAAGCTCTGCCTGAGCTTCCTTCTGGCCCCCTGGGGAGAAGGGCTGGCTGGGTTGGTTTGGTGTGGTTGGGAAACTCTGTGCCTTGGGAAGCCCAAATGGGGACCCAGATCAGACACCCTCCAGGTGGGGTCACGAGAGGTGGGAAACCCAGGGAGAAAGCGAGACCTGGCAAGATGAAGCAAGCCAGAAGGAAAGAATCGAGCAGACTTCAAGGCAAGGAGTATGGACTCCCAGGGGGATCATGAAGGGGGAAAACGACTCGTTCCATCCTTCCACACCGCTGTTCCTAATCCATATGGGCAAGGCTCTATCCACAGTGTAGCAGCTGGCACACGCTGATGGTTTGGAGCGAAGGATGTCCACGGGCGAGGCTGCCTAGGTGGGCATTGCACGAAGAACGCCTTGAGAGAGGGAGCAGAGCCCAGTGGAAGGGCCCTTCTGGCGGGGGTGGAGCCCCCACCCTCCTCTATGCCCCAGCCCAAGCAGCCCCGGGGCCTGCTGAGCCCGAGAGAGAAGGAAAGCCTGAGAGGGGCTGTTCGAGCCTATGTCCACACGAGGGCGCCAGGCCCTTTCCGGCCCCAGTGCAGCTCTGAGGCTCTAAGAGGTGGGAGTGCCCAGGCCCAAAGGCGCAGGCTCCACGTCGGGGGCGGGGGCGGGGGCGGGCGGATGGAGGCTGAGGGGACGCACCCACAGCAGGCCCCCAGAGATGTGCGGGCGTTTCCTGGGCACCAGGGACTCTCTCCTCCGAGACCCCTCCTGTCAGCGGAGGCGGGAGCTGTGCCTCTCGGATTGGGAGGTGGGTTCGCCGCCGCTGGTTGGGTGGGCGTGTTTGGAAGGCTTGAAAGAGGTTCTGGCTTTGGCGTGCTTGGGGTTCCTTCAGGCAGGCGCCCAGACC